>NC_137112.1:9496680-10783764 GCF_949357685.1 Gobio gobio | reverse complement strand
GCCCGCGACTTTTACACGTTTGCTGTACTTGCACAATCAAATAAAGACATATAAAGCATAATACGAATGCAAATGCTACGTTTATTTGCTTAATATGGCGTTTTTAAATCCAAAACGGGCGTGTTACCCATAATGCTTTGCGGCTTAGGCAAACACGCAGCCTTTCTATTGGCGGGCACGTACGCAGGGCTCTCAAGTCTCACGCATTTTTGTTACAGATGTAATCAATCAGTCAGGTGACTTATACAATTATAATGATTTAGTTAATTATCTTGGGACAAATATATTTATTTTAAAGAGTATTTAAAACTAATTCATTGTATCTCACCAAAATTACTCTATCTTATAAAAAAATGAAAAGGTGTATAATCCTGTAATTGGTTCTCTTCCTGCTCTGACTGTTGAGGGCCTTTCCGTTAGGGATAAAAAAAAAAAACTTATAATATGTATATCAGAAAAATATTAATCAAAGAAAAAAGTGTTTCACCTAAGGCAATGGTGAGGTGGAAACAGGATTATCACTCCCTTGTTTTTCAGAATTTGTGGTCAGATATAAATACATTTGTAATTCCTATAACAAAGTCAAAGAAACTCACTTTAAAATAATAAACAGATATTATCCATGTAACAATTTTATTAGTAAATTTAAAGAAGGGTTTTCGCCTTTATGTAATTTTTGTAAACAAGAAACAGAAACAATTGTACACTTATTTTTTAACTGTAATTATAGCAAATTATTTTGCTCCCAAGTGTCTATTTTTCTTTTTGACTTATTTTACAAATTTGTCACTATAACTGATGTAATGGTATTGTTTATGGATTGTGATACTGGTTTATTGGAAATGGATAATATAATTAAACTTCTTATTCTATTAGGGACACATCATATGCATAAAGCAAAATGTATATCGACTGTACCAAATGGTAGACTATTTTCCACTGATTTGAAGATTTTTTATGACTCCCTAACATCAATACAGAACAATCGAAGCGCTGTTAAAGGGTTAGTTCACCCAAAAATGAAAATTCTGTCATTAATTACTCACCCTCATGTCGTTGGACACCCGTAAGACCTCCGTTCATATTCGGAACACAAATGAAGATATTTTAGTTGAAAGCTGATGGCTGAGAAAGGCTTCACACAGGCCTCCATTGGCATTCAGTACATTGACACTTCCAAGATCCATGAAAGGCACTTAAAACGTCGTTACAAAGTCTATCTCACCACAGTGGCTCTACAATAATCATACAATGCGACGACAATAGTTTTTGTGCGCAAAAAAAAATCAAAAGAACACCTTTATCCAGCTTGTTATTGCCTTCCGCGTGTGTCTCCACGACGCATGCGCGAGAATATGACGTAGCGCCGGGGCTCGGGTTTCCATGAAATGCACACTCTAACCCCATTTTGAGCACTACGCCGAGACCTAAAGCACGATCAATGTAGAATCCAACAGCTTAGACACGCGCGTCTTCCTCTGCTCGTAAACAAATCGCTTCTGGGTCATATGTCCGAACGCCGGATCTGCGTCATATTCTCGCGCATGCGTCGTGGAGGCATACACGGAAGTCGAGAACAAGTTGGATAAAGGTGTTATTTTGATTTTTTTTTGCGCACAAAAACTATTGTCGTCGCATTGTATGATTATTGTAGAGCCACTGTGGTGAGATAGACTTTGTAACGACGTTTTAAGTGCCTTTCATGGATCTTGGAAGTGTCAATGTACTGAATGCCAATGGAGGCCTGTGTGAAGCCTTTCTCAGCCATCAGCTTTCAACTAAAATATCTTCATTTGTGTTCCGAATATGAATGGAGGTCTTACGGGTGTCCAACGACATGAGGGTGAGTAATTAATGACAGAATTTTCATTTTTGGGTGAACTAACCCTTTAAGACATCTAAGCTGTTGAAAAGGATACTTAATGTAATAGAAACATGATTTATTTGTAATATAAGATACATTTGATTTGTTTTATATTTTCAAATGTCTTTGTACTCCCCTTCTGTTGTTTCAATAAAAATGTTTTTAAAAAGTCTCACGCATTGGCCGTGAGACGCCTCGATCGCCCCCCGGTGGCCGGTCCCGGTATATCAATTCTGTTTTTAGGACTAGGTGAAACAATCCCGTTTAAACAACAATCCTGAGATATCAGTGGTGCCAATCTATAGGGATGGTTTTGACGCTGTTCCGGTGGCAGGTCTAATTGAGTGGACGGGGGGGTTGCCAGCATCATTGGGGTCATCAGGTGGGCACCCTCTTTCACTGGTGTTTCGATGATAGGCCCACGACACCTCCAGAGGGCTCATCGGCAACATCTGGCGTCCCAGGTGTGCCCCCCTCTGCTTTCAACCCTTACTTGCTGCAGGTGTTGGTGGCAGTCCAGGTAGTGTCTCGCCTCTTTATCCACAGCCATCGACTTGCTTCTTCTGCTGCACCTGAGAGGGCTTTGATGGTTTGGCGTAGGGTTTGGCCTTGGATTCCCAAATCCTTGAGCAGCCTGATGGTTGACTTGCCAATGAAGCCTCTGCAGCCGACTTCCACTGGACAAACCTTGGCTTTCCATCCGCGTTGTTCAGCATCAGCTGCCAGCTCCGCGTACTTAAGGCTCTTGCGTTCAAATGCCTCCTCCACAGCAGCCTCCCAGGGAACAGTAAGCTCTATGACCCTAAACCCCACCTCTCCATGTATTTGAATGGACGCGAGACACACTAAACAATTCAATTACACTTCAAATAATTGTTTCCTAAAGATGGTTTCTGTCATTTTAGGCAGTTTTTAATACGATGATTTCATTTCAAGTGTTTGTTTTTTAAATAAGTTTAGTTTTAGTGAGTTATGTTATGCTATAAAAACGGGGGGTGTGACGTCATGATTGACAGCTGAGATTGACGGCTTCTCTGAGTGAGGTTTTCACTGAGGCACTAAACTGACTTTTTTCGGGATTTTTGGGAGGAGATTGGAGCTTTAGCTTTAATTTCTACATTTCTAGAACTGTTTATTTCACACCAACATAATGAATAGTTTATGCATCTGTGAGAGTGTGGGCGGGCTCTTGATAATCGCGCCTCTACTTCCTGTTCTCTACTGCGCAGACTCGGTCCCGAGATGTCAGCGCCGTGAGCGGGCCTACGAAAGCTTCAACTATGGTCAGCGGAAGTCAATGAAGTCGCGTCGTCCATATTTTTTTACGGTCTATGGTTCACACGCTCACATGCCACACCTTGTATTTCTCACGCAGAGAAATTTCCATGATAATGCCCACCAAGTTGCGCTGCTATTAGAGGAATCAAGCGAGTTCCACATAGAGTTCAGAAGGACATGCCACGCACCAGACAATCAAAAAAAAAAAAAAAAAAATACAGCTACCGAACAGCCAATCAGAAAATAGCATTGCTGTATCCGTTGTCAAAGGTTCCGGGTTCTAATCCGCTCTCATATAGTTTTTCTTCATTAAAATCAAAGATGTTCATCAATGATTGTATAATAAGACCATGGACACGTTTGCATTTTGTTTTGTCATTTCACCGGAAAGAATAGAGTCTCTCTCAACAACGGCATTAAGCGATAGATTGACGCGCTCGTCTGTGTGTGAAGACTGTGCACGAGCCAAAAGAGAACGTAAACCCTGCCTACTTTGATTTATAAATACACTGTTAGACATTTCTGTAATTTGTACAGTTATTTACTATATATCACCCAGTATAATACTGTAAATTCTCTTTACAGTAAATAACTGTAATTCCCGTTGCATCATGGGAATTTTCTATGACGTCAAAAACCAAATACAGGGATTTCCTGTATTTTTAAAAAATAAAGTATAATACTGTATTTACCACAACGGCCTCTTTGGCATAATTGGGATCGACAGGATTTGCTAAAGATTTATATTAGGAACCATCAGTGCAGCGTTGAAAGTTTCACCCGAGGAGAGAGCTCACGGTTCCAGAGAACATATGAGCTGTGTCCGGACACCCTGCGAAGATTTTTTCATCCCCCGTGAGAACTGCAAACAAGCAAGGTAAGTGTGATTTGTACTAGCCGCGGTTGTCTGCACCCCAATTTTAGCTTGTCAGCATTGGTGCTAAAAACTGATGTATACCTAACGTTTTATTAAAAAAAAATGAGTTTATTGAATTAGATTAGGAACCAGTGCAGTGTCGTAAGTTTTGCCCGAGGAGAGAGCTCACGGCACGGACCGGACAACTATCATTTGCTTCAGCTTTGGTGCTAAAAACTGAGGTAAATTAATCCTAACGTTTTATTTAAAAAAATGAGTTTATTGAATTAGATTAGGAACCAGTGCAGTGTCGTAAGTTTTGCCCGAGGAGAGAGCTCACGGCACGGACAACATATACTTTACATAACGTTAGGTTATCATTTGCTTCAGCTTTGGTGCTAAAACTGAGGTAAACCTAACGTTTTATAAAAAAAGGAAGAAAAAAAGAGTTTATTGAATTAGATAGGAACCAGTGCAGCGTTGTAAGTTTAGCCCGAGGAGAGAGCTCACAACTCGGACAGTTAACATATAACGTTACTTTACATAACGTTAGGTTATCATTTGCTTCAGCTTTGGTGCTAAAACTGAAGTAAACCTAACGTTTTATTTTAAAAAAATATAAAATTAAGATTTTGTTTATCGAGCATATTAAGCTTACATTAGGACGACGTTAGTTAGCGTTAGTAAATTAAGGTTGGCCACTAGTTGCGAAAATAACGTCGTTAACAAGCAAAGTTTACATTAACATTAAGTCAAGTAACTTGGCTAATGAGATATTATCTGTCAGCGTGTAGTTAACGTTGGTCACTGGACACTTTTTTTGTTTTTTTCTCAAATTTTACATTTGGATTGACACGATTTATTTTACACTTTAGATATGAATACCAGGAGCCCGCCTGTACTGTGCGACACTGGAACTCATACAACGGTAAGTAACGTTACACCTCTTTGTTTCTCCACATATTACTGTTAATTCAATGTGTTTCTTGTATGTTTTAGTCGGGTCTGGTTAACTGAATCACAAAATTATTTAGTTTTTCCACTTTTTTTTTTATAGCTGTAACTAGCCATGTACCATGTTTTTTCATAAATTTTATTATACTAAAATAATCCAAAACTGTGTTTGTCCAGGACTGACAGAATATAATTTTATTTTCTGGAATTTAAGCAGTCCTGGACAATTTTTTGATGATTTTGGCAGATGAAATATAATTAAAAAAAAAAAAATCCAAAAAAAAACATGACAAAACTTTAGAATAATGTTGCTCACGTGCAAACCTGAATACATTTCTGAATACAAAAGAAGATTAAGAATGTTTGTAACCTAACAGATTGATACACCATTCACTTCTATAGTAATTTTTTCCTACTATGGAAGTGAATGGTGCCTCAAAATTGTCTGGTGACAAACATTCTTTAAAAGGTTTAGAACAACTTGAGGGCGAGTAAATGACAGAATTTACTTTTTTAACAGTGAACTATCCGTTTAATGACGGACCATTATTCTAAAGTGTAACCAAAAACATTTAAAGCAAAGGCACTAAAGGTGAAGAAATCTAAAATTTATTTTTTCCCTTGCTTAAAGTTTTTTTCGTGAGGAAAACCCCAGAGGAGGGAACAAGATGCACCACCAAAACCGGAGTGAGTCGGAAGACCGGGGAAGTTGTTAACAGGAAGACAACTGTAATCAACAACAGAGTGTCATCCTTCCTTCGCCACCTAATGGAGTTTGAATGGAAAAACTTGGACTTGGTGAGACACTTTTTTAATAGGATATGTAATGTACACAGACACTTACGCTGCATTCACACAGGGCGTCATGCCGGTTAGAAATTTTGTCTACCTGAGACAGCGCCGACGCCACGTCACAGTGACGATGGCATCAAAGCACCGCGAGAGCGATTTGAGAGCAGTCGGCTAATACAGCTGGTGCAGTTTCTCTAGAGCGATTGCACAGACTTTGATGACGACACAGCTGTTCCACGATTGGCCAGATTCTCCGCATGACAGCGATCACATGTGTTTCATGTTCATTCTAAAACCTTCAGTTCCTCTAATGCGCACAAATCTGTTTTTTATAACAGTTAAACCTCTTTTCATGTAGTCGCAATGTTATATTGTCATGTTTATCAAAATAAAACTAATGAAAAACGTAGACCCCACTTCTTTGATAGTGTAGGCTTGTATGTTAACTTAATTCTTGTACAAACACACGCTGTATTAAGCAGTGCATAAAGTATTACATGACAAAAAATGTCTCTGAAACATCTGTGTATTGACAAATATTGCATTTATTTCACTTCAGCTGATAAAGTATGCAAACACAGCGAGAGCGTCACTGCGGGAAGCAGAAAGTGTCCGACTTCACGTCTCCGTTTGCAGCTCCTCCCCGCCTGCACTCTGCTACTCTCGCCGATTGGTTGCATCCGGCCACAGCTGATGTCCAACACACCTTTCAACTTCTGCCGCTTGCAACGTGAGTGAAGCGACGCGACGGAACCCACAATTCAGTTCAGCAATGCATGACGTCACCCATTCAAAGTAAATGAGAAGCGTTAACGCCGGCGCCCCGTGTGAATGCAGCATTAAGTTTGAGGATACCTTACTAAAGCTAATGCAGTATACATGTAATCCATCCTGCAATAAAAGGTTACATTGTTGTTTTTGATTAAATAGTTTGTGAAATCATGTTGAGGTGATTCAGTAATATTACTTTTTTGGAGCATGTAGTTTGTGCCAGGGCTTAAAAACGGAAAAAAATATCAATGGGTTCACTCCGAGCAGAATCGATATTATAGCGTTTCCGTTTTTGCGTTCATCAATAAACATTACTGTTCCGAAAACGGTTTGATTTGAAAAAATACCGGTTAATAACGTTATTTTAATTTAGCCTATACTTTAAACAAATATGTATAAATAGACTTATTTTCACTCAATAATAATATAACGCATGGTAATTAAACTTGAATATTTATTTCATAACATTTTTAAAACCAGAAATACATGCATTAGAATGACAAAGCATAAACAGCGGACCTGTTTTAATGGAGCGTTAGACAATCTAAAGTGGCCTCTTATGCCAAATTATTTTCAGAAGAGTGATAACATTCTTTGTACATAACTTTTTTTCAATACGACTTGTTTTAAAAATTGCATGAATAAAGAATAAATAAACTGGATAACCATTTCTCTTTTAATGCACCGTCAACTGGTAATTTCAAAGCAAACACTGCGCAACACATCCTTGCATCACATAATCAAATTCAGTCAGCTAATAAAGCTTGATCATTTAATGCAATATACCATTTAATACGAAGCATCAACCGTCTATATAGAAAACATTGACCTGTCCTGTATTGGCAATCTGAAAGACTATAGGAAAAATGTTTGATAGTAGCCTGCTTGGACAGGCTTAAACAAAATCCATAAACTAGCCTAAATCAGTCTATTTGAGCTTAAAGTCCGTACTGCTTATTTAAACGTTCGAAAAGAATGTCCTCCAATACCTGCGCTTTCATTGTAGACCTCAGCGAGGAAAGAAATGTACTTGAGGCATGTAAATGTGCGCTCTGCACTGACTTGCGTACCGGTAGATTCATAGATGATGGTGCGCGGGCATTTCACTCACGCTTGATCCGTCACATCACATGCTGTAGCTACTCTATTCATTATTGGTCACTGCCAAATTAAAATATTAAAGAGAACGATAAAATAACGTTATTAACCGGTTAATGGTAATTTCAAATTAACGTTTCTGTTCAGAACGATTCAAATTGATTTTGATTTCGTTTTCGTTCCTCTTAAAATTTCGTTCATTTCCGGTTTTCGTTTTCGTTCCTTGAACCGGTTCAGAGCCCTGGTTTGTGCTGCTGCTACTATTATGTACTGACAGTTTTCTTTAGTTTTTTACTCAATATAAATTTTGTTAAGCTAAAAAACAGAGACACCTCTCTAATATGCAATCAGGTTCAGCATCACTACAAAGTACATTCTTCAAAATATTCATAACATTGAATCACCAGCTAAAACAAAAACTGAACATTTCATTTCACATCTTCATGAAGGCATTGCAGGACTGGATTAGACTAGACCGCGTACGTTTAGTTAGGTGTACCTCAGTGTTAACTGTGTATAAAATACTATTTTACCATTATGATGAATTGTAATGGGATTATTATTTTTTTATTAAATTCCAACAGTGTAAAAAGTTTTATGTATACTCAAATTGTATGACTAACTTCATATCATTCTTATCTAGAGGGACTTCTTGCCATAATGGAGCAGAATCCTGGTTCCTGTTTGAAATCATCCAATGTGGAAGATGGCACAGATCGGTACAGACATTAAACTTGTGTTTGTGTTGTGTTGTGATAACTTGTTTCAGAATTAATTTGCTCTTTGTTTATATTTTATTCATGTATATGTGTATTTTGCACCAAAGTTACAGTATTCTTCAACCAACTATTTATAGTATTCTACCAACTATTTTCTGCAGAGTTTTTAAAATTGTAGCTCAAACAATAGTGTGGGGCGCTAGCAAGGTCATGGGTTCAATTCCCAGGGAAAGCAAGAACTGACAAAATGTAAAATGTGTATCTTGAATGCAATGCAAGTCGCTTTGGATAAAAGTGTCTGCCAAATGCATAAATGTAAATGTAAATAACATGTAAAATAAGTGATATTGAATGCACTCTGATTACTTTTATACATGATTTTCTGAAAATAAGATTTGATTTGAGGATGTTTTAAAGTGAACTTTTTCCACACATTTACATGTTTAAGTTAAAGCACTTAAAATGTTTTAAATAAAGAATTTTATATTTCATAATTTGTGTCTGTTTGGATTACTTCTGTAGGATAGATTAATGTAATTCAGTAAGTATTAATGATTGAATAGGATTAGGATTAATGCACTGTTAACCAAGGTTTACAGTAACGGTACTGTATTACAAAATTACAGTAACATGTAGTTACTGTAAACTGAAATGCGGTTATTGTACTGTAAATCTCAAATACAGTAACTTACTGGCAACAGTGTTGCCAGTAAGTTACTGTAAAATCTCTTATAAATGTCTAACAGTGTATATATATAGAGAGAGAGAGAGAGAAGAGAGAGATAGAGAGAGAGAGAGAGAGAGAGAGAGAGAGAGAGATTTTTCTTTTTTTTTCTCCCAAATTTATTGTTTGTGGCTGTTTTTGCCCATTTGACTTCCGTTATAACGCCATTTTTTGATTGTAAAGCCACGACACCATATAATCATATGCATTCCAAATGTTGGTGGTTTTCCCTGTAGGGCAGAGGTCAAATTTGTCATTTTTACTGTTGATCACCAGGTGGCACCATTAACCCTTTAGATAGGCCTGTGCAACATAAAGAAGCTTAGTGTCTGGCTTTGACACATACCAAGCATTGTTGCAGACCATGTACACCCTTTCATGTAAACGGTATTCCCTGGTGTCTGTGGTCTCATCAGCAGATAATGCGCCCTGCCACAAAGCAAAAATGGTTCAGGAAAGAAAAGAAAAGAAAAGAAAAGAAAAGAATCTTCATCTGATACATTTTTACAGCAGTTTAATTTAGTGGACGTGTTGATTGCAAACATAACGAAAGGGTAGTGAATTTGAACAATACTCAAGGGTTAATGGTTATTGTTTTTTGTTATTTTTATTAATATACTTTTTAAATATGTCCTTTTTGCTTTCATAAACGTTATTTTCGATCATCAAGTTGACCTGCATTAAACTGAGAAATGTTGCTTTGGCAGCAAGCTAAACACACAGTATTTATTTATGAGCTAATTTAAAATGTAGTTGATTTAATAAAATAAAATATATATGTATGTACATCAATGCGTACATACATGTATATTTGTAAGGGAGAGTATGCCACACACCCGTTGACACCAGCCAGATCGTCACGTTTGCAGGGCTAGCACTTATTTCCAGGGATTTCAGAACAGCGTAACAGATATGACGTCATCGGGCAGGCGTGGCCTATTTTAGAATCTGCATAGGTCAACGATCATGCGCAGTTTGGGAGGGAAAGCCGTTTGCTTCAGATACCTGTCCGCGATCGCGGGTGTTTCATGTCAGATTACGTTCATACTGTTATAAATACATTACAGTTAAACTTCAGATACCTGTCCGCGATCGCGGGTGTTTCATGTCAGCTTACATTCATACTGTAGTAACGTCAGATACCTGTCCCGATCACTGGTGTTTCGTGTCATATAACATTCATACTGTAGTAACTTCAGATACCTGTCAAAAATAGCTACCAGTATGACTGTTTTGTATTTCATTGTCCATCGCAGGTGTGACGGTTTTCTTCATTATCCATCGCAGCTGATCTTGATTTTGAGATTGGAAATGCCCGCGCAAAAAAACAGTATTCTGCGCATGATCGGTGACCTCGTATTTTTTTTTTCTTTTTTGGAAAGGGGGCGTCTCCCCCACACATCGAGACACGCCCATTTTACGTCGCGGTAATGAAACCCCTGGAATTTAGTGAATGCCTAAAAGAACAGTCCATCAATGATAGGCAAGCTCGGTGTCACTTTTAAAGGTCCCGTTTTTCGTGTTTTTTTGAAGCTTTGATTGTGTTTACAGTGTGCAATATAACATGTGTTCATGTTTCGCGTGTAAAAAAACACAGTATTTTTCACACAATTTACTTATCTGTATACTGCTGTTTTCACTGTCCTCAAAACGGCTTGAAAGATTTCCCTGTTCTATGAAGTCCCTCCTTCAGAAATACGTAACGAGTTCTGATTGTGCCAGCGGTTCCCGTGTTGTGATTCGACAGCAGCTTAGGGCACGTTGCCCGGGAAGGTCACGCCTCTTACCATAACGGGGAGATGAACGCACTCAAACTACAGCCCCTGAAGGCCAAACAAAGGGCACGCAGAGCGCACGTTACCGGAAAGGTCACGCCTCTCACCATAACGGGGATGCATGCGCTCAATGATCTCTAAGTACAGCGTCCCTGGGAAAGCCAAACAAAGGTGACTTGACTCCGGGATGAAAATAACAGCGTCTCAACGACATGGCAACAAACAAACTATACGAACGCAACCGAACGCAACACTTCCTATTCTCCACGCGGGAGCAACAAGACCACGCCCCCTTTTCCGTGCGTTCTTGTGGGCGGAGGTTAGTCGACATACTGCTCTACTGACGTAATTAAAGCAGGAAATACCAGGATGTAGTCCTAACCGGCCGTTCGCTGTAGGCTTTGAAAGGGAACTTCTGTTAAATAAAATATTTAGCTTGGCATTGAACTTTGAGCTTTATAATTTTACAGGTATTATAAATGCTCTAACAGCAACATTACACACTAACTAAAGTTTGAAAAATGGGATCACGAAGAACAGGACCTTTAAAAATAATAATAATTAATAATAATAAAATGAATGCAATAATGCTAGGTCAGAGCTATCCAGCTCAAGATAGTGCTCACATTTATCTTTAAAGCAGCAGATTTCTCCCCTCTATATGCCTCAAAAGTGAGATAGAAAAAGGTAGTCTTAAGCAATAGTAATAAAACGTCGCCAAAGTTATCTGTATTTTCTTGCAGATCATTAAACAATCAATCAACTCATTGTTAAGATATACACCGATCAGGCATAACATTATGACATCCTGATATTGTATTGGTCCCCCTTTTGCTGCCAAAACAGCCCTGAGCCGTTGACGCAGAGCCGGCTCAAGGCATACGCGAACTAAGCAGCTGCTTAGGGCCCCCAAGAGCATATGAAATGACTTGTTGCATGTTACTTGATGATGATTGAAATCGCGAAATGGCCTTAAAGCTGCACTATGTAACTTTTCCGCCCACTAGAGGTCGCCTATTCAAAACAAAGGCGTAGTTGATGACGCCAAGTTTGAGCGCAGAATCTTGGGACATGTGGCCTTCACCTCACAGCCGGTGGAAAAGAATCGGGATAGGACTCGGGCAGAAATCATGTTCATGGATGTGATTATTAACGTTACTGTAGTATGAAGCAGAAGCAGGAGTGATTGTTAATAAGAAGAGCGCAACACAAGCCTTGCGAGCAGCGGGACCTTTATTATGGCATTTCCGCTTTTCCGGTCATGAGTATGAGGTAACGCAGCTCTGTTTATCATATTAGATACATCTGAGTGTGTTGAAATTTATGTTATGACGTTACGCTGTGCGTTTGCTCGACAGCTGCTATGACACTTGTTCACACTGCAGTGAGAGTAAAGCGTTTCTGCTAAATAAAACCGGAAACCGAGGGTAACGCAGATATGACGCCATCGACAGGCGACTCCCTCACACGTCCCAGTTCCTTGGTTAAAATAGCAATTTTCTCATGATTAACATATAGTTGGGAACATTTGGGATATTGTAAGTACTCAATTGAACAAAATATTTAACACTGGCCTAGTGGTTTTTGGATAGGCCTATTTTATTGCAAAAATGTTACATAGTGCACCTATAAACAATTAAGCAACTAAATAAACTGCAACACGAGCTTGTGGCGCCATCAGACCTGCGTACTTAAAGGGATAGTTCACCCAAAAATGAAAATTCTGTCATCATTTACTCGCCATCAAGTTGTTTCAAACCTTGTTCTGCTGAACACAAAAGAAGATATTTAGAATAATGTTTTTAACCAAGCAGATAGAGCAACTATTGACTACCATAGTTTGGAAAAAAAAATACTATGGTAGTCAATAGTTGCTCTCTCTGCTTGGTTACAAACATTATTCTAAATATCTTCTTTTGTGTTCAGCAGAACAAAGAAACTCATACAGGTTTGGAAAAACTTGAGTAAATGATGACAGAATTTTTATTTTTGGGTGAACTATCCCTTGAAGTGTAAATGAACACCTAAGAACTCTTGTGGGTTTGCTACTGTTACAATTAAAAACCATATAAGGGTAAAAACATGACAGGCAGACATGATGTAAGCAACACTGCTACAACTAATAAAATTGATAATAGGTGTGTGAATTATCAAGAACTGACAATAGTCAATCGTATTGGTGGCACTGAGGGGCCCCCAAATAAAAGTCTGCTTAGGGCCCCATAAAGGCTTGGGTCAGCCCTGCGTCGAGGCATAGACTCCACCAGACCCCTGAAGGTTGTGCTGTGGTATCTGGCACCAAGATGTTAGCAGCAGATCCTTTAAGTCCTGTAAGTTGCAAACTTGTTTGCTCAGCACATCCCACAGATGCTCGATTGGATTGAGATCTGGGGAATTTGGAGGCCAAGTCAACACCTCAAACTTGTTGTTTTGCTCCTCAAACCATTCCTGAACCATTTTTGCTTTGTGGCAGGGCGCATTATCTGCTGATGAGACCACAGACACCAGGGAATACCGTTTACATGAAAGGGTGTACATGGTCTGCAACAATGCTTGGTATGTGTCAAAATTAACATCCACAGGGATGGCAGGACCCAAGGTGTCCCAGCTGAACATTGCCCAAAGCATCTGCCTCCGCCGGCTTGCCTTCTTCCCATAGTGCATCCTGGTGCCATGAGTTCCCCAGGTAAGCGATGCACACGCACCCGGCCATCCACGTGATGTAAAATAAATTGTGATTCATCAGACCAGGCCACCTTATTCCATTCCTCATGGTCCAGTTCTGATGCTCAAGTGCCGACTGTTGGTGCTTTCAGCGGTGTACAGGGGTCAGCATAGGCACCCTGACTGGTCTGCGGCTATGTAGCCCCATACGCAACAAACTGAGATGCACTGTGTATTCTGACACCTTTCTATCAGAACCAGCATTAACTCCCTGAGAAATTTGAGCCAGCCTTTCGCTCCCCACATGCATCAATGAGCCTTGGCCACCCATGACCCTGTCGCCGGTTCACCACTGTTCCTTCCTTGAAGCACTTTTGATAGAGACTGACCACTGCAGACCGGGAACAGCCCACAAGAGCTGCAGTTTCGGAGATGCTCTGACCCAGTCGTCTAGCCATCAATTTGGCCCGTGGCAAACTCACTCAAATCCTTACTCTTGCCCATTTTTCCTGCTTCTAACACTTCAACTTTGAAATGTTCTCTTGCTGCCTAATATATCCCACCCACTAACAGGTGTGGTGATGAAGAGATAATCAGTGTTTCACTTCACCGGTCATAATGTTATGCCTGATCGGTGTATGATTACAGTTTTTCTCAATCTGTCATGATGTGGCTGTATAAATGAGCTCACGACGAAGGAGTACTGGAATGTCCACACATGGTTCATATAGTTTTTTTCCAGAGGATAAAATGAGGAATTATAGCTAGCCAGTTAACATTATATTTAAAAAGCCATCATACAAACTGCAAATTATTAGATTGCTGTATTTGTCCATCATGTACAGGTTATAAACATTAACAGAACATGATTAACAACTTTTAAATACACGTATAACAATGTTTCACACAAACATATTATAATGAATGTCACATTTAACGCTTTCTTTATTTATGTAAAATTAATCTGCACTAAATGATGTGAGGAAACATTTTCGATTTTTATATTATTTACAGGTAGTATTCTTCTGCTCTTCTATTAGTATCAGGTCTTGATTAAAAAAATAATAAAGTTCTTTGATAGATTTTCTAATTGAAACACACCTGTACTTCTTGCTTCATACACAACAGTGTGTTAACATCCAGTGTCCATCAGGGGGCGCCGGTCATCTTCAAACCAATGTGCATCAGTGTGCTGCGACAACCAAAATGTTGCCCCATGGTATTTGTTGCTTCTTGTATTACTGCAAATATGAATGAAGTTGGGAAAATATTTTCTTGGCACACTTTGGGCCTCTTAGGACCAATCCAGCATCATTTAAACACCAGTCTACCTGAGTATTGTTTCTGACCACCTCCATCCTTTTATGACCACAGTAGCTACCATCTTCTGATGGTTTCTTCCAACAGGATAACATGCCATCATCACAAATCTCAAATCATCTCAAACTGGTTTCTAAACTATCTCAAATGGCCTCCACAGTCACCAGATCTCAATCAGAGCAGCTTTGGGATGAGGTGGAACAGGAGATTCTAGAGGTGTAACGATACACCAATTGCACGGTTCGGTTCATATCACGGTTTTGGAGCCACGGTTCGGTTCTGTTTGCTGTGGAGGCAGGGTTCATGGCAGGGCACCAGCAATAATAACACTATATTCACTTTTAACTTAATAATAACAACAACAACAACAACAATTTCACTTATTAACTTTATCTTTATTAACTTCATACATTGGCTTCCTTTAGAACAGTTAGCATACCTGAGTAAACTAAAATGAAATAAATGCCTCCACTCTAGACTAGTCAGAAATAATCTAATCAATGTACCATTTACCATAAGGTTTTTAATAAAAGGGTCGTTCCTGTTATACAGTGACTTTTCTGTCTCTATGATTTACTTACTCATATTTTCTATAAAAATTAGTCACATATTTATAAGAAATGGCTTAAATTATAAATGTAGGTCTTCTGTATCACTTAAACAGATATAATAGACATTAAAAAATACTATTTTGTATTTTACACACCTTTTTATTGATATATGCATTCAATTTGATCATGTCCTGCAGTGCAAAGTCCAGCTGGTCCAAAACGCAGCAGCTCGAGTTCTTACTAGAACCAGGAAGTATGATCATATTAGCCCGGTTCTGTCAACACTGCACCCTCTCCCTATTAAACATCGCATACATTTTAAAATCTTGCTTATTACTTACAAAGCTCTAAATGGTTTAGCTCCCCAGTACTTGAGCGAACTCTTAACACATTATACTCCATCACGTCTATTGCGGTCTCAAAACTCTGGCCAGTTGATAATACAGAGAATATCGAAATCAACAGCAGGCGGTCGATCCTTTTCCTATTTAGCACCTAAACTCTGGAACAGTCTTCCTAGCATTGTTCGGGAAGCAGACACACTCTGTCTGTTTAAATCTAGATTAAAAACACATCTCTTTACTATGGTAACATATAGAACATTTTCAATTTATATTATTCAAATCAGTTAAAGGATTGTTTTAGGCTGCATTAACTAGGTCAGCCGGAACCGGGAACACTTCCCATAACACCTGATGTACTCGTTACATCATAAAAAGAATGCCATCTACGCTAATGATAGTCTCTCTGTTTATCCCAAGGTTTATTGCAGTCAGCCAGATCCGGGCCGTATCCAGATCAGATGGTGGACATACGCCCAGACATGACCAACGCATCCCTGAAGTGTCTGCAGAGACCGTGTCAATTAGACTCCCGCTGAAAATGCCTCATCAACACGGCATCCTCAATAAACCCGTCTCCGGCGTGATGACTCCGATCTTTTCAAATATTCCTATCTAATTGCCTTATCGGCACGACATCCCAATACGACATCCCAATATACCGTCTCCGGCGGGATGACTCCGATCTTTTAGAATATTCCTATCTAATAATTGCCTTATCGGCACGACATCCTCAATAAACCCATCTCTGGTGTGATGACTCCGATCTTTTAGAATATTCCTTTCTAATAATTGCCTTATCGGCACAACATCCCAATATACCGTCTCCGGCGTGATGACTCCGATCTTTTCGAATATTCCTATCTAATAATTGCCTTATCGGCACGACATCCCAATATACCGTCTCCGGCGTGATGACTCCGATCTTTTAGAATATTCGATCTAATAAGTGCCTTATCGGCACAACATCGGAAGGTGGGAGGTGAGGATCAACAGCATATACAATATATGTTTTTGAACACAAATGGGTACAAAAAGTACCTGTTCTTAAGAATCAAGACATTCTATTAATCAATAATAGTTTTTTTATTGTTTCAAGAATAAAATAAAAAAACCATGAGGGCATAAGGGACATATACTATCCAAGAAAAGCTCGTTATTGATTAACATTTTGTGATAACTACACTCTAAAAAAAAAAGGTTCTATATGGCACCAAAAATAGTTCTTGGCTCGTAATCATAGGGGAACCTTTTTTAGTGCTATATAGCACCATTTTTGGTGCTTCAGTGGTTCTTCACCGGTTCTTCAGAGGTTCTTCACCGGTTCTTTGACTAAGGTGCTATATAGCACCTCTGAAGAACCACTGAAGCACCAAAATTGGTGCTATATAGCACTAAAAAAGGTTCCCTTTACGAGACTTTTTTTTTTAGAGTGTATGTTTATGTCCCTTAACAGGGTGGAATACCTTCACAGCCAGTGTATGAACAATGAATCTACTCATAATTATAATTTTTTTAGTCCCTGAGATTGACCAATATGTATTCCTAATAATTAAACATGTCACTATTTTGGTAGAATGCTAAAAACATGAAAATAATGTACTTTTTCCCCCAACATTTATGAAGCCAAAATGTTACCGCATACCAGGAATGACCCACAAACAAGCTAATTTATTTCATAAAAATTGATGACACACACAAGTAAAGTCCCACTTTAGCCTACTTAACAAAAATATGACTAATACTGATGAATAAACTATAATTTAAAGCTATTAAAGCTGCTGTCCGTAACGTTTTTTTGTTTTTTTATATTATATAATACAAAAATTATATAATGAGAATGTACAACATGAATCCATTGTTTTTGTCTTACCCTGAATCATTATGGTACACTTATAAGTGTTTATATTGGGACTATTTCAGACCGGTCTGGTAGGAACCACGGCGGAGGAGCACAGTCCCTGCGTGACTCGCCATAGACATAAACAGAGAGAAGTAGTTCCGGCTGCAATGTTCTTACGCAAGACGCATGCAGTTCTGTTTATTAACCGCTAGAGCACAAAAAGTTACGGATTGCAGCTTTAAATAGCGTTTTTTGTTAATACAATAAAGTAGCCACCACATTCATTTAAAAATAAACTAAATAACATAAAGTGAAATAAAGTGGTATTTTGGGGGTGTGGTTTGAATATCGTTACACGATTCGCATCATGGATGCGCAGCAGACAAATCTGCAAGATGATATCATGACAATATGGACCAAAATCTCAGAAGAATGTTTCCAGCATGTCAAGAATTAATGCAGTTCTGACCCGGCACTAGAGAGGTGTACCTATAGTGAGTTTAATTATCTCCAGAACTGGGAATTATTAAATCATTTGCAGCAAAAAGGGCCACACAATTAACTTCTGAAGCTAATGAATGAGCAAAGGTGTAGTATAGTAGTAGTAGTAGTAGCAGTAGTAATAGTAGCAGCAGTAGTAGTAAAGTAGTAGTACTAGTAGTAATAGTAGCAGGCTCAGACTTAGATTTTTAATACCAATGCTTTATGTTTAATAAATATAATAATAATAATAATTGCATGAATATTTAAATCTGTTGCATTTCACAGGTAGTTTAAGACTGGCTTTAGATAAAAAAAAAAAGTACTGTAAGGGAATACTAATATTTTTATGATTTAAAAGCTATTACAATAATGAAAATATGGAATGTTTTTGGTGAGTTGATAATATAATTCTCTCATAATGTAAAAATTGTTATTACATTATGAGCTCAAGATTTTATTACATTATGAACATTTTATTACAATAATAACGTAATACTTATTACATGTACATTATGTACATTATGAGTTGCTACAGACATCTTCATCATGTACAAAAGTTTTCACCCCCGGCTCTTAATGCCTCGTGTTTCCTTCTGGAGCATCAGTGAATGTTTGAATCTTTTTTTAATAGTTGTGTTTAAGTCCCTCAATCATCCTCAGATCTCAAAATCATACAGTCCCTGCTGGAGAGGGTTCAAATATGCAGGACCTGGAGGATTTTTCTTGAGCAGTTTAACTGTTTTCATGTATTCCAAAGTGCCCATCATAAATAGACCCTAATCACTATGGGGCGCCGTTTGTAAAGCGGCTCACGCTGAAAATAACAGCAACATTTTGACACATTTAGCTTCAAACTATGTTTAAAAAACTGGTATGAATTTTTGCCGGTCACTTTTTTAGCACATTTACAACAATATTTGTCAACTTAGAGATATTTTAAATAGTTAAATCTAAATGTTAAATCTAAATGTTAATTGTTAAATCTAAATGTTAAATCTAAATCTAAATGTTAAATCTAAATCTAAATGTTAAATCTAAATGTTAAATCTAAATCTAAATGTTAAATCTAAATCTAAATCTAAATGTTAAATCTATATGTTAAATCTAAATCTAAATGCTAAATCTAAATGTTAAATCTAAATGTTAAATCTAAATCTAAATGTTAAATCTATATGTTAAATCTAAATCTAAATGCTAAATCTAAATGTTAAATCTATATGTTAAATCTAAATCTAAATGCTAAATCTAAATGTTAAATCTAAATGTTAAATCTAAATCTAAATGTTAAATCTAAATGCTAAATCTAAATCTAAATGTTAAATCTAAATCTAAATGTTAAATCTAAATGTTAAATCTAAATCTAAATGTTAAATCTAAATGTTAAATCTAAATCTAAATGTTAAATCTAAATGTTAAATCTAAATGTTAAATCTAAATCTAAATGTTAAATCTAAATCTAAATGTTAAATCTAAATGCTAAATCTAAATCTAAATGTTAAATCTAAATCTAAATGTTAAATCTAAATGTTAAATCTAAATCTAAATGTTAAATCTAAATGCTAAATCTAAATCTAAATGTTAAATCTAAATCTAAATGTTAAATCTAAATGTTAAATCTAAATGTTAAATCTAAATCTAAATGTTAAATCTAAATGCTAAATCTAAATCTAAATGTTAAATCTAAATCTAAATGTTAAATCTAAATGTTAAATCTAAATCTAAATGTTAAATCTAAATCTAAATGTTAAATCTAAATGCTAAATCTAAATGTTAAATCTAAATCTAAATGCTAAATCTAAATGTTAAATCTAAACGTTAAATCAAAATGTTACATCTAAATCTAAAATCGAAATGTTAAATCTAAATGTTAAAACCGGTTATCTGCATTCTGAATATGCATATTAGTTAAATATTTAGTTTCACCCGAAACATTTAGATTCAACATTTATATTTAGATATAACATTTAGATTTTGTATTTAGATTTAACATTTAGATTTAACATTTATATTTTACATTTAGATTTAGATGTAACATTTAGATTTAACGTTTAGATTTAACATTTAGATTTAGCATTTAGATTTAACATTTAGATTTAGATTTAACATTTAGATTTAGCATTTAGATTTAACATTTAGATTTAACTATTTAAAATATCTCTAAGTTGACAAATATTGTTGTAAATGTGCTAAAAAAGTGACCGCCAAAAATTCATACCAGTTTTTTAAACATTGTTTGAAGCTAAATGTGTCAAAATGTTGCTGTTATTTTCAGCGTGAGCCGCTTTACAAACGGCGCCCCATAAATCACAACCCCGAAATAACCATGTCTGCAGTAAAGCAACATCCATTTAAATACAGTAAAGTAAAACAAAATTAAAATGGCCACCGTCATCCCTCAAGATATTGAGTCTAATGATGTGGATTCAACTGTCAGCTACGGCACAGTTCACTCAGAGTCCTTACGAGAATGTGTTGGTGATTGTGTGGGTGCAGGTGCCTGGTCTCAGATCAGATCCGAGGATCTGACAGCTGCTCGAGTCCCCCAGATGGCACAGAGGCCAAGCCTCTCATTAAGGAAAGGGACTGCGCCTGTGCATAAGAGAGACAGAAAGACGTGACAACGCCTTCATTGAGAGCTCACAGTCTCATTGATTCAGGTGTCAATTCATCTGTATCTGCATGCAGTACTGACCTTTAACTTTAATCACTGCCAGTAACGTTGAAGGCGTTGATCCTCACACAGCTTGAAATCTAAGTTCTGACAGGGCAATTCCTCATTCAAATCGACACGTAATGAAAAGTTACATGTGGTTCAAAGACAACGCCTTTCAAACATCCAACAGGACAGACCAGAGTGTGAGTTTAAAAAATGATCATCAGGCTTTTGAGGAAGGTTTATTTGTTCATCTCTCAATCATCATAGTATTTCATTGCATTATATGTATTTTTAAAAAAACTGACAGAGCTTTGATCATAAAACAAAGCACTCTTACTAAAACACACTATTGGCAGATAGGAGCGACCATTGATATTTATATGCATTATCCACTTCAGCTCTGCAGCATATTTAGAATTTTTTAGAGAACTAGGCATATCTGAATTTAAAAGAGCGCCCTACCCTACAATTTACTGAAGTAAATTGATAAAAAATGGTCTCATTTTACAGAAAACACTCAAAATTTTAACACAGTCGTGGAATATTGCATATATTATATCCACAATTGTATGGTAAACATATATAAAAAGTCATATTTTGATTTATTTTTTAATTAATCTGTTATTTAAAAATCTATCATTTTTAATCTGTTTGGTCTATTTCCCTTCAGAAAGTTTCTGTTGATAGGTGTCAGTAAACAGGGGGAAAATTTTTTTTCCTGATGTCTCCTTCCAGTTTAGCTCTCTCTGTAGGCCTATGTCATGTTAGTGGCACGAGTCGGTGGGCGGGGCTACAGAATCAGGCGTTGTTCTTCTTCTGTCTACACTCTGACGTCAGCCGGGCACATTCTGAGACCGAGCGTTTGCTGGGCCTGGTGTCAATAAAAGCTTTTCTTTGACTAACAAGGAAGTTTTCAGCTCTGAAACTTACAGGATATTCTTATATTACAATGACCTTTTAAGTCTTACGCTTACGCGTTAACTTAAAACTAACAAGTTTATCTATTTACTTAAACTGAGGAAACCTGTTGCCTTGAATAATTAGTAACCACAACTCATTGTATACATGTATGTGTACTTATAATTCACTTGTGACTGATTTGATGTAATCTTATTTTATTAATTTCTTTAAAAGTCTACACAAATTGTAGGCTACTAATACAATTTCTAAAATATACAAAATTGTTCAAAACAGTATTCCATACGAACTCCATATTCTCAATATGATAAAGTATAATGAGCCATAAAAGCCTGATGTATCGATATGATAATCTCTAAAGATTCAATAAACTGTTCCATTATTATAATTTTTAGGCTTTACAGGGATATAAATGTTAAGGTTTAAGCTTTTGCTTACTTTAAAGAGGACATATGCCCCTTTTCACAAGTTGTAATATAACACTGTTGTCCCCAGAATGTGTCTGTGAAATTTCTGCTCAAAATATCCCCAGATCATTATAGCTTGTCAAATTTGCCCCTCTTTGGGTGTAAAAAAGTCAGTTACCGGACTAATGCATAATAAATGTGCGGTGAAATTCTATGAATTCCACAGACAGTGAGTGTTTTAGGGATAAAACTGACAAGCTCAAGTCTCTGCGAATACAGTCAATGACTATGGTAACTTTAGCCATATTAGCCGTACAGCATTCTAGAAAGCTCATTCAGAAAGGAAATTTGCAAACATTCACAAAATATGAAATACCCTACTTACTTGATCTGGATATGAAGTTAGAGCACGAACATTGGTATTGACCCTTTTCGCAAATACAGTGTTGTACTGACTCTCGTTGGTGAAGCAGTCGCGCGTAAAATGATTTATTTATTTAACATTTTACAGACATTCTTCGGCACATTTCCTTCAAAAATGAAATTCAACCACGGTGTCCTCAGTGGCTCTGATGGCGGGAGTCTATGGAGACTTGTATGTTCGTTGGTAACATCCAACAACAGAACATTTGAAATGTTTTTGGCGTAGACATTGTAATACTCGAGCGCTGACACAGCGAGTCAACAGAAATGGCGTCTCTGTGCTTCTCACTAAAAGGGCAGATCATCAACAGTCATGGGCGGGGTTTCCCTACTCTTACGTAGGGGGAAATATGAAACAGCGCATTATGAGAGATTGATAATGATTGATGAGGAAAAAGTATTGGGTGGAACCCAATAAAAGTTTCTCCCAAGGTTTATTTTTCTCCATTAGGTCACCTGATGGGGTTTTGGTTTCCTTGCCACTGTTGCCTCTGGCTTGGCTTGCTCAGTTTGGGACACTACATTTTTCAACTAAATATCCAAATAAAACGAATTATTAAACTAAATTAACCATATAAACTAAATTACTGATCTAATTACTGATCTAAAGCCCACACTGCCACTGTTTGATAATTGAATTGAGCTGATGACATCACCGTTTTCTCCGGAATGGCTATACGGCTGAATACAATTCTGTTGCATTATTTTCCTGTTTAAAGTGCTATATAAATAAAGTTGACTTGACTTGACCAAATATAGCTGCAAGCAGCCATTATCGGGGCCAAGCGCAATGAAGAAGACAAGACTACACTAGTCCCGAGGTAACTAGTTCGTCAGCTCCAGTTTGTATCCAGCCTCTCATGGAGACTTCAGGTGCCCCTGTGATGAGACGACTCGACGCCTGTGAAGAGACGACTCAACGCCAGC
This sequence comes from Gobio gobio, assembly GCF_949357685.1. Lineage (NCBI taxonomy): Eukaryota > Metazoa > Chordata > Actinopteri > Cypriniformes > Gobionidae > Gobio > Gobio gobio. The sequence continues at coordinate 10,760,400 of NC_137112.1, read as the reverse complement.
GTTGTTATGGCCTAAAATAATACATGATTGATTAACTTATCCTAACATTTTTCTTTAACATTCTCTTTCTAACATTTTTCAATGTACATTTATGAAATGCACTTTCTGTGAAGCTGCTTTGAAACAATGTGTATTGTGAAAAGCGCTATACAAATAAATTTGAATTGAATTGAATAAGCAATTAAACACATTTTAAGATGATTTTAGGCAAAAAGGCTGAATTGGGAATTTCATATTTTGTTCAATTATAGCGCCACCAAGAGGCACAATCCTACCATTTTTTTTAGGCGTCCTCGGAGTGAGCCCATACATTTGTGTGTCAATTTTGGTGAAAATATCTCATTTCGTTTTGGAGTTATAGACATTTATATGAAACCTGACTTTGATTGGATTTTACTCCCCCATACTGTCAATTTTTTGACATTTAGGTATTAGTGATTATCTATCGACCTATGTTTCGGAACTTCTGATGCTGGTTTCGTCTCGATCGGACTAGCAGTTTCGGCGATATCAGCTAATGTTTTATAAGCGCTAAATTACAATGCTGCACAAACCATACACCGAAACCTGACAAGTCTGATATTGTTGGACTTGGCAAGGATTCAGGAGACAAAAAAGTTACTCCCATGAAAATAAGACAATCACACCAAAAGTTATAAGCGTTTGGGAAAAAAAAATTCTGTTGTTTCCAAAACTAAACTTGAAAAAAAGTTTTCAAAACTTCTCAGGCTCCTTCAGGGCATCGTGCTGATGACCCATACAGAGTTTCGTAACAATCCGTTCATGTGTTCATAAAATACAGCATTTTAGCACATAATTCAAAATGGCCGACAGCCAAAATGGCCGATATGGTAAAATTGGATATCAGACGACTCGGCATGCCGTCCTGAATCTAAGGAGACCACTTTTATGATTTTTTATGGACAAACGGTTCAGAAGTTATAAGCAAAAATAGCCATTTTTCGTATCTCCGGACCAGTAGGTGGCGCTGCATGTCACTTCAGGTCATGCTTGTGATGACAGGTACCAAGTTTGCTTTGAATATGATAAAGCTTTGCGGCGATACAGGCTTATGTCTATTTTTGTAAGCGCTACATAAAATTTGTTTGTGCGTTTTTCGAAAACGGTTTGAGAAATCAACTTGAATTGCACGTTTTTTGTCAGCATGGTCTGAAGATGATCTGGTTCAATTTTCGTGCAAATCGGACGAACCGTCTAGGACGAGTTCGCAAAAGTAGGTTTTTCAGAAAATTCTAAATGGCGGGAACATTATCATGACGGAAAATGACGTCATATGGTGCAAATCGTCATGAGCAAATTGTCATGTTTCTAGCCCTTATGGTTCAAAAGTTATTAGCATAAACATGAGTCAAACTTTGGACTGGTGGTGGCGCTAGGTGGCGAGAGATTAAGTTAGAGACTCCACATTTGCTATGGTGACATTTCAGATGGTCCTCTATCTGTGTGCCAAATTTCACAACTTTTTACCATACGGTTTTATGGGCTGCCATAGACTCAAGAGCGGAAGAAGAAGAAGAAGAAGAAGAAGAAACGGAAGAGTAATAATAAGAAGAAATCTACCGTTTCAAATAGGTGCCTTCGCACCTTTGGTGCTTGGCCCCTAATTTCCATTATAGGCTGGTTGTTTACACACTCTGGACACACACCTGTGTTCAAACACCTTATAAAAGTGAATTTTGCACAATAGGTCCCCTTCAAACATCTGCACTTGGTAAATGAGGGACCTGAAGCGAAACCAGTTGAACTCACTCCTGTGGAACACAACACAGTGCTTTTGTTGATTATTTCAGTAATGATCTATTTTCATCATTCCCTCCATATTTTCTCTCTTTTCCCCTCCCCATTTTCTGTTTAGTTGATAACATTCTTTAATGAAACTCACAGAACTGAATGTGCCTTGAAAATATTACTCACTCATTGGCCCGAAATAGTCTGATGCTTACCAGCCTTTGTGAATGCGACTCTTGTCGTCTCCTGAAGCTCTAATTGATCTGGTACAGTGTTCATTATCTGTGAAGAGCTGTTGGACGCGTCACAGCTTTCCTGCAGGGCACCACAGTCTCCAGTCAAACCTTTCAACACACGGTTCACCAGCAGCTATATATACATTCTCCAGAGAACAAGAGTTTGGAAAAGACTTCATTTTTATTCATATTTACTTAAGGCATTTCAATACAAAGCATTTCACAACCCACCGTATGACAAAGATCATGTACAATAGAATTTGTTGGGAGCAAACATGCAAAAGAAATTACAACAATAAAATGGTCTATTGTGTGTCGCATTAATAAAAAGAAAGATTTTGTTTTCGTCATTTATATGTATATTACAAGTTGTATTTTTAATTCATAAATAATAATAACAATGGCCATGATATGCTGGTTGGCTGCCAATGCCTCAGATGAAAATAAATAATGATTATTAAAATATATTATAATATATTTATATATATATAAAACATCCCAACATAACTACAAATAGCAAGAGAAAAACAATCCCAATCAGTCATTAAACTTCAGGCCATACATGCACAAGTATTCCAATGAAAACAGTCTCTACAGTATTTTACATGTGGACAGCATTCAATGTATGTGTTACAGGTCATGCGTTACCAGAGGTCGTGTTAACACAATATTTTCAGACAGATTTTTTTGTTGCTGAGGGTGATCTATTGTAACTTGTAACTGTAATTCCTGTCCAGTTGGTGGCGAGAGTGCAGTGTGGCAGTGAAGCCTCCAGAACAAAAAGGCATGACGCAAATTCGAATGACAATTGCCAATTGAGACGAGCACCCAGTTTAAAGGGACAATTCACCCAACTCACCCTCAAGTAAACCTGCAGTGTTGGGGAAAGTTACTTTGAAAAGTAATGAATTATAATATTGCGTTACTACCTTAAAAAGTTAAACTAATCGTGTTACTTATTTTACTTACTGTGTTACTTATTAAGAAAACTAATGCGTTACGTTACGTTTTGTGTTACTTTTTCTCACCTGGGCTGTTTTTTCGGCAAATGTAGACTGAAGGAAATGCAATTTCACACGTGTACAGAAGAGGGCACTGCTCAAATAAACCTTTAGCTGTGCTGCCATTCTGAATTACAGGAGAATAGGATGCAGGAGAAGAAAGTTTAAAGGGATAGTTCACCCAAAAATGAAAACTCTGTCATGAATTCCTCACCCTCAGGTCGTTCTAAACCCGTGAGACCTTCGTTCATCTTCGGAACACAAATTAAGATCTTTTTTATGAAATCCGAGAGCTCTCAGGCCCCTCCATAGATATTGTTAAAATCACCCATGTGACTCCAGTGGTTCAACCTTAATGTTATGAAGCGACGACAACACTGTGTGTGAAACAGTGCAGTGTTTCCTACCCTGTAAAAAATTATTGTGATTTTAACGGTATTTTACTGTAAAAATGCTATGGTGAAAAACCTTTGATTCATCACGTGATTCTCATCACCACTGTGATTGATGGTTGTCCGTATATATCAAAGGTACATAACAGATATTAGTATTTCAAAAGGTTGGTAATTTAACATTATTTCAGTTAATGAAATATGTTTTTTTACCGTAAATTGTTTACAGTGTAAACATAATCATTACAATATAAACCTTTAAATTATACGGTTTTGAACTGTAAAATAAATTTTTTTTAAAACCGTAATTATTACATTATAAACCTTTAAATTATATGGTGCTGTCCCTAAAAACCTAAAACGTTACTGCCGTATTTTTTACGGTAAAGTTCTGGCAACCACAGCTGCTGGTTTTTTACCGTGAATTTTACGGGGATTTTTTTTACAGTGTAGTTCTACGGCAGAACGACTCGTGCGCATGCGTCGTGGTGCTCACGTGAACAGTGTCGGCCAATGGTAAGCCGGCGTTCTGGAAGCACTGCACTGTTTACACTGCGTCAACAGCGTAATGCTTGGTTCATACTCCGCAAGAACAAAGAAATTTGTTCGTTTTCTCGAGGTGGCAAGAACAAGAACAAAGTTCGTTCTGGCCAGGACATTCATACTTCACGAGAAAAGCAGGTGCCAAACATCTCCTTTTCTCCGCATTAACCCCGCCCACTTTAAAATTCTGACCAATCACACAATAGTTCTCGGACACCCACAAGAAAAAAAGTTCAGCTCAGACGATGTGTCGAGAACAAGCTGCGAGAACTCCCAAACCAGGGCAGCCCTGGGAGCGAGAACTTTTTTCTCTGTTCTTGCAGAGTATGTAGTGGCCTTTAGAGTGACACAAGCTAGAAGAAATGTGCCATCATTTCCGGTGAGTGAGGTCTGTACATGATCTGCCGTAGTTTACGTGTACAGACCTCACACACCGGAAGTGATGGCGCTCTCAAGGCTGTTGGACATAGTGGTGTATTAGAGGTAAAAAATGATATAAATACTGTTCGGTTTCTCGCACAAACCGATCGGTTCGTGTCTTAAAGGGTTAGTTCACCCAAAAATTAAAATTAGCCCATGATTTACACACCTTAAAGTCATCCTAGGTGTATATGACACTCTTCTTTTCAGAGTTATATTACAAAAGTCCAGGCTAATACAAGCTTTATAATAGCAGTAATAGTTGGCTGGTTTTGAAGTCCATAAAAATAAACAGAAATAAACAGTTATGGAAAAGTCTAAATTAAAATTAAAGCTCCAATCTCCTCCCGAAGTTCCTGAAAATGGCCGTTGGTGCCTCAGTGACTACAAAGCTCAGAGAAGCCGTCAATCTCAGCTGTCAATCATAACGTCACACCCCAGTTTTTATAGGATCAAATAACTAACTAAAACCAAACTTATTTAATAAAAGAACACTTGAACTTACATCAGCATGATAAAAACGACCTAAAATTACAGAAACCATCTTTGTAAAAATTGTATTTGAAGTGTAATTTGATTGTTTAGTTCGTCCCACTACATTACATGGAGAGGGCGGGGTTTATGAGCTATACTGCATCCAGACACCTGGGGGCGATCGAAACACGTTGGCTTCACTTTTCAGGACTCGTGTGGCACATTTGGTGACCCCCAACACTGCAATCCTGTATGAGTTTCTTCTGTTGAAAAATATGGACGGAGCAGTTTTGAAGCGTAAAGTAGGGACGAGCTGGCCATCGCCATCTTAGTAACGCATCATCGCGCATCTCTCCCGGATAGCAGAAAATGGGCAAAGAGGTGGGACATGGGCGGAGCTGAGGTGACGTGTGACTAACAGACAGCAGATAAATGCTATCCGCCTGTCACTCAAAGTGGCCACGCCCTTAATTATGCAGAACTTTAAGGCTTTATATAATGTAAACGAATGAGTTATAAAAAAAAATCACCCCCTCACAGTTGTCATGAAGGGCAAAATTAGTCGTATAGACCAAAACAACAAATTGTACCAGGCTGTAAACATGTTTTATTCTGCTGTAAAGTTGGGCATTTTAACATGGGGTTCGGCCAGTCGATGAATTGCAGTTTAAGTCACTTCCGTATTGGCTTCAAGAGAAACTGCGGGAGGATGCCGCTTGGTTGAACACAAAAGACGGTATTTTAAAGAATGTTGGTAACCAAACAGTTGATTTCCATCAATAATAGTAAAAAAAATACTATGGAAGTCAATGACTACCGTCAACTGTTTGGTTACCATCATTCTTTAAAATACCGTCTTTTGTGAGAAAGAAACTCATACAGGTTTGGAACAACTTGAGGCTTATAAAATGATGACAGAATTTTCATTTTTGGGTGAACTTTCCCTTTAAGTTGATGCGTACCAGGAGGAAAATCTGAGGTCAGGCATTGAGTTTAGTTCACTTGATTTTTTACATTTTGTTCATATTATAATTCGTAATAGTTTTTTTTCGTAATATATTGTGTTGTGGAAAAAAAAAACAATAATTAATCTGCTTCGTGTGGTGTTGGGCATGAAAAGTGACGCAGTCTCTTTTAATCTGTTCTCTTAAATAAATAAAAGCCTATGCTTGTCCTGTAAGTTCATGATTAAAAATGAAAATGTGAATGAAAACAAAAGTCTGAAAATTAAAATGACGTGTAATAATAGATTATGACAGAATTTTTACGACCCTGTCTGTCAAAGTGACGGACAATGAGCAAGTATAACGCGACCTCTGTGCGTCACACACTTCCTGTAATACATTCTTTGCGCTGTCTTATGAAGTGATTCAATCCTCATGCACGCTGGTCATATTATTTGCGGAGGACTGCATTAAATGGCTTATCGTACATTCCAGGCATGAACAAAAATAAATCGATTTCCTTACATCACCACTTCAGGAATGGGAAACAAACAGATGCTTATAATTTAAAAACAGGCCTATGACTTTGCAGTAAAGTGCTCCCTTGATGTCTCAGAGGAATGACCATGAAAACTAGTAAACGGTAAACTTTTGAAGGTCCATGCAGAAAAACAAAACATCATACCAATATATTCTCAATTCCCAATTCACTCATTCCCATTCACCACTGCAGTGTTGAGTGAATTCTTGAATTGTTTTTATCGAATGTAAACATGCACTGGATAGACGGATATATTTTTTTTATCTACGTTTTCAAAATGGCTTCATGCCTCAAGACCTTGTGTCATTTAGCATTTTAGTGCAAACAGTCAGTTTGGGAGCTTTGCGAATTTAACGATGATACAAAGCTCACGCAAATTTCGCCCCCTCCTGTTTTCGAGTTCTTTTGAGCCACATTAAGTGCAGTGAAAGTTTTGTTATATTTGCAAATAGCGAATGAATAATATATTGGATTTATATGTGTTTTGTGGATGGCCAAGTGTAAATGAAATCTGAAATACCCAACTGAACGCTATCATCAAAATACATCAATTGTTTCATGCATTTAGACAGCAGTGATGATGCTCACGTCGCTGTCAGACCTCTGACTGTGGAATATGCAAAAAGCTCGAACATCCTTTGTGTGCTTTTCTAGATGAACACACAGGGCAAATCTCCTCTGTGCTAATTCAGTAGATCCAAGCCTTTTATCAGATATTACAAGCACAATGGAGTCCCTGCCAGTAAAAAGGAATTGATGTCACTGACAGAAATGACAAAGAACTGATGAACAGTTTGAATAGTGTGGGGTTGCTACTGAAAAAGGTCATTAATTTGAAGGCATTGAAATGGACGAAGACAATTACTGTCGCACCCGGTGCTTGGTTTAGAGAAACATCAATGGCTCCCGAGATGATCTATGAACCTGCTTTGGAGAAACGGCAGCAGTGTAAACATTGGCGCTTATGACTTATTCTGGTTGTAGTGTTTTGCCATTTTTCAAACCAAAATGAGGCAGTTAGTTAAGTGTGAAATAGTTTTTGAAATTACAAAGTGTGAGTGTTGTATTGAAATATCCTAAAACGCTAGATTTAGAAAATGTTCCTCGTATCGGATTGACTCTTGTGTAATGAAGGTTTATCATTAAATGATATGCATAGTTAAACTGGTTTCAATGATCTTACTGGCATTTACATGGAATCCTTTGGGATAAAGGTTTAGCAGCTTTCTGTAAAAGTAACAATATTTCCAATGATTATATTGAGAGCAGGATATTTATTAATGTGGTATATGGTGCTTAAAAGTCTCATCATTTATTCAAACTGAAAAAAAAAGGAATTGTTTACTCAAAAAGTGAAAATGTAGAATTAAACAATGCAATAATATGGTGTGCAACAAATACAAATCGATGAAGAAAATCAAGTGATTTCAATCTGAAATAATAATAAAAACATTATTTTGACATTTAAAATGAGGTGGATGAACACACACAAATACACATAATGAAATGCATTAATGACATCTTGGGGATGAAAAAGGACTTTAATATTTATTAACAGGGCTTGACTTTACCTTTTTTTGCTCTCCAGCCACTGTGGCTAGTGGTTTTCCAAATGTATTTGCCACGCCACATTTTCACAGGCCACAATTTTGACATTGATACCCATGGGGAAAAACTGCCATATTTTTAATATTGTCTCATAATTTGGCAGCAGATATTTTAGGCTGGTAGACCTGCACTCTCAAAAAAAAAGGTACAGTGGAGGTACAATTTTGTTCCTTGGGAAACAAAACATATAACTCTACCTTTAAAGGTACACAATTGGTCCTTAGGGTACAATTATACAATTGTTTTCCTCTACTTAGAGCAGGGGTAGGCAAGTTCGGTCCTAGAGAGCCACTGTCCTGCAGAGTTGGGCTCCAAGAATTAACAGAGGCTTAGATGTTGCTGTTTTAAAATCACCATTATGGTGATCAGTGTTCCATTTAGTTGGGCAGTTTGACTGTTGGCTTTTTATGTGTGTTTGTGGTTTTTGTAACAGTGAAACAAAGCACATTTTTTTGAAACGGAAGCCACAAACAAACATGATCAGGTGATATAGTTTTCATCATCATGAAGAAAAATGTTTAACTAAATTCATCACTTATTAACTGTTCATTTGTTGTTGATAAATAATATTCACCAACAATACTTTCTTGCCACAGATCAGACATTCTGAATTCTGATTTTTAAATACTTTCTGGGGGGAAAAAAGTTTAGACGCACAGACATCAAGACATGAGTTTTATACTATGGTGGCTTAGTAGGGTTGGAGCTAAACTCTGCAGGACAGCGGCTCTCTAGGACCGAACTTGCCTACCCCTGACTTAAAGGTAAAACAATTTTACCCCTGAGGGGTACCACACCAGTGACAGCCACCTGTAGCTTATAAAAGGTACAGTTTTGTACTATTTTTTTTGAGAGTGTGACACACAGAGCCATTATCTTGTTACACATGCGTTTTCTCTCTCAACTGTTTATGTTCATTTAAAGGTTCAGTGTGTAAATTTTAGCGACATCTAGTGGTGAGGTTGTGAATTGCAACCGCCCACCCCTCCCTTTTGAAGTACACAGAGAAGCTACAGAGGCCGACACAGGACGAAGATGTCGTTGTCTGAGACAGCAGAGAGTAGCTAGTGCTAAGGTCTTTATACACCACTGAAAACATAGTTATGTATATTATATTGCATTTCTGTCAATAGATCCTCCTAAATATTACACAGTGCACCTTTCATTTAAAACATGGCTGACTGTGTTTACGTGAATACTCACCAAGACTGCCATTTTGACATCATTTTGTGTGTAATTGACTGTTCAAAAGCAGCTTCATGTGCGTGCACTTTGGGTGTGAGCACAAAATTACACACAATCCATCCCACACCGAAATTCAAGCCCTGTAACATCAACAATATTCATCCGGAGCAAATGAAACGAGTGAGTGAGTGGAGGCGGGTTTGTGTGTCACTCGCTGTCGGAGAGATGAGAGAGAGAGAAAGAGCAGCTGGTATCGTGGATCTATAATGCGGGAAATGAGCATTAGAAGCGTTTCAGATATTTCAGTATCGATATGTATAGAAAAATCTATATTTTTGACAACACTACATTGCACTAAGTTTATTATTTCAGTAGGAGTGACTGCGTTACACGCCACTGCTGAAATACACCCGCATTTGGCGTGTTGGCGGGTGTTAATGTCAAGCCCTGTTTATTAATGTGGTATACGGTGTGTAAAAATCTGATAATTTATTCAAACCGACAAATAATAGTATGCAAACCATGAAAATGTAGAATTAAAAAAGCAATAATATAATGTGCCATAACTGAAAACTAAAACAACTAACTGAATTTTAAAACGAGATGGATAAACACACACAAATAGACAGAATAAAATGCATTAATGACATCTGGGGGATGAAACAGGGCCGTGATGTTTTGATGCTCTATGGGTTGGCAGTAATACATCTGGAGATAATGAACGGCCCATGCACAGTCACTGGCTAAATGCTCAAAGTTATTATACCCAGACAGGACTGTAATGTGCTCCATTACATGAGCTCCTCCATTCAGCCCTGTACTGGCTGAGTACAGATACATCAGGCACTCTTATTTGATTAAAAGCCTCTTGACAAAATTGAGTTGGTGAATGAACTCCGGTTAAGTGGGTGACACCATTTTGAGCGCACTCCAGGCCTCATTTCTGCCCGAGAGGGAGAGCGGACACATATCGGCACTAATAGGGTCGACCACAATGCCTTTCCTACAAAAGCACGTGAGTGAGAGCATTGCTGATTATTGATGCAAGTTATGCTTCTATAGTGACTTCAGGCAGGTGATCTGTGAGGAATTGTGGGAAAAGAGTCGAGGCTCATTGGAAAAAAGTGCCAGTGGTGACATTTCTGAAAAATGTAATTACGTTGTGTTTTGCGTGTTTCGAGTTGAAATTAACAGTGAGTGGCACTAAAAGTGTGTTCAGTTTTATCCGAAAGATGAACGTGAATCTGGCAATGTTTTATTACATTGGTTGTTGTAATGTTCGGTGTGTGGTGCTAAAAGGTTAACGCTCTATCGCGTTTGAAAATAACATATCACCTACACCAGTGTTTCCCAACCAATGTGGAACTGTGGAAAATAATCAAATTCCAAAGTACAAATAAATGCTACAAATAAGAATATCTGTCGGACCGCGTGTCTCTCCATATTCCGTCATTTTTCTTTTAGAAAAGTAATGCTATTGTTCATCCTTTTACGTCTGTAGGTGGGTATTAAAAATATTGAACAATAAGAGGTTGTGGCTAGACCCCATGACACCTCAAACTGTCAGTCAAACCTCACAACCATTTAGAATGTGCCGCGCACAGGTTGGAGACCGTCTCTGCTAGTTTGCAATGCAATGATAGATAAAGTGCTTATGTTTGAGTAAACATGGCGTTTGCTTTACTCAAGAAACACTATGTCCATAAAGGCTAATGTTTTTTTGTTTTTGAAGAGTGGAGAATCGTCCAAGTCTGGTATTTATCATCTAGTTGAAGCAAATATACTGTAAACATATAGCCACAATAAACTTTATATCCTGTACGTTGATGGAAACGTAATGCGATTCACTGACTGCCTCAGACACGGCTGTTCCAGTGACAGACAAAATATATCTGTCATTCGCAGGTCAAAAACCTTGTAACTCCATTTGAGGTTGATTTTCATAAAATGTTAATATTATAATGACATATGCAAGTGTCTGACCATAGCTATATAAAGCCTCAATACCAACTTCAACGTGAGGTTTCTGCCCGACAGCGACGATATGTACATTTGTTTTATCATCACCAACAACATCATCATCGTAAAGCTACCTACAGTAGTGCTTCAAAGTTGGTGAACCCCTTGCAGAATCTGTGAAAATGTGAATTTGAAGATCAATTTAAATTGTACTTAATTTGTCTTTCGGGGAAATTTCTGTATTCTGTATCTTCTGTTGCTTGGGACATCTTCATCATCTTCATGGTCATGTTCAAAAGTTTTCACCCCCCAGCTCTTAATGCATTTTTTCCTTCTGGAGCATCAGTGAATGTTTGCACCTTTATTAATAGTTGTGTTTGAGTCCCTCAATTGTCCTCAGTGTGAAAAAGATGGATATCAAAATCATACAGTCCGCTGGAGAGGGTTCAAAAAACCGAAGAATGTGCAGGACCTGGAGGATTTTTCTGAAGAACATTGGGCAGTTGAACTGCTCAGGACAAACAAGGGACTCATGAACTACCATCACAAAACACAAAAATAGTTGTGGATCATCCAGGGAACGACACACAGTATTGAGAATGAATGGTTCATAAACTTTTTGAACGGGGTAATTTTTATAAATTCAACTATTTGTTGGTCTTATAGGACTATATGTAAACATATTTTACGTCAAATACCTTATTCAGGACAGTACTAAATAAAAAATAACATGCATTTTGTATGATCTCTCTTATCTTGTTCAAATTATTTACAATTTTACAGATTCTGCAAGCGGTTTACAAACTTTCAACCACCATTCTATATAACCTTATTGTGTTCCTACCTGACTTAAACGCAACTGCTTCTAATATAATATCTAGTTTTAATATGCAGTATTTGAAGCAATGCATGTTTGTGCAATTTTGTTATTTGTATATGGTGGTGTGCAAAACTGAAAAAAAAAGAAAAAAGGAAAAAAAAGGTTGGGAAACACTGACTTGCACCAAACTCTAAACATAGAGTTAGTGTTAACAAAAGCAAATGTGAGATAAAAACGGCTTTACTGAAGCACCTTTGCCATTTTAGCTGCTTATACTTTGAGCTCTTTTGTCGTGACTCGTGTTTCACAAGTGCAGCACTGTCCCGGGTGAGAAAAGCCACACATATAGATTTGGTTATGGGCTGGAAATGTTAAAATGTATTAATTTATAAATTATTCTCAATGGTAAAAGTGCTTTCAGGTCATAACATAGTATTGTGCGAGGATCCACACAAAAATAAGTCTTTATTTATTGACCATCTGCCCATGTAATCATAATTTTCAATAATTTTACAGCCTCTAGTATTCATTTCAGCGGGAAACCGCAGTGATTTGTATGTATTGGTCTGTTTTTTTGAGTTTTGCTAAAATGGAGGTAGAGGCACGTTTTCCCAAAGAGCCTGTGTTGCAACTTGTTTGCTTCTCCTCACACATGCATGCTTTCCTAAACCATAAGGGGTACTGTCAAAGAATCAAATAACATTTTTCCACGAGCGATGCTTAACATAATAAACCCAAACCGTCACAGGCCTGACCTGATACGAAATGAAAGCGTTACGAATCTAAAAACGTCACCGTAACGTGCACACTCTAGAATACCAACGTGGAGTAAGGTCCAATGTCAGATTAGGGCACACTTGTCCTGGTACACTGAGACAGTTACAGACAGGCACAAGTTGAAACCACAAACATCACCCTCCTCCTCCTCCTCCGGCTCTTCATCCTCTTGTCAACTGATCCACAAAATAAGAAACAGTCACAGGCCAAGATATAGATATTTTTAAACAAAATAAACAAACAAAAAAAAGCTGCCCTTGGGTCACACTGTCCTTCCCAGAAAAAAAACGGGCAGAAAATATAAATGGCACAAACAGAAACGCCACTGTACCTCGGAGTGTCTCGGAGAGTTCAAACACACGGTTGACACTGGGACCTAAACCCTAAAGCTCCGGTCCGGCTGCCCCATGATTCCAGGGAGAGCAGGTTCAGGAGCTCAGATCTGTGTGTGGTGTGTGTGTCCTGGCGGTGTGTACGGAGGCGGCGCTGGATTGGGTTTGATTCCCCGGCTCTTCATGTAAGAAATGAACTGGTCGGGAATCTCAGCCAGAACGTCTTTGGCCAGTCGTGCCATACTCAACACGTGGTTTCCCGTCCGGTCCATGTAATCCCGGAACGGCACAAACTGTGAGGGGCAGGAAGCAATGTGCACATTTACTCATCCATCCACTAACACAGAGCTTCTAAACCTTTTTGTACGGTGGCCCGGTAGTGCACAACACAACGCAATATAAAAAGCAAACATAAGTTCACAACACAACGAAAACAAGCCACAACACAACGGAAGCAAGCCACAACACAACGGAAACAAGCCACAACACAACGGAAACAAGCCACAACACAACGGAAACAAGCCAAAACACAACGGAAACAAGGCACAACACAACGAAAAAGCCACAACACAACGAAAAAGCCACAACACAAATAAATCAAGCCACAACACAATGGAATCAAGCCACAACCCAACGGAAGCAAGCCACAACACAACGGAAACAAGCCACAACACAACGAAAAAGCCACAACACAACGGAAGCAAGCCACAACACAATGGAAACAAGCCACAACACAATGGAAACAAGCCACAACACAACGGAAACAAGCCCACAACACAACAGAAACAAGCCACAACACAACAAAAAAGCCACAACACAACGGAAGCAAGCCACAACACAACGGAAACAAGCCACAACACAACGGAAACAAGCCAAAACACAACGAAAAAGCCACAACACAACGGAAACAAGCCACAACACAACGGAAACAAGCCACAACACAACGAAAAAGCCACAACACAACGGAAGCAAGCCACAACACAACGGAAGCAAGCCACAACACAACGGAAACAAGCCACAACACAACGAAAAAGCCACAACACAACGGAAGCAAGCCACAACACAACGGAAAAGCCACAACACAACGGAAAAGCCACAACACAAATAAATCAAGCCACAACACAATGGAATCAAGCCACAACACAACGGAAACAAGCCACAACACAACTGAAAAGCCAAAACACAACGAAATCAAGCCACAACACAATGGAATCAAGCCACAACACAACGGAAACAAGCCACAACACAACGGAAACAAGCCACAACACAACGGAAACAAGCCAAAACACAACGAAAAAGCCACAACACAACGGAAACAAGCCACAACACAACGGAAACAAGCCACAACACAACGAAAAAGCCACAACACAACGGAAGCAAGCCACAACACAACGGAAGCAAGCCACAACACAACGGAAACAAGCCACAACACAACGAAAAAGCCACAACACAACGGAAGCAAGCCACAACACAACGGAAAAGCCACAACACAATGGAAAAGCCACAACACAAATAAATCAAGCCACAACACAATGGAATCAAGCCACAACACAACGGAAACAAGCCACAACACAACTGAAAAGCCAAAACACAACGAAATCAAGCCACAACACAATGGAATCAAGCCACAACACAACGGAAACAAGCCACAACACAACTGAAAAGCCAAAACACAACGAAATCAAGCCACAACACAACGGAAATGCTCCCGACCACTCAGGGGTACTCGGAGCGCGGTAAAGTTGCCACTGTTCTATAGAATCTTCAATCTTACAGAGATATCAATACCACAATTAGTATTAACAGTATGTAGGCTAACCATTGTTTATCAACATTAAATATCAATTCAAAATCACCTACATGCATTATAGCTGCATATTTATGCTCGAGAATGCTTTGACCCGATACCACGGCGCTAAGGGAACGTCTGCCAATTCCAACAAGTGGTTGAAACGTATAATTTGTATGAATTAAAATTCCACAGCTTGATTGTTTTGGTAAAACTGACTTAGTAATGCACAACACACCATGGAATTTGAAAAAAAAAAAGAAGTTAATTTAATTCATACAAATGATATGTTTCAACCACTTGGTGGAATTGGCAGACGTTTCCTTAGCGCCGTGGTATCCGGTCAAAGCATTCTCGAGCATAAATATGCAGCTATAATGCATGTAGGTGATTTTGAATTGATATTTCATGTCGATATACAATTGCACACTTAAAACTAATCGTAGTGTTTAAATATTTGTAAGACTGGCGATTCTATAGAACAATGCAGGGTAAATTAACTTTACTGCACTCCGAGAGTCCCCTAGTGGTCGGGAGCATTTCTGTTGTATTGTGGCTATTTCGTTGTGTTGTGGATTTTTCGATGTGTTGTGGTACTGGACCACCGTATTTTTGACTCCGAGGCTCCACATTGTCCACCACAATATTCAAAGCAAGGTAAGAGATTTACTCCAGTATTTCTGTAGTAAAGCTGCTTGTTATTAAAGGGGTACTTCATCACTGGAAAGATTAATGTGTATTTAAATTGGGTCATTTATGTAGTAGAAATGTGAAATTATTTCAGAAGTTGGTGCTTTCTAGACTGAGAAAAGCCAGAAAATGTATTTTTGGCTCATATGGATGAAAGACAACAACTTCCAGAATGCACTTATGGTTTGGTTTGGAGATTTGGTTTCAAAGCTAAATGTACAAGTGCCTATTTAAGTGAGTTTGTCATTGTACTGTATTGTTGTTGTGTTTTTCATTAAGAATAATAGGCTAATGAACCCACAATTCAAGCAACCGACCCCGAATTGGCGCTAATTCAAAACCGAAACTAAAATGATCCATCCAACATCCAACTGTCATCCATCCATTCATCCGACAGCATCCATCCATCCATCCATGCATCCATCCATCCATGCATCCATCCCATAACATCCAATCCAATCCATCCATCCATCCATCCACACAAAAACCCTCCACCCACCCACACACCCATCCATCCACACAAAAACCATCCATCCATCCATCCATCAATCCATCCACCCACCCACACACCCATCCATCCATCCATCACATCATCTCTTCTCTGGTACACTTTCTTCCCGCATAAAACAAATTAAAGAGAGAGTGAATTCTTTTCATTTTTCTAGCTGTCTGTGACTCAGTAGCCTGAGATATTCTTATTACCACTAATGACAGGTTGCATTCACAGGGTTATGATTAGGATAATAATGAATTGTTTAATAATAATGCGGGTTATGGTGTGGAGCTGTTACATGAGGGCTCGATTCCACAGTGACTGAATTAGTAATTGAAATTCTCATGCTTAATGGATTTGATTGCTGAAAGAAAGAGTCTTGGGGCGACAAGTCACAGCTTTTTAAACCCCAACGTTAACACAACATGCTTGCAGTTCAAATAAGCTTAAAAAAGTAGACTGCTAGTGGTGTCACCTGGACAATATCTCGCTCTGCTAATTT
This sequence comes from Gobio gobio, assembly GCF_949357685.1. Taxonomy (NCBI): domain Eukaryota; kingdom Metazoa; phylum Chordata; class Actinopteri; order Cypriniformes; family Gobionidae; genus Gobio; species Gobio gobio. The sequence continues at coordinate 10,743,945 of NC_137112.1, read as the reverse complement.
CCCTCTTGAGGAGATCCTGATGTCGTCACCATCCAACTCAACCATAGCTGTGGGAAAAGACAGGAAGTTAAATTAATCACTGGACTTGTGCTTATGAATTTCATTTATTTGATCAATTCAGTGTTACACTTTATTTTCATGAGGATAAAAGGTAACGGTTTTGGAATTACTAAAAAGGTGTGTAAATACATAATGACAAAATCCAAATTTTTGGGTGAACTATTCCCGTTCTTGTGTGCATAGTGATGAATTCAGTTGTAAAAGTCATTTCAGGTGTCTCAAATCTAGAGCCATCATTTCCTTCATCACCTCGTACTGCTTTGACACCAGCTGAACGTAATTGGTCTGTGTAACTAGAATGCACAGAGAGATTTCCATTACGCACTCCTCAAACAACAGGCCCTCTCCACATGACCTGCTCACCTCATCCGATAGGAGCTCATCTTCCACCTCTGAGAGCGTGAGCTACAGGATGTTGTTATTCCCGGAGGAAGTTCTATTTCAATATTGATCAAAGTCTCTCTCGACCTCTCTCGACTTCCCAAGTGGTCCAACGGATCATTACATGCCCTGACATGATAGTATGTACTTATTTCCCTTGCAATATAGCTAATAATTACTCTGTGATTAGCCCAAACCAGGCCTCTTTAAACGATCTCCTGATTACATATACTGCACACACAGCTCGGAACGACAAAAACAACCATGTTAATTGCTATTGGAGCATATGTTTAATTAGTCAACCTACCTTTGGGGCTGGGTTTAAGAAAAATTAAAGATTTTAGTTATTGATTTCAATTTTCATAAAGCTTTTTGTTAATAATTCTATACAATTCTATACCCTAATCATAATAACATGTATTCTTATTTCACTTATTACTGTGCCTTAATTATTATATTGATTAATAATAGATTGTTAGCTAATCTGTGTGCTTTGTATATGGTGCATTTCTGAAATACATAACGTGGATAAATCACTTTAAATTGTAATATAGACGCATGCATTTTTTCTGTGAAGCTGCTTTGAAACAATATGTATTGTGAAAGCGCTATACAAATAAATGTGAATTGACTAATGCATGGGGTGAAAAAAATCATGTTGATTTATTCTATAAAGTAATAGAAACTAGAGCTCTCCAATGATTGAAATATAGGGTAAACGTACCTATTAAAGCTACACTATGTAACTTTTCCGTCCACTAGACGTCGCCTGTTCAAAACAAAGGCGTAGTTTGATGACGCCACGTTTAAGCGCAGAATCCGGTGGAAAAGAGTCAGGATAGGACTAGGGCAGAAATCATGTTCATAGATGCGATTATTAACGTTACTGTAGTATGAAGCAGAGCAGGACCGAGTGTTGTGGAGCTGAGCAAGGCCGCAGGAGCGATTGAAGAGCGGGACTGTTATTATGACACAGTCGCCGGCGGGACTTTTATTATGACACGGTCGTCGGCCCCACTTCCACTTTTCCAGTCATGAGTATGAGGTAACGCAACTCTGTTTATCGTATTAGATATATCTGAGTGTGTTGATGATGTTATGACGTTACTAGAGCCCGACCGATAAAGGATTTTTAAGGCCGATACCGATACAAATATTTGGTCACTTAAAAATCCGATATTCCGATATATCAGCCGATATATATTAAAAATAAATAAATAAATAACAGAAACGCGTAAAAAACACTTAAACAGATTTCCCTTATACATTAGTTATAAGTAGTTATTCATGATCCCTCAGCCTCTCTAAAATAACATGATAATGCAGTTTAAAAATAAACTTGTTTTATTGTCACAACAGAACAGAGGAACATAAAAATATATTAAAGTTCTGATAAATAAAAATACAAACTTAAGATATGAAACTTAAAGTCGTTTGGACGAAAACACAATAACAAAAACAAAAAAGTTACCAGTATTAATAGATGTGGTAAGCTTTATAAATATAACTTTGAGCAAGACTGGAAAAAAAATATTCAGTTAAGTTCTAGAAGTTCTGATAAATAACAACAACAGCAAAATATAAACTATATACAGTATAAATATGAGCCACCTTATAATTACAATGTCAACTTGCTTATCCCTTTACATGCACTCTTTTAATTCTATCCATCAAGCTACAACAAACCATTTTCAATCATCATTTGCTGCCTGCCTTCTAAAATCTACTACTTATGATGATGCAGTAAATCCATTATTTGACTTGTTAATGCTGCGTCTGAACGAAGTCACGCACTTTCGTTCACTCTTCACGAGCCTAACTTATGATTTACAATGCAGGGACTGGAACTACAAATATACTAGTTATAAATACAGTAATCATTACTTTATTTAGGCAGAATAAGTTTGTTGTGATTTCCAAGGCGCATTAATGTTAGCGGTCTCCCACTGATAGCCATGGCATTAGCTAGCTTTGTGGTTAGCGTCTATGATAAGTTATAATTTAGAAATATGTATACTTTTTCAAAATAACGGGCAGGGGAGAGATGATACGTCTCATGCTGTCAAACTGTCAGACTATTAATGAAATACATCTTATTCAGTCACATTGTCCGAGTTAAACTTAGTCAGTCAACTGTAACCTAGCGTAATTACCAGCTCTCTTGGCTTACATGTAACAGCAAAACTGGACTTGGCAGTTACAAATTGTCATGTTATTTGAGTTAAGAGAACTGATGGGGATGTTCTTTTAATTGTTATTCAATTCAAGCAATGTATGGCTCGTTGCCAACTTACATGCACTTCAAGGATGATCTGTGTTGTGAATGCAACGCTCACAGCGCTGAAGCTCAGCATGACTCTGCTGGATCAGCTGGTGGTGTTGCCAGCCGGCACGTTGTAGGGTGCCCTCTGGTGGACAAACTATGAAACCCCAACACTCAATGTGTTTGAGCGGTGTTTCGTCCGTTTTTTTTAATTTTTTTAAAAATATTCATTTATCGGCCATCATAAATGCCGATACCGATAGTTTGGAAAAAGCCTAATATCGGCCGATAATATCGGCCCGCCGATATATCGGTCGGGCTCTAGACGTTACTCTACCGTTCTCTCTGTGGCTGCTATGACACTTGTTCACACTGCAGTGAGAATATAGCGTTTCTGCTAAATAAAACCGGAAACCGAGGGTAACGCAGATATGACGCAATCGACAGGCGACTCCCTCAAACGCATAGCTCACACGTCCCGGTTCCTTGGTTAAAATAGCAATTTCTCACATTTGAATGAGTAAATATTTAATGTCTGTTTATGAAGTATTTACATAGACGTTCAATGTGGATGAGCTTAAAGGGAGCATTGGAACAGCAAATATTTTTTTATTAATAAATATTATTAAATTCAATTTAAAAGGACCATTTTGCTAAATAAATAATCTAGGTCATGTATTAAGTTCATATATATTTTAATATGCAGCTATTATTGAATATATCTATGAAATTATACTTTTTTTCTTATTGATGTCACACTGAAGCTGTGATTTTCCTAGTAGTGCACCCTTTAAGCTCACCGCACAATAATGTGAAGTCTTAAAGGGTAACTAAACCCCTGCTCAGAGCTTAACTCCACCCACTGGCAATTTTCAAAAAATGCTGGAAAAGTGGGCAGAGCCCGGCGGACACAGAGGGGATGAACCGAGGGCGGGGCTGAGCGGAGGGCGTGCACCTGAGACCCGCAGTGACGGATTGACTGACAGCTGTCAGATCGCGAGTCGCAAAGATGGAGAATGACTGGAGTGACGCCAGCTTTGCAACAGAGCGGTCATTTCTCCTACCTTCACCTGAAGTGGAGGAGGGTGGATTGTCTGTAACAGACACAAACCCGGAGCCTTATCAATGCGAGCCGCTGCTCAAACTGCGTTAACTCCCGATGCCGACGATGCTAGTGAAGCAGCCGCGCAAGAGAACTGACCTAATCTATCTGCGTCCGCGGCAACCACTTGCGTGTCAGGGTTTGAAAGCGCGTCTCATGTATGAAAATTATCTGTACACATGACGGGCGGCAATAATATCGCAAGAAAAGCCTGACGTGTACTGACAACTGCATTATTTAACCGTATTTTCTTCAATACAATGTTAAAGCAAGTGTCAAGTGAGTTTCATTCATAATGTTTACTTCATGTAACATGACAGCTCATACTGGAGTGAAGCCGTTCTCATCGTGTGATTGGGGGAAACATTTCTGAGGGCGTGGTGAGCTCATGCTAGGGGCGCGGATAGAGAGCCGTTGGAGGTACCATCCTACGTCACGATGTACCACAACGTCCAATAGGAAAATTCAACTGCAGTAGCCACCGTTCAACCTTAAGAGGGCAGCAATTTGGCGGTTTTACACCATATTTTATAGAATTAAAACACTTTATACTCAAATGTCAAAACATTTACTCGAATCAATGAACAGCATTAATAAACCCCCAGTATTACAGATCATTAACTAAAAAAAGTTGGTTTAGGGTTTAGTTACCCTTTAAAAATTACAACAGTGTAAAACCACAGAACATCAATAAACTGTAAATGTATAATATAATGGATTTAAAAGTACAAGCCAGTAATGCCTGTGAAGTAATATATTAGTGTAGCACACAATCTTATACACTCTAAAAAAAAAAAGGTTCTATATTGCACCAAAAATGGTTCTTGGCTCGTAATCATAGGGGAACCTTTTTTAGTGCTATATAGCACCAATTTTGGTGCTTCAGTGGTTCTTCAGTGGTTCTTCAGCGGTTCTTCAGAGGTTCTTCAGAGGTTCTTCACCGGTTCTTTGACTAAGGTGCTATATAGCACCTCTGAAGAACCGCTGAAGAACCACTGAAGCACCAAAATTGGTGCTATATAGCACTAAAAAAGGTTCCCCTATGATTACGAGCCTTTTTTTTTAGAGTGTACAGCTAGTAAGCTAACAATGTTCTGTAGCACCTGCGCTATGTTGCTAAAACTATCTTTTGGATCGAACTGTAATTATTTCCCACGTCCAGGTTATAATATGCAAAAGTATAAACATTAATCTCTCAATTTTGCAGTAAGAAGTTATACTTATCCAAAATAAAGGCTTAAACATCTAAAAAATGCACATTTAAGGGGCTACTCTTTTGGTTTTCAGACAACTTTCAAAATGGCCACCAGAGAGTGTCAACACATGAGTATACAATACCCAGATGTCAGTGTGCAATGGTCTGATTAGCTTGACATTACATGAGGCATATAGTAACAAACACATCAATTGGTTAAGACATCAAGTAGGATAATAAATATTTTTTTTCTTTTTATAATCTGAGCTCAAAGATAGTAGTGTGCTTAATGGGTACTTGAGCTGAATAGGTACATTTACCCGAATTAAACAAATTACATGGTATAGTGATTAATTAATCAGATTAATTAAAATACAAATAATTTAAATACATCATATTACTGTAGGTAGGAGACCAGTTTATAACTACAATATTTTTTTTTTTAATAATTAATTGTAGTTAACTAATAGGCTACAACTACTTGAAGAAACACTTACCATCAAATTCAGCCTGTCCAACTCCGACAATGATGATGGACATGGGAAGCTTGGCAGCCTGATGGCAAAACAACACACATACAGTATTTACATGTTTTTTTTTAAAAGATACAATGGGTCTTATTTATGAAACAAGCAGAATTAATAAATGTTCAAAAAGAAGATAGATAGATAGATAGATAGATAGATAGCTTCAGATGTGGCTGGTCAAAACACTCGTAACGCCATTTGAGCTTTTTTGGTCAAATATTAATATAATGACACATGCAAGCGTCTGACCACATATAAAGACACAAAATCAACTTTGACAATGGTGTTTAATTACCGGTATTTAAAAAACATTGGGTTTTTTTTTCATTTCCTGAAAAGTAGCAGTTTTGGACATTTTGGACAAGGTTTCCGCCTGACAGCGACGATATTCAAAGACTTGTTCAAATGATATAGACTGCTGATGGTATTTCTAATAATAGAAAGGCAAATGCTATATACTTTTTCATATACCATTGTTTAATGGTTCTCTCTAATAATTTTTTAGATAATACTGTTAAACAAAAACTGTGAAGGCAGAGAATGAGAGCTTCTGTGCTCAGGCCAAACAGAAATTAAAAAATTATAAATATCCATCGAAATGAGTGTTCCTGACTATGGTATTCGCTACGTGTCATGGTCAGGAACACTCAATTGGAGTCTAAAACAAAGTAATACCTTCCTGTTGAGGTTCTTTATTACTTATGAACACAAACATAATTACAGGAACTACCAAAATACAATTCAATAAGCATTATCATTGCATGCAACAGCTGGTATTGGTAAACAGCCCATGTGTCCAGCCCGGACGTGTTGGGCTATTTACAGTGGTAGAAGAGAATGCTGGAGAAAGTTCTAGAGGGTGAGCCGAGGGAGAGGGAGGCGGGGCCAGTAAGATCGCCATATCACCCGCTTCTCTAGCAGCCCTCCCGCCGACTCCCACTCCAGACACTTCACCATGGATATTTGAGAATATTACAAGCAAACATTCATTATTTCATACACAGCACACTCATTGACGTTTTGCATCATTTATGTGCCCTATTTGATTATGGGGTAGTAGTTTCAGGGTGACTATTTGCACAGAGGTCTAAATATCACAGGCCAAACATTGCAGCTATTGACACTACAACAGCCAGACACAATGACAAAATCACTTCTGAACCCACTTCAACCTTCGGTGCAGATGAAAATAAACCATGGCTGCCAGAAAAGTGGCAATAAAACAAATACATATTCGAGTACTCTTCTCCTGCAAGAGATGTTAATTACAAATATTAAATGTGTGTTTGCTAACATTACCAAACATAGTTATTAGCTTGTTAGGATACCATGGCCAGAATGAAGGCACATCTCAAATAGAATACTTATGCTATGCCGTTTTATAGTAGTGAAATGTCCAAAAAGAAAAAGATCACTTTAAAAACCGGATGATGTACTTATTTAAAGGGGACCTATTGAGCTTTTACAACTTTAGTTAGTGTGTAATGTTGCTGTTTGAGCATAAACAACATCTGCAAGGTTACAAAGCTAGATATTTTATTTAACAGAATCCACTTTCCAAGAACTGCAAAGAACGGCTTGTTTGGGTTACAATGCGTTTTTTCCGGATCTTATGAAGTCACTATAGGGGCTTTCACACCAGAGGAATTTTTGATAGTTCATAGATCTATTGGCGGAAGTACCCGGATTTTAGCATGTTCGCACCGCAGGAACTAGGAAAGATTTTAGTTCTGGTTATACAGTATTTCGGGTTTTGCGTAGCTCAATTGATAGAGCATTGCAAAATACAACATCATGTAATCATGTGATCATGCAATCGAGGGTTCAATCCAATAATAATACAATTATAAAAATAAAAAAATAATCTAAAAGAAAATATTTAACATTTTTAGTTTTTGGCCAAGTGCATCCAGAATTTTCAGTTTTCATTTCAGTGCATCCCTAACAGTGTACCTTTAATATTTTTTTTCCCCCAAACATAATTTTTACTTGCATGTGGCACTTGAAGAGTGTTCGGATCTTGTGTAAGAATAAACAAATGAAAACCCAGCAAAAGCTGTACTTTTCAAGCTGTCCTTCCTGTGATGGCAGCCCAAAATAATAACACCATTTCCCATTGAGATGTTCTGTAATAAAATCTTTCCTGTTGCTCTAATGGGTTCAGAGACCAAACCTTCATTGTTCGGTCCAAGACCATAACAACAAATAGACTGTTACTGACAGGGAGTGCAAAAATTTTCCATCTTCTGCAATCTTAAATGATCAGTGCAGAGCTTATGACAGTCCTGTCATGCCTATGTCATGAAAGACAGGCAGGGCACCATGAATAATTGAAGTTGGTTGCCCCATTTGTGTCATTGGCTTCTGTCATGATTGACAGGGCAGATTTGAAGTAATGAGAAAACAAAACAGTCAGTTAGTTTCCTTGACAACAGCTCTTCAACGTCACACGCAGCCCCAAACTCCCACGCCAACATATATGAACACAGGAACTCGATTCAGAGAACACGCAAATCTCCTGCTCAGTGTTTCTTTACAACAAAAGCCGCACGCTCACATGTTGACAGCATTATTATTTGGTCTAGCATTATTAAATTGGCTTTTGGACATTAAAGGAAAATGTTGCCTAAAAATGACCATTCTGTCATTATATATACGCACCCTTATGTCCTATTAAAACATATGCCATTCTTTTTTGTTTCTCTGGAAGATTTTTGATGAACATGACCTCAGTTTGGCAGACACACAGCAGCCAAAATAAAAGGGCTTGATGGGGAGGAACGTAACTATAGCATGGAGAACCGCTTGCCCACAATGCTAGGAGTTTATGCTCAACGAATGGATACAATCCACTAGGGGTGTAACGGTACACGTAGCCTATTCGTATCGAACCGTTTTGGTACAGGGCTTTTGGTTTCTGAGTGCAGTCTTTATTAGTTAACAGTCGGCTTGTTTTAAGCGCGCGCACACACTTCAATCCAGTTCCCACACGAACATATTAAGTATTCAGTCCATTTTATCACGAAATTCAAACGATAAATGGCGTTTTGACGCTCTTTAATGGGACGTGACTGTATAGGCGCTGTATAGACGCGTCAGTTCAACTTCAAGTGGCGGCGCGCGAGTGAACGCGTCCGTCTCTTCCTAAAGAATAAACATAAAATAACATCTCTTAAGGTATGTTGAGGATACATTGCAACTTAATGAAATGTATTATATGTCGTGTAATCGCTAAATCTGTGTTTAAACGGTGGAAAGACAATAAAACAGCTTAACAATGTCACGTAGCATCACATTTACCTCAGGCAGTCATTCAGTGTCCACAGCTGTTAGTTCACTAGAGAGATTCTTTCGCTAAATATATCTATGCACTATATTAGCCTATTCATTATATTCTACTTAACCTGTTAGTGTGGTCTTGTTTATTTAAAGCTACACTGTGTGATATTTTCCCCCATCTAGCGGTGAAAAGGTATATGACCATCCAGTGAATATTAGTTTCTGTTCCTCTCAATTCCGATTTCGTTTTAACTCCTACGATGGCCGATTTAGTCCAAGATTAACATGAATTCCAGCTCGACCTCGTCCACATTCGACACGGTGCCATCGAGTGTTAAAACGCGAAAGGCGAAGCTTGAATTTACGGGTATGTCCCTCTTTGGCTAATGTACTTTCAAGATGGAGGGGCAACATGGCGACCTGCATCCGAACCCCTCGCGCGTATGTATTTTCAATGGTATATTATAAACTTACGAGAATACTTTATTACTTGAAAGAAGTAAATATACAAATAATGAGCACATATATTTTTGAAAGAACTAAGTGTTTTTAGCTAAGAATAAACTAAAAAAGTTACACAGTGTAGCTTTAATGTATGTTTAAATAAATCTGTCATGAAAATGACAGCCACTGTGTATAAATGATTATATTTCAACAACTGGTGAAAAAAAATTATAATTAGATTTAGAAATTAATACAAAAACTGCCTTATGTGAAGCTTGAGCTAAAAATAAATAGCAACTGAATTTAGGCTAATAGGCTCTGTTGTTAACCTTTAATATTAATGTGCAAGTAAGGCTCCCTATAGTTTACAGCAATATCTTCAATACACTTTTAGTTATAATTTAATTCATTTAAGGACAGACACAATTTGTACAGTAAACCACTGTTTAATAAAAATAAATAAAAATCGATTTTGTAAAACTGCTGTACCGACCTCGTACCGAACCGTGACTTCAAAACCGAGGTAGGTCAGTTTTGTGTACCATTACACCCCTACAATCCACAAAACTTCCTTGAAACACCATCTCTTTCAATGATATGTTCATAGTTTTATCAATAATCTTTGAACATTCTGTTCAAAGTAGGTCATTATGAGCATACAGTGTTTAAAAAAAAAAGGGAAACCCATTAACATGTTATTCATTCACCCAAATGATTCAAACATATAAAATTTGAATCATTTGGGTGAATGAATAATGACAGAATTTAAAATTCTGGCCAAACTGTTTCTCTAAGCCAAGCATTCAGGTCTTCTGCACTGTAAGTGAGGAACACGCAGCGTATGACAGACAGTTTGAGGCTAAACTAATGATGCCCATGCTGTAACGAAGGGTAGAAATAGCAGGATGGAGTCAGAAATGGCGTGAAATATTGTCAGGGTGTGACTGAGGACAGGAACATCTATTAAGACCATCATCAGTCACACAGCGAGCGGGCGGTTCAAGCTGACAAAGAGCTGTCTAATTGATTAATCCCGCAGTCCTTCATGTTGCACGTCATATCTGATTGGCGGATGATGGACCTCTGCTAGCACTCGAGCATCCTGACTGGCTTATCATTTCAGGACTGCCCACGTCCAACATGACAAATGAATGCGCTTCTAGTGTTGTTGTTTCTCATTATCATCCTCCGATTAGCCCTTACCCGTGCATATTGTTATTTGTAATTACCATGTCCAATAAAAAAGGCTGCATGTCTTCCGCTGACGGATGGGAGGATTCCAGCTTTCAATGCTAATTATCTAAGACAGAAAATGAATATGCGCGGCTCATTAGAGTCTGCCTGAGCCCAACACTGAACCTCAGTATTTTAGTAGACTTAAAGGAATCGTTCGCTCCAAATGAACACTCTTTCGTTTCCGATTTTTGTTTTATTGGTGGAACACAAAAGTAGACATTAGTTCTAGTGTTCTGCAACTAAATGCAAGGTGCTAGTTTGCATATTTGGAATGAAAAATGAGATTTGAGAACTGCATCGAATGTTATCATATGACTATAGAAGACTTGAAATACAGCAAACAAGTCATATGGACTACTTTAAAGGTTTTGGTCTCGGGACTCTCGGGACTGCCGGCAATATCAAAAGGATGTAAACACGCGGTCCTGAGAGCCTCTATTTCATTCAATGACACATAAAATTAATGCTTATACAATGTTCAGGATAATGAATTATGTAAATAATACAAAGGGATTGATTCAAACTATAGTCTCACATATATAGTCTATAGTCTCAAATATACTTTATAGTCAAACTATAATAACAGTGTTAACTATAAAACTATAATAAAAGTAAAAACAGCGCAACTACCACTTTGACTTTTCAAAAAGATCACAAAGATATTGTAAAACTAATCCATATGAATTGAGCGGTTTAGTTCATATATGCTGTATAGATTGAATTTAGGGTTTTATTCACATATACGCTAACCATTCATTAACGCACACATCAGTTGTGGTAAATAGAAGCTCAAGCATGTTTGCTTGACGTGCAAGAACCAATGAGGTTCATTCTTATGTTTCACAGCACGTTTGAGTTTCCACAAGAACCAATGAGGTTCATTCTCGTGTTTCGCAGCACGTTTGAATCTCAACGGGAACCAATGAGGTTCATTCTCATTTTACGCAGCACGTTTGAGCTTCAGCAAGAACCAATGAGGTTAATTCTCGTGTTACACAGCATGTTTGAGCTTCAATGGGATCCAATGAGGTTAATTCTCGTGTTACGCAGCACGTTTGAGCTTCAGCAAGAACCAATGAGGTTCATTCTCATGTTACGCAGCACATTTGAGTTTCCGCAAGAACCAATGAGGTTCATTCTCGTGTTACGCAGCACGTTTGAGCTTCAGCAAGAACCAATGAGGTTCATTCTCGTGTTAGGCAGCACATTTGAGCTTCAATGGGAACCAATGAGGTTCATTCTCGTTACGCAGCACATTTGAGCTTCTGCAAAAAAACCAATGAGGTTCATTCTCGTGTTACGCAGCACGTTTGAGCTTCTGCAAAAAACCAATGAGGTTCATTCTCGTGTTACGCAGCACGTTTGAGCTTCAGCAAGAACCAATGAGGTTCATTCTCGTGTTACACAGCATGTTTGAGCTTCAATGGGATCCAATGAGGTTAATTCTCGTGTTACGCAGCACGTTTGAGCTTCAGCAAGAACCAATGAGGTTCATTCTCATGTTACGCAGCACATTTGAGTTTCCGCAAGAACCAATGAGGTTCATTCTCGTGTTACGCAGCACGTTTGAGCTTCAGCAAGAACCAATGAGGTTAATTCTCGTGTTATGCAGCACGTTTGAGCTTCCTCAAGAACAGATGGGCATGAGTGAATTTGCTATTTAAACAACGTGGCACTGGACGTGAAAACGATAACTGCGTCAGGCTGAAACTAGCAAAAAATGATTGTGTCGTACCTGGTGTTGCATTGCACCAGGTGTATGATAGGGCCCTTAAAAATTAAGGATAATTAGCATTCATGGCTCCATAAAGAACCTTTAACATCCATGGAACCTTTCCATTCTACAAAATGGAATGGTTCTTTAGATTTTTAAAATCTTCTACACACTAATGCTGGGTACACACTACAAAATATTTGGGCGATTTTGGGCCGATTTCTCCCCTTCCAACAACCCTACAGTCCCCATTATCTTGATGGTTCTACAGATTATTTTATCAGATTTTCCTGTGGTGTGAGGTGTGTTAAGAGTGAATCTGCTTGGAAGAACATCAGTGTTGCCCCGATCTTGACAGAAGACTCACCTCCAGCTCGCGCTGTAAAGCTGGGGCCAAAAAGCAACATAAAAAGCAGTCAATACACTATAAGCGACATTACTTCTTGTCGGTCAATGTTTGTTTACTTTAAAGTCACATCTGATACGAGAGATTTTGCGAAATTACCCATTTCCCACACACTAGAGGAGTAAAACGGTTACATCTATGATTTCTAACCATCATGTTTGTGGTCTCTCACATTTTGAAAATCTTATACGATTTTGAAAATATTTTAGTGTTGCCCCAATTTAAGAGAATAATAGTTATTTTAAGAACTGTTCACTTAAAACGGTTCTTCTATGGCATCACTGCGAAAACCCCCTTTCACAATCTTTATTTTTAAGAGTGTATGGTAAATGTATATCTTATAGACATCTGCAGAGGAAGCCATATTGCAAAACCCTAAATATAGTTGACATGTGACACCTAACTGGCAAATAAAAAGTGAAAACAATGTACTTTTTGCCCCAAACCCTTCTTTGTTAATACATTGCTATATATGCGTATGCCACACCACATGTCTACATTGGCATTTCTGCTGAAACTGTAACGAGACAGCTTAGAGGTAGGATGCTGTCAGCGGTTGTGGAAAGCAAAGGGATGTTGTCGAAACACCCTTAGATCAAAAAGGCCTTCCGTGGGCGAATGTCCATTCCTCTACGACCTGTTTTTAAATGAAGGAGGAGGATGAGATGCAAACAGCTGCTTAGAGTAACAGCTTTTCTCATGAATGATACATGCGCCTGTCCCAGTGAATCAGAGCAGAGGAGAAAAGTAGGTCAGTGTTCCTCTGTGTTTTCTGTGAACATTTCACACGCCGTTATGAAACTCTAAACATAACGCATGCCACTCAGGAGGACCACCCAAAAATTTGTGATCTATAAAAATGTGTAGAACACTGGTCCACCTGGATGCATTAACAGACCTCCTATGCTGAATTTTCCCAGCGATATTACGATGAGTTTTAGAGTTGATTTAGAACTTATGAACATTGTTCTCCATCACAGATGAGAGGAAAGCGCAGACTGTGGTAGCATTTAATATACTGCCTTCATTTCTGACACATTTTCCCCAACACACAGCTGGAAAAGAAATTGGATCAAAATATACCATCAGACATGTGAATGACAATTCTGCTTAAAGGGATTGTTCACCAAAAATCGTCACCATTTACTCATTCTCATGCTGTTCCAAATGTGTATTATGTCTTTCTTTTGTGGAAGACTAGGAAGAATGTCCAGGTAACTCTTTTTCATAAGGGGCTCTAAAAAATGACAAAAAGCAACATATAAATATCCTAAATATAGTACATACCCCAGTGGGCTGAAAGCACAAGACAACTCTGGCAAAAAAAAAGGTAACACTTTATTGTACAGTGTCCTTGTTACATATGTTACATGTACTTACCATAGTAATGACACCATAGTAATTACCATACCATAGTAATTTTCCTAGTTCATTTATTTTCCGCCCTGATATGTAAAAAGGGTTTGGAAATTTGGATTTGGAAAATTTGGATGACAACTTAGGATGAAAATTTTGGTTGCATGCCCCCTTAGATGTAGTAATATCCAATAACATAGTTGAAAGAAGGCAAAAGAAGCTGACATACAGTAGCTGAGCCATTTATTCCCCAGAGCTCTGCTCTTAGAGCCTCATAAAGCCTTGTTTATACTTTCGCCTGGCTCCGCAGCACGAGCCTCCGGTTGTGCAGGAACATACTACTGCTCCAAACGGACGAGGCGTTTATACTTGACTTGCTCGGCGTTGTACTATCCTTTTAAACAACAGAGGGCGACTAATTGTTTAAAAAAAACAAAAAAACACCAGGAAACAGCGGTGAGAAGAAGTTAGGTAGCCTACACATGTGACTTTTGTGACTGCTTTTGTAGGCTCATTTTGTAAACATAAGCAACTAATTTAGACACGCTCAAACACTGCCTGGCCCACCCAATCAAAAGCTTGGCCCACCCTGGCCCCACATCAAATAACAGATTTCAATATTTCAGCTCCAGATTTAGAGGGAGATCATGGTTTTCTTTTACTTGTCATCAAAAAATCAGCTTGTTGTATTTAGAAACTAGAAAGCCTTATTTAAGTCTCTTTTTTCTGATTAAGACGATTTTAAACCGGTTCGCGGAAAGACGCCCAAGAACTTGCACGCTGTTTTTTTCTGCGCTTACACCCAAAGCACGCGCAGAGAGCCGCGCCTGACAGTTCTCTTTTGCTTCTCATGTTCACGCATCATTTCTTGAGAGTGATCGTTTCTGTGACTTTTTCCACTAAACTATGCGATCAGAAGGGTTTGGAGCACTCTCCCGTCTCACTGCCATAGCGGGGCAGAAATGTCACCAGAATGGGTGAAAAAAACAACAACTATTTAATGAGTTCTTGTTCTTTATATTTATAACATAAATCTATGATATATACACTCAACTAAAGGATTATTAGGAACACCTGTTCAATTTCTCATTAATGCAATTATCTAATCAACCAATCATATGGCAGTTGCTTCAATGCATTTAGGGGTGTGGTCCTTGTCAAGACAATCTCCTGAACTCCAAACTGAATGTCAGAATGGCAAAGAAAGGTGATTTAAGCAATTTTGAGCGTGGCATGGTTGTTGGTGCCAGACGGGCATGTCTGATTATTTCACAATCTGCTCAGTTACTGGGATTTTCACGCACAACCATTTCTAGGGTTTACAAAGAATGGTGTGAAAAGGGAAAAACATCCAGTATGCGGCAGTCCTGTGGGCGAAAATGCCTTGTTGATGCTAGAGGTCAGAGGAGAATGGGCCGACTGATTCAAGCTGATAGAAGAGCAACTTTGACTGAAATAACCACTCGTTACAACCGAGGTATGCAGCAAAGCATTTGTGAAGCCACAACACGCACAACCTTGAGGCGGATGGGCTACAACAGCAGAAGACCCCACCGGGTACCACTCATCTACACTACAAATAGGAAAAAGAGGCTACAATTTGCACGAGCTCAACAAAATTGGACAGTTGAAGACTGGAAAAATGTTGCCTGGTCTGATGAGTCTCGATTTCTGTTGAGACATCCAGATGGTAGAGTCAGAATTTGGCGTAAACAGAATGAGAACATGGATCCATCATGCCTTGTTACCACTGTGCAGGCTGGTGGTGGTGGTGTAATGGTGTGGGGGATGTTTTCTTGGCACACTTTAGGCCCCTTAGTGCCAATTGGGCATCGTTTAAATGCCACGGCCTACCTGAGCATTGACCACCATGTACCCATCCTCTGATGGCTACTTCCAGCAGGATAATGCACCATGTCACAAAGCTCGAATCATTTCAAATTGGTTTCTTGAACATGACAATGAGTTCACTGTACTAAAATAGTCCCCACAGTCACCAGATCTCAACCCAATAGAGCATCTTTGGGATGTGGTGGAACGGGAGCTTCGTGCCCTGGATGTGCATCCCACAAATCTCCATCAACTGCAAGATGCAATCTTATCAATATGGGCCAACATTTCTAAAGAATGCTTTCAGCACCTTATTGAATCAATGCCACGTAGAATTAAGGCAGTTCTGAAGGCGAAAGGGGGTCAAACACAGTATTAGTATGGTGTTCCTAATAATCCTTTAGGTGAGTGTATATGATGACATTTTTTTTCATCTGGGTGAACTTTCCCTGTAAAGATTAAAATAGATAAATAGTTAACAATTTTCATGTTTCAATATAGTAATTATTGGATTGATGCACACATGTCTAATCACATACCAAGACCACATGACCTTTTCATTTGATTAAGAGATGCAGCCTCCTTCTTGATTAGATTAGTGTTTTTCTACGCTGATATCTCCTGATTCACCACCTCCTGAAACCATTAATCAGATCCGCACTGCAACATTTGCCTGTCTTGTTTCAAATTAAAATACTCAAATTTAGATTAAAAAAAAAGTAAAAGTACTTTGAAAACACAATCAAAAACAGCTTTCACTGTAGGCCTCCCTTTTTACCTTGTGTTCAGTTCTTAAATGTCACACACAGGCAGAAACGTGAGTCTTCTTGGCAGATGCAGGCCGTTGGGGAAAGAGCAGCAGGCAAGATCTTAAAAGGAAGGTGTGGCTGTTCTACAAATCTGACTAACAGTCGCAAATTCCCTTTAAATCCAGTCTGCTGGGAAATCAGGCCCGTTCATGGGCTAGATGAACAACAGAACATGCACCACTGGAGATGAGATTGACCTTTTAAGCATGAATAATGACCTCAATTCAACGTCACCCATTTTGCATGTGACACACATGCAGCCTTAATAGATTATATTAATATGTCATCCATAATAAGATCATAAAAACCCATGTCAACCACAGGAGATGCTTTATCACAGCACGCTAGAGAAGAAGAGAAGGTTTGTACAAAACATGCTCTGTTGCAAAACCTAGCAAGGTGCCTTTGTAGACACTTAATAGGTGTGTACCTCGAAAGATAATTTATTTTGTTTAGGCCAAATTTGAAGGAAGCATTACATGTATAAATCTCAGAATGCATCGTGACAAGTTTCGGGTTTCCGGAAATTAAAAAAACTCCATTAATTTTCTCCATAGGGAAATTGACTTTTTAATGATATATTATAAACCATTAAACACAGACCTATTGTGAACTCCGAGGTTGTTAATTGCTTCTGTTGAAGCTGCCAGCTGGCATTATTTCAATGTCATCATGATTAACTTTAGCTTATTCAGCGTATCCCCCAGAGTTGGATAAGTCCATACATACCATTCTCATCTCCGTGCGTGCCATAACTCTGTCTGACGCATCCACCGCTAGCCTAGCTTAGCACAAAGACTGGAGGTAAATGGCTCCAGCAAGCCTACTGCTCAATAAGAGACAAAATAACGCCAACATTTTCCTATTTACATGTTGTGATGTGTATAGTTACGGAAAATGAAAAGTTGCGATATGGCTAGGAACTATACTCTCATTCCTGCGTAATAATCAAGGAACGTAGATATCAGGCAGCGCCTGAAAATAGTCCCCAGCATACTCTGCTTGCACGGAGAGTATGCTGGGGACTATTTTCAGGTGCTGCGTGATATCTAAGTTCCTTGATTATTATGTTGATGGAAGTTACCCCATTTTCAGGCGCTGCATACTATCATTGTGCCACTGCACCCATGGTACGGCAGCAAAGTTCCTTGATCATTACGCAGGAATGAGAGTATAGTCATAGGCTAGCGGTGGGTGCATCAGACTTGTCAGTTATGGCACGCACGGTGATGAGAATGGTATGTATGGACTTATCTAACTCTGGGGGATACGGTGAATAAGCTAAAGTCCCAAAAAGTCGACGTGTTTCTTTAATTTAATATTTTCCTCTACTTGTGTTTATTTTGCTTTTTGAAGCACTGTGCTTAGCAACAAGCTAATGCAAAACTCCATTGGAATCAATTGTTAGCTGAGCGCTCCTTTGTGTGCTTCGTGTGAACAGATATATTTTTCCACGAAGCGTGTGAAGTTGCAGTCACTTCACTTATGAGGTTTCATTTCGGTTAGGATGCAGCCTGAAAAGGAAGGTCCTGTTGGGACACTTGTCCTCTTTTAGTGATCATACTCACATTCACGATGGCCTCTTTGGTCTGTGACATATCTGATATGACCCCATCTGTGATGATGAGGAGTATGAAATACTGCGAGCCATCCTGGACAGCAGCTGCGTACCTTCAGAGACAAGAAAAGACAACAATACTAGCCCTGTCACGATAACAAATTTTGCTGGACGATAAATTGGCCAAGGAATTATTGCAATAAACGATAATATTGTCGTTCTGAGACCATTTTCATCTAAAATAATGATAATGGTATCAAAATAATGCAGGTACACATTTTAAAAGATCAATAAACTTTTATTTCAAAAGACTATTTAACACTGAAATCGCAAAGCATTTTAAAGCTACACTGTGTAACTTTTTTAGTTTATTCTTAGCTAAACACACTTAGTTCTTTCAAAAATATATGTGCTCATTAATGTATATTTACTTCTTTCAAGTAATAAAGCATTCTCGTAAGTTTATAATATGCCATTGAAAATACATAAGGGTGAGGGGTTCGAATGCCGGTCGCCATGTTGCCCCTCCATCTTGAAAGTACATTAGCCAAAGAGGAACATACCCGTAAATTCAAGCTTCGCCTTTCGCGTTTTAACACTCGATGGCACCGTGTCGAATGTGGACGAGGTCGAACTGGAAGCCATGTTAATCTTGGACTAAATCGGCCACCGTAGGAATTAAAACGAAATCGTAATTGAGAGGAACAGAAACTAATATTCACTGGATGGTCATATACCTTTTCACCACTAGATGGGGGAAAATATCACACAGTGTAGCTTTAAATATCCACAATAAATGAACAAAACAACCAAAAACATTAAAAGCAATGGACTCTCAGTCTGTTAACAAAAAATGCACTAGAATAAATACCAAAAACAATAAATAAAATGGATGAAAACTGCAATGGATGATTGTGTTGTGCATATCAGGGGTGGCATGGTTAACAAACCCCACGGTTCGTATCACGGTTTTCGGTTCTGTACGGTTATTGTTGTTGTTTTTTTCTTTTAATCGTTAACAATCCAGAAATTTATTTCAGCAAACTATATTTAGCTTAATTATCCACAATTTGGGACACAGTATTAAAAAAACTGTTATTTCATGTAATCATGCACAAACTGAATTTGACTTGACTTTAAGCACATTATTGGGACCATCTCTGAGGAAAGCTAGGTGAGATTTTGATGCAGCAAGAAAGAAGACATTGATGACATGCTTTTCATTTATTTGGCGAAAAAAGGAGAATATGTATTGCTATCTCTACAGGAACTTATGTGCCTTTTTAGCACACAAAGATTGAACATGAAGCACACAAAGATTAAGCTGAAGAATGAACTTATCAAACTGCCAACTTCAGTGTAGCTTTAAGCCTTGTTTAAACTTGAAGCGTCCACACGAGCGTGAGGGTGCGCGCGGCAAAAATTACGTCAACCCGGAGCGGGCGGTAGTGCGCGTTGAGTGCGTGAGACCCCATTTCGCTTGGCGGTGTGCACGTCAAATTTTGTAACTTTGCGCGCGGCTCCGCAACCGAAGAAGCACGAGAGAGAGAGAGAGAGAGAGAGAGAGAGAGAGAGAGAGAGAGAGAGAGACGAGGAAAACAAACAAGCATGCAAATGGGAATTATCGCAGACGGAAAAATTATCGAGCTCATTTTTTTTTTTACTGTGCGATTAATTTATTTATTGACTATCGCGACAGGCCAAAACAATACATATTTCAAGTCCGCTCGTTTTTTTCTGTAAATGACACATTTTGCCCTCTACATTCTCCTTTTCCCGGATTTCTAATGTCTCAAACTCTTTTCACCATGTAAACACAAGCCATGTTCTGCTTTGTTTGTTTAAAGGAACACTCCACTTTTTTTTTGAAAATAGGCCCATTTTCTAAGTCCCTTAGAGTTAAACAGTTGAGTTTTACCGTTTTTGAATCCATTCAGCCGATCTCCAGATCTGGCGGTAGCACTTTTAGCATAGCTTAGCATACATCATTGAATCGGATTAGACCATTAGCATCGCACTCAAAAATCACCAAAGACTTTCAATATTTTTCCTATTTAAAACTTGACTCTTCTGTAGTTACATCGTGTACTAAGACCGACAGAAAATGAAAAGTTCAGATTTTCTAGGCCGATATGGCTAGGAACTATACTTTCATTCCTGCGTAATGATCAAGGAACTTTGCTGCTGTACTATGAGTAGTGCAATGATATTACGCAGCGCCTGAAAATAGGCTAACTTCCATCAACATAACCAACGTGACAGCCTACTAGCACAGGGAGCGTGCCTTGTAACTAGTGTTGTCAAAAATATCGATATTCCGATATGTATCGATACTGAAATATCTGAAACGATCCGATACTCCTTTTCTACAGTATTGATATCAGCTGTGCCCTCCTCTCCGACCGATAGTGAGTTGACACGCACCCGCCTCCTCTCATTCAGTCCGGTTAACCCTCTGAACACGGTGAACGGGTGTTCTGCTGGATTTTTCCTCATGACAGCCTGTTAGTGTTGGTGTGACCGGTCTGAATCTCGCGCGGTTAATTCAACTCATTCCCGCGGATTTCGCGCTCGCATATGAAACGCACACACACAAAGTAATAAAGCCTCTGACATACAAGGGCAAAAATTAGCTCCTTTTCCAGCTTATTAATGGTCAAATACACATAAAATGTCACAATGCCCATCTTGGTGAGTATTAACGTAAACACAGTCGTAACCAGCTCACAGGAACAGTGTTTGGGATCCATACGTGCGTCAGGTCTTAAAGGGACCGCAGTTATTTATTATTCAAACTACAAAAAGACAAACGATCACTTACTGCTCTTGACTGATTAACTTGTGTAACTTTTATGGATTCATCTGCATTTCATTTTTTACAATGAAGATTCTCCAATGTTATTTTAAATTTGATTACTTTGTAGTTTTTTTTTTTAAAATTCAGTTTCCTACCTGAATACTGTTAGACCTACCTGAAAAAATAAAGCAGTCTATTTCATTTGCATCTTTATTCTATTATATGTATTTGTGCTATTGTTTGTAATTTGTTTATTTGTTCTTTTTTTATACAGTTTACTCATCTTTTTAAATTCAATTTGAAATCAAGCTTCCTTGTGCTGTATGTAAGCTATTGCAACACCGTTAGTTAGCAAATATTTGTGAGATAATTGTAATGGTAATTGATCAACATTTATACATGAGAAAAAGCTTTATCATATAAAGTGATCTCTTCACAATACATTTTTAATTGCCTAGACTTTCAATAGACGGACAAAAAATGTTATTCTATTAAAAATATCGATTTGACAGTATATGCAGCATTTCCCCGTGGTATCGAAAATGGTATCGAATATCGATACTTTTTTAGGTATTGTATCGAAGTTAGAAATTCCAGTATCGTGACAACACTACTTGTAACCATGGAGACATTTGTGAGAGACCATTCAGAAGATATTTACTTTGGTGCAGATCTTGAACCGGATCTATTTGAACCGGAATAGACTGAAGATCAGCTTTTGGAACGTGAAAGGCAAGAAAGTGTGGCTAAACAGACTGGGGCAGAAGGGAGGAGGAGAGCAGATTCGAACTGGTGAGTCAGAGAAGAGCAACGTTTTTGAGCGCAATTCAGGGCTCTCTGCTCGTTCTCTCTGTCACTTTCTGCGCCCTATCACAAGCGCAGCAGTCATCTACATCACTCATAAATCACAATAACTGATCAAATAAGGTTTTGGCGGGACAAAAATTTGTTTTGGTGGCCGCTAAATAATTTTCAATGCAGGAAAAACCGTGCAGTGCTTTTTCAATCTGGTCATTCAAGCTAACTAAAAATAATAATGTTATACTTACAGCCATGGGTGATGATACACTTGGTCCAGTCTGTCCTCTGAATATTGTTGGGATGGCCATATCCTTTAAGACGCGTACCGTGGTACGGGTAACACTGCCCATGTTTTCCAAATAGTCATCTGGTCCAAAATACTTTGAGCAAACACGCACTTTCTTGATTGAATCTACCGGTGTTTTGATATCTATGTTCAGAGCAACCAACCATTGATTCTTCCGTTCCTTGTTTATGCCGGTCACATTGGAAGTTACCTAGCTGGGGACTACTTTCAGGCGCTGTGTAATATCATTGCGCCTGCTGCACCCATGGTATGGCAACAAAGTTCTGTGATTATTACGCAGGAATGAGAGAATATTTCCTAGCCCTATGGGTCTAGAAAATCACAACTTTTCATTTTCTGTTGGTCTTAGTACACGATGTAACTTCAGAAGAGTCAAGTTTTTAAATAGGAAAAATATTGAAAGTCTTTGGTCAATTTTGAGCGCAATGCTAATGGTCTAATCCGATTCAATGATGTATGCTAAGCTATGCTAAAAGTGTTACCGCCAGACCCAGAGATCGGCTGAATGGATTCAAAAACTCAAATGTTTAAGTCTAATGGACTTGGAACATGAGCCTATTTTCAAAAAAAGTGGAGTGTTCCTTTAAATAAATCTTTGCCTCTGCTAGTTCTGAGCTAGAGCCTGAGGAGGTGTATCATGCTTCAATTTAGAAAGTCTAATTCAAATCTGCGGAAGATGGCATTTTTAATTACCACAGTGGATGCAGTGTAATCAGATGGAAAATGATTTGGTTGTGTGATGCTGTGACATGAGGGAGGGGGTGGAGATGTCTTCAGACAATTACTTTGTCTCCTTTTTCTGGAAACACACCCACTATCCTTTCAAATGACGATTAAAAAATAGCTGCAGTCAGTACTGAGTCATTCTGTTATGACACCTTTAGCTGTACAATGGGATAACAAGCTTGCTCCATGTCAGCAACTTTCTTTAGTCAGTTTTTGGGCTAACACAAGCAGGATATGGGTTCAAACCCAAGCGTGGGCAGACAACCATCTTTGATGGAACATCAGAGAGTCGCACAAGCTGAAGCCAAGTGAAAGCATCTCAAGTGTCTTCAAGGATTTGGGTTTTGTGGTGGTCTGTAGAGAAAGTGCACAGCCTTATTCTCATTCATGATGTGTTTGTTGTTCATATACTGTATGCTATGTGCTCGAAAATCTAAACAAAGATCAATTTCTCTATTCAGGCAGAAAATAACATTTGCATTGCATTCCACTAAATCTGGGCAATCTATCATTTGTATGCAAAGTGCAAACAGGCTGACATTTACATGGCAACAAAAACAACCAGAATCGGTTTTGAATTTTTAAATGATGCAAGAGCAGTCAAAGCCAAGGTTAGAGGAGTGGTGCTAAATAAATATCAGTTTATGCTGTGTTTAGATGCTTTTATTCAAGTCTGTAACCACATATTCAGGACTGGCGGGTGCAAAATAGTTTATCAATCTGTCATTAAAAACCCCATATTCTCAGATATTGCACAGCTGAAGTGGCTCCATCTTTCCTCTCCAATTACTCCCTGTGTAAACTTCAGTGCTGTTATTGTTAACTAGAACTTAAATTATTAAAAATCATTTTTGTTAATTGAAAAATTCAAACAAACCTGAAATCAAATAAAACATAAATATTAGATTTAAAAATGAAACGAAAAGTAGAAATGTTGCCCTGGAACTAAGTTAAATAAATAAGTTGAAATACTAAAATGACAAACTAAAACAAATAAAAAAAAGCTATATAGAAATATTGAAAAAGGTAATTAGATTTAAAAATATATAAAAAACAAAAACTAATAAAAATTATAACAAAATAACATAAAATTACTAAAACGAATGCTAAACTGAAAGAAATGAAGATAACATCTAATATCACACAGTTTGTGTCAATCTCATGTCAATCTTGAGTACCTATAGAGTAGTATTGCATCCTTCATATCTCAGATTTATTCTTTAATGTCCTCAGTAGAGGAAATTTGTTTCCACAGACTGTACCAGGAGCAACATTCAGCACACATAAAATACACATACTGCACAGAATATACATATTATTGTACACATAAATAGACATACTACACAAAGATGGCATCAGCAACAAAAACTGTCAAAACTTTGGAAATTATGCGTTATGTAAATTCAGCGCTCTTATAGCTGAGAGTATAAAACTTTTCCCTAGGTGTGATTTTTTTATGGGGCAACTGTCTGTATCTACGGCCTGAGGGAAGGAGGGTGAAGGAGGGATGAGTTGAGAGGGTGGCCAGGATTTTGTATTATAGTGTTATCTCCAAAAAGTCTTTAGTTTTATCATATTTATAAAAGAAATATACGCTGTACCGAGTCTTTCCGAATAAAACCGAGCGACTGGAGGCGTATCGTGTGGGCGGAGCTTAAAAATCAGGAGCGCGCGCAGCTATTGCGTTGAGAGCGTCTGAAAGCTGTGACATCCTTAGAAAACGTGGAAAAAAAACATTGTCCTAAATAAACCATGGCTATCAATCAGATTCAGCCACACATATATGATCCAGAATCTGATCCGGAGGCTGAAATTGAACAGGAGCTGCAACAACAACTACAGCAGGACGTCTCTATGTGGTAACGTGAGGTACTGTAACTATATATATTTGCTTAGCGGCTTGTGTAAATTACTCATTTCTACTTTCATTATGCCGTCGTAATACTCACACTCAAAAACTTTCCGAAATTTGTGAGAAACCGGAAGGAGTATTTTTGGCACAGAAATACTCCATCGAACGTCCAACTTATTTTTTGAAACTTTGTCCATGTTTAGCATGGGAATCCAAGTCTTTAACAGTGTAAAAAGCTCAGTATGCATAAAATAGCATTATACCCCCCCTTTAAAAAAAAAAAAAAACTTCTGGTGTTTTAACATGATGTGAAAACAATAATAACTTTTATTTACCAAAAAAGAAAAGAAAAAGGTTTGCAAGCACAGCACTGACAATATAAGTTGATTTTAAGGCGAGACACTAGAGGTGAATAGGGATTTTTTTTTTTTAATTGCAAGATATCACTGTGAAACTTCTCCAGTTTATTACTGGCATAAACATAAGAAAAAAAATTATTACAAGTTTTGTGTAAATTAATGTTTTAATATGCAAATGAGACTTTTTATACTTAAATATACGCTCATTTGCATACATTTCCAAAAACAAATCTGGAAATTGGAAAGGACCAGGTTTACAATTCTTGGTTCTATTTGTTGACATATTAGATGAGAGGGATTTTACAGAGGAGATTCTGGATATCTTATTTTGTGCTTTAGTAAACTAGAGAATACTGACAATAGCCTTAAAAAAATCTAATTTCGCCATGTTATTGGGAGTAAAAGGACCTATAACTCAGGATAGGAATGATATATCAACAAATCCCTCTGTAAAAGGCTTCAGAATATAGTTAAGTATAAGACTGCAAAAGTTGGTGCTTGTAGGTGCTACTGAAAGGGATATATCTGACTCTAAGTGTGAGAAAAAAACTACCTTAACAAACACGCATAACAACAGTCTCAAAAACTGCAAAAGAACTGTCCATGTTTGTCCATGTCCATCTATAACTATTTGAATCTAATTCTGACGGGGTTTCTTCATATAATCTGTTGTTGTTTACTTTATTTTTACTACCTCTTGCTACTTGGTCTTTTCTGTGAACGTTTATGAGCTGATTTCGGCGTTGTCTGTATGCATTTTCTCTCAGGTGGAGAATACACAAGGAAGCGGCAGCACGTATCACGTAGTGGGAATTTCACATCGACCAATCAGATGTGGTTTTCGGCTGCAAACTGTTTTGCATATTTGGATTAGACAGCGCTGTGTATGAGACCGCAAGCTTTATAATGATACCAGGCATGGCAAGTTTTTGTGAAAAGAGACGGCACGGGAACTCGCATTAGAATGCTATCTTTTGATGATTTCGGGTAGAAATCTAAAGGCGCAAGTTGACAAAATATAATGAAATAACCATCTTAATGTGTAATGTTGACATATTTTATATTTTGACATGAAAGCTTACATATTAAGGGACTAAACTGGCCCAAAATCTCAAAATTGACCACTGCATGAAAAAAAACGATGTTTTCACCTGCCGTGTCTCGCCTTAAAACTGATTGCGTTTTTTCAAGGATTTTTTGGGGAAAAACTTACCTGGCCACGTGATTTACAACAGGGGCAAAGTTAGTAGGCCCGTATAGCTGGACGGTCTTTAGACTCTGATGGTACGCCTCCAATATCCCCTCGATACCATTACAGTAGGGATTTTCGATATTTCCATTCTGAAAGACAGGAATCAATGGTTCACATGTGAGCCTTCATTTAAGCCAACAGCAGTTCAACAGAAAACAATGCTGAGGAGAGAAAACATGGATTGTGTCAATCAATATGACAGCAGACGATGCCAATTATAGACGCTTCCCATACAGTCTTGTCTCAGCACCACTGAGCCGCTTTCACAGCACCAATGACTAGCACAACAGCATCTCACGCTCTCAAGTTTACAAACGAGAAAGTGAGAAAAACAGAAAGACATTGAGAGTCTTGCATCATTTTGGACTAATCACAGGGAGTTTCAGGACAACAGGAAGTTGAACATCAGCTCACTCACTAGGGGGAACTCATGAGACACCCGTCCATCGGGGGGTAGCTTGGCTCCAAATCCCAGCGCAGGGAACATCTTGTCACTGTCATAGTCCTGGATGATTTCCCCCACTGCCTTCAGTGCCAGGGCGTAGGCGTTCATCTGGTAGGGGTTCATGTAATGGAGAGACGTGGACTGGGATGGGTTACCTGGAAATTAAACAGCACACAAAAAGTTTAGTTCTACAAACAAAAATTGAGAGCATTTTTCAAGTGTGTGAAAATATTCTTCAAATACTATTCACATTGTCAACACATTTGTTACAAAACTTGGACAACTTGGAAAACTTGTTTTGCAAGTCCCGGTTATTGGTGTTCTGTCCCCGACTGGAGCTATCCCTGGAAATGTCCCATTTAACAGCTCATTCAAAACAACCCACAAAAACATTGCAAAAAAAGCTCAACCAACACAGCAGCCTGCTGGTTATAGGAACAATCGTATAGTGATTATGCGAGCTGAGAGCTACGCTGACTCTACTTAGTAGTGCTACTTCTTGAAGAACATAACCTGGACGAGAGCAGAGCGCCATTATCGTCAAATACCAAACATTGTTATCGCTTTCAAGGCAGTAACATACTAACTATTCATGTTAAATGAAAGTAATACTGTTTGTATGTGCTGTATAACTGGGCCTCAACAGGGTGTGGAACACAAGCTGTGTTCCAAATGACGCACTATACACTATGCACTTATGCACTATGTACTCATCCGTGTAGTGTATGAACCTTACATGGATATTTTGTCATTCAACATCGGAATCTAGTAGTGCCTCGCCCTCCACTACGTAATTAAAGCTGCGACAGTTGAGTGCATGAAGTGTCCAACATTCCACACTTCATTTTTTCTGTTCATTTAGGGCATCATCCGGGTATTTAAAGTGCACTTTTTCTTTTTGGAATTTTCAGTGTGAACACACTACTTACACTATTTATACTTAAAAAGGTTATAGAATAGTGCACAAGTATGCGAATTGGGACGCACCTAAAGTCATTTCCACACATCTTAACTATATAAAAAAACTAAAACAATTACACCTGCAATAAATACATTTGCAGAATACTTTCGACTTAAAATAAGCTTAAAATGCAAAATAACAAGCCCAATTAAGGATAGTAAGAGACACAAATGAAGATATTTTTGGATGAAATCAGAGAACTTTCTGACTGCTCCATAGAAAGTTATTTAATTAACACTTTCAAGGCCCAGCAAGGTAGTAAAGAGATTGTTAAAATAGTACATGTGACTCCAGTGGTTCAACCTTAATATGAAGCGACGAGAATACTTTTTGTGCGCAAAAAAATAAAAAATAATGACTTTATTCAACAATTTCTTCTAGCCTCTGTCAAACTCTTAGAACGCTGGCTTACCATTGGCTGACGCTGTTCACGCGAGCACCACAACGCATGCGCACGAGTCGTTCTGCCGTAGAACTAGGAAACACTGCACTGTTTACACTGTGTCAACAGCGTAAAAGTCTGACACAGGCTAGAAGAGATTGTTGAATAAAGTCATTATTGTTTTAGTTTTTTGCGAACAAAAAGTATTCTCGTCGCTTCATAAAATTAAGGTTGAACCACTGGAGTCACATGGACTATTTCAACAATGTTTTTACTACCTTTCTGGACCTTAAAAGTCTTTATTAAATAGCTGTCTATTAGGGGTGGGGGGAAAATTTGATTCTTAGATACATCGCAATACGGACGTGGACGATTCTGAATCGAATTCACAAATGTCAAAAATCGATTTTCTAAATGTTGATAACGTAATGTTGACGGAACGCAAAAGGCGCAACTCTGAAGTGCAGCGCCCGGACCATCTGTGGCGTGCACATAACGGAGACGCATGATAGCTGAGCAAGAAATCCGACCGGCACCCTCTGCATTAAAAAAAGCTAGCGTATGAAAGCACTTCTATGAAGTTGTGTCAAACTAAACTAAATATTTTCGAAACACGACAAACATGATAAACCATATTACACGTTTTCAACGCTCGGTTGTACCAGTAGTTGCTGCCAACCAGAGGACCACAAACTCTATCGCTAATTTGATGGTCAAGGATTTGGTCCGTATTCTCTGCAGATGTTAATTTAGTGTTCAGATGTCCATTTCATAAAAGATGTTTTCGATTGTGGTATATAGCAAAATAATTGTCTGTGCTCAGGATTTAGTTTTAAGTCATAAGTTCACACTTGTAGTTCGGTTCGTTTGGTCCGGACCAAAAAACAAAAACAAAACATATAGTCCTGGTCCGCTTAGCGTTCACACTGGCATTTTTAACAGCGAACCTAAAGTTACCGAACCAAAGGCATAGGGATACGGTCACAACCTGATTGGTCGGCTTATGACGTATATTTCGCGACGGAGCTTGCTTACCTAACATTCAAAACAATGCTGTGTGCTGGATTAAACGCGATCGTTTTATGCGTGTACATATGGTTTTATTTTTACCAGCTGAGAACTCACAAAGAGCTCATAAAATGTTCAAAACATTCAAAACAGCAGCAGGATTTCCTCCGTTGTATGCAGAAATGAAGATCTGCATATATTGATGAGGCACTTTACCTCCTCGTTGCTCCACGTTTGCCCTCTACTCATTTTGGATACACCGATCTTTCCGCGTCGTCAAATCAGCTGACTTGTAGCGTCGAATCTTGTGTCATCACGTCCTGTTTTTGGTTTGTTTACATGTCTTTGGTCCGTATTGCGTTCATATATCTATCGAACCGCTCCAGAGTTCGTTTGGAAGCGGATCGAGACCCATCTTTTTAGCGGTCTCGGTCCGCTTGTTTGGTGTGCACCAGGGTTCGGATGGCAGCGTTCACATATGTTTAAATGAACCGCACTAACCGAGCAATCGCACCAGGGTTCGTTTTAATCGAACAAAACATGACAAGTGTGAACACACCCTTAGGGTGTTTTCACACCTGAAAGTCTGCACCAAGGTCCAAACCGAAGTTCATGTTTTGATACATTTTATACATTCGGTTAGTTTTGGTTTGGTTTCACATTGCAATTATGCGAGCGCACTAAAGAACTTTACATGACACACTTGCGTCCACTCGTCATCATCTATGTGGGCTGCATCTGGACATTGATTGGTTTGTAAACGGACGTGCGTCTGACGTCAAGACAAGAATGAATAAACGGACGCATATCGTTGCCACTATTGAACAGTGCGCATTGCTTGACTATTTTCTTTTCGTTACATTTAAAAGTGGACATTTCAAGCTTTATATACACATATTTCTCATGTTTGTGAGACAAGTAGCCTGCTGAGTTTCGGTTTATTTGAGACACGCTACAGTTCATGTGCAAAGCATGTGATCGCTCCCGCGATTATTGTCTGCTATAGACTATTTTCTTCTTATTTATTAAATTCAGGCAATTATCTGATGAAACATTGATTAAAATTAAGATACAATTTATACAAAATGAAATTCACATGAAAGAAAGGCTTTCTAAGCAAAATCATAAAAAATGTATTTCAAAATAATTTCTGACCTTCTGTCTTCTGACAGATTGCGCATCTTTTCACTTTTCATAATCAATGTAGCCTAAATGAAATTTAAAAATAACATTATAATATTAAAAATAAACAGGAACTTCCTGTAAATGGTCTGAAAGTCGGAACCATACAGAAAATGCTTTCACACTAGAAACGAACCGAACCTTTGTTCAGTTTGATCCGGACCGAGACTACCTCTTTTCGTCGGACCAAATTTCGTCTGTTTGGTCCGGACCGTGGTACGGGGGAGGTTTCACACCTGTAATTTTGATTCGGACCAAACTGAAAAGTCAGAAAATCCGGACCAAACAAGGTAGGTGTGAAAGCGCCCTTAGACTCAATTGTTTATTTGTGTACAAGCAATTTAGAATATGCTGAAGTCTGTATGCTGCTACAGACAGTTTTCCTGTTGGTTTTTTGCAATGTTGGGACATATTCTGGCAAATGTAACCTTCCTGTTGACTTGTAAAATCACGTCCATTTGTTTTATTAATAAAAGAAATTGGAAGTAAATTCATAATGGGTCATTAAAAATACTTTGCTTTAAAAGTACCAAATGAGAAAAAAGAAAATCTGTATAGAAAAAAAGATGCATCGTTAATCGTTTTATCATTGCATCGAAGCCCTCTGAATCATAATCGAATCGAATCGTGAGGTGGCTAGAGATTCCCACCCCAACTGTCTATGGAGGGGTCAGAAAGCTCTCGGATTTCATCAAAAATATCTTAATTTGTGTTCCAAAGATGAACAAAGGTCTTACGGGTTTGGAATGACATGAGGGCGAGGAATTAATGACAGAATTTTCTCTTTTGGGTGAACCATCTCTTGGATACACTTTATATTAGGTGGCCTTAACTACTACGTAGCCTACTAACATTTTAATTAATCATTTGATACAATGCACTTATTGTGTACATACATGTTTTTACATTGTACTCACATTTTTTAAAATACCTGCATGTAATTAATTTCTGTAGTTACATTTGTAATTACACTGTTGACACTTCCCTTACACCTAACCCTACCCTTAAACTTACCCATACCACCACACCTGTCCCTAACCCTACCCGTATCCCACCTCAATATCAGCAAAGGTGTTTTGCAATACAATTTGAACACAGTAAGTACATTGTACTTATTTTTTGATGAGCTTAAGTAGGGCTGTAACGATTTGACCAAAAATAAAAACCTCGATTAATTGAACATTTTACCTCGATTACGATTACTGAACTATTATTTTGCTTTGTTTGTTTTTTTGTTTGTTTTTTTTTTCATTTTTGCCCTCGTAAGGTTTTTGACTAAGTTCCTGATTAGGTTTGTACTGTAAATATTTTCTACTATTAAAAGGTGGATTTTTTTTCATGAAAAAGTGCATTTCTTTGTGATTTTAAAACACTTGAAGGAAACGGTTGACTTTCAGCAGTTATTGTCTATGGGGCAGATTTCTGCTTGTTGTGCAGATACAGACACAGCTGGCCTACATTACATGTATTTGAATGCATTAATGAGAGAGTGATTGTGTGTGAATTACTCATACCGTCTCTATGAAGCTGTGGTTTGTACTTACCTCAAAGGTATTAAAATATAACGGTTGAGTTTCTAAGCTACTTTAGTGACTTTACTTTAGTCACAGGACAGCGTTGACACTCCGTTTCTGCGCTGCTCTCTGTCTTGAGTGTTCGTTTGTCACAATATATCAGGCATTAGTTCAACATAATACACATCTGACGGTCTAAACTCGCATTAATGTTCAAACTGGCAGGGCTTAAAACACATAAAAATGACAAAGCTTTGTGAGGACGCAGGTGATAGAGGTCTGCCTTCGATCAGGGCGCACGCACGCGTTGTCAGAGACTCGACACGGCTCGCCTCTCTGTGTCACAGAAAAAAGCTCATGAGCACTGAACGGATACGTATTGTTATTTTTGAATAGTGCACAATCGCTTTAAATGTTGAAACTGGCAAGCCTTTAAACGCATTTACTTGACAAACTTTATGAGCATGAAAGTGAAATGAGAGTGAATGAGCATGAAAGTGAACTGGCTTCGGGGCTTGCGCGCGCCGTCTGTGTGTGTGTGTGTGTGTGTGTGTGTGTCGGTGGCAGCGCGTATAGGCTATAAGAACGGCGATTGACTGACCTGTATATAAACTGTGTAACACATGCAGATACTATAGTGATTCTGGGCATCTATAAACACAGAGAACCGCTCCTGCATCTCTTGTGTGCCTGCAAACTGCGCTTGATGTGACTGATGGGGCGGAGTCACGTGAAAACCGAAATAACCGACATGGGAAAAATACGTCGGTTAGAGGTCCTGAATGTCGGT
Source organism: Gobio gobio (assembly GCF_949357685.1). NCBI lineage: Eukaryota > Metazoa > Chordata > Actinopteri > Cypriniformes > Gobionidae > Gobio > Gobio gobio. The sequence goes on along the minus strand of NC_137112.1, from coordinate 10,711,409 downwards.
TTCGGTTATTTTTCGATTAATCGTACAGCCCTAAGCTTAAGGCCACCTAATATAAAGTGGGGCCCATCTCTTTAAAGCATGTTAACATAAGCTATTACACCTAATTCACAAAATAATAATCTTTGAAAATAGCAATATATTACCCTTTAAAAAAACACAGTTGAGTGCTCCAATTCTGTTGTCAAGCTTGTTCAGGAACAGTTGGGATCCAAACGGTTGTTGAGCAATGCTGCTCTGTAACTAAACTAACTTTGCAAGTCAGCTCTATTGGCAGCCACCTTAAATAAATCTCTCAGAAGAGATTTCCGTCCTCTCGCTACACTGTTCTGAACAAATCTTGTTAATTTGCTGGATAATTCAAAGATGTTTGGAAGCAGTTGTGAAAGAACAGTAATTATTTGAACAAGTGCATTCTCGAAAACACACAGGCTGGTGTAGCTGGGCCATTTTAGACTGTTTTATCCAAACGTTCACCGCTCAGCGTGACTCGAACCCTTACACAGCTCTCCGTTCAGCCCCGCTGACGACTAATAGGAGCGTATTGAGCGACACAAGCAGGCCAACAATTGGGTTTAGATCGCTCAACCTTTTAAGAGGTCACATACCGTTCTCTCCACTTAATTGCTTACCGTTAGATGCGGTGAAATCAATGGCCACAGTGAAATTGATCTGGGTCCTGGGAAAAGAGGCAGAAATGAGAAAACAAGAGTAAGCAAAAATGCTCTCTGCAGTGATTTAGTAGCTTCTGTAGAGACAGATACATATGTCTGTGTGTGGGTATGAGTAAACACACACAGGCACGAGTGCGGCTAAATGATGGCTGATGTGTGCAGTCAACCCCAGCTGCATGGTCTAATTGGGATAAACAGGAAGAGCCATTACTTTGAGCCCACATTACAAGTTTTACTGTGCTCAACAGCAGGGTAATGTAGTCTCCGCGGATCCATCTGCATCCCTGCCTTTAGTGCATCCCTTCACACAGTGATTCCTTCTGCCCTAACTTCCCACCGGCCACAAAAGCACCATGTGTGCCATGTTAGCCATGCCTGCTAAATGAGTTCCACAGGCACCTTGAAGGAGGACATGCTTCCTGACAGAAGATGCAGTGAATAGAAAGAGTTAAAGGGTTAGTTCTGTTAATTCTGTCATTAATTCCTCACCCTCATGTCGCTCTAAACCATAAGACTTCTGTTCATCTTCGGAACACAAATTAAGATCTTTTTGATGAAATCTGAGAGCTCTCTATCCCTCTATCAACTACCACTGTGATGCTTGAAAAGCTTAAGAAAGATATCGTAACTCGAATAAATATGAATTGAGAAGTTTAGTCTAAATTGAAGAGACACAATCGCTTTATATGATGCACAGATTGAATTTAAGCGTTTTTTTTCACATACAGTATAAATACTGATCTCAAACGTGATGTGTAACACGAGAATGAACCTCATTGGTTCTTGAGGAAGCTCAAGTGGGATGCGTAACACGAGAAGGAACCTCATTGGTTCTTGCGGAAACTCAAACGTGCTGCGTAACATGAGAATGAACCTCATTGGTTCTCATTGAAGCTCAAACGTGCTGCGTAACACGAGAATGAACCTCATTGGTTCTTGAGGAAGCTCAAATGTGCTGTGTAACACGAGAATGAACCTCATTGGTTCTTGAGGAAGCTCAAGTGGGATGCGCAACATGAGAATGAACCTCATTGGTTCTTGTGGAAACTCAAACGTGCTGCGTAACATGAGAATGAACCTCATTGGTTCTCACTGAAGCTCAAACGTGCTGCGTAACACGAGAATGAACCTCATTGGTTCTTGAGGAAGATCAAATGTGCTGCGTAACACGAGAATGAACCTCATTGGTTCTTGCTGAAGCTCAAACGTGCTGCGTAACACGAGAATGAACCTCATTGGTTCTTGAGGAAGCTCAAGTGTGATGCGTAACACGAGAATGAACCTCATTGGTTCTTGCTGAAGCTCAAACGTGCTGCGTAACACGAGAATGAACCTCATTGATCTTCATTTTTGTTCAGAAGATGAACAAAAGTCTTACAGGTTTGCTACGGTATGAGGGTGAGTATTTAATTTTTGGGTGAAAATTAGCAGAGGCTAATATATTTCTAATTTATTAAATACATGTCCAGTTGACAAGACATAATCTATTAATCTAACAATCCAATTTTCAAGATCACAAACCGCCAACAGCAAAATACCAGACAGCATTCAATCCCTATTCCCAGTAGGGGTTCAGTGGGTGGGAAGAAAAAAAACTAAGAAAGAAAAAAGGAGAATTTTCTTTTATTTATATATATATATATAAAAAATATAATGAAAAGCAGAGAAAATTACATTAACCTTTAGAATCCCAGGATAATACATGACTCATGCCCCTGTGTAGCCTGGAGAGTAATTATTCTCTTTATTAATTTATTAAAAGCCGTTTACTCTTGGGTGCCAGTGTATGCATAAAAAAAAAAAACGGTTTGGGAATCTAGGTGACTGAAGCCAGGATTAGGAAATAAGATCTTGTAAACTAAAGCAATCCCTGAGGATCTTATCACATTTATCTTTGATGAATGCCTAATTATACATTCATGAAGAGGAAAATGAAACTGAGGAATGTTCATTTCGATTTTCTCTTGTCCTTTCTTGAATGTGCCATTCCAAATTAGAGCAAATCCTGAGCTACATTCAGCAGTGCTGTTGTTCTGCCAGCCGTTTCAGCTCATGGCACTGGGGCATTTCCACAGCCCAGAAACTTAATAGGCTGTAGTAAAAGAAAAAAAAAAGGATTCCCTGCATTAGAGGTTAGTGTAATGCAGTACACCAGAGGTCTCTTGGGATGGGGTAAACAGAAGAAGAAGAATCGATCTTCTTAGACACGCATGTCACTATGTGTCTCCCTCTCATTTGTCAGGTGCAGTGCTCTCTGCAGTGCTGTGGGAGGCAGGGAAGACCTGCATAGTGACGGAAATCCTGCATCCAAAGAAATAGGCTGGGCAGCACAGCACAGATAATGCTGTCTCTATGTAGTATTATGCATTAAGGCCCCGGTATACATCAATCAAAATCAAAGAACAAGTGTGGTGTCATTTTGAAAAAAAATCAGGCAAAAACGAAGTTCGTTTGGTGTTCGTTTCGGAAGTTCAAAACAGCTTGCCAAACCGAACTTTCTGGAAAAGTTTATTCCAGATAGTAAACACCTTCAAACTACCATAGATCTGTGGCGATAACCAGGGCTCGACCTGAACTTTTTTGCTCACCAGACACTGTGGCTAGTGGTCTTCCATAGTTACTAGCCACTCAGTATTTTCACTGGCCACTTTTGACATCGATACCATGGGGAAAAACTGCCATATAGTTATTTTTAATATCTCATAATTTGGCAGCAGGTATATTAGGCTGCTGTCACTTTAAGACCTGGTGCACTGATCCATTATACTGGTACACATGTGCTTTCTTTCTCAACTGTACATTCACTTAAATCAGAACTGACTGTGTTCACGTGAATACTCACCAAGACATTTTAAGAGCAATAAGCAGCAAAAAAGTACTCAATTTAGTTCTGAGAGGCAACTTTATGTGTGTGCACTTTGGGTGTGAGAACAAAATCTGTGGGAATGAGGGAAATTATACACAATACGCACAATCCTATACACCGAAATTCAAGCCCTGCCCAGCAACAATATTCATCCAGAGTCAATAATGGAAGGCGCGCTTGTGTGTCACTCGCTGTCGGAGAGATGAGAGAGAGAGAGAGAGAGAGAGAGAGAGAAAGAGCAGCTGGTATCGTGTATCTATTCTGTGGAAGATGAGCATTGGAAGCATTTCAGATATTTCAGTATCGATATGTATCACACTACATTGCACTTATTTCAGATGACTTTTTAAAAGTATGTATTATATATAAAATTAAACCCGTCAAAGTGGCTAGTCAGTCCCTCCAGAAAAACGCGATTATGCGATCGCATGATTTAATGCATAATCAGCCAAAATCCACATATTTATGCGGGGGCTGCATTTTTTCAAATACGCTGCACTTTCGCCGCGTAAATTGCCTATTTCCGCGTGCAAAATATGCGGGGCTAGCATGATTTCATAATCCCCGTATTTTCGTTGCAAAAAAGTCATATATATTAGCAGAAAGTTTAAAATGTTTTGTTTACTTCACACAAGAGCCGCCATTTCCCCCTATTGCCATGGGAAAGTTTTGAAGTGACGTAATTACCCGACGTGAACGTCATCGAAAAGCTGCAAACCCCGTGGTGAAACCATAGATATCGGTGAAACCATGATGAAGCACGCAAATTTCCATTTGCCAACAAAAATAACAGCAAAAGACCGCGCCAAGCAGTTTCCCGGTGTGTTGACCGATTTCAAAAAACAGCATCATGAAGCTTCGAAGCGTTATGAATCAGTGAGTCGATTCAGCGGTTTGGATCACCAAAGTCACGTGATTTCAGCAGTTTGACACGCAATCCGAATCATGAATCGACTCGCTGATTCATAACGCTTCGAAGCTTCATGATGCTGTTTTTTGAAATCGGTCATCACTATTTAAGTCGTTATTTAGGTTTTTTTGCACACAAAAACTATTCTCGTCTCTTCATAAAGTTATTGTAGAACCACTGTAGTGAGATGGACTTTGTATCGACGTCTTTAGTACCTTTTATGGGTCTTGAGAGTGTAAAGTGCATTGTGCCAATGGAGGCCTTTCTGAGCCATCGGATTTCAACTAAAATATCTTCATTTGTGTTCCGAAGATGAACAGAGGTCTTACGGGTGTCCAACGACATGAGGGGAAGTCATTAATGACAGAATTTTAATTTTTGGGTGAACTAACCCTTTAAGAGATTGCACTTTGTGCATTGGAAGCACTCAAATGTCTGTTTTGTATAGCTACCTCTGTAAAACAGGAAGTTATTTATTCATTTTTTCAGAAGTTGTAGCATATTCCTTTTGTAAAGCTACAGAACTTGACTCAATTTTTGTAACTCAATTTGACTCAATGTTTTGTAAATTTGAGCCATGTGTTTATTAAGGTCTTCAATAAAACTTAAATATTCCCAGCACTTTCTGTGATTTAGTGCTTTTTTTCTCTTTTCATCAAACCGCAGTTTTTGCAAGTTCCCGCAATTTTATCGCATAAAATTGCATAAATATCCCGCATTTTCCATCGCATTTTTTAAGAAAACGTGCCGCATAATCAAGGATTTTTGCCCGCAACAATCACAAAAAAAAGCCGCATTTTTCTGGAAGGACTGGCTAGTAGGAGTGGCTGTGTTACACTGCTGAAATACACACACATTTGGCGGTTGAGGGGTGTTAATGTCAAGCCCTGGCGATAACGTAAGGAGTAGGTGTTGCTCTTGGGCCTTCTTTGACATGAAAATCTTCTCTGGTTAATTTCTTCCATATAGCCCCTGGAGGTTTGTCTGGCTATCACCAGACCAAGCTCAATCTTTTAGGATGGAACCTTAGTCTGGGGAGTCTGCTATGTATTTTCTACTGCACAAGAGATGTGATCAAAAATGACTCTGTACGTTTAATTGGATAGTCCTTCAACCAATCAGACCACAAGAGGCATGATCAACGGGCAACGACCCATTGCTTCTCTATCTGTCATCGTGTTAAACCCGCCAATAGCGCGCCAGGTGGATAAGCCAGTCTGTGATTGGTTCCCGCAAATGTGTAACAGAAGCAGTAGAAATGAATGCACAGGTTTCCAAACTGAGCTGCAGGGGGAAATCAAATCGTCGGCAGATCAGGCTGGGTTTACCCAGTCTACCTGGAGGTTGGATGTCCGCAAGCAAAAATATAAACACACTGGAGAAGCACTTTTTGTGACGTTGTAATTCTAATTGAAAGAGACACAGAGAATGTTTCTTCATGTTTAATACTGTAAAGATGCTTGCTTTTAAACAATCTTTTGAATAAAATGATATATAGATAAACGAGACATGACTTGACTGGTGTGCCAAATGGCAAAGCTTATGCAAATGTATCCACATTGCTATGATCAGATGCTTTCTTAACCACTGTTTTCTCACCGCCAACTTGGCATCCCAACTTTGTAGATGGAGACTGAAGTAAGTAGTTTTAAAGTCCCCCTGTGGTGAAAATCAAGTTTTTAATGCTGTTTATGTCTATGTGGTGTTTTTGATATGCTTTAAGACAAACCATGTGCAAATTCATAAGTCAACACCACGGCTGAGTATTTTCTCCTTAAAACTACAGTGAACCGAAGAAAGTCTCAAAAACTCGGCTTAAAATCGCTGGTGTTTCTTATGTCACAAACTACCTTGTAACCAATCACGTCAACGTGTGATTGTCAACAAGTGGACCTCTGAGATGGTGCGAGTGAGTGGAGGCGGGGATAATTTGCATATTCATAGGACCGCGTAAACTGAATGAGGCAAGGGTGTAGAGTTACGTTCAAGCTATTTTAAGGCATGAAGCAATTAATTTTTTTGGAGGAAAAAACATTTAAATATGTCATTTTGGTAATGTAAGATGATTTTAAAGGGATACAATTATTGACTACAGGGGCACTTTAAGTTTTAGCGCCATGTCGCATTGATCAATACGCCATTTCATGTTGCATTTTTATTGGCTAGCCAGTAGAGTTTGGTCGTGGCAGCAAACACACTGTGAGATCATCATTCTAAATTTCTGACACTGTCGGAAAATTATAGCAGGCTATATTTGCCATCTTTGGTCGCAAGACTGTTACGATGCCGTCTTTGAACCTCTCTCACTGTATGACGTAGGACCACCACTTAGGAGCCACGACCACAGAAATCGCCAAGATTGGTCATCTTTCGTCTGGGACAGCCTAAAATCATGTATGGTGTGGGCATAAATGTGTATGGGCATAAATTTTAGACATACACTCGCGCACTTCCCCTTGGGGGAATGCCCGTCGCCATTTTGAAGTGTGGTCAAATGGACGAGGGAAGTTTATTTGGACAGATCCTTGACACCGTTTTTTGACAAAGGGAGAGAATTTACTCATATGTACACTTCAGACAGATCCATAGACCACAATACAACACGATTGTGACGTTACTCCACTTAATCTACCAAGGGATCAAGGGCTTAGGGCGTTCCATTTAAACCCATTGCAAGGGTTCCACCAGTATAGTGAGCACTCATGCAACGTAAGCAATGGCGTACATCTGAGGAAACCAAACATAATATCACATTACTCACACAATATTTCCATACACCCCTAGACAATGCTGTAAGGACCACTGTACCTGTATGATCTGTTATATATTGAAATCATTAAAATGGTACCACATACAGTCATATATGAGCAACAATGAGACATGTTAATCACACTTTCAATAAATTCACCTCTTTCCTGCACAGATAGAATAGACTTTCACCCTGGGCAGCACAATCTCATCCACCTTAATAGAAATGTCAAAGCTGGTCCTGCGTGGGATGCACAGGCTGGCTGGAGACTCAGAGCACATTATAACAGGTTTTCTGCCACTCAGCCATACAGTAAGTACTTCCATGCAGGTAAAGGTCAGTGCTTAATCAGTACACACACTCACTGCAATGAAGGCGGAGCTCAGCATAGCGCATACGTTCTTCATTAGCAAGGGCCAAAAGATACTCAACTGTTGCATTATTAATAGATTACTGGGTTTTTTAATATGTATACGTATATATATACACAAAGAACAATTTTTATTCAGTATTTTGTGTCCTGTTTTCCCTCAAAAATGTCAATAAAAACATCTGTAACGTATGGTCCACTGGAGGCAAGCGTTATGAAACCAAGTGCAGTTTATTGTAAATCCAAAGTGAACAGATACAAAATCAATGATGACTTTGACTTGACTTGAAACAGACTTGACTTGAAACAAACCTCACCAACAGTGGTTACTGGTAACAATACTTGACAAGGGAACAAGGCAAACATGAGGGAACTATATAGGGAACTATTTGAGGGGACAGTGATGTCTGAAACCATAGTGGACATTATTGAGTGCACTCATTCAATCCCACATTGCACCGGAATAACAAGTGTACAGTCGATCTACATTTAACGGCTGTCCGATTTCACGCACTCGTATTCAATCATTCACTCCTTCGAATGAACTGGGAGTAGTGGAGTAGTAGGGAATAGTGAATGAGGGTTTAGGGGGCGATTTTGGATTCAGCCGAGGGCTTAAATACACAAGTAGTGACTAAACAAGACTATGAACCAATGACAGAACAGGGCTGCATTTAGCCCCGACAAAACGTTGCACAACTATTTTTAAACAGTAACGGTGGTGCGTTGAACACTCTGTTCTGATGACGCAGGAGTTGCAACTATGGCAGCTGAGAAGGCCATTCTTTGTGTTATTTTTGGATAATTTTTGGAGCCTGATGGAATCGGTATAAATACATGTTTAATATCGCAAAACACGCTCGATGTTACAGTCACTGCCCTTGCTGTCCAGGATAAAAGAGTGAAGGGATTTGTGGAAACTGTGGTTCCTAATTATTGTGATCCAACATTTGCCTCACATTTCAGGATGAAAAGAAACACGTCTTCTAATATCTTCAATTGTTGCGTATACCGAGTTGCAGCGGACACATTTGTAAACGACTTTACTTGGACCCATTGTGCAGGAACTGTCTCTTTAATGCAGCATGGTTTATATACATGTTGCTGCTGATTGGGCTGACATTTTTGACACACCCACCAAACAAGAGAAAACATATCTCAAACCCTGTTGCACACCGTTTCCAGGAAACATGACGTTAAACCCGTAGCAGAAACCGTAGCAAAACGCTGTGCACAGGTTTGAGCTTGAACGTGCCCCTGAACTAAGAAACCACATGACTAAAGCCGCGTTTCCACCGCAGGAACTTTCCCCAGGAACTAGGAACTTTGGGGTGGTACTTGGTGTGTTTCGACCGCAGGAACCAGGGTCTTAATGAAGTTCCGTGTATATATTTCCCCCTCCGAAAGTCCCTGCTTGCGTTTTAGTACTTTTTCAAAGTTCAGGAACTTTCGGGGGTGGGACTGGGCGCTGAACATGCTGAATGGTTGAGCTCACGCAGCATTTTATTTCAACCGGCATTTTTAAGTCTTTTGTGAGGTTCGTTCAGTAAATATCAGTCTTGCTCTTTCTGTCTGATGGCGCACGTTCGTCTGAGCAATCTCATGGTCAATGTCCGTAATGGCTGATAACATACGTTGTCTTATTTTAAATCTAGCTTTACGAACTTTCAGAATACGCTTTAGTATCAGTGCTCGTCTCTTTTCCGCCGTTTTCTTAATTACCCCTTTAGTAAACCAATACACAACCAGCAAAACCAGCACAGCTTGAATCTCCTCCATACTTGTTATTGTTGCAGACAGTATCGCACAAAAATGATTACTGTCCATCGCTGACTGGGAGGAGCAGTCGCGTGCAGTCCTACGTTACCGGACTAATTTGCCTAATCTTCATGGTATTTTAGATCGCAGTGGAAATGCAGACAGTAGCAGGTCTGAGGGAAAAAAAGTTCCTGTAAAAAAAAGTTCCAGGTACAAATTGTTCCGGGTAATTTTGGTAGAAATGGGGCTTAAAATGAACCAATAACATGACACAAGAGACTAGGGAAGCACATGACATGATCACATGAGGGCACAATGGAATCACATGACAAACCAAGACAACGGGAAAACAAGATAAGAACATGAAACATGACCTCAAACACACCGTGACAATATCATGACATTTTTAAACAAGATACATACAGTATACAGGAGAATTAAAAAAGCATACTAGTTTACAAAAAAAAAAAATTCTAACCTCACTGGCACATTGTTTTCTCTTGTTTTAAGCATACATTTTACTAAATTATGTTTGTTTGGAAAGGAAATAGTAATTTTATACAGTAAGTATTCATTAAATTGATTTAAAAAATGACAGTACAGATGTTACAAAAGTTTTCTATTTCAAGTAAATGCTGTTCTTTTGAACCTTATATTTATCAAAGAATCATGAAAAATAAAATTCAATCATGGTTTCCACAAAAATATGAAGCAGCACAACTGTTTTCAACATTGATAATAATAATGAAGGTTTGTGAGTAGCAGATCATCATATTAGACACTGACACTGAAGACTGGAGTAATGATGCTGAAAATTCAGCTTTGCTCAAAGGAATAAATTACAGTTTAAAATATGATGTAATATTTCACAATGCCTTTTTACTCTATTTTTGATCAAATAATGCTGCCCTGGTCTTGGACTTCTTATAAAAAATATTTAAACTTTTGAATGGTAACGTGTGTGTATATCATTTTACTTTATTACAATTTTATTTTAAGATTATTTCAATGTTTTCCAGTATAACACCAAAATATTGATTTAGAAACTGATTTTTTTTGCAGTGTGCAGAACATTTTCTGGGTTATAATTGATTTTTCTCAGTAGACAGAGTGCTGTCTGGTCATTTCATCAAGCTTTGGCGAGGTCTTAGATTTGATTGGCTCTCGTCATGGCTTATATCAAACCGCAGCAGCTCGGGTCTGATATGCTCCAATTCTCTCCGTCTTCCACCCATCGTCTCTATTGCTGTTCTCGAGTCAGTCACTTAGGGAGTAATATTTGTCTATAATGCAGAGGGCTCTTCTTCTAAGTGGCAATTTCCTGTTTTCATTTAGGTGAGGGCTTAATCAATTTACGGTCTGTCAGACCACTAAACAATCCCACATGCTGCGTGCACTCTGAAACACAATGTTGCAGCTCCATGAATACACATGCGCACACAAATGCACCCACGCATGCTGTTGTTTTCTTCAGATTTCATTGTATTGTCTCCATGTGAGCATGAACCTGCGGGCGGTCTCCCGATGTTTACTCAACCCAGCGGCAGTAATCCCTCTATCCCTATCAGTGCTGCCCGTGCTGGGGCAGTCAGTCGAAACTGACAGGGATTCACCTAAATGTCACTTTGCATTAGGCTCAAAACTTCCGCCCCACTCTCTTCGTCAGCTCACAGTCATATTTCATTATTTGTCTTTGACCGCAGTGACTTATATTAAACCCCGGTAGCAGATCTATTGCTCCCTTAATTCAATCAGCATGAAACAAAACAGTTCTTGACCATCAGCTCTGAATGTCATGCCACACTTACACATGCACACTTATAAAAGCCGGATACTATCTTTATGTATATACTTCCCTCTAAAAATGTCAATTTTCGCTGTTCTTTGGGGTGAATAAAAGGAAAATCAAAGCATAGACTGTTTGGCAAATGCACAGAGGTGTGAAATGAGAACATTATCAAGTACAATGTGCACTAGTGTAAAATTGCAGCTGAAATGAACACTAGTGGCAGTTAAACAGCAGAAATTTCCATTCATTTTCAAACAAATTATGATTACTCTGGAAGATTATCTATTCATAAATACTTATTTTTGCACACTTACTGGCACATTTGGTCCCACTTTATAATAGGTGTCTTTAAGGTGAGGCACTACAGGTGAATACATTTTTTAAATTACAAGAAATCACTGTGAAATTTCTCCAGTCTATTACTGGCATAAACATAAGAAAAAAATGTATTACAAGTTTTGTGTAAATTTATGTTTTAATATGCAAATGAGGCCTTATATACTTAAATATACATTCATTTGCATACATTTCCAAAAAGCAAAATCTGGAAATTGGAAAGGACCAGGTTTAAAATGCTTGGTTCTATTTGTTGACATATTAGATGAGAGGAATTTTACAGAGGGGATACTGGATATCTTATTTTGTGCTTTTGTAAATTAGAGAATACTCACTAATTTTCGCCATGTTATTTGGAGAAAAAAGGACCTATAACTCAGGATAGGAATGATATATCAACAAATCCCTCAGTAAAAGGCTTCAGAATATAGTTAAGTATAAGACTGGGAAGGTTGGCGCTTGTAGGTGCTACTGAAGTGGATATATCTGACTCTGAGTGTGAGAACATTTTTATAATTGCATACATTTCTATTGAAACCCCCAACCTACAAACAATATATATATTCAGTTCATTATTATCAATAGTGTATCATTTTTAAAACACATGGAAATTGATAAATTAATAAATTATTAATAGCGATAGCCTTAACACGAAGAGAACTACCTTAACAAACACACGTAACAACAGTCACAAAAACTGCAAAAGAACTGTCCCTTTTTGTTGTATGTCCATCTATAACTGATGGAAATTTCATTGTCTAATCTGTTGTTGTTTACTTTATTTTTACTACCTCTTGCTACCTGGTCTTTTCTGTGAACGTTTATGAGCTGATTTCGGCATTGCCATTGTCTGCATTTTCTCTCAGGCGGAGAATACTAGGGCTGGGAATCGATTAAAAAAAGAATAAATTCCTCCATTCCAAGGTGTTGGGAATCGAGAGTCGATTCCAAAGTTTGGAGTCGATTCCATCGAGGGGAATCGACTCCTCTTTAAGAGCCCCTTTCAGTTCAACAGAGTTTAGCTTTAATTTGTCTCTCGCTCACTAATAATGATTGGAAGTCCATTTAATTTCTGCAAAAGGTTCTTTCGGACAGTTGAAATGAACCAGTTAAAAATAAAGCAATTTAGCGGTTATTTTGCACCATCGCGTAATGACGAATGCTGAAACATTCAAATAAAGCCATAGGCTACGGGAACGCATATCGCTGATTATTAGCCTACCTTTCATTCACTTAGGTTAATGGTGTTTATTGTCATTGTTTCCTTCTGTGATCCTGCATCTTGGACAAGTTCACTACGTTTTGCACCCAAAAACATAATTTTAGCTTAAATGGTGAAAAGGTTATGTTGTCCAGAACGGTAGGTTTTGAGAGCTGCTTGGTCTACGATAACAGATGGAGATGTGAGGGTCGTATTTTCATTCGAAATAAAATCCTGTTTCTTTCTATAATCCAATGATAATACTGAAAAAAAATTAACCTAGAGCACAGATTAATGGCAGAGAGCCTCGCGCTGATTGACAAATAAACTGCACAGTCTTATATCATTGTTTTTGTTAATATTGTGGTTATTTTGCCTCGTACATTTTGTGCAAAAGCACTTAAACAAACTGTTATTTATCTTAACTGTGCACATACATTTTAGACATGTCATGTAGTTTTAACCATGCCATAAATGCACATCCTTGAATAATGCACTATCCTTTTTATTTATTAAATCGCATTTACTTCCAGGCTATGGGCCATTTCAGGAGCATCCATAATTACTATTTAAAATCAATCAGAGTTATTGAAATGTATCTTCATTTTACAAATAAATTTTCAGAGAAGGATGCTTTCTATATCCTTATATCCCGTGGTCACCCCGGGACTAGGTTCCCCCATCAATATTGTTTAAAAAAACAAGAATCGAAAACAACCGTGAGGAATCGATTCTTGGAGTCGACAAAAATTTTGGAATCGACCAGCCCTAGAGAATACACAAGGAAGCGGCAGCACGTATCACGTAGTGGGAAAGGCTGCAAACTTGCGCGGTTGGTTAGTTCTACAAAGGAAATGCCCATATTTGGATTAGACAGCGCTGTGTATGAGACTGAGAGCTTTATAATGATACCAGGCATGACATGTTTCTGTGAATGGAGACGGCACAGGAGCTTGCGTTAGAATGCTAACTTTTGATGATTTCGGGTAGAAATATAAAGGCGCAAGTTAACAAAATATAATGAAATAACCACTTTAATGTGTAATGTTGACTTTTTTTTCATTTTGACATAAAAGCTTACGGGCCCTATCTTGCACCCAGCGCAATTGACTTTGTACACCGACGCATGTGTCATTCCTATTTTGCACCCGCGCAAAGCGCGCTTTTCCCTCCACAGAAGCACGTCGCTAAACTAGTGAATGAACTTGCGCTACCTGGGCGGTTCAGCGCAAAAAAGGAGGCATGTTCCGGCGCAAACAATCCCTGGTGCTATTTTGCTGTTCCATTAAACAATTGCGCCACTGACCAGAAAAAACCTAGTCTAAAGTCAGTGGCGCGTTGCGCGTTGTTCATTATGCTATTTTAAGGGCGCATGCTTGACCATAATGTATAGCGTGCACAATACGCATACACTTTGCTCATGTAATCTAAACAGATGCAACAGTTATTTTTGCAAATCATAAATTGTTACACTAAAAAATATTAACACATGAGATGACGGAAATCATTGTGGTGTGCCACGAAGATGTGAAAAAATAGGCATAAATCTAGCTTACAAATTATTCAGGCTAATTGTAGTCTAATAATTAAGGAGACCTGTTTGCCCAATAGTGGCAACTTCTGGCAAGACATATATGTATATAAGGACATCTAACAAATTGGTTTGTCCGTCAAGAACCAGGAAAAAATATCGGTGAGGGTGGACGCAGCGATGTCCTCTGCTGGCGTCAGGTCCTGAGTAGAGGCAGATCCACCTCCCGTTACACGGCGTGCCCGATTGATGCTGGCAAGCTTGGACTTTCCACGTCTTCTGATGTCATTGTAGCGCTTGCGGCACTGGTGCGACGTCCTGGGGATGCCAGCTGATGAAACAATTGTGGCTATTTCCTCCCACGCCTGTTTAACCGACGCTATTTTGGGTGGGTTTCTCCCATCCCCATACAACACAACTTCTCTGTCTTTCACTGCTCTTACAAGCACATCAGTCTCCTCGGCTGTGAACCGCTCCTGGCGTGCGCCTGGTAAATACGCCATAATAATAGCAATCCATAATGGAACTTGCGCACCTGCTTTTACAGGGAATGTTGGATGACGCTCTGATTGGTTTATTCACGTTACGCCCAAACCACACCTATGAATAATGAAAGTACTTCAGACCAACCCATTTTAGATTTGCGCCGGGCGCAAGAGCCATTTATCCCGCCGGGAAAATAGCAACAGCGCCGAGACCCGCCCACAAAGTTACTTGCGCTTCGCGCTTTGACACTTGCGTTTCAGATCGTTAAAATAGGGCCCTACATGTTAAGGGAGCAAACTTGCCCAAAATCACAAAATTGACCACTGCATGAAAAAACGATGTTTTCACCTGCCGTGTCTCGCCTTAACTACTGTGTACTTATGTCATTAAAAAAAAAGTTACTTAAAATGTAGTTGTGTTGATGTTGTATTGCAAAACACTTGTCCTGCTATTGGGATGGGATACAAGTAAGGTTAGGACAGGTTTGGTGGTATGGGTGGTAGGGCTGGCTATCGAGTTCGATACTTTTTAGGTACCGACCGAATTGCCTCGATACTATCGAGTACTGAAACATTGCTTGTCATTCGCTACCAAATTTCGATACCAAAGGGGTTAATCTTGTCAGCGTCAGTAAGCAAATAAGCATGCAGCATGATTGGCTGTGGCATCGAGGAAAAACACTAGTTTATGCGGTTGCCCACAGAGATGTGGCTCACACATAAGGCTGTAATGTGTAAGCGTCCCAACCCCCATAGATTTAAAGGATGTGGAAAAGATCAAAAGTGTTTCTACATTTTACCAGACCCGATGCCAACAGCCTGCGATGCAATATTTGCGACAAGATAATAATTTGTTACATTTATATAGTGCTTTTCTAGGCACTCAAAGCACTTTACATGAAAGGGGAATCTCCTCAACCACCACCAATGTGACCTGGATGATGCGAAGGTAGCCATACTGCGCCAGAACGCCCACCACACACCAGCTGATTGGTGGAGAGAAGGCAGAGTGATCAAGCCAATCAGGATAGGGGGATGATTAGTAGGCCATGATGGACAGAGGCCGCTGGGCAGATTTGGCCAGGATGCCGGGGTTACACCAATACTCTTTATCGAAGGACATCCTGGGATTTTTAATGACCACAGAAAGTCAGGACCTTGGTTTGTCGCGTTACAATACTGTAGCGATGACAAATTAGCATTGTCTTCCCTTTCTTACATTCATAATCATTAGGCTACTTTTGCCAGTGCTTTAAGGCAAGCTTTATGCGTGCTGAGCACAAGGCATATATCCCGACCGAAAATCTGAAAAAGTATCGTTCAGAAACCGGTATCAATGTCAAGGTATCGGTATCGATATCAAAATATTTTGAACAATACCCAGCCCTTATGGGGTTAACGTCTCATCCGAAGGACGGTGCTTATTGACAGTATAGTGTCCCCATCACTATACTGGGGCATTAGGACCCACACAGACCACAGGGTGAGCACCCCGTCCTCTTCCAGCAGCAACCTAGTTTTCTCAGGAGGTCTCCCATCCAGGTACTGACCAGGCTCAGCCCTGCTTAGCTTCAGTGGGAAACCTCGGGCTGCAGGATGATATGGCTGCTGGACAAGATGATTGCTGTCAAGACCGGCAACACAACAAATCTGACGAAGCACTTAACAGTGCACAGAATAAACTTGAGAGCATAAAGTTGATCCGTCTTTGACAGCAAGAAGAACTGGAGCACATCACAAATGAACTAAAACTCAGCATATAGGATACTTCCCTCACAGACACGAGAAATATAACTACAGAAGCTTGAAATGTCTACTTTTAAACCAAGCCTGCAGCACTCGTGTTAAAAACTGAAGCCGACGCGCCTCAATCGCCCTCAGGTGGTTGGTCCCAGTATAGCTCATAACCCCCGCCCCTCCGTGTATTCTAATGGACGCGAGACAAACGAAACAATCAAATTACACTTCAAATATTTTTTTTACAAAGATGGCTTCTGTCATTTTAGGCAGTTTTTTATTACGCTGATTTCATTTCAAGTGTTCGTTTTTTTTTTTTTTTTTTGGTTTTAGTTAGTTATTTAATGCTATAAAAACGGGGGGTGTGATGTCATGATTGACAGCTGAGATCGACGGCTTCTCAGAGTGAAGTCACTAAGGCACCAACAGACTTTTTTCGGGATTTTCGATTAAAGCTTTAGCTTTAATTTCTACATTCCCATAACTGTTTATTTCACACCGACATAATGAGTTCTGCATCTGCGAGAGTGTGGGTGGGCTTTTGATATCGTGGTTCTACTTCCTGCTCTCTACAGCGCTGACTCGGTCCCAAATCTGCGCAAGATGTCAGCGCCAAATTCGGACCTCGAATTTGCCAGTGCTTTAAGTCAAGCTTTATGCGTGCTGAGCGCAAGGCATACAGTATTTCCCGCCCGAAAATCG
Organism: Gobio gobio; assembly: GCF_949357685.1. Classification (NCBI taxonomy): domain Eukaryota; kingdom Metazoa; phylum Chordata; class Actinopteri; order Cypriniformes; family Gobionidae; genus Gobio; species Gobio gobio. The sequence goes on along the minus strand of NC_137112.1, from coordinate 10,694,304 downwards.
GAAAAGGTATCGTTCAGGAACCAGTATCGAAGTCAAGGTTACCCAGGATACCCAGCCCTTATGGGTGGAATACACAATACGTACAGTACAACAAATGCTGAAATAAAACGATGCCCGATCCATGTTCAATTGTTTCGGATAAAACTGAACACACTTTTAGTGCCACTCACTGGACATTTCACTTTGAAAGTGTCATGAAACATGTAAGAAACTATGAGAGGGCCAAGTTTGTTCTAATACCAACAAAGTATTGATATAGGAACACATCCTACTTGACAAAACCATGGTTACCGTGCAGATTAGCTATTACACATGTGCTGTATGTACCAAGCAGGAATTATGCTAACACTGGTCTTTTGCTGAAACACTTTGCTCAAGGTTAAAAAGTTGAGAGAAAGTGTGCGTTTTCTGGCTGTGTGGAACGATAACATAAGCAAGTGCTTAGAATAACCCACCACAATTTCAAATATATTTACCACACAATCTCCAAGGTCAAGAGGCATATCTCAGATATAAATCTGATTTTGATGGAATGTGTGGCGTTCAGGCGAACAGCCTTGGAGGGATTCAAGCAGACTGATGCAAAGAGATGACCCTGTCCTTTTTGTAAAACACCAGATAGTTGAAGAGAACAGCCAATCACTGCATACTCCAGTGTAGTGATCCCTGCCCTTCCCAGATCAACCCTTAAATTCAAATGATCCTTTCTAAGATGCACAGTAAAACAATTTAAACTTGTTTAAAGGAACACGGCGACTTATTGTGACTTTAGCTTATTCACCATATAGTTAGATAAGTCCATACATACCATTCTCATCTCTGTGTGTGCCATAACTCTGTCTGACGCATCCACCGCTAGCCTAGCTTAGCACAAAGACTGGAGGTAAACGGCTCCAGCTAGCCTACTGCTCAATATGTGACAAAATAACACCAACATTTTCCTATTTACATGTTGTGATGTGTATAGTTACATCGTGTACTAATGCTGCCTTCACGTGCTATTGGAAATTTGATGATTCCGACTTCAGAAGTCGTGATTACGAACGCATTGCATTCAAGTTTCAAAATGTGATGGCGTTCATGTGCAATATGTACTTAGGAAACTCGTATTTACGATAATTCCGAGAACACGTGAAGGCAGCATAAGACCGACGGAAAATAAATGAAAAGTTGCGATTTTCTACACCGATATGGCTAGGAACTATTCTCTCATTCCTGCGTAATAATCAAGGAACTTTGTGCCGTACCAAGGGTGCAGCGGCGCAATGATATTACGCAGCACCTGAAAACAGTCCCCAGCCTATTTTCATATATATATAGGCATAACATTATGACCATTAAATCCTAATATTGTGTATTTGATTGGACCACACGAGCAAGCCTTCGCTCCCCACGTGCATCAATGAGCCTTGGCCGCCCATGATTTTGTTGCCGGTTCACCTTGGACCACTTTTGATAGAGACTGACCACTGCAGACCGGGAACACCCCACAAGAGCTGCAGTTTTTGAGATGCTCTGACCCAGTTGTCTAGCCATCACAATTGGGCCCTTCTCAAATTCACTCAAATCCTTACGCTTGCCCATTTTTCCTGCTTCTAACACATCAACTTTGAGGACAAAATGTTCACTTTCTGTCTAATAAATCCCACCCACCAGCAGGTGCTGTGATGAAGAGATCAGTGTTATTCACTTCACCTGTCAGTGGTCATAATGTTATGCCTTACCATGTATATATATATATATATATATACACATTAATACATAGTCTTATATATTATTAATACTTTTTTTTTTGGTTATTCAAAATAAAGCTGAAATAATAAAATATAAATATTAGATTATTTTCAATTAAAAGAAACATTTAAACTGAAAAACCAAACCAAAATAAAACCAAAATAAAAATGCATTAAAGTAAAATATAAATGTTTAAATAACAAATTAAAGTGAGAACTGAAAATATAAAAATATAAGCACATTTGAATAAAATCCTCAAAATATTAATAAACCCCCTATAATATAATTTAAATAATACTAAAATAAAAAGTAATTGTAACTGCAAGAAATCTATTTATGTGTAATTGGAAATACAGAAGTCATGTGACCCACCCTGCGATTGTCGGAACATCAATATTCATTCAGTATTATGTGTGATTCACAGCAAGAACGCTCGTCTCTCTACTCACCCTCCTTTGATGTAATCAAGGAAAGTCGACTCTGATTCCACGGAGAACGACAGCAGTGTCACCTGCATCGAAAACAGATCAAAACAGACAACTGAATCTACAACAAAACAAAAACATGCAGATGCCACATGATGTCATTCTTTCATGTCAGAAACTGTCCTAATACACCATGTTTGAGATGGTGTGAACGAGGCAGTGAATGAATGCGGGCAAAGTGTCAGACCCTTTGGGGGACGCCGTTCTCAGGCTGATCTCATAATATAGAGCAATAAGGCGGCTCTGCCACAGCCATCAATCAAAGCATGATGCTCATATCATATTATCTCTGCTGTGCTACAAATTCCTGCTTTCATATTCACTTCCATGATCTCTATCCACCCACACTTCCTCTCACTTACACACACATATACAGATATTTACAGTGGCGTGACATTTGATTTAATACGTGTCTTGACTGGGCTATTTTCCCCATTTAAACATCAACCTCCACTATATGTTGATGACAATGAGCCACACGCACAAGCGCTTAAACACCACAGACCCGTCAAAGGAAAACAAAGCAAAGCTCTCTCGTTTTTTGCTCTTGTCTTAATTAGCACGGGTTTAAAAATGGATACTCATTAATGCGGGAAGACATTTGAAAGCTACTGTGCATGTCTTTGCTTTTCCCATCAAATAATTGAACACAGGAAACGGCCGTAATTAAAGGCTCTTTCTTTATGTGCATACATGCGTGTGCGAGTACACGCTCACATTGGAGAAAACTTGTTTAGTAAGTTAATCTCTGAAAGCCACCACTCACCGTGCCCGAATTGACATATTTCTTCTTCTTCATCTTCTTCTTTGGATTCACCACCTAAGAGCCATTAGAAAAGAAATCAAAATAGGCTCATTCAGATGAGATTCGGAAGATGTGGAAAACACAGAAAATGAGTTCACATTGAATTCTCCAGTTGCCAGCCCTAAAAAAGAAGATATTTTGAAACTTGCTGACATCATTTTTTAAGTACAATCACCTTAGGATGTTTAAGTCATTTCAACAATAAACTGACAATTTTTTTTTAATTTTGCATAACTTATAAAAAAAAGTTAAAAATGACTTTTGATGAGTTATAGCAATGTGAAACCATTTGTTGTCATAACTAATTGATCATATATTTTCTTACAGTTGTTTTGGACCCCACTGACAAAATAAAGAATTTTTTTTTCCCACAGAATAAAGAATGTCGTACAGGTTTGGAATGACATGAGGGTAAATACATGATGACAGAATTTTCATTTTTTGGGTGAACTAACACTCTAAAAATGGCTGGGTTAAAAACAACCCAATTGGCAACCCAGCGCTGGGTAAATATTGGACAGAACACATGCTGGCTTAAATTAACCCAGTGGCATTTTAACCCATCAGGGTGGGCTGTATTTGCTATTCTGGTTTATTCTTGCTGGGTTATTCTTATAATTTCTCCTGTGCATAGCCTACTGTAAAACTAGACAATCATGAAAGAACAAATGAAGAATACATGTTTAGACTGTTAAAATAATTTGTAATGCTTGTCAACTGGTACAACACACAAATGTGTTAAAATTGGCAACAATGACAACTACAAGCCTAATATATTCCGTCAATTTCTTCACGTTAAATCAACCTTTTATTTTGATGGGTTGCCGTGACCTTTGAGAGTATGTGTACATGATATTACAGTTTTCTCAAATGAAACTGTAAATTCTCATGGAGTGACGGTTTATGTGTTCGTGTCCTCATATAGTGACACGGCAGAGACTACAACGACAGTGAGCGAGTGTCACGCGTATGTATGTGTGTGTGTGTGTGTGTGTGTGTGTGTGTGTGTGCGCGCGCGCCCCCATCATTCACATAGAGATGCAGAACATGCAGGAGTAATATTTAAATAGTATTTTGCAGTTTAATATTCACAGACACTCGTGTATATTCGGCTACAGTCTGGAGCCCTGCGCTTAGATAAACACTGACGCGACTGAACGCAGCTGCGGGGACCGAATATACTCGGGAGTTGGTACTACCGGTACTACAGAAATGCTGGTAGGCTTTCATCCCATTTTTTAAATTTCAGTACAGGCTTGGTACCGAAGTACCGGTACTTGTGACATCCCTACATAAAACCATGGTTAATTTCCATAAGGGGATCATGGTTCCGTGTAATAAATAATCACAAACTGTATTAATCTATTGTCTCACATACCTAAACATGACTATGTGAGTCAATACATGGCATCGGATTCTGCTGTAAAATTTTGTCGTCTATAACGTATATCATGTAAGCTTAAGAATTGTTGCAGCGAAAAGAAAAACAAACTATACCAATAATTATGCTAATTAAAATGATTATTAATGAAAACATTATATGAACTTCCCTTAAAACATCTGCAACCATTGGCTTTGGCCCTTGCTTTGTCCTTTCAAAATGACAGTTTGGGAGCGAATTTAAACATCAAGGCGCGAAGCTCGTGAAACAACCAAGCGCTGGGTAGAATCAACCAAGCGTTGCGACCCAGCAGGTTTAATCCAACAACAGGAAATTTGAAACTACCCAATGGTGTTTAAAATGTGATCAAATAAACCCGCAAAAATTACCCAACAGTCTAAACCCAGCATTTTGGGTTAAAAAAACAACCCAGCATTATTTAGAGTGAACCATTTAAGAAGAAATTGAGGAATCAAATTAAGAAAATTAAAGGGTTAGTTCACCCCAGAAAATGTAAATTCTGTCATTAATTCCTCACCCTCATGTTGTTCCAAACCCGTAAGACCTTTGTTCATCTTCGGAACACAAATGAAGATATTTTTGATGAAATCTGAGAGTTTTCTGAACCATCCATAGGCAGCAATGTCATTGCAACTTGTTAAAATAGTCCATGTGACTCCAGCGGTTCAACCTTAATGTTATGAAGCGACGAGAATACTTTGTGTGCAAAATAACAACTTTAAAATTTCTTCTCTTCTGTGTCTGTCTCCTACGCTGTTGACGTAGTAAAGACAGTGCAGCACTTCCGGGTTCTACGTCAGAACGCCGACTCATTATTGGCCGACGCTGTTCATCTGAGCACCACGACGCATGCGTGTGATGTTGACGCAGGAGCCGGCCAATAATGAGCCGGCGTTCTGACGTAGAACCCGGAAATGCTACACTGTGTTTACTACATGAATGACTTTGAAGAGAAGAGATTGTTGAATAAGTAATTTTTTTGGTTATTTTTTGTGCACAAAAAGTATTCTCGTCGCTTCATAACATTAAGGATGAACCACTGGAGTCTTTTTTAAAAATGTCTTTACTATCTTTACGGACCTTGACACCCTTGAAACCTCTCGGATTTCATCAGAAATATCTTCATTTGTGTTCTGAAGATGAACGAAGGTCTTACAGGTTTGGAACAACATGAGGTTGAGGAATTAATGACAGAATTAAAAATTTTTTGGTGAACTAACCCTTTAAGAGTAATATATAATACAGATTGAGAGTTATATCATTTATGTCCATAGCATAAAGAGTTCAAGAAGAGTTTTGCAGTGAAGTGTATAATAAAATGTTGCCTAACTATCAGAAAAGTGTTGAAGTGTTGCTTAACTTCTTACCTTTATTTGACACTTTCATTTATGATCTATGTAATCACAATAATTCCGTAATGTATATTGCATCCCACATATATTCTGATTGTTAGGAATATTTTACAGGCTACCCACTTTATTGACAAAAAGGAGCTGGGAAGATAGATTTGGTTCAAGATTATTGTCCGAAAGAGGCAGAGCGAGGAAGAATAAGACAGATAATGATGCTGGAAGGCACACAAATGAAAGTGGAACCATCCAGGCGACCTCTTAGTCGTAAGGGGTGAAGTACTGAAGAAAGGACCAGCAACCCCTGGTCGTCCCCCATTCATGTCACAACACAAAGTAATCAATAGCTCAAATAGACTCTTTGTACTGAGATGAATGCAAGGATCTGGAGATGAAAAGAGTTTTTGAACATGTTCGGAGTAGACGCATGACCGATCACCCCTTCAGCTTCACAAAAACCCGAGAGGTGAGATTACAGAGTAGAAACGTGTAAGATGTAAATCTAAAGACTCTAATGTATAAAAAGGTCATGTACTCTAATAGAACGTTTTATTATACTGTAATAAATGCTTTATTGCATTGTAATTACATTGTTTTCTACAAAACAACCTCGTGTTGAGGAATATTCTTACCCTATATAATACACCAGAACCCATTCCAAGGTTAATAGACAGACGATGCGTTTGGTTAAGCCTCAACCATATACCTATTTCTCTCTAAGAGACACTATGAATGTTTGATCAAACCTGATTGCAGAGCTCCCAACAACATTTTCACAGGCCACCTGAATCACTGCTTCATCTGCCATGAGATATTTTATAATGTGTTGATGATGTGTTGGCATCAGCGCATTGGAAGGTAGAAGTGCTGGGAATGCTTGCGATATCAGATCAGTTGGGAAGGGGGTGGTAAATCACTGTAATAATTCAGAATCCTGGGAACACTGTCATAGTAATTCCCATATGTATGCTCACCAAGGGCTTTCAAAACAAAAAAGAGACTTTTAGATCCCTGCAACATTTCATGAGGACGGGGGTGGTTGGCAACAATAGGAAGGGGTACGAAATATCCATAAAAAAAGAAGAATCAAAATTACAATTAGAAACAGAAAAACATAGGACTCTTGCATTGAACATTCAGACATTCAGATTGGGGAATCGATTTTAAACTAAGAATGAAAATATTTAAGGGGATTTAGAGGGAAATTTATGTGTTAGCTGAAAAATTAAAAGGTTAGTTCACCCAACAATGTAAATTATGTAATTAATTCCTCACCCTCATGTCGTTCCAAACCCATAAGACCTTTGTTCATCTTCGGAACACAAATGAAGATGTTTTTGATGAAATCCAAGAGCTCTCTGACCCCTCCATAGACAGCTTTGTAATTAACACCAGACAGGTAGTAAAGACATCGTTAAAATAGTCCATGTGACTCCAGTAGTTCACCCTTAATTTTATGAAGTGACAAGAATACTTTTTGTGCGCAAAAACCATAGACTGTAAAAAAAATATGGATGTAGTGTCCGTGACGTCACCCATAGGATTCTGAAGAACAGTTTTGAAGCGTAAAGTAGGGTCGAGCTGGCCGTTGGCATATTGGCAGTGTGCCATCGCCCGTCACTTCCGGATAATAGAAAATGGGCAAAGAGGCGGAACGTGGCTGGAGCTAAGTGGCCATGCCCTTAATTATGCAGAACTTTAAGGCTTTATATAATGTAAACGAATGAGTTATAAAAACATTCACCCCCTCACAGTTGTCATGAAGGGCAAAATTAGCTATATAAATCGGCATTTTAACATGGGGCTCAATGAGATTCTGCTCCCTTCAGAAGCCTGTCTCTAGCGGCCAGTTGATGACTTGCAGTTTAAGTTACTTCCGTATTTGCTTCAAGAGAAACTGGCAAAAACAAACAAAAATGACGACTTTATTCAACAATCTTGTGGCGAGCGAGAGCCGTGAGGGTGACACGAGGCCGGTGAGGGATTTGATTATGAGTGCCAGCTGTGCGTCAGTGTGTTGGATTTCGGGGAGGAATGACGGGAGCATAAAACGAGGAGCGATGACAGTGAAGGACGAGAGAGGACCAGGCCTGGATTTTACGTTGTTTTGTTTACATTTTGTTATGTGTGTGTGCAGCAGACGTGAAGGGCTGCCCCTTTTACTTTCAGTTCGTTTGTTTTATTATTAAAGTCTTCTTGAATGTTCTCAAGTTCCTGCCTCCTTCCACTCTGTCAGAGAGCCCTCGCTTCTGAGGGGGATCGCAGTGCTGAGGAGGTCTGGCAGTGTGGAAGAGAGGACCGCGAGTGGCTGCCCGAGGCGGTGGTGCTGGAGCGAGTGAAGACCAGTGTGACGGAGAGCTTGAGCGAGATTGAGCGGAGGAGTCTCCAGCATTTGCCATGGGCCGCAGCCTGCTGCCATCCGCCATGATGGGGAGGAGCAGGGAGCGCGGGACTCGCTGCCGGCTGCCCTCAACTGGAGGAGCCACCGCGGGCCGCCAGGGGGTGGAGGAGGATCGAGCCATCCACTGAGCGTCCAGTGCCATCACATGGCACCGCAAGGAAGAGCTGCAGTGTTTCCGGGAACCGGACCAGAATTTTTTTTTTCTCTCTCTCCCCTCTCTCCTGTATTTTGTCGCTCCTTGTGCTTCCAACTCCTTTTCTCTCATCTCATCTGTCCTTACGCCCAGGTGCTGCGGTCGCTGAGACTGGCCCCAGGGAGGGGGTGTAGAGCGCAGTGTCATGGGTATCCCCCAGCCTGCGAGGGGCGATGGGGGTATGTGGCGAGCGAGAGCCAGTGAGTGATTTGATTGAGCGCCAGCTGCACATCACACCCTTTCTTGGATCTCACGGAGGAGTGACGGGAGCATAAAACGAGGAGTGATGACAGTGAAGGACGAGAGAGGACCAGGCCTGGATTTTACGAGCTTTTGTTTACGTTTTGTTATGTGTGTGCGCGGCAGTCGTCCGTGAGGGGCTGCCGCTTTTACTTTCAGTTTGTTTGTTTGTTTGCCGGTTCCCGCCTCCTTCCTTTCCTTTCCCGAACTGTATTACAAATCTCTTCTAGCCTGTGCCAGTCTCCTACGCAAGAGTGAATGAAATTACGAGCATGCAACGTCATAGTTGTGTTGTCAATTAGTCATGAAATGACCAAAAGTACTAATAAATTACACAACTGGTACATCATGTGTTAGCTCACTTATTTTGTTATTTTCTATATTTTAAAATTAGTGTGGTGGCTCATACAACCACTCTAATTTTATTGTATTAACAAAAACTAGTTTGGGACTGCTATTTAACAGCCTTATCTTATACTGTTTATTCTTACAATTTATGTGCATGTTAAGTACTCGTGTGTGTCAGGCATTTTTGTGCTTGGTTTTTGCCGAAACCAGTTGAGAATCACTGGTTTAGAGAGACCAAATCCTTTATCGAACCGTTTCAGACACTGTGAGAAAAGAGCTGATGCTGTAACGTATATTATGAGAAAATTTTAAAAATCATTATTCAACAGAATTACGAGATCAACATCTCACCTCATATATATTGAACTGGCTCTGACCTCGGGCTAACTCTCTGTAGCTGGTGGTGAATTCACCAATGAAATCATGGCTAAAAAGATGAGAAGATTCACAGATTCACTACAGTGAAATTTCACCGCACAAAACTCTTTCTTTATTATTCACATTAAAAGCCAGTCATCAGCTTACCTGCCGTCACGATCCCAGTCATATACTTCCACTTTGATAGTTCTGGAAAACAGAAAGAAAGCCCAGGTGTGTTTGACAAATCAAAACATTAGGAACTTGCAAGCACTGTCTGTGTTTTTTTACTTCCTTGTTTACTAAAGGATTTGTGCACATCAAGTAATGGTGCCAATGCAATTTGAACAGCATAATTCCTGTACAACATCGCTGTGATGTTCAGCATCACCAGACACCTGAATTGGTTCTTTAAAGTGCCATCGACTTCAATGTGCGCCTGGATATTTGCCTAGTTATAATTCTCTTCTCCATTACTTGATAAATTACTTTTTTACTTTCTTTTCTTTTCATGATCAATATAAAATGTCAGAACATACGCAAGAACATGTATTTTTATAAATTCAGTTTACCACCCGCTTTCCTCGAGCAAGAATAACGCATCATTAATTGCATCAGGAAAACAGTGGTGGGCTTCGTATCTACTGTATAATGAGTATCATTTGCATACAATTAGCATATTACAGATGAGTTTAGCATGTACAGGATGATGATGCATCATCCAATATACTATTTCAGGAAAATAAATGGATACCTTTGCTAATTTCGCTGTTATAGAAGAAAAAAAAAAGCCTGCCCAAATTGTTGTTGTTGTTGGATTTTTTGGCAGAATTAATAAAATGTACACTTTGGACAGCCCTCAGGGTAAACTTATCCCTATTTTGCAGAACAACTAACATATATCTGACATAAATGTAAATACTTCAAAAAAAGAATCCTATGACAAAACATGTATTAATTTAATAAAAATAAAATTAATTCACAAATCACAATTATCTACTGAGAAAAAAAGATAATTTAAACTCAAAATGGAATAAATCTCACATTTGTTTATGTAGCTAAATGCCATCTTAACACATTAATTGAATGTCCATCAAAATAAAATTACAGGTGATTTAAAGTTAGAGAGGGTCCATCTTACCCTATAATACTTTGATACTACCAAAATCAGCCTTTTCCAGGAAAATAATGAACATTAAGTTGTGTTGATTCAGGGGGATTTCATGGCTAAATGATTCAGAAACGTGTGGAAGACTTGAATCTTGATGCTAAGGCCTAAATTGAGTCATCAGTCACAATTAAACAAAAGCAGCACAGGTCGGCGAATGCATCCTGTGGCAGGTGTTCGCTCAACACCTTACATCAACACGATTTTCTGAAGAATTGGAGCCAGCTACTGCCCATATTAATGAGGATGAAACACAGTCTCCTAAAGCTTGCTCATTAGCACGGCGGAGAGGCAATTCAGAAAACTCTATAGACCGGCAAAAAAATCTGTTCCTGTTTACTTCCTGCAAACAGTCCAGAACTCCCACGCAAATCATTACAGCCGTTTATGGAGAACGTGAATAATTCTTATGATTACATTGACAAAGTCAATGCCCAGAGGGCACAGTGTTTCTGGAATAAAAGCGCAAATGAATGTCCTGGGGTGGCTGGCTCAGCTCTGCTGAGTTGCCTTGATGTTTTTTTTGGGGGGGTAAGCGAATAAGTGAGCTAATATATGTCCCTCGATATCCGTAATTCCGTGAGAAGTTAATGTCATTCCAAACCTGTATGACTTTTGTTCCTTCTGGGAAACACAAGAGGAGATATTTTGGGTTTGTTTTGCGAAACATTTAGGGCCCTATCTTACACCCGGTGCAATGAGGTGCCAGGTGCGACACAAGTGTTTGTTGCTTGTTTTAGGCTGACGCAGTTATTATTTTCATTTCCTGCACCACATTGTTTAAATAGCAAATGCACTCGCGCCCATCTGTTCACCCATGGGCGTGCTGGTCTGAAAACGAGGTGTGTTCAGGGGCATTGTTGGTGCCTTGCTATTTTGAGGAGCTGAAAACGACTGTGGCATTGACCAACAAAAACCTGTTGTCTAAAGTTGTTTTGGACAAAAACATTAGCTATGTTTCCATCCACTGAATTTTGTGTCACGGATCCGGTATGGGACAAAGGGGTGAGGACTTAAAATGCAGAAAGATTATATTTATTTAAATAAAAATAAAACAAACAAAACACCCACGAGCGGGAAAATCAAATATGATACAGAAACAAACCAGGATCAGGAACAAGAAGTCGGGAACAGGAAACGTCAGAACGTAACATGAACAACGTAACCGCACAGGACTGAAAACGGAAGGAGATTAAATAGTAGACAAACAAGGCAGTAACGAGTAACGAGGGACAACAGGTGGGGCAAATTAACCAATAATCAGATAACAAGAGGGGTGGGGTCCAGACAGAAGACAGGAGCACACATGACACAGAAATAAACCAAAACACCACATGTGCTAAAGCAGACCAGACAGATGTGTGACTGGAGTGACAGACCAGGGTGGGACTGGAGGGTCAGACCAGGGTGGGACTGGAGGGTCAGACCAGGGTGGGACTGGAGGGTCAGACCAGGGTGGGACTGGAGGGTCAGACCAGGGTGGGACTGGAGGGACCGACCTGGGTGGGGCTGGAGGGTCAGACCAGGGTGGGGCTGGAGGGTCAGACCAGGGTGGGACTGGAGGGACAGACCAGGGTGGGACTGGAGGGTCAGACCAGGGTGGGGCTGGAGGGTCAGACCAGGGTGGGGCTGGAGGGACAGACCAGGGTGGGACTGGAGGGTCAGACCAGGGTGGGACTGGAGGGACCGACCTGGGTGGGGCTGGAGGGTCAGACCAGGGTGGGGCTGGAGGGTCAGACCAGGGTGGGGCTGGAGGGTCAGACCAGGGTGGGGCTGGAGGGTCAGACCAGGGTGGGACTGGAGGGACAGACCAGGGTGGAACTGGAGGGACCGACCTGGGTGGGGATGGAGGGTCAGACCAGGGTGGGACTGGAGGGACAGACCAGGGTGGGACTGGAGGGACCGACCAGGGTGGGGCTGGAGGGTCAGACCAGGGTGGGGCTGGAGGGACCGACCTGGGTGGGGCTGGAGGGTCAGACCAGGGTGGGGCTGGAGGGTCAGACCAGGGTGGGACTGGAGGGACAGACCAGGGTGGAACTGGAGGGACAGACCAGGGTGGGACTGGAGGGACAGACCAGGGTGGGACTGGAGGGACAGACCAGGGTGGGACTGGAGGGACCGACCAGGGTGGGGCTGGAGGGACAGACCAGGGTGGGACTGGAGGGACAGACCAGGGTGGGACTGGAGGGACAGACCAGGGTGGGGCTGGAGGGTCAGACCAGGGTGGGACTGGAGGGACAGACCAGGGTGGGACAGGAGGGACAGACCAGGGTGGGACTGGATGGACAGACCAGGGTGGGACGGGAGGGTCAGACCAGGGTGTGACATTTTGGGCTAATTCCATTAAAAAACACTAGATAGAAATGCCAACATGAGCATAAATTCAAAAAATTAGTCAGATACATTTTTATCCGGAAAGAAAACATAACTATGCACATAAACTACGATGGAAACACCAAATAAAATGCTCGATGCGCATCGAAAAAGTCACGCGACTTTGCGATGGGACGTCATAACTGGACCAACCAGCATACCAATCTCGTTGCACAAAACATTTAGGTTCTTCTGAAACTCCTGAGCAAAGTCTATCGTCAAAATGGTTCAGTATAAATATTGCGCGTAAGTTAAATTCGCAATTTTGGATGGAAACATAGCTATTGTTCAAAATGTCTTATTTTGTGTTTCACAGAAAAAGAAAAAACGTCTTGGAACGACATGAGGTGTAAGTAAATGAATTGAAACTGATTTAAGTGGGGAACTGCTATATTAACAAAGTGAAACTCTAACTTAAAAACTTTTTGCACCTCAACACTGTCGTTTGACTTGTAGGCAAAAGTTTTTCCCACCTTACCAGCAAGGCAAAGCTAACGCAAAATATCAGAAAATCTGCTGTAGTCGAAGAAGTAAAGCATAAAAAGGGCTCCCTCAGTGGAATTGTGGGCGGTAGCATCTTTTGACATTCGTTATCTTCAAAGTAGTGAGTCAGCACCTCTCTGAGCATCTGTCACCTGGGCGTCATGTTCCCTGACAGTAAGAGAGTGCAGCCGCCAAGACGGCTCCCTCGGCTGCTGTCTATCAAACCTCACAACAGAGGAGAAGAAAATAGATTGCGCTCTGAGCCCAAACAGCGAGGATGGGAGGCAGGGAAGGAGCGGTTCAGAAGATATTTAAGGCTGAAGGTACAATGCAGAGCTGTTTTTAATTCCCATACACTGACCTCAAACCAAAACGTTGATCCGAGTTTCTCAAGGCTTCAGGCGCTGCATGAAAAACGTGCTGTGTGGGACGGGAAAGCCACAACGCATGCCAACACCAGCGTTTATTGCAAAATTGTGGCGGTCTCTTGGTAAATCATTCATATATTTCGAGTTGCATTTACAAACTCTGTTTGACAGTCGTCGTTTGAAAGAGAAACATCAGTGAAAATGTTATTCCCGAAAAAAATTCAGCCTAAGGTTTTCATAGATAAAATGAGGCATATATCCTTTCCGAGGTTTATTCTTAGTCTAAAGTAGAACATCTGTGATTCATTTAATTACCGTCTCAAATTAATTGAGATCAGAATAAAACCATGGAGACGTGTGGGGGATGTTTCATATCTACTCTTTTGAAGCTTGGAATAAAATGGATGCACGCTGACATCTGTTTTAATGGGCTCTGGAACTCGAAATGCATGGGTTATATATTGACACTGCCCTCTTTGGGAACTTCATTCACACAGATCAGCACAGTCCCTCAGGCCAAAGGAGACAACCGCCTGTGGTGGCATTGCTACATCATGTAATTTATGTTCCATATATATTCACTGTCCTGGTTTATATCCCTGCTGTTAGCGCTCTTTCATGATGTGTATGGCCTGTCAAAGATATGGCGGTGCCTGATAGGTGGAGTGCCAGGGCTCTGCAGTATGAGGAGCCAGAGCAAACAGCCGGATACAGAAAGAGATGTGCTGAAAGCTTTTTTATATTTCCAATGAAACAGGCTGCTGGATTTGTATCAGAGGTAAAGGGTTAGTTCACCCAAAAATTAAAATTCTGTCGTCATTTACTCACTCTCGGTGACAGTCAATGGTACAACACTGGACCCCGTTGACTTTCATTGTATGGACAAAAAGACAGTTGTCTTCTTTTGTGTGAGTAAATAGAGCACTGCAGTGACGATGTATTTGTCGCATTACCCTGATTTCCTCGACAAAAACATAGGATTTTTCCATTGGATTTTGGATTATTGCAGAAAATAAGCAAAAGTATATGATTCTTATACACAACTGTTATGAATTTTGAAGCCTGAATGCAATCAACAGAAGTAAAAAGCTAAACATAGACTATAAACGAACTACAGCACAGTCACATCACATCACTAAGCTTCAGACAACTCTGTCTTTTTTTAAAACCATTTTCCCTGAAAGTTTGAGTTATAATAGTTTGCAAGAGTGCAAAACACAAGGCTGTGAAAGCGACTGTAAAAAATCAGTTATGACAACATATGTTTTTACATTGCTGTAACTAATCAAAATAAGTTAAGCAATTTTCAACTTTCAACAAGTTATACAAGATTCAGCTCTATCAGTTTAATGTAATTTAAGTTGTAAATGACTTAAAAATCCAAGTTGATTGTACTTAAAAAATTAAGGCAGCAACTTTTTTTTACAGTCTAGTGAATAGATGAGTTGTTCTGCTGATGACGTTTAATGTCCCAGATAACCTCCGTAGTCCTATTTAGACTGCGAGCAATTGTATTTTACAAGACAAGTAAAAGCTTTAAAAAAATCACAAGCGGGTATTACTGATGTATTTTATGTCGTGGAATAAAACTTGAAAATATCTGTTCACCACAAACCTTGTTTTAGGCATTTAACCAAAAACCTATTGACTTTGGGAACATTTAACTGGAACCACTAAAATGCAATTCGTGTATGGGTTTTGACCTACAAAAATATGTCATCCCTGCAGCACTCTTTAATGATAATTTTTATTTTGGAGTGAACAATAAGTTGCAGCTCACAATTTCTTTGCATTCATACCTGAAGTCAGGGCCGTGCACAGGGGGGTGGCCCGGTGGCTAGAGCCACTGTCCCTCCGCCCCTCTCGCAGTCAATGGTCGCTACACATCCCCGCTAAAAGTGTTCTGTTTTCCCCCCGCTAACGATCCACCGATTACGCAAATCCGCTCCCGTGTTTTCTTGCTCGCTTCCCTGAGTCACTTTGAGTCTGTGCGCAGAAATCTGGAAAGCGGAGACGACAGTTCCAGAATGTCGTCGCATTAACAGTATGCATTACAATCCGCGTAATTAGTAATTTGGTAGTTTGTTTTTTTATTTCTGTCGGTATTATTTTGCTCCTGATCTACTAATAGTGCTAACAACTTGTACAAAATACACGTTCTTGGAAGAGAATTATAATTCTTGTCTAATCAAGTTTTTGAACCCGATCTGATCTAATATAAATAACACCAACTTTGCTGTTGACGGCACACTTTGTAGAATATAGACCTAATTTCATATAATAACCCAACTGTTACAGAATGTATAAATTACTTTTGATATAATTCTTATTACTATTTATATATTCGGTGTCATTAATGTAAAACACTAAAAATATTCTACTTAAAATTTTATTTTGACAATTTAGTAGAATAATTGAATAACTGATAACAGAAAAATCTGAATTCCATTAAAAGATAATCATCTGAAAGGTAAATTTTTCATGACTTATGTACAAGCATATCAATACTTACTTATTGCCCATATTTTAATTGAAGATATGTCATAATAAAAAATCATAATAGATTTTGTCATAATAGAATTCACTCAATTAACCTATAGGTTTTAATGAAAGTGAAGATGCCTGAAATGTACATCTAATTCATGAAAATATTAAATAATAGCCCTGTTAATTACAATAAGTATTAAATTTAAAAACAATAACACCAGTAACAACATGCCACTTGGGGCCTTCTGTGCCAAATATGCCTGGGTCATCTTACCCCAAGAGTCTACTTTTGTCTTTTTACTTCAAAATAAAAGCTATAACATTTACTCCACAAAGCCAAAACCATTTGTGTCCACAAATCCCTCATTAACAAATAGACACAAAAACTTTGATATTCAACATAATACAATGTCATATATCACTATTTTCGATAGACACAAAATTTGATTCAAACTGTTTTGACTGACTAGTAAGAGTAAGATGGATAATTTGTATGGACAACCCAATCCTTGCCCCCAATGTCACCCCACCCCAGTGCCCCTTTATTTGGTTTGGGCCACTGCCCCTCAAAAAGTGCACGGCCCTGCCTGAAGTGTTTTTGCACCCCTAGTGTCAGAAGAAATATTGACTGTTACAAATACGTTTCTATTGCTATTGGTCAAACAAACAGGTATAAACCCACCATAAACTCCTGCCACAGACCAATGTTGAAAATATCTGGCCTTCTTTTTTGAATGCAGGCACTATGAAATGCATCACTTCCTGATTTGGCATGGCATGCGGCACATTTCAGCATCGTATTGCAGCGTGGTGCCTGTCATGAACGATTAACCCTGGAGAGCAGCTAGAGCACACACAGGCAAGAACGTAATTTTGTGACACGCGGTTTTGGTTCCCCAAGCTGATTGGTCGTGAAAGGGTGGTGACCCTCACTTAGGGTTGCCAAACCGTTCCATATAATGTGGAAGCTTCCCGTATTTAAAGCATCAAAGTAGCGTTCCTTATTAAACCCATACAAAAATGCAGTTTTTCCTGTATTTTATGTTATCTGATTATGAGAGACCATGGTATATCAAACTCTTCATTGAATATTGATTTGCGAACATATCCAAGGTCAAGACCCGCTTATAGTAAGCAGGATGTGTGCTAGCGGCAATTCCCTTTCACCGTCCGCATTATAATTTCAGCGAATCAGTTTGGGCAAATGCAGACAACTTGATTATTATTTATGTGCACCAACATCCAGCCAATCTACCTGAGGGAAGACGTGATCAAGTCTATCTATCACTGTTGTAAATTAGGCCAAATAGAGAAAAACATTTTACATGTTACTTTTAGAGTGGTGTACATGTAGTAAAATGTCTACATCACCTTTAAATAAAGTGTTACCTAGATGTACCCTTCGCTGCCTTTGATATCCCACAATCCTATGCTTTCCACTCTATGTCATTTGAGCTAAAAAATACATATGGCGCTTGAAAGTTGTGGTCAGTTTGTGTGTGAATGTACGTTTTTGACCAACAATTCCACTTTTGATGTAATTTCTAGAATCTTGTGTAATTACTATAGTAGTAATTAAAGTTTACTACATCAGAAAAGCCACACATATGGAGCTGTTTATGTGATGCAAATATTAAAATGTATTAGTTTACAAATCATGCGTTGTGGTAAAAGTGTTTTGTGATCATAACTAGAGTTTAGATTCTCTGCCCGAGGCCGAGCCCGAACTTGACCGGGTCGGGCTGATATTTCCCGCCACTATCCTCGGGCCGGGCCCTTAAGCATTTGTGTTTTTTTAATCATTACTTTATTAGCCTTATTGGGTGGGCAGAAAGCTATGCCATAATCAGAAATAGTATATATTTTTAGCAAAGTAAGAACTAATACTACAACTAAGAAACAAATGTGTACAAAGTTGCACAAGTCAGGATTAGTCTAAAAATGCGTGTTAAACTCACAGCACATGCAGTGATGAAGCGCAGCTTTCTGAACAGAACTGCTCTGAGACGCCAGTAAACAGTGCGCTTTGCTTAAATATTTCTTTTTGTTTCGTTAGACATTTCCAGCTTTCTATACACATATTTCTCATGTCTCTGAGGCAAGTACCGTGCTGAGTTTCAGTTTATTTATGAGACATGCAATCGTGATCGCTCCGGCGCCTTCATGCCACGATTATTGTCTGCTATAGCCTATTTGCTTCTTATTTATTAAATCCAGGCAATTGGCTGATGAAACACTGATTAAAATTAAGATACAATTTATACAAAACGAAATTCACTTTAAAGAAAGGCTTTCTACAAAACAAAACTTAATGAAAATCCTTTCTGACCCACTCACATCTTTGCACTTTTCATAATCAGATGAAATTTAAAAATAACATTATAATATTTAAAAATAAATATGAAACAAAATACATTGTTTAATGGCTACAATAAGTATAGTAGGCTACAGTACAGATAAATGTCATGTCCGGTGAGCGGTTCATGAGTGGAGCGCGCTGGCATAGAGCGGATTATTGAGCTCATTACAGGCCCATGAATTAAAAAAATGGTCGGGTTTAAATCAGGCTCGGGCTCATAATTACAGTTAATGTGTCAGGCCGGGCTCGGACACAACGTGCACGGGCTTGGGTAGGGTCGGGCTTGATCTTTTGAGACCGATCTAAGCTCTAATCATAACATAGTATTGTGCAAGGAGCCGCACAAAAATAAGTGTGTTAAAGGTCCCATGGCATGGCATTTTTCTATTATTTTATGATGTTTCCTGAGGTGTACTTATATTGTTAGTATGATTTTTACATCATAAAATGTCATAATTTAGAAATAAAAGGCATTTTTTCTATACTGCTGTTTGCCCTGTGGCTGAATGCCCTGTTTCAAGGGGCGTGTCTGCTGTGAGACTTCAGTAAAAACGCCCACTGTTGTGATTGGCTGACATCTTTGCATTTGAAATGAGCGGAGGGGGCGTGGTTTAACGAGGTCTACGAGGCACGAGCTGGCACGAGCTGCTGCCAGAGAGACGGACATGAGTTCACTTCACATTAGTTATGTCAGTCTCAATTCAGTGAACTGTTGTAGTTACAGCATATATATACAGTCTATTTTTAGTCGGAGGGACTGTCACTCATGTCAGAAAGTTAGTAACTTTAGTAAATTATGGATCAGCGCTGACTGGAGACGCAAACCGTTTAGAACGATTCAGTCCGATTTGGTGAACTGATTCGGTTCACTAAAAAGAACCGATTCAAAAGAATGATTGGTTCGCGAACCGGACATCACGGAGACAGAGCGATTGCTAACAAAGTTATTTATAGTAACTACTGAGTTATGAGAGCGCTGTCAGTCAGCGCGAGTTTATTGTGTTTGTATTTGAGAGTTCTGAATAAACACGAGTCCCAGTCACGCCGAGTCCGTCTTCATCATTATTACCAACTTTGTAACACATGCAATGTACCATTACAGCTGTCGAGATGAACGAGTTACGAGTAAGTGTTGATAATAGCATTATTTTTTTATATTTTCCTATCATATGTAAAGCGTCAGTGACGCGCATTGAGTACACAGCGCAAACAAAGACACAACAGCAGTAATCGAATGTAATCCAGTTTATTGTGGGGAAAGCTGGCTAGCCTAGCCGGATACCCTCACGCTTACCCCCCTTCAGCTTAATCTCGCGCCGCGTTTGGTGCCTCCGCTGTGGGCCAGATGCAGTACTGGGGGTCGGGGATGTTGAAGGCTGACCGGTCAGCCCGAGCTTCGGCGTGTGTGAGGTTTATCTCTAAAGATGTGACTCTGCTGATGTTGAGCAGAAACGACTGTATGCACATTTTAGAACAAATAGACGCGACGAGGACGTACAAAAACACTGACTCACAAGATAGAAAACACGAAAACACCGTTCTGTCGGGAGAGAGAGAAGCCACTGCGTGTGCACGAATAATAAATAATTAGCTACACATCAGAAATCACTGATCACAGATCAGAAGGAACTGAAAAAAGACTTCTGTTTTCATTTGTACATCCAAACACTGAGAAACTGCCAGCATTCACTCGTTCACAAGCAATGATTTCTCGAGCGTTTGCATGGGCGTGCCAGATTCTCTGGGTGGAGGAAAGGGAGGAAACCGTTCCTGCTTGGACGTCAAACCAGGAGACTTCAGGATTGGCTAGTCTGGCCTGTCATTTTCTCAAAGGCAGAGAAAGACAGCCAGAACTCGGGTTTACACCTATTAACATTTCTATCCACTTGGGGACAATATTCAGGCTAGGGGAACTCATATTAATGTTGAAAAACCTCATAAAATGAAAATTTCATGCCATGGGACCTTTAATCGATCATCTACTCCAGTAATTCTAATTCATGTGAAATGAAAAGAAAATAAATGAAAAGAAAAGTTACTCTGTGTGAGTGTTCAGCTGTCAATTGTCCAGTATACTGGTTTTGCACAAATGTAGGTAGAGGCACGTTTTTCCCATAAGCCTATGTTGCACACACGTCTCATCTCAAGATCTTCACTAACTGCTGTCTCCTTGGTAACCAACTATACATACCGTTAAAAAACTTTATTGATGGCAAAATTGTTGGCTGTGTAGGAAATAGTGCATTATATATAATTTTCAAAATGAAGACATCAAAATAACTACTTACCGGTCAAAGTCACCATTGCAGAGAGCTCTGACTGGAATGGTGAACGGCTGCCAAACAGGGTTGAGGGTGTTCTTCACCACCTCTGTCTTGTGGCAGATTGTAAACCTTCATGTGGAGAGAACGGACAAAAACATAAAGACATAGAGGAATTTAACTTCTGAGGAAACTCGAACATGACTGACATCAGCCACCTGCTCCGTTTATCTCAAAGCTGATAAACCATATGGTTAAAGTGTTAGTAAGTGTACAGACATTCACATTGGTTTAACTTTGTAAATAATAAAAAAGCTCTCCAAAGATCTTTGTAAACTTAAATTGTATTTAAGCCTAATTATCAAGCTGCAAAAAGTAACATCCTTCCGTTCTATAAACAGATATTACTTAACATTTGATAATTAGCCCCTCCATCAGCGCCCAAGAGCATCATTAAAACACCCTAAACCTTCTGACTCATCCGAGCCTCTGCAGAGCTTTTTTAGTTGCTCCGTTGAGTATTCTTGATCTCAAAGACAAAATGGGCAAACTACCCGATCACGGCTGTTGAAAACATGATACGCCGGTCACATAAGTAAAGGGGCTTTGATGGGAACTCTGGGTAACCCCAGGATAGAAAGGCCTTTTCCTGTTCCTCTGTACGCACACAGAGAGTCATTTCCAGCCCATAAATGTCCCACAGAGCAGCAAAATGTTTCGTCAGTCTCACAGTATGGGAGTAAAGTTGAGTGCTGAGAATCATGGGAAATATTCCTTTCACAGTGCGTATGCAATTATAAATCGATGTAGGACACTTACGTGCCGTCTTCGTTGCTTCTGTAGAAGACCATGAAGGGATCGGATTTCCCGAAAAAGTCCTTCTTGTCCAATTTGTTGGCACAGAACTGCATGGTTGCGCTGTCCTATAAAGAAAAAAAATAGATAAAACATTTTTTTTGCTCTTAATGCATCGTGTTTCCTTCTGGAGCATCAGTGAATGTTTCAACCTTTTTTAGTAGTTGTTTGAGTCCCTCAATTGACCTCAGGGTGAAAAGATGGATCTCAAAATCATACAGTCCCTGCTGGAGAGGGTTCAAATATGCAAAAGATGCTGGAAAACTGAAGAATGTGCAGGACCTGGAGGATTTTTCTGAAGAACATTGGGCAGTTTAACTGCTCAGGACAAACAAGGGACTCATGAACAACCATCACAAAACACAAAAACAGCCGTGGATCATCCAGGGAACGACACACAGTATTGAGAAACTTTTGACTTGAACTATTTTAATAAATTCCGCTATTTTTTGTCTTGTGGACTATATGTAAACATTTTTATGTAAAACATCTTATTCAGGACAGCAATAAATAAAAAATAGCATGCATTGTGTATGATCTCTCTTATTTAGTTAAAATTATTCACATTTTCACAGATTCTGCAAGTGGTTCACATACTTTTTGTGTTATTACGGAGATTTTAAGGAATGGTTGCTAGGTGATTTTGTTCAGAAACCTTCAGAAAACTTTAACTCGATTTTTCTCTAAATTGACTTTGCTGACTCTGTCGAATTCAAACAGGTGTAGCTCTGTAATTTTTTGCCTTATTCCAACAAATCATGCATCTTTTAATTGAAAATAACAAATCATCTTTGAAAATGTGCTCATTGTGACTCATTTTGCCAGCAAGGGATAAAAAAAAACCCTGTATGAGCTGTGCTTACATGACAGCAACAACACAAAATCCGCACTGAATCGTGCATTCTAATGATTACAATGCAGAGAGAATAGATCCAAAACGCTTTCATCTAATTCGTCTGGGAGAAAGGGAGGCTCATTACAGCAGGATCAGTGATCTTATACAAGTGAACACACAGAAATGGATGAAGCTTTGGGATTTGAGCTCTATTCAGTGACGAAGCGTGCTGGTCTGTGATCAGCTTCTGCTTCACTTGTCATTATGAATATGACCACGCCTGCCATGTAGAAACAACTCGGGATCAGCAGTTTCATGCTGCGATAATTTTAGACGAGCATCAACTCATGCTTGTAATTTTTGGATTGGCCCTTGAGTTCAACGGTATAGCACATTCAGTGTGGAAGATGTGTCTATTTCAACTAGAATGAGGCCGTTTGAAATATATATATCATGTTATTAAATTAGACTGCAAGTTCTGAAGGTTTGAAAGTTTTATAGAGACATTTCATAATGACAATTAGTTGTACAAACACTGACTGATTATCTAAAGGCTGTTGTTTGCAGGAGTGTTTTCCCTGAGGAGGATAAAGGAGCAATGCTTCCTCCGCAAATTTGGATGGGAAAATAATTAGTTCAAAACATAAGAAAATTACATAATTTGTGGCTGTGTCTTTTTTAATAATGCCAGCCTGTCATAATAATAATAATGCATTTTATTTAATGGCGCCTTTCATAACACCCAAGGTCACCTCTCAAGCAAAAATACAGATCACTACACAAGACAAAACACACAACGAACACTCCGCATATACAGATAAAGTGCAGTAAAGACTCAATAAAACATATTATAAAAAGATGATGCGTTCCAGGTAGGTTTTTGAGCCCGTAAATTACAACTTCAAACCACGACTCACGACTTTGTAGCGTTCCAGGCAAAGTCATGCCAAACTGCCTGAGCGCAAGGAATTGTGTCGTAGTTAGATGTAAACAAAGCATGTCGGACCGTACGGGGTGTATGCTCATTTACAATCATTTCTATCGCCAAAAAATAGGGCACAATGTACTGTGTAAATATGAAGGAATTTTTTTTCACAGGTGTTTTACCTGTATTTTCAATTACACATTGCATTATTTTGTGTTTTAAGGGTTAACGTACATTTCCGTAAAATTACTTTATAATGTACTGGCAGAAAATGACCAGTACATTTTCCATTTGTATTTTTTACAGTGTAGTTTGAAAATGTGAAGTGTTGTTGTGCCTAAAGTATCAGGGTTGGGAAACACTGGTTTGGATACTGTAATGTATTCATTTTCATTATTCATGAACTCATCAGACAAAAGACTCAACACTACAGAAACCACACAATAGCTTCTCTTATTTGTTTTCGTCCGTTACAGGAAAAAAAATGTGCATAGTGTTACTTTACAAAGTGAATTTGTCAACTACTGGCCTGACAGCAGAATACAGCGTTTTTAGTCGTTTTTGCAGATCCGTGTTCAAGGATCGTTTTGACAACATTGTCGTCTGCACACGAAAAACGCGGAAAACTTTTCAGTTTTTAGTATATCGTTGTCATGTAAACATATGCTTGGTTTTGTTCTGTTTCTGTTTGCCTGTGTTCCTATGTGTCACATGTGCTCTGTGTCTGTCCTTGGACTTTTACATTGAAGTGTTTACTTGTGCTTTATTTTGTAGTTCTTTGTAGTTTTTCATGTTGATTAGTCACCCAGGTGTGTCTTGGTAATTTGTTAAGCTTGTTTGCCCCTGTGTATTTAAACCCCTGTGGTTCCTGTGTTCTTGGTCAGGTCTTGTTGTCAGCTGTGTTTGCTTTCTTTAATCATGTCTAGATTTATCAGTTTTGCCTGGATTTACTTTTAATGTTTGTTTGAATAAATGTTTGCTGCATATGGATCCTACTCTCGTTCCTCTGAAACAGCCACCATTACAGAAAACTACAAAGAACTACAAAATAAAGCACAGGAAACACTTCAACGTGAAAGTCACAGAGCATATGTGACACTATGGTTACCAATGAATTTATTGATTGGTCCCACCTGTCTCTTGTTCCTCATTATTCAGTTTTTTGTCTTGCATTGTACCTCTGTTACGTGTTCTCCAGAATACTCCTGTGTGGATTATCTTCATTCTTTTGTGTTTATTAGAAGAAGTACTGCAATAGTTCTCTCTCCTCCTCATTTGTTTACCCAACTGTGACAAGTTTCCCCTCCATTTAAAATAACTCGCTAAAGCCCTCAGTTTGACAGCAGCGGTCAGAGTCTCTGTGCTGTTTTGATGATTGACACTGTTCAAATGAAAATGTCTGAATTGTCTCATTCTCAGCTTTTGCACTTACAGAGCTCCCTGGAAATCAATGTTCACTTCCCCTGCTAGTCCCCCTTTGTGAAATTATTAGTATTTTCCCTGAGTTTTAAGAAAACTTTATAGTATTGATTTAAGATGGTATTGTCATTGTTCCTTGCATGTGAACACTGTTATTAAACATTGTGTCTATAAACTCCAGACACTTACAGAACTGAGCCAAAGTGTTGGAGAGCGCGAACAGCTGCTCTATGACCGGGGTCTAATTTGTGACGTCACTTTTTTACCGCTAGATGCATACATTAGCTTTCTCAAGCACAACACGCAGAAGCAAGCACCTGGTTCTTTTAATTTCTTACACTGGCTCCCAAAAGGCTTGCCGTCTCTGCCTATTTCTTCAATCCACGCCTAGTGCTATTTATTTTTAAGTCCTTTATCAATTAGGAAGTCTTCCCCAGGCTTCAGAAATTTACCTTCCAGTTCCATCCTGCTGACTAAGTTCATTTGCTATTCTCCAACGTGATGTCTCCACTCCGGCATCTACACTCTCAAAAAAAAAAAAAGAGTACAAAATTGTACCTTTTAAGGTACAAGTGTCCGTCACTGGGGTGGTACCCTTCAGGGTACATTTTTGTACCTCTAAGTCAGGAGTAGGCAAGTTCGGTCCTAGAGAGCTGATGTCCTGGAGAGTTTAGCTCCAACCCTACTAAGCCACCACAGTATAAAACTCATGGCTCCCAGCATGCATTTCAGCATTAAGTATGTCACCATTGTTGAGATTCATATGCTGATTCTTGATATCTGTGTGCGTCTAAACTTTTTTCTCCCTAGAATGTATTTAAAAATCTAAATTCAGAATGCCTGATCTGTGGCAAGAAAGTATTGCTGGTGAATATTATTTATTGATATTTTTAGTCAGTGATGAGTTTAGTCAACCATTTTTCTTCATGACAATTTTTGTTTATGGCTTCTTTTGATTAGAACAGATTTTGTGTTTAGTTAACACTGTAACAAAAACCACAAACTCGCATACAAGTTTGAGTTTGACTCGAGTCAAACTGCCCAACTAAAGAAAACATTCATCACCACAATGGTGACCAAATATTTTAAATAAAACCAACATTGAATCCTCTGTTCTCAATAAGAGCTTCTATTGATATCTTTCAGGGTTGGAGTCAAACTCTGCAGGACAGCGACTCACTAGGACCGAACTTGCCTGCCAATGGTTTAATTTTACCCTAAGGACCAATTGTGTACCTTTAAAGGTACAGTTATACGTTTTGTTCTTCAAGGAACAAAATTGTACCTCCACTGTACCTTTTTTTCTGAGAGTGTATGCTTAGTAGTATTCAGCTGGATATTTTCCGAGACCCGCCCCATTCTACTTCTGATTGGTTAGTAATGTTAGTTTGGTTAAGAGTGAAAGCTGTGTTCCTCTCAAACCATTGGTAGGCAAACTCGAACTTTTTTTTTTCCGCTGAAAAAAACGCTGCACACCGGAGATCCGTAATTTAAAGGGTAACTAAACCCCAGCTCAACGCTTAACTCCACCCACTGGCAATATTTGAAAAATATTTGAAAAGAGCGGAGGGCGTGCACCTGAGACCCGCAGTGACGGATTGATTGACAGCTGTCTGACTCGCGAGTCGCAAAGATGGAGAATGACTGGAGTGACGCCAGCAGCTTTGCAACAGAGCGGTCATTTCTCCCCCACCTTCACCTGAAGTGGAGGAGGGTGAATTGTCTGTAGACACAGACCGAGAGCCTTATCAATGCGAGCCGTTAACTCCCGATGCCGACGATGCTAGTGAAGCAGCAGCGCAAGAGAACTGGCCTAATCTATGAACAGTCAAATCCTTATACTGAATGTCACTAAAAATAGATCAGATACATACAATGTATTTTCATTCAAACTGAATAAATTAGCAGCGCAGGACCAATAAGTTCAAACCTTATAGCCTATTATAAACAGATTTCCTCAAATAAAAGTTAGACTATATATGCCAGCAAGTTACGGTATTGTTGTTCGTTTGAAAGTGCGTCTCGTGTATGAAAATGATCTTCTGTACACATGACGAGTGGCAATAATATCGCAAGAAAAGCCTAACGTGTACTGACAACTGCATTATTTAACCGCATTTTCTTCATTACAATGTTAAAGCAAGTGTCAAGTAAGTTTCATTCATAATGCTTCTACTTCATGTAACATGAGAGTTCATACTGGAGTGAAGCCGTTCTCATCATGTGATGTGATTGGGGAAAACATTTCTGAGGGCGTGGTGAGCTTTTGACAGTGAGCCGTTGGAAGAACCATCATATGTCACGATGACCTACAACGTCCAATAGGAAAATTCAACTTTAACCTTCAACCTTAAGAGGGCAGCACTCAGACGGTTTTACACCATATATTATAGAATTAAAACACTTTATACCCAAATGTCAAAACATTTACTCGAATCAATGAACAGCACTAATAAAGCCCCAGTCTTGCAGATAATTAACTAAAAAAAAGTTGGTTTAGGGTTTAGTTACCCTTTAAGCCCTGCACTCTAAAAAATGGTTCAACCCATGTTTGGGTCAAATATGGACAAACCCAACCTTTGGGTTTAAAAGTTTAATTAAAAAATGTAAACCAACAGTTGAGTTTATTAGAGTGTAAAATTATTGTTACCAAGATGAAAGAAGTCTCTTATGCTCACCAAGGCTGCATTTATTTAATCAAATCTGCTCTGTGCATGTCGGAAATGAAACACCCATTACCCGGAGGCTTCCTAAAGCCCAGTGATTGTACACACAGTAAAGATTGTAAAGTAAAATTGTAAAGACAGTAACTATAGTGTCGATTTCAATCCAAGCTCGAGTCACATGATGAAACATTGGAAGAGCTAGTTATTCAACCCCAACCCCCATCGCAAGGACGACTTGAGCAGGACGTTTCTCAGTGATACGCTACTCATTCTGAGGCACATCATGAGATGTTGCAGATGCATTTCCTCACCATCAGCATTAACAAGTGTATGTCCATCAACAAACCCGTGTGTGTTTCTAATTTATTGCGGTGCACATGCGGGAACTGTATCAATAACAGCGCAATTGTTAGCCCAGCACTAACGTGAATGACTGATGTAACATTAAAGTGGCTCCATCCTTTATCTTTACTCAAAGTAGTAAGAACGACAGACAATCTGCATTAATAGACACAATCTAAAGTAATATTGCTTAGCAGAAGTTAGACAGTAATAACGTAAGTCCTACACAATATAAAATGCAAAACTACATATTTTGAACACCAGATAGAAAATACATACATCAATAATTAATCATACTTTTAGGTTGTGATTCTGAGGAATAAGTTGGTCCAAATGGATAAACGTTTTGTAAACCCAGTCTAGACCTCAGAGATTTGAGAAGCAATAATCAAAAGGTTTTACTGCTATACTATAATTTTAACCTATGACTCCTCACATTCTCATCCTTTGGAAGTGTTTACAAAGAGAATTTGCTTTTGCAGAGCAGAAAACAGTGTTTTCTCGACACTGCATTTAAGGTAATATTCGAAAAGCATAATAGGGGCACTTTAAATTAATTAAAATATTATTAATTTCTCACAATCTATAAATTGGTCTAAGTTTGAGGTCAGTATGATTAACAATTATTTAATTTATTCAACAAAGATTAAATTGATCAAAAGTGACAGTTGAGATATCAGTAAAGATTTATTATAATTTCAAACTTCGAACTTACTATTCAGAGTCCTGGAAAAAAAAATCCACAAAATATGACGCAGCACAACTCTTTTCAACAGTGATATTAATGAGAAATGTTTCTTGAGCAGCAAATCATAATATTAGAATGATTTTGGAAGGATCATGTGACACTGAAGACTGGAGTAATGATGCTGAAAATCTATTACTTTTACTGTACTAATATATTACTGTTTTCCTGTATTTTTGATCGAATAACTGCAGCTTTGGGTGCATTCTGCTTTCATATAGTATTTTAAAAAAACAATTACACAACACAGGTCTAATTCAGACCATCTTAGCAGTCAGGGAACATGTTTTACCAGTGGATTATAAAAAGCGAGTTCTTAAGAGTACAGCGTGTTTTGCAGACTGCATAAGTGAGTGATTGCAGGACTGGACTCGTGGCTAATCTAGAAACGGCCCTGTTATCTTCACAGCTCTTGTGTCAGAGCACTAGATCGCTCTTAGTAAACAAACTTTGTTGTTGCAAGCTCTGCGACCTGCAGAATACTGATGACATGCTAATAGACGTTAACTGCTGATGAGTGCGGATTCGCGTGTATCACACACAAAGACGCTCTGCTTTGAGAGCAATTAAACGTGCGCTTGCTCTAAAGGAGAATTTCTGGACTGCTATATCAACATATTCCTCGTTGCTGTCCTCCAAAGTCACTCGCCCTTGTTCCAACAGCCCAACCCTCGTGCTTCCAGCTGTCCAGATAGCGTGGCATTACAGCTGAGAGCCATCACGTCCCCTCTATCACCCTCCCATAAAAAGCCCAGTGGCAAATGATGCCTTGGTGCCTTTTCACATGACAACCATCAGGAATCTGCCAGCTGTAGAGCGACATAACACTTTAAGAGCAGCTTTAGGGTTCTCACTAGAAATCATCAGTGGCGCCCGCTGAAATGAGGTGGTATGAATATCTGCCTGGAGCGCAGACACCCTAAATAGGGCACTTTATGAGAGGGAGGTAAGGGTGGAAAGTTCAGAATGCACATGAATTGCCCTTCACAGCTAAAAATAATGGCCCTCCATGCCCTAAAGCTTCGTAAATACGTTATGCGTTCCTGGATATGAGGGCTATAAAGGGGAAAGAAGCATGTCATTCTCCCTCTACTAGCTAAAACATATTTTGATCATATCACACGGCAGATTTTCTGTGAGGAGATTCTCAACGGCTTCTGCTTCAGGGCACAGATTTCACATTAGATATCAAGTGGTGACCTATAGGGGTGTAACGATATATCGTTAATCGATATATCGCGATATAAAAAAAGTGACGATATGTTTCGTTGATGTAAACTATATGATATGAAACACGCAGTTGTTTTATCCAAGGCTCAACTTGCTGTATTTATAAGGTAGGTCTATAATTCACCCAAAAATATAAACTCTATCATGTACTCACCCTCATGTTGTTTCGTTTAACTTCCAAACACAAATGAAGATAATCTTTATAAAACCTAGAAATTTCTATCCCTCCATTTAAAGTCCATTCCTCTCAAACTTAAAAGATCCAGTAAATGTCATAAAGGCATCTACTAATCGAGTGTCTAATCCAAATCCAAGTCTTCTGAAGAGACAGTGGCTTTATATGATGAACAGATTTACCACGACGCGCATACTGTAGTAAACACGGACGTTCAAATGATTGCGTGACGCTCGAAAAACAGTAAATGCTTGAGAGTGAGTAAATACAGAGTAAAACATTTTGGATGAGCTAAACATTTACAGTTTGGGAATAGTCATTTTGACACACTTTTTTCTTGCGATTAGAACTGTGACGCATTGATCATCTGAAGCGCAGGCGTTGCTGGAATGACACTTCTCAAAGTCCAAGCGCAAACATCATTTAAAGCGGCATTCCTTATAGTGAAAGCGCAAACATCATTTAAATCAACAGATCACATTTGGTTTTAGTAGTATGATTATTCAAAGCATTTTAGATGGTTTATTCTTATATGTATAGAACATTAATAGTGGGAGAGATGGTACATAGCGAGCACTGGGAGAAAATGATTTATATATATATATATATTTATATATATATGTATGTGTGTGCATGTGTGTATGTTAGTGTTGTAGTACTTGAGACCGGTCTTAAGACCATTGAAGGTCTTGGTTTTATCTTGGTCTCAGATTTAGAGGACTCTGGATTTTGTTTCAAGACCAGTCAAGACCACAACTGCTGTGATATTACTAAATTGCTGGTGCATTGTCTGATTTATTTATGAACATCATTAAAGTGATTGGATGTAAAACTTACTGCTTCAGATGCAATCAATAACTTATTTCTAATTTGATTCATATATTCTGCCGGTTCAGAAATTAATGAGGGATTTTGTCAAAAATGTCACCAAAATTAATACATATGCTCACAAAATTCAAGACATTGTTGCAGAAATTGATATTGATCAGATATTGTGAGCGCAACAAAACATGAATGTTGCGGGCGGGAGCGGGAGAAGGTAAGGTATATTTTTGCGGGAGCGGACGGGAGTGGGACAGAATTCTGCGGGAGCAGGCGGGAATGGGAAATAAATATTTTTAATATCAATATTTTTTATAGGGTAGATCTTAAAAATGTATTCAAGAAATAAATAAACATTAAATACTTAATCATACATACTTACCATTTTTTTACCTTCAGGTTATCAGAACATACAACCCCAAATCAGAAAAAGTTGGGACAGTATGGAAAACGCAAAAAAAAAAAGAAGTGATTTCTAAATTTACTTTGACTTGTATTTCATTGCAGACAATATGAACACAAAATATTTCATGTTTTGTCGGGTCAACTTCATGTCATTTGTAAATATGCATCCTTTCCTGTCATTCAGACCTGCAACACATTTCAAAAAAAGTTCGACAGTAAAGCATTTACCACTTTGTAATGTTGCCATTCCTTTTCACAACACTTAAAAGGCGTTTAGGGACTGAAGACACCAAGTGATGAAGTGTTTCAGGTGTAATTTTGTCCCATTCTTCCTGCAAACAAGTCTTAAGATGGGCAACAGTACGGGTCTTCGTTGTCGCATTTTGTGCTTCAAAATGTGCCACACATTCTCTATTGGAGACAGGTCGGGACTGCAGGCAGGCCAGTCAAGTACCCGTACCCTCTTCCTCCGCAGCCAGGACTTTGTAATGTGTGCAGAATGTGGTTTTGCATTGTCTTGTTGAAATATGCATGGACGTCCCTGGAAAAGATGTCTTCTTGAAGGCTCCAAAATCTCTATGCTCCAAAATCTCCAAAGCTCCAAAATCTCTATGTACTTTTCAGCATTAATGGTGCCTTCACAGAAGTGCAAGTTACCTTTGCCAAGGGCACTGACACAACCCCATACCATGACAGACCCTGGCTTTTGGACTTGTTGCTGGTAACAGTCTGGATGATCCTTTTCTTCTTTGGTCCGGAGCACACGGTGTCCATTCCTCTCAAAAAATACCTCAAATACTGATTCATCTGACCACAGTACACGTTTCCACTGTGTGATGGTCCATCCCAGATGCCTCCGAGCCCAGAGAAGTCAACGGCGCTTCTGGACACTGTTAACATAGGGCTTCTTTTTGGCACAGTACAGTTTTAACTGGCATTTGTGGATGTAATTACATATTGTGGTACTTGACAAAGGTTTGCCAAAGTAGTCTTGAGCCCATGTGGTGATATCGCTTATAGATGAATGACGATTCTTGATGCAGTGCCGTCTGAGGGATCGGAGATCACGGTTGTTCAGCTTAGGCTTGCGCCCTTGTCCTTTACGCACTGAAATTCCTGCAGATTCCTTGAATCTTTTAATAATGTTATGCACTGTTGAATGTGAAATATCCAAATCTCTTCCTATCTTTCTTTGAGGAACATTGTTTTTAAACATTTCAATAATTTTCTCACATATTTGTTGGCAAACTGGCGATCCTCGGTCCATCTTTGCTCCTAAAGGATTAGACCTTTCTTGGATGCTGCTTTTGTACCAAATCATAATCACAATAACCTGTTGACATCACCTGTTTCAAATCACATCATTATTTAGCCATTTTACCTCATTACTAGCCCTAAATTGCTCCTGTCCCAACTTTTTTTTAAATGTGTTGCAGGTCTGAATGACAGGAAAGGATGCATATTTACAAATGACATGAAGTTGACCAGACAAAACATGAAATATTTTGAGTTCATATCACAACTTTTTCCGATTTGGGGTTGTACATGGCAAGTATAGAAAGCCAACTATAGGATGAGTTCCTGGACATATTTTCTCCTTTTTGTCATAATCCTAAACCCTATACTACCATAAAAAATATTAATTTAGTTGATAAGAAAACGCAGTTCAAGCCACAACACTGAAATCTAATTTGTTTGTCAAGAAACACTAAGCCTGATTTATTGTGGGGTAGATGCACTTGTGTTTGCAGACCATGAGCTTTCACTGTCTTTTAACGATAAAAGTGTCTACATTTTTGACGACCAGATAAAATAACGGAAGTGTGCCTAAAGAAGAGTTTTTCTGGCTCTAAATGAATCCGAGGTACATTCTGCTCTTGAGAAGCAGCAAAATTTAGAGCTGAAACAAGGAGACAATTTGGTGGGAAAGTGAGAATAGTTCATAAGCAAATGATATACGTGTGCTATTGTCAGCTATTGACTCTCAGCAGGTGGCTTTCAGGGATCAGTATGAAAGAGAGGTTATCTGCTAATATTGTCAATCCTCTTTGGGCTTTGGTGCTTTTATATGCGGAATTCTAGAGACAGACTAAGACAATGGCAGTATGCCTGAGGGTGATAAAAGAAGATCAATATTATCAATATTGCAAATTGTCCAATTTCTTTTCTCTAAAAGACAAGCATGGGCCCTTGAACCTGGACACAGTGTTACATTTCCACTCCAGACCCTCAGAAGCCACATAAACAGATGCTGTAGATGTTCAGGCTGGTGTCCTGGTGCATTGTTTAAACTAAATGACGTGACGCTACTTACTTAAAGGCAGGGTCGTGCGGTCCATACAAGTTGCGAATGCTCTGCAGACCCAAGCCATTCGTGGACTCGCTGATTAGTATTAACACAATAAAGTACTATAAATTCCCTTGTTTGAGGTGTACCATAAAGCTTACATGATAAAATGTTGGTAATACGTATGTAACTCTTTGTTAAATACACTTTGTAATGTAAAACTTTTCTTCAAACCTTGCGCAGAGTTTCGGGTAAGCGGATCCACAGCAGCTTTGGCGCCTAGCCTCTGTTTAAATGTTTCATCATCATTGCCCCGTGATCTCATTGGTTTGCTGGCATATGGAGGATTTATACGGAATACAATTTAATTTAAATAAAGGAATTTTGGCTTGACGTGTTGTTTATAATGAATGCCCCTATGAATGTCACTTTTTATCTAATTTTTATTTTATTTTATACAATGCCCGGTCAAAAAAAAAATGTGCTGGAGGAGACTTGACAGAGTGCTGGACTCTTGCATTGGCAATACAAAATCAGGACCAAAAATTGATGCACCTCTTGATGGAAATAACATCACAGCATTTATTTTCATCAAGAGGTGCATTCATTTTTGGTCCAGATTTTGTACTGCCAATGCAAGAGTCCAACACTCTGTCAAGTCTCCTCCAGCACATCCTAAAGACTTTCAATGAATTTAAGGTCTGGACTCAGACGTGAAAATGATTCTTCATGCTCCCTCAACCATTCTTTCACAGTTTGAGCGGATGAATATTCCTACATGGTTGTTTAAGAAATGAAAAGCTACACAATCCATCAAATAGGGTTAGAAGAACTGTTAAGCCTATTTAAATGTTAGAGCTGTTGCCTATTTAAATCCAAACAGCGACCTTTTTTTGGGGGGGCCGGGCAGTGTATATTTAATATATATTTTTTAGCTACTTATTTTTCATCCATGTACTGTTCTGAAAACCGTTAAATTTAAAGGATTTGTTGTGGAGTGAGGGGGAATTAAATATCGCTATAGTGTTTAATGTCTGTAAATGTTTACTTTTATTTACTGGTATTTAATATACATCTTTAATATTCATTTAATATTCACATTTAATATTCATCTTCTTGGCTGGGTTACGTTTCTCCATGTCATAAACTCTAGGTGCGAGGCTTCTAAACTGAATTTTTAGGGGCATGATATTTAAACAACGATTGTTTTCAGACGCCACATTTATCAAGATACGATTATTCTTATGATGGGATTGGCGGCATGAATCACACGTGAACCCTGTCGTAATATGATTTCTGTGCTCGTTTCTACGTTAGATTGATATATGAGGTCCATCATATTTGATACAGAATTAACGTCTAAAAAGTGAAGGAAAAAAAAGTCCTAACTGAAGCTATTTTCATAGTATTTCATTTTTTCCATAAGAAAATGTATTTTTAATGAAAACTTATAACATGTTAAAGACAGACCTACTGTTACTATAAGAGGCTGTTAATCGATAGTCTATGTGTTTGTTTCTTTGTCTTACTGGATGTGTGTCCTCAGCCAATGCACTGTCCCGTTTAAAGGTGAAGAATGTAGTTTCTGTGACACTAGTGCCACATAGCGGAATTACAAAAATACAGCATATTTTGTCCCTTTCCCACGTCTCGCCTGACTTGACTCAAGCACGTCGTCAGGTTTTACGGCTGCGTGTGAAGGCATCAACAGGTAAATGTAGGCTACTTTCAATAAAAGGTCAAACATATTAGGATTACTTTAGCTGTTTTGCTTTGTGTCAGTAGAGTAAGCAACTGAGTAGCTAACACTCCAATAATCCAATAAGCGTCTCGCTTATTATAAACCCAGCCAACGTATCTGCACCAGGTATACTTTTGACATAATGCACCACTCAGCATATCCAGGAAAAAAAAGTCACCGCTCGCCACTGCTTAAAGGGATAATTCACCCAAAAATGACATTTCTTTTTATCATTACTCACCATCATGCTGTCGCAAACCTGTATGACTTTTATTTCTTCTGTGGAACAAAAAATAAGATATTTTGAGAAATGTCTCAGTATATTTTTGTCCATATAATGGAAGTCAATGGTCTCCAATGTCAACATTTTTCAAAATAGCTTCTTCTGTGTTCTGTAGAAGAGAGTCCTACAGGTTTGGAATGACATGAGTGAGTTTTCATTTGTGTGTATCCCTTCACAGTAAAACCCAATGAGTCAAACTTAAACCGTTTAATGAAACCCACTGCCTTAAACCATTTAAGTTCAAAAACTGTGACATTCACATAAAGAGAATATTGCTTAATTTTAAATTAAACTATAAATTAAACTATAAATCACTTAACTACTTTGTGCTGCTGAAACAACTGAATTGCATAATAAAATCAGAATCTTTAAATTAACCCAGATTTCTTATGGTTAGCTAGCAATAGCACAAGCACACCTGCATGTACTAAAGCAATTAGCGAAGAGACTCGCCGTGTCTCATTTTATAAAATTATTCCTTATGAGGCGTAAATTACTGTAATTTCTTTCTTTGCAATATAATGGGTACTTTTGTGAAATGAGGCAGTCTAAGTTTATTTAAAATAATTACCTTCTTAATTAGCTTCAGTGTATAGCTACTTTATGTGTGGCGTTGCTACAGTAACTACACTGTAGAGCAACTTGACAGTATTTGAAGTCCTTCATATTGATTGTAACTTGGCCAACGACAGTTTCAAAGTAGCTTCCCAGCACAGTTAAACTCATGGCGCTGGACCGAATTCAAGTTTTTGTGGGTTTGCTCTGCTTAATGATTCTTGTCAGACTACAGCAGGAGTTAGCAAGAATCATTAGGAAATAATTTAGGATTGATTTTCCTATACGCTGATGGCTCATTGCATAAACAAAAAACAAGGTTTTCCCACTTCTCACGCTCAGTACATTATGCAAAACACAGGCCTGAGTGTATCGTTAGATGTTTAGAGAGCAAGGGCTCAAGGACATGAAGAATACAGTACATATGTATTTATAATTTTAGGGCTGCCCCCTAATAGTCGACTAAATGTCGATGAGAAGAGAATTGGTCGGCTACATTTTAATCAGTCTGTTAGTCACAAAAACAACTTGGCTGGTCCATGCGGTAATATGTCATGCAGAAAATTCAAAGTCTGGCAACATTTTGAGAATGACCACAAAAATGTGATTGCAAACTCACAAATGACTTCTTTAAAGGGGTCCTATTATGCCCTTTTACGAAGTCTTGATTTAGTTTTTGGGGTGTACTAGAATATGCTTTCATGCTTGATAGATTTTTGAATATTTTACATTATTACAGCACCTCTCTCCACAGTCAGGCTCGAATGCGCTGATTATTTCCTGTTTCGATTAAGCCCCTTCTTCGAAATATGAAATGTGCTGTGATTGGTTAGCTGGCCAAGTGTGTTGTGAATGGTACTATGTTTTCGGGACATGTCCCGCCTTTTACCATAACCGCAAGATCTACTTAGATGTACATATTAATGATGGTGTCAATTTCAAACCAATTCAAACCTGATTCAGACTTGATGTTAACAAACAAGAGGATCGTCATGAACAGATTTCATGCACACACAGATTTCACAGGACATTTCAGAGTGGTTTGTTTTTTTGTAATTTTCTTATACATTTTAGATATGAAGTTATACATCATTTAATCATGATACTTGTCGGAAAACTATGGTAATGCAAACAGTTATCGATCACAAAACCATGGTTAATTTTCCTAAGGGGCGGTGAACCGTCGTACAAAAGCATGAGCTTACAGAAGCTTCAGTAAACACTATCAACATTAATGTTGGGTAGCAGACGAGTGGAGGCAAAGCTTTGCCCTTTGTTTACATCGTAGCAACAACACAACACTTATAATCAACACTTTCAACTATAAATAATAAGACATACTTACATATTATATTTGTAATCAACAAACAACATTATGCGTGTGCTGGAGTGCATATTTTACATTTTAAATACTCATTATTATAGTTTTGTATTTTGACTAATACAAATAAACTAATCGACTAACGGCTTGATGAACACTTGAATAGGAAAATATTTAGTTGGGGGCAGACCTACAGTAGAATATTGATAAAAAGATTAACTTATTAATCATGTTATGTGCAATTAACAGCATTTTTTTTATATAAAGAGAGCATTTTTTGTCATTTTTACATAACTTTCATGGCCCCCAAAATTATGTTGTATGAATATTTAAACATATAATATATCACAAAATAGGGTTTTGTTTAAATCTTGAATGTGGGTAAGTTTAATTAAAAAAGCTACATTTTGAACCAAAAAAAAGAGATAATCACGTTTTTGCAAACGGATCAGATTCAGAACATTGATCAAAACATAGACGGAGTAGATTGAGTCCATTAACAAGCTTCACAGTCGTTTCCTCTGCATGGGTTCAACATTTCATTAGGTAACATTTGGCAGTTTTGATTTATATTGGCGTTTAATGATGATGATTGTATTATTTTACAGAAATGCCTCTATCACTTACGAACAATTCTTTGACTGTGTTTTGATATAGAGTTTCTGCACTCTTTCAGAAGATCCAAGATTCAGAGGTATCCAAAGCACATCAGCTGACCACAGGGGTTCCTCAGGGCTCAGTGCTTGGACCTCTCCTCTTCTCCATTTACACTACATCATTGGGACCCATCATACAGGCACATGGTCTCTCATACCACTGCTATGCTGATGACACTTAGCTCTACCTTTCATTCCAACCAGACAACCCCACAGTAGCTGCACGAATCTCCAGCTGTCTGGCGGACATTTTGGCATGGATGAAAAAACATCACCTGCAGCTCAACCTGGCAAAGACTGAACTGCTCATCTTCAGGCCAATCCCACAATACAACATGACTTCACCGTCCAGCTAGGTTAATCTCGGATCACCCCTTCAGGGTCGGTCAGAAACCTTGGCGTAATCTTTGACGACCAGCTGTCCTTCAAAGACCACATTTCAAAGACAGCTCGCTCATGCAGGTTTGCGCTCTACAACATCAGGAAGATCAGACCTTTTTCTAACAGAGCATGCAACACAGCTTCTCGTCCAGGCCCTGGTCATTTCTAGGCTTGACTACTGCAATGCGCTTCTGGCTGGACTTCCATCATGTGCGATCAAAACGCTCCAAATGACCCAGAATGCAGCAGCACGTCTTATCTTCAGCGAACCCAAAAGGGCCCACGTCACACCACTCTTCATCTCTCTGCACTGGCTACCACTAGCTGCTCAAATCAAGTTCAAGGCGCTTACGCTCGCTTACAGATCCACCACGAGCTCAGCTTCTGCATACTTTGACTCGCTCCTACAAGTCTACACCCCCACCAGAAGCCTTAGCTCAGCTAAGGAGCAACGGCTTGTGGTACCATCACAGAGAGGCAGAAAATCCCTCTCCAGAACATTCACATTCACCATTCCCCGCTGGTGGAATGATCTTCCCACCTCCATCCGAATTGCAGAATCACTGACAACATTCAAACGACAGCTGAAAACTCACCTCTTCCGCGAGCACTTAACCTTGTCCTAAAAAAAAAAAATCCTTTTCCTTATTTTCCTTCTATTTTCCTCTACTTCTTCCCTGCCCTAGTGTGTGATGCTCTGTGTTATGTCCAAAACGTAGTACTTCAGGCACTTTCTGTGTTTCGCTGCCTCCTCATGATGGATCGCTTCCTGTACTCCTCAGTTGTAAGTCGCTTTGGATAAAAGCGTCTGCTAAATGCATAAATGTAAATGTAAGATGCGTAAACAGTACCCCTACCATACAACCGTGAAAACATTGATTGCCAAAACATTTAGTCAATGGCTGGGAAAGAGTTAATCGTGATTATTCATATTTGCACACGAAGGGCCCTATCATACACCCGTCACAATGTGGCACCAGGCCCGACGCAAGTGTTTTTTGCTAGTTTCAGCCCAACAAAGTAATCATTTTCACCATAGACTTTAAAAAAAATATGGAAGAGCAGTTTTGAAGCGTAAAGTAGGGTCGAGCTCCCAGATAATAGAAAATGGGCAAAGAGGTGGGACGTGGGTGGAGCTGTGGTGACGCGTGACGCGATGACTAACAGACGGCAGATAAATTGCTATCCACCTGTCACTTAAAGTGGCCACGCCCTTAATTATGCAGAACTTTAAAGGCTTTATATATTCGCTAGAGATATACATTATACATTATATAATGTAAACAAATGAGTTGCAAAAAAATTCACCCCCCTCACAGTTGTCATGAAGGGCAAATTTAGCCGTATAGACCAAAACCACAATTTGTACCAGGCTGTAAACATGTTTTTTTTCTGCTGTAAAGTTGGGCATTTTAACAAGTGGACCAATGAGATTCTGCTCCTTTCTGGAGCCTGTCTCTAGCGACCAGTCAATGAATTGCAGTTTAAAGCCTTGTTTATACTTGACGCGTCCGGAAAAAATGACGTCAACGCGGAGTGGGCGGTGGTGCGCGTTCATGTGCGTTGGGTGCGCAAGACCCCATTTCGCCTGGTGGTGTGCGGCGCATTTTTTGTAACAGCGCGCGCAACTCCGCATCCGAAGATGAACGAGTTCTAGGCGAATCTAGCCGAACATGATGTCTCATCACACCGGCACCCAGTTTGCACATACAAATTAGGTGCTTATATTTACAAAATGAGTCTACAAAAATTATGTCTAAATTCATGTTTAATAAAAAAAATTATCACTAAACTAAATGAAAATGTTTAGTGAAATTAGGAAATATTTAAGAGATCGTTAATTTAGTTGTATACATGTGTGCATATATTTTGTTCTCATGTCACAAGTAATATCAATGTTTACTGAGTTTTACACAATCCTTTTGTAGTGTGGTTTTTGGTGAATTGTACTAAAATAAATATCATCACCTGAGTACATTAGCCCAATTCTTCTCAACGATTTTTCCTGATGGTTTATAAAACAATTACTCTGAGTCGCCCTCTGTCGTTTCAAAGAACAGCACAACGGCGAGCGCGTCGAGTATAAACGCCTCGTCCGGTTGGGGAGGAGCGCGCGCAATCAGCAGAGGCTCGCGCTGCGGAGCCAGGCGAAAGTATAAACAAGGCTTAAGTCACTTCCGTATTGGCTTCAAAAGAAACTGCGGGAGGTTTCCGCTTGATTTTCACATCCAGCACCATGTTGTTTAAATAGCTAATGCACTCGCGCCATCTGTTCGCCCATCGACATGCTGGTCTGAAAGTGTTGCTATTTTGAGGAACTGAAAACGACTGCACCATTGACCAATAAAAATCTGTCAAAAGTCAATAGCGCAGTATTTTTTGTGTTATTTAAAGGGCGCGTTAATAATATGCGCCACAAAAACATTTTTAAATATTAAAAATAAAATGATTCCTCTCTGGAGAAGCGTTCACTCTATCCGCTAAATTCTGCCATGTAAATATAGCAAATCCGCCATGGTGCAAGCGCAGCTGGCTTTTAAAGGGAATGGGAGATGAGACTCTGATTGGTTTATTGCACGTTACGGCCAAAACACACCCATGACTCATTAAGAGACTAGGTACAACCCTGGTGCAGTGACCGTTTTGAACCGTTTTCCGTCGTTAAACTAGCAAAGGGGGATTTGGACACGCCCTAAGTGCACCTGCGCCATGTGCTTCAGACCATGCGCTCAGATCATTAAAATAATGCCTGGAATCTTCAAAATAATGTGTAATATTTTACAAAATGTTTACACTTTTTTTTAAATCAACCAATGAATAGCTTACTTAGAGCTGTCTCTGCAGATTAAAAGAGGACTGAAAAAAACATTTTAACATTGAACCATAACACATTTGTGCAACATTCACTCAGTATCCTTACCTCATTTTTGACCGAAGTGGTTTTAAGATGCTTTTCTGAACTCTTCATATATTTGCACACAAAAGGCCCTATCATACACCCGGTGCAATGTGAACAGAAATCTGAATCGATGGGGCAAAGATGAGTTGTTATGAGCCCTTTCTATCGGTTTTTCCTCCAATCAATGTTTATGTTCTCAGATGGTGTGTACAAATTAAAAGCTCCATTATTATACTTCTTCACACCGTAATGAGGATGGAAAAAGCCTTTATTGAGCTGGATACTGAAAGCGGGCATGTGACTTAAAGCCCGGAGGAGGGATCTGGGATGGGTGCATAACAACAAGTCCATCCCATCGCATTCAAGATACCTTGAGCTCAAATTAAAGCTTTTGGTGTGTAAAATATGGGCAGCGGAGCAAAAAGAACTACAAATGAACTCCGCCATTGATCCAGGGAAACAGTAGAAAATCCTTTTGAAATTGTAATGAAGGTGCTTCACAGGAGCATTGTCCAGGCCCAGTCCTAACAAGAGCGCAGAGCGCATGATGCAGAACGCTGGAGAATCACAAACACTTCACAATAAACCCCCAACCATTTCGCTAGATGCTTCTGCCTCAAACGCTTCTGTTAATGGAGGTGAAATACACTCTCTATTATTGACACTATGCCTTGGTAAATCACAAGATGTGGTGAATTTATTGCTGTAAAACAGATTCCCAAACTTTTAAGATTTCAGTTACATTTGCTTGTTCATTGGTTAAAGGGTTAGTTCACACAAAAATGAAAATTCTGTCATTACCCACCCTCAAGTCGTTCCAAACCCATAAGACTTTCGTTCATCTTCGGAACACAAATGAAGATATTTTTTGATGAAATCCGATGGTTTCTGAACCATCCATAGGCAGCAACGTCATTGATTTCAACTTTCAAGGCCCAGAAAGGTAGTAAATACATCGTTAAAATTGTCCATGTGACTCCAATGGTTCAATCTTAATGTTGTGAATCGATGAGAATACTTTTTAAGCGGAACAATAAATGAATAAATAACGACTTTATTCAACAATCTCTTCTCTTCAACGTTATTCTCCTACGCTATTGGCGTAGTAAACACAGTGCAGCACTTCCGGGTTCTACGTCAGAACGCCGGCTCATTATTGGCCAGCTCCTGCATCAGCATCACACACATGCATTGTGGTGCTCACATGAACAGCATCGGCCAAAGGTAAGCCAGCGTTCTGACATAGAACCCGGAAGCGCTGCACTGTCTTTACTATATCAACAGTGTAGGAGACTGACACAGAAGAGAAGACATTGTTGAATAAAGTCATTGATTTTGTTTGTTTTTTGTGCATAAAAAGTATTGTTGACGCTTCATAAAATAAGGTTGAACCACTGGAGTCACATGGACTATTTTAACGATGTATTTACTACCTTTCTGGGCCTTGAAAGTTGAAAGCAATGACGTTGCTGTCTATGGATGGTTCAGAAACGTTCAAAGATGAACGAAGGTCTTACGGGTTTAGAGCGACGTGAGGGTGAGGAATTAATGACGAAAATTTAATTTTTGGGTGAACGAACTCCCTCGAGTCGGCGGTCGCACCGGCGCGATTGACTCGCTTTTTTTCTTATCAGTGCCAAAGAGACTCAAATAACTTTTTATCTTTCAGGCAAGTGTTATACATCATTATAATATGTTAAGTTTCAATTTTTTTTGTGTACTGTCACAATAAAAACAAAATGTTGTGCTTTTTGCAAAATAAAGAAAACAAACATGATGCGCGATCTGCAGCCTCTCTGTCAAAGACGTTCATTCAGATAGTCTTCAGAAAATGACCTGTAGCTTACTGAAAACGTATGAGACATATGTCTAAAGAAACGTTAAAATGTCAGGTTTTAAATAATGTAAACCAAATCGAAAACAAATATTCTGTGTTTATGTAATCTGTTTGAAAACAGAGAGATGCCTCTGCCTTAATAAGGTCTCTGTTTATTAAATGTTGGGCAGTGATGATGTGGACTTCACTTGACACAACCGTTCCCTATCTCTCTGACCTGACGGGTTCAATAAAATCTTATTTTTCTATTTTAAAGACCCTCAAAGTCAAGACAAGAGTCGCTGTGTTTTTGTCTCGAATGGATGAATTCATAAGCTATTTCCTTCTATCTGCACCGCAGCACTCTGAGCTTTAATGAGACCAAGTGTTTTTAATTGAAGGGCACAGAGTAAATTGCAGGCATTTGCTTAAAACGCATTTCTGCCTGTCCTTGAAGAGAATAGAGAGAAAACAATGAATGCAACACTACACGCACGTCTAAAGACTCACCCTGCAGTTCCCCAGTTCTTCGGCAGATAAGATGATAATACCGCAGTTCTTTCCCAGTATGCCCCTGAAATAGACAAAAAGCGATGACATCAAACCATTAGATGTTAAACCCAAAGTGATTACACAACAGCAGTAATGAAATAAAAACCCAAGTAAAAGCACAATAAGGAAGTCGAGGTCAATGGGTTATATTAGACAGGAGTTGTTTTCTATGCTAGTTTCAGGCGTAGGAACTCCCAGAGTAGGCCTAAGTGAATACATTTTAGGGATGGAACGATTACCAGTTTCACAATAAACCACGATAAAATGTATTGACGGTTAGTAATATAATTTCTTTTTAGTGTTTGATTATCACGATTTTGAAACCTTGCGGTAAATCCTGTCCAGTTAGCATCTGGTGCCGGCTCATGCGGCACATTTTTTTTTGAATGAGAAGAAATGGCGGACGGCAGTG
Source organism: Gobio gobio (assembly GCF_949357685.1). Lineage (NCBI taxonomy): Eukaryota > Metazoa > Chordata > Actinopteri > Cypriniformes > Gobionidae > Gobio > Gobio gobio. The sequence goes on along the minus strand of NC_137112.1, from coordinate 10,650,169 downwards.
ACAGCTCTCGGGAGATTTTTCAGCCTTCTAAAAGGACCAAATCTGAGGTGTGGTCATATCGTGGCTTTTACAAAAGTCCTGAGTAAAGCTTAATCGAGTATGCTCACCCTGTCTGCAGAACATGCAAGAAGAAAGTCGCTGCAATAAGAGGAAACACTTCAAATCTGCAAACGCAAGGCAAGTGGACTTTGACCTCAATACCAAAACTACGTCTGGGAAATAATCCCACGAAGAGAAGTTTGCAGTAAGTGGCTTTGAGCCAAAGACGAACTAACAAGTTCAGACAAGACTAGGGTGACATTTAAGGGATAATGATGTTTATTCATTGTACACTTATTACACAGATTTTCTTTACCACATAAATAATTACGGGGACATATTGAATTGAGATTAATGTTTTAAATCTTGTTTATAAATCCATTTTGTACAGTGTTCAAAGCAATCTTCCAGACAAGATGGTCACAAGTAATTATAGTAATAATTATAGTAGCATTAATAGTAAAGTCCTCTGATTTCATTTTCAATACAATCAAAAACAGAGACGCAAGACACATTTGAATGAAACGAGAGATTCGTTGTGATAAGTGGTGGATGTGTTGTTATAATGCGTTGGTATTGACGACAAAAATAGCATCTTTGATTAAAATGCAGTGGTTGCCTCTAATTTCAAATGGTTAGAGATATTTTTTGGCCTGTTATAGAGCAAATAAACAACAAATAAATTTGCTTAAACACAAGGGGGATCGGCAACCAGTATAGGAATTGGATAATTTGCTTAAAAAAAAAAGTGAATCGCCCATTGAAAAAATGTTGGTCGGTGCATCACTAATTATGACTTTACCCTTAATGCCAAGATTGCATTGCACTTAAAGATTTCACTTTATGAGTTTTTTTAACATTAATATGAGTTCCCCTTGTCTGTCTATGGTCCCCCAGTGGCTAGAAATGGAATGGTGTAAACCATGCCCTGGGTCTCCTGCTCTGCCATTGAGAAAATGAAAGCTCAGACGAGCCGATCTGGAATCTTCCCTATATGTCGTCATATGGGGAAAGGTTACCTCCCCTTTTTCTGCTTTGCCCGCCCAGAGAATTTGGAGCGATGTCAGCACAGGCTTTACAAACAGATTTTTACGATATGGATTCGACAGCACCGCCACAAACAGTGAGTAACAGTGTTCATTAATGCCTGATCTGTGATCAGTGATTTCTGATGTGTAGCTAATCATTCAAGTTCAAACAGACTTTCTCTCTAAATCGTTTAATACTGTTTATGCATCAGTGAATCAAGCCAGTGACTAAGCCATCAACTTCACATTGTTTCTCTTAGTAGCACGAAAACAATCTGTTATTTAAATTGTGATTAAACTACAGAGAGCGATCAAAGAACACTCTCTTTATAATGGCTGAAGCTATCAATCGCACGTCGCGAGTGTATCTGCACACTTGCCCAAACTCCCGTTATAACGAATGACGCTGTTATGCTGCACAACGAAGCTCTTACTGTATTCATATCGATATTGTGTTTGCTGTAAGTTGTGGTGAAAGCATTTTGTGAGAGAAATAGTGTTGCAATGTCGAGATCACTGCATTCACACGATCAACAGACCGTCTGTCTACTCAATGCTCATCACTGCAGCCTTTCATGGGATGGGAAAAGATCTAAAAATAATGCTATAATCAACACTTTCACGATTCGTTAATCTCGACAGCTGTAATAGTAAAAAAAAAAGTAGTAAAAGTATTCGAGAGGGGTTCCATATGTAATACGTATTTCAAATGGAAAGATGTCAGATCACAGCAGTGGGCGTTTACACTGAAGTCTCACAGCAGACACGCCCCTTGAAACAAAGCATTCTAGCCAGAGGGCTAAAATCAGGGAAGAAAAATGCCTTTTATTTCTAAACTATGACATTTTATGATGTAAAAATCATACTAACATAAGTACACCTCAGGAAACATTATAAAATAGTAAAAAAATACACATCATGGGACCTTTAAGAAAATTTTTACCACCATTTTGTATGGGCAGTTCTGAGATAATTTCTAGTCATGTAACATTTATAGGCACACATGTAAAATGTATAGCCTGTGAATAAATCTCACTCCGAGCAGCTGATCGCAGTTGGCAACTACAGCATGCAGAAGGGGGTTGTGGATTTGAGAGGGGCTTTAAGAGATCCATCATTTGCACGTTCCTACATTCAAATTCTGGACACTTTTCCCAGACTCTCATTAATACAGAAATCACAAACACAGTCCCTGAAATGCATAACAGCTTCATTAGCACTGATGTTGTCCATATGGCTAAGTTCTCCTTCAGGATTCTTCATTTGCAAAAGAGACAGATGCAGGCAGTCTGTGTTAGTGCTTTAGCCATGTGTTCACAACTGAAAACCATTTTGCTAGACATGTTTTTCTATAGCTGAAAACCATAATGGCTCCACATGACTACTGTCAGCAAACATCCTGCTCTCTAGGATAACATCGCCATAAAACAAAGTTACATTGTCACCAGATGGACAGCCTGCGTTTTGTCTCGAAGTCTGTGGCTTGTGCCAGAGAAAGACAAAAAAAAATGTCACCAAAACAATTGATTTCTCAAAACACATTTGACCAATTTCTTCAACAACAACATCACACTTGAAAAAGGTTGGGCCAGTCAAATGTATTTCTACTTTCACACAATAACCACCATAGAAAGGCACTGAGGGTCTCTTACAGGTAAAATTTCCCTGAAAGAGACCGTCCAAAACCTTGACTACTGACTACACCTTTCTACCTAAAAAATTACCTCAGAAACAACAAAAATATCAGTTAATATGCCAGCATCGAACTTGGTATAGTAGTTAAAAAAGATATGTTAAACAGGACTCCAGATTTTTAAAAATGGCAGGGAGCAACGGCTCCTAAGAAATTAAGCATTTATTTCATTGCTAAGTGTACGTTTACATGACAACAATGTACTAAAAAGTTATTTTTCAGACAACATTATCAAAATCAGTGTTTTTACATGCACCCTCATAATGCATAATTTGATCAACTAATGTGAGTAAGCTCATAATCATAGGAACCATATTCGCATTAAACTATGTGACGTACAGCGAATTTAAACAGGGATGCAAACACCTTAATCACATTATTACCATTCTGACCAAAGTGTGCATGTGCGTGGACGTACACGAATACCGTGTGTTGTTCACACAACTTCATGACTGAACTCTGTGAGTTTTCTCTTCTCCAAATCGCCAAACTCTGTCTACACAAATCTCTGCGCAGTCTCTGCTCCGTATCTTCATCCAGACGGCACGAAGAATGCAACATCCAGTGCGTCCATAAAAATGTATTTTAAATTTGATGTGAGTAGATTAAAACAATGGCCGGTAACATCATGCATACTGTATGCCTATCTGAGTGTGGTAACCATGCTTATTAACAAATAATGAGAATAATGAAAATTGCATGTAAACTGGAGTGAAGAGTTCTGCTCATGTCATGTAAACATCTTACTGTGATTCAAGACCTTACTCTGATTATTAGAAATAATCTTATTATTGGTACACATGTAAAAGTAGTAAATGTTCCTTGTTTACATGGATTCGCAAAAATGATTAAAAACACTGTATTCTGCAGCCAGGCCAGTAGATGGCGATCTCACTTTCGCATCTATAGACTGAACACATAATACCCATGCACATGATGTCACCGTTTTCACAAATTCACGTTTTTGTAGTGTACACGGAGACAATAACGGTACCACTTTCAAAAACGTGCACTTTGAAACCCATTTTCAAATGTTTGCATATGGAGGTCTGTTGATTCTGCAGAAAGTTGGCGACTTCTGCTCACTGTGCGCCTCAGCATGCGCTGACCCTGCTCTGTGATTTTACTTGGCCTAGCACTTCATGGCCAAGTTGCTGTTGTTCCATTTGCTTCCACTTTGTTATAATACCACTAACAGTTGACCGTGGAATATTTAGTAGAGAGGAAATTTCACGAATGGACTTATTGCAAAGGTGGCAACTTATCACTGTACCACGCTTGAGTTCACTGAGCTCCTGAGAGCAACCCATTCTTTAACAAATGTTTGTAGAAGCGTCTGCATGCCTAGTGCTTGATTTTATACACCTGTGGCAATGGAAGTGATTGGAACATCTGAATTCAATGATTCGGAGGGGTGTCCCAATACTTTTGGCAATATAGTGTATTATATATATATATATATATATATATATATATATATATATATATATATATATATATATATATATATATATATATATATATATATATATATAGATATTAGGGCTGTCAAGCGATTACAATTTTTTATCAAATGAATTACACAATGTGGCGATTAATTAATCTAATTAATTTTAATGAAATTATACTCTAAATAAGAAACTGCCAGTAGGTGGCGGTAAATGTCTAATTGAGTTATTTATTCAGGAGTGAAGTAAATGGTTCTCTTTGTGAAAATAGTAAATATAAATGGTTCTCTTTATGGTCCATTGAATCATTGGTTCACCCGATTCAGAAAACACAGATTCAGAAATAAAACGTGCATTGCTCGGAGTCGGAGATAAACAGTTCTGCTTTGTCTTTATATTTTTTGACAAAACTGAGCAAAACAGACTAAAAATAACAATGTTGTCTAAAACAACACAATATTATCTTATTTATTTTATTTATTGTATAAGCATTTGCACTCGTGCTATTCTGGACAGAAAAAACTGAACTTGAAAACTGTGATATTGCTTATACTGTATATCATGATGTAAATGTGAGGGCGTTTTCACACTGGCAGTTTAGTTCGAAACGGGGCACGGTTCACATGAAGAATTGGTAATGTGAAAGTCATGTGGACCTGGGTGAGCTGAGCCCAGGGATACTGAATTCGAGACTGAGTTTGATTGCGCAACAAGATCGGACTTGTTTGTTCAGCACATCCCACAGATGCTCGATTGGATTGAGATCTGGGGAATTTGGAGGCCATGTCAACACCTCAAACTTGTTGTGCTCCTCAAACCATTCCTGAACCAGGGCACATTATCCTGCAGAAAGAGGCCACAGCCACCAGGGAATACCATTTCCATCAAAGGGTGTACATGGTCAACTTCTTGAGCAATTTGAGCTCCAGTAGCTCGTCTGTTTGATTGGACCACACGGGCCAGCCTTTGCTCCCCACGTGCATCAATGAGCCTTGGCCACCCATGACCCTGTCGCCGGTTCACCACTGTTCCTTGGAGCACTTTTGATAGATACTGACCACTGCAGACCGGGAACACCCCACAAGAGTTGCAGTTTTGGAGATGCTCTGACCCAGTAAATCTGATTCAAACCACTAGTTTTATGAATCTTTTTTTACTGACTCATTAAAAGGAATCTATGCATAAGATTAATTTGTTCATGGCTAGAGGTGTGTTTGTTGCGGAGTCTAACACTGGCACACACTGTAGCTAACACAACATGATATACTGTTTGACCAAACTGCATAAGTGATGCTGATTCAGCTCTATATTATTATTGCACACTTTATTTCTTGTGCATTTCAGACCATTTGTGACCATTTTAGTCAGAGGCCACAACGCGGCAAAACAATGAAACTAAACATGCAAATGGATTTTTAAAGTTTAAAGTTCACGCAAATGACTCCATATGAACTAACTCAATCAAATAAACATGCTGACCCAACACAGTTCCAGAAGTATGAAAAATCATAGACGAAAACTAATTCATTTTAACATGCACTGCATGGACACCATATGCAATTTTTTTTACATTGTTTACTTACAAAACTTTAATTATCAGTGGTAAGTAGAATATTTTACAGTTTTTAGATTAACAATGACTGCACTTTTAAAAAACCTGAAGAATACCCCATGCAGTCTCCAATGCCTCTGTGACTAAATGTGCATTTTTGAGATACTGAGACTTTTCAGTACAACTTCAATATCCTGCGAACAAGACATGTTGTGCCAAGCGTGCAAACCGCATTGTATTTTATTATCTTTTTAAACTCCAGGCTGTGTGAGTAAGAGAATGCCATTTCATCTTGTCTGTTTGGACTGTGGTCCCACAGGTTTTTGCTCACACTCCAGTGTTTGCTAATTGGTTCATTACTCAGTCTTTACGTCCCCCCGGAACAACAGGAGTCCTGGTTTATATTGTTGTATCATTACAAAAGGGCCTTGTACAAAAGAGCTACAAAGGCTTGTCTGGAGAAACAAACAGGACAGTCTTTCTTGTTGACACCCTCCAGCGAGCTAAAGGTTGTATTTTTAATGTGAAAATGTTTCCGCTGCTGTAAACTGAGTGCTTTATGTCATAAACGGCTGAAAGTGTCATGATGACTACTCAACTGCACTAACCATATGACTGAGACAGTATTAATGACAACACATCCCTGAAGTGTCAATGTGTCTCATGGAGGGCTATATAAACAAATTATATAGAAAATACAAGTAAAAAGTATATATTTACATTTAATAAAATGTATTAAAGTTATAATTTTATTTATAATTATTTTAAATTTTAAAATAAAATATTTTTATGTTAAAATAATACACTATATTGCCAAAAGTATTGGGACACCCCTCCAAATCATTGAATTCAGGTGTTCCAATCACCTCCATGGCCACATGCATATAAAATCAAGCACCTAGGCATGCAGACGCTTCTACAAACTTTTGTGAAAGAATGTGTCGCTCAGGAGCTCAGTGAACTCAAGAGTGGTACCGTGATAGGTTACCACCGGTGCAATAAGTCCATTCGTGAAATTTCCTCACTACTAAATATTCCACGGTCAACTGTTAGTGGTATTATAACAAAGTGGAAGCAATTGGGAACAACAGCAACTCAGCCACGAAGTGCTAGGCCACGTAAAATCACAGAGCGGGGTCAGCGCATGCTGAGGCGCACAGTGAGCAGAAGTCGGCATCTTTCTGCAGAGTCAATAGCTACAGACCTCCAAACTTCAGTGTGTAGAGAGCTTCATGGAATGGGTTTCCATGGCCCGAGCAGCTCATCCAAGCCTTACATCACCAAGTGCAATGCAAAGCGTGGGATGCTGTTGTGTAAAACACACCGCCACTGGACTCTAAAGCAGTGGAGACATGTTCTCTGGAGTGACCAATTATGCTTCTCTGTCTGGCAATCCGATGGACGAGTCTGGATTTGGTGGTTGAGTAAAGTTTGGGCTAAGGGGGGGATTATGGAGGGGGTTGTTTTTCCTCTTAGTTCCAGTGAAAGAACTCTTAATGCTTCAGCATACCAAGACATTTTGGACAATTTCATGCTCCCAACTTTGTGGGAACAGTTTGGGGATGGCCCCTTCCTGTTCCAACATGACTGCACACCAGTGCACAAAGCATCGGTCCATAAAGACATGGATGAGCGAGTTCGGTGTGGAGGAACTTGACTGGCCCTGACCTCAACCCGATAGAACATCCTTGGGATGAATTAGAGCGGAGACTGCGAGCCAGGCCTTCTCGTCCAAAATCAGTGTCTGACCTCACAAATGCGCTTCAAGAAGAATGGTCAAAAATTCCCATAAACACACCCCTAAACCTTGTGGAAAGCCTTCGCAGAAGAGTTGAAGCTGTTATAGCTGCAAAGGGTGGGCTAACTCCATATTTAACCCTACGGATTAAGAATGGGATGTCATTAAAGTTCATGTGCATGTAAAGGCAAGCGTCCCAAAAGGTTTGGCAATATAGTGTATATGCAAATTATTATGCAAATGTTATATAGTTATAATTATAAATTATAAGCTAATTATATAATCTTTTTTATAGTTATTTATTAATGTTCTATTGTTCATTACACACATAAACACACACATTTTCTGTTTGATGTGCATGTTTGTTTCAAAATGTTGTTATTATTAAGACATTTAAATGATCCAGGTGGAACTAATTTGGGTTCCAGATTTCGACCATAATCCATTATTTGTGACATTTTAAATAAGCTGATGCTTACTGAAAACAATAAATCAATAAATGAAACTTAAAAACACCTTCTCAGAGGTAAATCGGTTTATTTACCATCTATTTGAAATGCTGAAAGCATGTTTCAACGAAGCAAATGTATAAGCTGAGAAGCCGACGTGTGCAGCAGTGCGGTTCTGAATGCAGATATTATTTCATAATTATGCCACGCAGAATCTAAAGAAGGGATGAGTAGAATATACAGTATATATATATGAGACAGTTTAACTGTGTTCGCCCAATTAAAGCATTCAAAATATACAACAAAACCACACATCAAAGTTTCATTCCTCTACTTTTCAAAGAAAAGGGCAAAGTGTTGCTATTGGTTCATACACATTCCACTTATCCAAGGTTTGCGTGAATCTGAAAGCACTTTGTTTATCTGTGGTGTTTACTCCGGGTGACTGATCAAATTTGCAAAAAATGATTCATGGCAAGAACCTGTAAGCCCTCCTGTATGTGAAAATCTGTTCATGGCAATAAGTCATGCTCTAAAATGCTCTTCAATTGCGTCGGTTAACCCAAAGGGCATTACTCATTTGCTTTGTCTTTAGTTCTCCAGTGTCTTTGTGCATTTACACCTACACCCTGATCATCTCCAGTAGCTCTTGGATCTTTTTTGGAGCTTTAGATTCATTTCTGCTCAAGAGTTCAAATCTACCATTGCTTCAGGGTGCGTTACCATTAGTAACCTGCCAGTTACTGCATTAATAAAATATATCATTACCTGCAAAGTCACCATATGGCTCAGACTTTGCACATAAAGTTTCCGGGTCCCAGAAAGGCTCAGATGCTTTGTGTGTCCCATCCATATTAAAATCTGAGATTGACTTATATATTCACTAAGCTCCACTGTGGGACTTGGACTGAGTTCTAATCAAACGGATGTGGACTTCTGTACTTCCTCGAAACCCCAGAGCGTTCACTCACTGACTGGATCATGACTCCCTGCTTTACTGCTTTTGTTCTCTGCAGCAACATGAGCTCGTAATTACAAACCCAACAGAGAGAAAACTAACAAAAGGAGAAATGTAATAATGGAGGCGGCACTTTACATATTCATCTCATATCTGCCTTGGGAGCTGGAGAGATTTGTGTGGGGGTGCAAGCATTGTGGAGAAACTTTCTTCAGGCAGTGCACAAAGAGATCATTTGAGATTCCTTTTGTTATCTTGAGCTTTTCATCAGCTTTTTACTGGATATACATATGGTATAATGTAGAATATTGCAGTCGACAGTGTCATGAAGACGGTTAGCTGGCTTGCACTCTTGTCTCGTACGGAAGTGGCAGCGCTATATTGTATGAAATACTGAAAAAGAACTGGGTCAATGATAAATAAAAGTACCCAAGATGAAAAAAAGGGGAAATCTAATTTAAAAAAGCATGAGGCAAGCTATTAGAAATGTAATCACTATATTCAGGTTGGTTTCATGGTTTGGGAAAACTTTCATACAATTTTCAACAAAAGTTAATTTTATTAATTTAAAAAAGCGTAATGTGGTGCACTCTTCAAATAAAAAATGTTTCCTAAAACCTTGCATAAATGTGAATATTTATTTATTTATTTACTTAATTATAACGAGGCAGGTTAGTTCAGCTTGTAAAATGTCCTGTGGTGCGACGCCCCAAATATGAATATCATGGGCCCTGTTGGCAGCTGGTATTCAGATGCGTTTTAGTCGATCGGATCACAACTGGACATCACTAAATACAGATGTAAACAGGGTCTAAAACGTTTTGAGCTTGTACACTTTCGACCACTTCCAGAGGTAGTCGAAAACACATTTGACCGGATGGCTTTCTAAAGCCCTATTAGCACAGGAGTAGCATTACCTGGTGACCTCTAGTCATTTGTAATAATTGCGGAGGTTGTCTGTGATCTTAATCCCGTGCGAATCGGCCATGTCTGTAATTTGTAAAAAGTAAAAATTCCCCCGCAAACGACCTAACATATTTCGCAGAACACAGAGGTCCTGTGATAATATTAGTCCCGTGCGAATCGGCATCTCTGTGATTTGGCGGGTCTATATACTTTTTTCAAGGTTTTTGTTTCCTGGGTGCCTTTTTATCCATCTGGAGGCTGCGTTGGAGTGTTTTGATAGTATTTTGGGCACTGGGCCACATCACTATACACCATACAACTGTACAATTTGCAGAAAGAAAAAGCTGAAAACCATCAGAAGAGCGAAAAGAAAAAGTAAAATGAGATGGAGACGGATGACATGTATAGCAGCATGTGGCAAGGAACATTCTTCTGCTTATGATATATCATACAGCTAGACCTATAGACGGTTTCAACGGCAACAACATAAACAAACGTTACTGCGCATGCGCGCTTTTGTGGCCCAAACTTAACTCCCGGTAGACGTCCACAAAGAATCAATAACAACAGAGGCTGAATCATCTTTCATTTTAATTGGGCAGCATTATCTTAATTTACATGTTTTTATTGTTTCAGCATGTTTATTATAAATAATCTCCCATTTCTGTCTGTAATATAGAGAGGGGGAAACGCCCCCCTTAAAGGGTTCGTTCACCCAAAAATGTAAATTCATACATTAATTACTCACCCTCATGTCGACCCCAACCCGTAAGACCGTAGAGAAGAAGAAAAATATCTTAAATTGTGTTCCGAAGATGAACGAAGGTCTTACAGGTTTGGAACGACATGAGGGAAAGTAATAATGACAGAATTAAAATTTTTGGGTGAACTAACCCCCCACAGACAGTGTAATGCCGTTTTCTGTACAGTATCAATTAGGGGTGGCACGGTTCACAAAACCCACGGTTCGGTTCGTATCACGGTTTTAGGGTCACGGTTTTCGGTTCTGTACGGTTGTTGTTGTTGTTTTTTTTAATCGTTAACACTCCAGAAATTTACTTCAGCATATGATATATATAGCTTAATTATCCACAATTTAGGATACAGTATTAAAAAATTGTTATATCAAGTTGTTTCCTAACTGGCTGTCTACCGAGTCTGACACATTGGCGTAACATTTTTCATGTTAATCATATCAATTTTGATCTGAACAATGCACTGTGGTTTTAATTCAGGTGACCTGATTAACAAATTTCACCATGAAGTGTTCCGTGTGTTTCACAATCACCATATGACATCCAGCGCTGTGAATAAAAAAAAAATAATACACGAAAACACAACACTGCCAGAAGTTTTTCTTCTGGCGCATCCTCCAACTCCGGGCAGCCTTCCTTATCTCTCCCACTTGCATTTCTACATGTGACGTGACCTGCAGCACTCCACTTTTACTTTACTGTATGTCCACACACACCTCTTATTTTGCGCGAAAAGGACACCCACTGTCTGAGGTAACATACGGGCACGAGGATACATTACGCATGCGTCGAACCGTGCGACGCACACACTCCGAACCAACCTTCAATCATGCAATGTGTCGGAATAACATGTTTCTTTGTTTCATAACATAGGATTAATGTTGGGAAAGTTAACTTGTAGATAAAGTACCCTATTTGAGATTGATTGTATATGAATGCATCACAAAAATTCCTGTGCTCTATGGGCACTGCCATTAATAGAGGACAAAACGAAAGTTGTTTTGCACTCCGTGATAAAGGCATATTTAAATATCTTGCGGGAAACATAAATCCGTTCAGTTATCCAGATGGCGACCACTTGATGTGAACAAATGTAAACTCTCTGTGTCCGGATTGACTTATGATCACGGTGCTCGCATGTTAATGCCAAGTGTAAACGCAGCCAGAATAAGTTACCTCTAGAGTAGATTATTTCTGATAACAAGCAAAATAAATAACAAGTAAATTACATTAGACATACAGTCTAAATATCAATAGACGCTGCTCTCGTATGACTGGATATTTATGAAGCATTTAAGGCTTTTTGGTGAGTCGCACACACTGTTTTTGCGCTGGTGTCATATTCTCTCTGCTTGATCGTTAATATTTATATCATGTTATCCAAGAATAGTAATTCAAAAATGTGTTTCTACTGAGTAGTGCCCCATACTATCCCCTTGCCAGACCGATAAACAAACACAGACCGGAAGTTAACTTCGGGCCACGCGCGTGTGTCCGATGAAACGGTCTATAAAGACAAGACATTTCCAAGCAATAGCCTTTCTGAAATAGAGCACAATCAAGCGAGGGGGTTCACATCCTGAAGCGCATTCATATGTAAACTGTGTTACAAATAAAAGTGACCCTGGACCAGTGTTCAAACTATACCGTGGCCTTTGGGGGAGGGGGGGTTTGTGCCCCTGCTCGTGCCCTTGCTCATGCCTTTGCTCGTGCCTCAAAAGAGGACTTACAAAAATACATAACAGCTACAAGTGTAAGCAGTACTTGCTTTATGCAAGCACTATATAAGATAAATCACAATACAGGATTTACCGTATTATACTTTATCGACACAAATTGATATAAACACAAATATAGTCTATTAACAAAGCATCTGGCTGTCTTTGAGTTCACCGTAATTCCTCCATTCAATTAGGCATACATTAAACATACATTTACCCGCCTAAAGAAATCAGGAGTTTTAGTGCGTAATATCATGGTATCCATAGTACAGCAGCAAAATTCCTTGATTATTACGCAGGATTCCAGGAATGAGAGTATAGTTCCTAGCCATATCGGTTTGGAAAATCGCAACTTTTAATTTTCCGTCGGTCTTAGTTCACAATGTAACTATACACATCAAAACATGTAAATAGGAAAATGTTGGCGTTATTTTGTCACTTATTGAGCAGTAGGCTAGCCGGAGCCATTTACCTCCAGTCTTTGTGCTAAGCTAGGCTAGCGGTGGGTGCGTTAGACAGAGTTATAGCATGCACGGAGATGAGAAGGATATGTATAGACTTATCTAACTCTGGGGGATACGGTGAATAAGCTAAAGTCCCAAAATGTCGGTGTGTTGCTTTAATACCAGGTGTAAACAGGGCCGTTATGTTTTTGGGGAGTCGCACCACAAGTCATTTTGTAAGCTGAACTGACCTGCCTTGTCATAAAAAGGTCAAATTATCTGATATTTTAAGAGATATAGACATATACTCATGAACATCTGCAGGAAATAATAAAATATTACACTAAACTACTTCTCAATTTCATTATTTTCAGAGGTGGGTAGTAACGAATTACATTTACTTGAGTAAATTTTTTGGGTAACTTGTACTTTTAGAGTAGATTTAAAGATGGGTACTTTTACTCTTACTCAAGTAAATTTCTTGTGAAAAAACTGTACTTTTACTTAGTTACATTCGGTGGCGTTCCTCCGTTACTGTCAAATGGTAATAATTATATTATATATATTAAAATAGGTTAATATGACTTTCGCAAGTCTCGCAAAACGTTGGAGAGGCTGCTTCGCGAGAGGTTGCTACGCATCACCCGCTTATAATTAGCGCATGTTTAGTCGGAAGATGATGGCCGAAGCAGAGGAAGATGTGTGTGAGCTACGGGAGGCAGATTGCCCGTGGCCTCAAGTTCAGTCTATGATTTCACTCCAAGATGTCAAAAAGAATAGTTTCATAATGTGATGCATGTTGTGTGCACCAAAACGAACTGACATCTCAGCATACAAGAATTCCACCCTGAAAAGAACATGTAGCGGTAAGTGTCACAATGATGCCATTAATGGTCATTTGGTAACTATGGGAAATTTTCCCTTATTATAATACTATTTCACACACTGTGTGTTTTCCTCATATGCGCTCTTGAGCAAGCAATGACAAATCGTTTGAATCCTCGAAACAACACATGTCCACGAACAAACGTTCACATCTTCACATTTACATATCCTTTTCTTCACAAAACGAAACAAATTGAATAGCCTAATGTGACGTCTTGCATTTACAAATCCAGACAGACACCTGTCTGAAGTGTAGAAAATACATACAAATAAAAACGGTATTGTATTTTATTCCTACCTAAAGAATTACCTATATACTTATAAAAATATAAGAACAAAGTATGTTTTAAGAAGAGCTCTAGTTAGCCCAGCACACCATTAATTTACACTGTTTAACCATCACACACACACACACACACACACACACACACACACACACACACACACACACACACACACACACACACACACACACACACACACACACACACACACACACACACACACACACACACACACACACACACACACACACACACACACACACACACACACACACACACACACTTCATTAGTTTACATTAGTTAACATGAACTAATAATGAACTGCACTTATAAAGCACTTATTTATCTTTATGTTAATTTAAACATTTACTAATGCATTATTCAAATATTGTTAACATTAGTCAATGCACTGTGAACTAACATGAATAAACCATGAACAGCTGGATTTTTATGAACTAACGTTGACAAAGATTAACTAATGCTGAACAGAGGTGTTGTTCATGGTTAGTTCATGTTAACTAATACATTAACTAATACAACCTTATTGTAAAGTGTTACAGAGAGGTGTGTGAAAGCTCTCCAAGTAGCCTGAAATTCAGGGTTTTCGCTTCTTATCAATCAGATCGAAAGTAACTAGTAACTAACTACTTGAGTAGTTTTCTCATCAAATACTTTTTTACTCTTACTCAAGTAAATATTACGATTGTTACTTTTACTTTTACTTGAGTAAATATTTCCGTAAGTACTTGTACTTTTACTTGAGTACAGATTCTGGCTACTCTACCCACCTCTGATTATTTTACAAAAAATGTTTCCCTTTTTTATAATATCAGGACAGCTGTACCACCCTGACATGTTTGACTTTATGCCAGAAAAATATAAAAAATTCAAAGCATGTTCATCCCAGCACAGGTGTCTTCCAGTCATTTTATAAGTGAATTGCATTTCTAATATATCCAGACAAAAGAACAAAACAGGCATGTTTGTCAACGACCCAACTGGCTGTTGAATAAAAGCCCGTCAGACATTGTATCTTCACTTTCTCATTGGAAAAAGTGTCGAGCATTGTTGTACGAGCAGCTGTCTTCTGTTTGCCAGTTAGTACTTCACATCAGCGACTACAGCCTCTCAAGGCATTAAAACGTACAATAAGTCACAGTAATGGGTTTCTAATGTTGTGCTGCGCCTGCTCTGTTGGCTAGCTCGCCACATAATGCCGAAGGCTACTTCTGTTGGCAGTTACCCAGTGAAGTTATCAGCTGTAATCTGAGCTTTAAGGAAGGTTTCTGCAGTCTTCAGGCTTGGCATCTTACAAATCGGCACCCTGGTGGTTGTGCATCTGCACAGCAGGCCTGCATCCATCTCGAGAGCAGCTTTTTCAAACTCGGTGATACATCATTTGTGGAAACAGCAAAAAGAAACAGCAGAGGTCTGGAAACGGCTCTTATAAATGTATGGATTTAAAGATGGATGTATCCCTGAACAGCAGGTACTGCAGCCCCTTCGAGTCGGACACTAATGTCCCTGAAAAATGATAAAAGAGCGCTGTAACATTTACTCGCAGCGATATCCGAAAAGGATTCGGTGACGAATTTTGGAAAGACGCTTTTGCGCACCTGTGCAAAACAAACACCTCTGTGTGGGTACCATCACAATGGACAACAGCAAAGTGGTTCGCTGAGTGGTACTTCCCACACAAATAGTGTCATGCAGATTATCGACCCATGATTCCAACTACAAATGCAGCCTGAAGCAATTAAGTCAGCATGACTTGTTGCCGCCACACAGAGAGTGTGACCTTTGCATTATTCTGGATACAATAGTTGCATGAAAAGGGGCGTGACAAAAGTAGTGACACTTCCAATCAGGAGGGCAATTGGAAAAGGTGATTATTATTATACACTGAGGCCCAAGAGGAAACCTGTTTGTGAGCGCCTAATTTCACGGGCATCTGCGGAATAATTTGCATCGATGCACACTCGCGCTGACATGATTGGATTAGCCAGTACATTTAACGAGATGTCTTGGCAGTGGCCAGAGAGTGAGCAGTCATTTCTAGTGACGGCCAATGAACAGTGACGACGGCCTCTCTTTTCAGAGCGCATTAGTATGATAGCCCGCAGCATTCACAGCAGATTGTGAGGTTAAAAACTTGCGCCAGACATTGTTTCTACACCTATTGAGTGCATTTCATTGTCCCGTGTAGCCGTTGAAACCGGAGATTTTGGCTTGTGATGTCGGAGTGTGCGCTGTTATCTCCTTTGTTCACATGAGGCCAAAATATTGCTGCTAATAAGGCTTACAGATACATGCACAGTTCTCCCATTATATCGCAGAACAGAGGCGTCAGAATGCAATACTACACAGGACACTGCTTAATAATATTAACAATTTTAATAACCTTTTTTTCATCATCTATCTATCATCTATCTATCTAACTCATAACAGGATATTGTTTTGCGATACCATTCTATTTTTGAATTAGAATTATTATAATGATTAACTTTTGGACTTTTAGTTTGAACGAATAATAATTTGACCGGACCCCTGTATTTTCCGATGTGTAGGCTATATAATAAATGTTGTGAAATAATTGCCTAATATAGTATTTACACTACTTTAATGCAGATAATTAAGATATTGCACAGCACCAAGATCTTCTCATCTGAGCTGCCTGCCACCGTCAGTCACCGCTTGTCAACGTCAAAATATTTAAGAGGACCAATCAAAACAAAGTAGGCAGGCTTTATGTTCACTGACGGTGCCGAGCGCAAATTCCAGCGTGACGCTTCAGTAAACGGTCATAAAGTGCGAGATAAGATGGAAGTAGCTAAACTAAACATTTCATATTTGGCAGCTGTTTTAGGATTGAAATGTTACCGACAAAAATAATCAGGCAAACTAATAAACTTTTTGTTATTTCGCCATTTTGAATTGAAAATAGGCCTATATAATTTTCATGATTCATGCAATGTAATAATTAGCAAGTGTCAATGTGAGAGGACAAGAAACATTAACAAAGCTTTCTTCATTTAAGGCATAAGATTAATAATGAATGTGTACATATTGTGATTTTTTTTATTTTTTATATTTAACTAGCATTCGTAGCCTTCAGTAAATTAACTGGTCTAAGAAAGTGATTAATAAAAAATATTCTAAATATAAATTGACCCTGTGTTTACTTTCTTTACTGCTTTAGGAGGGGAATAGACAGGGCAAGATAAGGAGAATGAGAGAAAAAGAAAGAATGATGGAGATGAGGAGAGAGCATGTATTGACAAATAATCTACTGCCCCCTGACTTGGTTTTAAAGCTATTTCTCATCCATTGTTTGGCCTTCAAACGTCTTAAAGCTACACTGTGTGATATTTTCCCCCATCTAGCGGTGAAAAGATATATGACCATTCAGTGAATTTTAGTTTCTGTTCCACTCAATTCCGATTTCGTTTTAACTCCTACGGTGGCCGATTTAGTCCAAGATTAACATGGCTTCCAGTTCGACCTCGTCCACATTCGACACGGAGCCTGTGGGATATTCTGTGCGCAGTGGGATGGTTGGAACTCAACTGGCCTAATTATTCGGCTAGAAAGAACTGCAGCTTATCCAGAGTGAACTTTGATGATAGTAATGTTTATTCAGTCATCCAATTGCAAGGCATAAACAGGTTTGCGTGGATATGTACATAAATGTGGTTTCTGTGAGAGAACAAATAAGGATGGTAAATATACATACACAGTTAAGAACTGTATAACTATACTTATAAGTTACATTTGTATAATGTAACCGTAAACCAGAGCTTATTGTACCATATATAGGCGCTAAATGCAGCTGCATTAAAAGGAGCGGAGCTGCCGCTGCTGCTGCTAACAAGCGGTGTCGCATTGCAAAAGTGTGTGCGCAGCTTTAGCACTGCAGTGCGCTCTGTATAACAATTGTTAATATGCCGATCAGACCTGATACATATTTCCATCAACAAGCAAATATTTTCTATAAACGAATAAACATTGTTGATAACAATATAACTGAATGATTATTCAAATAGGTGAGCATTACACTTGTATGTTGACACAAAAATACTTCTGAGGTGACATCAACTGAATTATGCGATGACACACTCTGAAACACATCTACAATGACAATAACTATTATTCCTTACTGAGTTATTAACGCACAGAAATACCACACAAGGAAAAACAGACTTTTGAGAAATAAACAAGCCAGGAAAACTTTGTATAACTCTGTTACTGGACGCTGCTGAGATGAAAACTCTCTGCGCATGCACCAGACAAGTCTGAACAAGTTGACGCGCACATGCGCGAGAAAAGGATTTTTGTACAGTGCCATCGAGTGTTAAAACGCGAAAGGCGAAGCTTGAATTTACGGGTATGTCCCTCTTTGGCTAATGTACTTTCAAGATGGAGGGGCAACATGGCGACCTGCATTAGAACCCCTACCTGTATGCATTTTAAATGGCATATTATAAACTTACGAGAATACTTTATTACTTGAAAGATGTAAATATACATTAATGAGCACATATATTTTTGAAAGAACTAAGTGTTTTTAGCTAAGAATAAACTAAAAAAGTTACACAGTGTAGCTTTAAAATGCACATATGTAGATCAGAGAAATCAACATTTTCTAAGGGGGAGCATGCCCCCGAACCCCCCTGACTAGCTAATGTGTGTGTGTGTGTGTGTGTGTGTGTGTGTGTGTGTGTGTGTGTGTGTGTGTGTGTGTGTGTGTGTGTGTGTGTGTGTGTGTGTGTGTGTGTGTGTGAGAGTGTTTTATCAATAAATAGGCTAAAGCACCTTTGTTTGCTGACCAATTAGTGATCATACAACTGTTAATTGAGTTTCACAACATGATACAAAAACATGTTAGCTTAATAGTTCTGTGAATTTGTGATTTTAACTTTGTGGGCAAGTTTTGGTTATCCATGCCAAATAATATACACTAATATACACTCCACACAGTGTGAGTTTGGACTGATAAGGTGGTTTCTTCTTGGTTAGCAATTTGACAACACTGTAATAAATAAGCATGCTTTTTGATGCACAGAAAATAGCCTGTTAAGAAACAAGCAGACAAGATAATCCAGCACAAATTAGTGCATAAAAAGTCATCAAAATGAAGTATTTGAAACTCATAATTAAATACAAAATGGAAGGGAAAAAAAAGAACCCCCACCCTTCTACTAGGCTGGCTACGGACCTGTGATTACATTTATTTTAATGAATTAAGAAGGGAGAGAGAGAGAGAGAGAGAGAGAGAGAGAGAGAGAGAGAGAGAGAGAGAATTATTGTGAGTGTGACTGTGACTTACATGTGTCTGTATGTAATAGTGAAGCTGTGAATTTAATTGCAAAAACAGCAAAGTTATCACCTCGTTGCAATATAATGAATCTTTCAGCAGCAAAGCTGTTTTATTTATACAATTCACGGGGCAGAGGTGAAAACAAGTTTCTATGCTCCTGAATGTTTCTGTGTGTGCGCAATTTCTTACCAATATATAATGTTTCCACCTCAGTAAAAAAAAAAAAGATTTAGTGTGTGCACATACAGGCTCCTCTGCTTCATAATACGACATTAAAAACTATCTTCGTGGCCAAAGTGTCACCGTCGCCATGTGGTGGCGAAGACGGTCTGAACAGATGCACAAAAAAAAATTACTCTTTTGAAAAAAAATTCCAATCTTTATCTGGGGGGTATTCCAGAAAGCAAGGTTAAAGGTGCTCTAAGCGATGTCACGTGTATTTTAGGCCAAAACATTTTTTGTCACATACAGCAAACATCTCCTCGCTATCCGCTAGCTGCCTGTCCCCTGAACACACTGTGTGGTTTCTGTAGTCCGCCTAAGCTCCACAAACTGCAACAAAAACAAACTAGTGCAGGCTGGACCACAAAGCACAACAAATTCCTCCAGCCAATAGCCGACAAGAATGATTTGGGGGTGGAAATATAGCGAGGAGATGTTTGCTGTGTGTGCCAAAAAATGTTTTGGCCTAAAAAACGTGACATTGCTTAGAGCACCTTTAACCTACCGCCATACATACCTTGATTAACCCAAACCTTGCTTACTCAAGGTATGCTGGTTCTAAAAACGCATCCGTGAGTAAGTTCAGAGAACTTAAGAGTATGTTAACCGGGAACTGACAAGACACCCTCAACAGAGCAACGAATCAATGATTCACCATGGAAACAGACGCTAAGAAAAAGCATGAGTTGCTATGGCTACTATGAGAGAGTACTATGAGAGAGTACTATGAGTTGCTATGGCTACATACCCTGAAAGTTACCTCTGTTTTTGGAACCGAATGTTGAGGTTATTCGCTTCCTCTTAAACATACGTGGATATGCCACATAACCTGCTTTCTGGAATATGTGAGTAAAAAACTGGATTTTTTTGTGCCATTCTGAACCTAGCCTTATCAAAAGATCAAGGCAAATTTGATTTCTCATGTCATGACACCTTTAAAGGGTAACTAAACCCTTAAACAACTTTTCTTAGTTAATGATCTGCAAGACTGGGGCTTTAATGGTGCTGTTCATTGATTCGAGTAAATGTTTTGACATTTGGGTATAAAGTGTTTTAATTCTACAATATATGATGTTTTATTAACGTAGTTCGGGAGAAACACGTCAAATAAGCTACTCTCAAGTGTCACCAGCTGTCTACAATCAGTAATCAACAAATACCCTAGTATCACCAGCTGTCTACAATCAGTAATCAACATATCTACCCAATCAGCATGAAGGCAAGCCATATACACTCACCTAAAGGATTATTAGGAACACCATACTAATACTGTGTTTGACCCCCTTTCGCCTTCAGAACTGCCTTAATTCTACGTGGCATTGATTTAACAAGTTGCTGAAAGCATTCTTTAGAAATGTTGGCCCATATATATAGGATAGCATCTTGCATTTGATGGAGATTTGTGGGATGCACATCCAGGGCATGAAGCTCCCGTTCCACCACATCCCAAAGATGCTCTATTGGGTTGAGATCTGGTGACTGTGGGGGCCATTTTAGTACAGTGAACTCATTGTCATGTTCAAAAAACCAATTTGCAATGATTCGAGCTTTGTGACATGGTGCATTATCCTGCTGGAAGTAGCCATCAGAGGATGGGTACATGGTGGTCAATGCTCAGGTAGGCCGTGGCATTTAAACGATGCCCAATTGGCACTAAGGGGCCTAAAGTGTGCCAAGAAAACATCCCCCACACCATTACACCACCACCACCAGCCTGCACAATGGTAACAAGGCATGATGGATCCATGTTCTCATTCTGTTTACGACAAATTCTGACTCTACCATCTGAATGTCTCAACAGAAATCGAGACTCATCAGACCAGGCAACATTTTTCCAGTCTTCAACTGTCCAATTTTGGTGAGCTTGTGCATATTGTAGCCACTTTTTCCTATTTGTAGTGGAGATGAGTGGTACCCGGTGGGGTCTTCTGCTGTTGTAGCCCATCCGCCTCAAGGTTGTGCGTGTTGTGGCTTCACAAATGCTTTGCTGCATACCTCGGTTGTAACGAGTGGTTATTTCAGTCAAAGTTGCTCTTCTATCAGCTTGAATCAGTCGGCCCATTCTCCTCTGAGCTCTAGCATCAACAAGGCATTTTTGCCCACAGGACTGCCGCATACTGGAAGTTTGTCCCTTTTCACACCTTTCTTTGTAAACCCTAGAAATGGTTGTGCGTGAAAATTCCCAGTAACTGAGCAGATTGTGAAATACTCAGACCGGCCCGTCTGGCACCAACAATCATGCCACGCTCAAAATTGCTTAAATCACCTTTCTTTCCCATTCTGACATTCAGTTTGGAGTTCAGGAGATTGTCTTGACCAGGACCACACCCCTAAATGCATTGAAGCAACTGCCATGTGATTGGTTGATTAGATAATTGCATTAATGAGAAATTGAACAGGTGTTCCTAATAATCCTTTAGGTGAGTGTATAATCACAGTCAAACTCACCAATGGATTCTCTACAGTCTTCAGAATCCCTCCACCACCCTGTCTCCTCTCACTATCTCACTATACATATATCTGATCTATTTTTAGTGGCATTCAGTATAAGGATTTGACAGTTCATAGATTAGGTCAGTGGTGCCATTCTCTCTTGCGCTGCTGCTTCGTTAGCATCATCGGCATCAGGAGTTAAGACCGCAGTTTGAGCCAGCAGCTCACATTGATAAGGCTCTGGCCCTGTGGCTACAGACAATTCACCCTCCTCCACTTCAGGTGAAGGTGGGGGAGAAAAATCCTCTACTTCGAATGACCGCTCTGTTGCAAAGCTACTGGCGTCACTCCAGTCACTCTCCATCTTTGCGAGTCTGACAGCTGTCAATCAATCCGTCATTGCCGGTCTCAGGTGCACGCCCTCCGCTCAGCCCCACCCTCGGTTCATCCCCTCTGTCTCCACTTTTACAGTATTTTTCAAATATTGCCAGTGGGTGGAGTTAGGCTCTAACCAGGGGTTGAGTAACCCTTTAAAGCTTCTGTGCTTCAAAACTTTTTCTTTAAAAAAAAGTAAGTTGCTATATAAGGACTACAAAGCAAAAAAATCTAAATCCCACTGGAAGCTATTCAAGCACCACCGGTTGAGAATCACTGGTGTCACTTATGTGATTAATCTCCTAATGAAGCTAAAAAGAAAAAAGTTTACTTATCCAATTAGCAGGGTGTGAGGAGCAGGTTTTTGTGCAGTCATCTATAATGGAGACAGCAGGTCTCAGAGATGCAGTGGCATCGTTCAGACGCTGGGATTAATGAGTTGCTGCTGAATTAGGCTGCCGAGAAAATCTGCTAAAAACCTGCTCTCAGAAGAGCAAAGTGGCAAAGAAAATGCCTTCACAACTCACCAGGACGTCCAACACCCACACACTATTTACACACACACAAGGGCGCAACTGCTCAGTCATTATGGGGAATGTATCACCATTGCTGGCACCCACCAACAAGTTACTCGTAAAAAGTAAATCTGTCAATGTTACTGGGACAAAAAGCTGGAGCCGTGACATACAAGTTAATGACAGCTAAATAAGGGTCAGAAATTGAGAAAAACAACCTTTGAAAGAATTTTTGGCTTGCTGTATTCAAATGTACACTGATGACTAATGCTGTCTTCACATGCTATCGGAAATTTCCTATTTCTCACTTCTGAAGTCGTGAATACGAGCTCGTCACATTCAAGTGCTTTGTCGTCAGAATAAACAGGAAACAGTGGTAAATATGACTTAAGAGGGTCCAACTAGGAAACTCGTAAATTACGATAATTACGACAGGACGTGAAGACAGGATAATTGCATTTGCTGAGTGGTTTTAAATTTTGTTTAGAAGTTAGCAGGCTGTTACAATGAGTGCTTCCAGAAAAAAAAGACAAACAATAGCTGGATTTGCCAAAGTTTGCATGGTTCATGGCGTTGTTTCTTAACTAAAGAGGTTTGCACAAAACAAAAAGAAAGAAAAAACACAAAAACTGCCAGTTTCCTCTTTAAGTTTGCAAACACATTCTCTGAGCCAAACTATTTGCTCTCTCTGACATGTTCAGTATCTGATTTTTAAATTTCCACTAATTTATGAAGGGTCAGATTCACTAAACAGGGCAAATTAGCATGAGACTGCAGTCCCATAAAAGCGCGGGTGGGAGTGTAAAGTTCTGTGTCTGATCTACTGCGCACATTAAAGTACACAGACGCAGCAGCGCATTTCCATTATGACCAACTCAATCTACAGTGCAGAGCAAACTGGCGTAGGGTCGCAAACAAGGAGAGCTGATGATAATCATGTGCGGCTAATCTAACAACACAAGCACAAAGTGGCTTAAGACATGCTTTATGTGTGCATTAAATAATGCAAAAATACCAGTAAGTTGACTAGCGCAAACCTTATTTGTAGGTCAAAATAATTTTTTTAGCATGTTAAAACACGCCGTTTTTGTGTGTGTCCCTTTAAATGCAGATGAGCTGCTGCTCCCCGCTCCCTTTCTAGAAGAGGGTGGAGCTTCAAGAGCTTATGTTATGGTACGTTCACACCAGACGCAAATGAAGTGTTTCGCGCGAGTGATTTAAATGTTAAGTCAATGCAAAGACGCGAATAGACATTCTGCGGCGCGATTCGTGCGAATGAGGCGACGCGAATGACATGGCATGAAATAAGTGTTTGACTTAAGTTGAAAAATCTGAACTTTGGCGGATATTCGCGCCACGTTAACCAATCTCTTGCTCTAGTAGTGACAACAATGAGGACAAAATCATAAGTGGATACCCAGAGCTGTACGTACTTTATAGAAAAAGGAATAAAATGGATCTTTTGGAGCCATTTCACAACGAGACGAGACGGCTGGCAGAAGCCCCTCCCATGACAAGAAATCGCTTCTCTTGTGTAGTGAATGTCACACGCAAATGAAGCGAGTAAACTCAAAATGTTCAAGCGTCCAACTACGCGCAAATAGCGCGATTTATTCGCTTCATTGATGGACAATGATGGAGAGACTCAAGAAGAAGTGACAACATGTAGAATAAGACAGGACGCTTCTGAATGGTTAGTATGTGGAGTTAGGATATTGTCGATTAGGATATTCTGTCATGATAATCCATAGATCACTCGTGTGGGAACTGTTGTAAGATGCATAGAGCCAGAGAATATCTGCTGCATGAAGATATAACAGGTATAGTTTAGTTTAATTACGGTTATAACTTATGTTGTCATCTTGCTTTTATAACATGCTAATGCACTTGTGTTACGTACTGTATTATAATAAATTTGAAAAGACAGATGAGACAGATTGAGCAGACTCCCAAATGTGCTTGACTATAACAACTCGTCCTCTTCTCAACATGGCCTCACCCCTTTTGTTGCGTGTTCTTGGGGGCGGGGTGTATGTTCATTTTAGGGTTTGTTATGTCACTAACCCATGAAGAAGCTTATTGTAGTCCCTACCAGCCATTTGTAGTCCTTAAAAAGCAATATCTGTAGAAGTAAATATCTCCCTTTGCATTGAACTTTGCAGATGTTGTTTATGCTCAAACAGCAACATTACACACTAACTAAAGTTAAAAAAGTGAAATCATAATCAAGGACTGTTTAACAGTCCTGTATAACACGTTATTAGATAGAACTGTTAAACAAAGAAAGCAACTTTTAGTGAAATAGCATTATCATTTGCCGTGTGATTGATGTTACATGTCGTTAACCGTGCAGAAATACATAATCAGCTTGATCCCTACCAAAGTCGCGTTGGAGTTCCTCAGTGCCAGTCGACGCTGTAAAAATAGCCCTCATGTTACCATTGTCTTTTTTCTAGCTTTGTTCGTGTAACCTCTGTTGATGAGTTGTTTCCATGGTTTTGTTAATGATCGTGTCAAGTCTTTCTTTTGCTCACTTTGGATTTTGTTAAATAAACTGCACATGGGTTCACTTCAACTCGCCGCCGGGGGACTTACAGAAAGCTAGGCCAAAGACAATGATAACATGAGCAGGGCTCTACGCTAACATTTTTCTTGAGGAGCACTTGTGCTCCTAATTAAAAAAAAATAGGAGCACAGTCAAAAATTTAGGAGCACTTTCTGATCAATAACACGTATTCCAATTATAACTTTCCCATTACAGGATGATCTTTGTCCCTTTAAATTAATGTCCAGGGGCATTTTTACCATTGTAAGAGCAATGTTTTCTAATCTTATTAAATGTATGCATCATCTTTTGTCAATTTCTTCATTTAAAATAGAATTTTTTTTTTTAATGTTAATTTAAACAATACATTCAGTTAGAGCAATAAGACACAACCAGACTGTTACCAATCAAATTAAATCCGCATCAAAAGTAGAAGTGGCACAGAAGCTCTATCTGAAATGGTTTTTAGATACATTTACATACAGCTCATGGGTAAATAATGTTGTATAAATGTTTTAAATATAAGTTTTTGAATTTAGAAATAGGCTATGTACAAGTTAAACTTAAAAAAAGTTAAAATATTTATATTTTAAATAAAAAAGTCCATGCAAAGTATAAATATGAAAATAAAACAGCCAGTAGGGGGCGTCAAGTCTATGTGGGAGTGATTCATTAATTCGTTCAAACGCAGATTCATTTGATCGAACCGCTTGGAGATGCACAACTGGTTGTTTTGATTTTCACGAAATAAACAGTATTGTGGCTAAAACGTTGTTACTTAATATCAACTTGTCTATTGGACTTTTGTACAAGATCAGTATCACATTTGCAATCATGCCAATACTCGGAGCAATAGCTGTTCGTAACTTTTGGCGCTCTGGCGCTAATAAACAGAACTGCGTGCATCTCGCGGAAGAACACTGCAGCCGGAGCTACTTCTCTCTGTTTATGTCTATGGCGAGTCACGCAGGGACTGTGCTCCTCCGCAGCGCTGCGACCCGAACTGGAATGGTCAGAAAAGAAACACTTATTATATGTGTACCGTAGTGATTCAGGGTAAGATAAAAACACGGTTTGGAAAATGGATTCATGATGTACTCACTCATATGGATCTAGTCATTTTTAAACACAATAAATGTTATGGACTGCAGCTGATAATGATTAAATCAAGAACTCAAACAGGAGCGTTTTTTAATTATTTTTTATTAATTTATTTTTGGTGGCATTTTTGGCCCAAGCCCCTGTTCATTTCCGACCTTGTTTATGATAATCAAAATGTGGTATTTCTAGTTAAGTTTGGCAGCAAACATGGCTGCAAAGAAACATCAGCGCGAGGCGTCTGGTAAGTGCATGGCCGCGTCACACCCGTTTCCCCCATAGACCGTGGTTTCACCTTTTAAACTATCTCCGTCGCACACGTTTTTTGCACATGCTCCGCTGACAGAAGGCATGAAAAGCAGTTGATTGCAGCACGAAACGTAACAGTTGCTCAGTCAGTCAGTGTTTGTAGTTTTTATTCCGATTGTATTATACATTTATTCATGAGAAGCGATCGGGTCACTCACACCTGTGCGCCTAAATATTTTTTCGCAGTCGCACGCAGTAATTTTCAGGCGCAAATGCGCCCAAAATGGTCGCTACGTAGAGCCCTGATGAGGGCTATTTATACACAAGGACTAATCACTAAACAAGGAACACCTGTGAGAAATTAAACAATAAACCAATGACAAACAGATCAGAATATCACATGACTAAACCAACCAATGAAAACATAACACATAGGGAAGCACATGGCAAACAGGAAGACGTGAAACATGAACATGACACAAAACTCAACCAAACGTGACACCATCTATCGCTGTTTTCCTTGGTTGTAGAGTTAGTTCGTGAAGTTAATATATCAGGGTTGCCAACTTTTACGTTTTTTGGGGGGATTGGCACAAATATCGATTTCTATCTTGATTCAGTATCAATTCATATTTATATAGCCTACTGTATATATAAGGAAAAATAAGTTTGCCTTAGCACTATTTTAGCACTATTTTAAACGTTTCTTGGGTTAAATTATATGTGCTCACATTCATTAATATTCACTTGTGTGTGCTTATATACGTATCATTAAAAATATTAGGATGTAAGTTATAAACGTTTACAAATTTCACATTTAAACTACTGTTTGATCATATCTAAATATTTTTTTAAATGCAAAACCTAAAAATAAGTAAGCAGTTATGATCTGCAATACTTTTTTGAGCAACTAGATTAGATACATGTATATTTATTAAAGAGCCATACAGGCACCTGGTGGATAAGGGCATTACAAATGGAAATTATTATTTTTCTAGCCCCAAAATAACTCTAATTTGCCTCTTTGAATTGGAATTCTCTATTTTTTAGAGAATGCCTTGCCTATTTTAACCTTAATTACTATACTGTATATAATAGTTGTAATATAAATAATACAAATATTAGAAGAAATTTTTTTTAAGGGTGGTCATTAATTGACAATAATTATTGCACAAATAGTATTTAGTACCAAAAGATCTTCTCAAAATATTCAATAAATATTATTGAACTAAAATATAGAACATTTATTTAATTGAAAAATAGTTAAGGTGTATGGTCACGTTTGACCACCAATGAGTGTGAGCAATTAGTAAGGAATACCTGAGGGCTAAATGCAAGAAAAACATTAGTATTAATGTTAACAATGTTGCATCTCCATCACTTTCCATTATAAAACAATCCTGTAAATATGGTTGACGTAATAATCAATGCACACTATGCTGTGCCGTTTACCAAAACTTGCTGCAAATACCTGTATAGTGAAGCTGTTGTGTATCCGCTTAAGCCGTTCAAAATGTATTGACACAGCGCTAGAAGTTTTCAGAGCTCCATGAACTACGTGACCATGCGCGCCGCCGCGAGATGAAAGCATGTCGCAACTCTGTTTTTCAACGCCTCTGGCTTTAACGTTTTTTAAAAAAAAGCTTAGACTTTGTTTAATATCAAAAGCAGGTTTGGCAATTTGGCGTGAGATTAAGTTGGGCAGAGTGAGACCGTGAGACAGCCTGAAAGCGTGTGTCTCATGCTAAATGCGTGAGAGTTGGAAACCCTGATATATAGGCTATAAACTGTGTGTTTACACAGCTTTTTAAAAATGTCGAGAGCTGGTGTTTCGCGTGCGTTCGGCCAATCAGTGTACACTTGTAGTTCCTGTTGTGCTAGACCAGGGGTGTCCAAACTCGGTCCTGGAGAGCCACTGTCCTGCAGAGTTTAGCTCCAACTTGCCTCTAAAGCAGGGGTCTCAAACTCAATTTACCTGGAGGCCGGTGGAGGTAGACTATGGGTCAGGCTGGGCCGCATCAAGTATTCCACAAAAATCTTCTCAATCTTTATTATTAACAGTTCTTCAACATGAATGTTTCTTCTGAACATGAGCTGTTCCTCTGAATTTGAACTTCCTTTCTGAACATGAATCGTTCTTCATGAAGGCTTCTCTTGCCTACTCTATTTTTTTTTTTTAAATATAGCCTATAGAAATTAAATCATTATGTAATAATGAATGATTTTAATTTTATTTAAAATAATAGACTAATTCAAAGCAAGGCCGTACCCAGGTCAAACAGAACAGTGAACGAAATTCTAGGTCTAATTCTAACTGAGAAATAATCTTTTTGGGACTATTTGCAAACAATATTTGCATTAATTTGCGTCAAATATATTATTAGTCCCGAGATTCTTCACATGAGTGATTAAATACATAGATTCACTATAAATATTTGAGTTCCCAGGTGGTTTAATGGTAGAATTTTAGTAAACCGTCTCAAAGGTTCCGAGTTCTAATCCGCTCTCATATAGTTTTTTTCCTTCTTCATTAAAATCAAAGATGTTCATCAATGATTGTATATTAAGAGCATGGACATGTTGCATTTTTTTTGTGCATTTGTGTGTGTGCATTTTGTTTTTTGATTTCACCGTAAAGAATAATAGTCTCTCCGCAACGGCATGAAGCGATAGATTGACGCGCTCGTCTGTGTGTGTATGTGTGTGTGAAGATTGTGCACGAACCCCGCCTACTTTGATTTGATTGGCCATCTGAGCGCTGTTAGACCACATTGGTTTTGACTCTATGGTTTCGACTGTCTGATCAGCCCGGATCAGCCTCAAATTCTGTTCCTGTCAATCACGCGGTGTCAACCAATTATACTGCACGAGGGAGGGCCGAGCTAACTCTCTCTCTCACACACACACACACACACGAAGTGAGGCGGCAAGCACGGCACACGCAACGACTCAGCAAAAAGGTGCTTTTCAGAACAACATGCGGGCCGCACTAACACTAAACTTTGATGTCAAGTAGGGGGCCACAAAATATCATCCGCGAGTTTGAGACCCCTGCTCTAAAGCTTGGAACATACTCTGCAAGAACAAAGAAATTTGTTCGTTTTCTCGAGGTGGCAAGAACAAAGTTCGTTCTGGCCAGGACATTTCATACTTCACGAGAAAAGCAGGTGCCGAACATCTCCGTTTCTCTGCATTAACCCCGCTCACTTTAAAATTCTGACAAATCACACAATAGTTCTTGGACACCCACAAGAAAAAAGTTCTGCTCAGGCGATGTGTCGAGAACGAGCTGCGAGAACTCCCAAACCAGGGCTCCGAGAACAAAATTACGTCATTTTGTTCTCGCAGCCCTGGGAGCGAGAACTTTTTTCTCTGTTCTTGCGGAGTATGTAGCAGCCTTAAAGGGTTAGTTCACCCAAAAATGAAAATTCTGTCATTAATTACTCACCCTCATGCCGTTCGACACCCGTAAGACCTCCGTTCATCTTCGGAACACAAATGAAGATATTTTTGTTGAAATCTGATGGCTGAGAAAGGCTTCAGATAGGCCTCCATTGGCATTCAGTACATTTACACTCCCAAGACCCATAAAAGGCACTTAAAACGTCGTTACAAAGTCCATCTCACCACAGTGGCTCTACAATAATTTTACGATGCAACGACAATAGTTTTTGTGCGCAAAAAAAAATCTAAATAACGCCTTTATCCAACTTGTTCTTGTCTTCCGTGTGTGCCTCCACGACGCATGCGCGAGAATATGACGCAGATCCAGCGTTCGGACACATGACCCAGAAGCGATTTGTTTACAAGCAACGAGGAAGACGCGCGTATCTAAGCTGTTGGATTCTACATTGATCGTGCTTTAGGTCTTGGTGTAGTGCTCAAATGGGACTAAAGTGTGCATTCCATGGATTCCCGAACGCCGGCGCTACGTCATATTCTCGCGCATGCGTCGTGGAGGCACACACGGAAGACAAAAAGAGGTTGAATAAAGTCGTTAATTTGATTGTTTTTGGCGCACAAAAACTATTGTCGTCGCATCGTAAAATTATTGTAGAGTCACTGTGGTGAGATGGACTTTGTAACAACGTTTTAAGTGCCTTTTATGGGTCTTGTGAGTGTAAATGCACTGAATGCCAATGGAGGCCTGTCTGAAGCCTTTCTCAGCCATCAGCTTTCAACAAAAATATCTTCATTTGTGTTCCGAAGATGAACGGAGGTCTAACGGGTGTCGAACGACATGAGGGTGAGTAATTAATGACAGAATTTTCATTTTTGGGTGAACTAACCCTTTAAGTTTCTAATATCCCTAAAAAGACATTGATTAGCTGGTTCAGGTGTGTTTAATTGGGGTTGGATGTAAACTTTGCAGGACAGTGGCCCACCAGGATCAGGATCGGACACCCCTGCGCTAGACCCTACTCTGAAGTAGGAGCTAATTTAGTTCAGCCAAAAGGCGTCCCTGTAACTTAAATCATTCCCAGTTTCCACGGCTAAAAGCGCGTACTTCCGCCAATAGGAACTATATAAATGTTCCTCCAGTGTGAAAGTCCCTATTAAAGTTATGTAAATGTTTTGCCTGTTCCCACCTCCTTTTTCCCTGAGCCTTGAACTACAAAAGGTTACAGAGGGTTTGTGCTGATGCAAGCTGTCCCTCAGACGTGACTGTTTCCTCTAAATGGAGGAACAGTGAGTTCTAAAAGCTTTACTGAACATAAAAGAATTCTCCTGTAAGTTCGGCTGAATGTAGTGTGCATGAGCGATGTTTGGAGTGATTGGTTGACTTGCTTTAAGTTCTTAAATATATGCAAATTTCCAAAAAAATATATGTATATTACACACTTGGCTACATTCTAGTGAGTGTGTGATTGAAATAGATAAAGTGGCTTCGGTGCACAATATAAATATTTTGATGAATCTATTCTTGCAGCAACACTCCTGCGGCAGCTGACTCAATGGCACAGCTGTGGGAAAAACTCTTTCATCTTCGCGTTTCATCTTCCTTGATTATCCTTTCCTTCTTTTCCCGAAAAAAAAAAAAAGCCTTGTGAATACTCACCGCCAAAGGTTTAAATATTTATCCACACAATCCACAATCCACACAACCCTCTAAGCTCTTTGTTGGAGTTTACATTGGAAGATGAATGTGATGTGATAAAGCAGATGAGCATGTTGTACATCTAAAATTAGCTTCATGTGTTTACAGTTCTTAAGATTTAATCACTTCGTATCTGTATATTAGGAAGATGACTGCCATATGGGAAGAGAGAAAATAAGTCTTCCTGCATGCCTTCTGTTGTGAGATTTAGCTGACAAACAATTAGATATGATCTGTGTTTTAGGGTAAAGCATTAAAATTCACATCAAACTGTCACTACTCCATGCAAAGTTGTTACTAAACGGGGCTGCTTCGACTAGAAATACTCAGAATGTCAAAATTTGGGGAAAAAAGAAAAGAAAAGAAAGTGTTTATCTTCAGAAAATGTAACAATCTGGAAAAAAGTCAACAAAACAATATGCTTTAAACTGTCATTGACAAAGAGCTGCCATGATAGAGAAAAAGGAAAATATATTGTACGTGTGTGTGTGTGTGAATACACATTGTAATCATTCTTTTTGATTTTGATGGCTTTGATTTAGTGAATAAACAAAATATTAATATGCAGTGAAGTATTATTTATATTTATACACCCATCAGGCATAACATTATGACCAACTAACATTCCTAACATTGTGTTGGTCCCCCTTTTGTTGCCAAAACAGCTCTAACCCCATCAAGGCATGGACTCCACTAGACCCCTGAAGGTGTGCTATCTGGCACCAAGATGTTAGCAGCAGATCCTTTAAGTCCTGTAAGTTAAGGACTAGCCTACCTCTACCGGGTCTAGGTCTTTGTATTAACCTGGATGACGAAGCTGCATATGCCCCCTCAGAGTTGTAGTGCTGCTGTGATATGGGAACTCATGATCGCACGGTTTGCATACCACTTTTTCCTTTTTCATTGTTTGATCTACAGTCCACAACCCGAAGTGCATCCATATCGAACTCCTACAGTTATTTGAGGTTATCACTCGTCTCTCCTATCACACTGGAGTGTGTTTCCCAAAAGCATCGTTAGCCAACTATGGTCGCAAGTTCCGTCGTTATCAACATAGTTCAACCAATCAGTGTTTCCCGAAACCGTCGTTCGAACGAACGTTCGCAAACAGTGTCGCAAACTTGTGTGGTTGCAGCGACAGCTCTCGACCTGTGGTTAGAAGCATAGTTTCTTGTTTGCATGACATGTGGACTGTTGAATTACAAATTGTATACATTGCTATATCTAGGTTCAAATGTAATAGAATATAGCTGAAAACATCTATATTTGTGTTTTACATTTTGAAGTAAACTTGAGGAAATTCTAAGGAGATTATTTCAGCCTGTGTAAGTGGTTGAGACATTAAGTCTTTTGTCTCTATGCAATTTCCTGACTATTTAGCATGACACGTTTAGAGCAATACTGCCTGAGTGATTGGATTAGCATCTATGCAGTTGAATGGCACTGTTATGCTGATTGAATCTGGACGAGGGACACAGTTATGTAGGGTGTGTCCTTTACCTACACAACATATGCATTCCTTTGTTTGAATGTCTCCTCCTCTGCTGTATAACCACTTCCCATGAAATGTAGATAAATTGCATTATCTTGTGCTGTAAAATCAGACTGTTTTCGGACGACCTGCAGCACAGAGTTCTCATTAAAAGAATCATTCTGTCTTGATCCGAAGTCTCCTGGTCTATTCTTCAACAAACAACTGAAGTTCACAACAGGACTTAATAAATCCTTATCTTGAGCAAAATTAGCAAGCTGACATTCAGGACAACCTATATCTTTTATTTATAATACATACAAATGTCATTAATGTCTTTTAGTTTGTCAAGAGATTTAAAGCACCGTTTTTGAAGAGTGCGCATGTGCGGACGTGCTCTAGTACGTAAAAAAAAGAGCCTATTTGAATCTGGAAATAACGCAAAATAACTGAGAAAAATTTGAATTATTCCTCAGGTGCCATATCTATAACGTGTAGCAAAAAATCTAGCATGAATTCGATCTCAAAATAATTAATTAAAAGCATTTATTAACACACCACCTGCGTGACATCATTAACCAACGTGGTTGAACGACAGATTTGCGACAATACGGTTTCGGGAAACAGTCGTGACTAGCTAGTTGATTTCTTCAACGATGCATCGTACTATGGTAGTTAAGCAGTGAGTTACGTCGTTGTACGGGAAACGCACCCCAGGTCGATCGCCGTTGTCCACCTTATTTTTTGGCAAAACACCAGCAGCAGCCGATTGAAACTGTTAGGCGCGTAAAATTGGTGAGCATTTCTCATTTTTAGCTTTCGCAACGCCTACTGCACTTTCGGAATTCTTTGTTTTCTTTTTCTGCTTGTTTGTGAGTTTTGCTAGATCTATCTTTTTTTAATTGTTTAATTAGTTTAAAATGAATAGTGTACATATTTGGTTAAAATCGATTCCCTATTTTCGTTTTCAAAACTTGTGTTGGTTGGTCCGATCGATTGTGCAATCGATTTTCGAACGTAAAGTGACAGCCCTAAAATACGCATGTTTACTGTTGCAGGTTTCATGACTGCGTTCTTGACCACCATTTTAACACCGCAGGTCTTATGGCATCATCAGAAAATCATGTTCACTGCTTTCATTCCTCAGCACTGGAATTTAAGAGGCAGCAGCTGCATCAATCAATCAGCAGAAAGAAACAACAACATCCAGCACCTCAAAGGCAGATAAAACCTCAGCGCTTAGCTTCTCAACGGACAAGATCTGCTTCACAGTACAAACAAACCCACTGGCCCTCCTTACCACGCTCATGAACGTGACAACAAGCAACCATTCATCACACAGGTACTTAGAGGAGGAGAAAAAGAGCAGAAAGAGAGTAAGAAAAAAAGAGATGTGTGTTAAAGGAAGGAAAAGAGACCCCAAAGAACTAATTACAGTGCATAGATGGTCATTATTCTTCCGCTGCTCTCTGCAGCATGTTACACTTCTGTCTCTGACACACCGAACCTGTCATCGTACTCTTACAGCAGGACAACCACAAAGACATGAATGATGGAAATCATATCTTTCATTACACTACAGAGAACAGCTCAGCACTCGCTCCCTGAGCACTGCTGCAAGTGCTGATGGGTACACGGGAAGACCGGGGAGAGAAAGAATAAAGCATGAAGGGGAGTGTGTGATGTGTTAAGTAAGACACGCTCCAGCAGGTCACATGACCACTGTCTCAGCTGTTTACAGCCAAAGGCCAGCGGGAGGGACATCCACTATCTATAGGGGGGCAGCATCACTTCTGCAGGTGTGCAGGAACACCCGCCACTCCTGCTGTTGTTTCCGTTCGGAGGGTTTATATAAAAAAATAGCTGTCCTATTAAACAACGGATGAAAGCAATGAGAGAAAAAAAAATGTGTAGCCGTTTCCAGTTGAGGAAAATATTATCGCTCAAATTGTGTCACATTTAAAGGAACAGTTTACCCAATAATGAATATTATGTCACTGTTTACGCACCCTCATTTTGTCCATGTTGTATGTATTTTCATCTTCTTTGTAACACGAAAGGAGAATATTCAATCTGCTCTTTTTCCATACAATTAAAGTGATAATAATAATGATTTAGCAGTAAATCAGCATATTTCTGAAAGATTATGTGACACTGAAGACTGGAGTAATGCTGCTGAAAATTCAGCTTTGATCCCAGAATTATATTTAAAAATATTTCCACATAGAAAACATTTTAAATTGTAATAATATTTCACAATATTACTATTTTTGATGTATTTTTGATCAAATAAATGCAAAAGCAAAAGAGAATTCTTTCGAAGACATTACACATCTTACAAACAAAATAAAATAATAATGGCAATAAATAGATTTTTGTGTATTATTTAACATTTTTAAACACCAGTTCGTGCATTAACTTTCGTGATCTGAAAAATACTGAAGCTAAAATAAAAATATAAATACATTGGAAATTGAACATTCTAAAAGACTAAAAATCGAAATAAAAATAGCAATGAAAGAGTGAAGAAAACAAATCAAGGCTGAAAAGAAACAGTAAGCAAATATGCTGTACATATATATTCAGTTCTGGGGAAAGTTACTTTTAAATGTAATGTATTACAATAATGCGTTACTTTTAATGGAAAGTAACGCATTATGTTACTTTTGCATTACTTTTTCTCACATGTAATGGGATTGATTTTTTTTATAACAAAAAAGTTCTATTTTTGGCAAATGTAAAGTCCCTATCGCACCAAAAGTGCAATGATTAAGGACCCTATCATACACCCGGTGCAATGCGGCGCTAGGTGCAATGCAAGTGTTTTCTGCTAGTTTAAGCCTGACGCAGTTATCATTTTTACGTCCAGCTCCACGTTGACTACGTTTACATGGACAGCAGTAATCTAATTATTGAAGCGATGCATCTGCGTAAGGAAAATATCCATACTTAAAATTTTATAAAGTACAAATTCTGAACAAAATTGATCTGCCGGAAGTTAGAATTTTTACTTTATAAAGTTTTAAATATGGATATTTTCATCACACAAATGCATCGCTTAGCTTCAGAATGCCTTTATTAACCCCCCGGAGCCGTGTGGGGCAGTTATGATGGATATAGATGTACTTTTATGAACTTCAAAAATAGAGCAACACTGCCATTATAAAGCTTGGATTAGCCAGGACTTTTTCAATATAACTCTGATTGTGTTCGTCTAAAAGAAGAGTGTCATATACACCTAGGATGAAATCATGGGCTAATTTTCATTTTTGGGTGAACTAACCCTTTAATATGAGCAAAGGCAGAGCAAAGCAGGGCTCCGAACTGGTTCAAGGAACGAAAACCGGGAACGAACAAAATTTTAAGAGGAACAAAAACGAAAACGAAATCAAAATCAATTTGAATCGTTCTGAACAGAAACGTTAATTTAAAATGACCATTAACTGGTTAATAACGTTATTTTATCGTTCTCTTTAATATTTTAATTTGGCAGTGACCAATAATGAATTGAGTAGTAGCTACAGCATGTGACGTTGACGGATCAAGCATGAGTGAAATGCCCGCGCACCATCATCTATGAATCTACCGGTAACGCAAGTCAGTATAGAGCGCGCATTTTCATGCCTCAAGTACATTTCTTTCCCCGCTGAGGTCTACAATGAAAGCGCAGGTATTGGAGGACATTCTTTTCGTATGTTTAAATAAGCAGTACGGACTTTAAGCTCAAATAGTCTGATTTAGGCTAGTTTGTGGATTTCGTTTAAACCTATCCAAGTAGGTTACTAGCATCTATCAAACATTTTTCCTATAGTCTTTCAGATTGCCAATACAGGACAGGTCAATGTTTTCTATATAGACGGTTGATGCTTCGTATTAAATGGTATGTTATATTGTATTAAATGATCAAGCTTTATTAGCTGACTGAATTTGATTATGTGATGCAAGAACGTGTTGCGCAGTGTTTGCTTTGAAATTAGCAGTTGATGGTGCATTAAAAGAGAAATGGTTATCTAGTTTATTTATTCTTTATTCATGCAATTTTTAAAACAAGTCGTGTTGAAAAAAAGTGATGTACAAAGAATGTTATCACTCTTCTGAAAAGAATTAGGCATATAGAGGGCCACTTTCCGCTCCATTAAAACAGGTCAATATTTGTCCCGCTGTTTATGCTTTGTAATTAATGCATGTATTTCTGTTGTGGTTTTAAAAATGTTATGAAATAAATATTCAAGTTTAATTACCATGCGTTATATCATTATTGAGTGAAAATAAGTCTATTTATACATATTTGTTTAAAGTATAGGCTAAATTAAAATAACGTTATTAACAGGTATTTTTTTTAAATCAAACCGTTTTCGGAACAGTAATGTTTATTGAGGAACGCAAAAACGGAAACGCTATAATATCGATTCTGTTCGGAGTGCACCGATTTATATTTTTTTCCATTTTTAAGCCCTGGAGCAAAGGCAAAAATAAATCTGCATTGTTTATCCTTTTGATCTTTCATCCAAGAAATTAACAAAAATCTAAGTAAAACAATTGAAAGTGGGGGGAAAATCTCATTATAAAATAAACGTTTTTCTCCAATGCATGTTGGCCACAATTATTCTAGTCTAGTTATGACGTCTTGTTTCACAGGAGTATAAATATGAGGAAACACAGAGGCCAAATTCCCTTAATCATCAGAATGAGTAAAACCAAAGAATATAGTTCTGATGTGCAGCAAAAGATTGTTGAGCTTCACAAAATGGAAAGTGGCTGAAAATAGAGAAAGCATTGGACATCCCCATTTCCACCATCAGGGCAATAATTAAGAAGTTCCACTCAACTAAAGATGTTACGAATCTGCCTGGAAGACGACGTGTGTCTATATCGTCCTAATGCATGGCGAGGAGGAGAGTTTGAGTGGACAAAGACTCTCCAAGGATCACAGATGGAGAAAAAATAGCAGAGATTATTTGAGTCTTGGGATCAGAAAACCTTAAGAAAAAATCAAATGTTTGGGAGGTTTTCAAGAAAACTCCTCCTCGCTCATCCAGAAATAAACTCCAGAATATTCAGTTGTTAGACACGACTGGAACTTCAAAAGGGACCTGAATCTGTGGTCAGATGAAAGTAAAAAATAGCTTTTTGGCAGCAAACCCACCAGATGGGTTTGGTGAAAACAGGGATAAAACGTACCCCATGCCCACAGTTAAAAATACAGCTGGATCTGTAATGATGTGGGCTTTTTTTTTTTGCTAGAGGTCCTGGACATCTTGTTCAGATACATGGTATTATGGATTTGATCAAATACCAAATCTTATAATGGGCCGTGGTTGGATCTTCCATCAGGACAGTGATCAAAATCAACACACAAATGTGTCACTGAGCACAAAATAAAGCTTCTGCCATGACCATCCCAGTCCCCTGACCTGAACCCTATAGAAAATGAGTGGGCTGAACTGAAGAGAAGAGCTGGGAATCTAAATGTATGGAGGAATGGTCTCTGATCTCTGGTCAGGTGTTCTCCAAACTGTGTGGCCAACGTGAACTAGAGAAAAACATTTATTTTTTTATAATGAGATTTTCCCCCGGCTCAATTGTTTTACTTCAATGAAAGGTTAGAACTGTTTGAATGAAAGATCAAAAAGATTAACAATACAGATTTATTTTCACAGCTGCCTTTGCTCATATTTACCATGGGTGCCAATATTAGTGGAGGGCACTGTGTATATTTCTTTCCACATTTAAACAGCTGAATTAAGAGTGTGAGATTACACATCGTGCATATCACAAATCTCCCAGTGTAGAAAGAGAAATGTGCTGCAAACAAAATGCCATCTCTTTCCAGGAGCTAAAAATACTCTCCTTATCAAACCCAAACGGCAGGCTGTAAAGGGTTTGGAAAGCCAGCGAGGGTAACTTATTATGCAGTTGCTTTTATACACATCTGCATATCGGAGATACACAATAACAAACCTCAAAGGACCCGCCACTATTTAGGCAAAGATCTAAAATAGCTGGTCGCCATACCAACGACAAGGTGTAGCGTTTGTGACAGCGACATGAGGTGTGTGATGTTTCCTGTGATCCACGGAGGAAGTCTCAAACTTGGAGTGATTCTGGGAGACAAATGACAAATCTAAATTCTCACCTATTGCACATGCAGAATTCATCTTCTATCGGGATTCACAGCAAATAAATAGCTTGTTTGACGGCGCATGCTTGTGAAAGACAATCAGTAGAAGTGAAGGTTTTGCATTTGGATCAAAGGAGGAAGATGTGGGCTTGATGTTGACACATAAACAAGAGAAAAGATCCTTCAACGTCTTCAGTTCCTCTGGCTTTCAATGCAGCACAGGAATGAAGGAGGCTCGTACGGATATTAACACGGCCTCATGAAACCCAAATCAGACGGCTAATTTCAGATAAAGGTCTTTGCTTATTTCCGTCTCGCTGAAATCTCGCACAGCATGCCTGGGCTGTTTTGGTTCAGTTCATTATTGAGAAATCTGTTTTAGAAATGGCGGGTAAAATTGCCTGGCAATAGTGCTTTATGGTGGGCTTTGGAATTTACAGAAACAAGACATTAATGTCTGATATCATAAGAAAGCATGGTCATAAACTGTTTGGTATAGAAATTTTGCATATGGCACAGTAAAAACAAATATCTCATACATAATGGTCCCAATAAAGAGGCAAATGACACCAAACACACACTCACACACACACACACTCACATAAACACTCACACACACAAAGAGCAGAACATACATTTACATTAATGCACTTACAATGGAAGTCTAAAAGCCAGACATACTAAAGGGTTTACAATTTTTTTTTTTTAAAGAAATCTCTATTTCTTCAATTTAGTGCTTACATGAATTCTTCTATAAAAAAGTGTTTTAGGGTATTTATAAGTCATATTTTTGAGTAGGATACAATATATTGAAATAAACACACAATATGGCTTATGCCGAGTTCAGACTGCACGATTTTTTAAAAACTCGTCAGATCACTGCTCTATTCGGGGTCAGCATTCAGCATTCAGCATTCAATCACACTGCACGATGGATCGGCGACAGGAGGTTTCAAACTGCATGACTGTACAAGAGGAAGAATCGGCTACAGCTCTGTCCCGTCCGCAAACTACGTTTCACAACCAAACACACGTGAGAAATGAGAAGGAAACAACGCAAGATCACACGTGCATTCTTGCGCGAGACTGGAATTGTTATTAGAAATACAGACTGCAGTGCAGAAACTTGCGATCCAAATTTTCTATGTGCTGATTTGCAGAAAAAGGAGAAAAAGAAAAAAGATTATGGCGGAGGAAATAGTTGGAGACACAGGAAGCAATGATTGTGTTCTGCAAAGAGAGTTTGAGGGAAGAGATTTTGCACCGTGCTGCTGTTGCAGCTGGTCAAGCAAATGTTTGTGCTTTAATTCAGTTTGATAGAATTGTAAGTATATCTATTAAAATACTGATATTCTGGTCTATAATTCCTCCCTGAACCTCCCGCTGCCCTGTATCTTGCTCTCTCATTGGCTGTCGGTCATCGCCGATGTGATTTTCGGTCAGAACATATTTCACACAGCAGGATTTTGAATCGGCGACTCGTTGGCGATTCTCTCAGATCACGTCTTTGATAATTCCCACTGCGTGATTGTCACGTGCACGAGCACCGATTTGACTATGATTTCGGGCATTTGTTGGCGATTTTGCAAAAAAATCACAAAAGCTGCAAAAAGGTTTCCTGCAATTATCGGCAACCCATCAAAATAAAAGCTTTATGGTTTAAAATTTGAAAAAGAAGAAATTAAGACATGGATATTATTGGTAATATTGTCATTTTACAGTTGTAAAATATATATATATATATATTATATATATTATATAATATATATATATATTGCCTATTGTCAAACAAGATACATGCATTTTGTTTTGTTTTATTGCCATGTGTGACTTGTGCATCTAACATAATGATATGGTAAATGTGGCATCCTAATTATGAAAAAAAAAAAAAAAAACATGCACATTTCTGAAAATGACCACCACAAAATCAGTAATTTTGATCTCACAAAAAAAAAATATATATATATACACACACACGCGCACAAAAGTTTGAGAACGGTAAAATTTTAAAATGTTTTTAATGAAGTCTCTTGTGCTCACCAATGCTGCATTTATTTGATCCAAAATACAGCAAAAACAGTATTATTGTGATTTTTTTTTTTTTTTTTACAATTTAAAATAACTATTTATATTTCAATATATATTTTAAAATGCAATTTATTTCTGTGATTCAAAGCTGAATTTTCAGCATCATTACTCCAGACTTTAGAGTCACATAATCCTTCAGAAATCATTTTTTACTTTCCATTTCAGATGAATGCTGTTTTTTAGAACTTTCTATCCATCAAAGAATCCTAAAAAAAATTTACACACAACTGTGTTCAACACTGATAATAATCATAAATGTTTGTTGATCATCAGATCCTCATATGAGAATGATTAGTGATTTTGTGAAGGATCATGTGACACTGAAGACTGGAGTAATGATGATAAATTCAGCTTTGATCACAGGAATAAATGACACTTTTCTATATATTCACATAGAGAACAGTCACAACAGAACTGTCACAATATTACAGCTTTTATGTATTTTTTAATAACATAAATGCAGCATTGGTGAGCAGAATGTAAAAACATTAAAAAAATCTCAAACTTTTGACTGGTAGTGTGGTGTTTGTATATTAATCCTGGTGGGATGAGCTATGAGGAAGTGCAAGTTTACTAATACTTTGTTCAATTTGAATAAATCAATTTGCTTTGCAAGTAATTTTGTGATTCTGCATTTCCTGTTGTATGTTTTATTTTTTTAATTGTGTGATATAGGTCTTAAATTTAATTCATAATGGTCTTAAAAAGGTCTTAAAAAGTCTTAAATTTGACTTGGTGAAACCTGCAGATACCCTGTCTCATGGGCATTTAATACTTTTTGACTTTTCAGTCTGAGTTAAATCTCTTTTTTGGCTCAGTTTATCTGTAAAAGAAAACATGCCTAATAATTCTGCACACCTGAATATAAGGTGATTTTCATTTCCAGCCTTCATGAACAATTATATATCACTTATACATTATTAAATACTAAATCAATAGTAGTTATTAGGATTACTGTGGTTTGGAATTGGTCAAATGTGCCTGGAAAAAAATATGATCAGAAAATCAACGTGCCTAATAATTCTGCACTCCCTGTATATATATATATATATATCTTTTTTTTTACTAAATAATATATTTCCCATCCAGGGTCATGGATTGAGAAATCAACTTTCCCTTGAGCTTTTGTAAATATAAAAGGTCATCTTAATATAAGAATATCCTGTAAGTTTCAGAGCTGAAAACGTCCTTGTTAGTCAAAGAAAAGCTTTTATTGACAGCTGGCTCCTTAACCGAAGAAGACGAACGCCTGATTCTGTAGCCCCGCACAATGACCCGTTCCTGACATGTAATAGATAAATAACATAGGCCAACGTGGAGCCAAACCGGATCGAACTTCCAAGCAATAATGCCATAAGCTTCCTTCGAATTCCAATATTAGCAATGCATGGTTAAACTTTACTAATGAAGATCCAGCTCACGTGGGGAAGACATTGTGCGTTTGTTCGCTTCATTTCACTGTGAATTAATTTGTAAACAAGAGACTGGATTTGCAGACTGAATGTATTGGATCTGACAGGAATGGTGCAACACACTTATGTGAGTAAAACAGTTTTGTTTATATGTGATAGTATTGCATTGTTGCGTTTGATATCTACTAACTATGTACGTGTCTAACTAAACTAAACTTCCACACTGTCACAGGCTGGAGTATCCTTTGTATTTGAGGTGTTGTTGTTTCATTGTCCTGCGATTTGGGATCAGACTAGAACATATAGGCCAGGGCTCGAAAAGCCCGACGTCCCGGGGCTATCTTAAATAGTGAAATTCCATTCCTTGATCACGGCCTTGATATGCGTTGTTCACTCTCTTGACCGGTAATTTGAAAGAAAAATACAATCGCGGAAGTTTTGAACATACTGATTTGTCTGAGGTGAAGTTTTGCTGGTGCACATACTTCACTTGTGGTGCGCACGCATGTGCGTGTTATGCACGGTCCGCGGTTATATCGACTGATCGGGCCGGCCAAGTAATATAAAATAACATCCCAATTAATTGCAGGTGGATGAGAGATAAATCATATGTGTTTGTTTGATAAAGTTTTGCGATCCCTGTTGGCGAATCATTCCGGTTGTTGTTTCCACATTGAAAGTTTTCAAAACAATTCCTCAAGTGAATTGAGTGATGGGGAGTCGACGCTCATTATAATATGCAAAACTGTTATCCAATCATAGCAGTGGTCGTTTACTTCCAAGTCTTCAATGCCCATAAAAACCGAGCGTTTCAAGAGATAGCCTATTACTTATTTATTATGATGTTTTTGAATGGAAAAATCACGCAAACTTCACAAGTTGACCTCAGTCAACTTCATGACCCATTTAATATTTTATCTAATTTGATCTTCCAAAGAGAAACAAAAAGCCAAAACTCTCATCCCACTGCACTGCACTAATTTGAACTTTGTATGTGTA
The DNA here is from genome assembly GCF_949357685.1 of Gobio gobio. Lineage (NCBI taxonomy): Eukaryota > Metazoa > Chordata > Actinopteri > Cypriniformes > Gobionidae > Gobio > Gobio gobio. The sequence continues at coordinate 10,606,326 of NC_137112.1, read as the reverse complement.
ACCGGTTTGAGCCTGAACTAAGAAAACTTCAGGTCAAGAGATGCTAATTTATTTAGCTGCATTTTATTACTCATCCTGCAGAACTGTCTTTGAATTTCAATTAATGTGTCGTTTGTATTCATGGCTAATTACAGGTCATCATTAGCCAAATAAAGGCTAAATCCATGTTGATTAAATTAGACAACATCTGGTTAGTAAATAAAGTTGAGGAAAATAATGCACTAAAATAATAGTGCATCCGGAAAGGCTGTAACATAAAATGTGGAAAAAGTGAAGCGCTGTGAATACTTTCTGGATGCACTGTACGCTAGCGTCTCTTCTGCTCACCAATGCTGCATTTATTTGATCAAAAGTTTAAACAGAAATATTGTGAAATATTATTACAATGTAAAATAAGAGTTTTCTATTTAAATTTATTTTCAAATGTAATTTATTCCTGTGATCAAAGCTGAATTTTCAGCATCATTACTCCAGTCTTCAGTGTCACATGATCATTCAGAAATCATTCTAATATGATGATCTGGTGCTCATGAAACATTTATGATTATTATCAATGTTGAAAACAGTTGTGCTGCCTAATATTTTTGTGGAAACCATGATAAAAAATTTTCAGGATTTTTTGATGAATAGAAAGTTCAAAAGGAAAGCAACATTAGAAATGTCTTTACAGTCACTTTTGATCAAATTAATGTTTCGTTAAAAACTGCCCCCCAAACTTTTGAACGATAGAGTACATCTCTCTCAGATTCTCCTGACTCCTAAACAATCTCTCAATCTGCTGAACAGCAAAGAAATCATTTCATTTTGATACTGGATTCTTAACAAAGCCTTTCAAGAATAGAGGGGGAGACGAAAGTCTGGGGTTTGGCTCTCAGATACGATTCTCAGAAATAATAGCATTCCATGTAAAGATGAGAGAAAGCACTTTAGTTCTTAATCTGACTGTCTACATCAATCTCTTCATCTCAAGAGGCTTTGATCTTTCTCACATTAGAATGCATCAAGTGCATCGATACACTTTGGCTTCTCTATAGCGGAGAAACTTCGCACACAGCTTACTGTAAGTGTTGGGTACTTTCTAAGAAGGTCAGTTCACATACATTTTAGTGTTAAAAGTCAATACATTTCAATGAAATTAACTGGAATAGAAAACCAATCTCTGATTTTCTAATAGACACATAAAAAGGTATAAATTAATTAATTAACAAGAGTCCAGTGGCTTTATATTATACAGATATTACACAGAATCTTGGAAATGCTCAAGTTATTTTCCTCAACATGCAATTCATTTTTGGCTGACCAAACACAAGGGCACGATGTGCCCATTAACCCCTGCTCGTTGATGGCATAACTTGAAGCCATTCAAAAGTCTGACAAAATAAAACTTTCCTCAACAACACATAATTCCATGAGTAAAGATAAATTAGCTGCGCGGCTGCCATTGAGATGAATGGGAATGCTATCAGAGCTCCCATTTATTTTTATCTTCAAATATAATCTAGTCTCTTAAGGTGTTTTCCTCTTTGTCTCTGTACTTGCTCAGAAATGGCTCTTTCTTATTCTTTCTTGTTACCTTCTAGCCTGTTATTCGTCTGCCATTCAAGCACACACACTTGATCTATAGAGCTTTTTGCGCTGAATATGCTCAGTGTTTTTCTCTCTCACATCCCTCTTTCATCATCAAAACCCAACCTGCGCCTCATAATTAATGTGAGGTCCAATTTCCTGAAGATTAAAGGCAAAACAATTAAACGCAGCACAGAAAGGAAGTGGAAATGGAGGAAGAAATGCAGATAAGAAGCTTTTGTTTGCTTGTTTGGAGAACAGCACTGAGGTGGTTTTGAAATGTATTATGTTGCTCAAAGAGCCACTGCCCACAAGAAATTAGAACAAATGCGAGGCCAGAGAAGAGAGAGTTTCTGGTTTTCGGTTGGAAAGATGTCCGTTTTTTACTTCTTACTTTCCAACAAAATGTGCTATTACTTGATCTGCGCCTTGTTATACATTTTAGGTAAAGTGCAGTCTTCACACCTCCTCTGTCGATCTGTTCGGATCGCTTTACAGGGGTCTGGGTTTATCTGGAACACTCACAAAATTCTTGTAAACCTCTAAAACCAGCCAAATGAGAAACCCAACCGATCTTTTGTCCAACTATTTGACATGCAGAGATACAGCCCATCAGGCACGTGCACAGTTAGGGCTCAACCTGTGCAGAGCACATGCCCCTTTTGCCCTTACACTCCGAAGTGCCCTTTTTTTGGTGGTAGTGTTTTTTGTTCCTGCTTCAATAAATCAATAGTTTTGGTAAGTGCATTTGAGTTTGACTTTTGTAAAATATTAATAATATATTGATAAGTAATACAACCACATTTAATTTGTTTTTGCCACCGAAAAATCATAAATAAGCAAAGGTGCGCCCATAGACCGCCAAGAGCGCCCGCGCTGTTTCCTACTGGAACTTACACAAAGTGACTGAGTGATCCTCGTCATCTAGGTCAAATATATTTCGTAGAAATTTGTTCTTGGATTTATGATTGCTAATACAATTAATTTGTTAACATGTAATAATATCATGGTCGCATGTTTAATTCATTTACGTTGTTGATATATGCACATATTCTCTAATTTTTTAATCTCTATACTCTCTCGTTTTCACATGTGTAGTAAAAGATGTCGTTACAGTAATGTTGTCGTTACATTAAGTGCAAATAGGCCGTCTTTTTCACAGAAGGTCTGTTTGGGTCAGTCAGAATTGCAGAAGACACCATGTAAATGATATCCGTGATAGTGCAGGGGTAAAGCGCATGGCTTGAAGTTTTGACGCAAATTGATCACGGTTCGAATCCGCATTTTGCCGAACTTGCTCTACTTCATTTTCCCATCACACAGAAATTCAAAAAGGCATTTTTTCCCCCCAATAAAAATAGTGAAAATCTTCCAAAAATGTAAATAAAGCATGTCATGTTTGTTTGATAATAAAGTGTTAGGGGCGGGTGAACAGAGGGGGTGCCCTTTTCAGTTTCAGCACATGCCCCTCAAAAGGTCTGTGCACGGCCCTGCAGCCCATTAACATGATTTTGCTATTGCAAACGTATTTGATTGGAGCAATGGAGGACAAAGACACAACCCAATGTTTCGCTGACCTTTAAAGATGATGCGGTAAGCAAAAGCTTGTTTTGGGGGTGGGCGATATACTGGTAGACATGATTAACCGGTAGAAATTTTTCAACCGGTAGAGATTTTGGACTATCATCTCTATCGTGGTAACGCTCATGTGACATTGATGTGCTGTGCGGTCACGACTGCTTATCATTTGCATAGGTGTTTTAAGCAATGCAGTTTAAAAACAGGTGATTTTAAAACCGTTGAAGCACAATTGACAGCGAAACACAACTCACTTCTATACACTCACCTAAAGGATTATTAGGAACACCATACTAATACTGTGTTTGACCCCCTTTCGCCTTCAGAACTGCCTTAATTCTACGTGGCATTGATTCAACAAGGTGCTGAAAGCATTCTTTAGAAATGTTGGCCCATATTGATAGGATAGCATCTTGCAGTTGATGGAGATTTGTGGGATGCACATCCAGGGCACGAAGCTCCTGTTCCACCACATCCCAAAGATGCTCTATTGGGTTGAGATCTGGTGACTGTGGGGGCTATTTTAGTACAGTGAACTCATTGTCATGTTCAAAAAACCAATTTGAAATGATTCGAGCTTCGTGACATGGTGCATTCTCCTGCTGGAAGTAGCCATCAGAGGATGTGTACATGGTGGTCATAAAGGGATGGACATGGTCAGAAACAATGCTCAGGTAGGCCGTGACATTTAAACGATGCCCAATTGGCACTAAGGGGCCTAAAGTGTGCCAAGAAAACATCCCCCACACCATTACACCACCACCACCAGCCTGCACAGTGGTAACAAGGCATGTTGGATCCATGTTCTCATTCTGTTTACGCCAAATTCTGACTCTACCATCTGGATGTCTCAACAGAAATCGAGACTCATCAGAGCAGGCAACATTTTTCCAGTCTTCAACTGTCCAATTTTGGTGAGCTTGTGCAAATTGTAGCCTCTTTTTCCTATTTGTAGTGGAGATGAGTGGTACCCGGTGGGGTCTTCTGCTGTTGTATCCCATCCGCCTCAAGGTTGTGCGTGTTGTGGCTTCACAAATGCTTTGCTGCATACCTCGGTTGTAACGAGTGGTTATTTCAGTCAAAGTTGCTCTTCTATCAGCTTGAATCAGTCGGCCCATTCTCCTCTGAGCTCTAGCATCAACAAGGCATTTTCGCCCACAGGACTGCTGCATACTGGATGTTTTTCCCTTTTCACACCATTCTTTGTAAACCCCAGAAATGGTTGTGCGTGAAAATCCCAGTAACTGAGCAGATTGTGAAATACTCAGACCGGCCCATCTGGCACCAACAACCATGCCACGCTCAAAATTGCTTAAATCACCTTTCTTTCCCATTCTGACATTCAGTTTGGAGTTCAGAAGATTGTCTTGACCAGGACCACACCCCTAAATGCATTGAAGCAACTGCCATGTGATTGGTTGATTAGATAATTGCATTAATGAGAAATTGAACAGGTGTTCCTAATAATCCTTTAGGTGAGTGTATATGCGCACTCTCTGAGAGACTGCTTATAAAGTGCGTGAGAACTAAACTCTGCTATCACCAGACCAAGCTCAATTTAAGATTGAACATTGGTCTGGGGAGTCTGCTATGTATTTTCCAATATTTTCTACTGCACAAGAGACGTGATCAACTAGCATAAATTAAAAGACTCTGTACGCAATTGGATAGTCCTTCATTCAATCAGACCACAAGAGGCGTGATCAACGGGCATCGATCCATCCCTTCTCTATCCGTCATTGTGTTAAACCAGCCAATAGCGTGCCCGGTGGATAAGCCAGTTTGTGATTGGTAAAAAAAATCACCGGCAGATCAGGCTTGGTTTTTCCCAGTCTAGCCTAATTGGGCTTGAGCGGTTAAATACACATACATATGTGTCGAAGTGAAAAATGTATTTGCAAGTAAATATTTATGTCTTAAGTCAACGTTAATATCTGAGAGAGAAAACACACAAGTATATTGGATCCATGCAGTCGGTCTTAAAGTGACAGCATCCAAATTTACCTGCTGTCATTATTAATGCTAATCAAACAACAACAAAAAAGAGAGAAAATCTCTCACTGCTCTTGACTGAATTACTTCTGTAACTTTAATAAGAATATATATCCATTGCAAACCATGCCGTTATTACTTCCTTTTCAGCCTAAGCTTTTCAGTGAACGTCTACCCTGAATATTCCAATCTAATATGACTTCTGACCTGTAATGTTGCCAGAATCATAATCATACACTGTTTGTTCATTTGCCAGAGGAGAACTGGCACACCCGAGTCTGGTTTTTCCCAAGGTTTTTTTTTCTCCATTATGCCACCTGATGGAGTTTTGGTTCCTTGCCACCATCGCCTCTGTCACCTTCTGGCTTCTGGCTTGCTCAGTTGGGGACAATAAATATTCAACTATATTACTGATCTGCCCACATTGACACTATATGATAAATGAACAGAGCTGGATGACATCTCCAGAGCGGCTGTACAGCCGAATCAAATTCTGTTGCATTATTTTCCTGTTTAACACTGTGTCTAAGCTGCTTTGAAACTATTGGCATTGTAAAAAGCGCTATATAAATAAAGGTGACCCTGGGTTGTTTTGCCAAGTTTACAGTATAAATGCAGTTATTGAATACGGGTCACTTTTAAAAGAAGGTGTTAGCTGGTTGTCAAAAAAATATAGTCGGTTATTGGATTTTGGGGAGGGGGGATCATGTAAGGGATTAATAATGGACAACGTCTTACTGTTTACTGTTTTTATGGTGTACTATTCTGTACTGTCACTGAAAACCAATAAAAAATACGACATAAAAACTCGGATATAGTCAACAAACTGGAATTTGGCAGTGTAGACCTGCAGTGTAAGTGCAGCCTTAAAGACACTGCATAAGTGCAAGCTTATTAAACCATTGAAAACAGATTGGTGTGCGGGCTTGAGCTCTCCCCTCCGAGACTCAGACATATGTGTGCTGAGAGCGCTGGGATTGTCTGGGTCCGGAATGGTGAAACCTCACATACCTTCACTTTAGCTATCTCTCCATTTAATAATACACTGACATTTACATCAACTGCAACAATGTAATAGAGCTCATTATGGTGGGAGGTCGTCCAATACTTAAAGTTAGCTCCCTGCCATCTGCAGATGGTGCTCATGCGAGGAGAGTTCAAGTACACTAATTGCAATACTTGCAGGATACGCAGCAGCTCACTGCAGGACAAAGCTTACATAACATCTTTCAAGGATATATTGTGGAAAATGTTGTCATTTTCCATGAATATGGTATCAAATAGGGATAGAATTACATTTGAAAAAGTCAGAGGGGAGTGAAAGTACTTAACTTAAAATGTTATTTGTCCACCTCAGACTCAAACAAAACATTATTACTTTTCATATATAATAAATTAAATACAATTTTCTACCATGTTACCAAAATATGAGACCCTTGTCTGATTACAAAAAATTAAGAAACAGTTATTGCAACGAAAATACATAAAATGTGAAGTGTCACGCAGGGAATTCTGGGAATGTCAATTTAAATGTTTTCACTGTACTGCTGCTACAATGACTTTTTCTTTTTCACTTTTAAAAAACGGTAAACTAAACAGTATTTTAGTGTTAAAAATGTAAGATTAGATCAATTACAGTTATTCACTGTATATAGTAAGGAAACTTACTGTTAACCTATTAACAGGTCACATTTTTGCAGTCTGTTACCATTACAATCACAATAATTTACAGTGTAGGGTCTAAATAATTTCAAGTTTCAAGTTTATTTAATTAATGAAGTCGTGGGACTAGAAGGAGGTTTCGGTCGCTTGATCATAAGCTTCTGGAAGGGGTATAGGGATACAACAATTCTGATAAGTAGATGGGAGGTTAGTTATGTAGACATTTATATACAAATTAAAATAATCTTACAATCAATTCTATGCTGAATAGGCAGCCAGTAAAGATCTCTTAGAATTTAAGTGATGTGATCATATTTATGACTTTTGCGCATAAATCTTGCAGCAGCATTTTGGACCAGTTGAAGGCGAGCAATTTGAGACTTGGAAATACTGCAATACAATGAGTTGCAGTAGTCTAAACGAGAGGTAATAAAAGCATGAACAGCCATCGCTAGTGTTTTGTCAGTTAGGAAGTGTATACATTTTGACAAAAGACGGAGTTGATAAAAACTAGATCCAATTTACAAAGATATTTCTAAAAGAAATTTTGATAATCTAAAAGAACACGGCCGAGAAGGCCGCAAACTATCACCTCAGTTTTATCTTCATTTAAAGATAAAACGTTTTTAACAAGCCAAGATTTAACCTTGTCTAAGCACAATAAAAGAGACGTTAATGCAGAGAGATCATTTCTCTTGATAGGTAAATATATTTGGGTGTCGTCAGCATAACAATGGAAGGATACACCTTGTCTTCTTAAAATAGATCCCATGGGTAGCATGTACAAGAAAATGGAGGGCGCCAAGATCGAGCCTTGTGGGAGGCCACAGGAGAGGCGAGCGACAGAGGAGGAGAAATTACCTATTATTCTGACCAAAACTTTCTGTTCGATAAATAAGACTCAAACCACTTGAGGATTGTACCTTTTATCTCCACACATAATCTAGAAATTAGTGTGGAATGGTCAACAGTATCAAATGCTGCAGTTAAATCTAAAAGAACAAGACCCACAGAGTCAACAGTGTCAGTAGCTAAAAAAAATGTCATTTAGCACTCTCAAGAGGGCAGATTCTGTGCTATGAGCAGATTTAAAACCATACTGGAAATTCTTAGAGATTTAGAAAAGACTGAAGTTGATTAGACACAATTTTTTCCATTGTATCGACTGGAGGATTTACAACAGAATCAATAATCGAAAATAAAACTTTAGGTCTGGAATTATTTTTTTAAATGTAAATTTTGCAGACTTATAAAGTCTTTGAACAGTTGAGATTATATTTGTAATTTGCAGTGTGGATGAGCAGCCAGAACGCATTGAGAGTTTTCAATTTTGGTTGAAAATGGTGTTGTGTAAGTGGCCCCAAAGTAAATAACTAATGATTTTTTTACAACGGAAATTAATCAAACAAAAACGTATTTAAGCTGGACAATAATGGACTCTTTCATTAATTTCCTGTTAGCACTGTAAAGCTGCTTTGAAACAATCTATATTGTGAAAAGCGCTTTATACAGTGGGGCAAAAAAGTATTTAGTCAGCCACCAATTGTGCAAGTTATCCCACTTAAAAAGATGAGAGAGGCCTGTAATTTTCATCATAGGTACACTTTAACTATGAGAGGCAGAATGAGAAAAAAAAAACAGAAAATCACATTGTCTGATTTTTAAAAAATGTATTTGCAAATTATGGTGGAAAATAAGTATTTGGTCACCTACAAAAAAGCAAGATTTCTGGCTCTCACAGACCTGTAACTTCTTCTTTAAGTGGCTCCTCTGTCCTCCACTCATTACCTGTATTAATGGCACCTGTTTGAACTCGTTATCAGTATAAAAGACACCTGTCCACAACCTCAAACAGTCAGACTCCATACTCCATAGTACTCCATACTATGGCCAAGACCAAAGAGCTGTCAAAGGGCACCAGAAACAAAATTGTAGACCTGAGGTTGAAAGTAACAAAGGCTACCATCAGTAACACAATACACCCCCAGGGACTCAAATCCTGCAGTGCCAGATGTGTCCCCCTGCTTAAGCCAGTACATGTCCGGGCCCATCTGAAGTTTGCTAGAGAGCATTTGGATGATCCAGAAGAGGATTAGGAGAATGTCATATGGTCAGATAAAATCAAAATATAACTTTTTGTTAAAAACTCAACTTGTCGTGTTTGGAGGAAAAAGAATGCTGAGTTGCATCCAAAGAACACCATACCTGCTGTGAAGCAGGGGGGTGGAAACATCATGCTTTGGGGCTGTTTTTCTGCAAAGGGACCAGGACGACTGATCCGTGTAAAGGAAAGAATGAATGGGGCCATGTATCGTGAGAATTTTGAGTAAAAACCTCCTTTCATTAGCAAGGGCATTGAAGATGAAACGTGGCTGGGTCTTTCAGCATGAAAATGATCCCAAACACAAGGAGTCGCTTGGTAAGAAGCATTTCAAGGTCCTGGAGTGGTCTAGCCAGTCTCCAGATCTCAACCCCATGGAAAATCTTTGGAGGGAGTTGAAAATCCTTTTTGGCCAAACTAACAGCAACAGTGTGTAAAAACCTTGTGGAGACTTACAGAAAACGTTTAACCTCTGTCATTTCCAACAAAGGGTATATAACAAAGCATTGAGATGAACTTTTGTTATGGACCAAATACTTATTTTCAACCATAATTTGCAAATAAATTCTTTAAAAATCAGACAATGTGATTTTCTGGATTTTTTTTCTCATTCTGTCCCTCATAGTTGAAGTGTACCTATGATGAAAATTACAGGCCTCTCTCATCTTTTTAAGTGGGAGAACTTGCACAATTGGTGGCTGACTAAATACTTTTTTGCCCCACCATAAATGAAGGTGACTTGACTTGACTTGTCTTTTTTCCATGCTGAGCCTTTTCATTTGGGGCCAAATTATGGCTGTCAATACGTAATATTTAGCAGTGTCTCACATTTTGCATTCAATCCTGTTACTCCATATTGTCTTTCCCAAAAAATGTAACATTTCACTCACAAAAAAAAAACATAATTTGGAGCATTTCTAAAACGGTGGGAAGGCAAGTAAATAATCTAATTCCATTATTTAAAAAATATTTGTACACAAATTGTATTGTAAAAGATAAAAAAATATTTTTTTTTCTCCAGTGTATAAGTTTGTCAAAAACTTTTCATGATGGGTTCGTTAACAAACATATCATTATCATTCCACTGAAAAAGGGATTGTTGATTCAACAAAAGTAACGGAACACCGAATTCTACCGTATTAATGGAAAGTATCTCTGAAAATCAGTGTCTGACTGAGCATCTGCAGGGTGTTTAAACCCCTGACACGTCCGGAGCAGGCTAGGCACACATTAAACTTTCAGGTTTACTGAGTTTAGATCTTTTTCATCAGTCTCCTGTGGTCAGCATCTCTTTCGACGCCTGCAGGGGATTCAGGCTTAACTCAGCTTGAGCACGACTATAGCGGCAGAGCAAAACTGAATTCTCCTGGGCGTGATAGAAACACACATGCTGACAGCGAATATCCCCGGACTTGCTCACATATCTTCAAAAGTGTACTGCGTTATCCCTTTCAGTTTATTAGATGGTCTACCAGCCTGAAGGAGGCAATTTAGCACATGTTTGAGTCCAGGTATTCCCAAAAGAACGGCTAATCAATGGAAAACATGTCTCCACACACACACACACAAGCTTTGAGGAATACTTGTATTGCGTGCTTCATGTGTGAAGACTTTGAGTAATTGAGTAAAAACAATATTGTCATTTGCATTAATGTAGAGTTCATGTAAATGCCTTTCCCGGCACACAAATGTTTTGATATTTTTTTCAACTAATTCCAGCTCTCATTAAAAATTGTGTCTGCCTCGGGACTTTCTGAATAGCCTGTGTTTCTGCTTTTGTAAGACATAACGCAGAGCAAAAACGTATGGAAAATAGCACAAAATGCATGTCTCAACATTTTTACATGAAGGGAAATATCGCACAATGTTTAGCCACAATGCACAGTTATAGCTAATGAGGATCAGCCTTGAAATCTGTTGATCTCACACATCAGGGTACCGCTCTAATTAAAGAGTTTCTCAGCCAGAAATATTGCGCTCCACGATCAGACACCATCTGGATGGACCTGCTCTACCAGGGCCAATGACGGGGAAACAAAAAGACTAACAATGCCCGTGAAAAAATGGGCCACAGATGAACGTGTTTGCTAATGTGTCCTCTGCCAACACTGAAACAGCCAACAGAAACAAGCAGGGTGCAAAATTACGCTGTTGTGTATGGTTTGGTTTTTGTATGGTATGGTATGGTATATGGTTTTTACATACATGGTTTAAACTGAATTGTAAGAATGAATAAAATAAAATGATCTCACATTCACTGATGTAAGTTATAATAATGGCCTGTGTTGGCTGACAAAAATATGTAAATTATACCAAAAATTATATTTATATTTATATTTATATATTTATATTTATATTTATATATATATATATATATATATATATATATATATATATATATATATATATATATATATATATATATATATATATATATATATATATATATATTATTATAATTTAAAATATCTGCTATCTATTTTAATATATTTAAACAATTTAAAAACTTAAATCAACTTTAAGGATTAGTTCACTTCAAATTGAAAATTTCCCTCACCCCCATCTCATCCAAGTGTTTGTGGCTTTCTTTCTTCAGTCGAAAATAAATTTAATTTTTTGGAGGAAAACATTCCAGGATTTTTCTCCATACAATGGACTTCAATGGCAACCAATGGGTTGAAGGTCCAAATCAATGCAGTTTCAAAGGAAGCGCTTCAGAGGCTCTGCATGATCACAGATGAGGAATAGGGTCTTATCTTATCATTGGTCATTTTCAAGAAAAAATTAATATTTACATACTTTTTTACCTAAATTGATCATCTTGCGCTGCTCTGTGACGTGCCACGGATTGCGTAATCATGTCAGAAAGGTCATGCCAGATGTAGGCGGAAGTACTGCCCCAAGCGAACGTGCGAGGACGATGTTTGTTTGTTTGTATTAGTCTTCGCATGTGCACTTTTTAAACACAGGGACGGTACTTCTGCTTTTACTTCTGACCTTTCTGACGTGATTACGTCATATGTGGCACGCCACAGGGCAGCGAAAGATTATCAATTTAGGTTAAAAAGTATATAAATTTTACTTTTCTTTTTTAAATGACAGATGTTTTGGCTAGATAAGACCCTGTTCCTCGTCTGGGATCGTGCAAAGCCTCTGAAGCCCTTCCTTTGAAACTGCATTTATTAACACCTTCAACATTTTGGTTGCCATTGAAGACCATTATGTGGAGAAAAATCCTGGAATGTTTTCCTCAAAAAACATAGAAGAAAGAAAGACATGAACGTCTTGGATGAGATGGGGGTGAGTAAAATATCAGGATATTGTCCTTTTGAAGTGAACTAATACCTTACAGTTTTTTCCAACTGCTTACACACATTTTCAAAACCATGTCTCCTTTTTTCAAAACTCTACACACAATTTCCAAAACTGCACAGACAAAATGCAAAATACCTCACATCTCCTTCAAAATGTAACACTGCATTCAAAATGCCATAAATGCATGTCAGAATGAAGCATTTGCATCAAATGGCAAACACTTCTTTCATAGTAGTACATTTTTGGATATACCATGTAAACACTGTTGTTCTAAATCTTAAGCTTTTTGGTCTTTCGTAGGCTTATATCTACAGTTTAATACAATATTCTACTGTGAATGTAATCTGCTGAGAGGGGTAACATGTACACTGTAAACACCAATGCAATGTAGAAACAAAAAATATTTATTAGTTCAAACATTACTGTTGTATACAGTAGCATACAACAAAACCATATACATATGTAAACCAAAAATACATTCTTTAGAATACAATAAAGAACACAATTGTGTGTGTGAGTGTGACCTGATGAATAAGTGTAGCATTTTGATTGCTTGTGTTTGGAAAAGGAAAGCAAGTCACTTCCTTTTAGATTTTTGTGTTTTAGGTAGAGAATTGTGTGTAGCGTTTTTAAAAAAGTTTTTTATGCAATTGAAAACTGAGTAAAAGGCTGAGAAATAGCTTATGGTTTTGGAGATTTGCTGTGTAGTTCAGATATCATTCTAATATGCTGATTTGCTGCTCAAGAAACATTTATGATTATTATCAATGTTGAAAAGAGTTGTGCTGCATTTTGTAGAAACCAAGACACTTTTCTTTGATGAATGGAAAGTTAAAAAAGACAAAATTTCAGTTTCAAATAAAAAAAGTCTTTACTCATTAATGTCACTTCTGATCAATGTAATGCAAACTTGCTGAATCAAAGTATTAATTTCTTTTAAAAGATATATTAGTGACCACATTTTATGTGTGTGTGTGTGTGTGTGTGTGTGTGTGTGTGTGTGTGTGTGTGTGTGTGTGTGTGTGTGTGTGTGTGTGTGTGTGTGTGTGTGTGTGTGTGTGTGTGTGTGTGTGTGTGTGTGTGTGTGTGTGTGTGTGTGTGTGTGTGTGTGTGTGTACTTGTCTACCTATCTAACAGGGGACCTTGGTGTCGTAACACACTCACTAACAGGGGACCTCTGAGCCAAGAGGGGACATTTTTCAGGTCCCCTGTTGGTCATGCTTTAAATCATGTTAAAATCAAGTAAAAACACTAAAAAAACACTCTGGTGATTTTTTTTACTTTTGACCAAGTGGGGACCTACAAGTGTGTGTGTTTAAATCATGTGAAAATTAAGTAAAAACACTCTGGTAATTTTTTTAAAACTTATGACCAAGTGGGGACCTAAGTGTGTGTGTGTGTTTAAGGTCATACTCAGCAGCTCCCCTGTAGGCTGGAGCAGGAACTGTAAGGGCTCTTAAACACACGTCGTTCACACACACTCCTCTATTGTTTGAATGGCCTGCTGTCCCAGAGAGACTCTGCTGTTTAACAGGCTGCTTACTAAAGGAACAAACATTACATCTCTTTACTAGATACCCTGACTAGTTTCAAACTTTGCATTACATTACAATTAAATTCTACACAGAATCCAAGAAAAAAGGATTTAAAAATCTAAACAACCAGAATGTAATTAGAAGTTTTGTTTTTGTATTTTTTATTTTAACATATTTTAATGACAGTAGCCTATATTCATTGAATATTATTGTATTTATCAAAATAAACAGAAAATAGTACAAACTTTACTATTCTTTTAAACAAGTGTTAAGACATTATTAAAAAAAAAACATTTTAGCTCAAGTATTTGTATAAATAATGTGTGACTTTTGCCCCATGTAAAATGGGGTGTAAAAGGCCCACCTTACCACCTTATACATTTATGAGTTTTTTTAAACAAACCACTTTTGATTTATTTATGATTTACACAATGACTCGGTCCCCTGTTAGATAGTAAATCACGACACCAGTGTGTTTGCGTTGTCATTTCTTGCCATAAACACACTGTGGAGATTTAGAGTTTTTATAGCAATAACTGAGTTTTAAGAGTTAAATCAAGCAGAAATAGTTCTCTAATGTATTAATTGCAGATCATCTTTGAATAATGATTATGTTAAACACAATGACTCGGTCCCCTGTTAGATAGTAAATCACGACACCAGTGTGTTTGCGTTGTCATTTCTTCATCTCAAACACACTGTGGAGATTTAGAGTTTTTATAGCAATAACTGAGTTTTAAGAGTTAAATCAAGCAGAAATAGTTCTCTAATGTATTAATTGCAGATCATCTTTGAATAATGATTATGTTAAACACAATGACTCGGTCCCCTGTTAGATAGTAAATCACGACACCAGTGTGTTTGCGTTGTCATTTCTTCATCTCAAACACACTGTGGAGATTTAGAGTTTTTATAGCAATAACTGAGTTTTAAGAGTTAAATCAAGCAGAAATATTTCTCTAATGTATAAATTTCAGATCATCTTTGAATAATGATTATGTTAAACACAATGACTCAGTCCCCTGTTAGATAGTAAATCACGACACCAGTGTGTTTAATTTGTCATTTCTTGCCATAAACACACTGTAGAGATTTAGAGTTTTTATAGCAATAACTGAGTTTTAAGAGTTAAATCAAGCAGAAATAGTTCTCTAATGTATTAATTGCAGATCATCTTTGAATAATGATTATGTTAAACACAATGACTCGGTCCCCTGTTAGATAGTAAATCACGACACCAGTGTGTTTGCGTTGTCATTTCTTCATCTCAAACACACTGTGGAGATTTAGAGTTTTTATAGCAATAACTGAGTTTTAAGAGTTAAATCAAGCAGAAATAGTTCTCTAATGTATTAATTGCAGATCATCTTTGAATAATGATTATGTTAAACACAATGACTCGGTCCCCTGTTAGATAGTAAATCACGACACCAGTGTGTTTGCGTTGTCATTTCTTCATCTCAAACACACTGTGGAGATTTAGAGTTTTTATAGCAATAACTGAGTTTTAAGAGTTAAATCAAGCAGAAATATTTCTCTAATGTATAAATTTCAGATCCTCTTTGAATAATGATTATGTTAAACACAATGACTCGGTCCACTGTTAGATAGTAAATCACGACACCAGTGTGTTTGCATTGTCATTTCTTGCCATAAACACACTGTGGATATTTAGAGTTTTTATAGCAATAACTGAGTTTTAAGAGTTAAATCAAGCAGAAATATTTCTCTAATGTATTAATTGCAGATCCTCTTTGAATAATGATTATGTTAAACACAATGACTCGTTCCCCTGTTAGATAGTAAATCACGACACCAGTGTGTTTGCTTTGTCATTTCTTGCCATCATAAACACACTGTAGATATTTAGAGTTTTTATAGCAATAACTGAGTTTTAAGAGTTAAATCAAGCAGAAATATTTCTCTAATGTATTAATTGCAGATCCTCTTTGAATAATGATTATGTTAAACACAATGACTCGGTCCCCTGTTAGATAGTAAATCACGACACCAGTGTGTTTAATTTGTCATTTCTTCATCTCAAACACACTGTAGAGATTTAGAGTTTTTATAGCAATAACTGAGTTTTAAGAGTTAAATCAAGCAGAAATATTTCTCTAATGTATTAATTGCAGATCCTCTTTGAATAATGATTATGTTAAACACAATGACTCGGTCCCCTGTTAGATAGTAAATCACGACACCAGTGTGTTTAATTTGTCATTTCTTCATCTCAAACACACTGTAGATATTCACTGTATATATTGAGATAACTCAATTTTATGGTGACTTGCATTAAAATGTTTATCCGTCTCAATTAAATTATGTGAACTGAATGACTTTTAACATTGACACTTTAGTTATTTAACCAACTGATGATTTTCAAGTCAGCAATCAACACACAACTGAGTTTTGACCTCCAAAATCTTATTATAGTGTATTTTTATGGTAAGTATTGGTGTTTTATGTTTTAAATCAAGCAGAAATCACTCTTTAAGGAAACAATTGCAGGTCACACTTTATACAGTGAACATGATTTCCTTAAATTGACTTAAGTCCCCTGTTGGATGGTAAAACACGACACCTGTTTGATTGCTTTGCCATTTCTTGCCATCACAAACACACTGTAGAGATTTTGAAGGTCAGAACTAAATTTTTTGGTGACTTGCATGAAAATCTTCATCCGTCTCAATTAAATTATGTGAACTGAATGTCTTTTAACATTGACACTTTAGTCGAAGATTTTCAACTCAACAATCAACACACAACTGAGTTTTGACCTCCAAAATCATTATACAGTGTATATTAAATTTAAATAAAAAATAAAAATTTCCTTACAAAACAGTTTGACTCAAGTTTGACTCTCTACTGCTTATTCATTATTGTTTATGTTACATGGTCCATGTTTACATTACAGTATAAAATTGTTCCTAAGTTTTCCCCTTTTATATAGATGGTAATGACTAAATATCCTCGCACACCGAAATTTTCACACGTTAAAAAAAAGATCAAGCACGTTTACACACAGCCTCTGAAACTTTCCTTCCTTCATCATAAAAAAAAATCTGATCAGGTTCAGTTTTCTGCATTTTTCGCATCCATAGCAAGCATTTAAAGAGGGGTTTCAAATTTCTGTGTTATTCATTTTTGTGTTAAAATTTTGAACATAAGTTGAACAGTTTAAAAAAGAAAGTGTGAACCTTCAAATTAGCCATTATAGTTCATAAAGTTTTGCTGGCGTTTGTATCTAATTGAGAAAAGAATGAATGTAAATTGAAAGATGTCGTCATTGAACGCATTTTGTGCCAAAGCAAATAAATGATCCACAGTTTAGCCACATAGGCTGATGTGATCCCTGAGTGAAGAGTTTTGAAAAAGTGATGAGTATTCAGAAATGTGTCCTAGCAGATGTTTAAAAAACCCTGTAATATCACTATTAGTAAGGGATCACTGTATAATATCAGTCTTTAAATGTGAGATATTTAAAGTGAACCTAAAGTATACTTGCAATAGTGTGATTTTAGCACAATTAAATATACTTAATGGATGTTTCGCAAAAGCGTTGTTTAGTGATATTGCGTCCTTGTGTTTCTGCTGTACGTCATCAGCAACTGTCTAAGTTCAATTACAATACTCAAGAACACATGTACAGAGGATGCACAAAAGTACCCGGATGTTATAAGATATATGAGTATAAATAACTCCATACAGATCTATTGTTTTACAAAAATAATCTATTGTTTACAAAAGGAGAAAACGTGTGTACTTTAATGAAAACTTGGACCATGTGACATAAACTGAAGTTAACAGCAAAAAAATATACTATAATGCTGACTGTTGTTAGTGTTTTTTGTTGTATGAGTTAAAAGTGTATATGTTGGGTGAATCCTCATTGTGTTCTGGAAGAATGAGTTGATTTAAGACATCAATGAAGTGTTTTGGTAGTTTTAGCACATTTTGAACGTGAAATTAACTGCTTTGCTTTGAAAGGTGTCCTAGCGATTGTAGCTGAGAGATAGACGTCAGACTCAAACAAAGACCCAGAATTCTGTGGTGTTACAGCACTGTGGCTGCTGTAAATGGCTGCTGTACGGTTTCTTTATGAAATAACAGGCACAATGGCAAAGATATTTCTGCAAAAACTCCAAAGTAATGTTCGGTTGCAGTGAGAAAGTCACAAGAGACAACTAAAAAAACTCATGCGTGTATTTAGCCTAGTGTAGATCTGTTTGCTTACACATCCCCCAAACTCCATTTACATATGAATACAGGAAAGGCCAAAGCCATTGTCTCACAGGTGAGGAACAGGCCTAACAGAGCTGTTACACCCATGTCACAGACACAAACTTCTCATCCAAACTAGAGAAAACGCTGGGATTTACCTGGGAAAATTAAATCAATGTACACTTTTTCCAATCCCTACGACACATTTTTCAATACTTGGGTCACTTTTTTAAAACTCTTCTCACACTTTTTCACACAAATTCACACAACTGAATTTCAGCTTGGCACAGCAGTTATTTTAGTGTTCAAAATGCACTAAAACTACCAAAAAGGATTCTGAGGATTCAAAAGAATCACCCAATATTTCAATATGGTAATACTGCCTAAATGTAGCAAATTGTTTTTTTTTTTTTTTATTAATTTTAGTTAAGTTTTGAACATAAGTTAGGGAGTTTTGAAAAGAGAATCAAAAATTTTTCAAATTGGCCTATACAGTTCATAATGTTTTGGTGGTGTTTGTGTTGAAGTAAGAAAATAATTCTTATAAATCGAAAGATGTCGCCATTGAATGTATTTTATGCCAAATCAATGATAAATTATGACTTTAGATGGCCCCACTTTATATTAGGGGGCCTTAACTACTATGTACTTAAATAGGTACAATGTACTTATTGTGTTCATATTGTATTGCAAAACACTTTTGCTGATATTGAGGTGGGATACGGGTAGGGTCAGGTGTGGTTGTATTGGTAAGTTTAAAGGTAGGGTTAGATGTAAGGGAAGTGTCAACAGTGTAATTACAAATGTAACTACATAAATTAATTACAGATGTAATTACATGCAGGTATATTTAAAAATGTAAGTAAAATGTAAAGACATGTATGTACACAATAAGTGCATTGTATCAAATGGATAATTAAAATGTTAGTACATAGTAGTTAAGGCCACCTAATATAAAGTGGGTCCCTTTGGATTTTAAGATTTTATATTTCAGTATAATTCCTGCTTTAGCTGGTGTTAGTTTTTAAATTGCATTGCCATCCATTCAAAAGGGAAAAATTTAGGAATAATGTTATACTGTACTGGACCAAGGACCATGTAACATAAACTGCAGTGAATTATAGTGTAAGTCTTTTTTTGAAAAGAAAATTTTACAGAAGAAAACATTGTGTAATGATCATGTGTTTTAGGTCTGTGTTTTATGATTGAAAAAGTGTGTTTGTTGGGTCCTTTTTGGTAGTTTTAGTGCATTTTGAACACTAAAATAACTGCTGTGCCAAGCTGAAATTCAGTTGTGTGAATTTGTGTGAAAAAGTGTGTGAAGAGTTTTAAAAAAGTGACCCAAGTATTGAAAAATGTGTCGTAGGGATTGGAAAAAGTGTACATTGATTTAATTTTCCCAGGTAAATCCCAGCGTTTTCTCTAGTTTGGATGAGAAGTTTGTGTCTGTGACATGGGTGTAACAGCTCTGTAAGGCCTGTTCCTCACCTGTGAGACAATGGCTTTGGCCTTTCCTGTATTCATATGTAAATGGAGTTTGGGGGATGTGTAAGCAAACAGATCTACACTAGGCTAAATACACGCATGAGTTTTTTTAGTTGTCTCTTGTGACTTTCTCACTGCAACCGAACATTACTTTGGAGTTTTTGCAGAAATATCTTTGCCATTGTGCCTGTTATTTCATAAAGAAACCGTACAGCAGCCATTTACAGCAGCCACAGTGCTGTAACACCACAGAATTCTGGGTCTTTGTTTGAGTCTGTTTGACGTCTATCTCTCAGCTACAATCGCTAGGACACCTTTCAAAGCAAAGCAGTTAATTTCACGTTCAAAATGTGCTAAAACTACCAAAACACTTCATTGATGTCTTAAATCAACTCATTCTTCCAGAACACAATGAGGATTCACCCAACATATACACTTTTAACTCATACAACAAAAAACACTAACAACAGTCAGCATTATAGTATATTTTTTTGCTGTTAACTTCAGTTTATGTCACATGGTCCAAGTTTTCATTAAAGTACACACGTTTTCTCCTTTTGTAAACAATAGATTATTTTTGTAAAACAATAGATCTGTATGGAGTTATTTATACTCATATATCTTATAACATCCGGGTACTTTTGTGCATCCTCTGTACATGTGTTCTTGAGTATTGTAATTGAACTTAGACAGTTGCTGATGACGTACAGCAGAAACACAAGGACGCAATATCACTAAACAACGCTTTTGCGAAACATCCATTAAGTATATTTAATTGTGCTAAAATCACACTATTGCAAGTATACTTTAGGTTCACTTTAAATATCTCACATTTAAAGACTGATATTATACAGTGATCCCTTACTAATAGTGATATTACAGGGTTTTTTAAACATCTGCTAGGACACATTTCTGAATACTCATCACTTTTTCAAAACTCTTCACTCAGGGATCACATCAGCCTATGTGGCTAAACTGTGGATCATTTATTTGCTTTGGCACAAAATGCGTTCAATGACGACATCTTTCAATTTACATTCATTCTTTTCTCAATTAGATACAAACGCCAGCAAAACTTTATGAACTATAATGGCTAATTTGAAGGTTCACACTTTCTTTTTTAAACTGTTCAACTTATGTTCAAAATTTTAACACAAAAATGAATAACACAGAAATTTGAAACCCCTCTTTAAATGCTTGCTATGGATGCGAAAAATGCAGAAAACTGAACCTGATCAGATTTTTTTTTATGATGAAGGAAGGAAAGTTTCAGAGGCTGTGTGTAAACGTGCTTGATCTTTTTTTTAACGTGTGAAAATTTCGGTGTGCGAGGATATTTAGTCATTACCATCTATATAAAAGGGGAAAACTTAGGAACAATTTTATACTGTAATGTAAACATGGACCATGTAACATAAACAATAATGAATAAGCAGTAGAGAGTCAAACTTGAGTCAAACTGTTTTGTAAGGAAATTTTTATTTTTTATTTAAATTTAATATACACTGTATAATGATTTTGGAGGTCAAAACTCAGTTGTGTGTTGATTGTTGAGTTGAAAATCTTCGACTAAAGTGTCAATGTTAAAAGACATTCAGTTCACATAATTTAATTGAGACGGATGAAGATTTTCATGCAAGTCACCAAAAAATTTAGTTCTGACCTTCAAAATCTCTACAGTGTGTTTGTGATGGCAAGAAATGGCAAAGCAATCAAACAGGTGTCGTGTTTTACCATCCAACAGGGGACTTAAGTCAATTTAAGGAAATCATGTTCACTGTATAAAGTGTGACCTGCAATTGTTTCCTTAAAGAGTGATTTCTGCTTGATTTAAAACATAAAACACCAATACTTACCATAAAAATACACTATAATAAGATTTTGGAGGTCAAAACTCAGTTGTGTGTTGATTGCTGACTTGAAAATCATCAGTTGGTTAAATAACTAAAGTGTCAATGTTAAAAGTCATTCAGTTCACATAATTTAATTGAGACGGATAAACATTTTAATGCAAGTCACCATAAAATTGAGTTATCTCAATATATACAGTGAATATCTACAGTGTGTTTGAGATGAAGAAATGACAAATTAAACACACTGGTGTCGTGATTTACTATCTAACAGGGGACCGAGTCATTGTGTTTAACATAATCATTATTCAAAGATGATCTGCAATTAATACATTAGAGAAATATTTCTGCTTGATTTAACTCTTAAAACTCAGTTATTGCTATAAAAACTCTAAATCTCTACAGTGTGTTTATGATGGCAAGAAATGACAAATTAAACACACTGGTGTCGTGATTTACTATCTAACAGGGGACCGAGTCATTGTGTTTAACATAATCATTATTCAAAGAGGATCTGCAATTAATACATTAGAGAAATATTTCTGCTTGATTTAACTCTTAAAACTCAGTTATTGCTATAAAAACTCTAAGTCTCTACAGTGTGTTTGAGATGAAGAAATGACAACGCAAACACACTGGTGTCGTGATTTACTATCTAACAGGGGACAGAGTCATTGTGTTTAACATAATCATTATTCAAAGATGATCTGCAATTAATACATTAGATAACTATTTGTGCTTGATTTAACTCTTAAAACTCAGTTATTGCTATAAAAACTCTAAATCTCCACAGTGTGTTTATGGCAAGAAATGACAACGCAAACACACTGGTGTCGTGATTTACTATCTAACAGTGGACCGAGTCATTGTGTTTAACATAATCATTATTCAAAGATGATCTGCAATTAATACATTAGAGAAATATTTCTGCTTGATTTAACTCTTAAAACTCAGTTATTGCTATAAAAACTCTAAATATCTACAGTGTGTTTATGGCAAGAAATGAAAAATTAAACACACTGGTGTCGTGATTTACTATCTAACAGGGGACTGAGTCATTGTGTTTAACATAATCATTATTTAATATATAAAGTGATGACCTGTGATTATTACCTTAAAGAACAATTTCTGCTTGTCCAGTCCTATATATATATATATATTTTTTATTGGTGCAAGAAATCAAATCTCACTCTAAAAATCTCAAAAACAAAGGACATTATTTGGGATTTTAGAGAGCAGAAACTATGTTTTATTCAAAAATAAGTCACACATTGAAATACCTTTACTGTAAAAAAAATGTGGGTCTCCAATTGAAAATTTTCTGTAAATTGATGCACTTTAATTCAATTAAAATTCAAGAAATTCAATTTGGCCAACTAAAAAATTTAGATGTGATCGGTCACTAGAAAATTTTCAATTGGAGACCTGATTTTTTTTTACAGTGTTGGTGTTCTTGAAAATAAGCTTAAATGAGAGATGTGGACGGATCATATACTGTAAGTATGAAGACACAACAGAGAATGAATTTCTTAAAGATAACTCTTAATTTTAAGAATTTTTTTATTTCTTAAATTCTTTTTTGTAGTGTCCACAACATGGCTTTTTCTCCGTTGTGTGCTCATTGTGTTCCCTGATGCCTGTGTGAACATTATATAATTATAATTATATATTAAATAATGAAGACAGACTTGACTGCCAGCTCTCTTCCCTTTCACACACACAGCTCCATTGCAGGCTATGGAGGTCCCCTGTTGGATAGGTAGACATCGGTCAGGTCCCCTCTTGGCATGTTTAAAAATAAAAAAATAAATGCTTATTTGAAGTTATATTATGAAAAAAGACCTTAAAACAAAATTTTGTATCTAAGTTTTGTTTCTTCAAAATGACTAGAAACACAGGTCCCCTCTTGGTCAGTGTGGAGTGATGGTCCCCTGTTGGTAATATAGACGTGTGTGTGTGTGTGTGTGTGTGTGTGTGGGCATGTTTTTGTGAAATATCAGGACACAAATGTGTATAATGACATGGGTATGACATAGGTATTACAAAAAGAGGGTGAAATATGAGGACGTTACCCATGTCCTCACTTTTCAAAATGCTTATAAATCATACAGAACAAGTTTTTTTTCACAGAAAGTGAACTGCACAGTCTCCTGTGAGGGCTAGGTTTAGGGGCAGGGGCAGTGTAAGGGGATAGAAAATACGGTTTGTACGGTATAAAAACCATTACGCCTATGGAATGTCCTCACATTTCACAAAAACAAACATGTGTGTGTGTGTGTGTGTGTATGTTTGTATATTTGTTCTTGTTGAATACATTTTCAAAAGCACTAAAAAAACACCATGGCCGCTAAATGCACCCTGCACTGGCAGGTGTGGCCTAATTTTGGACCCTGGAAACTAGCCAGCACAGTTGTATGAAACACAGCAGATGCCACCTGCGATGAAATCTACTCACCCAAGAGGTTTCTCTAGTCGGCTGGCCGGTGACCCCACAATTTCACCCAGTGTGCAGAACATCTGGCCAAGAAAGTCCTAGATGGAGCAGGTAGGATCAAGTAGAAGAGGTAGTAAGAGTTTATCAAATTCAACAAATCCCAACGCTCTGCCCTCTTGTTATAGTAGTGAATTGAAAGGCAAAGACGTACGTATAGTTCAAGGGGCTTCTGGGAAGGAGCACGGCCATGTTTACAACAGAGCACAGCATGTAACAGAAAGCACAAGACACAAATACAATACCAGCCACACGGACAACAACACGCACACTTTCAGGGGTGATCAAACCAGGGTAGAGAGAGAGATAGTGATGATTAGTGGCATCTACATGATCAATCTGCATGCATTAAATGAGGTGTGATGAAAATACCAGGAATGGGGCGAATGTAAATAAAAAATATCCAAATATATTGGTTACGTGCAAATCCTTCTGACTTTTTGCTTCTCTGTGTAAACATCCCAATGATTCATGATTAATTAACAATAATTTGTTTTATTATACAAAAAAATGTAACTATGGATTCAAAAAACTTTAACAAAAATAAATGTATATATATAATTCTACATGAGGTCAATTGTAAGACATCTATACCTCAGCTGTGGATTGAAAGTAACAATGTGTCATTAGCCCCTTTCACACATACAGTTTTTACTGGTAAATTACCTGTAAGAGATCATCTCTTGTGTGAACAGGACATTTTCAAAAATACCAGTAAATTGGTTCTGGCAATTTACCAGTAAGGGAAGATGTAACATTACCAGTAAATTACCGGTAATGTGCTCTGTGTGAACGCAGAATGAAGATCACTGGTATGATCACGTATGCCGACGTGAGAGGTCTTATTTGGGCCAATCATAAAGTTCTTATGGAGATGACGTGATTACTCAGTGCTGTTTACAGTAAGCTTTTAAATAGTTTTTCTGTGTAAATATACACACGATGATCATCTTTGACCGTTGCGCCACTTCTCGCAGCTTTTTCACCATGTTGCTCTCAAGAACCTGCCTTCTTTTCCATTCATCAGCACTAAGGCTCTACAGTTTGAGAGAGCAACAAGGCTTTCTGTTTGATCACCCCTTATGCCTTTCACTCAGATTTTAAAATATGTTGTCAAATTGAACAGATAGAGAAACTGAAGCGCTTCTCCTCATGCGGGCGAATGAAGACAAAGGCGCAATGTTTAAAGAGAATTTCCGATGACTGACATCACAGAATTTACTGGTATTTTGCTTCTGATGTGTGAATGGTCTTTTACTGGAAAAAAGCCAGAAAGCCGTCACTTGTGTGAACAGCATATTTGTGTATTTACCGGTAAAGTCATTCTGGCAATTTTATGGTAATTTAACAGGATAGCTGTGTGAAAAGGGCTATTTTTGACTTTCCTGAGTATTGCAAGATATATTTGGATACTTTTTAAAAGAAATGTTATATTAAATGTTTTCATTCAGGCTACATGTCGGTCACATTAAAACACTACTTACGTGTTTGGAAAGATCAGGACTTTTAGAGTCGACATCATATCTGAATTGAGTAGGAAATAACACACAAAAAAGAAAAACCATTGTTAACCAAAGTCTTCAAAACTTAATGGTCAAACATGACTGTTGACAGACATTTCATTAACGCATGTCAAGTTTCATAAACTGCATAAAGTAAAAACTAACACTTACTTTTTTTAGTATTAAAGCAATGCTGTTGATCAATGTTTATGTATGAATTAAATCTGTTCATCATATAAAGTCTCTTCAGAAAATTTGGCTTGAAGCTCTCAATTCATATGGATTCGTTTTACAATCTTTTTATGAATATTTTAAGAAGATTTCATTAAAATATCTTCATTTGTGTGCCAAAGATGAATGAAAGTTTTTTTGGGTTTGGAATGACATGAGTAATTAATGAGAGAATTAACATTTTTGGGTGAAATATCCCTTTAAGAATTTGAAATCCTTAGAATCCAAAAGAATGTTCCTAAAAATCATTGTCTTAAAGTTAGCATAACCTCCAACTTGCATAGTGCATTAAAAAAACACTACATTGAGTGCTAAACTCCATCAAGCCCTTATTATGATTATGATGGTAATCTGCAGGCAGTGCAAAAAGATGAACATTCCTGCAAATTTCTTAGAATTTATGTTAAGTGTTAAGAAATGTCTTAACTTCTTTCTGAAGAAGATTACTTTGAGAATCTTGGAATTATACTTCAGCTTTAAACAAGTCTTTAGAGGAATTTATTTTAAAAAAGTTTCTTCTTTTGAATGCACTACAAATACACTGCTCAAAAAAAGTAAGGGAACACTTAAATCACACATTGGATCTCAATGAATGAAATATTCCATTTGAAAATCTTTATTTATGATGGATATGCTGGACTCTTTCATGTCTGTCACATGTGCTCAGTGTGAACCTGCTCTCCTCCATGAAGAGAACGGGGGGCCAGTGGAGGACTTGCCAATTCTGGTGTTCTCTGGCAAATGCCAATCGAGCTGCACAGTGCTGAGCTGTGAGCACAGGTCCCACTAGAGGACGTCAGGCCCTCATGCCACCCTCAGTTTGGTCAGAAACATACACACCAGTAGCCTGCTGGAGGTCATTTTGTAGGACTCCTGCAGTGCTCCTCCTGTTCCTCCTCGCACAAAGGAGCAGATACCAGTCCTGATGCTGGTTTATTGCTCTTCTATGTCCCTGTCCAGCTCTCCTTGTGTAAAGGCCTATCTCCCGGTATCTCCTCCATGCTCCTGAAACTGTGCTGGGAGACACACCAAACCTCCTTGTGACAGCACGTATAGATGTGCCATTCTGGAGGAGCTGGACTGCCTGTGCAACCAGGTACGGCCTAATGCTACAGACAGTGACAAGGACTAAAGAAAACTAAAGACAAATCAGTCAGGAAGAATTAGGAGAGAACAATTGTCTATGGCCACCACCTGCAAAATCATTCCTTTTTTGGGGGGTTGTCTTGCTGTCTTGCCTCTCCAGTGCACTAGTTTTCACTTTCATTTGCACCAAAGCAGGTGAAACTGATTCACAATCACTTATCCTTCCTTATTGGACAGATTGATATCCCTGAAGTTTAACTGACTTGGTGTTATACTCTGATGATTAAGTGTTCCCTTAATTTTTTTGAGCAGTGTACATAGCTTGTCTTTCTCACTGTAAAAATGATTTTTCAAAGTTATTCATTAGTACGTTTTACAATGTATTTCTATGTCAAAAACTGAACATTTAATTTAACGTTTCTTGCCGTTTCTTTGTAATTATTTGTGACATTTAATAACAGTTTCTGAGGGAAAATTGTCAAAGTAAAACCGACACAATTTTTTAGATCTGTGCACCTCAAGGATGATAGCTATAACGATAACGACACCGAAGAACAGTATCGCTGGAATTGCTAACGGTACGGTTACACAAAAACGATGTACTCGCCAACATTGTCAAAACCATCCCTGTTCACACAGATTCGCAAAAACGATTAAAAACGCTGAATTCTGCTGATAGGCCAGTAGTTGGCGATGTCACTTTGTAAAGAAACACTGGGTCCGTCTCAGTCAGCTCCCTAGTTCAGTAGTCAGGGCACTGATCAGGGAGTCAGCCCATTGACTTATGTCCTGATCAGTGCCCTGACTACTGAACTAGGGAGCTGATTGAGACGCATCCACTATGTGCCTATAGACTGAACACGTAATGCGCATACGCATGACGTTACCGTTTTCACAAATACACTTTTGTGTGATTTATGCAGAGGCGATAACGGTACCGTTTTCACAACCTTGCACTTTGAAACCTGTTTTCAAAAGTTTGCATTTTCAGGCCCCAAAAAGCTGATGTTGTGTAATTGAATGACCAAAAGTCGCGTAAACTTCCCCTCAGAACAATTTTTTCCATCTTATTAACGATACAATGATTGACAGCCAATCAAAATCCACCTGACTTTAAAGAGCTCAAGGATTTAAAGTGGCAGATGACAAAACTGCAGCACGAGCTTATCGGTACCATTGGACGCCAATATAGCCGTTATAGTTATCGTTCTTGGTGTGAATGAGTCTTAAAGGGATAGTTCACCCAACAATGAAAATTATCCCATAATTTACTCACCCTCAAGCCATCCTAAGTGTTCCCGGTTCCGGCTGACCTAGTTAATGCAGCCTAACAATCCTTTAACTGATTTGAATAATATAAATTGATAATGTTCTATGTGTATGCCATAGTAAAGAGATGTGTTTTAGTCTAGATTTAAACTGACAGTGTGTGTCTGCTTCCCGAACAATGCTAGGAAGTCTGTTCCAGAGTTTAGGTGCTAAATAGGAAAAGGATCGACCACCTGCAGACGTGATCCGCAATATTATCAACCGCAATAGACATGATGGAGTATAATGTGTTAAGAGCTCGCTCAAGTACTGGGGAGCTAAACCATTTAGTGCTTTGTAAGTAATAAGCAAGATTTTAAAATGTATGCAATGTTTAACAGGGAGCCAGTGCAGTGTTGACAGAACCGGGCTAATATCATACTTCTTGGTTCTAGTAAGAACTCGAGCTGCTGCGTTTTGGACCAGCTGCAGTTTATTTATTAAGCGAGCAGGGCAACCACCCAGTAGAGCATTACAGTAATCTGGCCTTGAGGTCATGAACGCATGAACTAACTTTTCAGCATTTTGCATTGAAAGCATGTGCCGTAATTTAGAAATATTTTTAAGATGGTAGAATGCAGTTTTACAGCCAGGACATGTTTTAATATAACTCTGATTGTATTTGTCTGAAAGAAGAATGTCAAATACACTTAGGATGGCTTGAAGGTGAGTAAATCATGGGCTAATTTTCATTTTTGGGTGAACTGTCCCTTTAAGAGACCATTCAATTCAAGTGAGCAACCAATGAACCGCTTCCAAAACATTTGCAAATGAAATAGACCACAAAACAATCGTGCATACTTATTTTCTAACATGGTTAATATTAAATTAGAAAGAATGGGTGGTAATCAGACGGTTAGATTAATTTTCGGATCTGACACTGCATTGCAACATTCCCGTTGGTCACATCAAAGATCAGTGACAGAGGAAATGGGAAGAGGGAGGCGGTGAGAGGCTTTTCTGAAGGAACATTGGTGTGGATGCGAGATTCCTCAGGACAGGGGTCTAAAGAAAAAACTCACAAATCAAAGCGCAGGCTCTGCTTCTCCTCAAAGAAGTAGTCCAGGATGTACTTCCTGACAAAGTCCGGATTTAGCGTGTTGTCAATCACCTCCGTTCTTCCAAACTAGAAAGTGGATTAGGGACAGCGGAGGAAGAGATAGGGTCAGAGAGAGAGGAAAGAGAATGAGAAAATTAAATTGGATGATACAAGGTACCGAATGAGACATGGTGGACCAAAAAACTGAGAATTGGAAAAGTTTGGTACAAAACACTGCAGATATGAGAATTAAGCTGAAATGGCAACTCCTCTCTAATAAAATTGGTGTAATACCCCTGATTTCGCTCTCTTTCTCCCTTGTTACTGTCTTTTTCCTTTACTCTCCAACTATCCTCCAGAGACTCATCTGAAGCCGGAGGGTTGGTTTGCTGAGGTGTGCGATCTTGTGTGAGAACTGGAAAGGTTTAGTGAAACTTTAAGTCCTCGGTGGCAGCACTAATTATAGCGGTGTGGCTATTCGACAACTCTGAAGACCGGTGACAATTATGTCTGCATAATTAGAGGAGGGTTCAGCCAAACAGCGAGCTATATCCCCCTGAAACCCAACCTAGGGCACCTCACTCTGTCATTAACCCCTTTTCCCTTTAAAAAAAAAAAAGACTAAATAATTGGACAGGTCCCCTCCCCTCTTTCAAAGGCTTAATGCGCTACATGGAATTGAGTCCACCTTTTGACACTGAACTGATCAAAGCGAATGTTTGTTTAGTGGCCTGCATTTCACCTAGAGTCTTAGTGACTTTTTATGCAATATATGTCGACCATAAATTATTCAGTGTCTGGAAAGGTTTACATAAATGAATGAATAGCCTGCAAACAGTCTGTTTCCATGAGCTGACACAAACAGTTGTGTTGTGTTGTGTTTGCATTACTCTGCGGATCATAAAGTGTTTTATTCAGATGGGACTTAAAGCAGTGGTGTTGAAAAACATACAGAATCACAGAATATTGAATCTTAAAGAATTACAAAATGAATTTGAATATTGTATTGGACAATGAGAGGCCTTTGAGTCAAAAAGATGGAGAAAGTTTAAGTGATATTAGAGCAAATATAAATTGTCATGTAACTCTTTGGGCCCTATCATACACCCGGCGCGAAGCAAAGGTTTTTTGCTAGTTTCAGCGTGACGCAGTTATCATTTTCACGTCCTGCGCCACGTTGTTTAAATAGCAAATTGATTTAAACAAAAGCAGATGAGCGCCATCTGTTCACCCATGGGCATGTTGGTCTGAAAACCAGGTGTGTTCAGGCGCATTGTTGGCGTGTTGCCATTTTGAGGAACTGAAAACGACTGCACCATTGACCAACAAAAACCTGGTCTAAAGTCAATAGCGCAGTATTTTTTTGTGTTTTTTAAAGGGCGCGTTAGTAATATGTGCCTATAGACGGGGGCACAACACACGTACACTCTGCTTGTTACACACACAGGGATGCGCAGCAGCACACAAATATGTTTAAATATTAAAAATAAAAGGATTCCTCTCTGGAGAAGCGTTCAGTCTTTCTGCTCGCAAATTCCGCCATGTAAATAGTGAATCCGCCATGGTGCAAACGCAACTGGCTTTTAATGGGAATGGGAGATGAGACTGATTGGTTTAAACTAGTGCTGTCAGTTAAACGCGTTATTAACGACGTTAACGCAAACCTATTTTAACGGCGTCAATTTTTTTATCGCGAGATTAACGTTCTTTTTGGTCTAACAAACTTTGTAGTTTTTTCACATGCTGTTGCAACAACTAGTAACGTTAGAAAAACTACAACACCACTCCGGATGTAGCTAGACCGGAAACAAAACATCAGGCACGCTGCGGCTGCCCGCACTCGTTTGGGCCATTAAAAGATTAGACGTGGATGGCAAGCGTGAGACGCCGAAATGAGAAACGTATTAAGCCATGGTTTAACTCAGGGGTCTTCAACTAAAAGTGCTTGTCTTGAGCGCTGCTTTCTGCTCTGACACCAGACGCGAATGAAGCGCTTTGCGCGAGTGATTTAAGTCAATGCAAAGACGCAAATAGACATTCTGCGGCGCGGATTAAGCGGCGTACATGTCGCGTCATTCGCGTCCGGTGTGAACGCACCATCAGTCTCTTCTTCACTGCATGCTTGACCGCGCGTCTGGGTCTGAACGTAGTAACTGAGCATTGCAACGTTAACTGTTTCATTACGTCAAAAGGCTTCGCGGTCCGGATTCGGACCGGAGTCCGCTAGTTGGCGACCCCTGGTTTAACTGCACTATAGGCGGAGTCCTAGTTTACCTTGCATGTGCACTTTGTAATTTTATTTTGTATCACCCTGTTTTGATCCCTTAGAAAGGGCTGTTGAAGGGGCTGTTTGTGCAACAAAGTATTTGTTTCACCCTTTTATTGATGGGCAGTGTTACATTGTGTGAGCGATTATTTGCTCCAAGTGAGAATGTTGGTGTGAAATCGAACACTAAAGTATGCCAATGTTGTTTTCAATAAAACAAACATTTGAACAAAGCAAGCCGATCCACTTTTCTATGTTGATAAGAGCATTAAAATAAGAAAAAATAATGGGACAAAAAGAAATCAAGGGACATTTAGAATAAATAAAAATGTGCGATTAATTGTGATTAATTGTGAGTTAACTATGACATTAATGCGATTAATCGCGATTAAATATTTTAATCGTTTGACAGCACTAGTTTAAACACACATGACTCATTAAGAGACTAGCAAAAGTGGATTCGGACACGCCCTAAGTGCACCTGCGTCATGCACTTCAGACCATGCGCTCAGATTTGTAAAATAGGTCATTTAAAGGGTCAATGACAACAACAAAAAAATGTCTTTAAAAGAAAATCTAGTTAAAAACACAACATTTCATACATTTCTAGTAATTTTTTCATATTTTTTTAAAGAAAAAAAACTGTTCCTTGCAAATAAAAAAATAGGCAGTGAGGCTAAAAGTTAAGTAATAAAAGATTATGCCAAAATAGGTACACCGATTGTTTTTTTTTAAAGACACTTTTAAGTGAGGATAATTACATTGGATAGACACTGGACTTATTAATTGAAGCACCTCAGAAATCATTTTATTTTCAAACATTGAAAGCATGATCAATATATAGAGGCTTAGTCTGTATTAATCACATTTATTTATTTTTTAATAATATATCTGGACATACAATGCCATTAAAATAATAGGTTTTGTACAGAAAAAAAAATGTTCAATCCAATTGCAAGACCTTGTAAAAGTCATGAGTTCAAATTACTTATGCAACAATTAAGCAACAACTTTAATTGCAGTATCCACAAAGGGCTTTCAACCATCTAATGAATGAAATCTAATTAGAAAACAAGTAGTGTGCTGCTGTGCCTGTAGAAATGAACCCTTCAGATTGCTCAGTTCATTTCAAATCAGCAAGCTAAAAGCTATATAAAGAGAGCCTTAATTATTAGTAATTATTGACAAATGTGTGCAATTGGCATAATCACTACTCATCTGAAACAGATAGATGGCAGTTCTCTCTGTAGACTGGATATTAATGTTCTACTGTACGTTTAATTTTACATTTATTATGCACAAAAATAACTAAAAGGTCTATGTAGCTTTGCAATTACTTTGTCAGGAATGACAGCAACAAAGCCTTGTAATTAAAATGTTTGGTGATAGAATATACTAAGCTGTTTCTGCCTTTACTGTTCTCATGATTTCCAAACATTGTGAACTTTATTTTAGCTTGTTAAAACCGAAACAAAGCAATTAAAAACTTGATAAAAGCTCTACATTAAGTTCTGCCCCTTTGGTTACTGTATCTCAATAATTCATTTAATTATTAACGCTCAAGTCCTCCTTGTGTCACTAATATAAGTGACCCTCAAACAATATTCCATATTTTTAGATAAAAAAAAGTAAAAGAAGTATGGTCAAATTCACTTTATACTAGGTGTCTTTAAAGGGATAGTTCACCCAAAAGGGAAAAATCACCCCATGATTTACTCACCCTCAAGTCATCCTAGGTGTATATGACATTCTTCTTTCAGATGAATAAAATCGGAGTTATATTAAAAAATGTCCTGGCTCTTCCAAGCTTTATAATGGCAATAAATGGCAGCCCAAAATTTGAAGCTCAAAAAAGTGCATCATAAAAGTAGCACGGCTCCGGTGGGTTAATAAAGGCCTTCTGAAGTGAAGAAAAATATCCATATTAAAAACTTTATAAAGTGAAATATCTAGCTTCCGGCGGACCGTCTTCCATATTCAATTTACGAAGAAAGTGTAACGTAGCCTGGCTCCGCTCTCCTATGTACTTCCGCTCCATTTTCATTTTCCTTCAGTACTCCGCTTGAGATTGCGGTATAAACTCAAAAAAATAACTTGTTGAACTTACTTAAAAAAGCAGCATCAAGTGGTTCCACGCAACTATATTAATTTTGTAATTTATTGAGTATTGACTCATTTTTACAAATAACAATTTAGTTATATGACAAAGTAAAGTTGACAAAATTTCTTTGAGTAAATACAAACCATTTGAATTTGTCACTGTGCATGTGCAGTTTACTTAATAATGTTATGTTAAATTGATAAATGTTTTTTTATGTAAGGAGAACACATTTATCAATTTAATTTACCTTATTAAATTGACTATTTGCTCTACAAGTATAAGTGGAAATAACAATAAGCATATTTTCAGTAACAAAATGCAAAAATAACTAATTGGACAAACTCAATTTAATTGAGGGCAGGAATTCCATCCAATAAATGTGTGTGTATATGAGGGTCCACAGGCTAAACACAGCACCACTCTTCTGCATAATGGTAACCACAAAATGACAGAAACGCCTCTAAATATCCAACATAACTGAACATTAAAAACTAACATAAACTAATAACATCTTTCCCTTTACTGAAAAACAAAAATAAAACTTGAATCCCTGAATTTACTCTCCTAATGCAGTCCCTTGCAAAGCATGCTGGGAACTACAGATCCACTGCCCAGTTTGTTCGTTTCACTCAGCTGTGATAAGTTGACCGAACAAACACTTATTAAGTAAAGCTGACAATACTCATTTTTAGTAGAAACAACTCAGTAAATTTAAGTTCATGTAGTTACATGAGTTTTTAATAGTGCTGTCAAACGATTAATCGTGATTAATCGCATCCAAAAGAAAAGTTTGTGTTTAGATAATACATGTGTGTGTACTGTGTATAATTATTATATATACATAAAAACACACACACATATGTATATATTTAATTTAAAAATATATATATTTATATATACAATATTGATATGTATGTATTAAATAAATGATATGAATATCTATACAGTATATACATGCAAATATTTCTTAAATATATACATGTATATGTGTTTATTCAAATATACATAATCATCATGCAGCACACACACATGCATTATGTCAACACAAACTTTTATTTTGGATGTGATTAATCGCGATTAATCATTTGACAGCCCTAGTTTTTAAGTAATGTGAACAAGGATGATTTGAGTGCAACTAACAACAGTGAAAGTTCATTGTTTTGAGTATATTCTCTGGTTTTCTCCGGTCAAATTTTAACCGGTCCGATCAGCGAACAGAGGGAGTGGCTGAGAACGATGACGTTGATGTCGTGCGCTAGTTTGAGATGACATACGTCACGACCAAAAGTTAGCGATTGGTTATGGCAGATCCAGAGTGGCTCTGGGCAGATCCAATAGTTTTAAACTTCAACAGAGTTCCCGCCTTCAAAGAAGTTAACGCTTGTCAATGTACAATGTATAAATGAAATTAAATTAAATGTACGAGAGTCTGGTAGGACCAGGCTAAGTGTAACGCCTCTCGCAGTTCAAAATGCTTAAGTCTGACGTCAAGTTAGATATTTTACTTTACAAAGTTTCAAATATAGATATAATTCTTACACAAACCCATCTATTCACATCAGAAGGCCTTCATTAACCCCCAGAGCCGTGTGGACTACTTTTGTAATGGACGGATGCACTTTTTTGGACTTCAAATTTTGGGCTCCCATTCCCTGCCATTATAAAGCTTGGATTAGCCAGGACATTTATTAATTTAACTCTGATTGTGTTCGTCTGAAAGAAGAATGTCATATACACCTAGGATGGCTTGAGGGTGAGTGAATCATGGGGTAATATTCATATATTTGGGTGAGCTATCCCTTTAACAACTATGTTCTTACATAATACAAAAAAAATGTTAGGTTATTATAAAGTTGTTAAAGGTCATAGTTAAATATTCAAACACACAGATCAGTAGATTTATATTCCGAAATAGACAAAGCATATCTGATAAAATCAACAGTTGTAAATGCAGGACTGGTCTGCAATTTGTAAATTGAAGTTAAAAGTTAAACATTTAGTATAAACACAATGCACCATGCTGTTATGCATTATTTCTGGTGCATATGCAGCTCTTTAATAATCAAGCAAACCTCAAAATCTTAGAAATATTTTGGTTCACATCCATCACTACAGAAAGGTTGTGTGAGTCCCCTGGCCCACGGCTTTATCAGACAAACAAACAACACAAGCCAAGATTCTCCCATGTGACAACACACACACACACTCACACACACACACCTGCCAATGAAAGGCAGTGACCCGCATTGGTCAGTGCCGTCATATCTACAGACTACACACACAAGCCAGAGTGAGCTTAAGACAGTGTGTCAGCACCAAGGGCTCTTTTGGTGGTCACAGTGATCACATTTAGAACAGTTTAAGTTATTTTACATGGTTATTATGAGAAATTTATAGTAGGCTGGTAAATTACACTTGTGCAGCGGTTAATAAAATGGTCAGTTTTCTTATTTAATGCACACTAAAGGGGCTTTCACACTGGAGGAACATTTTCATAGTTCCAAGAACTATTGGCGGAAGTACCCACTTTTTGCCATGTTCACACCGCAGGAACTGGGAATGATTTTAGTTACAGGGACTAAATTATTACCTACTTCAAAGTAGGGTCTAACCAGTGGTGGAGGAAGTACTGAATCTCGGTACTTAAGTAAAAGTATAAATACCCAGAGATATATTTACTTTAGTAAAAGTAGAAGTACCACTAAGACAACCCTACTTAAGTAAAAAGTAAAAAGTACCTGATTTTAAATGTACTTTAAGTATTAAAAGTAAAAGTACTTGCATAACAATTTATTCTCTTAATGTCTATTCTAATAATTAAAAAAAGGCATTTTTTGGGGGGGTTAATGTAATTGTGCTTACCATCTGTGGCCCAGTTTACATTCTGACTAACAATTCTGGTTATCGGGGGATCTGCAGAGTTAAATATCATTATTCTGAAGCAATATTCTCACTATAGTGTTCAGTGAACAGCTTTGATGTATTTAAATCTGCATATTTATGATATTTTTACCTTTTATAAAGGGCATTTTCCCCCTAATCTTATTAAATATAGGATATGCTTCAGCTTTTCTTTTATATTCTTAAATTGTATCAATACATTAAATTAGAATAAGACAATATAGGGCTGTTACCAATCAAATTAAATAATTTACAATGAAAAATTACAACTTAATTAAATGATGTTATGAGATTGTTTTAAATATTTTTTTGAATACACATAAGAAATGTTGGAAAGAACGTTTTAACATGAAACTAAACTGCCAGTAGGTGGCCGCAGGTCTTAATGAGTGAGTCATTGAGTCGATTCGTTCAAACGGCTGATTCGTTCAGGAAAGAGGCAGTCGTTTATGAACAGGTCATTGATTCTTTGATTCAACCGATTCATTCAGAACACTGAATCATTCGGTAACACACTGTTGCTGCTTTGTTAGGAACTATTTTCGCTGCTGAAATAGAACGGAAACAGTCAATATATTGCATCTAAAATGTAAGTAACTTTTTGTTAATTAATTGTTTATGGAACTGTCAGTGTCATATGAAATCAGTGGCACATTTTCAGTCATGATGGCATTCAGGAAAACAGCACTCATGGTCGTTTGATGTTTTTAACTGCATTATATGTTTTAAATATAAAAACTCCACATTTTGAATCGTTACTGCAGTATGTGACTGAGTTTCTCTGTGTGAGCGGCGCTGATTTGTTTCCATTTCTCCTCATGAGGCTGCGCGAGCCTAAACAGCGCAACCACCGTCGGGTTCATTACAAGAAGACAAGCGTTAATGTCTAGCCCTGAAACTGATCAGAAAATGTAACGAAAATGGCGCGAGTGATTTCAATGTTAAGTCAATGAAAAGGCGCGTCTGGAGGTCCTGCGGCGCGATGCCGCCTCATTTGCGAGTCCAGTTCGCACGAATGGCGCAATTTTAACGCAAATTGAGCGTCTTGCACGATACGCGAGAGTGGTGCTTTTTGTGCAATCACGCATTTGAAGTGAATTCGCGTCTGATGCCTGAGTTGAAAAATTTGAACTTTGGCATCAATTCGCGCCACGTTAACCAATCAAGAGCCTGCTTGCTGCCCACATGTGGTAAAGTGACGTGATGAAACCTGCATAATTTAAAAATACAACTATTGTGTCACAAAATGTCGTTTTAAGACTTTTTCAGGTGAGAATGTAGTTGTTTAAAGCTCAAATCAGTGGTTTATTTATAAATAGAGCGCCTATTAAAAAAAAAAAAATTGTGCGTTTTTGTAGTTGTGAGATCCAGTCGATCAGCGGGCGCTTTTTTTTTTTGGATATTTAAATATGCAGTGAAGATAATGTAGGAGTTGCCTGGACCACATTTGTGTGGCTATTAATGTTTAATATATATTTGTAATGAAAATTAAAAGAGGAGGCGGTGAAAAAGTGGTGTTTTATGACATACTGTATT
Source organism: Gobio gobio (assembly GCF_949357685.1). Taxonomy (NCBI): domain Eukaryota; kingdom Metazoa; phylum Chordata; class Actinopteri; order Cypriniformes; family Gobionidae; genus Gobio; species Gobio gobio. The sequence goes on along the minus strand of NC_137112.1, from coordinate 10,568,557 downwards.
TCTCCTGGAGCGCCTTGAATGCGCGTCTATTTGGCTTCAAACACTCGATTTATAAGCGCGTCCACAGCGAATTGGACGCGCTTATAAATCAAGCGTTTGAAGCTAAATGTTCAAGCGTCCAACTAGACGCGGTAGACGCAATTTTGACGCTCTATTCGCGTTTGGTGTAAACGCAGCATTACACTGTTGATGCAATGTAAACAGTGAAGCAATTCCAGAATGGCGGCTTACCATTGGCCGACGCTGTTCATGGGAGCACCACGACGCATGCGCACGAGTCGTTCTGCCGTAGAACTAGGAAACACTGCACTGTTTACACTGCGTCAACAGCGTAAGAGTCTGACACAGACTAGAAGAGATTGATGAATAAAGTATTCTCGTCGCTTCATACAATTAAGGTTGAACCACTGGAGTCATTTTTTACAATGTTTTTACTACCTTTCTGGGCCTTGAAAGTGTTAACTAAATAGCTGTCTATGGAGGGGTCAGAGAGCTCTCAGATTTCATAAAAAATATCTTCATTTGTGTTCCGAAGATGAACGAAGGTCTTACGGGTTTGGAACGACATGAGGGTGAGGAATTAATGACAGAATTTACATTGTTGGGTGAACTAACCCTTTAAATTCTTTATTTTAGGAAGTTAAATTTAAGTTCACAGAAACTCTTCCCTCCACTACGGCTGTCAGTCATCTTCAAACAGCATGTCGCGTTCATTGTGTGTGCTCGAATTTTTCTCTTTATAATGAAGTAATATTGTCACTAGCCGGGCTCGAACTCCGGTCTCTGATGTGGTGAGTGAGAGCTCTACCACTTAGCCACAGAGTCGGGAATGTTGGACCCAAACGAAACACTCCAGGCAACACTTCAGGCAAGGAAGGTTTATTAATAAAAAAAAAAGGAACTTTGCAAGTCACAAAAAAATCCAACTAAAGTTCTTCTCAGACTGAGGTTCAAATAAAAAAACTCCACGAGGCGAGAAAAACAAAAACAGAGAACACCAATAACTAAGAACACTTTACTTGAGACAGCTTGGAAGGACTCAGTGGGGACACAGCAGGACACGCTTAGCCAAGACTCAAAAACTGAGTGAGGAACAAGTGAAAAAAAACACAGCTAAATACTCTAGGGCAAACAAGGCACAGGTGGCGATATTTTTTTTCCCAGGATGGTAGGGGAAGGTACCGCCTTTTTCGTTTATGATTGGCTAGAAGGGCTCTCCTCCGATTGGTTATATATCTCACGTTCATGGCAGGCTGTCAGCTAGTCTGTTTTGATCGTCGTTAAACGAAGTCAATCCAACATAGCCTACTAAGAAAACCGCTATATGTGCGTGTCTTCAGATTAATATTTCAAGTTCACAATTTCATAGCCTGTTTAGATTAGTCTTAGCTGTTTCCTAACCTCTCAATACCTGCGCCAAAACCATTTATTACTGGAGCTGTTCTCCCTGTCCGTTGATTTATACCTAATCCTAACCTCAAGATGATCCGGTATGATGTTCTCCAAGTTCTCCTTTGCACAAATATGACACCAGCAACACTTAACTTTCATGGCTACACACACACACGGGCGTCAGAACCATTGTATGTGGGTGCGGTACAAGACCCACCCACTTTTTACGATCAATGATATTGGACCCACTCACTTTTATCGTCTCTAACATTCAGCACATGTCTGTTTACCTACCCCTAATCGATAAACACTTATTATTAAACACATATTAGACGCTTTATTTCCACTTTTCTAATATTTTCTTAATTTGTATTGAAAATAAATGCCTTTCCGATTTGATTTGTGATGGGAAAACGGAGAAGATTGATTTCGGCGAAAGCCGGACTCGAACCGCGGGTCGATTTGTGTCAAAACTAGATGCCGTGCGTCTTACCCCTACACTACTACCACTCTCAATGATATGGCGATTTACGTAATTTTGTCTTTCCGACCTATACGTTTACCAAGTAAAGCGGTATATTTGTACTTAATGTAATTGGCATCTACTCCAGTAAAATAATTCTGAGGACCCACCCAGTAATGTTTAACATACAGTTAATGTTGATGCACTAATATTGTGTAATCCTTACCTTGAAATGGCTAACAAATGTTATTTGTTTTGTAAAGAGATTGTTTCTATAGAAGATGGGATGAATCAGCACATTGGCATGACACAGTGGCCCTTAACCACCACATTTCTGTGTGGCTTTAAAGTTACTGTACAGTCGATTTACCCATAGTGTTTGCCTCAACTAGATACACCATGTGAACTTGGAATATAAATCTGACGGCACGCACAAATAACCAATCGGAGGAGAGCCCTTCTAGCCAATCATAGACGAAAAAGGCGGTACCTTCCCCTACCGTCCTGGGAAAAAAAATATCGCGCACAGGTGACCTGGATAACGTTAACAAGGACACACAAGGAAGAACTAAGGCAGAGGGGAACACAGGGGACCTCTAGAGGCCCGGAGACAAACAACAAGAGGCAGGATGCTGACAAATATGTAGTTAAATGATGTATAGATATTATAAACTGATCAAGAAAAAAAACAGTATAGTATCGGTTTGGCATAGGTGTAGGCAGATTTCCATGGTTGCGGTCTCGGTATTGGTATTAGACATGAAAAATTGGAATCAAGCCATGCCTAGTTCCTATAAAGAACATAAATCAGATGAAGACTTTAAGGGCATTTGTTTTACTTTTGTAATCTGTGTTAAGTCGCTATACTTGATGTCAATGTAAATCTGTCACATCTGGGTCTTTATCTAGATACATTTATTAAAAAATAAAATAAAGGGTTAGTATTTATATCAAAAGATCACAAAGAGCTATCAAATGTTGATTTACACTGGATTTTATGCTGTATTTTACACTGGAAAAACCCTACAATAGCTACCACAGCTAATATCATTGACACTCACACTACTGTACTCACAAAACAGTAAATTCTCTTCCAGAACTTGACAACCCGAGGTGACGGTTCTGTCAGAAAGCGAGCTCTTGCGCAGGGATTGCATGGACACTGGACAGGATGTCATGAAAGCACTGAAGCCTATATAATAAAAAGGCCCAAATCCCCTTCTCAGTACAGGAAACCAGTCAAGATCCTCACAGAAATGAGTTGAGGAGACCATGGCTGTCAGTTCTGTATAGTGTCTCTGTGTAACATAGTGTGAGATACAGTGACAGTGAACAGAATCCGCATTAATCCTCTCCTGTTGTTCAAATGTTTGTATTTTTCAATAGTACTAGGGCTGGGTATTGACACGAATTTCACGATTCAATTCAGATTCTTTATTTTGGATATATATCAGGTACAGTACATGGCAAATTTTCTCAAGGAAAATAAAAATCTCTCACCTAATGCTGTAAACTATACATGGGAGTCAGTTGGTACTATATTACTATGATATTGAAGGTTTAAATGAACTGATTTGTATATAAACACTTAAATTACACTCCAGGAGGTTATAATACAAACTTTACAATTACATAATCATATTTCTACTCCAGTTCGTTTTTTTAAATATAAACATTTAAATGGTGGCTGTCAACTTTACTGATTAATTCAAACATGCATTATATATTGATTAAAACATTAACATAGCCTATGTAATATGGTGCATATATTTAGCAAAATGCTCCTCTCTAGAGTTATTTTTTCTAGCTGACTATTACTAATGAGTTTATGGTCACTGAATATGGTTTTTCTGAGGTAAATGTGACGTTACGTGACATTGTTTATCTGTTTTATTGATGTCTTTCCGCAGTTGTGTATCTTTTAACATACCTTCAGATGTTCATTCATGTTTCACATTGTAACTGGTATTAAAGAGGAGATGCTCAGATCAGGTGCGCTTCCACTTCTCTTCAACTGAGGCGCTACTGCGATCTAAAGATTTTAAAGGGAATGGGAGATGAGACTCTGATTGGTTTATTGCACGTTACGCCCAAAACACACCCATGACTCATTAAGAGACTAGGTACAACCCTTTCAGACCATGTTTCAGCCATTTTTTTCGTCGTTAAACTAGCAAAAGTGGATTCGGACACGCCCTAAGTGCACTGTGCACTTCAGACCATGCGCTTAGATTGGTAAAATAGGGCCCTGAGACTTTGTTTCATATCAAAAGTAACAAAGCACAAAGTTTATTGCGATTTATTGGAGGGGAGGCACACTACAATGTTACATTCATTCATGAACTGAAATGAGGATAGGGATTTAAGAATCGATATCGGTTTGTGAAAATAAGAATCGATTAAATTCTACTAAAGTACTAAAAAAGTACTTCTTCATCATGTCCTTCATGTTATTCCTGCATGTTTTATCCGATTCTAAAGTGATCTGTGATTCTCATAACATTCCATAAGCAAGAAATGAAAGCTTCTAAACAAAATCCAAAAATCACAAATAATAACCTTTCATTCAGATCACTTGACTTCGTTAATGACAGTCTCTCCTGTTCTTCACACTGAATATGAGCAGACTGCTTATAAAAATAGGAAGCTGAGAAACGAAGCGTGCCAGGATTTATTGCTGTGGTGAGCTGTCATCGCCTACACGAAACTCTACAAATATTCTGCAGGTGTATGAGGCTGCCCCAGCTCTCAGCTTTAAATGTAACATCAGGGGACAAGGCAAAATCACCTGCCACTAGATGAGAAATTTCTTCTTTTTTTGAGAAGTGTGAGCTTGTTTTTTCATTTCAGATATGAAATTCAGAAGGCAAAAAAATAATTTATCAGTTGCGGTTACATTAAGGTTCTGGTTACAGTACTTTCTTCCGTGGAACACAAAATGATACAAAAAAATAGCCCATATGATAAGGTATTACATATCAGTCAGAAAATTTGAAATTAAAGTAATTCACTGAAAATCTGTCACTCCCACTACAGCTCTCAAAAATCATTCATGCAGCCACAGAGGCACATTTGGCTCTTTAAAAGACGTGATAACTAATGAAATTTGTCATATATTTTTGGGATTAACGACCTGAGCCCTCATTTATCAACAGTGTGTAGAAAAAGTCCTACGACTGAAATTTAGAATGTTTCTAAGTACAAGGAAATCCGTATGAGCAAGCAATTATTGTTGATAAATCCCACATGAGTGTAAGTACCATGCTCGTTCACGGTCATTAGCATTCGGAAACGCCTCCAATGAACCATATAAGGTGACAACACATCCCTTGAAAAATCATGTGATTGTGTTTTTTCCTCACCACAATTATGGCAAAGAAGAGGAATTCCACAAACAGTATCCCGCAACGACGTTTAACAACAACAAATTTGCATAACAAATGATTTGCACATTAACAGAATGAAACCCTTTTCTATTTACATCATTACATTTGCTGGTTGATGGGGCTTTTCTGGCGATGTGGGTGCCATCTATGGCTCCAAATATGTTTGGGAATCTGGCAATAGCATGAAAGCCCCATTTTATTTTGGCTTTTTGAGTATTTCGGTAAGGGAATTGGATGTAGGTTGGGGCCAAGGAAATAATTGCATCCAACATTTGTCACAGCTGTTTTTTATAGGGTTTGACACCAATTACACATCGTGTTTAAAATGACAACAACAACAAACAAAAACAAAAACAAAAAAAATATATATATATACTGTATATTAAATTGAGTGTTTTATAATTAAAGGGAACACAGGACATATGTGATTTGCTTAATGCATACTGTGACACTCTTAAATGCTTTTTATGTGTATTATCGCTATTCTACCACTAGATTCTCTGTGTAAGCACGCTCAGAGGTGTGCTTATATTTACACACATTTCTGCGTATAAGTACAAGTTGGTAAATCCCACACTTTGCGTGAAACTGTTCTTACGCACTCACTACGCACAGATCTGTGCATATGCACCGTTGATAAATTAGGGCCCTGGACTTTTCGCTAACAAATGTATTGCATGACTACAGAAGACTTGGGGCGTATGAATCATATAGACCAATTTTATGGTGCTTTTATGAAGTTTGTAGTGTCCGTATGCTTTTATCATAAGAACGGCGTGAACATTCTTCAGAATATCTTCTTTTGTGTTCCACAGAAGAAAGAAAGCTCTTCTTTCTTCTATGGAATATGTGATTCATTGAAATTCCTTAACATGTTAAAATTATTTAATTGAAATAAATTACTGAAGCACATGAAATTGCATCAATAATGTAATGTCATGCAGAATTATTGATTCCAGTGTCCAGATGATATGCGGACTATGTTTCAAAGCAAACCCACGTCTGGCTAGTAAAGGTTTGATGGATGCGGACTGTAAGCACGCGTGAGTCTGTTATATTGATGCGCAACAAGCTGCGCATTAGGGCTGCTCGATTATGGCAAAAAAACTTTGGTCAACATTAAAATTATGCTTATTTAACATGATTACTGGAGGGTGATATGATCAGTCTTATTTCATGATACGAGTACTTTTAAATGTCATTGAAATTTCACATTTATCGATACTTCTGCAAAAACGAATACTAGGTTGATTAATGTAAGTAAAAAGTCCTCAACAGTTACAGAAGACAAGTAAACATAAAAAACCAACAAAGAAACTAATTAGGCTATTTAAAGGAACATTTTTTTTTGAAAATAGGCTAATTTTCCAACTCCCCTAGAGTTAAACAGTTGAGATTTACCGTTTTCGAATCCATTCAGCCGATCTCCGGGTCTGACTTTTAGCATAGCTTAGCATAGATCATTTAATCGGATTAGACCGTTAGCATCTCGCTCAAAAATGACCAAAGAGTTTCAATATTTTTCCTATTTAAAACTTGACTCTTCTGTAGTTACATCGTGTACTAAGACCGACGGAAAATGATAAGTTGTGATTTTCTAGCCCGATATGGCTAGGAACTATTCTCTCATTCCTGTGTAATGATCAAGGAACTTTGCTGCCATACCATGAGTGCAGCGGCGCAATGATATTACGTAGCGCCTGAAAATAGGCTAACTTCCGTCAACATAACCAACGTGACAACGTGCTAGCACAGAGAGCGTGCTGGGGACTATTTTCAGGCACTGCGTATTATCATTGCGCTGCTGCACCCATGGTACGGCAGCAAAGTTCCTTGATTATTATGCAGGAATGAGAGTATAGTTCCTAGTAGCATCTTTTCATTTTCCGTCTGTCTTAGTATACGATGCAACTACAGAAGAGTCAAGTTTTAAATAGGAAAAATATAGAAAGTCTTTGGTCATTTTTGAGCGAGATGCTAACGGTCTAATCAGATTCAAGGATCTATGCTAAGCTATGCTAAAAGTGCTACCGCCAGACCCGAAGATCGGCTGAATGGATTAGAAAACGGTAAAACTCAACTGTTTAACTCCAGGGGAGTTAGAAAATGTGGAGTGTTCCTTTAACAGTTTAGGCACGTATCTGAAGCCCATAGTATACTTTGATAATACACGTTTCACTTCATCTTAGAGCGTGCACACAGACGGCCGCCTAGGGAACAGCGTCTCTTTCGCAGCTTAATGCGATTTTAATAACACTGTTTAATATCAATCACGTCCTGCAGTTTAGCAACAGTAGACTTTATTTTACATCACTCTCTTTTTCGGCTGATTTGGATGTTAAGATTTGCTAAGGGAGGAATGAAAGCGCACCGCTGTGAAGGAAATTAAAGAGCGATGGATGGAATGCGGCAGCGGCAAAATACGATTAATTGCACATCCCTACTGTGTATGTGTGCTCTCGATGCACTGATCGCACATTGCATTTATGCACAGACGCTGAAAAAAGCTGGCAGAAAATACAGTTTTGTGAGAATCCCCCTTCAATCTCTCGTGGTTTACTTTGCCGGATATTGCAAATGATGACAAAATTAACAGGATCAATTGTGTATGCAGAATTTCCCGATAAGTGTGTGATTAATCGCGATTAATCTATTGACAGCCTTAATAAAGGCCTTCTGAAGCGAAGTGATGCGTTTGTGTAAGAAAAATATCCAAACTTTATAAAGTAAAATATGTAGCTTCCGCCAGATCGAAAAAAACTGAGAGAGGCACTATACTTTTTCCGTAAGTTGAATACGGAAGGCGATCTGGTGGAAGCTAGATAATTTACTTTATAAAGTTTTAAATATGGATATTTTTCTTACACAAGCGAATCGCTTCGCTTTAGAAGGCATTTATTAACCCCCCAGAGCCGTGTGGGGCAATTATATGATGGATAGATGCACTTTTATGGACTTCAAAAACGTAGCAACAATTCACTGCCATTATAAAGCTTGGAAGAGCCCGGACTCTTTTAATATAACTCTGATTGTGTTCGTCTGAAAGAAGAGTGTCTTATACACCTAGGATGGCTTGAGGGTGAGTAAATCATGGGCTAAATTTCATTTTTGGGTGAACTATCCCTTTAACAACAGCAAGCGTGAGATAAAAAAACACATTTGCTAAAGCAACCATGACATTTTAGCTGCTTCTACAAGTATTGAGCTGAGCGAGTCATGTTTAAAGAGACTCGTACCCAAGCGCTGTACCAGGTGAACTACAGAGCAAGATTACAACATCAGAAAAGTCGTATACTGTACATCCGGAGTTGGCTATGTGATGCGAATGACCATTTAGACCACTTACTTATTTAAATCTTTAACGCTATTAAAGATAATAGTTATCATACTTGTAAAGATATTAAGTCTACCAGCTCTCTAAAGCTTAATCAGCACCACCCAGCAGGAAAGTCTTCTTCTGATTCATTACCTCAAATTGGGAAGTATGGAAACTGACTCATCGTTATAACAACACTGTTGGAGAAACAACCCTTGCTCTGTGCAGCAGGTTCGAGACAGAAAAGAGCTGTAGTGCAGGCGCTGAACTGGGTGTTGCTTGTTATTGATAAGAAGCTGGAGGTGTTTTGATGGTGTACAGAAGAGAAAGAACAGACACACGCTTGACCACATGCTGCTACAGGGAGAACCGACATGCCTGATTGGACAACAACACCAGAGATGAAACCATACCAATGCAAGATGGAAACAGTCAAGGTGTGTGTGTGTGTGTGTCTTGGTAAACCCGATGTTATGAGGAGAAAATGTCCCCACAAAGATGGCAATATCTGAAATCCTTGTCCTTGTGGGGAATTATTTTGGTACTCATGAGGAAAACGGCTTATAAATAATACCAAGGGATGTTTTTTGAAAATTTAAAAATGAAGTTTTGTGTGATGGGTAGGTTTGAAGTTAGGATATACAGCTTGTACAGTATAAATATCATTATGTATATTAGGGGTGTCGCAATATACCGGTTTTGACGATAACCGTGATATTCAAAGCACAAAATATCGACATCGTGTTAATTTAGGGTGTGGCAATATACCAGTATTGGCGATAACCACAATATTTAAAATGAACAGGACTGGTATGATAACATGACGCGTAAATACTCCGGTGTCCCGAGTCTGACTGTAGCTGTCTTTTTTCCTCCCTCTCTATTACACACTGTTGCAGCCATAAAAATAGTTCAGCTTTGTTTGTAATGTCAAATTTGTTATTTTTCGTTTTGTTTCTTTATTAAGTTAATTTAGAAAAAAATTTGGGGCAATTTTCGTTAGTTAAATTAAAGTTTTAGTTTTTTTCCTAATGACCAAGCGGCCAGCGGCCGACAGTGAGTTAACCGCATGTTTGATCAATTTATCCTCTCAAATCAACACTTGACTTGTCTTGCCTATAATAAAATCCATATATATAAAAAACTTCAAGCATATCACAATGTAAGTTTGTTTACTATCACCCTTCACCACCACAGTAAAAACGCATTTTTGACAAGCTGCGGCAGGCTCGCAGGCAACGCCGCCTGCAAACGAAACGGGCTACACAATCTAAACTATAAAAATAAAAACATGCATTGTCTTACCTTATATCTCTCCGCAAAATGAATATAAATCCAATCTTCAATTGCCACTCTATAGGCTATGCAAATTCAGTTCACGACAACGAAAGCAACAGATATGAGTTTAGGCTATTTTATTTATCGGATCATTTCAAGATCAAAGGCCGTAATAGGAAAACGAGCGACCTAAGCACTGGTAAGAGCATTTAGTCTCATAATGGAGATTATTGTGTTTTTGAGCATCTGATTCTGAGCCTTGGGCTACTTTCAGTTGCGGCCGTTTGCGTCTTTTCTTGCATCTTCTTAGTGCCCCCTCAGCACTCGCACGAAGCGCGTGGTGGGAGCGGTGGATCATCTGAGTGATCGGATTTAAATCCGCCTCGAAAGAATTTCGGAAGACATTTACTCCTGATCTCTTCACAATATGATAGATATATGATCAGAGAAAACGAATGAAGTGAGCAGGTGTAAAAAGGCCATAACTCTTGCAGCTGCACTGAAGGAACGCGGCCGTCAGAGTCACCAGTCAGCCAGTCGACGATCGCGGTCTCATAGTTTCTTTTAATTAATGAATAATGTCTATTCTTGTATTTGTATTTGCAATCTAGTCATGGCCAATAACATTTATGTTAATATTTATTCATCATCATACTGTTGAACTTGACAGTATTTTCTCTCTTGTTATTTCATAGGGAGCTTCAAAGACAATTTATCAGTAACAGAGTATTACCCTGTTTATCATTATCCAATTATGTTTGTTGGGTAAAAAATAAAACTAAATAAACAAAGTAAAAATTAATTGGTAACACTTTACAATAAGGTTCTTTAATTAACATTAGTTAACATGAACTAATAATGAACTGCACTTATTAATCTTTGTTAATTTCAACATTTACTAATGCATTATTAAAATCTTGCTAAAATGCACTGTGAACTAACATGAACAAACCATGAACAGCTCTATATTAACTTACATTAACAAAGAAGATTAACTAATGCTGAACAGCTGTTGTTCATGGTTAGTTCGTTAACTAATGCATTAACTAATGTGAACTAATACAACCTTATTGTAAAGTGTTACCAATTCATTTGATAACTTTCTCCCCCAAGGTTCTATAGATATCGCGATATATCGATATCGTGATTTTTTTTGGCCACAATAACAGTGGTGTGAAAAATCTGATATCGTGACAGCCCTAATGTATATGGAAAGTCCCCATAAAACATGGAACACAACAGTTTTTTTTGTGTGTGTGTGTGTGTGTGTGTGTGTGTGTGTGTGTGTGTGTGTGTGTGTGTGTGTGTGTGTGTGTGTGTGTGTGTGTGTGTGTGTGTGTGTGTGTGTGTGTGTGTGTGTGTGTGTGTGTGTGTGTGTGTGTGTGTGTGTGTGTGTGTGTGTGCGCGTGTGTGCGTGTGTGTGTGTGTGTGTGTGTGTTTTCACCTCTCTCCACTGCTTGGTCTCCACACCCTGAGTGTACAACACGCACACTGAAAAAGGGATAAAAATATAAAAGATTAGTGCCAGCTTACATACAAAAATTACAGAAATTAAACAAAAACATTATGAACTTCTCAAATGAACATTCCAGATATGAAACTATATGATAATTTTGTGAGACGAACAGATACAAAATTGTTGTTATTTACTGAATCTTGTCAATCTAGAAATGTATCAATACAAATATGCCTTAAAATGCAACAGCTCAGGGTTGACATCAGAGACATTATTAACGGAAAATAGGGAAGGAACTTGACAATTGTGCTTCTGAAATGGTATTAGGAAAACAGAAATTAAATTCAGTCTGCTCTGATTGGTCAAATGGCCCAGTCTGTTGTGATTGGTCTACTTTTCTCTGATTGGTCAGACGGCCCAGTCTGTTGTGATTGGTCTATTCTGCTCTGATTGGTCAAATGGCCCAGTCTGTTGTGATTGGTCTACTTTGCTCTGATTGGTCAGATGGCCCAGTCTGTTGTGATTGGTCTACTTCGCTCTGATTGGTCAGATGGCCCAGTCTGTTGTGATTGGTCTACTCTGCTCTGATTGGTCAGATGACCCAGTCTTTGTGATTGGTCTACTCTGCTCTGATTGGTCAGTTGGCCAAGTCTGTCGTGATTGGTCTACTCTGTTCTGATTGGTCAGATGACCCAGTCTGTTGTGATTGGTCTACTCTGCTCTGATTGGTCAGACGGCCCAATCTGTTGTGATTGGTCTACTTGTCTCTAATTGGTCATACGGCCCAGTCTGTTGTGATTGGTCGACCGCTTACAGTGCGTGTCAGAAACCAAACGGCCATTATCATATGTGAATTTCTGCTCTGGATCTTCCTCAACACTTGATACACAGTGATACGAACAGTAATGAGGCCAGTAATGAGTTTTTTTCCATATGAATTCCAGCATGAGTCTCATCCTTTGGAATTGTAGCAAAGTGGATTTGCAGCACAGACAACAGCGTCTTCTCGACATGAACAACATTAACCAAACTCTTCCAGTCTCAGCTACAACTACAGTGTATTAGGGTCAAAGTAGACGTCAGGGCATACAATGAAGACCATAGGCTGCTATTATGCAAATTTGTAACAAACCTAAGTAGGTTCAGCAGGAAGTGTGACTGTACTTACTGACGACTTGTTTCGGCAGTTCAGAATCAATTCTTTTAGGAGACAATAGTGTTATTTGTCGTGCATTTTCATCTTTGAAACTTTTGTAGACCTTTTTACATTCACAAACAGTAATATTACACACTGTATGAAGGGTAATATTCGAAAAAAGTATAATAGTGCACTTTAAAATGTGGTAAAGGTGAGCTGAATTTTCATTTTTGGGTGGACTATTCATTAATTATCACTCCCTGTCTACCACTCCAACAGATGAGAACTTGCTGCCATTTGAGTTGAGAATTGAGTTCATGTTACATTCAGGTTCGTCGGACACACGCAGAGCTTTGCAGATGAGAAGAACTCATCAGAATCACGCTGATGTTTGATGAGCGGCGAAAGACAGGAGATCACAGAGAAAACGAGGGGGGGGTCGCTAATTAATGCGAAAGAGTATAAAATGAAAAGAATGTTGGCTGTACTCACGTGGATCAGATTTGGAGAACGTGTCTCTGTCTAAAAGATTCCTGCAGAGAAAGAAAAAAACAAGATCAGTATAATTCTGACAGCTTGATTAAACACTATCAGTGACACACTGACATTTAAAGCTTTACTGGAGAGGCTTTTTGACAATTTCATTAAACTGTATTATTAGAATTCCACAAAAGCAGATATCAGGATAAAGATGACATGCAAAGTCTTGACTGTAGGCTCCCTCGAAAATACCAATGGCATTTTCACATGTTTAAACCTCAGTAACTTCACATTTGTCATCCGAACTACTGTAGCAGGGTTTCACTTTCAACATGTGAGGTAAACAGCTAAAAATGTCACATTGTGATGGCAAATGCTTCACTGTATTTTCCTTTTCTGTTTTTCAACAGATGTTCAAAATCAAGCACAGCGTTAGTTCAGGCAGGCCACGTAGGCATAGTGTTGCTGTCAGCTGACGTGGTCAGCTGTCAAATCGTTCCAATCACTACTATTCTCCTATTAGACCGGGGATATATATCCGTGGCATTTCTGCTCGGGAAGTACGCTTAAACTGCTTGCAAACCTCCCTCCCTCCCCACTGTAAGTATCAGCATATTACTGTCCACCTTCTGGCTGCCGTTTTCTTCTCTTTTCTTCAAGTCCTAGCTGTCATGGACCTCACTGCTGAGAGACACTCATCCTCATAGAAGAGCTACACGTCCCAGAATTCACTGCACGACAAGTTACCACTGTTCCACTTAAAGACTTTACTTAAGTGTCTTAAAATCATCTGTATATCACTCAAGCTGATGATTCCATGGGGGTTAATGCAAAGCTCTCGTATGTTCTATTAATAAAGGATAGCCCCATAAAGGAACCATACCGCCAAAGATAAACTGTGTTTATGTTATTTGCCAAAGTGGTCCTGTCTGAACTATTATTTTCACAAAAAATGTAACTAAAATTAAAATGAAAACTAAAAATATCAATCTAAAACTGTTGTCCAATCAATCCAATAGCCAAGTTAACAATGTAAAAAAAATTCAGGTCTCCAATTGAAAATTTTCTAGTGACCGATCACATCTAAATTTTTGAGTTGCCCAAATCGCATTTCTGTGAATTGATGCAATTTAATTCAATAGAATTTCAAGAAATTCAATTTGGCCAACTAAAAAATTTTGATGTGATCGGTCACTAGAAAATTTTCAATTGGAGAACTGATTTTTTTTTACAGTGTACTAACCACCCAAGTATGCAAATAAGAAAAGGTTTGCGAATGTAGTTTAAAATCTTAAAACCTGATTACTAGAAAATATAATTGGAATATATTCAGGGCTTGACATTAACTTTTTTGCTCACCAGCCACTGTGACTAGTGGTTTTCCAAAGTTACTAGCGACAATTTCGCTGTTTGGAAATTACATTTTATATGATTAAAGTTGACTTTGGTATGCTTAAATTACTTTATTGTGAGTCATTTTACTTGATTTAGAAGATTTTAAACCCTTTCAAACTTTCAAATGCAGATTGACCACGCAAATCAAGATTACATTGTATATCAGCTGGTATGTGCAGGTGGGCAATATGAGTATAGGCTAATATGAGAAATGTAATCTGATATGAGCTATTTTTGTTTGGCTATATAAAAGAACAAATAAGCAAATTAGTGAATTACAAAAACAACAATTTTTTCAGATAGAGTAGGTTTATTTAATATGTATAAATTTTTTAAACATCTGTAGTTGTTTGATTAACATTAATGACAGACAGGTATTTAATTGGGCTGCTGAATGCATGGACGTAATATTCTGACACATATCCAGTTATTACCCAAGTGTGTTTACGCACACTTAAGCCATTTCGACTGTGTTCATGCGAGATACTCCACACGATGGACATTTTGACATCTGTGTGCGCGTATATTTGACTATTCAGGCGCAAGGAGAACTGATCGCGCGTGCGACAGAGAGAGCACACGCGAGAGAGCGCTTCTGTTGTGTGTCATTCAGCGAAATTCCGCCTACCCGCCTTCACTAACTGCAAGTTATTTGTGATACAACGGTCTTGGCATTTCAGTTGGCTGTAGGCTGAAATTATATTCAACCCGTCAAAGTGGCTAGTGGCTAGTGGCTGCCTTACCCGCCACAGCTGAAATCTACCTGCATTTGGCGGGCAGGCAGGTGTTAATATAAAGCCCTGAATATATTTACAAAATTAATGTACCATAGCAATATAAAGTTTGTTTTGGATATATACCATGATAGTACCATGGTATTCTTTTAATCACATTAGAGTACCCTGTGAATACCATCATATGATAATCATCAAGTACCAAGGTATATATAATAGTACCATGTACACTACAGTACTTTTTGTGCAAGTATATAGATTCTTCACAAAAGTTTCTCTTATTCCATGTAACCATTAATTCATCCAGACACTGAAAACTGTCACATACTCCCACACCAGAGACTGGACTACACTCTAGAGACCAGACAAGTTTTTTGCAGCGAATGTGTACAGTGCTATGTTTATTTTTTTGTAGATATTTAAAACTGTGGTAGATTATTATCTCTGTTTCTAAATGCAGCAGATCTTCGTGCACATCCTACCTAGACTATTTTTAACCAGCAATAATAATCAGACAACATGTTTTGTTGCTAAGATTTTTGCTCTCTGTCAGGGCAGGTGGTTCTTCTTTTTCTTCAACAGGAAGTGATTTTCTGTTTTTCTCTTGTGTTTCATTCACATTAACACAGGGCTCTACAGTGCGACAATTTCAGTTGGCAGCACCACCTTTTCCTTGGAGGACTAAACCTCCTGGCGCCTCTTAAAGAACCTGATAATCAAGTCGTGACATTCCTAAGGGCTTACCATCCACTGCATCGTGATGAGTCGCTATAGCAGCCACATACACTTTTAAGGTGGAGGGGACAGCCACTTCTCCAACCTGTTCTGCAAAACGGAAGCCCTGATCCGACAGTGCATCTCTGTGGTTCTTTCCTCAGGAAAAACACCAATCTGTGAACAGACGCCAATATTCACCGTAGGTGATAGTCCATTTAGGTCTTCCACATCCTGTCTAAGGGCAGGCATGGAGGTTCCAGAGGTCTGGGCGCAGGTGCCAAATTGTGCCCTGCTTCTGGGAAAGAAGGTCCTCCCTGGAATTTGCCAGGAAGAGGCTGTCGCAAGGAGCATGAGCTCTGAGAACCAAGTCCAGGTGGGCCAGTATGGTGCAATCATCAAGACCTGTTCTTAGCCCTCCCTGACTTTGCGCAACATCTGTGCAAACAGGCTCACTGGGGGAAATGCATACTTGCGAAGGCCTTGGGACCAGCTGTGTGCCAGCATGTCAGTGCCCAGTGGAACTTCAGACAGGGAATACCACAGCGGGCAATGGGAGGATTCCTGGGAAGCCAACAGGACCACCGGTGCTTCGCCGAATTGAGGGATGGAATATTCACTCTACTTGAAGCATTACTCATTGTGAGAGCACGTCGGGTGCGTGATTGAGTTTGCCTTGGATGAGTGACTTCTGACTCCAAAGGAGGAGATGGCGGGGGAGTGGCGAGTTGCGACATGCTATGTGAGCGTAAACCGTGTAAACCACCATGGCAATTTATAAGCCAACACTGCTGTGTAGTCCATCGGGACTGACACATGCTTTCCCATGGATCAATGGCTAAAACTTCCACAGGGCCAGCAATACAGCCAGCAGCTCGAGGCAGTTGATGTGCCAACACAGTCGATGTACTGTCCAGGACCCTGATGCTGTGTGCCCATTGCATATAGCGCCCCAGGCAGTTCAACACTGACTGGGCACATTCTGCTATGAGACGCACTATCATAGTGACTAAGACCAAATCCACACAGAGAAAAAGAGAATTCTGTACCAGGGAGCGCTTGCTTTTTCTCTGTTGACCCAAAGCCCCAAACGGCTGAGGTGTCAAAGCACCAGGTTCCTGTGTGAACGCAATAAAACCTGAGAGTGCACTAGAACTAGCCAGTCATCGAGACAATTGAGAATGCAAAAGCCCACTTCTCTTAACAGGGCAAGGACAGCCTCTGCGCCTTTCGTGAAGACGCAAGGTAACAAGGACAGCCCATAGGCGAGGATCTTGTACTGATATGCTCGCCCCCCCACAGGCATCCCGAGGGAGAAACGAGACATGAGAGTATGTTTTTCAGGTCAATCTTGGTGGCGGACACATGTAAAAATGTGTTTCAGCATTAATACTTTGGAATGAGTGCTTACGTAGGACCCAATTCAATACAGGCCTAAGATTGGCCACAAGCCTGCAACCCACCACCTATCTCCGTTATGATGGAATAAAGGCTGTAAAACCCTCTCTTCAACTTGGTTAGAGAGTTCTCCAAATAGGCTTTACCACGTCCTTCGCAGGAGGACCACAACCTTCGCAAACAGGATGAAGCAGCCACTGTTGGGCAAAAGTTCTCCACAAGTGTTAGGCTCCCTTGGAAGATGGGGCATTGAGAAAGCGTCCTTAGGTAGCCCTCCTGTATCACAAAAGTGGACATCGCCAAAATCCAAAATAATTTAAAAAAGTGGGCATCACCTGATCAAACATCTGTGCTGTGAACTTCGACACCCTAGGGTGAAATGGGTCAGCGAGCGAAGTTTCTGCATGAGTGCTGGGTCAGGCCTACCCTTGTGCATTTCCATGGCATGCAAGGTGGAGGCGGACCGTAGTGAGGGTGGACAAACCTGTGAAGCGGGTTCTGGAAATAAAAAGATGCCTACCATGACTTTATGAGCTCCGGAATTGGGGCAGAGAGCAGCTGTGTGTGGTACTCCAAGACCAGAAACGAATCATCTAAATGCGAATGCTCGGGGCAGGAGGAATCCACTCAACAATCCTGATGTTTGCGGTAGCCCGGGCAAGCACATCTCAGTGTCAGACTCAGTGTGCACAACCACCTGTTGGTGGGGCTCAGGTGAGTCTTCCACGTCAGAATGCCTCCGATGCTGCGATTGCATCTTGAGAAATTAGGTTCACGCCAAGGGGACTCTCTTGTACTATCTGTGTGTGTGGGAGAGAGAACCGCTGAAAAGTGCCGCAGGTAACCAACAAAGCTTCTAGGCAGAAGTGAATGGAATTCCACTCGCCAATTCTCATTGGCCTTTTCTGAAGTATCACAGGTGTTTTGGGGCTAATATCTTTGTGACATTTTAGTCTTTGATGAATAGAAATAAAACTAAATAAAATGAAGTATTGACAAACGTATTAATTTCTTACATTTTTAATCTAACTATTGAATTGTAGTGGTTTCCACAAAAATATTAAGCCGCACACCAGTTTTCAACATTGATAATAATAAGAAGAACAAATGTTTCTTGAGCAGCAAGAATGATTTCTGAAGGATCATGTGACACTGAAGACTGGAGTAATGATGCTAAAAATTCAGCTTTGCATCACATTTTCAATATAATAAAATAGAAAACGGTTGTTTTAAAATGTAATAATATTTCACAACATTACTGTATTTTTGATTAAACAAATTCACACCTCGGTGAGCATAAGAGACTTCTTTCAAAACCATTTTCTCTGAACACAGATATTAATTCCGTAGCAATAGTTTCACTTCTGTTGATACTGTATGAGCTATGAGGATGGTGGCCCTGCCTCATTCCCAGAGGCTCAACTGTCATCACATCTCAACGTCTAAATCAGAGATGGCATTTCTATTATGAGGATTACACACACATACCCACACACACACACTCAGAATGGATTCAGGCAGAATAGATGATCAGAAGGAAATGTGTGGTTTTGGTCTCACCAACAAAGCAGCTGTGATTATAGGTTCTCTTTGCATCCGCCTGGAAAGGCCCTCACCCTACATATTTTTGCTTCACCTCTCTTCACATCTACAGGAATCGCTCTGCTCATAAGCCTTTCATCTACGTAAAATCAACCATGTTTACACTGCAGATGATAATTAGCATGTTGGCCCGAGTCATCAGGAATACAGGAACTGACAGAAGATGTGGCCACTGACTGCTTGTACTCTCGGTAATTTAGTATGTTTCATTTATGTAAACTTTTTGCAATTTATCTTTTTACAGTACACTGAATTGTGATTTGTGTGGCGCAGATTTAACCATTCATAGTCGCTTTTATTTGAAGTAACTTGAGTAACTTGTTGAAGTATTTTGACTATCAAATTATCCAATTAAATTTAAATAATAAAATTGTACAAAAAATAATAATAATTGTTATGGATTAAAATATATATATATCAATGGTTGAAACAACTGTAATAAAAATTTCAACTTGCCATTAGTAAACAAAATGACCAACATAAAATGTATTTGGGTGTATAAGAGCAATTTAGGTCACTGTAAAAGTAATTTTAAATTACTTTAAAATGTTTGGATATTTTTAAATTGCAAAGAAATCATTTATGTTTGTTCAGTATATATCAGAATTTTGTTAATACCGGGTTTTGACCATTAAAAATGTCCAATGCACAGTAAAATAAAAACAATTCAGACACAATGTATGGTAAAAATATTAACACGAAGCAGACATACATTCGATAATGTACATTTGCAATTGCACAGCTAAATAAGGTCTCTGGTTGTGCAAATATATAATTACATATTTCAAGACAAAACACCATCAGTGTAACGCACTACACTAAAATGATGCAATAAACATGAACTAAAGAGCATAACATTTAATACAAAACACTAATGTGTATTACTGATAACAAAAATAAGAAGAACCAAAATTATTCATAAAACATTTTAGTCATATGTGATGTGTTACGCAGGGACTTAAGGAAACATCTTTTTACAGTTTCATATTTTTACATTAAATTATATGGTAATTCATAGTTTTTACTTGCAAAAAAGCTAATTTGACAGTATTTTACAGAAAAATTTAATATAATGTAATGTTAATCCATTTATTAATATCCAAATAAAGATCCCTTTTGAAGTGGAACAAGACACTGCATCTATGGGGAACACGATCAGTGTGACCGGTGTCTGAAGCACATGTGTGAACACGTCAAGTCCATGACATCATCACTGGAGTGCCCATGAGTGTAAGAGTATGTCATCAGCTCTGTTGTCTTCAGGAGTCACTTGTTTGTAGGACAAACACTCGCATGGAGCCCGTCCGACTTCCCGAAAAAGCTGATTGTGCTCATCACGATGCATTCGCGATAAGAAGTTTTATTCTTTGATTTTCTCCCAAGGGATGTTAATCTAGCATTTGCATGAGCACGTTTGGCTCTCGTGGGAGTTGGAGGCACTCATAGCGAGGCGAGTGATACAAATCTAGTGTTGGAACGGATAGCATTTGGCCCTGAAGGAAGTTGAATGCATTCTTTCTGATGAGGTTGCTGTATGAAGCTCCGCCTACACCTCGCAGGTCGGGTCCCGCTTCCACTGAGGCAGCAAGACGGGATTGATCGTACGAGGTGTCGGCGGAGCATTGGAGGAGTCTGACGGGAAGTCTGTCCCTGGTCGGGTTTGTCCTGCTAGCTCTGATGCTTTTATGTTGGTTCAGGAAGCCATTTTATGGCTGCTTCCGACCTGTCTGATTAACGTGGTATGTCTAATTCTCAGAAATTGGATGCAGAATAGGGATGTGATGATGAGGAAATTTTCCCATCGGTTAATCGCCGTGTGACAACACCGGTAATACCGGTATGACCTGCGGGGGCTTTTAAATCACTAATTCTAAAACTAAAGTAAAAGGCATTCATAATGGAGCAGAGCAAATCGAGTGTTTTCAACTTCCATAGGAATGAACTGAAAATGTGCATTTTACTTTCGGTTTCGAATTAGTGCCAATTCGGGGGCGGGTTGCTTGAATGGTGGATTTATTGGCCTATTATTCTTAATGAAAAACACAACAACAAAACAGCACAATGACCAACTCACTTAAATAGGCGCTTTTACATTTCGCATTGAAACCAAATCTTCCACAATCTTGTCATTCAGCTCCTCGCTCTCGTGATGAAATCTGAATCCTGCTGATGATCTGTGCTGTGACTCTTGTTCGTCTCACGCTATATTAAACAGACACGTTCAGTTCTCTTACTAAACAAAATGATTTTATTAATATAAAAAATATCAAAACGATGGTGGGGGCGGTGCCTCGGTGGGCAACTGATGAACACGAATTAATTTGTTGCGAAAAAATTGGCACAACAATACAAAATGAAGTCTTCCAGAAGGGAAGAGGATTTTGTTGTCCTCTCTCTTGTTAAAAAGAGAAAAAGAAAGAGGAAATAATGGGCCCATCCAATTCTGAGATTGCGTAGAGAGGAAGGAGAGTTCCACCTCCTTATCAAGGAGCTGCAGGATTATCCCGAGCAATTAAAAGTTTACTTCAGGATGTCAGTGGCTCATTTTGATGCTTTGCTAGCGATACTGAAGCCACATATTAAAAAGAAGACCACCAACTTTGTTTGTCATACAGTGCTTTGTGCTCCGAGACAAAGTGGATCAAATTGTCAGACGGCATTCTGGATTTTGGCATTCGCTTGTGTTCGAACGTGCGAGAATTTCGGACTCTTCGTGCGCAAGGACCTTTATACTCATGGGCGCTCCAGTGATGAAGTCGTGGACTGTCTTCGGCCAATGAAATCGTCGAGGGAAACGGTGCATTTTCTGCCGTCTCAGTCTGTATTAACTTTTTTCTGAAACACTTTAAAAAAAAATTACAGAATACTACACAGACATGAGAGATATGTCTTTAGAAAGCTTGAAGTGAACTATTAAATTAAGTAGTTCATATCAAAAACAAATATTCTCTTTTCATGTAATCCGTATGAAACCAACTAGAGGAACAGTTTCTCACGTCTCTGCTCATTATTTTTAATATCCAGTGGAGGATTAAGTCATTTTTTCTTACTTACATTAGGTGACGTGTTATTGTTACATACGCTTGTACACATTTTACTAGTTGAACTATTGCCAGACTAAAATGTATGAAATCGACAGAAACATTGAAATATGAAATAGGTTATATAGGCAGGTAGGCAACCTTTTTATCGCTAAATGTCTAAATAAATCTAAATGTTGTACGGCATGAGTAAACAATAATAGTTCACTCGATCGGTTGAGTAAAATGGTCTCTGCAAGCGCTATGAGTTTGAGTTGCTTATGATGTGCTTGTGAAAAGCAAAACACGCCAAACGTTTACATTGTGTGTGTGTGTGTGTGTGTGTGTGTGTGTGTGTGTGTGTGTGTGTGTGTGTGTGTGTGTGTGTGTGTGTGTGTGTGTGTGTGTGTGTGTGTGTGTGTGTGTGTGTGTGTGTGTGTGTGTGTGTGTGTGTGTGTGTGTGTGTGTGTGTGTGTGTGTGTGTGTGTGTGTGTGTGTGTGTGTGTGTGTGTGTGTGTGTGTGTGTGTGTGTGTGTAAAAATGCCATTTGGTACAGTATTCATCCTATGTGTATTCTCGTGCGCAACCTGAAATCAAGCATATCTGATGCAGCATTTCATTTACTCAGAACCAAACCCCAAACCTAATCTTACCTAAAATTTTAACATGATTCGGTAGCAATATCCTTCAGCAAATGCCAAACTATTTTTCTTCTTTTCATTCACTCTGGATTTCTAATATGGAAATAAATCTGCCCTGCTCTTTCATTATAGGTTGCTCAGAGGCCAAATGTCAGAAACGTTATTACTTTCCTCGCATGCAGAATAAACACAGATGACAGATAAGGTTTTGCAAAACATTTAGAGATCTGCATGACTAAATTTATTCTGAACTCATCATCATCCATAACACTCATCCATTTATGCTCAGAATATTTAACATGAAAATATGAAAATGAGAATATTTAACATGTAACATGCTCATGGCATTCCTATTAACACCGCATGCAGCAACGAATTTGCTGCGACAAAGCTACCAAAAGTCTTTCATTTTCAACGAGAGTTGATGATTTGAGGAAAGATGAACGACAGCAACCGTTGGCAATGTGACAAAGTTGAGCAGAGCATAAAATGTATGCAAATGAACATTTGACTAGCAACTCCAATGCAGACACTGATGCTCAAGTGATCCGCTGCTCGAAACTGTTAGACACAAAAACTGGGTTTTTTCATAATTCTGGCTATATATGAACTGTTAAATGAGTGATCTTGAGATGAGTCCCTGTAGTTATCCAGTGTTTTGTAAAATTATAGTGGCTTTGCTCTACCACCATTGACGCTCGCTGTGAGAAATGTAGGAACATCATAAGGATTTTGGGGAGTCCCACCACATGACATTTTACAACCTGAACTATGTCATACAACAGTCAAATTATCTGATAGTAAAGCTATATAAATGCAACTTTAATCAAGTGTTTACATGAAAGCATCTCGCCATCTCCAATTGTAACAAATTTGCAAGAGATATGAAGAGATTTCAAAGGAGAATTTTAAGCATTCTGATAACAATGTGTGAAACGTTGAGCCCATGGAAAAAAGCATGAAGCAGGTGTGGATGATTATGTTAGTAAATTGCACTCTTTGCTTGGTGAGTTTAATTTCAATTACTCATCCACTCAGTCCCGCTGCTGGCCGTCTTGCTGCCCCAAGTGTAATGAATTTATGATGGCTGCGGTGGCGGCGTTCGTGACTTTGTAGAGCTGAGCCGGGGGTGGGGGGGGTGGGGGGGGGACTTGGTGCACTTGTTGGTGGGAGCGGCGGCGCCGCATCCACTTTTCAACGGCCCAAAATGTAATTAACTTTAAGTATTGTCCTCTGCATATCAAAGAGCAAATAATCAGCCCAATCTTCTCCGTCACGCTTGTTGAAAGACACTGCGAGCGCTCGCACAAAAGAGCAGGAGCTGTTTAGAAAATAACCAAACAAAACCCTTTGCTGAAACTACAAACCTCTCATTGATAATACAATGGCAAGAAAAAGTATGTGAACCACTTGCAGAATCTGTGAAAATGTGAATAATTTTAACTAAATAAAAGAGATCATACAAAATGCATGTAATTTTTTATTTAGTACTGTCCTGAATAGGATATTTTACATTGAAAATGTTTACATATTTTTACACAAGACAAAAAAATAGCTGAATTTATTAAAATAACCCTGTTCAAAACTTTATGAACCATTAATTCTCAATACTGTGTGTCGTTCCCTGAAAAAAATGAAGGATGAAGATGTCCAAATGTTTCTTATTTTTCGGTTTAAATATCTTTTTTTTTTTTTCATTTAGTACTGCCCTTCAGAAGCAACAGAAGATACTTGCATGTTTCCCAGAAGACAAATGAAGTACAATTTACCTTGATCTTCAAATTCAGTACATTTTCACCCCCGGCTCTTAATGCATCGTGTTTCCTTCTGGAGCATCAGTGAATGTTTCAACCTTTTTTAGTAGTTGTGTTTGAGTCCCTCAATTGACCTCAGGGTGAAAAGATGGATCTCAAAATCATACAGTCCCTGCTGGGGAGGGTTCAAATATGCAAAAGATGCTGGAAAACTGAAGAATGTGCAGGACCTGAGCATTTTTCTGAAGAACATTTGGCAGTTTAACTGCTCAGGACAAGCATGGGACAACCATCACAAAACACAAAAACAGCCGTGGATCATCCAGGGAACGACACACAGTATTGAGAATCAATGGTTCATAAACTTTTGAACGGGTTATTTTAATAAATTCAGATATTTTTTGTCTTGTGGACTATATGTAAACATTTTTTATGTAAAATATCTTATTCAGGGCAGTACTAAATAAAAAATAACATGCATTTTGTATGATCTCTTTTATTTAGTTAAAATTATTTACATTTTCACAGATTCTGCAAGTGGTTCGCATACTTTTTCTTGCCACTGTAACTAACACTGAAATCCTCATTCAAACATTCGAGACCATAAAAGATAGTAGCAGGATGAACAGCTATTCTACATCATAGTGCTGATGGCCCAGCATGAGTACCTGTCGTTCCTCATTAATTACTCTATGGCAGCAAGTGCAGTCATTAATGCCATTCATGTCCTTCTCATCACACCTATTGAAAATCAGAATATCTTGTCCAAAGCTCAGCAAAGGTCCTTTTCTCTGTCTCCAGGAATCCTACTGGAGGTTTAATTATAGCCCTTAAGAGCTGTGAGATGAAGCTGAATGCGTTATGAGTGCAGCTCTGAACCCCTGTGTCTCGAGAACAGGGAACCAGTCCACCTTGTTTCCTTCTTTTCCACATGTCCGTGTCTATCCATCTTTCTCCTGTGAAATTTATACATCCCAGTTCGATACTCAGTGACCCTGAGAAATGTGGTATTGAGATCAGCAAAGAATTCATTAAAGATTAATCAAAATGGTTGTCTCATTTTGGAAAGGTTATGTGGGAGCTGTGTGGATGGTCACGGGCTACTTGGACACGTCTGGAGTACCAGGATTATGAGTTCCTGTCGCAATGGAAACAATTGTATTGTCGAGTGTGACACGGAGTGATCATATCACAGTCGAATAAAGGTTAAGCAGTGTTTTGTGACTTTAAAGACCAATGAACAGTTTCCTTTCTGTGGTAATGTGAAGGAAAGCCTGTGCTAAAAGGGATATTTTCTGTAATATATTTCCAACGTATATGCTTGTGATGATACGACCCATAGAGAGAATACTGTAGATCCCTGTATTGTACTGACACACTGTGTGTTTCTCGCATGCACTTTTAGGTTCACAATGATACACTTACAGCCTTGGACATGAACAGTGGCTGGGCTAAAAATAACTCGCCTGCTAACACCACACTGAGTAAATATTGGGCAGAACACATTTAAACTGACCTAGCATGTTAGGTGACTCATTTGAACCCAGCCGACTGGATGGCTCATTTATTAAAATAATTTGTATTCAGCAAGGAATTAAATAGATCACAAGTGAAGACGTTTGTAATGTTAAAAAAGATTACAAAATAAATAAATGCTGTTCTTTAAACTTTCTGTTCATCAAACAATCCTGAAAAAAACCAACACTTTCCACACTTCATTACACAGCACAACCATTTTCAATTATTAATAATCAGAAATGTTTCTTGAGCAGCAAACCATCATATTAGAATGATTTCTGAAGGATCATGTGACACTGAAGACTGGAGCAATGATGCTGAAAATTCAGCTTTGCTATTAGGAAAAAAAGTAAATATATTAAAATATAAAAGTTATTTCAAATTGTATTAATATTTGACAATATTACTGTATTGACTGTATTTTTGATGTATGATTTTAGACTTTTTTTCAAAAACAACAAAGAAATCTTAATGGTTTTAGTGTTGTCATGATACTGGAATATTGATATTCGATACCATTTCCGAAACCACGGGGAAAACGGCCATATATACTGCCATACAGATAATTTTACAGATAATTTTTCTTTGTTTTAATAGCTTACACACAGCACAGGGAGGCTTTATTTGAATCATTGAACTAGATTTACCAAAAAAAACAAGACAAGTAAACAGTCAGTAATAAAATAAGAACAAATAAACAAATAGCAAACAATAGCACAAATAAATACAATATAATAAGCAGACAAATAAAATAAACATGGCTTTAAGTTTTTTAAGGTGGGTCTAACAGAATTCATGTAAGAAATACTAGAGAAATTAAAGTAATAACATGTAAAATAACACTGGATGGCCTAGTTTTCCTTGTAAAAATTAAATACAGAATAATGCTTACAATTAAAGTTACAAAAGTTTTTCAGTCAACAGCTGCGAGTGATTTCTCTGCCTTTTGTTCTTTGATTAACATGACAGAAAGCAGCAGGTTTATTAGGTTGCTGTCACTTTAAGAGCTATCCCACAGATCCAATATACTGATGCTGCGTTCCAGGCAACCCGTAACCCGTGTTTTTCCAACCTTCTACCCGTGAAAGTGCACTGGAACCCGTGACTTCCCACACGTGAACTCGTACTAGATCGATGTACGCCAAGGTTACGCGCTCTGACGTCACATAGTCCGCGAAACAACAATGGCAGCCCCTACAAATAACATCAAATAAAAGGTATAACCCTTTTGCGCTGCTTTTCTCCCCCGTTTCCCTCAAATAAGCAAGCAGTGAGCACCTTTGGCGATAGAAATTATTGTAAATGAGCATAATCCCCATACGGTCCGCCATGCTTTGTTTAGCTCCCACAATTCCTTGCGCTCAGGCAGTTTGGCGTGGTTTTGCCTGGAACGCTACAAAGTCGTGAGTCGTGGTTTGAAGTCGTAACTTACTGGCACAAAAAACTGCCTGAAAACACAACATGCGATTTCTCTCAACTATTTACGTTCCAAAACTGACCGTATTTACCTGAATACTCTGCAACACATACATAATTTTGTATGTATTTGACCATTTAAGCACAATAAGCCACAAAAAAGAAGTCAATTTGGTACTCGTGAGCTGTTTGAGAGGCGGCTGTATGTGAGCGCCACTTATATAGATCAGTGGTGTGCACATGCTTTTGGTACGAGCACGAAACCTGCGGGAAATAGTGAAATTATATAAGCACTTTTCAAGTAACAGGAGGTGGGTGTGTGTCAATTCATTGTCGGAGAGAAGAGAGAGTGAATGCGCAGCTGGTATCAGTGTATCGATACTGCAGAAAAAAAAGAAAAAGTATTGTCAATTTGTATGTCAACTTACACAAATTCCCATGATCGATCGTCATTTAAATCAGCAATAAATTCATTGATTAATCGCTAGCTTTAATACAGCGATGTGCGTCTACTGCAGTGTCTTATAGCCGACAGCAAGACAGTGTGTGCAAATGCTGCTCAAAACACCATGTTCCTCACCAAATGAAACCCTCACCAAGGGTTTTTAGTCTAAATAAAGGGCTAGGATTGTAAAATGAGTCGATGTGATTGATCATTTAATAAATGACTTATTTAATAATCAAATATAACAACTAATACAATGCATCACCAACGCCGGCTCAGATGTGTGCTATTCAGAATGTGTGGATGCGCTCTTCCTGGAACAACACGCTGACACCCCGCAACAAAGCCCAAAGAATCCACAGCGATTAATTAAAATAGTGTTCTCATTATAATGTCATGTAATATGACAGTCTCAATCATAGTTATTATTAGTTGTGCATTGCAGTTTGAGTGCATGTGCTGAAGAGCTGAATGAACAACGGTAAACCGAAGCCCTTTGCTAGTGGGTTATTTAACTCAAAGAAACGCGTCCTATATTAGATTAATCAGATATATACAAAATAGACACATTACAAATGATATCTGCACAAAACGGCGCAAATGCACGAGTGAATTTGAACGAAGTTACGTGCTATTCAGAACGTGAGAACTCTAGCTGTGTATGTGCTCTTTCCATAACAATGAGGTCCCAATGAGTTCACAGCGTTCAATTACAATATTGTTCTCTTTAAAATGTAATGTAATATGACAGTCTAATCCAGTGGTTCCCAACCTGTGGGCCACAGCCCACTAGGGGGCCACAGTGATCCTCCGGGTGGGCCACGAGCATTAAAGGGTTAGTTCACCCAAAAATGAAAATTCTGTCATTAATTACTCACCCTCATGTCGTTCGACACCCGTAAGACCTCCGTTCATCTTCGGAATGCCAATGGAGGCCTATCTGAAGCCTTTCTCAGCCATCAGCTTTCAACAAAAATATCTTCATTTGTGTTCCGAATATGAACGGAGGTCTTACGGGTGTCGAACGACATGAGGGTGAGTAATTAATGACAGAATTTTCATTTTTGGGTGAACTAACCCTTTAATTTGAATATATTAATATAATTCTTTAATTTTATTATTGATATGTTAAATAATAAAAGATCAATTTAAAATATAATTTACAACAAAGAACCCCGGTTCTATATGGCACTAAAAGTGGTTCCTCTATGATTACGACGAAGAACCACTTTTAGTGCCATATAGAACCTTTTTTTTTTAGAGTGTAGGGCTCTGGGATCGTGCAGAGCCTCTGAAGCCCTTCCTTTGAAACTGCATTGATGTGGACCTTCAACCTTTTGGTTGCAATTGAAAACCGTTATGTGGAGAAAAATTTATTTTTGACCGAAGAGAAAGAAAGACATGAACATCTTGGATGAGATGGGGGTGAGTAAAATATCAGGACATTTTCATTTTGAAGTGAACTAATCCTTTAAAATGTATTCATTTTTATGGCCCAATGAAATCCATTTTATTTTTGCCCAAATACCATTTTTCCATGATAAAGACAGTTACTTCATTGATTAGTGTTTCACACTTGAAACAGAACCTGCAATTAGGGATTAATCGATGATGATAATAATGTAATCAATAAAATGTATGGACTGTTGTTTAAGCAGGGTCTTGCGCTTGCGTGCTGGTCAACCGCGAAACACATAAAACAGACAAGGAAAAATGAAGTGGGTGCGCCGTAGTTCTGTTTAGGACTATTTTAAAAGGCTAGTGTTTCACCTTCATGACTATAAAAATGTGTGAGTATTCGCAGCCTTTTGTTTTTTTGCAGATGTAAGTTGTAACATTGTGTTTATTTTGTGTAGGCCTATTTATATCTGATTTATCTCATATAGGATGCATTTGGTGATTATCTTCAGTGTCAACACATGCAGCTCAAACGGCTGCTGCACCACTAATAATGACTTTGATTAGACCAGTGGTTCCCAACCTTTTTCACTCGAAGGCCCGCTCCTCTCTGAATAAATACTGCAAGGCCCACCGACCCATGTGTATAAACACCACTGATAATCACAAACTTCTCCAAAACACACTTCTTCGGCGAGCATCCGTTATAAAACACTCACAGTACATTCATTTTGACAACTACGTGAATATATTGTACTGCGTTCATGCAGAAATACGATGTCATAGCGATCAGTGAGAGCACACATACACGTTTGTCTGGGCATCAATAACATACTCACGCGTGCCTAATGTATGACTCCTACATGTCACTGTAATTGTCTTTACCTTCATTACAATCGTCATCCAAACAAAACTTTATTCAGTGAGCAGAGAGCGCCCATACACGCGCGTGCCTAATATGTCACTGCAATCGTCTTTACCCTCATTACAACCATCATCCATCAAAGCTTTTTAGCGACACTGGTTGGCTTTATCCAACTGAAATGTGTAGTTTGTTTATCCTGTGTGCATGAAGCGGTTGGGTGTTTTCAATCACAAAACAATCACAGAATATGTACGAGAGAGGTGGTTTTTATTAGAGTGTAGCGTGACCTTATCGACGTGATTGCGCAATTCGTGGCATGTCGCAGAGCAGCGCAAGATGAGCCATTTAGGTTAAAAAGTGGCTAGATAAGACCCTGTTCCTCGTCTGGGATCGTGCAGAGCCTTTGAAGCCCTTCCTTTGAAACTGCATTGATTTGGACTTTCAACATTTTGGTTGCCATGGAAGTCCATTATGTGGAAAAAAAATCCTGGAATGTTTTCCTCAGAAAACGTAATTTTTCTTGGATGAGATGGGGTGAGCAAAATTTCATTTTGAAGTGAACTAATCCTTTCATAGATTGCTGTTAAACTGTATAAGTGTCATGATTTTAATGAATTAGACTGCTTTTGGATTACTAACCAATGAAATGGAATTTTGTGGAAAAAAAATGGAATCCAGAAAAACTACGAAATAAAACAGAATTTTGGGGGAATCATTTATCATAGGGCATTATTTTCATGTGCTTGACGTGCTTCTGTTATGCGTATTTACTGTAAACTTGAGGGATCAGTGTCTAACACTGTCCTCTGTAACTGACAGCATGCAGCAGCTGCGGTCCACAGACAGGTTGAAATTAACTGATAAATTCCTTTAACACAAAATCAAACTGTTATCTTTGCTTCAGGACAGCGGTTCCTTCTGGAACCATTGAAGAGATTCCTGACTTGAGCGAGGGAATGTCGAAGTGACCTGTAAGCTGGCATTTGAAACGAAAGGTTGGCTGTTATCAAATCCCGAGAGGGCTGGTACATGAGAGTAGTAGAGTGTTGTGAGGTGGCAGTTTTGCTTTGCCACCAGAACCGTCAGGCACAGCAGAAAGACTATAAAGGAAGCGTCTACAGGCTTCTTCCCTCAAGAGAGAACATACTGACAGCTCTGGAGAAGAAGCCAGCTCTATTTTTTGCAACCTTCTGCTTGATTTCACATATTTTATCTCATCAGCCCTCTCCTTGCATCTCTCTCTCTTTCTCTCTCTATGTCACTTTCCCCCTCTCTCTCTCTCTCTCTCTCTCTCTCTCTCTCTGGCCTCAAACTCCCATTACTATGAGCTCCAAGCCTTTGATCGTTGAAACACAGTGTTAGCCCCTCAGTAAATCAATGCCCTGGAGTCACAATCCTCTTTGTGTGTGTGTGTGTGTGTGTGTGTGTGTGTGTGTGTGTGTGTGTGTGTGTGTGTGTGTGTGTGTGTGTGTGTGTGTGTGTGTGTGTGTGTGTGTGTGTGTGTGTGTGTGTGTGTGTGTGTGTGTGTGTGTGTGTGTGTGTGTGTGTGTGTGTGTGGTTCAGGTACCCTACATTATGGGGACAAAATGTCCACACAGAGATGGCAATACGTAATAGCGAATAATCTCATGATTTTTTAGTTTCTAAACTAAAAAATTGGGACTATTTCAGACCGGTCTGGTAGGAACTGCTGCGGAGGAGCACAGTCCCTGCATGACTCGCCATAGACGTAAACAGAGAAAAGTAGCTCCGGCTTCTTCCGCAAGACACATGCAGTTCTGTTTATTACCCGCTAGAGCGCAAAAAGTAACGGACTGCAGCTTTAAGGAATGAAAATGAAACAGTATTTGTAAGCTTTGTTTGTCTGTGTGGACGAGTCATATGATCTGTGTACTGTGATATTTCATACTAGTTGAGCTTCAAAGATAATTCAATTTTGTTGTCAATAAACAAAAGGCTTATAATGAAGAAGTCCCAGAAATAAGACTGCACTTGTCACCGTTCCAAATCGATCCTCTACGTCTCAAAGCAACAGAGCTTTGATGTCCTCTAGAAATAGCTGCAGGCAAGCCCATTTTCTCAAGCTGGATCAGAGGAGATGAAGTAATACATTTCACAATATCATGAAGGATGTATCAATTTGACAGCAGGATCCCTGAATAAAGGAAGTCTTCAGGGGGAGCTGACACATGATGTGTTTGAGGGGTGTGAACTGCCAACAAGAGACCACCTAAAACCATCTTCATGGCGATGAAGATGCAGACTTCTAGTATCAGTGCATGACAGATTTATTCAAATTAAAGGGGTGCTTCTGTGCTGGGAAGATGAATGTGTATTTAAACTGGGTCATTTATGTAGTAGAAATGTGAAATCATTTTTTTAATTTGGTGCCTTCTAGAATGAGAAAAGACAGAAAATGTATTTTTGTCTCATGTGGATGAAAGACAACAACTCCCAGAATGCACTTGCTTCGCTGCCCAACGAGGCCACTCCCAAAGCCACGGCCACTGGTTGTCACTTGCCCACCATGACACCGCCTCCACCGTCGTTTTGATTTTCATAGTAATAAAATAATTTCGTTCAGTTAGAGAATACACACTACAATTAAAAACTGAACGTGTCTTTTCAATAAAGTGTGAGTGAGCCGAACGAAAGTCACGGCACAGATGCAGCAGGAGTTAGATTTCATTCATCACGAGAGAAGAGCTGAGCAGAGCTGAGGTAAGCGCGGCTGTCATTCTCAGCGCGTGTCCAGTCTGGCGCATTTTCAGATCATGCCTTTGGAAGCTTAACTTTCATAGGAATTCATTGAAAAGTTGAAACACTCACTTTGCTTCGCACCGCTCCGTTAAGAATGCCCGAGCCGAGCGGCCGTGCACATTTACAATTCTGTGAGTGAGATCTCTCCCCTATAGGTGGGTTGATAACATACAGAACTAGCGCCTACTACTGGCTGTAGTCTCTAGTCTCTGGCCAATGATGATATTTGCGTCATCAGAGGATTTTTTCCAGAAATAAAACGCATAATTCTCTCGTCTCAGGGGGACATGAGGGGGGAAAGTACGATAATTTGAATAATACTACCGGGTTTCTACTGATACAAAGCTTAATGCTAATCGCTGAAGTAACCCGTTAAGTACGCTTAGCAACCCCGGGGCATCGAACATATAAAGACAATTCGCAAAATGCATATCACATTATCTTACTGAAGCAAAAATGGAACAAATTCACTTCGGTCTTAAAGTTAGCAAGCTAATAGCTTAGCCCATTAGTTAGTACTAGTTAATATTGGTTAGTTTTTGATTAAGAATGAAGGGGGAAAGATCAGGCACGACATGGTATGGTAAACTAGTAATGGGAGCTTTCGAAACATGCTTTGTGAAGCTTTGAAACCTTTGCGAATCATTTGTTTCGAACTAGTTATTCGGAGCGCATATCAAACTGCCAAAGTCACATGATTTCAGTAAACATAACTGTTTTGAAATTTCAATGGTTTGTCGCTAGGGGTTATCTGCGAACCCATGAACCAGTGTCTATGATTTTTACCTGATTTTTATCTTGGTTCAGTTTTTAAAATTTTGTGGACATGTAATGTAGACATGTGTGTGTGTGTTTATGTGTTTATGTGTGTTTGTTTTTATGATTTATGAGGACACAAATTTGTATAATGACACAGGTATTACACTGGTATTACAACATACACATGAAATATGATGACATTTCATATGTCCTCATAGTTAAAATAGTTTTAAAAACCTACTAAACAATGTTTTATTAAAAATGTAAAAATGCAGAATGTTTCCTGTGATGGGCAGGTTTAAGGGTAGGGGTAGTGTAGGGGGATAGAATATACAATTTGTACAGTATAAAATCTATGGAATGTCCTCACTTAGATAGCAAAATAGCATTTTGCGAATCAATTGGTTTAATTCAGGGGTTTTCAAATTGTGTGAATGTGAGCCTCCCCTTAGAGTAGGTAAGGACAGCCGAGCCCCCCCCCTTCCCCAAAATCCTGTCCGCCTCTTCTAACCCACACACGCCTCGGCAGTAAATGCCATCTTCTGTGTGTTCCTGGCAATGATGAGTTTCAATAACAACTAATAAAATGTAAATATTTTTTCATATTGTATTTTATTTCCTTTTTTTTTTTAAGAAGTGCATTCATAAATCTTTGCAACAGCAAATAACTTCCAACTTTATGCAGGCCTATTTGAGGCTACTTTTAAAAATCACAGAACATCAGTAGGCCTAACCATAAGTCAACAAAACATGCTTAACATGTGAATGTTACAAGTGTGAAACTTGTGTCTGGGTCTTAAAGGGATAGTTCACTTTAAAATGAAAATTGTGTCATCATATACTCACCCTCAATTTGTTTCAAGCCTGTATGAATTTCTTCTGCTGCACACAAAGCAAGATATTTTGAAGAATGTCAGTAACCAAACAGTTAACTGGTCCCATTGACTTCCATAGTAAGAAAAAATATATATACTATGGAGGTCAATGGGACCAGTTAACTGTTTGGTTACTGACATTCTTCAAAATATCTTGCTTTGTGTTTAGCAGAAGAAAGAAATTCATACAGGCTTGAAACAAATTGAGGGTGAGTATATGATGACAGAATTTTCATTTTAAAGTGAACTATCTCTTTAAGCGCACATTTTAATGCACATCTTCTCGAACAAAATCAGCACAATGGACAGCTCTCTGATCAATGAACGACAACGTTTTTTGTTCACAGCGCATAACACATAACAGTCAACTGCATTGAAGGCATGTTCAAAAAGATTTGCATTACAATGTTTTTTGGCTAAAATTATTTATAATCATACATTCAGATTTAAACAATAAACAAAATGCACCATTCACGTCATTTGCACGTGTCATTCACGTCATTTGAATTTTAATTTTGAACTTTGAATAACCGCCCATATCAGTGGGAACAATGAGGACGCGCTTTTGACGCGCAGAGGTGTTCGATGCGGGGCTGCACTTCAGAGAGAAATAAACGCAAGTCGTCCTCCACCAGCAGCCTTGATCTGTATTTATTTTTAATCATGGTCAGTGCGGAAAACCCACACTCACACAAGTAAGTGGAGGTGAAGGGGATTAGGACTTGCATAGCCTTAGTGGAGATCTGAGGGAACTCGCTCTCCACAGACAACCAGAAACGCGTGATCGGCATTTAGTCTCTGCTTCAAGTCCCCATTCGAGCTGAATAAAATAAAAATTTAAAATAAAAAAGTTCGATTTCGTGCATTGATTTGTATTAGGCCTACACTAGTCTTTTCTGTCTGTGTCAGCTGCAAAAATTAAGTTGAAGATCGCCATCTCCGTATTGAACACGCCTAGCCTACAGAGAGAAATGCACATCATGGATTACATTGAGTAACGTTAGCTAGCCTATTTCTTTTCGTTTTGAATAGTTTCGTTTAAAGAAATGTAAAGCTTTCTTAAATATTTTTCATGTCTATGAGGCATAAACTGAGTTTCGATTAATTTATAATAAAAAATTAAAGAGATATGAGATATGAATTTATGATGCTCTCCAGTTCACGCGTGCAATGCAATTGATCGCGGCTAT
The DNA here is from genome assembly GCF_949357685.1 of Gobio gobio. NCBI lineage: Eukaryota > Metazoa > Chordata > Actinopteri > Cypriniformes > Gobionidae > Gobio > Gobio gobio. Next base: position 10,533,164 of record NC_137112.1, on the reverse strand, counting down.
ATTTGCTTCTTATTTATTAAATCCAGGCAATTTGTTGAATAAACATTTATTAAAATTAAGATACAATTTATACAAAACGAAATTCACTTTAAACTAAAGAAAGTCTTTCTACAAAACGAAACTTAATGAAGTGGTCATGTCTGACCCACTCCATGTCCCCGATGTATCCTATCTTACTCATGGTGTTCAGTTTTCATAATCAACATATAGATGGAAAAAAAATAACATATAATATTTTAACATATGAAACTAAATGCGCTTATTTAATGGCTACAACACATAGGCTATTAGGCACATTCAAGTTAATTCTCCAATTAATTTTAAAATGATTGAAAAAAATAAACATAGCCTACCCCTTAAAAAAATAATTGTATTGCAGTTTTTTGAACACCTGTGCACACGTTGAGCCAGAAGGAGCCATTGCTTAATCTGTCAGCATTACTACTTGTCAGTAATCAGTCAACTCGTTTGTACCACGACGCGAGTATCCCGCGTAGCTTTTACCCAGTATACCGCGACGCGAGTATATGGTTTATTTTTATTTTTTCTTCACGTCGCGCCTCCCCTGTGGCTCTTTGGCGCCCCCCATGGGAGGCGCGCCTCACCTATTGAAAACCGCTGGTTTAATTGATTAAAAGTTTCAAAAAGCATCGTTTCTATAGTAAAATATCTATACGAATGATGATGAGGCTGTTTACTAACACAGAATGTCTACTAACAATGTAAAATAAGTAAATAACTATCTATCCTATTTATTCTTTTTAATGAAAAAATATTCATATAAATACTTATTAGGAGCTGGTTTTGATGTAACTTGAGCTGGTGTTGAATTTTTTTTACAACAATTCAATAAACCAAGAAGTTAATAATGACTAACTTACATTTTGGACAGGATATTGCCAACATTGAAATAGTTCCAAGCGAAGCAGAATTAATCGTAGTGCATTCAGACAAACCAAGGGGGTAGCCCAGCCCCCGGGAACCGTACCACCCATAGGCGCGGCCATTGCTAACCAAGCCATCACCTGTTGTTAGCATCCCATTGACTCCCATTCATTTTGGTCTCACTTTGACAGTGAATATCTTTACATCTGAGGCGTTTAAAGACTCCATTCGTCCATTGTTTATTTCTAAACAAACACGACAATATATAAAAGGCTCCATTATCTTGTATCTTACACTATCGTCCCGTTGAAGCTGTTTTTGTAAAATATAGGCTAACGATTGTGTCATAACCACGCGACTGTGTCGCGCTATTGAGCAAATTACCGTATAGACCCGAGGAGAAGCTCGTAGGCAATCTTTTACTGTCTATGAGGCGATCGGGGGGACGTGGAGGCATAAACACAGCTAGAGATGTTGCAGATCCTGCTTCATTCATCAAAAGCTGCTCCTGCTCACCCTCTCTGTCTCTGCAAGATTCGGTGATTCAGATTTTACGTTGCACAACTACTAGAAGACTTGCCACTGTCGGACAGGCTGATCACGTCACATCTACGTCGTCAAGCTCAGTCTGAAGCCGCCTTTCCACTGCACACGACAAACGACAGCCGTTGTACCGGAAGTCATCCATTTCCAATGGAGAGTCGTACAGGGGTTGCGTGGGGTGCCGACCATCTACGAATGCGGAATTTTCGGATCCGATTTGAGCTTCGGATGCGTTCAAATATTTGAACTTGAGCGACTACACCGTATGCGACACGCCGACCGGATGTGATGTATTCCAAAGTTGTCCAATCAAATCAGTGTGCGCAAGTTGAGAATTCTTTTTGTTTATCACATTTTATTTTGTTTTTAAACTTAAAAAAAATGCAAAATGGCTCGGAGGAAAAATCTTGGCGAGTATCACTGTTTAGTGAATGAGCTGCCTTAACGTTGAAGATTTCCGTGCAGTCGCACGGAAATTTCATTATGATCGTACACGGCAACATGGGAGAGAAGCTTATCCTCACGGTTAAACAAGTACACAGAATATTGTGGGTGTATAGCCTATATATATATACACATATATACACGTGTGTGTGTGTGTGTGTGTGTGTGTGTGTGTGTGTGTGTGTGTGTGTGTGTGTGTGTGTGTGTGTGTGTGTGTGTGTGTGTGTGTGTATGTGTGTATTAGGCCTAATATATTATTATTATTAACTTGGGTTTGTACCTGAGACAAATTGCCAGACGTTCGGGCTGATGAGTTCCCGGAATGCAGTATCCTGCCTGGTAATTTTTGGGCCAACACAACAACCTGAAGGATCTCATTAAATTCCTCTCGTGAGACCCGAAAATATTCACGGAAATCTTCAACGTTAAGGCAGCTCATTCACTAAACGGTGATACTCGCCAAGATGTTTCCTCCGAGCCATTATGCATTTTTTTTAAGTTTTAAAACGAAATAAAATGTGATAAACAAAAAGAATTCTCAACTTGCGCACACTGATTTGATTGGACAACTTTGGAATACATCACATCCGGTCGGCGTGTCGCATACGGTGTAGTCGCTCAAGTTCAAATATTTGAACGCATCCGAAGCTCAAATCGGATCCGAAAATTCCTCATTCGCATATCGGCACCCCACGCAACCCCTGTACAACTCTCCATTGGAAATGAATGACTTCCGGTACATCAGCTGTCGTTTGTCGTGTGCAGTGGAAAGGCGGCTTGAGGCTGCGCAGTACACAAAGCCATCAGGAAGTGAGTGCTTCTACCTGACTTAAATTCTGCCCGTTGAAGTCTATGGAGTCGCTCTGTCCATTTCTTTTACTGTCTATGAGACAAACGCACTGTACTGGCGTTCCTGAATTACTCTTAACTGGCTGAATAAATGATTCAATGATTCAGTCATAACTGTCAGTTGTTGCCACCTAGTGGCTTAACAATGTAACTGGCAGAAAGAATCACAGAAAATAGGCACTAATATACAGACTGCCAGTCTGGCTGGAACACACGACCGGAACAATTCAGAAAGTATGGAGACAGTAATCGAAAAAATACGATATGGAAAATATATTTGATATACTATAGCATTTTAATTATTTCCACACTTGTAGAAGTACAAAAATGTAGCATCCCCCGAGAAACTGTTAGCTCGTAAAAGCAAAAAAATCATATTATTTCTATCACCAGCTTTATGAGAGAAAGCACAAGTTTTGCAAGCGAGTGCAAAAAGCATTGAAATATATTGTTTCCTTACATCACCATGTCCCTATAGGGGATCTGTAGTACAAGAGATCCAAAGATAAGTCTTTCTGAAATCTTTGTGTTTCAGAAATAACATCGGTAGAGGGACATTTCTTTTTGAGAGTAGGCCTACTTTGCATACAACAGGAAGTTATTAAAAACGGTTGATATTCCTGAAGGAAACGTGTTATTATAATGTAAGTTTTCTCCATGCTGACCTCAGAGTAGATATGACCGATTAGCTTCAGAGTATACAATGTACTTATAACTGACAGCAAACACTCCCACAGTCTCTGGACATCATGTACTTCATTCGTTTTTGTGGAGTTCTGTATATAAAAGTGTGAATGCGGGGGCTAGGTGTGATAATATTTGTGATACGATCTGTGGGAGGCCATGTTTTGTTCCCTCTGTTTACTTCCTCTTTAAAATTGCATTTTTCTGCTGCTTTTAGTCTCAGTAAAGTTCCCTTCAGGGAGCGAGTCATATAATTAGCCATGATTAACGAATGTCTAATGTGCATGTAATGACACGAAAGCAGCCCAAAATGACACTGAAACATTATGCGCTTAAAGGACTCCTGAAGATTGTTAAACACCTCAAAGAATGTGCATTCATAATGTTATATTGCAAACTCTTTGGATTTGCTAGCTCTATATGATTCACTCACATTATAAACTCAATTAAAAATGACCCATGACAATAATTCTATCTTGAGGTAAATTCTTGGGTAGACCGGGTAGATAAGAAATAGATAATTAAATTAGTTACTTATGAAAATGTCAATGATTATAAAGGGGATTGCATCTGAATAGTTCCTGTAAAAAGCTAGGATATGTTGAATAATATTAATTTGTGGCTTTGCCTGTTTTTGATGTGCAAGATTCCTAGCCGTTTAGTACAACATTTTCCTGTGGGTTTTTATAATGGGGGGTTGAGTAAAATAAGTTCTGTAAGTTGAAGATGTTTTGTTCTACAAAGTAAATGACACACACTCACACCTCAAACACGCTTATTTAGTTACTCATTAGAAACATGCATTTTTTTAAAGGGGTGATGAATTGAGAAATCAACTTTCCCTTGAGCCTTTGATATATAGAAATTCATCGTGATATAAGAATATCCTGCTAGTTTCAGAGCTGAAAACGTTGTTAGTCAAAGAAAAGCTTTTATTGACACCAGGCCCAGAAAACGCGAGATCTCAGAATAGTTTGACCACTGACGCCATAGAATGCAGAAGCGCCACCTCAAGCCGACCCACCAACTCGTGGAGCTAAATGGGTCGCGCAATAAACATGCCGGATCCAGCTCACGTGCGTAAGACATTGCGCGTTTCTTCACTTCATTTCACCGCAGAATCGATTGTAAACAAGATACAGGTCGAGACTGGATTTGCAGACATATTGAGATTAAAACACAATACTGTGCCTTCTATATTGGATACGACAGGAACGTATGCAACATTGCAACACACTTATGTAAGTAAAACATGTTTTTTTATAGGGATGCACCGGTTGACCGGCCAAAAACCGGAACCGGCCGGTTTTTCCTTCTAGCGTGCGATCGGTAACCGGCCGGTTTTCTTTGTATTTTTCTGCCGATTTTTCCGGAAGTGCGTCCGCGTGCACATACGCCTATATTGCAATTATTCGCGAACATGTCACTTGTGTGTTACAAACGGAAACTGGAGAACTGAGGGAAGAGACGAGATACACTGAAGGGAATGAAGAGCCGCTTTCCTGCGCGAGCTGAAGTTGTGCGAGCTTACCTCTCCGCGCCTTGCACGAGCAGATAGTGAGCGTTTGTTCAGCTCAGCTTCTCACGTGTTGGATCGGATGAGAACGAAACAGACTAACTTGTGACAAAGCCAAAATACTTCTTTTTGTAGCCTAAAGAAGAACATGCATGCACTTTTGAAATGAAATACTATCAGTTCTGTAGCCAAGGAGCGAAGGCCGAGGTTGCTTTATTTCTTCTCGATAGGCGAGTAACATTGATTTAGTTTTATTTCACAGAGCTAATATATGCTGGCTTTTGCTTAAATATGCTCATGTGTCATGTTCGCTTGCTTGTCCATTTGCGATCGTATTGTTGTTCACTTCAGCTTAACATTTCCACACTGTATAAGCCTGGAGCGTCTAAACCTCCTCCACTGTCTGTTTCAAGCGTCAGCTCCCAAAGTGTGGCCGAAAAGTAAGATAATATTCTCCTAATATATGTTTGTTTCCTTTGGTTCCTCTTTTCGTGATCGATATAACCCTCTAATCTTGTCATAATTGTAATATGTTCGTTAGTTGGACTGTCGTGCTCGTGCTATCGAGTTGTTCATGAGAACTGTGTTTGTGTTTTTGTTGACTTTTTCACTAGCCAGGTTTACATGCGCACTTTTTTTTCATTCCCATTAAAATCATTCCGATTGAAAGATTCGGTGGACTGTTTACATGAGACATTATCTAAACGTATTTGGTGTTTACATGTGCTGACTTTCAGTCGGAATCATTTTGTGACATACGCACACAGTTTGTCTGCCGCATCAGATTCGTAATGTTAGTATCGTGGATCAATAGTTCTGTGTAGGTAATTTTTATATTTATTTATTTTTCAGTGGGTGGACATGCAGTAGTTTAACCTAATGTATGTCCTATACAATGGCTATTTCAACAGCTGTGAATGAATGCGGAATCAAAATTAATTAAATTAATGTATTTTGAAAAACACAAAATGAACAATAAAATGCACCCAAATTATTAATAAAAACATAGGATGTACGGTGAAACATGAATGAAAGCATTCAAGACGTGCTCAGCAAGACTATTCTAAACGCATAGATATTTCAGATGATTAAGGAAAGATACCATAATCACAAAGGTATAAATATTAACAAAAGTCATTAAAGTAGACTGTAATGTTACTTAACCAATTTGAAGCAGTTGTTGAACTTTTTTTTTTATATCTAACTTACGAGAAACAGAGAAATGTCAACACGTCCTCTCCAGCAGCCAAATGTTCCCCGTTGCAATGGCAACTCTCAACGGCCAAACGACAGTTTTATAAAAGCTATTAATTATTTGTAGTAAAGTGTAAGAATCACCTCAGAAAAATAAATTCTTCTGTCAGGCGCAGTTGAAGCCTAGGACAAACTCTGTCCAGATGAGATGGTGTAGCCAGGCTATGTCTGTGTCATTATTCCAACATCATGTTCATAACATGTTACGAAATAAAAAGTTTAATACCTCAGAAAAATGAACTTTCCTCTCTTGTCAACATTAGCCTGGTGTGAGCGCGGCGCACGCTCTTCAGTTGAGGAGGCGCGCGCTGTATATCACGTCACAGAAAGACGTGCACTCAAAGTAATCGGATCAGGTCGTTTACATGGTCGAATTTTTCGTTTGATCGGTTCATGAAAAGATTTATCCCACCTCTCTCAAACCGATTACAATTTCATTCCGTTTGGCCAGTTTTATTCCGATTGAGGTGTTTATATGGAGCATTTTCATTTGGACTGGACTTTTAAACCGATTACAGTGCTCCATGTAGACGCACCTACTGAACATTCGACCTGGATTACCATAGTAACACAAGTTGCTTTCACTTATTGATGACATCATACCTTCGGCCGGCTGGCACAGCAGATTCCGCCATAGTCGTTGCCTGGGTTACGTATGTGTGGGGCGGAGCTATCAAAATAGGGGCGTGTTTGTTTTGGTGATTTAAAATCAACATTGGTTACCAGAAAGCACTTACCCCACCATTAAGCTGATAATTGTTTGTTTGACATCTGTTTTTTGCAGTTTCCAAGACTAAAGGCAGCCATGTTACAGAATGTTTTGCCAATCAGTCCGACTGAAGGGGGGAAAGGACGTCAGTGCATATCCTCTATTGAAAATACAGGCTTTAATTTACGTGATTCATGTAATGTAATTCCTAACTGAAAGTGATAAGACAAGAATCATTAACGGATCCGTTGTCTGCATATTAGGCATGCAATTAAGAGTGACCACGTGCATATTTGAAAAAAAAATTAAATTGCATTATATATAGTTCAAATGGATGACTTTACAATAAATTCTACTTCTTTTAATCCCCACCCACCCATGTTCAGGACATGGTTACGACCTTGGTCAGCACACATGATGGATTCTCTTGAGAAATTCCAGCGCTAGGCTAACAGCATGTGTCATGTGCACTCAGGGGGCGATATGCAACATAAAACAGACTTTTTCCTTTTTTCCTCCAACCGAGCCCCCCTGTAGTTTTAACACACACCCCGCAGAGAGCACACTGGAGATACTGCGTCTACGAGTGCCCATTCCTGCCCTTAAAGTGCCTCCAATCACCACTGCCAGCCTCCCGCTCAACACCACCTGAGCAGCGAAGTCAGAGAGGCCAGAGAGGGCTGAGCTCCATTTGCTCCATTAGAGGACTATTTTAGTCCCAGGGCTGGAGATAATGTCCGCTGTTCGGGCCAGAAAGAGAAGCCGTTGAGGAAAAGACCTGTGCTATCTCGGAGATGGAGCTCTATTTAAGGGGTGGGGGCAGTGAATTGACCCTAAGTGAGGCGGAGGGAGGTTGTAATATAGAGCTGATTATAATGCCTTCTGAATAATGGTCACCTTCGGCCCCCTGTCTGTTGGGTCGCCGACTCTTTCCCCGCAACTTCCACCGTGTTTCCTTCTATTCAGGTATTTTATTTTCACGCGCCAGTGAGCATACTACACATATGGTTTTGCATGCAATATATATGATCCGCTCCAGTGCACTGTGGCTTTCTTTAAACATTTATGGACACTTGAAGATTACCAATACACTGCATACTCTAATACTGTTCCAGCCGTCCCGAGGATGTTAGAGAAATGTCAGATAGGAGAAATTAAAGTGCTCTAAAAGTGTTCTGAGCTTGTTATGGCCCAAACCGGGAACATGTTGTTCCAGCGCTCTCTAAAAACACATGGGATAATTTTACACACATTATGAGAGAGTTCTGCAACAGCTGAAATCAGTTGTCAGAACAAACAGAATTGTTCAGCAGCATGAGACAGGAAGACGAGACACTGTGAGCTGAAATTTAAACATTGACAACAATATCTTGTAGCTACAAAAACCAGAAACTAAAGGCCTGTTCACACCAAGGACAATAACTATAACAATAAAGATAAAGATATAGGGTTACACTTTATTTTAAGGTGACGTAGTTACATTGTACTTCCTCAAATAAGTACTGAATAATATTAAAGGGTTAGTTCACCCAAAAATGAAAATTCTGTCATTAATTACTCACCCTCATGTCGTTCGACACCCATAAGACCTCCGTTCATATTCGGAACACAAATGAAGATATTTTTGTTGAAAGCTGATGGCTGAGAAAGGCTTCAGTTAGGCCTCCATTGGCATTCAGTACATTTACACTCCCAAGACCCATAAAAGGCACTTTAAACGTTGTTACAAAGTCCATCTCACCACAGTGGCTCTACAATAATTGTACGATGCGACGACAATAGTTTTTGTGCGCAAAAAAAAATCAAAATAACACCTTTAACCAACTTGTTCTTGTCTTCCGTGTGTGCCTCCACGACGCATGCGCGAGAATATGACGTAGCGCCAGCGTTCGGGGAATCCATGAAATGCACACTTAAGCCCCATTTTGAGAACTACGCCGAGACCTAAAGCACGATCAATGTAGAATCCAACAGCTTAGACACGCGCGTCTTCCTCTGCTTGTAAACAAATCGCTTCTGGGTCATGTGTCCGAACGCTGGATCTGCGTCATATTCTCGCGCATGCGTCGTGGAGGCACACACGGAAGACAAGAACAAGTTGGATAAAGGTGTTATTTTGATTTTTTTTTGCGCACAAAAACTATTGTCGTCGCTTCGTAAAATTATTGTAGAGTCACTGTGGTGAGATGGACTTTGTAACGACGTTTTAAGTGCCTTTTATGCGTCTTGGGAGTGTAAATGTACTGAATGCCAATGGAAGCCTATCTGAAGCCTTTCTCAGCCATCAGCTTTCAACAAAAATATCTTCATTTGTGTTCCGAATATGAACGGAGGTCTTACGGGTGTCGAACGACATGAGGGTGAGTAATTAATGACAGAATTTTCATTTTTGGGTGAACTAACCCTTTAATTACCTACATGGACTTACTATAGAGTTATGGTTAGAGTTAGTTACTTGTAATTATGCATAATTTACTGTTATTACTATAGTAAGTACATGTAGTAACCATAAACTGTAAAAGAAAATATGGACATAGTGTCCGTGACGTCACCCATCGGATTCTGAAGAGTTTTGAAGTGTAAAGTAGGGACGAGCTGGCCGTCGCCATCTTCTCAGCCGAATAACAGAAAATGGGCAAAGAGGCGGGACGTGGTTGGAGCTGAGGTGACTCAATGACTAACAGACAGCAGGCAAACGGCAATCCACCTGTCATTCAAAGTGGCCACACCCTTAATTATGCAGAACTTTAAGGCTTTATATAAGTTTATACTTCGAATAAGTTATAAAAAATACACCCCCCTCACAGTTGTCATGAAGGGCAAAATTTGATATATAGACCAAAACCACAATTTGTACCAAACTTTTTTCTGCTGTAAATTTGGGCATTTAAACATGGGGCTCAATGAGATTCTGCTCCTTCTGGAGCCTGTCCCTAGTGGCCAGTCGATGAATTGCTGCTTAAGTCACTTCCGTATTGGCTTCAAGAGAAAATGCGGGAGGTTGCCGCTTGGTAGTAACGTGAAACTACGTCACCTTAAAATAAAGTGTTACCAGATACAGTTTTAAAAATCATTCTAAATTTAAAAGAATAGCAGATTCCACCATAACTATAATGATAACGACATACAGGAATCAATTTCAAAGCATTTTTTCCAGCTGATGCACGATAAAAACATTGACAGCCAATTAGAATCCACCCTGCTTTAAAGAGCTCGAGCATTTAAAGCGCCAGACGACAAAACTGCAGCACAAACCTATAAGAAACAGAACATTATCGTCCACTGGTGTGTAATCATTATAGTTATCATTCTTGGTGTGAACAAACCTTACACTGCAATTTATTTGGTTCGTACCAAGATAAAAAAAAATTATTTAGAAGTGTTAGATAATTTATCTTGTTTTAAGAGTGAATTTCTTATTTTAAGTGTTCAACTTCACACTATAATCTTAAATCAAGCACATCCTTATCTTTTTTGGTCTCAAATAGGCAGGAAATCTTAAAATGAGGTAAATAACTGTTAAAATAAGATATATTACAACTCTGTAATATAGAGGCAACCAGGAGAGACATAACATAATGCTGGAGGGTTTAAAACACACAGCCCATCATAACATGTTTAAATATTTATATAAAAAGTGAACAATAAACTGCATTTGCATCCCATTTAACTTCTGTAATGTGAATTACTGCTGAGTGAAAGAGGATTTTCAATGTTCAAAACAACCTGGAAAAAAAACGAGCATTCGTGAGCATGGTTGTGGTTTGCTATTAGTAGATCTGGAAACACATTAGTATGGGGAACACATATTCACTATTAACAATGACTTTTGCCTCAATAAACTCCTAATTTGCTGCTTATTAATAGGTAGTAAGGTAGTTTTTGTAGTGTTTAAGTTTAGGGTAGGATTAAAGGATGTAGAATGTGGTCGTGCAGAATAACACATTAATATGTGCTTTATAAGTACTAATAAACAGTCAATATTCTAGTAATATGCATGCTAATAAGCAACTGGTTAATAGCGATTGTCCATTTTGATTTCATGGTGACTTTAAAAAAAATTCTGCAAAACTCCCATGCTCTCCAGCAAAAGCAGCGGTTTCCTTAGATGAAACATCTCTCTGAGTGGTTCAACATGAAGCCAAACTGATGTAACTGATGGGACTGTTGGATCAGTCAGAACCAGTGTTGGGGGTAACGCATTACAAGTAACTTGAGTTACGTATTTTTCCAAGTAACTAGTAAAGTAACGCATTACTTTTCAAATTTACGACAAAATTTCTGAGTTACTTTTTCAAAAAAGTAACGCAAGTTACTTTTTCACATTAATTTGACTGACAGCTCTCCTGCCCCCATGTTGAGAAAAATAAGTGCAGAGGCGTTGAGTGTAAACATGATGGTTATTGTAGTTCTAGACTAAATGCGAGCATTTATTTATCTCACTTGCACAAAAAAGATTCTGTACTCCTCAAAATGAATAAAATCAGTCAAATGCAAAATCAGAGTACTATGCAAACCTCCAATAATTAAATGTTAAATAAAACAACTATTTGTATGCATAATCTACATTTATATTTAATTTACCAATGTCTTGCTGCTGACCTTTGATGATGAAAATTACTAGATTTTTTGTTTTTATTCGTAAAACTTTTTTCTCCTGCATCCTATTCTACCATTATCCAGAATGGCAGCACAGCAGAGCTGCGCCCTCTACAGTTCATGCGTGAATTAGCATTTTTACCTCAGCCTGGGGCTTATTATTTCAATTTTGGTATGAAGAGGTCTTTACCGTTGCACAAAAATATAACTTTTTTGTTATAAAAAAAACAAAAACAAGCCCAGCCCAGGTGAGAAAAAGTAACGCAAAAGTAACGTAACGCATTACTTTTCTTAAAAAGTAACTAAGTAACTCAATTCGTTTCTTTCGAGAGTAACGCAATATTGTAATGCATTACTTTTCAAAGTAACTTTCCCCAACACTGGTCAGAACGGCGTCAGAGCTTAAAGGGTTACTTCAGCGATTAGCATTAAGCTTTGTATCAGTAGAAACCTGGTAGTATATTCGAATGATCGTGCTTCCCCCCTTCATATCCCCCTGAGACGAGAGATTTATGTATTTTATTTTTGGAAAAAAGCCTCCGATGACACAAATATCGTCATTTTGCGTCATCGGAGGCTTTTTTGGCCAGAGGCTAGAGACTACAGCCAGTAGCAGGAGCTAGTTCCGCATGTTTTCAACCCGCTCATAGGGGTGGGATCTCACTCACAGAATGTTAATGCGCACGGCCACTCGGACATTCATAACGGAGAAGTGAAAAAATATATTTTTCCTGAAATTATTTCATATTTCTACTACATAAATGACCCAGTTTAAAAACACATTCATCTTTCCAGCGGTGAAGTACCCCTTTAAATTGAGAGGTAGAGTATGATATCTGAGTCAAGAGAAGAAGATTCAGAAAACAGCAGAACAGAGCATTCGAGTCGCTTGCTTCTGAAACAAAGGGAGTGATTGAGTCTATTCCTTATCAGACAAAAGAAACATCAAAGGCGTGACAGCAACAAAAGTGAGCGGCACAGAGGAGAGCTGCAAAGCGCCTGTCCGGAGAGGCGCCATCAGTGCAATTAATGCTGTCAACACAAAGATCGAAGGCGAATGTAAATAACGCCTGACTGCATCATAACACAATGCATTTTCATCACAACACTTTCAGATGGACTCACTGAGCCGGTACACCCACACACACTGAAGTTCTCGAGTTTCATCTTGGATGGAAACCACAGAAGACGGTCTCCTTATAGCAGCCTTAGGGATTTAAAATGCAAATGATATGCATATGTTATATCCTGACAAGAAACGCAGCAGCATATGGCGATGTTTGCTTACTGCTCGAATGATCTCTTTATTAGCGCATATTAGAATTGATATCCGAGGCCATAGTGCATGACTGATTACGTGTCCCAAGAACAGACGTTTTGTCGGGGCAGCTTCTTATAATGGATATTGGACAGATACAATTTGCTCCCAACAACAACAACAAAACCCCTCCAATCCCAGAAGCAATTAAGTCCCGGATCTCAAGAGAGACCGGCGCAGTTATATGCCGCAGTTTGCAATATTTCAGTTGAAATAATTTTTCCTGAAGTGACCCAACTGCTTGTGAGTGTAGACAATCTTCCTGTCCCATCATGTCACCGGCATTCTGGAAAACCTCTAGAGTCTGCAGGCTTTCAGGCGTGGTGGCGTTTGGGAATTCTAGCTTTCTTCTCTGCATGCTAATGCTGAGTTTTGCCTCTCTTGACAACCCAGATCAGAATGAATCAATCCCACGGTGAAATCTGTGGTGGATGGGGCCAGGTTGCCGTGAGGCCTAATTGGCTTTCATCCCTTTAATAAAAAACTCAATGTGTGCCCGGCAATGGGAACCCGAGCAATGCAAGCCGAGCCTGGACTCTCCGGATCGATCTGGATGCCCACGCAGCATGCTTTCCCCACCATCTATTTAATTATTCACTGCGGCCAGCGGCCCCTCCAGGGCTTTCCATGCAGTGTGTGGAATGTCAAAGGTACAGATGCAGAGGCAGGCCTGGCTATTGCAGGATGTATCATTGCAACGCTGTGGCGTCCCACTCTCTGGAGGAAGAACGTGACACCATATCACATATACAACTCACAAGGAACCACACTGATTGGATAGTTCACTCAAAAATAAAAAAAAATCTGTCATTATTCACTCACCCTCATATCCTGTACATTTTTGAGGTAACACTTTTAAAATTAGTTGACATTAACATTCATTGCCAGTCCTAGACCTCTGGGAGCCCCAGTCAGTGCGTTCATAAAAAACCCAAAAAGACCCCTAACCCCTTAATCTATTCTTTCAGAGCAGTTTCACGGTCAAGCAACAACATGAGACATTCAGTAATACAATAAAAACAATAGGACAAATACAACAGAAATTTATTTCATTACAATTACAATTTACTACTAATAATAGCCTACTGTACAGAAATTGATTAACGAAGATCGAATGTAAAAACATAAAAATAATAATAAAACATTGTCTTCACTGTTTTAATTAAATATACATTGATTCTTATTAAAGTTACTAATGTTATTCATTAAAGAGCAGTGAATGATTCTCTCATTTTCTTTTGTTGTTTGATTAACATTATACTAGGGGGCTGTTGAATGCTTGAATCTAATTGGTTGATGAACGTTCCAAGGTGTGCAATTATTTTCAAGGAAACGCACACTAAAGTAGTTCCGAGCAGGTCTTGACCGTATTACAGTTCCATATCACTCCGCCAAATGATTTCAGTTATTTCAAAGGTCTTTACAGCCGACAACTGCAAAATAACCAAAACCCACAACGACACTCACCGAGCAAATAAATATAGTAAACAATAGGATAAAAACGTCTATGTTTTTTGCCACAAAATAACATTTGGTTATGTATGGAATGGCAGCACAATTCATCAAATTTGTAATCGTGATTACAATTACGGATGCCACAATGATGTAATTGTTCAATAAAATGTAATCGTAATTAGCAAAATAAAAGTCCACTTATATTATTCTGTGTACTTAATGTGTTTTTTTTTTTGTTTTTTTTCTACAGGTTATCTTAAGTTTTTTCCCCATTGTTTTTATTTTTATTTTTAGTATAACATTATAATACCATGCATATTTTTACTTTTTTATTTAAAGAAACCAAACCAATGTATATTTGACTTTTGAGGCTTAATGCTATAGAATAAACACTTTAAATTAGGTGGCCTTAACTCCTACGTATGTATTTAAACTAATCATTTGATACAATACACTTATTGTGTACATACATGTTTTTACATTGTACTTACATTTTAAGAAATACCTGCATGTAATTGTATCTGTTATTCATTTCTGTAGTTACATTTATAATTACACTGTTGACACTTCCCTTACACCTTAAACTTACCCATACCACCACACCTGTCCCGAACATTACCCGTATCCCGCTCAATATCAGCAAAAGTGTTTTGCAATAAATTATGAACACAATAAGTACATTGTACTTACTTTTTGATGCAAGTACATAGTAGTTAATGCCACCTAATATAAAGCGGGACCATAATCGTTATTATTAATCGCAATTACAATTTCAATAACTGTTCTTACAGTTTCATATTAGTAGACGCTGCTGCCGAACACTGTTGAAAGATACTGAGGTAATTCTCTCTCTCTAATAAATGCATTATTAACTGCATGTGTCTGCTATCAGTGGCTCAAGCCTCCGTTACTAGCTCTAAAATTACGCTTTGGATTTAGCAACCAAGGCTTGGGTTTAGATGCGCAAGAAATTAGTCCTGCACACAATCTGACAAATGTCTTGAAATACATCATCTGAACAACAGTAACAGCAATATAAGCGGAATATTATTCAGAGAGAGCAGCGGGTTTATTAAGCTGCTGTCACTTTAAGACCAAATGTCGAATACACTGACAAGCATTCGATTACTTTCCTGGCTGTTTATGTTCACTGAAGACATAACGTGAATGTGTTTAAGGTAAAAGTCCCCAAGATGGGCATTTTGACATATTTTTTTGTTCGTTTAAGCACATACCAGAAGCCCAAAGTGTGAGTGAATAACTACATGAAAGATTAGTTTGTACATGTTCAGAGTATTCATCAAACAGCAAGCAAAAAGTATAGAATGACCTACTACTTCCCATGAGATTCTGAAGTGCACATCCACTAGACACGTTACTATCCCATGAGGCCATGGGAGAGGATTTGTAAATGGCACTGAAGCAAAGCAACTGACGCTGTAAGTTACATGACAATGATAGATGGACTAAGTCTGAATTTAATTCCTACTACAAGCTATTGAGCTGCAAAAGAGACGCTGTTCAACATACGGCTTTCTGTCCGTGTGATCCAAGGAGAGAAACACGGACAAAAAGTGGAGTGTTCCTTTAATGAAACATATGGAAACGAAAGAATGTATCATACCTGCATGCATGCAAGCTAATACACAACGTACCAGTTACATAATTTTTTTTTACCTTTTGGTCATTTCATGACTTACTAACTGACAAAGTAACTACAGCTTTGCATGCTCGTAATTTGTTTTGTGCTTTATTTATAATGAAGCTATATAGAGCGAGCGCCCCCGAATTTGCGTGTGCAATTAAAGAGAACAGTATGACTGCTGACAGGACAAGAAAGTTCATTTTTCTGAGGTGAGAGACTTTTTTTAATATATATATATATATATATATATACTTTAGAAAATATATGAAAATAACATTAGCATAATGACACTGACATTTTTGGCAAATTTGAGGTAGTAAGGGGGTTCCGGGACATGCTCCCCTGAAAAAATTTAGATTTCTCTGATCAACATACAGTATGTTGTCTGGCTAATAGCAGGCTAATGGCTAATGGCTAATAGCCAGTGGCTATCATCAGACCAAGCTCAATTTAAGATTGAAAATTGGTCTGGGGAGTCTGCTATGTATTTTCTACTGCACAAGAGGCGTGATAAACGAGCATAATTCAAATGACTCTCTATGCAACTGAATAGTCCTTCAACCAATCAGACCACAAGAGGCGCGATCAACGGGCAACGACCCATCGCTTCTCTATCCATCATCGTACAGTCAAATTAAACCCGCCAATAGCGTGCCAGTTGGATAAGCCAGTCTGTGATTGGCTCCCGCAAAAGTGTAACAGAAGCAGTAGAAATGAATGTACAGGTTTCCAGACTGAGTTGCAGAGCGAAATCAAAACGCCGGCAGATCAGGCAGACATTTGAAGGCCAAACAAATGGATAAGAAATCGCTTTAAAACCATGTCAGTGGGCAGTAGATTATTTGTCAATACCTGCTCTCTCTTCATGTCCATCACTCTGTATTTCTCTCTCAGTCTCCTTATCTCACTCTGTCTCTTCCCTCACTCCTAAAGCTGAGCTCTGACTGATAGTCTTTTCATTTTCATCTGTCAGTGAAGAAAGTAAACATAGGGTCAACTGATATTTAGCCTATATGTTTTATTAATCATTTTCTTAAGTTAATTTACTGAAGGTTATGAACACTAGGTAAATAAATGTATTAAATTCATTCCCAATATGTACACATTCATTATTAATCTTATGCCTAATATGATGAAAACAGTGTTGTTAAAGGGTTAGTTCACCCAAAAATGTAAATTCTGTCATTAATTCCTCACCCTCATGTCTTTTCAAACCCGTAAGACCTTCGATCATCTTCGAAACACAAATCAAGTTATTTTTGATGAAATCCGAGAGCTTTCTGACCCCTCCATAGATAGCTATTTAATGAACACTTTCAAGGCTCAGAAAGGTATTAAAACATCGTTAAAATAGTCCATGTGACTCCAGTAGTTCAACCTTAATTTTATGAAGTGACGAGAATACTTCTTGTGCGCAAAAGCAAACAAAAATAACGACTTTATTCAACAATTTCATTCTAGCCTGTGTCAGTCTCCTACGTTGTAAACAGTGCAGCACCTTCGAGTTCCACGGCAGCCGATGCTGTTCACGTGAGCACCACGACGCATGTGTGTGATGATGATGCAGGAGATGCGCTGTATTTACAACGTGTGAGGAATTAATGACAGAATTTTCATTTTTGGGTGAACTATCCCTTTAATGATTCTTGTCCCCTTCACATTGACAGTTACTAATTATTACATTACATGAATCGCGTAAATCATAAGCCTATTATCAATTAAAAATGGTGAAATTAGACAAAAAGTTTATTAGTTTGCCTGATTATTAACATTTCTATCCTAAATCAGCTGTCAAATATGAAATGTTCAGTTTAGCTACTTATATCTTATCTCGCACTTTATGACTAAAGGGTTGAGTTGGGCTGAAATTCGCGCTCAGCAGCTTCTGTGAACATAAAGCCCGCCTGCTTTTATTTGATTGGTCATCTCAAATATTTTGACATTGATGAGTGGTGACAGACCTCTAATGCTGCGTTCACACCAAACGCGAATAGAGCGTCTGGAGCGAGTGATTTCAATGTTAATCAATGTAAAGATGCGTTGACGTGCGTCTGGATGTGCTGCAGCGCGATAGATGCGTTTCGCTCTGCGCGATGAACGCTATTCCACCTCATCGCGAATCGACTGTCTTATGCGCAATACACACGTTACGTGCAAGCAATTTTATGTGGTGCTTTTGTGCATTTGAAGCTAATTTGCATCTGACGCCCGAGTTGAAAAATCGGAACTTTGGCGTCTATTCAGGAGCCTGCTTGCTGCTGTCACGTGGTGAAGTGACGTGATGAGAAACTCCACATAATTTAAAAATACTACTGTAACTGTGTCACACTGTGTTTTCAGGTGAGAATGTAGTTGTTTAAAGCTCAAATCTGTGGTTTATTTATAAAGAGAGCGACGATTTAAAAAAAAAAATATCTTCCAGGCGATCACCGGGCGCTCAACGCTCATTAACCCTGGTGAGAGCAGCCTTTCCTCGGCCAGTCCTTCTGGCATCTGCCGCTGGCTCTGATGTCTCTGTAGTAGTTAAACATGAGATAGAATTTGTCTTGTGTATATCTAACGGGCGATCTCTGGTCTCATGAATCTATAATTTGTTGCCTGCCAAATCATTTTGACTGAGGGCAAAGAGAAGTTTCATAACTTTATTTTTTAGGATATTTAAATATACATGCAGTGAAGATAATGTAGTGCGTTGCCTGGACCACATTTGTGTGGCTATTAATGTTTAATATATTATTTTAATGAAAATGAAAAGAGGCAGAGTGGTGTTTTATGACATATTTATCCTGGAGCGCCTTGAACACGCGTCTATTTCACTTCAAACGCTCGATTTATACGCGCGTATGGATTCAAAATGTTCAAGCGTCCAACTAGACGCGGTAGATGCGATTTTGATGCTCTATTCTTGTTTGTTGTGAACGCAGATGAGAGATCTTGGTGCTGAGCAATATCCTTGCAGCACTAAAGTAGAGTTATATCAGTTATATTAAAATGTACACCTCGAAAAAATGTCTTTGACTACCCACTCGAAATCTACTGAAAAAAAATCTGATGTTTCTTGAGTTTGATGGTTCTTGTCAACAAACCCACTGATGCAGTCGTACCTCATGGGTCGCCTCAGCACTGCTGCTTTCTATGCTTAAAGAATGAGGCATGGGTCACAGAACAGGAGAAGTGCACCATAGCATGTGGTGGAAACATCTCTACAACACCTGCCAAGTGCTTTCCTGCATAGTGTCATCAAAGTGAGCTTCAGCTCTCTATAGAACGCTTGTCTTGTCTTTTCCTCCAAGCTTTTCTTTCCACGAATCTGTTTTAAGGGTCTGGCTCGGGCTCTCTGAGGCTTCCCAGCTACTCTACAACCCCCTATTTCCCTATTTTGCTCTTTCTGCCTCCCTCTTTCTCACTTACTCACTCACTCTATGTCACATATCTTCAGCCCACGAGTCTCATTTATGACACATTCTTGTGAACTGAATTTTTTTTCATAATGCAAAAAAACTGAAAAAAAGTGCTCTACACAAATGCTTTTATCTGAACAATCTTTACAGTGTGTGAAGTACTCCGTTGCAGGACTATTGGAGGCTTTTTGTCCTGACCATGACACTGCTGAATCACATTCAATTGAAGTGACTGCCAGTGTAATCCTGGGCAAAAACAGATCAGATCTATTCTAGATTTTAAAGCCAAAGCCACACACCAAGCCCACACAGCTGTTCTCTGAAGCCAAATGCGACATTTGGTGTTGATGATAATTTTTTCCCCACCAGCTTTAACCTACTTAAAGAAAATTGCACTTGAGGCACATGCACTTGAGAGCAGTCCTGCTTACATGTATTTAATAATGCAATGTTCTGGGTTCAATATGCTCAAGCATCTGTGTAATGCAGTCAGTTACAACACACGACAATGCTTTGTAAAATAAGTCATGTTTTTCAGTTATGCACGCTATATTGAAGTCAAGACAAGATTTTGAAAATATGGCCACATATATTGGACATTATTTGGATCATAACATAAGAGTTCATAATTTAAATAAATAAATGAATAATCAGTTACCTTGTCAGTGAAATTTTTCAACTCATGTCATGACCAAGTGAAGCTGGTAACCACGGTAACCTTTGCATGATACCTGCTGCAAGCATTATGCTGGTAACACATCACAAGAAGTTCAGGGATAAATGACAATGACATTGAATCTACTCATTTATTTTTAAAAAAATAATTTCAAACAAACTTGCAATTTATACATACTGTACAATGATGCCAATATGCCTCTTATATGATAATGTTATAAATTTTTTCCCTGAAAATGAAATTCATTCATACTGAAAAATGGCTGAAATGAATTGTATTAAATACGACAAAATCAAGTTTAGTTCAGGTTGTAAAAAGTCATGTTGTCACGATCACAAATGAGACTGCCTGTGGTTACCACCAGAGGGCACTTCATCCCGGACTGTCACTTCATCTAAGGATTACATTTCCCACATCACTCACTACCCGGACCTCCTTCCTGATTACATCCACCTGCACCCCATTACCTTGTTAGCTCACACTTTATAAGCCTGATCATGTCTGTCATTCATTGCAAAGTCTTGTTCTGTTCGCACTGCATTTCTGAGCGGTTTGCCTGGTTTCTTGTCTCTTGGTTTTGGATTTCTTGCTTGTTCTGTGGATTACCTGTTTGCCTGTCTCTCCTGTCTTGTTTGCCTGATTGGACTTATTATCTGTTATGACCTCTTGCCTGTTTGTTGACTACGAGTGTGGATTACCCTTTAAAATAAAGCTGCATTTGGATCCTCAACCTTCTGTCTCAGAGCAGTATGTTACAGTGGTACTTTTAATACAATTATTAAGATGTGTAAATTAACATGCAAACAAGGTTTAAGGGAAAAAAAATTGTATTTATATGATATTTTTACAATCATTCAATTTCAGACTTTCTTGAAAATGAAATTAAACTTTCAAAAGCATATGAACACCGAATACCATTTGAATACAAATAGTACATTTCTGTGTTTTAAGTTCAATGTTTTTAAAAGTAGCCTTTATGCAAAGTATGTAAAAATGAATGTAAGTGGAATAACAAAAAATACAAGCTTCACATTTCTGCTTTTACCCCCTTCAAGATGCATGCACTTCTATTGTAAATGAATCACTGCGTATATAAACTGACGGACGAGTTCAAATCATTATCAATGGTAATAACAGAGTTTGTTTTGAAGCAAGAACATTCCTTTAAATCATTAATGGAGTGTTTTAAGAGACATACAGTCATGTGAAAAAGGACACCTGTTAGAATTGTATGGTTTTCCGTATCAGAACGTAATAAAAATCATCTGGTCCTTGGCAGGTCTTAAAATGAGGTAAATACAACCTCAGATGAACAACAACACATGGCATATCACACCGTGTGATTATTTATTTAACAAAAAATAAAACCAAAATGGAAAAGCCATGGGTGACAAACTAAGTACACCCTATGATTCAATTGCTTGAGTCACTTTTAGCAGCAATACTTTGAAGGAATAATTTTTATCAGTTAATCAGTCTCTCACATCGTTCTGGAGGAATTCTTCTTCATAACGTTGCTTCCGTTCATTGAGGTTTCATCCGTTTTTGCACAGCTCTCTTAATGTCCCGTTGCAACATTTCAGTCGGGTTGAGGTCTGGACTTCGACTGGGCCAGTGCAGCACCTTGACTCTTTTCTTTATCAGCCGTTCTGTTGTAGATTTGCTGGTGTTCTTGGGATCATTGTCCTGTTGCATGACCCAATTTTGGACAAGCTTTAGCTGTCAGACAGATGGCCTCATATTTGACTCTAGAATACTTTGGTATACGGAAGAGTTCATGGTCGACTCAATGACTGTGAGGAGCCCAGGTCCTGTGGCTGTAAAACAAGCCCAAAATCATCACCCCTTCACCAGCATGCTTGACTTTTTGTATGAGGTGTTTGTGCTGATATGCTCTTTTGGTTTTCACCAAATGTGGCGCTGTGCATTATGGCCAAACATCTCCACTTTGGTCTCGTCTGTCCAAAGGACAGAGTTCCAGAAGTCTTGAGGTCTGTTTAGATGCAACTTTGCAAACCTAAGCCGTGCTGCCATGTTCTTTTCAGAGAGAAGAAGCTTTCTCCTGGCAACCCTTCCAAACATGCCATACTCATCCCGTCTTTTTCTAATGGTAGTGTCATGAACTTTAACATTTAACATGTTAACTGAGGCCTGTAGAGTCTGAGGTGTAGCTCTTGGGTTGTTTGAGCATTTCACAGTCTGACCTTGGGGTGAATTTGCTGGGACGTCCACTCCTGGGAAGATTGGGTGTCTGTTTTGAATGTCTTCCCCTTGTGAATAATCTTCCTCACTGTAGAATAATGGACTTCAAATTGTTTGGAAATGGCCGTACAACTCTTCTTAGATCGATGGCAGCAACATTTGCTTCTCTAAGATCATTGCTGATGTCTTTCCTCCTTGGCCTTGTGTTAACACACACCTGAATGCTCCAGACCAGCAAACTGCCAGAACTGCTGCTTTTATAGAGGTGATCACACTCGCTGATGATCAATTAATCAAAGACATTTCATTAGCAGCGCCTGACCGTTACTAACCCTCTTAATTCCTGTTAACAGTAAGATGTGCTTAGTGACAACCCATGGCTTTTCTATTTTGGCCTAGTTTTTGTCAGAACTGCCAAGGACCAGATTATTTTACATAAAACTGTAGAATTCAACAGGGTTTCCTTTTTTTCACATGACTGTATGAACTATATATTGCACATTCATACCTTATTATAAGTGGAGCTAATGAGCTAATTTTTTCTATTGAGACGCACAAGAGTTACTCCTACATACTATGTGCAATATTTCTTTCGTTTTGGTAAGAAAGTGACAAATAAATGTCTAAGCACTTCGAATAAAGCAGCAGCACTTGAGGCTTCAGAACTCCAGCAGTGCAGTTCAAGCCTTATTTGAAATCTTTCACCCAAGAAGCCAAGACTTCAGGCGGCCCGCACTTTTAAAAACTAATGTTTTTTGGTTACAACTATGGTACCATAAAGAACATTTTACATCCATGGAACCTTTCCTTTGCACAAAGGATTCTTTAGATTGTTAAATAGTTCTTCATACTAAGAAAAAAAAGGTTATTCTATGGCATTGCTTTGAACTCTGTTTTGGAACCTTTATTTTTTAAGGGTGGGGACTAACTAAAAGAAAACTAGATATTATCTGGATAATGTAGCGTCACAAATCTAATCTTGAACGCAAATGCAATGGACAGAACAGAAACTCTGAGGTACAAAAATGCAAAAGTAATATCAATACCATTAAAATTCGACAACATCCCAAATGGATCCATGCATATCCGAGCAATGGACTTGAAATCAATCCAAGAATAAAATAACAGTTCCTAACAGCACTGGTGTTTAACAGCTGTACCCAGCATGCTCTGCCTTGGCATGTGCATTCGTTCTAATAAAGCAAAACCTAATGGTGCTAATTCATCATCAAGCTAGGAAACACACAGCGACGGCTCACGTGATCAGCCCCGTCAGGGAACATATGTTGCCCAAAATGAAAACTACCACCGGTGAATGTAGATCTGCCAGCCGAAATTACACGTTTCAACAAGCAGATTGGTTGAGACACAACCAGAGCCGGAATTTTCAGCCTCGACCACAACCCAAAAAAAATTCATTCGAACACTCTCAATGCTAATGAGGCATTCCATGTGTGCTTCGATATCACATCAGCCCTTATTTGAATTAGTATGCAACATCTGGATTAGTTTCTGTGTCATTTTAATTGGATTAATATAAATGGCACTAAATGAGCAACAAGGACAATGTGTGGCATTTAGAGCCTCTTTTCTCATTATAGGTTAAAAGAGACTTTTAAATCGCCCCTCTTCAAATATTCAGATATTTCTGAATTGAGTATTGCATTATTTAGATGAGTAAAATAGTTAGGCATAGAATATAAAGTGGCTTTAGAAGTCTTTTGTTTTATTTCCATAAACTTTAAGAGGTTCTTGATTAGCTTTGATAGTCAAGGACATGCCTATTTTTTGTCATTATTATTATTATTGTTAATTTTATAATTAATCAAATTGAATGTATTGATAAAAGTAATATTTTGTATTAATTAATGTAATCCTTAATGCATTAACATTGTTAATTAATTCATATTAAATATTAACATAAATTGACAGCCCTCCTACAGAATTTAAAAAAGGAATCTGTAATTTATTAATATAATGCATCAAAAAATATGAAAACTTTTTATTAGCAACGTTTCGGTCTCATGACCTTCATCAGGCATATACCAGATGAAGGTCATGAGACCGAAACGTTGCTAATAAAACCTTTTCATATTTTTTGCAAGTACTGATAGTGTGCGGGATTTCCCTTTATTCGTTGAGATTTTTGGATTTGGTTATCTTTTGTCCTACGCACCTATCTATTACCTACAGGTGTGCGAGGCCGGTAATTGTGCATTAATATAATGTATAAAAAATTTTGATTAAAAAAAATATTTATATAGTTAACTGATATAGTTAATTAATTAAGTGAACATTGCATTTACAGCCCTGCTAAAGAAAAAAATATTACGAATAGGATTTTATTTTTCTCATTACTTATTTTAATGATATACTATTATAATATATAATAAAAATTTTATTAATATAATTTTAAAAAATTATATAATGTAGTTCATTAATTAATATTAAATGTGCACATTAAATTGACAGCCCTATAAAAAATGTGTGTGTGTGTGTATATATATATATATATATATATATATATATATATATATATATATATATATATATATATATATATATATATATATATATATATATATATATATATATATATATATATATATATATATATATATATATATATATATATATAAAATATTAAATATATAAAGTCTTCATAATAATAGTTTAAAAAAAAAAATTATATATAATTATTATTATTATTTTTATTTTTATTTTTTTTTACTATTATTATGAAGACTTTTCGCCTGACATCGTCATACACAGATTCTAGTCAGAATATGAGTCTGATCTGCTCCATTGGGCTGTGATTATGAGGCGTGTTTCAACCGAACCAGGAAAGAAAATGCCTCTGCACTCAATTGCCCTCGTGTTGAGCGATGCATAGTTGTCAACAGAACTCAACTGCACGCTGGAAGAAGTAGAAAAAGAAGATGAGTGTAAACGATCTTTGATGGTGTTGTAAAAAGAATTTAAGGATACACGGAGTACTTACCAACACGATCATCATTTTTGAGAGAAATAGTAAAGGTGAATGTATATACGTTATACGTTAAATTATTCGTTTAGTAAACAAATTCAACCCAAGCGCTCTTTGATGACGTGGATGATTATGTTACTGTTGATCATCTGTCCATCATTTTATAAAGCCCGCCCTGACAATTTGATTGGTCCGAACAGCTCTGGTTCGAGCATAGTTGCTCCACAACGGATCAACTTCCCAACCTCAAATGTTGTGGGCGGGGCTAAGTTCGGCTGGCATCCAGGCTACTCACTTTCATGTCTTTCCAAAACTGCATGACTTTCTTTTTTCAGTGGAACATAAAAGAAGATAAACAGAAAGAAAGAAAGAAAGAAAGAAAGAAAGAAAGAAAGAAAGAAAGAAAGAAAGAAAGAAAGAAAGAAAGAAAGAAAGAAAGAAAGAAAGAAAGAAAGAAAGAAAGAAAGAAAGAAAGAAAGAAAGAAAGAAAGAAAGAAAGAAAGAAAGAAAGAAAGAAAGAAAGAAAGAATTTCTGGTCAAACTATCCTTTCAATTAGCACGATTTCTTTTCAGCTGAAATACTTTCACTAAGTTTAAATTAGCTGAACCTCATCACTGGTTTTAAACCCAATGGTGTCAAACTCCTTTCATCCACCAGTAATTTAATTATAACTTCAGAGACTCATTATGAGACTATCTTTCTTGTACTAGACTGGACCTGTCTCTTTGGTAGTCTTGAGCCGGTCTGCATATAAACGCAGGTCCCTCTATGCTCCACTAGCTCTCAGTCAGGTGTGTGTGTGTGTGTGTGACAAGACAGACAGAAGCACAGGGGCGTCCCACTGTCCCACACACATCCAATTCTGCCACTGCAATCGGCATTCCTTTCAGTTTCACGGCCTTCTCGCTCGGCCTGGAGCATTTATCAGCTCAAGAAAGGGTTCGCACTGCCAGTCGCGTCTGGTCAATTTAGCCACAAAGAACAGGAGGCAGATCACTTTCTTTTTTCTTTCTTTTTTTTTTTTTGATAGAGAAAGGAAGATATTCTGCACATGAGTCAAAGGCAGATGGAGGAACGGAGGAAGCCAAAGGGATAGCAGAGAAATAGAAAGATGTGTGAAGGAGGACCTCGTGTTCGTCACAAATTAAGGATGCACATCAAAGAGCCATTAGTGATTAAGAACGATTAGCACAGGCTATGCTGGGAAGTTCTCAAGTCATTAAAACTATGAAGACTGGTCCACATTGCAGTTTATTCTGGCCAAGAACCACCTACAGTACTTACACAAGAAGTAGTGCAGCAGAGACACAAGGAAAAAGGAAACGAGTGCTCCGCAGTTACATATTCAAAATATTCAAGTGACGCGATGGATTAGGGAGGCTAGCAGTTTATTTCGAAACATTATTAACCGAGGGTCCAAAAAACCCTCCAAACAAGTGATTTTACTGAACATAAGCACAACTTACTTGTGTAAACGCCACAACCAAAGTACATAGAATAAACAAGTAATAAGATCCTGGTTGAAGAGTGATGATCTCCAGCACTGTTTCGGCTGTGGCTCATATTCTACCACGCATGGCGAATCAAGACCTGTCAATCTGAGCGTTCAATGCAATCCAAGCGCGCTCTACACTGCAAAAAATTATTCGTTGAATTTACAAAAAAAAATTATCGTAAGTGGTCGCAATCAATTTATTTTATCTCAATTTAAACAAAAACACATGCAATTCCCATAAAACCAATTAATTATTTTTTTAATTAAAATCAAAAAACTAAATGTTAATTATTCAAACGAGCACAAATTAATTATGCTTAATTTAATCGGGCCATAATAATTTTTTTCAGTGTAGCTGTGTCTAATTGTTTTCTACACATTGTCCCTACCAACCATACCCACCCGCCACACCCGAAATCCAGTTTTCATTGGTTGAACCTTCAAATGACGTTGGAAAACACTGCATCATGATCTGGATGCGATCAAATCCCGGAAGTCCTATAGCTTTAGCCAAGCAGCATGTCTGTCTTATGTTGTGTTCGGGCTTGATCAAGACCACCAGCTCTAAATATATGCAAATCAATACAGCATAGTATCACAATATTTTAAGTGGAAATACGCAGCAATGGTGTTGACTTGTGAATTTGCACATGGCTTGGCTTATTCAAAACCCCACATAGACATATAAACAACATTAAAACCTTGATTTTCACCACAGGGGGACTTTAAGCAAGTGGTTGTTGAGTAAGCACTTGCTTCGTATTTAAGAGGTTAAAGTTAATGATTAATAATAATTAATTTGTTACATTTATATAGTGCTTTTCTAGGCACTCAAAGCACTTTACATAGAAGGGGGGAATCTCCTCATCCACCACCCATGTGCAGCACCACCTGGATTATGCGACGGCAGCCATATTGCGCCAGAACGCCCACCACACACCAGCTGATTGGTGGAGAGGAGACAGAGTGATGAAGCCAATCATATATATATATGGGGATGATTAGGAGGCCATGATGTACAGGGGCCAATGGGCAAATTTGGCCAGGATGCCGGGGTTACACCCCTACTGGACCAACTTTATATTAGGTGGCCTTAAAGGGATAGTTCACCCAAAAATGAAAATTAGCCCATAATTTACTCACCCTCAAGTCATCCTAGGTGTATATGACATTCTTCTTTCAGACGAATAAAATCTGAGTTATATTACAAAAGTCCAGGCTAATCCAAGCATTAGAATTGGATTCATAGTTGCTCTGTTTTTGAAGTCGATAAAAAGTGCATCTGCCCATTAAATAACGGGTACGCGGCTCCGGGGTGTTAATAAGGCCTTCTGAAGCGAATCGATGCGTTTGTGTAAGAAAAATATTCATATTTATAACTTTATCAAGTAAACCTTCGACCAACCGCCTTACCTGTTCAATTTATGGAAAAAATTTTGAAAGTTACCCTGCCGATCGAAAGACTAACGCAACCAGGTACGCTTGTCATGACGGCACGTACGCATCTTGAGTTTCACTTTCAACATTCAACACT
The DNA here is from genome assembly GCF_949357685.1 of Gobio gobio. Lineage (NCBI taxonomy): Eukaryota > Metazoa > Chordata > Actinopteri > Cypriniformes > Gobionidae > Gobio > Gobio gobio. The sequence continues at coordinate 10,504,968 of NC_137112.1, read as the reverse complement.
TTTCCATGGAATGCGGTCGGTCGAAAGTTTACTTTATAAAGTTATAAATAGGAATATTTTTCTTACACAAACGCGTCGATTCGCTTCAGAAGGCCTTTATTAACAACCCGGAGCCGCCTGGAGCACGTTATTTGACGGACAGATGCACTTTTTATGGACTTCAAAAACAGAGCAACTATGAATCATTGTTCTAATGCTTGGATTAGCCTGGACTTTTGTAATATAACTCAGATTTTATTCGTCTGAAAGAAGAATGTCATATACACCTAGGATGACTTGGGGGTGAGTAAATTATGGGCTAATTTTCATTTTTGGCTGAACTATCCCTTTTACTACTATGTACTAAAATTTGTATTAATCATTTGAAACAATGCACTTATTGTGTACATACATGTTTTTACATTGTACTTACATTTAAAAAAATACCTGCATGTAATTACATCTGTAATAAATTTCTGTAGATACATTTGTAATTACACAGTTGACACTTCCCTTACACCTAACCCTACCCTTAAACTTATCCATACCACCACACCTGTCCCTAACCCTACCCGTATCCCACCTCAATATCAGCAAAGGTGTTTTGCAATACAATTTGAACACAGTAAGTACATTGTACTTATTTTTTGATGTTAGTACATAGTAGTTAAGGCCACCTAATATAAAGTGGGGCCCCCCTACTCTTTAACGAAGGACATCCTGGGATTTTTTTTTAATGACCACAGAGAGTCAGGACTTCGGTTTAACTTCGGTCTCATCTGAAGGATGGTGCTTGTTACAGTATAGTGTCCCCAACACTATACTGGGGCATTAGGACCCACACAGACCACAGGGTGAGCACCCCCTGCTGGCCTCACTAACACCTCTACCAGTAGCAACCTAGTTTTCCCAGTTGGTCTCCCACCCAGGTACTGACCAGGCTCAGCCCTGCTTAGCTTCAGTGGGCAACCAGTCTTGGGCTACAGGGTGATATGTGCTACTGCCATAAATTAATCGATCGTTAATTTTAACAACGATTGATTGACATCCTTAATTTTGAAGACTGTTGGTAGACAAACAATTCTGGTGACTTCTATTGTATGTTCTCAAAATACAGTCTCTTACAGGTCCAATTCTGATTCACTGAAAAGAATCGGTCAGGAATCAGACTACACTACAATGTACTTTTCTGAGGAAACAAAGACCACTTATGCTACAATAGTTACTTAATTCAAGACTTAAGACTTACGTTAATATGGTCAAGTTGTATCTGTACAAAGGCACTCAGAATACAGAAAGCCATTGCAAGGTCACACCTAGAGTACAGCATGAATCTTTCAGTAAAAAAATATAATTTAGCACCTGACTTGACATGGATTTATAGAAAATGCTTTCTAAAATCACTTATATGAGAAAATCAGTAGAGTTGAGTGGCTCATGAACACACTCACTAAAAATAATTCACAACAGAGAGGCTCTTCTGCTTCAAATCAAACTGAAGAAAACTCAGGCTCTCCGCCGGCATGGCAACCATGACCGGGAAAATGAACAATTGGATGAAGTTATTTACGGCATCTCTCCCACGTCCATCAGAAAAACCAATAAAAAGCACCAGTCAGCCATACTGAACAGCTATTTGTGAGAGACGGAGTCGAGATCGACAATTGCCATGTGTCTGCACATGTTAGAATATAGGGGAACAAGGGTCAGACCACTGAGGATCCGAAAAATCAATGTTGCTTGTGATCATAACAGCTCAGGCTGGGCTAGTTCTCCGCTGGGGTTTCCAGGGTTGTCACCGCCTCCGCCTCAAGCAGCAATCACCCTGTGATCCTCATCGGCGACGATGACCAAAATTCTGCTTCAAGAAATGTATTTCCCTCTGTTGGCTTGAGTTTGTTCTGGATTACTTCCTCAGTGCTTCAGTGGACTGCATCTTCATGGCAGACTGTCTGTTGAATATGTTTTTGTCATTGGAGTGACTGCAGAATGTGGGCAGGCTTTCAACACTGCTCACCTCAAAGACATCCAACTCTCTCTCCAGTCCTCTTTTTTGAAATAAAAAAAGTCTTTTTTTTCCCAATGGCCCCTCACAGACACTGCAGAGAGGCTTAAAAGTTTGAAAGCCGCCCACTCAGTTCAGTATTTAGGGCAGAGCAAAATCGAAGGAGATATTAAGGGCTACAAATGGGAGCAGTGGAGCACAAGTGATGCCACCTGCCCGTGGACGCCATTGTCCGCTGACCAGCGTATCAACCTGGATAGACACTGTTTGGTGCGGGAGAAAACAAAAAGCTAGAGTTCAGGGAACTCTTAGGGGAACTTGAACCAAATGGCAGAAGCTTTCAGAAACTATAACACAATATGAGGTCCTGCGTGATGTGAGAATGAAGCATCAGTGCTCAATGGACCACTTGCGAATCACTTGGGCTTGTGTAGTGGTTACAACCTCTTATAATCGAAAGGTTGTTGGTTCAAACTCCACTAGGGCCGATCCATAAATCATTACCATTGGCACAATGGGCTTGACCCTAGCTTTCTCCAGGGGGAATAAGTGTACTATAAATATTTTGCGTCAAGCTAAATTACCTCATTTGCAATGCTGGGCAAGCTGATAAAAAAATCTAGCTAGTTACAAAAGTTATAGTTAGCTGGCTACAAAACACTCTCTAGAAATATTTCAGCTTATTAAAAACTACCGTTTAGAGAGGGGGGAAAACTTACACTACCAACTATTTGGCAGCTTGTTAAATTAAACCTACATCCTGATATTTTCATGTTAAAAAAATAGAAAGGTAATTTATTCACATCCCTGTTTGTTAGAAAATGCCCAAAACAGGTATAAAACATATATCATATCAGGCATCGAATAACACATTTTTAAAACACTTCTGGAGATGTTTTTTAAATATATTTTGAATTATATTGATATATACAGAGCCCCTAAATACATGGTGGTGGAAAAAAATATGAGATGGGAGGAAAAATAATAAGCCAATGCTTTTGCGTTCTCTCGCATATGTTTTCCGTTACCCCGAGAAACTTTACGCTGGCTCACAAAATCTTTTGAGCCCTTTGCGAGCGAGTGCAAAGTTTCCTGGCAGAATGCAAAGGTTTTTACGAGGGTATGCAAAATTTCTTGGGGAGCGCAAAACATTTGCGAGAGAGCGCAAAAGCATTGACAAATATTTTTTCCTCCATCTCATATTTGATTCCCTCACCATGTCCCTTTAGGGCTGCCTGAGTGGTAGCTAGATGTAAACAAAGCATGGCAGACCGTACGGGGCTTATGCTCATTTACAATCATTTCTATCGCCAGAGGTGCTTCCTCTTTGTTCATTTGAGGGAAATGGGGGAGAAAAAACGGTGCATAAGGCAAGAGAAGCTGTTATACCTTTTATTTGACATTATTTGCATATTTTTAGGGGCTGCCATTGTTGTTTCGCGGGCTATGTGACGTCAGAGCGCGTAAGAGGTACATCGATCTAGTACGAGTTCACGGGTGGGAAGTCACGAGTTTGACTGCCGTTCCAGTGCACTTTCATGGGTAGAAGGTTGGAAAAACACGGGTTACGGGCCTGGAATGCACCATTAATTACAGTTACTTTTGATGTAACTGAACTAAATACTGTGTATAGACTGTAGAACAATAATATATAATACAATAGTGGAATTAACATAAACATTTAACGTTTAACTTTAAAATGAGTGCTTTTATGTATCCTTTTTACATTTCACATTTGTAATACTTTGGTCAGTTAATAAGAATCATTTATGTAGTTTTGTATTATTTATTTGAATGAATTAAAAGAGCCGCTTCATGTCTATCCTTGAATTACTTAACTAGTCAAGGTTGATAAATGATTCATGATTTTGTCTTACAAAGCCACTAATAAACTGGTTCAGGTGTGTTTAATTGGGGGGTTTGCAGGACAGTGGCCCTCCAGGACCGAGTTTGGAGACCCCTGCAAAACTGCAATGGAAACAGTTTTTTCGCATTTACAGGTCACCTGGTAAAGTCACGCATTGCTCTCACATAGGGCCTACATATAATTTTTTTTCCACTCAAGTATGTACGAGATCTTATGTCGTTAAAACGACATATATTTTCTCCTAATAAGGAAAGTGGCGTAACTTTATAATGACGGACCCCGGTGCAACCACAAATATCATAACTATCTATAGGCCTACTGTAATTATGACATATATTCAAGAAATGTATTAAAACAGAAAGACGCTATAGTTTCAGCCTTGCTCAAAGACTAGGTCTATCCATTCCCGACGATCTTGTTTGCTTCTTATTTATTAAATATAGCCTACAGCCAAATAGTTGATTAAACATTGAAAATTTCTCTCTCCCAGGGCTGCGAGAACAAAATGACGTCATTTTGTTCTCGGAGCCCTGGTTTGGGAGTTCTCGCAGCTCGTTCTCGACACATCGTCTGAGCAGAACTTTTTTCTTGTGGGTGTCCAAGAACTATTGTGTGATTGGTCAGAATTTTAAAGTGAGCGGGGTTAATGCGGAGAAATGGAGATGTTCGGCACCTGCTTTTCTCGTGAAGTATGGAATGTCCTGGCCAGAACGAACTTTGTTCTTGTTCTTGCCACCTCGAGAAAACGAACAAATGTCTTTGTTCTTCCAGAGTATGTTCCAAGCTTTAGACACAATTACAGCATTTTGGTGACATAACTCATGTGGAACAGAGTGGACATTGTGAAGGGTGAGTAAAGGGGGCTCTCGAGGATCCTTTTCAACCCTAAATGGCTCCTCCTATTATCTTAAGGATCAGGTATACTTAATTTTCCATGTTCAGCTTCATCTCACGTACAGTCTAGATGACTGTTCTTTTCAAGTGCTCAAATCACTTTTGTTATTTCCCCCGAACGCAGACGAGGGAAGTATATGTTCGGCGAAGGCCAATTAAGCAGTTATATGTTGCTTTAGATGACAGCACATCTCTGTAATCAGACAACAATTCTCCTGATAAGTAAAACAGGTGTTTGACGTTTCCATTGTCGATAGCACTTGAAAAGTCTTGAACCGCGTGTGGTGTAATCTGCCTTCCGCCTTATACGGCTACAGTAATCCCAGCCTTATCTCGCCCACCCCGAGCAAGAGAAAAATGCGTCACAAGGGTATTTCTCTGGCAGGTTTCTGATGCCTTATCATTGTAACAGGGATTTTAATGAGGGAACAACCGGTAATTGCTCTAAAATCACAGTAATTACACACAAAAGACAGGTCGTAATTTTTATTTTCCCCAGAATCCAGAGAAGAACAGTGAATCACTGTATCTGTGTGGCTTGAAGAGCCGACGGGAGGGGGGGTTCTGAGAGATCTGTCCCCAGATACACACTGACATTTCACACTGACACTTATCTGTATTGTGATTGGCTGCTGGAAGGAATCAATCAACAAACATCACGCCTCCCACAATGCTCAGAGAATATGAAAGCAGAGGGTATTCTTTGCATACTGAATTTACCGTATTGCACATACATTGCCAAAAGTATTGGGACACCCCTCCAAATGATTGAATTCAGTTGTTCCAATCACTTCCACGGCCACAGTTGTATAAAATCAAGCACCTAGGCATGTAGATGCTTCTACGAACATTTGTGAAAGAATGGGTTCAGTGAATTCAAGCGTGGTTCCGTGATAGGTTGCCACCTGTGCAATAAGTCCATTTGTGAAATTTCCTCACTACTAAATATTCCACGCTCAACTGTTAGTGGTGTTTTAACAGTGGAAGCAGTTGGGAACAACAGCAACTCAGCCACAAAGTGATAGGCCACATAAAATCACAGAGCGGGGTCAGCGCATGCGGAGGGGCACAGTGCGCAGAATTCGGCAACTTTCTGCAGAGTCAATAGCTACACCTTCAAACTTCATGTGGCCTTCAGATGAGCTCAAGAACAGTGTGTAGAGAGCTTCATGGAATGGGTTTCCATGGCCGAGCTGCTGCATCACCAAGTGCAATGCAAAGTGTGGGATGCAGTGGTGTAAAGTACGCCGCCACTGTACTCTTGAGCAGTTGAGATGTGTTCTCTGGAGTGACAAATCACGCTTCTCTGTTTGGCAATACGATAGAGGAGTCTGGGTTTGATGGTTGCCAGGAGAACGGTACTTGCCTGACTGCATTGTGCCAAGTGTATAGTTTGGTGGAGGGGGGATTATGGTGTGGGGGTTGTTTTTCTGAGGTTGGGCTTGGCCCGTTAGTTCCAGTGGAAGGAACTCTTAATGCTTCGGCATACCAAGACATTTTGGACAATTTCATGCTCCCAACTTTGTGGGTCCTGACCTCAACCCGATAGAACACCTTTGGAATGATTTAGAGCGGACATCAGTGCCTAACTTCACAAATGCGTTTCAAGAAGAATGGTCAAAAAACCTAAACCTTGTGGAAAGCCTTCACAGAAGAGTTGAAGCTGTTAAAGCTACAAAGGGTTGGCCAACTCCATATTAAACCCTACAGATTAAGAATGGGATGTCATTAAAGTTAATGTGCATGTAAAGGCAGGCGTCCCAAAACATTTGGCAATGTAGTGTATGTTGCCATTTAACGGCACGGGTAATAAACCTGGTACAATCTCTGGTGGCAAATATCGACAGTGAGTTTCATATGCTAGTGAATCTTGCACTTTTAAGATAAAGTATTTACAAAATCACAAAGGAACAATGCAAGGGAGCTAGACCCCAGAGTGCACCTGAAAAACATCACACCATTTCCCTCGCCTCTCAAAAGTCTCCCAAAAGCACAAAAACAAATCAACATCCCCGACATGCCACATCCCTTTCAAGCTTTTGAATCATTTAATGCTCGCGATTAAAATCAGGACATGTCTAGTTACAGTAGGTAAATAAAAAACAGTCTTCACAAGCAAGCAACACTCTGATCTGACAACTATATGGATTGCATAATGAGCTCAAAGTGTTTCTTGGTGCTAAACAAGCACCAATTAGAGAATTGGATGTGTTATATAAACAGGAAGAGGAGCAACCAAATGAATTCTTGAATGTTGCATGAGCCAACATGGTTGGTATTCTGCACAGGAATTGCTTGGGAAAGAGCTCCTGAAAAGGAAGCCACTGCCATATGATACCCGACGTCATCATGATGTGACATATGCACTGAAAGAACACATCTCATTGATAATAAAAGAGCTTAAATTGAAAGACAACCATGTGACCCAAACTCCCACACAGAGTTTCCATTTAGCTTGCAAATCGCATAACCGTCACACGGTCAGTCAGATGTAATGAGAGTCTATTGGCCGGACCTTTGAATGCAAACATGTTGAAATCAATTATAGATTTCATCTGCTGATCCTTCTGTTTGTCACTCTATCACAACAGCTCTCGGTCAGGCTCTATATATGTGACTGGAATGCCAATTGAGGTCTCTAGGGTAAACGAAGCTCCTGTTTCATGGAACCAATGAAATCACGTTTATGCCCGTTCAGGCTGATGTATGTCAATCCTGTTCTAGTGCCTGAGGTCGTGTCACCCCATTACCGCATTCTACCGATCCAGATCGGTGATTAATTATTACTTTTTAAATAATGGATTATGTGCAGTCAGCTGGTCATTAGTGCAAAATGAATGCGTATTATATTACATATACATGTGTGCAATTATATCTACATTAGGCATGTTGGCATTTGTAGCATTCATCAAGAAAATAAATGCTGCTTTTGTATGACACGTATAATAGAAGATCATTGGAAATCAGCCAATGGATTTCACGCTTATTATCACTCACAGTTACCCTCAACGGGTCCTAAAAATCAATATCGCCCACTATTTATCAATGACATGTTAGCAATAAATGCAGGAAAAGGATAAATGGTCCACAGGTGCAGGCAGCCATAAATCACCATACAAATCACTTCTTTCTTTCGTTATCTGCAAGTAACTTCAAATCAAGACAAATCATCCTGGGACGAAATAATTGCACTTATCCATTCCACAGGGATTCATCTCCATTTTATACGCAATTAATCATCTCTTAGCAATCCGCCTCGTTTTTTGTACAATGCAATTCAGATTTAATTTTTAAACAAGAGACTTCCACTTCCAGCACGCCGATGTGAATATTCATACGAGTGAATCAATAACAGGGATATCCCTGATGTTTGAATTGGTCATCGGTTTTCTCGCATATTGCATGTTGAGCTGATATAATCGACAACATCTGTATATGAGACTTACAAATCAGTAGATTGGGAGTATCAGTAGATTTTACTTAAGAAGTTATTTAGTGTTGCCTTTACATAACTAAAACGGTAAAACATTAAGATAATCGTATTTATTTGGAGTCACGTGTGGATGACTTTTTTAACTAATACAATTTTGTATAGCATGAAGCAATTATGTTAAAATATCTTAGTCACAAATTTATCAAACAAACCAAATTAACAGTCAAAAAAAAGTTTGCATGCGTATAAGGGAAGGACTGCATTGCACAGTGATATTTAGTTGCCATGCGTCTCAAAATGAGGAACGAGGGATCATGTCTGCTCCCCTTTCAAAATCTCATGAAGGTCCACCAAACTCATTTCAACCTCTGGCTTTAGGGACGATCAGGGAAATACAAATCCAGATATCTTTAAGCAATTACTACCTTTAAAAAATGCAGAATACAGATGCAACCCAGAGCTTCTATCTGCATTCATGAGAGAGTGTTTACACGGGCAATCAATCAATGAGTGCAGCTACAGCTGCTGTTCAACATTGAGCCCTGTTTAGCCTGTGACAATATCTAGCAGAGAATATAATGAACATGAGAGCAGAGCAAACAGAGCACATTATGCATTCATCACAGATGTTACATCTCAACATACATATTCTGACCAAATTAACTTTTAAATAAATAAATCCATATAATAGTCTTGTGTTTGTGAGAGTATAAGAGAAATCAATGTGAATGTAGAATGCATAATATCCTCTGCATAATTATTCAACAGTTTTAACACTTTAAACAAGAAGCATTATGTATTATTGATAGATAGCCTATATACTGGTTGCATTTAGTGATAACTGTCCCCACCCCACCCATAAACAAAACTTCCTAATTCACAAAAATCATAAACAACTACAAATAATAAGCCTATAGAATGTTTTTTTTTAAATCCCTAGTTTCTTTCAGTGTTATAAACACATTTTTCTTGTTTCATGCTCTTTTATCAAACGCAAAATCTATTCATTTTAGAGTGCCATTCCCAACATAAGGTATAAGGTAACACTTTATTTTACCGTGTTCTTGTTACATATGTTACACGTACTTACCATAGTAATAACAGTAAAATATGCATAATTACAAGCTACTAACCCTAAATCCTACCCTAACCCTATAATAAGTACACGTAGTTACTCCATAGTACTCATTAATGAAATATATAATTACAATGAATGATAGTTTTGGATAACTTCTCTCAGTATAAACGTCGTTGATATATTCTGAAAGAGGTTTGATTGTAGCAGAGGCGTACGTAGTGATGCACGCGCATTTTTTCTCCCTCCAACTGCGCGTGCTGTCACACCGCGCGCCGGTTTTCTTACCTGCACGAGACTGTGATCTCCACTTTGGTGGCGGGGATGTTCCCCGTTAACGGGTCGAACTCGTAGACCGAAGCCATGTCCTCCAGTTTGTCCATGATGTCTCCCTCCATGAGCGCGCGTGGCTCGGGGGAGTTCCACGGTTCGCGCAGCCTGGCCCCGCGGAGGCTATCACGGTCCCGCTCGGACCAACCCGGAGTTAACAAGGCCAGGGTATTAATGAAGAGCTCCCCAACAACTCAAGAAACTTGAATGGGGTTAAAGTCGGGGGAAAGTCGCTTAAAACTGTGCTGGAGAATCTTGTGGTGAGCTGCCGTCTCATCAGCAGAGAGAAAAAGATCTCCTCTGCACATCAAGTGCTCTACATGTGCGCTCGTGAAGAGCATCCAGCGCGCGCTCCAGCCCTACCCTACTATCTGTTCAACACGCCCATGCGTACTGCTGCTCTCTCCGGTAGGCTACACTGAGCAGAGGCGGTCTGCTTATTGCGCTGCAAAGGGCTTGAATTACACGTCAGTAAAAGGGGAATCAAAATGAAGTCTATATATTAAAGCAATAAGACTCGGGAGTTTGTGCTATTACTGATTTTACCATGTGTAAGGAGAGTTCTTGGTCACTGGTGTTAAAATAGCGTTTATAAAGACTTGTTGTTTTAATACATATGAAATAGCAGCAATAGCAACAAAAAAACAAAAAAAAGACACACATAAATACATTTCAATAATTTGTTACATCTGTCGTCTTAAATTAATAAATTATTTGGATAAATCAATTATTCTGCCGAGTAGTATAGTTTCTATATGGTTGCTATAGCAACTTGACACATTAACACAAAATTCAACTGTGTTTATGTGTGTAAATTGTGTTGAACAACAGAACTATACTATTTCTGTGTCTCAAACTTGGATATAATTTTTCCATATCTATATATACCAGTCATTTTTGACCTTGTGGGGACATTTTTGCTCCCCATGAGAAAAAACAGCTTATCAATCATACAAAATTATGTTTTTGTTTTTTAATGTAAAAATGCAAGCTTTCTGTGATGGGTAGGCTTAGGTTTAAGGGTAGGGTTAGGGTATAGGGTTAGGGTAGTCTAGTCTCTAGGTGTTTCTCAATGTCAAGGATATTCCTTGGCAGGACTGGTCCTTCCAAGTCACTTCCTTCAGAGGCTAGGCGAGGCTTCTCTTTAGCATTCGGAGAACACATAAATGGAACAGGCTAGCAAGTGCACGTCATTGCGTCATTAAGTCAGTGAAAAGGTCCGCTTTCGGCGCTGAAAAAATGGAAGTGCTAATGGTTTGGTTGCTGTACAGCATTTTTTCGGATATGGAAATGGAGATGGAGATGGTGAGGCAGCAGGAAGCTATTAATAATGTTGTGAATGGTATAATATTAACATTAAAATACTTTGTACAACTTAACTAGTTATTTATAAAAGAAATGCCGGTGACGGCAACCATGCGAATTGTTAAATGACAGGTCCGTTAGCCATCAATAACGTAATTTGTATATAGTTGTATAATTTATAATATCAATACGGTAGTCATTTGTACTGGCATTTAAACGTTAAACTTTACTTATATGTACTACGGTTATAACAAATGTTTGGTAACGTAAATATACTTACACTTGAAAACATATTGCCCCGTTAATGCTCCGATTCCGCCAACGTCCGACATTTTGTATTTAAGATAGCAAAGCTGCGTGCATAGGATTGTGGGTGATTTGAGAGCGCGAAGAACGCGAAGGCTACACATATGCATCCTTTCCTATATATGGCATATTTTTCGAACGAAGGACTCAGACCTTGGTTGAAATTCCGAGGATCCTCGACATTGGAACAGTCCTTCAACGGATGTCGATGACGTAGCATCCTCGAAATTCTGGTTTCCTAGGATCCTTCCTTGACATTGAGAAACGCCTTCAGCCTCAGACCGTTGGCTGAACATCTGATGCATATGGCACACTTATCTGGAAACACTTCAGGAGTTTCGAAGTCGTCGTCTGATTGGTTGAATTCTACAGGATGTCCGGGAGATGTGTGTGTTGCGTTCTTTAACGGTCTGCCTGGAAACAGATGCCACGACTCCATTCTCCCTTGTGGAAGAAGAACAACGTAGTGTTTACAACTGTGACAATGAGCGCTTATCAGGATCAACTAAACGCTGGACTTTCAAAAGTATGTGAGTTTGTGGTAAACTTGAACAACGTTCTTGAATGAGTAAGTTTTAGATGCACGCCGGTCAGTTATTGCAGGGACATCGACTTTACATTTTCACGCCCCGAACAACGCGAACTGTGATTGGTTGCGTTACATGTCAGTCAAACGTCCTCTTGGGCGGTCCTTGACCTATGAAAGCTGCGATAGAGTCCAGACCTTCTGCCGTCAGTCTGAAGGTCTGACTACATGAGACTAGGGTTAGGGTATCAGCTCATCCAATCAGAAACTGAGTTTGAACAATCCAAGTTTTGGATCAAACTTGGATATAATGTTCCCATATCTGTCCGCTATGAAGGAAATAGTAAAGTACACACTTAAAAATAAAGGTGCCAGAAAAGGGTTTTGCACGGCGATGCCATTGAAGAACCATTTTTAGTTCCCTGAAGAACCATTTTGTGAAAGGTTCCACATTCTTTTCTAACAATTTTACAGTCTAAAGAACCTTTCTGCACTGCAAAGAACCCTTTTTGCGATGGAAAGTTTCTTCAGGTATCAAAGCTTCTTCATGGAACCATACACCCAGCCGAAGAAACGTTATTTTTACGTGTGTAACTATAAAGCTATGAAGTAAAGAAGTCTACAGCTAATCCCTGAACTGTAAATTAAAGAAGAGCATCTTTTGGTGCAGATGAGACCAGTTTTGCAATTTAACAACCATTAATCAAATCAAAATGAAATTATATGCAAAAATGACATTTTACTTTCATACCTCCAAACTGGCGATTGTCATGTAAATCCTTTATACAAAGATATTACTTTATATACAATATACTGCTTTAGGAGGGTGTATACCCTATATTTAGGAGGGTGGTGGTCATATATGATTGTGATTTCAACCCTGTAGCTAATTTCCAATTGGTTAAACCGACTGCAATTGTGTTACACCTCGCCTCAGCCCACCCTACACTATTATTCATTGCTGATTAACAATCTGATGCAAGGTCTCCACTAATGCTTCTGTGCTAAAGCTTATTAGAACCTCTGTAATATTTACAACTATCTTCTATTGCAGGGGACAGATGTGTAATTCTCAAAAAATGCATCCACAGTTTAAAAAAAGAGAGAGACTGGGAAGGATTGCATGAATTCAGCACCACCACGTGTGGACAGCTCCCAGAGGCCAAAGTCAACAAGTTCAGCATGTTTTCCAAACAGCAGACTTGTTGAATAGCAGCTCAACCACAGAAAAGCCAGCCATTTTATGCAAACACTTTCCCTGTGGTCTAAAAGCTAAGTGTTTGTGTGCAACCAAAATTAATGATGCACAAAATGGGGACTGTAAAAAAAAGATCACGCAATTAACATGCCTTTTCGTTTATATTGGGGGAAAGCAATCGGGGAGTTCGACTGCAGCAGACCTTTTCAGAACCAAATAGCCATTTCCAAGAAACGCCAGCGCACAGAACGAGAGTACTAACGCGGTAAAGTCCTCACAGTTCCTCGCAGCTGGATTCTTTCTCCCTCAGGATGCGAGTCTATTAAAAGCGAACGCGATTGTTTTCCTCCCTTTTCCTTAGACGGCTTAAGTAGAATGGTCTAAGCTCCGGGGTGAGGGGCAGGAGCCACTTTGAAAATCAATGGGCACGGAAACAGCCTCACGCTGGCACTGAGACCACCCTCACCTCCCCTTACCCTCCCGAGTGAGTCATGATTGTAAAGGCAATGTTAAAGCGAGTGGGCATTCGGATGGGCGTGTGGGTGGACATGAGGACGTGCAGATGTGCTCCCTGTGTTGAGGTCTAATTGAGCCCCGTGTGGTGCCTTCAACACCACACCAATGAGAAGATCCGGTGCCCATATTCAACTTTGACCCTGTGACAAATACTAATTAACACCCAGTGCCAAAAGCAGCCTCTGTAGGTGATCTGATGGCGATGCCAGGGTGAGGACGGGATGCAAAACTGGATCTCTGCACTGGAAAACCGGGACCAGATGGGAAGGCAAAGCTGCCACATAGAACAAAGAGAGGAAAGAAGAATGTTTTCCATAATGTCAGCCAAACTGCACCATTCACTGTGATTTGGGGCTTTAATTACTGTGTTTCTCCCACATTGCGTCAACGGGGCCAGAAATAGGCCTGTTTGAGTGCAATTAAACGGAGGGAATTGAAGGGGTAAGGTCCAAATGAAGACCCTTGCGAGGTCTTGATAAGATGATTAATACGGGTGCGAAAAGGTCTGGGGGGTCGAATACAGACAGGCTTATACTTCCCATCCTGCTCGGCATCTAAGCCGGAATTTGTGCGACATCACATCTATTGTGGTGCCATCTTTTAAATAAGAGTCTAAGACAACAATCGAACAGCTCACAGGTGCTCAAAAGACCATCAGCTTCTGGCAAACGCTCGTGAATAAATCACATCTCCACCCACCAACAGCGATTTCTGCATCCCACCAGTGTTTTTTTTTTCTCTAGTCCCTGGCAAAGAATAGAGGTGGCTGAGGACTTTTTCAAAGGAGGCCATTCCTACGGCCTAATCTCTGCCAAGCACAGTGCACTAGACTAATCCAAGCATGTGTTGGAAGCTGGGGACTCTCGGCTGTCTCCTTTCATGTATTTGATGCTAATATAGCAGCCCTGCAGGCGGCTGTTGGCTCCTTCTCAAACTCCATTAGAGAGTAAAGGTCACCCTCTGGAGGCTTCCTGATGTTGGGAGAGGAACTTGCACTTCGCTCTTTGATAACATGCCTGCGCATGTTATCTCGGCAAGAAGGTAATGTTTTACCTCAGTTACCGGATGAAAGGTCGAAAGGAAGTGCAGTCGTTATATCACTAGCTGTGATGCATTCATATGCATTCACGGCTCTAGAGAGTTGACACCATGGTGGACCTAGCGTTTTACCCAGCCGTGGCGCTCATCTATTTCTTCGGCGTGTTACAGGCGAACAAGGATGGCCGCGTGGATCTGCCCAACAGCGCTTCGGTCAACGTCTTCTGCCTGTTCGTGCTCATTCAGCCATTGTGTTTGATTATAGGTGGATACACGGGGATGGCCACGTATTTGATTTCCGCATATGTTTCCTACAACGCTCTACCCTGGAAAAAGCCGTCAGCTGCTCAGCAGGAGGATATGAAGAAAAAGAAGAAAAAGACTAATTAAGACGCTCTTAATTAAGACTTCAAACAACAGCTTTGTGTAGGAAGGAACAAAGTGCAAATGCGAAGCCATGTGCTAGATCTCATGCGGTTCATTTGCTAGAAAGAAAAGGCTTTGCATTTCTTGCATGTGTACCTGGATGTTCGATTTTTTTCCCCCTCTCAGCTCTGAATTTTAACATTTGGTCTAAAAACATTTGAAAAGCAGAATGTCTCCTTTACTTAAGGAGAAACATGAAGAAGGTATAAAGATATACAGCCATGAGTGCCGGTGTGTTTGTGTCTTGTTGATCGACAGCGGTGGATCGATGGACTGGCTGTCTCTTTAAATGCCACTTTCACAATCTAGTTACACGCCTGCCTTTAAGGACTCTCTCCGAACACAGTTTAAAGAGGTTGTAACTTGGAACACGCTGATGACTTTGATTTCTGGTCAAACTGCAAATATTTGTTCCATACCTTTCCTTACTTGTATATCACTTCTATAACACATATTTGATTATGATTATTTTGCTGCCTGTACCATTCATGCATATCATTGTTAGTTGTTGGTGTTTTTATTGTCGATGAATCGAAATCCATGAATGTGCCAGACCGATCTGATTGGGAATGTACAATGAATTAAGATGAATTTACTTTATAAAAATGTACATAATATAATATGCTTTACATAATTAAAGTTTGACTTTCAAGATTCAGCTGTATATTGCTTGTAGTTTGCTCAAACAAAGAAAGGTTGGCGAAGAAACACGTTTTTGGTAACACTTTAGCATGGTGTTGTAATTTTTATACCGCTAAAACATCCTAAACATCCCCAAAGCCTATAACAATTATAATTATTCTCACATGCAGGTTAAAGATGTCAGGCGTTGCTTTAGGAGTCCCACAGCTCAATCTGAGTCCGGATGATCTGAAAAGAAAGCTCATTAAGTAAATATCTAAACTATATACAATAAAGATATTCCCAGGAAAAAATCCCTCTGAGACTTAATTGAAAAGTTTGTACGATTAACCACAAAATTATTTTTTAAATAGCTTTATACTGTTGTCTGAGGTCCACTTGTGACGTTTGCGGTTTTTTTACATTGAAAAACATCATAATGAATTAGTAATAGGCTATTTTCTGGTTTTGAGCCTCTCTCAAGAGACGCTCGGTTTTTATGGGCGTGCCGCACTGAAGACACTGAAGTAAACGCCCATGGCTAGGATTGGATAAGCTTTGCATATTTAATGAGCTTCGGCTTCCCTATGAGTATGCGTGACGTGAGGGATTGTTTTGAAAGCGGCAACCGGAATGATTCGTCCCTCAGGGCGGTCTTTATCAAACAAACACAATGATTTATCTCTCATCCACCCGCAATTAATATTAGGGATGCACCGAATCCAGATTTTTGGGGTTCAGCCAAATACCGAATCTACTGGTTAAGATTCTGCCGAATCCGAAACCGAATACCGAATCCTACTCCCATCCTCAGTCCAACAGTAAACACATAAATTAAGTAAACAACGTTCACAGGAGTGTATTATTAGTTTTATTTGATTTTAACTGTAAAAAAAAGAATAGGCAACCTTATGACAGGATGACTGTCCTTCCTTCGCCGTACCTGAAGTTGCTGCATTTTGGCTGCTGTTTGTAGATTCCTTCATGCACAACTCATATTCTTTCGTATATTATTTCATACGCAAATGTTTTAACAGCGGCTATTGTTTACGGTCCTTGTCACAATGAGACAAATCGGCATTGCAAATTAAACATTCGACTTGAAACACCTTTTGACTGAAAGTACTGCCAAACAACATGTTTTCTGTTCACGAGTTCCATTTTCATTTTCTCGCAGCCGACTGTAGTCGAACGGTCCACCTAGGAAAAACCTTCCCGTAATGAACGGTGGCGTCATTACGTCGACCAGCGGAGCGCGCGTAGTGCAAGCCTAGGGTTCGGTTCGGTGGAAAAAAATTCTAAGGTTCGGCAGTATCGAACCCGAACCCGAATTCGGTGCATCCCTAATTAATATGAATGTTGTTTTATATTACTTGGCCCGCCCGATCGGTGGATATACGCGCGCACCAAGTACGTTGAAGGCAGCATGTTCAAAGCTTCTGCGATTGTATTTTTTCTTCCAATATCAAGTCAAGAGAGTGAACAACACGCATCAAGAAAAGAATGTTATTTCACTATTTAAGATGATACGTATTGGTAGCCCGTCCGGAAAACACATAGCCCCGGGACGTTGGGCTTTGCGAGCCCTGTGACAGCGTGGTAAGTTATGTTTAGTTAGACATGTACACAATGTAACATTGTATTTGATCTGTAACAATGCAATACTATCACATATTAAAAAATTTTTACTCACATTAGTGTGTTGCTTCATTCATTCATGTAATCTCATCCTGTCTCTTGTTTACAAATCTGTGGTGAAATGAACATACGTGCAATGTCTTCCCCACGTGACCTGGATATTCATTAAAAATAAAGTTCAACCACTCATTCCTAATATTAGAATCCGAAGGAAGCTTATGTTCTTCCACAACCAGGCACAGCACAATATCTTCGGCATGTTTATTGCTCGGTAGCGCGATCAGTTTAGCTCCACGATTCGGTAGGGGGGGCTACAGAATCAGGCATACTTATTTAACTGTTGAGGCAGCGTTTCAGCATACGATGACGTCAAGGTTCGATATATTCTGAGATTGAGCGTTTTTTGGACCTGGTGTCAATGAAAGCTTTTCTTTGACTAACAAGGAAGTTTTCAGAAAGTTGATTTCTCAATTCATCGCCCGTTTAAAAAGAAGTTTCAGAATAATACAATGTACAATCATTCAAAAAGGCAAAAATAACATAACGTGTAAGTGCCCCGAAAAACAATGTACACAGCTTTTTATACTTTTTTATACTTTTACTACTTTTATACATATTTTGGGACAGTTTTGGGCAATTCCTTATAAGGCAAGCTACTCGTCTTGGACTTGGCAAGCTTTACATTTGTCCAAGGCTACTACAAGTTTTGCATCGAGCACACAAACATTTCCTTTGTCTTTCTTCGCAGCGGACACTTTGAGGCTTGGGCCCCTGTCAAAACCCCACGACCGTTAAGAGTTGACACTCAGGTTGAACTCTCCTCTGTCACAGGTCTCATGTATATATATAACCACATAATCACACTTGTTAAAGAAATGTGTTTTAGCCCATTAACTCCCCTTAACTGTAAAACCACACTTCACATCTAAAATGTTAATATTAATCAAGCTTGTCAAAGCTAACACTTCTAGAAAAGAGAAAACCACACTCACATCTAAGGTATAAACTTAAAAATGCAGACTTAAAAAATGCAAACTTCTTTGCAAGGCAAGTTTGGATTATCTCATGGGTCAAGTAATTAAAACCTAAACATTTCACAATTGGAGCATTCAAATTGATTTTCCAACATAAAACACTTAACGTCATTCATACATTTTTTTATCCAATCTTTCCATTTGTCTGATAACCTTTATTATCTGTTTTCCCCTCCAGATTATCCCGCATTGTGAGGATAGCTTTTTGCTCGCTGCTTTGACTCTTCTCTTCTCCTTCTTCTCTTCTTTCTGGAGTTGTGCTCTCTCGTGTTGTTCCACTAAAAGATCGTCCATAAACATCTCAGTTTTATTCGGCACTTTATTTGTTATATTCAAACCATTTAGTAGAGATTTTGTTTCCTGGAATTCATCTTTACTACTCGTTGGCCATTTAGGGCCAACTTAACAATAGGAAACACATTCACTATTAACTACGACTCAAACTCCTAATTTACTGCTTATACGGCATTTCAGAATGTTTGTAAACAATAGGCACCAAAATACTTCCGGATGGCAGAACGCGAGCGGCTTCTACTGACCAACTGAAGAGATCCAGCCGGCTACTGTAAACAGTTACATAGTTAAAAACATTGTTGTTGATCAAAGTTGAAACTATGACGAAAATGTGTTGAGTTTGGGGTTGTGCCACCAGATATACAGCAAAAGGTGTAGGATTTTATCGATTTCCTTCAGAAAAAAGTAAATGTATCCAGCGGAACCTGTGGGTGAGGAGGTTAAAGCGAGTGGACGTCGTCTAAAGTAGTGCTACAGAGAAGATAGCAAGACTGTTTGGTGGCGGAGTAGCCATTTCTAACGGGGCAGACTGGGAACCAAACCTCCATCATCATATTTGTGGAAGACATTTTCTCACAGGTAATGTATAAAATGTTTGGTTTGATTGTCTTTGAGTAATTTAGCAAAACATAATGGCTAGCCTGCTAGCTAACGTCAGCTCTAGTTTTGGCAGTGCTAATGCTGATTTGACACCCTAAAATATGTCTATTTTGTGATTCTGGCAAAAACATTTATTTTCATTAATTTGTTCGTTTTAATAGAGCATTGTTTGGGTCTGTGAGATCGGGACTTATATTTTAAAAAGTGAACCGAGGATTTGTATAGAGGAGCTGTATTGCGGCGGCGCCCTCACAGTTGCTGGAGATTATGTGCGACCATAGACTGTAAAATAAAATATGGACGTAGTGTCCGTGACGTCACCCATAGGATTCTGATGAGCAGTTTTGAAGCGAAAACTAGGGACGAGCTGACCGTCGCCATCTTGGCAGCGCGTCACTCCCGGATAACAGAAAATAGGCAAAGAGGCGGGACGTGGGCGGAGCTGAAGTGACACGATGACCAACAGACAGCAGGTAAATTGCAATCCACCTGTCAATCAAAGTGGCCACGCCCTTAATTATGTCGAACTTTAATGCTTTATATAATGTAAACGAATGAGTTATAAAAAAAATTCACCCCCCTCACAGTTGTCATAAAGGGCCAAAACCACAATTTGTACCAGGCTGTAAACATGTTTTTTTCTGCTGTAAAGTTGGGCATTTTAACATGGGCCTCAATGAGATTCTGCTCCTTCTGGAGCCTGTCCCTAGTGGCCAGTCGATGAATTGCAGTTTAAGTCACTTCCGTATTGCTTCAAGAGAAACTGCGGGAGGTTGCCGCTTGTGTGCGACGCATAACGTTACACGTTTGCTCCTGTCTCCTCAATTTTTCCTGCTTTCACAGGACTTTAATTTAAGTGAATGCCTAGCTGAGTAGCGCTAGTCTTCAGCGCGCTATCCTTTTCACCGTCAAAAGCTCACGTCTGTGCATCCGATCCGAGCAAAAGAAAACGATCATAGTCTTTTTAGTTAGATAACAGGGAAATAGATAATCTACCATAGCCTAACATAAGTCAAACAGCAAAAGTCACTAAACTACTCAATGGTAGGCTGAGGCTCATTTAAAAATGATGGTTGTAGACTAGCACTGCATCTACTAGACCAAGGTTAGGCATTTCATGTATTGCTATCTCCTGAATTAGTTAATCAGTCCCTCAATGATCATGGTAACTATGTCTGAATTTCCACCACGTCTGTTTTTGAATCAACGTACCTGTTGAAATGTAGATTAGGCTACTGCCGAGTGCCACCGGTGGGTCTCCCTTCCTAGCAATTTACTAGCGTTGCCATAGGAATGCTTCGGCTTTTGCCACCCGGAAGAAAGTCTATTATTGTTGTGACGTCATGTTGAATTGTCGTATTAATAGTAAGGTCGTTTTTGTAGTGTTTAAGTTTAGGTATTGGGTAGGATTAAGGATGTAGAATATGGTCAAGCAGAATAACACATTAAAGCTGCACTATGTAACTTTTCCGTCCACTAGAGGTCGCCTATTCAAAACAAAGGTGTAGTTTGATGACGCCAAGTTTGAGCACAGAATCTTGGGACATGTGGTCTTCACCTCACAGCCGGTGGAAAAGAATCGGGATAGGACTCAGGCAGAAATCATGTTCATGGATGGGATTATTAACGTTACTGTGGTATGAAGCAGAAGCAGGAGCAATTGTTAATAAGAAGAGCGCAACACAAGCCTCGCGAGCAGCGGGACCTTTATTATGGCATAGTCGCCATTTCCGCTTTTCCGGTCATGAGTATGAGGTAACGCAGCTCTGTTCATTATATTATACATCTGAGTATGTTGAAAATGATTTTATGATGTTACTCAGTGCGTTCTCTCGGCGGCTGCTATGACACTTGTTCACACTGCAGTGAGAGTAAAGCATTTCTGCAAAATAAAACCTAAAAACGAGGGGAACGCAGATATGACGCCATCGACAGGCGACTCCCTCACACGTCCTGGTTCCTTGGTTAAAATGGCAATTTCTCACGATTTACAAATAGTTGGAAACATTTGGGATATTCTAAGAACTCAACTGAACAATATATAACACTGGCCTAGTGGTTTTTGGATATTTTACAGAATTTTTTTTACATAGTGCACCTTTTAATATGTGCTTTATAAGTAATAAACAGCCAATATCCTAGTAATTTGCATGCTAATAAGCAACTTAAAGGGTTAGTTCACTCAAAAATGAAAATTCTGTCATTAATTACTTAACACCCGTTCATCTTCAGAACACAAATTAAGATATTTTAGTATTTTTAGCCTCCATTGGCACAATGTTCTTTACACTCTCAAGACCCATAAAAGGTACTAAAGACGTCGTTACAAAGTCCATCTCACTACAGTGGTTCTACAATTTGGCGATTCAAACCGATTCAGTGGTTTGAAGTCACGTGATTTCAGCAGTTTGGCGGTTTGACAAGTGATCCAAACCGCTGAATCGACTCGCTGATTCATAACGCTTCGAAGCTTCATGATGCGGTGTTTTGAAATTGGTCATCACTATACAAGTCGTTATTTAGGTTTTTTTTGCGCACAAAAACTATTCTCATTGCTTTATAAAGTTATTGTTGAACCACTGTAGTGAGATGGACTTTGTAACGACGTCTTTAGTACCTTTTATGGGTCTTGAGAGTGTAAAGAACATTGTGCCAATGAAGGCCTTTCTGAGCCATCGGATTTCAACGAAAATATCTTCATTTGTGTTCCGAAGATGAACGGAGGTCTTACGGGTGTCGAACGACATGAGGGTAAGTAATTAATGACAGAATTTTCATTTTTGGGTGAACTAACCCTTTAATAGCGAAAATTGGACCCTAAAATAAAGTGTTACCCTGTTTTATTTTTTCACAATGAACAATGAAACTGAAACACCTGGTTTTAGACCACAATAATTCATTAGTATGCTATAGGGCATCTTTTTGCAGCCAACACAGCATCAATTCATCTTGGGAATGACAGATACAAGTCCTTCACAGTGGCCAGAGGGATTTTAAGCCGTTCCTCTTCCAGAACAGTGGTCAAGTCAATGTGATGCTGGCAGAAGAAAACGATTTCAGACTTGCTCCTCCAAAACATTAAACCCCTAAAGTGGCTCAATAATATTCAGATATGGTGACTGTGCAGGCCATGAGAGATGTTCAACTTCACTTTCATGTTCATCAAACCATTCCGTCACAAGTCTTACATTTACATTTATGCATTTGGCAGACGCTTTTATCCAAAGCAACTTACAGTGCACTTATTACAGGGACAATCCCCCTGGAGCAACATGGAGTAAAGTGCCTTGCTCAAGGACACACTGGTGGCGACTGCAACCTCCTGCATGTCAGTTCAGTGGTATAACCCTCTAGACCACCATCTCCTGCTAACACAGTTTCCATACTGAAAATTCATTATTTTATGTATATTCATAATTAAATGTATAATGTATTTGTGAAGTTTTACATGCATGAGAAAGTTATGAACTGCATGAGCTGAAGTCATATTACTATCATATGGCAGACACAGGGAGAAAATATAATTTTGGCCATACAGGAATGTGCGTGCCTGTAACATGTGTTTCCACTGATGTTACAGTAGCATAAGGTTTCTGCTGATCTATTTGTTTCCTGATGTACATCATGTTTCTCTAAGGAATTGCAAATCCTTTAGTCAGTGGTATATAATGCTCAGTGTTAATGCACTGCCCAAGTGAAACACATACAGCTGGCATGAAGACAACAGAACAAGTTTCTCTCCTATGCCTGATACATATGACAATAAAGAGTTGTTTTGGCAAGGCAACTGATATCCGGTCCTGTGATTCAACCATAACGGGGACAAAGCTTAATTTCAGATCAACACATACCTGTCCTTACTTGTATATCACTTCTATAATACATATTTGATTGTGATTATTTTGCTGCCTGTACCCTTCATGCATATCATTGTTTGTTGTTGATGTTTTTATTGTCTATGAATCTGAATCTATGAATATGCCAGAAAATTAGACCGATCGAACTGGGAATGTGCAATGAATTAGCAAGATGAATTTACAATAGGTATAAAAATGCATTGTAAAATCCAACAGTTGTTCTTACTAAGACTTTTTAGTTACCTTTACTTAATGTCCAATAATTTGTTGAACTTGCTTAAAACAATTTAGTAATCTGAACTATTTGCATGCTATGCATTTGTTACTCAGAAAACCCAAGTAAATATTACTTGACTGGTTTGAGTACCCTTTTGCCAAAGCAAAAAAAAAGAGAAGACGACAGGGGGGCAAAAGGTTTTTGAGGTGGGGCAATTCTTAATAGACTTTGCACTAATTTTCTCCACTTCTGCAGTCATCGTTCTTCTTAGTTGCATTCACTCATTTTCCAGTGATCTTGAATGTTATTGACAACACAACTAAATATTTTGGGAGAACGTCACATAAGTTGACCTCATAAATTCATGTTGATTTCCAAAAAATTCTCACCATTATGGTGATTAGTGTTCCCTTTGGTTGGGCTCTTGGGCAGAGATGCAACAAGAAATCACAGTTCTTTGATTTCAAAGGAAGGGAATAAATTACACACACACACACACACACACACACACACACACACACACACACACACACACACACACACACACACACACACACACACACACACACACACACACACACACGTATTAAAATAAATCTCTTCTTCCAGGGAGTCCTGGCCAAGATGGCCGTAATAAAATTTCACATATACATATAACACGCCTGAAAAATTCTAAATAGTCAAAGCTAAAACATTTATCATAAATCAACAAATGAATTAAAACACGATTCACTCATTTTACACTGCAATACATGTTTGAACATATTCAAAGGAGGAATTGTTTCTAGTGGAGTAGTAACTTCAAATTCATTCCACAGCCATGGAGCATAATAAGAGCATGAGGATTTTGCATGCTCTGAGTGTACCCTAGGTACTACTAATTTAATCCCATTTGATGATCTGGTGCTATAGTTCTTTCGACATAAGCGTAAAAGACTAGTAATGTAATTCGGAAGCATACCTAACAATGTCTTTACAATATATACTAACATATGTGATTTCCTCCTTTGATATAAAGAGGACCAACCTACATAGTTGTACAGCAAACAGAAGCATTTGTTATATAACTAATTTTAATGTCAAATAATGATTTGTTAACATTGTATTTCTAACACTTATGACATGAACTTTTAATTGGGTTGATATAATCCCTCTATATTTGTGACAATACCTTACAATTGACCATGCTTGAGTCACACACAGACTTCAACATTCAGCATGCAAAACACACAAATATTTTTTTTTATACTTAAGACCATTACAAATGTATTTGCTGTCGTTATTGGGGTTATACTGACAAAAGACAGCAAATAAAATGGTCAAATAAAGCCAAAAATAGTCAAACAAAGGATTTAATTTATTCGTGCCACAATGCATTCTGGGAGTACACTTCCTCAGATCACAGATAGAATTAAGTTGACACAACTTGATGCAATTAAGCTTACTTAATTGAGTGTTAAGTACATGCAATGCTAGTTGAACTACTAAAAATATGTTCACTTTACTTGAAGAAAATGTGGAAACCGATTGTTTTTTAAGTCGCCATAGCTGAAAATGACAGATTAAAACTATGTTGAGAATAATAGTATTTAAGATGTTTGCAGAACATAATATAACACTGTTAGTTAAAGGAACTGTATGTAAGAAATGTATTTCAATTAATCATAAAATGGCCCTGATATGTCACTAGACATTAAGAAATCATGTTAATTTCAAATACTTATATCACTGACAACGGTTGTCCGGCCAAGATATTGTCATTTTAAAAGTGAAGTTGCAGCCCTCAATTGATGTTGATGTTGACATGTTGTGTTTTGGCCTGAAGCGCCACCCTCCACCTATAGTATCCACCAATCACGAAGTCCGTAGTGTTTCTGCATTCGGGTTGCCAGCTCTGCTCTAGTTACCACAGCGGCAGCTACAAACTTTTTGGATAATGTCTAACTTTACGAAACCTAAACGACCTCGTTATGAATCAGAAAAACGTTGTGACAGTGTCCGAAATAAAACAAGGATTTGTATAAGAGATGCCTTTGAAAGATGGAGACGGCTGAAAACGGAGAATAATTTGAAGACTGATGCCAACGTTGCTAATTTTCTCCTGGACAGGTAAGGTTCATCTATGTTTGGCTAACTTGTACTTAATGTAAATGGACATTTCAAATATTCATGACAGTCGAACAAAGTTATGCATGTTCGTGCAAAGTAACGTTAGGTTTGCGCAGATGGAGGAGGTGGGTCATTGAATTGAAAAGGTAACGTTAAGGAATTGTTTGGTAAATAAAAACGGCGAGTCGTCATTGCTAACATTAGTAATGCATTATCAGAGCCCGTTTCTCTGTCATTATGCTGGGACGCTGAGGAAAACAACATTAGCACGCCTATTATGGCAATGTGAAAACGTATTTGAAACAGTAGCCTAACGTTACATCTGTAAAAATTATTTCTCATTCGTTCTTCGCATATATAGTGGACAAAACATGCTGCAAGTTGACCTGTATGACCATTGCTAATGTTATTTAGCTTTGCTGTAATTTTACTATAGTATTTTTTCATGTGGGAATGTACTGTCACATACGAGCGTTCATATTTACGATTATATTTGGCTAATCGCCATTAGTAAATTTTTGCGATTCATAATTACTTCAAAAAACATCGCTCTTGAAGCATAAACATAATTAACAAAAAGAAAAAAAACCTCGTCACTTGCCATTGAAAGCTCCTTGTAGCAGCCTACGTTCCTGCTGGATCCTGCAGCCTATCTGGCAACCTCGCGTCAGGGGGAGGGGGAGAGGGGATACACCGCTCAACAGTAATTTGAAAGTGATTGCAGTACCAGTTTTGGCCACAGTCCTACAGACAGCTCCTTTAAATGGAACTACTATTAAAACGTAAGTAAGATTAGTATATATTCTAGAGTACGTTAACTAGAATTGGCATTTAAAGGGATAGTTCACCCAAAAATGAAAATTAGCCCATGATTTAATCACCCTCAAGTCATCCTAGGTGTATATAACATTTTTCTTTCAGACGAATAAAATCTGAGTTATATTAAAAATGTTCTGGCTAATCCAAGCATTATAATAGCAGTAATAGTTGCTCTGTTTTTGAAGTCCATAAAAAAAGCATCTGTCCGTCAAATAACATGCTCCACGCGGCTCCGGGGTGTTAATAAAGGCCTTCTCAAGCGAATCGATGTGTTTGTGTAAGATAAATATCCATATTTATCAAATTCATCAGCCGTCCCCGCGCCATCACTTCCGGCGAATAAGGTCAAAATACATGTGCGATCATAGATATATACATAGAGTCCTCATTAGTGCCTGCGCGGATCGGTTGAATGAGGAATCTACGTTTATATATCTTTGATCACGCCATTATTTTGACTTTATTCGCCGGAAGTTGTGGCGCTGGGAATACTAGATGACATTCGTCTGATAAGAGGTAAAAAAATTACATAAACACTGTTCGGTTTCTCGCAGAAACTGATCGTTTCGTGTCTTAAGACATCAATGTGTCGCCACAAGCCGCGTGGTTTAATAAGGATTCGTATGTCTATGTGTTTTTACTCACATTGCTCTCATACTCTAAAATATCCCCATTGACATGCATTATACAACTATCACACTGCAACGGTTGGAGTTAAAAATCTTCATTTGTGTTCTACTGAAGAAACAAAGACACCTACATCTTGGATGCCCTGGAGGTAAGCATTTCGTTTTTGGGTGAACTATCCCTTTAAACTAACTTGATATGTATTACTTAATTCACTTGGGAGGTGTTAGCTTTCTTTACTTTTAGCTGATTATTAAATTAACTTCAGTTTTCCCTTTAAGTTTGCTTTGCAAAAATAAGGCGATCGGTTTCCAAACTTTGCTTAAGTAAACTGAACTTGTTGGAATTTACAGTGTGTACATAATATAATAAATCTTGCTATGTGTATTTAGTGCATTATCATGCTGATACACGGCCCCACCTTTAGGTTACAACGTTTGAAGCATTCGATGCACATGGTCCTCCAGAATGGTTCGGTAGTCAGTAGGGAATGCCATGATATTGCAGCCCAAACCTTCACTGATTGACCGCCGTGCTTCACTCGGGGCAGCAACAGTCCGGGTGTTAAGCCTCTTCGGGGCTTCTCCACACCATAACTCCCATGGAAGTGGGAAAGACTCATCAGAGAACAATACATGTTTCACATTGTCCACAGCCCAAAATGTGCACTGCTGGCACCAATGAAACATTTGGCATTGGCATGAGTGACCACTGATTTGGCTATAGCAGACATGACCATGAATATTGACTCTGTGGAGCTCCCGAAGAACCGTAATGGAAACAGGAGAGTTGAGATGCGCGTGTAATCCTGCAGCTGTGGTTTTATGTTTTTTGGATACAGCCTGGACATCCCTTTCAGACAGCTTCCTCTTGCGTCGACAGTTACTCCTGTTGGATGTGGTTTGTTCATCGTGGTATTATGCCGACATTACCCTGGACACTATAGCTCGGGACACATCACAAACACTTGCTGTCCTGGTCACAGATGAGCCAGTGAGACGGGTACCAACAATTTGTCCTCTTTTGAACTCTGATATGTCTTCCATTATGTTGTGTGGATTTGGTAACACTTTAATGTAATTCATTATTAACCAGTTGTTTTTTTAGCATGCATTTACTAGGATATTGGCTGTTTATTAGTATTTATAAAACACATAATCATGCAGGGCTCTTTCACACAAGTTTTTGCTTTGAAAAACGAGAGACGCGGGCAGTGGAATGAGGAAAAAATGCAAGGTCTTGAGACGCGTTTTTTAAAAGTTGATCTGATTTTAACTTGAGCGTCGCATTTTTAGAACGCTGTGTCATGCAAAAGACGCGAGAGCAACAGTTATACACATCCATCTAGTGTGTTTACACTGAATAACTATGGAAAAGCAATGCATTGGAATTCTGTGTGAAAGGCCTCTTATTCTGCATGACCATAATTTACATTCCTTAAAGGTCCCATGACGTGGATTTTTTAATAATTTTTATAATGTTTCCTGAGGTGTACTTATATTGTTAGTATGATTTTTACATAGTAAAATGTCATAATTTAGAAATAAAAGGCATTTTTCTACCCTGATTTTAGCCCTCTGGCTTGAATGCTCTGTTTGAAGGGGCGTGTCTGCTGTGAGACTTGAGTGTAAACGCCCACTGCTGTGATTGGCTGACATCTTTGCATTTGAAATGCGTTTTACATGTGGAACCCCTCTTGAATACTTTTACTACTTTTTTTTTACTATTACAGCTGTCGAGATTGACAAATCGTGAAAGTGTTGATTATAGCATTGGTTTTAGATCTTTTCCCATCACATGAAAGGCTGCAGTGATGAGCATTGAGAAGACAGACGGTCTGTTGATCGCGTGAATGCAGTGATCTCATCATTGCAACGCTATTTTTCTCACAAAATGCTTTCACCACAACTAACAGCAAACACAACATCGATATGAATACAGTAAGAGCTTCGTTATGCAGCATAACAGCATCATTCATTATAACGGCAGATTGGGCAAGTGTGGCCAGGGTGGGACGGGAAGGACAGACCAGGGCGGGGCGGGAGGGACAGACCGAGGAGGGACGGGGGAAACAAAAAGTTCAGGCGGCCAGGCCGGCCCGCAGGTTTCAGATGGCCCGCAGAGTTCAGGCGGCCCGAGCGGCACACAGAGTTCAGGCGGCCAGGACGGCCCGCAGGTTACAGATGGCCCGCAGAGTTCAGGCGGCCAGGGTGGCACGCAGAGTGCAGGATGCCAAGGTGGCACGGTCAAAGAAAGGGAGTCTGGGGGCCGCAGTCAGAAAAGGGCATCTGGGTGGCGCAGGCAGAGCAGGGCGCCTGGGTGGCGCAGTCAGAGAAGGGCGTCTGGGTGGCTCAGACAGAGCATGGCGCCTGGTCGGCGCGGGCAGAGCAGGGTCCACTGGAACTGGGTCCACCGGAACTGGGTCCACCGGAACACGGTCCACCGGAACTGGGACCACCGGTACACGATCCACCGGAACAGGAACCACCAGAACTGGGTCCATTGGAACTGGGACCACCGGAACACGATCCACCGGAACTGGGACCACCGGTACACGATCCACCGGAACAGGAACCACCGGAACAGGAACCACCGGAACTGGGTCCACCGGAACACGGTCCACCGGAACACGATCCACCAGAACTGGGACCACCGGAACACGATCCACCAGAACTGGGACCCGCGGAACACGACCCACCGGAACACAATCCACCGAAGCACGATCCACCGTAGCACGATCCACCGGAACAGGGACCACCGGAACAGGGACCACCGGAACACGATCCACCGGAACACGATCCACCGGAACACGATCCACCGGAACACGATCCACCGGAACAGTCGTGGAGGGAGCCTTTCGCCTCCTCCTCCGTTTCGTAACAGGGACCACCGGAACTAGGTCCACCGGAGCAGGAACCACCAGAGCTATCGGGACCCTGGTCATAGGAGGACCGGAGTCCAGACGGTCCACAAACCCCCAGAAACCCAGAGTCCCCATTGTCTCTAACTCCTTAGGGCTGAGGAACAGGTGATGCACCTCAATGAGGAATTGGCAGGCAAACTCTCTTACATCCGCCCCCTGCTGACGGATGTACTTCGAGTTCACCTGCCGCATCACCTGTAGCCTTCTACTGAATTCCATAACCAGACGGGAAACAAACAAAAACAAACTTCTCCTGCTGAGTCCTCTAGTTGGTGGTATCGTTCTGTCACGTCACAAACAAGCAGAAACTGGTGCGAGGACTCAAGTGCAGGTGAATGAGGTTTAAAACCAAATAAAACAAACACAAAACAAAACCCACAATGGGGCAAAACACAATCAAAAACACATATAAACTCAGAACATAACGAAAAGGGAGAAACCAGGAATCACGGGGAAACGGGAGACGTAGACAATACAACGATACCACACAGACTGCAAACTTAAGAAGGGGACAAATAAGGTAGGTAATGAGGGAACATAGGTGGGGCAAATTAAACCAGTTACAACATAGCAAGGGGGATGGGAACTAGACAGAGACAACAAAATAACAAACCACCACATGTGCTACATGAGACAGGACAGGCATGTGACAGAAAGTAATAGAAAACATGAAATAATTAGATTTACATTTACATCTAGTCATTTAGCAGATTTTTTTTTAATCCAAAGCAATTTGAGGAATGTAGGAAGTTCCTCTAAATAGGCAATACATACACAGTTTCAGCCATTATTCAGGAATAGTGAGAGCATTGGTGAAGGAATAATGAAATGCAATAAAAAAAATTTACATGTAGACTCGTAAGAGCGAGTGGAGGTAGGGTGCAGAAATGGACTCATTTGGGCTATTGTCTGGGGTCAAACTAGCCTGGCTCCGCCCGTACTTCCACTCAATTGTCATTTTCCTTCAGTACTCCGTCTGGGATTGCGATTTATATTTCTCCGGTCAAATTTGAACCGGTCCGATCAGCGAACAGAGGGAGTGGCTTAGAACGATGACGTTGATGTCGTGCGCTAGTTTGAGATGACATGCGTCACGACCAAACGTTAGCGATTGGTTATGGCAGATCCAAAGTGGCTCTGGGCAGATCCAATAGTTTTAAACTTCAACAGAGTACCCGCCTTCAAGGAAGTTAATGCTTGTCAATGGAGATTGGCCAGACACTCTGTACAACAGCCATCAGGGGGTTAAAAAGAGTTTTACTCAACACACTTATTTGTTTTTTGCTATGGTAGCATAAAATGAGGAGGGGAGGGAGGGGGGGTTGTCACATCTTTGTAAATTTTTTCACCTCTGATGAGTTACCATCCCTAGTTATTGGGCTTTGGCCTCATCTTCACGTTATGTCTTGCAGCCTGTGGTCAAACATGATATCAGAAACCATTGGAAGTGTGAGTAAATTACCTATATAACTTAACTACAGAGGCTAAGTCAATGACTTGCAGACTTGTGAAGGTTAGAATATACAGGGGATAGAATACAGGGGGTGCCAACACTGATCTTGCACAGGACCTCAGCAAATGTGCTGCTGTCCCCGGGCCCGCACAGTCCCGCAAAATCCCTTCTGCGTCCTGCAGCAGAACAACAAGTAAGTTCGAGCCCGAGTAAAATTCTGAAAATGCGGATGATCAAGCCGATAGATCGGACCAATTGTGCAAGCGTGACTTCAGCAGAACGTGTCAAAGTGGTAAGGTTTTAATTAGTAACTCTCCTATGATGATACTTCCTTTCTTCCTTAAAATGTGCTGTAAACAAACTAACTTTTCGGTTGAAATCTTAACCACTGATCCCTAATTTCATCCGGTTTTGGATGGCCAAACAAAGGAGTTTTGCTTTTGCATTAAAGCACACAGCGTCTCTACAGCATGACAACAACACTACAGTTGAAGGCTCGTCTTCTTTCTTTGAGTATGCCTTTGGGCGGGTTTTAATATTTCACTGTGTGACGTGAACATTTGAGGAAGTAACATCTGGACTTTGCTTGAGGCGTTTTAGGCAGGTCTGGATCAGTGTTCTCTGTTATGGCTTTGTGGGAAACTAGCCCCTGGTTTCACAGACAAGGCTTAAAGGGTTAGTTCACCCAAAAATGAAAATTCTGTCATTGATTACTCACCCTTATGTCGTTCGAGACCCGTAAGACCTCCGTTCATATTCGGAACACAAATGAAGATATTTTTGTTGAAAGCTGATGGCTGAGAAAGGCTTCAGATAGGCCTCCATTGGCATTCAGTACACTTATACTCCCAAGACCGATAAAAGGCACTTAAAATGTCGTTACAAAGTCCATCTCACCACAGTGACTCTACAATAATCTTACGATGCGACGACAATAGTTTTTGTGCGCAAAAAAAAATCAAAATAACACCTTTATCCAGCTTGTTATTGCCTTCCGCGTGTGCCTCCACGACGCATGCGCGAGAATATGACGTAGCGCCGGGGTTCGGGAATCCATGAAATGCACACTCTAACCCCATTTTGAGCACTACGCCGAGACCTAAAGCACGATCAATGTAGAATCCAACAGCTGAGACACGCGCGTCTTCCTCTGATAGTAAACAAATCACTTCTGTCCGAACGCCGGATCTGCGTCATATTCTCGCGCATGCGTCGTGGAGGCACACACGGAAGGCAGTAACAAGTTGGAAAAAGGTGTTATTTTGATTTTTTTTGCGCACAAAAACTATTGTCGTCGCATCGTAAGATTATTGTAGAGTCACTGTGGTGAGATGGACTTTGTAACGATGTTTTGAGTGCCTTTTATCCGTCTTGGGAGTATAAGTGTACTGAATGCCAATGGAGGCCTATCTGAAGCCTTTCTCAGCCATCAGCTTTCAACAAAAATATCTTCATTTGTGTTCCGAATATGAACGGAGGTCTTACGGGTCTCGAACGACGTGAGGGTGAGTAATTAATGACAGAATTTTCATTTTTGGGTGAACTAACCCTTTAAGCTAGTCCCAGACTAAACTGAATGATTGAGCCTCTTTAACGGAAAGCAACTTGCACTGGCATCTTAAAACATGTCGGCGCATCAAGATGCACACCAGTAATGTTTTTTTCTAAGGCATGTTTATAAAAGCTACTTAAATGGCGCAGTCCTGGCTTAATCAAAACCCTGTCTGTGAAACCAGGGGCCTATACCATGAAGCCAGTTTAGCTGGCTAACCAGATATGTTTAAAGGGTTACTTCAGTGATTTAGCATTAAGCTTTGTATCAGTAGAAACTCTGTAGAATATTCGAATTATCGTACTTTACCCCCTCATGTCCCCCTGAGACAAAAAAATAATGTTGGCCAGAAACTAGAGACTACAGCCAGTAGTAGGCGCTAGTTCTGCATGTTTTCAACCCGCCCACAGGGGAGAGATCTCACTCACAGAATGTAAATGCGCTCGGCTCAACCTCAGGCATTCATAAAGGAGCGGTGTGGAGCAAAGTGAGTGTTTCAACTTTTCAATGAATTCCTATGAAAGTTTAGCTTCCATAGGCATGATCTGATAACGCATCAGACTGGACACACACTGAGAATGACAGCCGTGCTTACCTCAGCTCTGCTCAGCTCTTCGCTCTCGTGATGAATGTAATCTAACTCCTGCTGCGTCTGTGCCGTGACTTTCGTTCGGCTCACTCACACTTTATTGAAAAGACACATTCAGTTTTTGAATTGTTGTGTCTGTTCTCTAACTGAACGAAATGAAAATCAAACAACGTTGGGGGTGGTGCCGCGGTGGGCAAGAGATAACCAGTAGCCGTGGCTTTGGGAGTGGCCTCGTAGGGCAAGTTAGCATTCTGGGAGTTGTTGTCTTTCATCCCCATGAGACAAAAATACATTTTCTGTCTTTTCTCAGTCTAGAAGGCACAAAATTCAAAAACAATTTCACATTTCTACTACATAAATGACCCAGTTTAAATACACATTCATCTTCCCAGCGCTGAAGTGCCCTTTAAGCTTAGTTTGTGCCAATCCTGGGTTTTAGGTACCATTAAAGTGGTTTGGCCTTTAGCAGTGTTCATCTCCATAGTAACTTACGCTCCACGGCAAAGTGACACACCTCTGATGCAATGAAGTCACTCCCCCTGTTTCTGCTCCAAATTAAAGGTCACTACATAGGAGACTAAAGAGACTAAATGCTTATTTATAATAATAATAATTTTGAATGATTTAGATGTCATTTATGTAATTATTATACCCTTAATCATTTACACATGTATCATTTTAGTTAATCAATCATTAAAGGTGCACTATGTAACATTTTTTCAGTAAAATTTCCAAAAACCACTAGGCCAGATTTTGTTCAGTTGAGTACTTTTGAGTGCTTACAATATGCTAAATGTTTCCAACTATTTGTAAATCATGAGACACACTCAGATGTATCTAATTTGATAAACAGAGCTGCGTTACCTCATACTGGAAAAGCCGCCGGCTTTAAACAATCGCTCCAGCGGCCTTGCTCAGCTCCACAACACTCGGTCCTGCTTCTGCTTCATACTACAGTAACGTTAATAATCACATCCATTAACATGATTTCTGCCCGAGTCCTATCCAGATTCTTTACCACCGGCTGTGAGGTGAAGACCCAAGATTCTGCGCTCAAACGTGGCATCATCAAACCACGCCTTTGTTTTGAATAGACGACCTCTAGTGGACGGAAAAGTTACATAGTGCAGCTTTAATAGGCACTTAGTTAAAATGTATATAAATAGCCTATATAAAAGGTCATACAAATAAGCTTTAAAATCAATAAATATAGCTATAAAATTACCTCATGTGAGCTTAAATGTTCAAATCTCTCTATATATACACTAAACTAACTTCATAACTTTTCCTTGCATTGACGTAGTAAGATTTTCTTTAAGTTGTCCTCTTTTATGGACAGCTCTTTTCTTCTTGCTGTGTAAATCTGTTTAAATTCGTAATATTTTTCAATCATGTAATATTCTGGGGAAGAGAGAAATGAATCTCGCTGCTTCTCTCGCAAGAAGTGACTCTCAGTTTCACTGATCCACAGCGTGTGATTGGCTGTTCACCACTGATGTCACAGCTAAAATCCTAAACTCAGGATCAAAGCCTGAGTTGACAGAGAAAGCTGATGATCAGCATCATGGGACCAACAAAGCCTGAATAGAATGGTTTGGTTTTGTCAACTCGAAACTAATCCTGTAACCCTGAGTTTGTTAAACTACCGTCGTGGTACAGGCCCCGGGCCTAAGAGCTTTGTAACTGTGCAGAATCAGATGCATTACACACTAAATGAAAAGGAAAACATTAAAAAGCATCATGTTTTTTTATTTCAAATGTGTATAAAACTGCTTTTCTAAAGCGGTTTATCAGATGTTTGTATACTGCAGATGTTGCGAGCACTCTTTAAAAGACATCTTGGAGATATACGTGTGGTACTGTGGTCTATCATCGTAGAGGTTTTCATCCAAATCTCTCCTCTTTCTCCGTTTGTCTCTCTCTAACACTCTGCCACACTTTTACGCTTGAGTTTTTTTACTCGCAGCCTCCAGCTTTGTTTTCAGTAGAGAAGTCTCTTACAAACTGTGTAAAAGCAGGTCATCAGCGCACACATACAGCCAAGTGCGGAGCAGAGACAACGGTCCCCCCGCAGTGAGCTCAATGAGCCCTGGCCTCTC
Source organism: Gobio gobio (assembly GCF_949357685.1). NCBI lineage: Eukaryota > Metazoa > Chordata > Actinopteri > Cypriniformes > Gobionidae > Gobio > Gobio gobio. The sequence goes on along the minus strand of NC_137112.1, from coordinate 10,469,638 downwards.
CGCACTCAGCGATCACAGTGCAGCCGCGGCCCCATCCTCCATCTCTCCCGCCGCCTCTGACACAATCTCTCATTATCACCCCTGAGCAGACTCCGCAGGACGCAGCGGATCCCCGAAAGAGCGCAGGGAGCGAAGACCGCCTCAGCACCGCAGCTTGAGGGGTTCAGAACCGCAGCCAAGGGGTGGGACCGCCAAAAAAATGGCAGATGTGCCTCAGCAAGATACATGGAGATGAATGAAAGGCTTGTGCTAGCGTCTGGCTGCATGTGTAATGTCTCCTCCGGAGCATATTAAGCATTTCCTGGCACGTCTAATAGTCGTATAATATAGTTGTGCCATTTAAGCATCTTAAAGGCTTAATTGAATAGTTTTCAGTATTTAGTTACCCATATGTCAACCAAACTTTCATTCATGGAGCACAAAATAACTGTGCGCCAGGGGTTTTCAAACTGCAGGGGGCCGCAAAGGAGTGACAGGGTGTCCGTGTAAAATTCTAGAGAAAAACCATGAAAAATATACATAAATGAATAAGATTAAAATAAATAGGTTATTAAATTATGATATGATAAAACATGTAAACAATAATTAATACAATTAAAATAAGTAACTAAATAAATTTGCTTTAATATATGTACATTTAATTAATTTCTTATTTATAAAGGGAAAAATATATATATTTTTTTACAAATAAATAAACAAATACATTTGATTAAATGATTGTATTAAATTACCATATGATACAAATGTTAAAAATAAATTATATCAAATAAATTTGGAGACCAAGTCAACACCTTAAATTCGTTTTTGTGCTCCTCAAACCTCCTCAAAAGATTTATAGCAGAGGCGGCCAGGTTTAGATTTTTTATCTGTTCGTATCTGATAAAATCCATAATACCATGTATCTGAACAAGATGTCCAGGACCTCCAGCAAAACAAATAGGCTCATATCATTAAAGTATTTTTTAACCGTGGGCATGAGGTACTTTTTATCCATGTTTGCACTAAACCCATCTGGTGGGTTTGCTGCCAAAAAGCTCTTTTTTTAAGTTTCATTTGACCACAGATTTGGTCCCTTTTGAAGTTCCAGTCGTGTCTGAAAACTATGCTGGAGTTTGTTTCTGGATGAGCGAGGAGGATTTTTCTTGAAACCCTCCCAAACAACATGTGGTGATGTAGGGGTTGTTTGAGTTTTTTTAAAGGCTTTCTGACCCCAAGACTCAACTAATGTCTGCAATTCTCCATCTGTGATTCTTGGAGAGTCTTTGTCCACTCAAACTCTCCTCCTCACCGTGCATTAGGACAATATAGACACACGTCCTCTTCCAGGCAGATTCGTAACATCTTTAGTTGATTGGAACTTCTTAATTATTGCCCTGATGGTGGAAATGGAGCTGTCCAATGCTTTCTCTATTTTCAGCCACTTTCTATTTTGTGAAGCTCAACAATCTTTTGCTGCACATCAGAACTATATTCTTTGGATTTACTCATTCTGATAATTAAGGGAATTTGGCCTTTGTGTTTCCTCATATTTATACTCCTGTGAAACAAGAAGTCATAAGACAATTTCATGCTAATAGTCACCCTGGTGTGCTAAACAACGTAAATATTAATAGGAATATACTTCAGAGATATTTTACTCATACATTTTTTTTAGGGGTGCCAATAATTGTGGCCAACGTGTTTTGGAGAAAAACATTTACTTCATAATGTGATTTACCCCAGACATTCAATTATTTTACTTCAATGAAAGGTTAGATTTCTGCGCATTTTTGCAATAGGACACCCTATTGAAAACCTCAGATGAACATCAACACATGACAGAATACACTGTGTCATTATTTATTTAACAAAAACTAGGCCAAAATGGAAAAGCCATGGGTGACAAACTGAGCACAGAATTACTGTTAACAGGAATTAAGAGGGTTAGTAACGGTCAGGCGCTGCTAATGAAATGTCTTTGATTAATTGATCATCAGCGAGTGTGATCACCTCTATAAAAGCAGCAGTTCTGGCAGTTTGCTGGTCTGGAGCATTCAGGTGCGTGTTGACACAAGGCCAAGGAGGAAAGACATCAGCAATGATCTTAGAGAAGCAAATGTTGCTGCCATCGATCTAAGAAGAGTTGTACGGCCATTTCCAAACAATTTGAAGTCCATTATTCTACAGTGAGGAAGATTATTCACAAGGGGAAGACATTCAAAACAGACACCCAATCTTCCCAGGAGTGGACGTCCCAGCAAATTCACCCCAAGGTCAGACTGTGAAATGCTCACACAACACAAGAGCTACACCTCAGACTCTACAGGCCTCAGTTAACATGTTAAATGTTAAAGTTCATGACACTACCATTAGATAAAGATGGGATGAGTATGGCATGTTTGGAATGGATGTCAAGAGAAAGCTTCTTCTCTCTGAAAAGAACATGGCAGCACGGCTTAGGTTTGCAAAGTTGCATCTAAACAAACCTCAAGACTTCTGGAACAATGTCCTTTGGACGGACGAGACCAAAGTGGAGATGTTTGGCCATAATGCACAACTTTTGGTGAAAACCAAAAGAGCATATCAGCACAAACGCCTCATACCAAAAGTCAAGCATGCTGGTGGAGGGGGGATGATTTTGGGCTTGTTTTACAGCCACAGGACCTGGGCTCCTCACAGTCATTGAGTCGACCATGAACTCTTCTGTATACCAAAGCATTAAAAGCTTGGCCAAAATTGGGTCATGCAACAGGACAATGATCCCAAGAACACCAGCAAATCTACAACAGAACGGCTGTAAAAGAAAAGAGTCAAGGTGTTGCACTGGCCCAGTTGAAGTCCAGACCTCAACCCGACTGAAATGCTGTGGCAAGAGCTGTGCATAAACAAATGCCCACAAATCTCAATAAACTGAAGTAATGTTGTAAAGAGTGGACCAAAATTCCTACATAATGATGTGAGAGACTGATAAATCATGCAGAAAACGATTCCTTCAAGTTATTGCTGCTGAGAGGCCAAGATGGCGGCGATGTAGGGGGTAGTGTGTTTTTTGCTCTTCAGGGAACTTAAGGTGAAGTGGTGAAATAACCTGTTACTTGGACTAATGATAACGTGAAAAATAAAGTGGAAAAAGTTATACGACTTCGATTTGACATTTTTATGCATGGGGGAAAGAGGCAAGAAGAAAGTTGAACAAGTTTGGCTTGACGCCATGTCTTCCTCAAACTGTCAGATGCGTTGGATTCAGCATCAACCGCGAGCGCTGGATTGAAACTTCAGAAAGATACAGAATCACAATGGTTTGACACATGTCCGAATTGTGACAATGAGATTGTTGTTGCATCCCTCTCGGATACTCCTCAGAAACCAGCTGCAAAAAAAGGTGTCTTGGATGTCTTGCCGGCAATTCGTGAAACAATAAAACATTCCAGAAGATTTTGGCGATTGAAACTACCTCTGAGGCAACTTCCAAACAAATCAAAAGTCTGACAGCGATGGTACAACAGCTTATTTTGGATGTTGGTGTACATATGGAGGCTCTCAATCATCTGGAATCTGAGGTCCACGCTCTGAGAGAGGAAAACAAATCACTGAAAGCAAGTGTACAGGAGTCCAGACGTTACAGTTGGCGATGGTTTCTAAAGTTGCACGGCGTTGCGGAAAAAGACCGCGAGGATGTCCGAAGTGTGGTCCTCAACATTTTATGGAAGATTGCTCCTGGAGTTGGAGATGGGCTCCAGGACAATGTCAATGTCTGGGTCTGAAGCGGGCGGATGGAAAGGCCAGATCGATCATTGACAATATAATCTGTACAAAAACTCTTAAACTGTGTAAAAAAATGAGAAGGTTACTATATTTGTTCTTTAATTGTTGTCACCTCACTATTACTCTCCTTATTTGTTTATCACCTTGACAATGAAGTTCTTTATGGGTTATTTTCCAATTGTCCTTTTACATTTACACTCTAAAAAAAAAAAGGTTCTATATGACACCAAAAATGGTTCTTGGCTCGTAATCATAGGGGAACCTTTTTTAGTGCTATATAGCACCAATTTTGGTGCTTCAGCGGTTCTTCACCGATTCTTTGACTAAGGTGCTATATAGTGTAGGGTAAATCAAGGAAACTCATTTTTGTTATCTTTATTCAGTTTGTTTTGTGGGTTCTTGTGGAGTATACGTTTAAATAACTTTAAATGTTAGAGGTTTGTGGGACAATCTGAAAAGAAAAGCTTTTTTTGTTTTTTTTTAAAGTAGCTGATCTTATTTTTCTTCAAGGAATTCATTCGGGGGAAACAGATGTTAAGTTTTGGAGGTGGCAATGGGGAAACTCAATTTTCTTTAGCCATGGCAGCAGCCACTCGGCTGGGAGTGCTATTATATTACATCAGTTTAAAGGGACTGGATTAGAAAGGCAAATGGGTTTGTGCTGTAATAAAACAAGATAACGCCACATTTATAGATTGTTGTGTATATGGACAACTCTCGAGCATCCAATAGTGTAATGTTCTCTCATCTAGTGGATAAACTTCAAAAGTTACATAAAAAAATACAGTTGCAAGAAAAAGTATGTGAACCGCTTGCATAATCTGTGAAAGTGTGAATAATTTTAACAAAATGAAAGAGATCATACAAAATGTGTTTTTCAACCTTTTTTAGTAGTTGTGTTTGAGTCTCTCAATCGTCCTCAGTGTGAAAAGATGGATCTCAAACCAATACAGTCCCTGCTGGAGACGGTTCAAATATGCAAAAGATGCTGGAAAACTGAAGAATGTGCAGGACCTGGAGGATTTTTCTGAAGAACATTGGGCAGTTTAACTGCTCAGGACAAACAAGGGACTCATGAACAACCATCACAAAACACAAAAACAGCCGTGGATCATCCAGGGACCGACACACAGCACTGAGAATCAATGGTTCATAAACTTTTGATCGGGTCATTTTAATACATTCAGCTATTTTTTGTCTTGTGGACTATATGTAAACATTTTTTATGTAAAATATCTTATTCAGGACAGTACTAAATAAAAAATAACATGCATTGTGTATGATCTCTCCTATTTAGTTAAAATTATTCACATTTTTACAGATTCTGCAAGCGGTTCACATACCTTTTCTTGCAACTGTATAATAACGATTATTTTAAATTGGGAGGAGATTTTAATGAATGTAGGGATGATCACCTGGACCGATACCACTCTAGACAGCAGGATGAATAATGATCTATTTTTTCCTCTTTGTGCTGATCTCTCCCTTACTGATGCATGACGGCTCTTTAATCATTCTAACAAAGATTTTACCTGATCCAATAGAAGCTTGTCTCTTAGATCTAGGATTGACTTTTTTTCTAATTTCATCTTCTATCCATAACTACATAAAATATACTTCTCATGTCACTGCCCCTTTATCAGATCATAAATTAGTTGCAATAAAATTGAGGGACATCAATGATAACCCGAGACTGATGGGCTATTGGAAGCTAAATAATGCCTTGTTAAAAGACAAAAAATTGAATGAGAGTATCATCAATCTCACCAGAATAATTTGTTATTGTTTTGCCATGAAAAAAGAAATGGCCAGAGGAAAGCTCTTTCAGCACTGAACATCGATGGCGTTGAACATCGATAGCCCCACGAAATATCAGAATTTGTTACCAAATTTTATAGCAATCTTAACACCTCTAAATTTGACTGTTGAAAATTGTATTAATATATTGAAACCGTATTAAAGTTATTGATCGTGATTATAGTCAAATTTGTGACGCTGATTTGTCAATAGATGAAATTAAGAAAGCACTGCAATCAATGAAAAAAGGTCAATCCCCTGGTAATGACGGGCTTTCAGTAGAATTTCCAATCTCCACTTTTGGGAGATTATAAAACTGCCTTTATTTTATATGCATAAGGAATGCGTCAGTCAGGGAGATATGACCGCTACTATGAAACCGGGAGTTATCTCCCTTATACCTAAGCCAAGCAAGGACACTTTATTAATCGACAATTGGCGGCCTATTACTCTGTTAACACTAGATTATAAAATATTAGCCTCTGTTTACACTAAAAGATTAAGTACTGGTCTAGAACACATTATTTCAGAATATCAGTCGGATTCATGAAAGGCCGTCATATTATCTAATAACCTTAGATTATTAGATGTGCTAGATTATTCGAATCTGATTCATTCAGATGGTCTCATACTTTTTCTTGACTTTCGCAAAGCTTTCGACTCCATAGAACACAAATTTATTTTCCGCACTCTAGAGTTATTTGGATTTGGTAAATAATTTATAGATACTGTAAAAAAAATGTATAGAAGTGTTAACAGCTCAGTGATCGTTAACTTTGACACATCCAAAAGGTTTGACATCTATCGTGGAGTCAGACAGGGCTGTCCGATTTCCCCTTTTTTAAATTTCTTTTAGCCACAGAATTACTTTGTCTAAGGATTAACCAAAATTAAAGTTTGATAGGAATTTCGATATTCGATGGGGTAAGCTAATTAAGCTCTTCAGGATTACTAGGAAGCTACAGGCATGCAAGTTTGATCAAGGTTGGAGAGAACTGGTATGAGAATTCCTTTTTGTTGCTTTCGGACAATTAGGACCTGGACTCATTGCGATCTGCTTGTTTTTTCTTATTCCATTTTTTCCATCTTAATCTTCAACGAAAGACATTAACTTTGAACTGAATCATTCTAAAAGAATCAACATTTTCTTCGATCTGAATCAGCTGATTCATGGACTCAGATCAACTGAACCGATTCACTGAATCTTGAGTATTTGATTCACCTGTCTGAAGAAAGACTGAGTTTGAAATTGAAAAGTGAACTTCAGAACCACATTCTGTACGTTGAGACCAAGCGACAACCTCCCGCAGTTTCTCTTGAAGCCATAATGGAAGTGACTTAAACTGCCATTCGTCGACTGGCCGCGAGACAGAGACAGGCTCCAGAAGGGAGCAGAATATCCCCATGTTAAAATGCCCAACTTTACAGCAGAAAAAAAAAAACACTTACAGCCTGGTACAAATTGTGGTTTTGGTCTATAAATCTAATTTTGCCCTTCATGACAACTGTGAGGGGGGTGAATTTTTTTATAACTCATTCGTTTGCATTATATAAAGCCTTAAAGTTCTGCATAATTAAGGGTGTGGCCACTTTGAGTGACAGGTGGATAGCTATTTATCTGCTGTCTGTTAGTCATCACATCACCTCACCTCCACCCATGTCCCGCCTCTTTGCCCATTATCTGTTATCCGGGAGAGACGTCTGAACACACATATCCAAGTTATTGAGTGCAACATTTTGTTCGAGAATATTTTTTTTTACAGTTTTCTTCAAGTTTGTTGGGTCACAAACAAACTGACAGAGTGTTGAATTTTTCCAAATGATTTATTTTATTCTTTTACTGTGCAAAGTGTAAGAAAGTTGAATCCGAGTACCTGAAAATTCCAATGAGAGTGATTTTACAAATGTTGTCATGTATTGTAACTTGTTGAAATAACTGCTTGCATTTGCACGCTTCAGGCAAAGAACAAAAAAGACAGAATATTTTCTAATACAAACCCTCAACTAACTTCTATCTTCCTCAACTTCTATCTATCTTTGATGATTTTGGTATACACTCTCAGAAAAAAAGGTACAAAAGCTGAGGTACTTTTTCAAAAGGTACACTTTTGTTGTAAGTATGTACATTGTACAAAAATGAACATTTTAGGCACTAATATATAAGGTACCAATACACACCCTTTAGGTACAAAAGTGTACCTTTTGAAAAGGTACCACCCCAGTGACAGCTTTTGTAAAAAAAAATTCTGAGAGTGTAATATTCTAAATTATAAGCAATTTTTTTTTTTGTTTCCATAACTTTCCAATTCCACCAAAGGAATACAACACCTTGATAAAAGCAATCCCAGCAGGTTTAATCCAATTAATTAAAAATCACCTCAAGTTCGGTAAAGGTAACAGTGTTTATCCGGCTTTACGCTTGGGTGGTATTGACGTTTTAGATCGGAAATGCAACAACAAACATATACGCAAAATCTTTCAAATGAGGAAAAAGATTACTCCAAGGGGTACATTCTATTGGGGTTCTTTTGTAACAAATGTCAATTGTAGAAAGGCCTTGGCTTTTGCCAAGTAAATTGTGTGTATCCAACAAAGTTATATCCTGTTAGCTCATCCATTTCTAAATATTCTGATATTTGATATAAATATTCTGGTTCTTTTGAAGAAACAACCATCCATTTATGTGATTGTAACCAATCATTTTTGGACTGAATTAAGTTATTTAATGTTCAACCCAAGAAATATGACTCATACCTTCATTCGCAAAGAGACTATCACTTATTATGAAAACCAAAACTGCTGTCCCTTGAATATGTTATTTTCTTTATCTTGCATGCAAAATTCTTCATCCACAAGCAAAAATGGCTTAAGTCTCCTTTGAGCTTTCCTCTTTTTCTCGCTGAATTTAACTTTTTTTTCATCCCTTAAACTTAAAATTAACAAAAAATGTTGCATAGATGGCCTCAGCACATTGCCTATGAGTACAGCGCTCTGTGCGTGGGTGATCACATTAATTATAATTATCTGAGATAGGAGAAACTGTGTATCTCTTTAATTTCATACACACTGCAGGATATTTGTTTTAAATGAGAATTGTTTGATTTATTTCTTTATACGTATATTTCATGTTTGTGTGATACTAGGCTATTCGTTGAGTTTCAGTTCATTTTTGAGTTTCAGAAAAATTCTCGCAGGTACAGAGACAGTTGAAAGCTCTTTATTTTACAAAAGCACAAGGTTTGGGTGTTATTATGAATGTACACAAATAAAAAGAACCTTTGTAGTTGTCTCACACTAATCTGTATGGCCAAAAATTGATGGAGTCGCTTCCGCTGTCATTAAGGAAAAATCCATCAGAACGCGCCGGCGCGTTCATTGTACAGGGTTAGAGAAAACCTAGCTTATTTAGTTGTTTTACATTTATGTTTAAATATGATATTTTTTCATTTTTAATTTCATCTGTGTTGATTATGAAAAGTAAACAGCATGAGTAAGTCTCTAAGATGCGCAATGTCTGGAGAACCCATGTTTCCTCCCTTAAATTGAGGCAGAAACAATAGGCCTACGTCTTTCTGGTTTAATGCATTTCTTGAATACATGTCTCTATAACAGTAGGCCTATAGATAGTTAGGATGTTTGTGGCTTTAAAGCAATAGTCTATATTGTATAAAGTCATAGGCTATAAATAAACGCAACATTACTTGACTGGATAGTGCTGAATTACAGAGCTGGTGCAAACATTTCCACATCGCTAAGATCAGATCAGACGCTTTCTTACGCTTTTTCTTATTTTTTTTTCCATATTTGTTGGGTGTTTTTGTTGTTGAGAGGAAAGTGTGCATAGCATATTAATGTAAACGGCGCTCTCAGCAGCATGCGTCGGGATGTTCATTAACATGACGCTGCGAAGGAAGGGGTGAATTCAGGTTGATTGGGACACTTTTTGCCTTTGAGATGACTTGGAAAAAGTGTCCCAATCACCCTGAATTCACCCTATTTCAAAGTTCTTTTTACCCCAAAACAAAGTAGGCTGGAACTTTGTTGTGATACATCACAAAATTAATCTTTGCTAACTCAGTTTTTCCACACCCCCTTTCAACTGGGCATAGGTCTCCTTCAATTTGTCTATGTGCCATTAGATTGGAGAGGGCGGGGTTTATGAGCTATACTGGGACCAGCCACCGGGGGGCGATCGAGACTTCACTTTTCAGGACTTGTGCGGCACACTTGGTCACAATAGAGTGATGCAGGTATGACGTCACTTTGTAGGCCAAAACTAGGAGCGAGTTGGCATTTTAGCACTTACGGTTCTCTCGTCCTGAAGTCAATGGGTTTTTTGAATGGGTTTTTGTTGAAATGGCTGAAATAAAGTCTGTGGAGAGCACAAGCTCAAGACACTTTCACGTTTTATTCTATGACATAATATACATCAGTATTACCCCACTCGTGATGTTTTGAAGCTGTTGCGTGTCTTGAAAAAGGCGGTTGCTAACAAGTGGCTAAATGGGACTTCGGAGGCTGACAAGGAAATTAAACTCACTTTTACAGCCTCAATATGCTCATAATTGTGCTCTTATAAACTAGTCTAACTCAAACGTTCTGGGAAAATGTTGTCGGGAAGCTTAGTGATGGTGAGTTGAAATTGCGTGACCGTGTTGTAGTTCGTTTAAAGCTTACCTTTAGCTTTTATCTTTTGGCGACTGCATTTGGGCTTCAAAATTCATAAAAGCTGTGTTCATCTGTGATAATTATCTTGATGGACAAAACGTGCAAGTATCATAAACTTTTGTTGATCACAGAGCTTGGTTTTAACGATAATCCAAAAGCCTATGCGATTGGCCTACAAAGTGACGTCATACCGGCACCACTATTGGTAAGAAAAGACTTAAAAATCCAGACTGGTTTATATTGGTTCAGTGCTGGTCCACACTGACTTATAGTGGTGTTGTGCAAGTTCAGACTGTCTTATGGTTGTCTTGTGCTGGTCCAGGGCTTGTTTCCTAAAAGCATTGTAAGCCTAAATTGATGTAAGCCAGAGTTTTATACTAGTTGGATGCTGGCCCAAACTGGTTTATACTGGTTCTGTGTTGGCCCAGCCTGGTTTATGATGGTGTAGTGCTGGTTCGACTGGTTTATATTGGTCCTGTGCTTGTCCAGACTGGTTTATGATGGGCTGGTGCTGGTCCAGACTGACTTATAGTGGTTTTGTGCTAGTTCAGACTGTCCTATGGTTGTCTTGTGCTGGTCCAGGGCTGCGTTTCCTAAAAGCATTGTAAGCCTAAATTGATCATAGAACAATTACTACCAATGGTCTCTACGATCAACGTAGGATTACAATGTTTTAGGGAAACGCAGCCCAGACTGGTTTATACCAGCTCTGAACTGATCCAGACTGGTTTATGATGGATCTGTTCTGGTTCAGAGTGGTTTGTGATGGTCTGGTGCTCCTCCAGACTCATTTATACTGGTTCTGTGCCGGTCCAGACTGGTTTATGATGATCTGATGCTGGTCTTCACTGTTTTATGCTGGTCGGATACTGGTCCAGGCTGGTTTATACTGGTTCTGTGCTGATCCAGACTGAATTATGATGGTCTGGTGCTGGTCCAGACTAGTTTATAATGGTTTTGTGCTGGTCCCGACTGGTTTATAGGGGTCTAGCACTGGTTCTGTACTGATCCAGACTGAATTACGATGGTCTGGTGATGGTCCAGACTAGTTTATACTGGTTCTGTGCTGGTCCCAACTTGTTTATGATGGTCTGGTGCTGGTCCACACGGATTTATTCTTGACTTATGCTGGTCAAGACTGGTTTGTACTGATTCTGTAACACTCCAGACTAGTTTGTGATGGTCTGGTGCTGGTCGAGGCTGTTTTATTCTGGAGCTGTGCTGATCTAGAATGATTTATGCTGGTACAGACTGGATTATTCCAACTCTGTGCTGGTTCAGATTGGTTTATGTTGATCTGATACTGGTCCAGCATAGTTTATACTGGTTCTGGGCTCATTCTGATTAGTTTATGATGGTCCACTACTTACGTTTGTGATCCTTTTTGTTCAAGTTTTGCTCAGCCAGTGTTATGGACAGTGTATGCTGGGATAATAAACCAGCCATTGAGTGTATCTGGAGCTCACTCTGTGGAGAAAATCATCTACCACGCCAACTTCAGGCAAGAAGGACTCAACTACAACATAGTACTAGTAAAGCTTAAACTATGCGCAACTTAGTTTCATGCTGGCTTTAATGTGGCAACATTTTTAGTCAGTGTTAATCTCTTCATTTAATTTAGTGACGAAAACATATCTACCAAGGTTTTTGGATTGTCAAATGGTAACTGAGGGCGGGAGGGTGTGATGGAGGATGTTTGTGAGCGGTCTGAAAGAGTGCCTAGCCTTCTAGGGCCTTATCGCCTCAATCACATGTTGATGCCACTCGTCCATCATCATCCCTTGGTCCTCCCGAGGAAAGGAAGACAAGCACAGCCTCGCCAGTTAATGATGATGATTTACACGTGAAATGAAGATGTATGACTGGCGTTTAAATTGCGTCGGTTTTCCGGAAAGCTTCATCTCCCTATGCGCTCTGTAACAACTTCAGGGGCAGACGCAGTTCGGCTGAGTCAGTGTTCAAACAACAGTCGATATAAAGTTGTTGCAAATACGTTTTTGTCACCGCAAAGTGCTTTTGCAAGTTTAAACTTCGACATTTTCAGAGACATCCACTGGGAAACAGAACCCTCGATCAATCCTTACTAGAAATGTCACATCCGAGTATTTTGTCACCATTAGCCAGGAAAATATCAGTTTCTGTGATGAATAATGAAGGTTTTCCCCTCAAAGTTTGGCCATGATATGAACAGCAGACGTTATTTGTATCATCTGTGACACCATGAAAACATTATATTGTTATCATTTTATTCATTATATTAACTAAAGATATACACTACCATTCAAAAGTTTGATGTCAGTAAGAAATGGATACTTTTATTCTGCAAGGAGGACGCAATATATTGTAATAAAGACATTTAGGCCTGGTTTCACAGACAGGGTTTAGTTTAAGCCACGATTAGGCCTTAGTACGATTAAGTAGCTTTTATAAACGTGCATTAGAAGAAAAAAAAACATTACTCGTGTCTATCTTAAGACAAAACAATGGCAACTGACATATTTTAAAGGATAAGTGCACTTTTGCTGATAATTTACTCACCCCCATGTCATCCAAGATGTCCATGTCTTTCTTTCTGCAGTTGAAAAGAAATTAGGGCTTTGGCTGAAAACAGTCCAGGGTTTTTCTCCATATAATGGACTTCAATGGGCCCCAAACGGTTCAAGGTCCAAATGGCAGTTTCAGTGCAGCTTCAAAGGGCTTTAAACGATACCAAACGATGAATAAGGGTCTCATCTAGCAAAACGATCAGTTTCTGCGAGAAACCGAGCAGTATTTATGCTATTATTTTACCTCTTTTCCAACGAACGTGATCATCTCTGAGCTCAGCCATTACTTCCGCTAAGTGAGGTCAAAATACGAGCCTGGTCATAGATATATCGATCGTAGATGCCTCATTCTACTGATCCGTGCAAGCGCTAATGAGGCATCTACGTATACATGACCACGCTCATATTTTGACCTCATTAACGGAAATTATGGCGGAGCTCAACGGGTGTCTCGACGGGTCGGGAAAAAAAGGGGGGACCAACACAATATTAGGAAGGTGCTCATAATGTTATGCCTGATTAGTGTACATAAAAATATATGCAAGTGTGTCTAAGGAAGCAACATTTCTTTAAATTGGTTTTACTCTTGATTTTAGTGTGAAAAGTGACCTGATGTTTTCATGAGATTCCCCCTGTGGTCTGATGTGTGTGATGACAGCGAGCCTATATGGACAGATCATATCAGCCGGCTCATCACAGACAGGAAACAGGAAGGAACTCGACCGTAATTCTATCTGGGAGATAAACAGCAAGACAACAGCATAAGAACACTCGCCACGAGCAAAAAAAGAAAAGAAAATGCAAAACATGAAAATGCGATTTTTTTTATTTTTTATTTATTTCTCTGGAGGAATGCTTGAACCGTCATTAAATAAAACCTGTACAGTATTTACAGTCAGATATTTTACACCCAGTTTGGTTGCATGCACATGTAACAAACAGAAAGAAGGTCTGTACAGACATATACATTCCTTGGGAGGAGTCAATGCGATAAAAGGCACCTGTGACCGTTGTTGGTATACGCCCCCGCCTTCACCCGGAGATCAACACACCGTCAGCCGAACTCCAGCTGAACGCCTCGAAATCGACTGATTGTTCTGTCGAGCCTTTAATTTCAGCCTCTTTTCCTCTATTACTTAAATGTCTTTTCTAATCTGCGTATTAACTGCATACCTGGGTTGCCAGGTAACTAGCAAGCACCCATTTAAACAGATTTCTCCCAAAAATAGCCAGCATAAGGCATTTAAAAGCAGCGTTTCGCGATGGCATGATGTTCCACACGCTGAAAGCGAGGTAAGGCGTCAGGCGTAATGCAGTGTGGCCTTGCCCTTCAGGCCGGGACAGACAGAGGGCGTAAGGCAGAGGGCGACACCTTTGGCATTACAGGGGGGCAAAGCCGCAGGTTAACACTACTCTGATCAGGTGACGACAATCTCCTCAGTACAGAAAAGCTTTCCTTTGAGATTCTATACAGAAGCTTATACAGCATGTCCATGCCATGCATCACTGGCCTAGAATTTTAAATATAAGCAACTGTAAAGCTACATCACTAAACGTACCCTCGATAAAACTACAGCTGCGAAGCCGAACGCGCAAGAAAGATAAACCCCGAAAGCTTCAGATGCATGGAAAGTTAAGACCGTCTTTAAGCTGAGCACCAGGAATTGCAGGCCACTGACTGGCATGACTATAAAAAGCGCAGAGTATTTAAGGTTGTACCTGTCAGTCTCAGCTGCAGCCTTGTAAACCAATGAGCTTCCAGACACAACGGAGAGCGAGAGAGCTGAGAGGCTGAAATTATCCGCACGGACGACGTGTTGTTATGGAACTATTCGCAAACCAATTTCACAGTCTTTGAGTCCGAGCAATACCGAGCACATTTTGACAAGCTCCTTTCCCCAAGAATATAACAATTGTACCAAAAATGCTTCAAAACGGTATTCAACACAATGCTTTTTCATTTCTAAAATGAAATGAGTTAAAGACGCACAGTCTTTTGCAATCTCACTATTATGAGGGGCACTTATTACAAAAAGGTTGACCCTGTCATAGGATGCATTATTACGATAGTACAAACACTATTTCTGAATCTCAATCGTTGAAACGCACAGAATGAAATGTGGAATTGTATGTCAAATTGTTGCACTGAATTAGAATGCACAGTCGCATTTTACATGAACATGTTTTTAGCAAATGACAGATATTCATTAAGCTTATTGTTTGTTTCCATAACCACATGGAACCATAGCCAGTATAAACTTACAATTTTGCAAAGTGATTACTTGGGGGGTGGGTTGTGCAAGTGTTTATTTAAACCAAACTTTGGCAGCGCGTTTGACGCCATTTTTATCTCACTTTAAAGGAACACGGCGACTTTTTGTGACTTCAGCTTATTCACCGTATCCCCCGGAGTTAGATAAATCCATACCATTCTCAACTCCGTGCGTGCCATAACTCTGTCTGACGCACCCACCGCTAGCCTAGCTTAGCACAAAGACTAGAGGTAAATGGCTCCAGCTAGCCTACTGCTCAATAAGTGACAAAATAACGCCAACATATTCCTATTTACATGTTGTGATGTGTATAGTTACATCGTGTACTAAGACCGACGGAAAATGAAGAGTTGTGATTTTCTAGACCGATATGGCTATGAACTATACTCTCATTCCTGCGTAATAATCAAGGAGCTTTGTGCTGTACCATGGTGTGGCGAGGTGGACCAGCGAGAGACATGGGAGGAGCGAGCGAGATCGGTGTGCGTGATTGAGAATGAGCGTCACCTGCGAGGCACACCGGTCTCGAGTCCTCTCATGAGGGAGCACGGAGGCAAATAAGGACGGGCGACTCCAGTGAAGGATGAGAGAGGACCAGGCCTGGATTTTAAGTTGTGTTTTGTTTTACGTTTGGTGGTGTGTGTGTGTGCGGCAGTCGTCCATGAGGGGCGGCCGCTTTTACTTTCTATTTGTTGATTTATTTTGATTAAAGTCTGTTAAACGTTCGCCGGTTCCCGCCTCCTTCTTCCCTGAACATACGAAATACATTACACATTGGTGCAGCGGCGCAATGATATTACATAGCGCCTGAAAACAGTCCCCAGCAAGCAGGTTGTGACGTTGGTTATGTTGACGTAAGTTAGCCTATTTTCCGGCGCTGCGTAATATCATTGCGGCGCTGCACTCATGGTACGGCAGCAAAGTTCCTTGATCATTACGCAAGAATGAGAGTATAGTTCCTAGCCATATCGGTCTAGAAAATTGCAACTTCATTTTCCGTTTAGTACACAATGTAACTATACACATCACAACATGTAAATAGGAAAATGTTGGCGTTATTTTGTCACTTATTGAGCAGTAGGCTAGCTGGAGCCATTTACCTCTAGTCTTTGTGCTAAGCTAGGGTAGCGGTGGTTGCATCAGACTAGTTATGAGTTATGTCACGCACGGAGATGAGAATGGTATGGACTTATCTAACTCTGGGGGATACGGTGAATAAGCTAAGTCCTAAAAAGTCGCCGTGTTCCTTTAAGAACAAAACACACACGCATTTTAAAAAGATGCAAGATGGTATAAAGCAGCACTTTTCACAGTTTTGAAAACAATAGTTCTTTGAAGTAGATTCTCTGATCATTATTTAATAAATTTGGCCTTGTTATGAAAGACTTCACAGAAAAGATCCAAAAACAGTTTCTGAGCGCATCACTCGCTTTCAAAGGACAAACAATTATAATATAAGCTTATATTATTAATAGTTCCGCGTTCTAGAATCGCAACCTCGTATATAATCTTAATGAGGATGACATACCGGCTTAATAACGGTATAGTCCACACTACTGTCATATTTAAAACGAACCACTGGCAGAAATCTATTAACCTAAAGGGTAAGGAAGTCCCTACTGCATACTTGCTCATGAATATGTATGCATGAATATGAGCTTTACATTATGCAAATGACTCCAGTCCAAAGATTCGTCCTTAGGAACACATTGTAGTAGCTGACTGACGGCAGCTAAGCCACATCACGTTGCATTTGAAAATACGGATCAAAAAGGGCAACTTGCAAATTTGATCAAATCTTATCGTAGCTTAGGAATCCCGCAGCACTTCTGCGGCGCTTGATGTGTGATAATCCATGCTGTGGGTCGTTGATCAGATAAAGCACATCCCTGTCGACTGGAAATAAGAGCTTCCTCCTCACAGCTGCTCGTGTACACGGCTGCGTTCAGGTGGTGAATTGCCAAGGGCCACCCAAAAACCTTTGTGATAGATGTGTTTCATTAAAAAAGACTGTAAATCTGGGAAAGCCCGAGAAGGGAGTGGCGTGTGGCACAGTAAGATGGATGGCGTACAAATAAACAAAGTTGACTGTGTTCAACCAAGACAAGCTTGCAGACGCCCACATACCCCATCAGGCACTCCATATCCTCCGATGCAGAGGAGGCTGCTTCCCGTTTCATTTAACAGGGTGTGAAACTCTGAGAGGACGACTGGAAAACAGTGCCTGACTTGACCTACTTTAACACGGCTGGTTTTATCATGGATGCCTGGACGGGAGAGAAGAAACATCAATGGCTGTTCTTCTTAGCATGATTTTACATCTTATTAGGGTGATTAAAGGGAAAGATCACATAAAAAATTTAAATCTGTCATAATGAATTAAACTTCATGTCGTTCCAAACCTGTATGACTCTCTTTCAAATGGAATGCAAAAAGAAAAGTTTAGCACATTGTTCCAGCTGTTCTTTTCCATATAATGATGACAATGAACGGGTTAATGGGTTAGTTCACCCAAAAATTAATCAACGTACACATCAGTTGTGGTAAACTTGATGAGCGAGAACCAATAAGGTTAATTCTTGTGTTACGCATCATGTTTGAGCTTCTGCAAGAACCAATGAGGTTCATTCTTGTGTTACGCATCACGTTGGAGCTCCCGCAAGAACCAATGAGGTTCATTCTCGTGTTACGCATCACGTTGGAGCTTCCACAAGAACCAATGAGGTTCATTCTCATGTTATGCATTCTGTTGGAGCTTCCACAAGAACCAATGAGGTTCATTCTCGTGTTACGCAGCACGTTTGAGCTTCCACAAGAACCAATGAGGTTCATTCTCGTGTTACGCATCACGTTGGACCTTTCGCAATAACCAATGAGGTTCATTCTTATGTTACGCATCACATTAGAGCTTCCACAAGAACCAATGAGGTTCATTCTCATGTTATGCATTCTGTTGGAGCTTCCGCAAGAACCAATGAGGTGCAGTCTGGTGTTACGCATCCCTTTGGAGCTTCCGCAAGAACCAATAAGGTGCAGTCTGGTGTTACGCAGCACGTTTGAGCTTCTAAAAGAACCAATGAGGTTCATTCTCGTGTTACGCATCACGTTTGAGCTTCAGCAAGAACCAATGAGGTTCATTCTCGTGTTACGCAGCACATTTGAGCTTCCACAAGAACCAATGAGGTTCATTCTCATGTTATGCACCACGTTTGAGCTTCAGCAAGAACCAATGAGGTTCATTCTCATGTTACGCATCACGTTTGAGCTTCAGCAAGAACCAATGAGGTTCATTCTCGTGTTACGCATCACGTTTGAGCTTCAACAAGAACCAATGAGGTTTGTTCTCGCGCATCAAGCAGGTTTGGTTGAGTCTCTGTTTATGTTCACTGATCATTGTTTATGTGAATAAAAGCCTAAATTCAATCTGCTCATCATATAAAGCGATCGTGTCTCCAGAAAATGTTGGACTAAAACGGTCAATTCAAATGGATTCGTTTTATGATATTTTTATGAACTTTTTGAAGCGTAGCTGCCAATGGAGGGACAGAAACTTCAGATCTTCATTTGTGTTCCGAAAATGAACGAAAGTCTTACGGATTTGAAATGACATGAGTGGGAGTAATGAATGACAGAATTTTCATTTTTGGGTGAACTAAACCTTTAAGTCAAGCTCCAAAAAAATTCAAAAAAGTAGTCCAACCTGACTTGTGCACTAAATTCCAAGTCTTCAAATGACAGATTTGCGTGGGAAACAAACTAAAGTCATCATAGACGTGACACGTACCTAATTGAATCGTAAATCAAAAATGGATTTACAGATTTTGTGGCTTCAAAATACTTTTTTCGCAGCTCAAAAGCTGTATTTCATTGTTTGGAAAAGAGCCATTTGAATAATCTGTTCAAATGGATTAGGAGTAAATCACAGTTTTCGTTTTTGGGTGAACTATCCCTTTAAAAAAATATAACATGGACCAGACATGCGGAGCACCTGAAAGAAAATATCAAAAAGGCGTGCAAATTCTCATAACACTTTTGTTTTAAAGTGTTATAGAGGGTAGCCATACTATAGAAAAAATATAGGGCTGACAAAATTACCATATTTATATCCAACAATCCAGTTTTAGATTGTCTAAAAAATTCTGTTCGTCGTACCAGGACTGTGTCCAGCAACATGAAACAAAGCCTGCTGAATCCTTTTCAACTGTCCTCAGGGGATCGTCGGCTTCGATCAGATGCTTGAGCCGGAGGAAGCATCTAATTCTGCCAAGAACTGTCTGCTAAACTCTACAGTCCCCTGATGAGATGGGCTTATTACATGGGCAGACCCTCATGACCCTCAAAATGGCCACTCAGCAGACTCTGAATCCTGCTTTACACTTCTGAGACCTCCATTTACACATCTAGAAGACAATAAAGCTGCAAACCAGAATCAGTGAAGGTTTCACACACAAAATCTAACTTTAAACCTGAGGTAGAAAACATAAAATTCACAGCAGGATGGAGCGAACGGGTTTAAAAGCAAAGGAAGTCTATCAGAAGAGGGCTGTACAATGTTTATCTGTGGTTCAGGGAAGGTTAAGGAAGACATTAATTATTTGAAATGTTCAGAGAAACCCCCTAAAGAGGAAGGCATCGGAAATGTGGTGGTCTAAACTATTGCACAATGGGATTGACGACTCTGAATCTGCTCACCCTTAGTAAACACAAAAGATGGCAATCTTCTGGAAACTGAGAAGAAGTGATTCAGTTTCTGGTAATAGGTCGAGGCTAAAGTCATATGGCTCTCTAAGAATAAAAAAAGTGACCCAGCTTGGATTATTCGGTTTCCTTGACATGATAAATATTCAGAAGCAGCTACAGATGAAGTCATCTCAAGGACTTGTTTCATTTAGACAGGAAGTGCAGAAGGACACTTCATTGTACAGATAATACAGTTTCGGCGTCACCAAAATGGCACCTTAAAACATCCAGAAGAAAGCAACCGGCAGTTCCTCAGATGATCATTGGATCATATTCCTCGGATGCGTCAGATACCGTTTGCAGACGGTTGAAAGGGTTGTGTCTTCTAAAACAGACGGCTGTGTCTCATCTCCTTCAGGCAGGTCCTTGAAACTGGCATTCTGGATTGACCCCTGGACTTCTTGCCAAGGTCGGTTTCGGACACCTAAAGTCGTGGCGGCCAATTAGCCCATAAAGGCACCATCGATAAAAAGCGTTCCAAATGGAGGATCTTCACCTTTTCTTCCCCATCTTCGGATTCCAAATCTTCACTCTCATGTCACTGTGGGATGGAAGAAACAAAAAAACAGACATAAAATGAGAGGTGGAGGAGATGCACAAGGCCAATAATCAGAAAGACAGAGACACTCGGTTGTCTGAATCTTCAGACACCGTCACCGTGGCTCCTCACACTGAAGAGATGGCACAGACATCAAAACCTTGAGTTCACAAAGGGAACCGCCACACGAGTCCCCGCTCCTCTCACCAATTAGGCGCATGCACTGCTTTATCCCAATAAAAATCAAAACCCCGCTGTGTGAAGCAGCCCACAGAACCACACGCTCGCATCTTAACTAACACACTGCATCTCTGAAGAAAAAGATGAGTTCTGGATCGCAGCGTGATGCAAATGAACAAGTCATTAGGTTGGGATAAAGTTCAATTACTATAACTAGAATATTGGCTGTTCATTAGTACGTATAAAGCACATATTAATGCCTTATTCTGCATGACCATTTTCTACATCCTTAATCCTACCCAATATCTAAACTTAAACACTACAAAAACTACCTAACTAACTATTAATACTATTTATAGGCAGCAATTAGAAGTTTGTGGAAAAAGTCACAATTAATAGTTAATAGCTGCGTTTCCATTTCCCTTCAAATTGCACAAATTGAAAATGCATTCAATGGAAACACGTTGATTTCGCAAAAACTCCCACATATCGCAAACAAGTTTTTTACCCTCGCATGAGGTGTTTTTTCAGGCAATTCGAAAAAGGAATATTTAGCTTAACTGCAATGGAAACAGCTTTTTTGCATTTACAGGTCACCTGGTGTAGGTAAAAGTCACATGTTGGGACAGAAGACGAGACAGTTCGAGAATCCAGAATGACGAGAATACTGGATTCGAAACAACAAAGAAATGCCACACTTTATCAAGACCTTCAAGCAGATAGGAGGGAGAAACACCCAGAAACAGCTCACATGTGGCTGCTCCTCAGTAAAATGGGCTTGCCATTAAGTGGTAAGTGATCAGGACCCCGACATGAAGCGGAGTCACTCTGAAGGGGTTTATTCTGCGATAACAACCGGCTGGATGTACATTATCCCCCTTATTACACGGCTACTTGTCTCAAGTAAATTAGACACTAAATATTGTCTTGAGTTTAAATATTTTATTAGCTCTTATGCAAAGCTTACGTGAAGAAAAACAGTTCCAAAATGCTTTAAGCCTTTATCCATTGCTGAAAAGATGTGTTTTTACCATTTATGTTGAAATTAATGCTGAAAGGGATAGTTCATCCAAAAATGAAAATGAACCTATGATTTACTCACTCTCAAGTCATCCTAGGTGTATATGACATTCTTCTTTCAGACGAATAAAATCAGAGTTATGTTAAAAAAATCCTGGCTAATCCAAGCTTTATAATAGCAGTAATTGTTGCTCTGTTGTTAAAGTCCATAAAAAATGCAGCTGTCCGTCAAATAACATGCTCCACGCGGCTCTGGAGGGTTAAAAAAGGCCTTCTGAAGCGAATCGATGCGTTTGTGTAAGAAAAATATCCATATTTAAAACTTTATAAAGTAAAGTTCCGGCCGTGAAACCCTTGAAGTCTTCCATTGTAACCCGTGGTGGTTAAGTGTTTTTCAGTCACAAGATGGCGCCAGGCAGTCAACGACAGCGGAGTGACACGTTAAGCATTTAAGTAGTACCGGTCAACATAACTCGTGGTACCCGGATGAGCGGTGTGTTATTCACTTTGGCGGTTGTTATCTGGGAATAACATACCGCTGGAATGGGTGATTGACCAATCAGAATCAAGTATTCCACAGAGCCGTGTAATAATGCTTGGATAACACGTCTCAGTCTCCTTTGATTCAAAATAATGGCTGCGATATATGTAAACCTACCAACATTTGCCATGATTTTTGGAATGACTTATCGCGAGAGGAATAAATTACATTTTAGTCACACAACATCGGTTAATGGAAACGCCGTAATTTCAATAGTTTTTAATGATATTTAGAAAACATTGCAAAAGTTTTGTGCAAATCTGTAATGGAAACCAGACTAACAGTGATAATTGTATTCTAATCTGAAGTGTGATTCATAAACATTTTTTATTTATTTTTCTAGAACAAAAACAGGATTAATTCACTTGAGAAAACCAAAATTATGTGAGATAAGACAATTACCTGTTGCGATAATATATATATACACATATACATACACGTGTGTGCATATGTGTGTGTTTGTGTATGTGCATGTACATTCCAGAAGAAAACAAAACATTAATTTACTTGATAAGCAAAATTATGTAAGTTATTAGAGTTTTCAGTTGGGATGCAGTTCAAATAAATGTATAGTATTTTTTTAAATCATTACTCCCCCTTGGGTTATTCTTAAAACTTTTGTCCTATAATTTTCCATGTATGCTTTGGTGTACATAAATGTGTGATTTTTGGAGTCTCCAAGTCTCCTTTTTTTGGAAGACGCCTACATTTACCTAAAATTTTAGTTTTGTGAAAATCGTCCTTCAAACTGATAG
Source organism: Gobio gobio (assembly GCF_949357685.1). Taxonomy (NCBI): domain Eukaryota; kingdom Metazoa; phylum Chordata; class Actinopteri; order Cypriniformes; family Gobionidae; genus Gobio; species Gobio gobio. Next base: position 10,446,836 of record NC_137112.1, on the reverse strand, counting down.
TTTACTTTGCTAGATATAGCAAATGATGACAAAATGGACGTGTTAAACAAGATAAATGGAGTATGTTTAATTTAACAATAAGTACACGATTAATTGCACAAAAGGGTTAAAAAACATTATCTATTGAAAGCCTTAGTATGTATACATACATACACACAGTATATTGTGAATTAAAACAAGATTAATTCACTTGAGAAGCAACCTTATGCAAGATAATACAGAATTTTTAGGAAAGTATAGCTTAAAATGAATAAATCATTACTTAACCCAGTAGAAAATAGTTTTTCTTATGTAAGGCATAAATCATATGCAATTTCAAATGGTTTACACAAAAAAATTGCTGACTGGATATGAGAAATGTTCCACCGAGAATATTACTAACATTTACGTCTTGCTAAAAGCACTTCAGCTTTGTGGTAACATACGACCAGCTAAAAACAACAATACTGCAGTGGATCCTGGTAAAACGGCACCAAGTCTCGCAGGGCGGTGAGGTAAGATGAATCTTGTGGTACCTAGACCTTAACTAGAACCAATTAAAAAGATTTACGCCACCGGTGTTGAACACATTTAAAAGTGCAATACGTTTTTATTGCTTTCTAAAAGATGAGCAAACTTGAGCACATTAAAATGGGGGGGGGGGGGGGCACACATGGAGTCTAATTAGTGCAATTCTTCTTCACTGGCCCAAAGTAAAAGAGCCGAGGGAAAGTTCTGTGGGATCAAACATCTGAGAGGTTGGCCTATGAAACAAAACTGGTGCAAAGTATGAGAGAGCTGGAAACAGACAGAAGATGCACACAGAGATGGATGATGTACAACTGACAGATTGAGAAATAATTGACAACAACAAAATGACGCAGCGGCGCCGTGCAGTTTGTTCTCAGACACTGTGCAGCTCACGTCCCCTCGAGCGCATTCGCAACGCTGCCGCTCAACTTGTCTTTAACCTTCAGGAACTGTCATGCCTTTGCTCAAGTATCTGCCAGAATCAAATTCTGTTTGACCAGCAATGTTAAAGATGGCCCCGTCAACCCGCTCAACCTGGAGTAAATTGCCTACATCTCCCTTTTTCTCTCCAATATAGCAAAGCACTGAGAAGTCAGGTTTATTTGAAAGAATATGTCTATTTAAAGAATCTGTTCCCAAAAAATTATTTAATGATTTTCATAAAGATGCTTACACAAAATGGTGTCCTTTGTGCCGATATATTACAATAAATATTAGCTTATTATAAATTATGAAAAAAAAACTATTTTTATTCATAATATTTAAACAATTACTCATTTTAAACAGATTCGTCACATCATAAACAATATTATTTGGTAACACTTTACAGTAAGGTTTCATAACTTAACCTTTAGTTAACATGAACTAAGAATGAACAATACTTCTACAGCATTTATTAAAGCCACAATGTCATTTTTCGCCGCTAGAGGTCCAGGTCTCTATAGTGCGACTACAATTTTTCCTAGGTCTCCCCAGTGCACCTAACGTCATTGCATCCGCTCAGCTGCCTCTCCACGTACGAAGCGTTTGTTCTCCTTTGACTGACCTCACACACTCATGGTTAGATCATGTCATGGTCTAAACCAGGGGTGTCCAAAGTCGGTCCTGGAGGGCCACTATCCTGAAGAGTTTAGCTCCAATTTACCTGGTTTAGCTGGTACAAGTGTATTTAATTGGGGTTGGAGCTAAACTCTGCAGGACAGTGGCCCTTCCAAGAGCAGAATTGGACACCCCTGGTCTAAACCAATCAGAGACAGAGATGGGACGGGTCTTTGCCTTTGATTGGCTATGGTCCAGATATTCCTACTCCGTGCTGTGTGTGTGATTGAAATTGCGACCTGAGCAGCACCAGAGAATCAGTTACGGCAATCAGGATTAGCAAACTAAACACAACGCTGAAACGGTTTGTGAGTCCATTTCACTGAAGGTGTGTGTGTGTGCGCGCACGTGTGAGAGAGAATGAACATGAACTTGTGAAGCCCTAAACTACATCATTTTCAGCTCAGGCAGAGTGAGAATCGAAACATCTAGGAATAGCTCCATATGTTTTAGGCAAATAGAAAAAAAGTCTAACGTTACCATTAAAGCGAAAGAGTCCTGTACTCACATCGTCAAGCAAACCACCAAAACAAAATCGTTGTGTGTAATCATTTGGCGTTCGCCGTTTGTAATCTTCCTTTGAAGAGACTGGCAGAACAATCTGCAACATTTCCCTCAGATACAGTAAATGCTTTATTGTCACTACTGTGATTGTGCATTGTTATATTATATTCCAAAAATAATCTCTATATTTGCCGATATATCTACTGTCCTACCTGAAACGCTAACGTTAGTATCATTGTTAATTTGTTGTGCCGGCTGCAAAGTTACTTTCTGGCTCTTTGAAAAAACTTTCGACCACTCTTAATCCTGCAGTGATCTATCCGTAATAATTCATAATTTAATTATAGCATTTGTTCCAGCTGGCACAATTTTATTAAGAAATATAAAAACTATAGGCTTACCGTAGCCTACAATAGCCTATCAGTAACGTTACCACATAATTATGACAATCATCAAAGTGTGATAGATATATCGGCATATAAAGTGAATATATATATATATATATATATATATATAATTTTTGGGTGCACCCAAATTTTGTGCTGTGCACCTAAATAAAAAAAGTTAGGCGCACCAGTGCGACCAAGGCAAAAGTTAGTCTGGAGCCCTGAGGTCGCTTATTCAAAACAAAGGCGTAGCTTGATGACGCCTTGATTTCGCAGAGCTTTTATTCTGCGGCAGACGAGCGCTTCCACTTCTTCCACTCATGTGTATGTGGGGTAACGCAGCGTTGTTTATCATATTAGATACATTATTTTAGTGTTTTGAAAGTTGTTATAATGCTACTCTCTGCATTCACTCAGTGGTTACTTTGACACACTAAAAGCTAGATCAATATCAGGCATGGTAAAACATGGTACTCACGGTAAATCAAGAAAACCAGATTTAAACAATAAAGACTAAAGGCTGATTTGTACTTCTGCGTCTGACCTGCGGCGTAGCCTCTACTGGGGGAGGGGTTCTGGCAGACCAATCACAGCGCTTGCTTATCAACCAAAAAGTTTTAATGGGTGAAATTTAAATATTATTAGTAAGTTAGAACTATAATCTTATTTAAATTAACGAGTACTCTATTTAGATCACCACAGGTAAAACCACACTGCAAAAAAATGCTTTTCTTAGTATGTTTGTCTTATTTTCCAGTCCAAATATCTAACAAATCTTAAATCAAGATGCTTGTACTAAGGTAAATTACATATTTTTTCTTGATTTCTGGGAGAAAAATAAGAGAAAATTAATTGAGTTTTTCCTTAAAACAAGCAAAATGATCTGCCAATGGGGTAAGAAAAATAATCTTGTTTCTGTTTGGGACAGAAACAAGAAACAAGATTGCAAACAGAAACAAGATTATTTTTCATACCCCATTGGCAGATAAATATGCTTGTTTTAAGCAAAAACTCACTTCAATTTCATTTTATTTTCCAGAAAACAAGAAAAAATATCTTGTCATTTAACGTATCTAGTAAATGCAGATATATTTAGACTAGAAACAAGACAAATATTCTAAATAAGAGCATTTTTTGCAGTGCACACATAGCACCTCACTGCATGGTAAAAAGTAAAAAATATTATTTCTATATCTAGAATGGCTTTATGTTATTTAGTCAATAAACATATACAAAATGAACAAAACAAACAAAAGTTTATGACAAAAATAGTCTGTAATTTAGCCTTTATTACTCATTTAATACATGTCTACATTACAAATTAAATAAAATTAGATAATAACCTACATTTCTGACAAAATACCACAGTTACAGTTCGTGTTACCACAGTAAATGCATGATAAATGTTGGTGAATTGTTGTTTGAAAAGTATTTTAACTGGATCGGCTCAGTGTTTCTCCTGATTTGCATGTTAGTGTTGATTAAGTCAGCGTTGTTTAACTGGCTTTAAACTCAATTAAATCTCAGAGAGATTTGCAGCTCGTACCTGAGACCTCTGCGCTGAACTCGAACACTTCTCACTGGCTGTTTAGTGGTAGCGTGATCAAAACACTCAGCAAGTAAACACATTTGTTCAGAGTCAGAGTTTCATTCCACTTTTGACGCGTTAATGTTTCCCTGGCCTAAAATCTAGTACTGCCACCTTGCGTTGACATTGTGAAACTGCACGATTTGTAGATTATGCGTGGCGGGCCACATATAATATATATTTAATAGACACGCTGCGGGCCATTTGAAATTGATCCCCTAATAAAACACATGAAATAGCGTCTTCTGTTTTTCCATGGTTTCTACAAAATAAATCGTGGGTAACGCGGTGATGTCATTGATAGGCGCCGCAAGGACACGGTCTGTGTCCTGGTTAAAATTGCTTATTTCTCTGGATTTAAACATTCTTGGAAACATTTGGGATACAAGTACACAAGTAAAAAAATATATATATAACATTGTTCTAGTGGTTTTTGGATATTTTAATCCAAAAATCTTACATATTGTGAAATTAAATGAATGTTAATTTCACCATTTACTAATACATCATTAAAATCAAAAGTTGAATTTGTTAACATTAGTTAATGCATTCCTAACACGAACAATCAATGAACAGCTGGCTTTTTATTAACGAACATTAACTAATGTATTGCTCAATGTTAGTTCATGTTAGTTAATACTAATGTTAACAAATGAAACCCTATTTTAAAGTGCTACCATGATTTGAATAGAATTCACTAATGGGTGAGTGCTCTTGTTTACAACATTGCACATTTTTTAAAATCATTTTTTAACCATAAGAACATTTGCATGGAAGATCACTTTGGATGACTGGGTTAAAAATGTCCCGTTATCTGTTATAGAGTTATCTGTCATTAAAATATTGTAAAGCTCTGTATTTCAATGTGATATTTTTATCACAGGAACTTCTGTAGAAAAAGCTCCGTCAGTTTTACATGCACTGCGTTGTAGGATCTCATTTTTTTTCTTGTTTTTCTTTTTCTTTTCTTTTTGTTCCGCTCTAGCAATGTGAAGAAGACAACCGATGCTGCACAATCTGCTCACCTTGACTTAATGAACAACATCTCATGAATTATTCCAGTGGAAATTCTCGTTCTCTCTCTCACTCATGTATCTCTCCTGGCCTATTTTAAATTTTCTGGGGGGAATTGACAAAAAAAAAATGGACAATTGTTTTATGGACAATATTGCAGTATTTATTATAAATTATCTTTTTTTTTTTTATTCATGTGGCCTCGTAATCTTTTAGCAAAAAACTTCCCCTCCCTCTTGGAGCGACATCTCTTCTCTGATGACGAGAGCAGGGCAACCTGTCACTCACATGAGATCAACCAATAGCAAACCACAACCATCCAATCAATTCGTCATGGGCCCCGCCCTACATTTTTACTTGTCCCAGAAGCCATTTCACTCAGATATACGTCACAATAGGGAAGAAAAGACTAGCGCAACTTCCATTTAATGCCGACTTTAAAACTTTTACTTCATATTTAGATTTTTTTTTTTAAATTTCAGTTGAAATGCACACTTTCTGAATATAACGCACACAATGGCTGAAAACAAAGTTCTTTGAAAGATTCAAATGTCATCTTTGAACGTTTGTTAAATCTGCCAACTAGTTCTCCCTCAGAAGCAGTAATCATAGCAACCATTTTGTTTCAAAGTAGACTCAGAAAACCTGTGTAAACTGAAAAAAAAAGGATTTTGTAATTTTTACCAATTTAAAAATAAATAAAAAAAAACTGTTAAAAGTAAGTTCCCATACTATATACAGGGAAAAACTGTAAAAGATGGAACATTTCATGTAATTTTTACAGTAAAATACTGTTTAATGTACAGTTTTTATAAGTAAAAAATTCTAATCAAATTCTAATTTAAATAATTACAATTACAATAGGGTTTCAGCCCTTACGGGCTTGTTCCCCTAATTACAGTGAAAAACTGCAAACAGACATTCCCAGAATTCACTGTGTGACTTCACATTTGAAAGCATTTCATTTAAATAACTATGTTTCTTAATAGTTTTTATTATCAGTTATGCACATTTGGGTTTTATGTTACATCATCTGTTGTTTAATGAATGTTTATTGCATATTTCAGTGTCATATGTGTTACAATAATGTGTTTTGTGCGTGAATGACTCTGTATGCTAGTATAATTCAGCTTGTGGAAAGGCTACTTGTGATGAACTTCATGATTCTTCATGTGGCTTCCTCTTTTACCACCTGCACTATTATGGTGTTGTCAGTATATGTTAAAGGTACAAAATAGATTTTAGTAGCAGTGGGCATTGTTGGATTTACCAGTTTAAATGTCAATTTTCTTATTTATAAATTATAGTTTTATACTAGTGCTGTCAATCGATTAAAAAAATAACAAATTAATCCCACACGTTTCAGTAATTAATCGTGATTAAAAACAGTTTTTTTCTATTTTTCTACTGTAATATCACAGTTACAACATTACAGTATAATTGAAAGCTATATCAATTTCAACATTTATTAGGCTTTAAAAAAAATAACATTTAATTTAAGTGAACTTCCCCATTATTAAAACATAAACCCATTACAATAAATATATACATATTTACCTGTGGCATTCATATATAATCAATGTACAGAAATTGAATAAAGTTATAAATTAAATATAGATTAATCCTTATTAAAACTACCATTTTCTTTGTTACCTTTGATTAACATTAATGACAGACATCACAGGTTTATCAACTAGTTTGTTAGGCTGTGCTGTCACTTTAAGATCTGCCGCTGCTGAACATGACGCAGATATGATTTTCTCACAACTTTTTAAGTTCATTTAAGATGTTATTTAACTCATTTACTATACAGACTGCTCTTATGAGGATACTTGACAAATAGGGCATTTTGGCATACTTCTGAGTGTTATTGTTGGTTCAAGTGCTAAAGAGAACTCGTTTCTGGTGCGCGTCTTTCTGTGCATCGTATGTGTGTGTCATAGTCAGGACATTCACAGACAACGTGTTCTCTTTTATCTTGTCGCGCTTGAATGGTTTAAAAGGATTTGCATGGATGAGAGCGTGATCATATCATGTAACGCAAGCCCAAGGATGACAGAAAAAAACTGATGCTGCGTTAACTGCGTTTAAATATTTTTAACGCGTTGAACTGAAAAAATTTATCACGTGCGTTAATGCGCTAATTTTTTACTGTAAAACGTACTGGTTCAAATTTTTTACAGAATTATTCTGGCAATTGCCAGGATTTAAAAAAAAAAATTTTTTTTAAATTTTTTTACAGTGTACGGTCTCCCAGAAGTTGCGAAGAAGCCAGCTAATCAGATCACAGCTGGAAGTTTTGGAAGATTCTTGTCACTTTTATGTGCAGTACGCACCTGATAATCAGCGGCACACCGTCTGAGGCTGAAGCGACCACTTTTATGTGACAAGAATGGTATGCAAGAGCTTCAGCTAAGGACTTGTCAGAGGGAAAAATGGAAAAGGGGAGGAAAGTACTCAAACAGAGAGACATAAGAAGATAAGATTAGAGAAAGGACAGTACCAGAGGGAAGCAGGCAGGAGGTGGTTAGTGGAGGCTCAGGGGAGGCTGGTGGCCCGGCCCTTGATGGCCAGGACCCGACGGGGCAGACAGGGCGTGAGCCCGGGGACATAACTCCACAACTTCACCCGACAGTCACTGTAGTTATGAAGCCCAACAGCACGAAGGGAAGGCATGAGAGAAAGAGTTGAAGGAACAGGAGAGCTTTGTTAGGGACACATTAATGAAGAACAGTCAAACAATCCCAATCCCCTGCCCGCACCATCTGTTCTACAAACAAGCACCCCCGAAATGCACAAAAGTAGGTCTTAAAAACATATTAGTCTGACTGAACATTTCTAAGTAGTCTACTGTCTGGAAAAAAGACGTCACAAGAGAGTAAGAGACTGAACAGAGTCACAGAAACAGACGAGCAAGACATAACAGACTCGTTGAGCTGATGACCCATTTAGAACCATTACAGCGCCGTTAAATTATTTCATTTCAAAATCCCCATTTTAAAAAATATGGTTCTCTTCATCTTGTTTTCCCAATGCACCTGAGCAGTTTCCTCTTCAGCCAATTTATAGCATTGGGAAGTTCAACCTACAAACAGGTTCTTTCTAACAAACAGTGCTTTTATATCAATGTATTACGTGACATTTAAATGCTTTGGTACCATGTTGCCTCCAGACAACAGTCTATTTTAGTTTATTTATAAAGTGAGACGCCAATTTATTGGACAAACCTAATCTCTGGAGTGAACTCAAATACTAATGAATGAAAGTGCAAAAAAGTGGTCACATGACCCACAGGGGTCCATTTTGTGTCCTGTTTCAGCACATGTGCACATGGCTCCATATTTTCTCCAATGAAAAGTGCATTTTTCACAAATTTGTGTCCAAAAAAATATGAATCACCTTTACTGGTAAATAAAGTATTTTCAAGAACTTTACATTATATATCATAAATAGTTTTTGAGGACATAACAAATAAACTGTGTTGCTTCAAGGCAACATTGTACCATAATGGAATCGCATAAGGCCATACCAGACCTATTGGGTTGGAATAAAAAAAATATATTATATTTGTGAGGAAAAGTGTTTTTATAATTGCATTTTTGCAGGATTTTGTAATGCACTTATGAATGGTCATTCACATACTATAACTGCACATATGATCTGCACATTTTCTATAGCACTTCAAAAAGGCCATAACACACAACTGCCAGTTGAGGATGAGGTGTCATACTGTCATGAGGAAGATGAGGTCATAGCGGCAGGGAGAGAGTGAGGGAGAGAGCGAAGAAGGAGATGAGGATGAAGATGGATATGATAACTTGATATGATGGTTTGGTGATACTTGTGTTCCACGATGGTACAATGTTGCCTGAGAGCAACAGCTGGATATGAAATGTTGCTTTTTAGTAAATATGAAATTTGTAATACATTAATAATAATACATGCTCATCTATATACCTATTCATTAACAAACTGTATTCTTATTTCTATGCCATAGCTATTATATTGATTAATAATAGATAGTTAGCTTATCTGTGTGATTGTATATGTGAAATTCTGAAATGCATAACATGTACAAATCAATTAAATTGTAATGTAGATGCATTTTCTGTGAAGCTGCTTTGAAATTGAATTGAAATTGAATTAAAAACTGGATAAATGTGTTTGTCCAAGTGTCTGGTTAAAGAAATTGATGTTTTCAATAAATATATTTATTTTTTCTACATGAAAATGTCAAGTGTTTCAATTTGTCGTTGTGTTACAATGTTGCCTTGAGGCAACAAACTTTTAATAAATAATACAAATAAAAAAATGAATGAAAATGTTTATTGATATTGTTATAGTGCCCAATTTTAAGCAGGAAAAACACCACAAATAATTTTTTCCACATTGATATCATATTGCGTACCATAGAGGGTTAAACTAAAGGTATACGATATGTATCGTCTACGATAATATCGCAATTGTTGTTTTAATGATGTGAAAGCAGTCCTTTAGTCACTCAAGAATGTTACTCATTTTATCTTGAGAGACATGTTTGATGTAGTCTAGTAGAATGCAGTAACAATGAACCCAAATTCAATTCAATATATGGAGGCACAAACTGCCTCTGTGTCTCTGCCGCTGTGTCCGAACATGCCTACTTCTATATGTGACCCTGGACCACAAAACCAATCATAAGGGTACATATTTTTAAATTGAGAAAAGCTCAAATAAAATAAAATAAATAAGCGTTCCATTGATGTATGGTTTGTTAGGATATGACAATATTTGGTCAAGATAGAACTATTTGAAAATCTGGAATCTGAGGATGCTAAATATCTAAATATTGAGAAATCGCCTTTAAAGTTGTCCTTAGACAGTCCTTAGCAATGCATATTACTACTAATAATAATAACAACAACTACATTTTTGATATATGTATGGCAGGAAATTTACAAAATATCTTCACAGAACATGATCTTTACTTAATCTCCTAACGATTTTATCCAATAATTCTGATAATTCTGTATTGTTGGCTATTGCTACAAATATACCCATGCAACTGATGACTGGTTTTGTGGTCCAGGGTCATATATAGTAAGTATGTGAGTCGAGTAGTATGTCTGAAATCACAGTATTCATAAAACAGCACGTGAAAAGTAGCAGGATGAACTACTACTTCCGATGAGAATCTGAAGTGTGCATTCGATGGGACACTTTAATATCTACTATTTTCTAATGGTCACAAGTAAGTTTCAAACCAAATGTAGTACCTACTATACAGCATTCGGTTTCAGACGCAGCATGAGTTCCTGCTGTTCCTAAACACTTCCACTTTCCAATAATACCACTTACGGTTGACTGTGGATAAAATTTCACAAACTGGTTTATTGCAAAGGTGCATCCTACCACAGTACCATGCTTGAATTCACTGAATTCACAAGTCCCACTTGGAGTGGGTGTGAGAAGGACCAGTTCAAACTTACTAAGGTTGGAAAAAAAGCCCTTATGAAGGTAAAATGCTCCTGGAAATCGATTTAAAGGAGGCAAATATTGCCAAAAAAAATGTTAATTTAACACATTCAAAAAGTATGCATGTTCACAACAAGTTTAATTCCTTTCAATATAAAAGTCTTCACTACTGAGTAACTCACTCATAAAGACAGTCTTTGCCGCCATCTAATGGCGTAATAATTTAACTTCTGTTGCTATTCATGGACAGGGACTATTCTTTTTCCAGCGGAAGGATGGCTTTTAGTGAATTTCCTTAATGAAAATTGCATTGATACATATTTTTTGGCTTTAATATTTGCTTCGTGTCTAACGGTGCCCTTCAGACGTGACTTATTGACTATACAGCAATACAGCAACTATACTCTCGTTGCTTATTGTTTACTTAAAGAAAATATTACATTTCATGAAAAAAAGGTAATGTGGTGTAACTATCAAGTTAAAAAATTATTTTCCGAAATATTTTTTTATTATGAATTCCTAAATATCCTTTTACAACCAAACGCATCCTTGCCTAGTCATACGTTCAATCAAAATAATTTTGTAGCCTTTTTCCTCAGTGTTATCATAGTTACTACATTTTGCCTTTGTATATAGCAGTGAATATATACAGCACTTTAATGTCTGAAAAAATTCTACATGCATGTTATCTTGTTGTGTTTCTTTTTCGTGATGTTTAATTGAAATGTCATAACTGGACATCAATCATATAGTGATGGTCTCAAAATCCATTCAACAACTAACGCATAGAACCAAGTACATTTTTTTTCTTTTTCGATAATCTGTTAAACTCCCCAGGGCTCCCTTGTAAAAGAGATTTTAATATCTCAATGGGACTTCACCTGGTAAAATAAAGGGAATAATAATTTAAAAAAAAACTCGTATATGCGTGAAAATAGGGATAAAATTATCTGTAGCTACTTGAGTTATCACAACTTGAAACAATTTTTTTATTTTATACTGGCTATTGGCGCTGTTTCCCACTCCAACCAGATTAATCTAATTCACAAACAAACTGTTCAGCCTATTTTGCAGACCAGCTCATTAAAAGACTGAAAGAACCAAACATATAACTTTGCTTATGAGTTGCGCACCACAAGTAATTTAGTTTTTTCCTGCATGACATACGTACCTGGAGGCAGTAAAGATCTGTTTGGAATTGGTGCAGATGGCATTGATGGGGCTGTCGTGGCCCTTAATCTCTCCGATGGGCGTGAAGTTGTCTACATTCCACACCTTGAGCATGCCCGCCCTGCAGGCGCTGAGAAGCATGGGCCGCCCGGGAACAAACGCCAGAGCACACACCCAATCCTTGTGCGCATTTGGGATTTGCTGTGGAGAAATAAGCAACATTTGATTTTTAGATCACCTCTCTGCTATAAACTCTCATAGTCCCTCTAGCAGGGGTTCTTCTCTATATCAGTGTCACTGTTTCTGAACTCCCTGAAATGCCTTAATTGTAGTCTTGGGTTTTCTTCCGGGAACGAACACGTCACAATATTCCTAATTTAAATAATTTATACGCAGAATAAAGTGGCGGGGCCTGGTTGAGTTAGTTAGTGTGTTGAAACTGGCGATAATGGTAAGGGGCGGGACATTTCCCAAACACACGCAAAACGGTTGACCAAATCACAACACACTGATCCAACCGATCAATCATAGCACACTGAGCTTTTCAGAAGGTGGAGCTTCATAGAGATAGTAACTAAACAGAGCGTTACTGACAGACTGGGAAGAGAGGAGCCGCAACAATGTCAAAAATCCAGACTTGCAAACTCAAAAGAGGTGAAAAGGGTGAAATGATTACACACTATATTGTTGTTGGGGGGTCTGGGGTCATCCTCCCCAGGAGAAAATGATTTCAACATGTAAACGAAGCATTCTGGTGCACTCAGACAAGAAAAATAAAGGGAATAGAAAACATTTGCTTCAAGTAAGAGAAACACATTTATTTGACACTAGGACTAGGCATTGGCACAAATTTGGTCACAATTTGATTAAATTTCGATTCACAAGCTTGTGATTTGATTAACTTTGATTCAATATTGATTCATTTGGGGCCTATCAGGTAGCCTGGTCCTACCAAACTCGTACATTTCATTTGTACAGAGAGTCTGGCCACTCTCCAATGACAAGCGTTAACTTCCTTGAAGGCGGGTACTCTGTTGAAGTTTAAAACTATTGGATCTGCCCAGAGCCACTCTGGATCTGCCATAACCAATCGCTAACGTTTGGTCGTGACGTATGTCATCTCAAACTAGCGCACGACATCAACGTCATCGTTCTCAGCCACTCCCTCTGTTCGCTGATTGGACCGCTTCAAATTTGACCGGAGAAAACCAGAGAATATACCGCAATCCCAGACGGAGTACTGAAGGAAAATGAAAATTGAAAACGTAGGAGGGCGGAGCCAGGCTACCTATCAGGTACAGTATATGGCTAATTTCCTCAAAGAAAAAAATCTCTCTCAACTAATGCTGTAAACTATACAGGGAACCCCAGTTGGTACATCATTATAATATTAAAGGTTAAAGTGAATTTATTTGTAGGCTACTTGCATTTAAATAACACATAAGGAAGTTTTTATAATAACATTATGATACATTTTTTATTACATAATTATGTTTATTCTAATTTTTTTAATATAAACATTTAAATGGTGACTGTCATAAAAAAAGATTTATTCAAACATTATTTGAAGAAGAGGTAAAATAACCAAATTTTGCTAAATGCTTCATTTTTCTAGCTGACTAACGAGTTTTTGAACACTGAATGGCTTTTCTGAGGTAAATGTGACGTTATATGATATTGTTTACAAGCCGCTTTATTGACATCATTCCACAGTTGAAATACTGATTTAGCGATAACGTGACATGATACGGATTTCGGTAAGTTGTGCTGTATCATTCAACATACCTTCTGGTGTTCATTGATGTTTATTATAACTAGCAGAAGAGATGATCAGTCATGTTCAATCTGTCACGCCACAAATGGTCTATGTTCAAATGGAAATTAGCCCATTTTTGATTCTTGTGAGGTTTATTGTGCTTGCAATTTATTGCCCGCCATAATTCGCAGGTGTGAATATTGGAAAAAGGTGTAAATATGAAATATATTCTAATATATCCCAAAATCAAGACTTTGAAAACGGCCTAAATACGGCCTCTTTTAATTCTTCAGTTTAGGGGTAAAAGTAAAAGTGATAGCAAGCAATAATAATAAGACTACAAATTAGTTCAACAAACAAGCCACATTAATTTAAACAAGCCACAGAGTAATAAAAATAGATTTTGAAACTAAAATGAAGATACTAAAGAAGGATTATACAGATGCTATAAAAGAGTTAAGAGAACCATGAAGCTTTATACATCGCTATGATGCACTTTGCTTTTTTAACCACCAAGTTCCAGCTGATTCCACCAACAGGCCTGTGGGGAAACGGACAGAAATCCTCATAAAAGAGAACCACCAAAGCACTTGATCTTGGCAAATTTACCCAGTTGTTCAATCAGAGAGGACAGGCGAACAAGTAATGTGTGTGTTTAGATAAACTTATTGCTTACACATTGTTAACCGCCCTGGGATTTAAGAGTCTTCCTATTGAGGGGAATTCTGTCAGTCACATAAAAAAAAAAAAAAGATATGGATGTGCAATAACAGCTGTGGATTGATTTAGCCCAGATGTACATGTGTATTTAATATAAGAGTGACGGAGCGCTGCAAGCATTTGCATAATGAAAAGAAAGTAAAGATTGACGTGAAGATATCGCTATATATGAATAAGTCTATCATCTACATGCCCAAAAACTGACAAAAATCTGAAAACGTTTATAGGTAAATACCATTTTAAGAGCTTCAGTCATCATGATACTGTTTCTCCTGGTGATGTTTATTCTGTATTTCCGATTTCAGCATCAAAATGTGATGAAATTATCAACATGACAACGGAATTTACCTGTGAAATGCATAATTCAAAATATCCTTGACGGACAGGAGAATCGTTTTGTCGAACCAATTTTCATGTCGTCTTATAATAATCTTCCATTATTTTTGACCTTTTAGCTCTGGATGATGGGAAACGTTGGAATGTGTTCTTGTCTAATATAATCAGCTGGAGAAACCATTCAAATCAAACTTATTACTAAGAGCTTCCTCAGCTGTCAGAGCGCCATGACATCATCCTCCGCTGATAAATGAAGCTACATCTATTCACACAGGAACAATAGGTAAACGCTGGATAATTACCTTCTGAAACCTCATTTGTCTGTATATATATAATTTTTCAGTTTTGGATATTGTAATTTTTTCGCTGTCTATCATGTCTTAATTTTAATACACTTTAATCTCTTTAAATACAGCTTAATAGTCACACAGTTCTTTGCCATTTTTTCCTTAAATTATTAGTTAACTTTAAAAAATCGTACTGACATTTCTCGAGAGACTAAGGGTGGGTTGCACCAACAAGGACTAATCTTCAATCTAGATTAAATCAAGGTTTATCTAATAATTCTGTTGCACCAAACTTTAAACCTTGCTTAAAAATCAGCAGGTTTACATTTAAACCATTATTTATTTAATTTATATTTAAGATGGATTAACTTGGTAACACTTTACAATAAGGTTGTATTAGTTAACATTAGATAATGCATTAGTTAAAGGGGTCATGAATTGAGGAATCAACTTTCCCTTGAGCTTTTGATAAATAAAAGTTAATCGTGATATAAGAATATCCTGTAAGTTTCAGAGCTAAAAACTTCCTTGTTAGTCAAATAAAAGCTTTTATTGACACCAGGCCCAGCAAACGATTGATTTCAGAATGCAGGGCTCCAGACTAACTTTTTTCACTAGGAGCACAGTGGCCCCCAACTGAAAATTTTAGGGGCACAATCAGAAATTTTAGGGGCGCACACCGTAAATCAACATGCTAACCAAATCTACTAATTTCCACTGTATTACTAATAGGGATCGGTATCGTTAAGGTTTTAATGGTATTACTACTCTTACCGATACTGCTTATCGATCCGGTACTTTAACAGTATTCTTACCGGTTCTTTTTATTATACTTTATATATTTAAAAAACATAATTAAGAACATAATTAACATGGCTTTATAATCTGAAAAGTAAAATATCTATAGCAAAAGAAACCGCAAAGTTTGAACAAAAATATAAAACATCTATTTGTAAATGGACCAGTGTGCCGGCATTCGGAAGGTCTGCTAACATTAATATTACTTAGAAAGAACAAACCTACAAAGAAATCTAATAAAGCAATGAAATGTAAAATAACACTGCATAGTTTTCACTGTATAAATTGATAGATTAATGCTTATAAAAGCTAAAGTTATTAATTCAAGAGATGTGAATATTTTCTATTTGCCTTTTGTTCGATTCGAATTAATGGCTCAATCGTCAGCAGGTTTATTAGACGCTGCCCCTTTAAGACCGATCGAATGTAGAACTAATAGCCTAATATCATATTCTCCTATTTCTCCAAACTATTTACGCCCATTTAAGATATAAACTGTTAAAATAACTACTCTCCAATCCGGTCATTTTGACACCGGCTATTTGTTGTTTATTTGATGGTTTAGACGCGCACGCGAAGCCTAAAATATAATGTGCAAATCGGTCAATTTCGCAGCACACACACATATACCGCCTTGAAGTTGGAAACAGCGTCTCTTGCGCGGATTATTGTGCATTTAATAGCTCTTTATTATCAAACACATCCCGCCGTTTAGCAACAGTAGAGACTGCAGTTTACAACAATCACTGAATCTGACGTTTAGTTTAGGTTTAAGGAGAAATGACAGCGCAAGGCTGTAAAGGGAAGGATGTCGCGCTCGACGGAACACGGCTATAGGAATAGTTTTACCTCATATCATCTTTTTTATAATTCTGGAAAGCCAAAATCGAAAATAAAATTAGATTAATATCACAGCACATCCCTAAAGTTTAAGAAGACTAAACTTTTGTGTAGTTCTCTTGGCCATCCTCACTCATTAAGCTGACTGTGGTGTTGTGTTCACTGTAGCTCCTGTGACAGTGCTCGCTCGCTTTCTCTCGCTTCTGCATTGCGAATGGCAAAAATGCATCACGGACAAATGGTTTAATATTATCTCATATAGAAACGGCTGGCAAAGATAGAATTTGCCAGACATTACGTCTATCAATTATAATTAGTAAGTGTATTTTCTTAATTTCTCCAGTACCGACAGCAGGCAAATTTACTGGTCGCACATGTGCGACTGGATGTAAAATTCAGTCGCACACTCTCAAATTTTAGTCGCAAAATGCGACCATTTAGTCGCACTCTGGAGCCCTGGAATGTGCCCGGCTATGACTTTGAGAGTGTGGTGAAGCACCGCCTCAACAGAAGACGAACAACGCCTGATTTTGTGGTATTCTTGGTTCATTACGGTCTCGATGTGCGTTGTTCACTCTCTTGACTCGATATTTGAAGGGCGCGCGTGCGAGTGTGTGTACGGTTTCTGAGTGTGTGTACGGTTTCTGGTTATAATCATAGATCGGGCGGGCTAAGAAACGTTAATAAAAAAAAATATCATTCCAGTCAATCGCGGGTGGATGAGAGAGGACTCATTGCTCTTTGTTTGATGAAGACATTTTGCGAGCCCTGGCTGTGGGCTGGACGATTCATTCCGGTTGCCGTTTGCCACACGCTGTCACTGACAGGGGGAGCAGAAGCTCATTAAATATGCAAATCTCATCCAATCCTAGCCGTGGGAGTTTACTTCCAAGTCTTCAGTGCGGCACGCCCATCAAAACTGAACGTGTTTTGAGAAAACCAGGTCAGAAAATAGCCTATTACTTATTCATTATGATGTTTTTGAATGTAAAAAACCACACAAACGCAGTAAGTTGACCTCAGACAACAGTATAAAAAAATAAAAAAGGCCAGTTCATGACCCCTTTAACATGAACTAACCATGAACAACACCTCTGTTCAGCATTAGTTAATCTTTGTTAGCGTTAGTTCATAAAAATCCAGCTGTTCATGGCTTGTTCACGTTAGTTCACAGTGCATGAACTAATGTTAACAAGATTTTAATAATGCATTAGTAAATGTCGAAATTAACATTAACAAAGATAAATAAATGCTTTATAAGTGCAGTTTATTATTAGCTCATGTTAACTAATGTAGTTAACTAATGTTAACTAATGAACCTTATTGTAAAGTGTTACCATTAACTTTAATCCTGTTGCTCCATAACTTTAAACTCAGATTTAAATCTCAATTATAGATTCATTTTAAATTTGCGTGTGAGGAGGTTTAAATAAAATAAAGTGCACCTACAATTAAACTATGCATGAGTGTGAGGGTCGTGGCGGCCCGTGAGTATATGCCTGCTATCGAGTCCTGGGATGCACATCATTCACTCATCTCCGTACACCTCAGTGTTGAAAAGAAAAGAAGAGAGGAGTATTTTTAGCATTTAATGGCAACGAGGATGATGAGGTGAGTGCCAGTGATCACGGCAGTGAGCCTCATTTCTCATGCCCGCACCACCCGATCAAACGGAATGGGCGCAGATCAAACGGACAAGGTGGCGCTGCCAAGAGCGGAGATAGTCACTCCGCCAATCATGAAAGTTGTTTGTCATAAATTACGCAGCCACAATATACTCCATTAATTGATACTATAAATATATTTCCAGTCTTATGAAATCCGTATGCTCTGCCGCAATGTTTTCATTGCCTGCTTGATCAATAGTGGTCTCTCTACGTAACGTTTTATAAATACAGCTGACATTTACAAGTTTATTTACTTATCGGCAAGAGCTACTTAGGCCTATGTCAGAGAGAGAGTTTCTGGTGGTCAATAAAGAAGGAAATTGAATATTAGTATTGTTGCTGTCAATTGCGAATCCATCATGGCGGCAAAAATGATTCGTAAATGGAGGTTTTAATCGCAGGTTAAATTCTAATCCCCGATTTGTTAAATTGGGTTTAAAATCAAGTGGTGCAACACAACTCGATTTAAAATAAAGCCTAGATCAACAAATCCTAGATTAGATATAAACTGATTTTATTTTAATCCCTTTATCTACATTTCATCTTGGTTTCTTTTGGTAACTATGGGAAAAGAAGGAAAAACATTTTCCACACGGCTCTTTGCTTTGACTGCGAGCTACAATATGTTGATTGTACAAAGCACAGGAATTAATATATTTAACCATAAATAATGGTTCATGTGACATGTTCACATCATGTGACATTATGCCATCACGCATTAATATAAGACCAAAATGTGCATACATATATGGTGCGTCCCCATTTGCATACTATCCGCCTTATTCGAAAATAGAATTAGTACGTCCCAAATCATAGTATGTTAAAATGAGTATTCCAAGGATACCCGGATGGTCTACTATTTCTGGTTAGATATCGAAAATCTGTGCACACTCTGATGGCTAATATTGCCCACAACCTATTGTGTGTTGGACGAGGATTCGACCTACAAACGCAGATAAAAAGTGGTGAATGCACCAACTGCACCGAACTACAAACATGGTGAATGCGCGAGTCCGACGGTTAAGCAGAGAGGTTTAGATAAAGGGGTTTGAGTGAATAATTATCAGTATCTAAACTGACGAAAAAAGATGTATTCAGTGTTATATTTCAACAGCATTGAGAACTTTTGTAAATTATACGTTTGGCCATTAACTTTTAAACACATCATCATTTTCAAATTGAAAACACATGAGGGGAGTCTCCTCATGAAATACCCATGGCAGATCAATGTGCTACTACAATTCTCTCCAATATAGTAGAAATTAAATTAAATTGAATGTGCAGGGTTTTCATTGTGACAGTTTAAACGGTGACAGGATGCACATAACTAAGGGACAGAGCTGTCCGTTAAAAATGACAAAAAAGTATTTCCCAAAGCTTGCATACTTTTCTGCTACCGCTCAAAAGTATGTACTTTTTCTTCACAAAAAGAGTACATACTTTTAGGACGTAGTATAAGTAGGCGAATTGGGACGCAGCAATAGTAATCATTACATTTTTACCTGAATCAGTTCCTGCTGTCCCAGATCCCATTTCTTAATGCCGTTGTCACGGGAACCACTGAACAATATGTCACCGTGCACAGCGAGACACTCAATCCCATCGTAATGAGGGGGCTCGAAGTTATGAGCCGGTCCGATGTTACCCTGGGCTCCCTCCGCAATGTCGAATATCTGCATTAAAGGGGTCATGAAATGAGAAATCCAATTATCCTTGATCTTTTTGACATTCTGCTAAAAAAAACACACTGAAAGCTCCAGAAAATAATTATAGTGAAAACTATATTAGCGTCCACACCAACAAATGATATTGTTCTGTTTATTATAAGTGAGTGCTGCAGTTTTTTTTGTCTACTTTTTAAAAGCAGGATGGATTTAATGTTTTTATCATTTATCAGCTGGGAAAAAAATGCTCTGAAAGTGATTCAAACAATATTGTTCCTCTACATTGTCTCTGTGTATCTTTCAAAGTATATTAAAGGGTTAGTTCACCCAAAAATTTGATATCTGAGAGCTTTCTGTCCCTCCATTCCATTGACAGATACGCAACCACCACTGTGATGCTTTAAAAAGTTCATAAAGAGATCATAAAACTAATTCATATGAATTTAGCTGTTTAGTCCAAATTTTCTGAAGAGACTTTATATGATGAACAGATTGAATGTAGGCTTTTATTCACGTATAGGCTAACCATTCATCAACGCACACATCATTGGATCTTGCTAAAGCTCAAACGTGCTGCGTAACACGAGAATGAACCTCATTGGTTCTTGCTAAAGCTCAAACGTGCTGCGTAACATGAGAATGAACCTCATTGGTTCTTGCAGATGCTCAAACGTGCTGGGTAACACAAGAATGAACCCCATTGGATCTTGCTAAAGCTCAAACGTGCTGCGTAACACGAGAATGAACCTCATTGGTTCTTGCAGATACTCAAACGTGCTGCGTAACACGAGAATGAACCTCATTGGTTCTTGCTGAAGCTCAAACGTGCTGCGTAACACGAGAATGAACCTCATTGGTTCTTGCTGAAGCTCAAACGTGCTGCGTAACACGAGAATGAACCTCATTGGTTCTTGCAGATCCTCAAACGTGCTGCGTAACATGAGAATGAACCTCATTGGTTCTTGCTGAAGCTCAAACGTGCTGCGTAACACGAGAATGAACCTCATTGGTTCTTGCTGAAGCTCAAACATGCTGCGTAACACGAGAATGAACCTCATTGGTTCTTGCTGAAGCTCAAACGTTCTGTGTAACACGAGAATGAACCTCATTGGTTCTTGCTGAAGCTCAAACGTGCTGCGTAACTCGAGAAAGAAACCTCATTGGTTCTTGCTGAAGCTCAAACGTTCTGCGTAACACGAGAATGAATCTCATTGGTTCTTGCTGAAGCTCAAACGTTCTGCGTAACACGAGAATGAACCTCATTGGTTCTTGCTGAAGCTCAAACGTGCTGCGTAACACGAGAATGAACCTCATTGGTTCTTGCTGAAGCTCAAACGTGCTGCGTAACATGAAAATGAACCTCATTGGTTCTTGCTGAAGCTCAAACGTTCTGCGTAACACGAGAATGAACCTCATTGGTTCTTGCTGAAGCTCAAACGTGCTGCGTAACACGAGAATGAACCTCATTGGTTCTCACACGTTAAGAGAACATGCTTCCATGTACTGATGCGTGAGTTGGTGAATGTTTATATGTGAATAAAGGCCTACATTCAATCTGTTCATCATATAAAGCGATCGAGTCTCTTTAGAAAATTTGGACTAAACCGCTCAATTCATATGGATTAGTTTTACGATCTCTTCATGAACTTTTTGAAGCGTAGCTGTCAATGGAGGGACAGAAATCTCTCAGATTTCATTAAAAAAAGTCTTCCAAAGATAACAAAATTGGAATGACATGAGGATGATAAATTAATGACAAATTTGTAAGTTTTGGGTTTATTTTCAATGAAGATTAAGCCTTCTGCTGTAATTAAATCACATTTGGAAACAAGCCTAACAAAGAGAGTTTTAGTGAAAGATGGATATGACCATGATACCGCAACACGCAAGTAATGGTTACTTTAGTAACGGCATCGTGGTCACATCCATCTTTCAATAAAAGACTTTAGAAAACTTATGAAATGCTTATCGTTTTCCAGTATACCATAGAAACGTGAAAACATTTACAAATACTGAAGCAGCAAACTCTAAAAAACACAAAATTGATGTCACTGCCAATACTTTTGGCCACGGCTGTAGAAGAATACTATATGAAAAACACAGACATAAATAAAAGGGAATTAAACTAAAACGGTTAAACGGACCTTCACGTAATGGTCTTTGGATCCAGTGATCACCTGATCCTTGCCACCTCCAGAATAACCCACTGTAAGACACATGACTGACCCAATGTGTCCTGTCAGCTTCCCAGTGGCCTGCATTCTGCACACAAAATCTTAAAATCAGCTTACTGTACCACAACGTTTAGAATAAAACACTGGGAAGTGTTTTGAGAACAGAATATGCACATGTTGATGAAATCTGTACAACCCACTTGCCTGGTGGGTTTTTGAATTCATCAATAAATGGACTTAAATAAATGTAATACTAGTTCTGCCTGTACTTGGCATAGGAATGAACTATGCACCTGTTGAGGTCCCATGTGCGGACAGTGTTGCCTGCAGCGGCATACAGTACCGATCCGGAGGGATTGAGGGCAATCTGGTTGATCTGATACTCGCCCTGGGCTGTAGTGATGGTGCGGGTTGTTGTCCCAGCACAGGCATCACCTGAGACCACCTGACCAGATGACCTGATGATGGACGGACAAAGTTTACATTTTTGTACTAAACTTAAAACAAGGTGCATTCAGATGCTACAGCTAATTGCCGATTTCAGACGTTGAAAAAGATACTCACGTGAAGGTTCGGACACACTTGGCAGAATCACGAATGTCCCATACTTTGATATATGAGGTAGAAACGGTGAAGACCAGGCTTGAGTCGCTGCAGTATTTTACAGACACTACATTGTTAGGATGTCCTCTCAGGGTCACGATTTCCTGTCCGGTCACCAGGTTCCACATCTTGCAGGTTCGATCTGAATACCAGGTAAAAAAAAATAAAGTTTTTTTAACTATTCATAGGGCCCTATTTTAACTATCTGAGCGCATGGTCAGAAGCAGGGCTCTGAACCGGTTCAAGGAACGAAAACGAAAACCGGAAACGAATGAAATTTTAAGAGGAACGAAAACGAAAACGAAATTAAAATCAATTTGAATCGTTCTGAACAGAAACGTTCATTTGAAATGACCATTAACCTGTTAATAACGTTATTTTATCGTTCTCTTTAATATTTTAATTTGGAAGTGACCAATCATGAAATGAGTAGTACAGCATGTGACGTTGACGGATCAAGCGTGAGTGAAATGCCCGCGCACCATCATCTATGAATCTACCGGTACGCAAGTCAGTGTAGAGCGCGAATTTTCATGCCTCAAGTACATTTCTTTCCTCGCTGAGGTCTACAATGAATGTGCAGGTATTGGAGGACATTCTTTTCGTATGTTTAAATAAGCAGTACGGACTTTAAGCTCAAATAGTCTGATTTAGGCTAGTTTATGGATTCCGTTAAAGCCTATCCAAGTAGGCTATAGCATATCTATCAACATTTTTTCTATAGTCTTTCAGATTGCCAATACAGGACAGGTCAATGTATTCTATATAGACGGTTGATGTTTCGTATTAAATGGTATGTTATATTGCATTAAATGATCAAGCTTTATTAGCTGACTGAATTTGATTATGTGATGCAAGAACGTGTTGCGCAGTGTTTGCTTTGAAATTAGCAGTTGATGGTGCATTAAAAGAGCAATGGTTATCCAGTTTATTTATTCTTTATTCATGCCATTTTTAAAACAAGTCGTGTTGAAAAAAAGTTATGTACAAAGAATGTTATCACTCTTCTGAAAAGAATTAGGCATTAGAGGGACACTTTCGATTGTCTAATGCTCCATTTAAACAGGTCCGCTGTTTATGCTTTGTAATTAATGCATGTATTTCTGTTGTGGTTTTAAAAATGTTATGAAATAAATATTGTTTAATTACCATGCGTTATATTATTATTGAGTGAAAATAAGTCTATTTATACATATTTGTTTAAAGTATAGGCTAAATTAAAATAACGTTATTAACCGGTATTTTTTCAAAACAAACCGTTTTCGGAACAGTAATGTTTATTGAGGAACGCAAAAACGGAAAAGCTATAATATCGATTCTGCTCGGAGTGAACCGATTGATATTTTTTTCCGTTTTTAAGCCCTGGTCAGAAGCACATGGTGCAGGTGCCCTTAGGGCATGTCCAAATCCACATTTGCTAGTTTAACGACGGAAAAAAACGGTCAACACACCAGGCGCATGGTCCAAAAGGGTTGTACCTAGTCTCTTAATGAGTCATGATGTGTTTTGGGCGTAACGTGCAATAAACCAATCAGAGTCTCATCTCCCTTTCCCTTTAAAAGCCAGTTGCGCTCTCACCATGGCGGATTCACTATTTACATGGCGGAATTTACAAACAGAAAGACTGAACGCTTCTTCAGAGAGGAATCCTTTTATTTTTAATATTTAAAATGTTTTGTGTGCTGCTGTACCCTGTGTGTGTAATAAGCAGAGTGCACCCACGCTGTACACCCGCAAAAAGGCACATATTACTAACACACACTCTTTAAATAACACACAAAATATGGCACTATTGACTTTTGACCAGGTTTTTGTTGGTAAATGCAGTCGTTTTCAGTTCCTCAAAATAGCAACGCACCAACAATGCGCCTGAACACACCTGGTTTTCAGACCAGCACGCCCATGGGTGAACAGATGGCGCGAGTGCATTTGCTATTTAAACAGCGTGGCGCAGGACATGAAAATGATAACTGCGTCGGGCTTAAACTAGCAAAAAACACTTGTGCCGGGTGTATGATAGGGCCCATATTGTTTACGATGCACTATGACAGGTGTCTGCAACCTTAAGACCAAAGTATACTTCCATTTTGATGCGAACATTTAGACACATTAAGTACTGTATAATACATTTAATATCAAGCACAAAGCCGGTTTGCACATGCACACTAGAAAGTTTAATCCTTGTCCAGCACTATTTGTCTCCTGAAGTTACTTTGTAAGTGATAAAAATGTCTTTGCACTCGTTTAAAATAGAGTTGTGGGTGTCCCTTAAGCCCCTTATGCAAGCGCTGGGAGTCTATTGTTGCGGCCTCAAGTAGTTTGTTGTTGTGCCAACTATTGCTATTTTTTTGACTGTGAAACAAGGCCCGGGCCAGTTTTGCATGTGGACCAATTACATGTGCAATCTAGTCAAGCCCCATACGCAAGGTGAGCATACAGAATATGTGAGGTTAGTACAGCACATGCTTTCTATGCCAATGATGACATTCACATTGATGAAATGTATCTAGCATTTGCATAAAAACTGAAGTATATTTTGGGCTTTAGGCACACACTGGCAGAAGGTTAAAGGAACACGCCAACTTTAGGGACTTTAGCTTATTCACCGTATCCCCCAGAGCTCCATACATACCATTCTCAGGTGCAATGATATTACGCAACGCCTGAAAATAGGCTAACCTCCGTCAACATAACCAACGTGACAACCTGCTTGCACAGAGGGTGTGCTGGGGACAATTTTCAGGCGCTGCGTAATATCATTGCGACGCTGCACCCATGGAACGGCACAAAGTTCCTTGATTATTACTCAGGAATGAGAGTATAGTTCCTAGCCATATCGGCCTAGAAAATCACAACTCTTCATTTTCAGTCGGTCTTAGTACACAATGTAAATATACACATCACAACATGTAAATAGGAAAATGTTGGTGTTATTTTGTCACTTATTAAACAGTAGGCTAGCTGGAGCCATTTACCTCCAGTCTTTGTGCTAAGCTAGGCTAGCGGTGGGTGCGTCAGACAGAGTTATGGCACGCACGGAGATGAGAATGGTATGTATGGACTTATCGAACTCTGGGGGATTCGGTGAATAAGCTAAAGTCCCAAAAAGGCAGCGTGTTCTTTTAAACATAGGTTTTAGTTCAGGTACTAACCCTGAACCTACCACTAAACCTAACCATAGCCCAGTACTTTCTAAAGAAAGTACATTGCAAGTACATGCAAGTAAAATAAAATGCAACCAAAAACTTTTAGATATCAATCTGCATTTGCAATGGACATCGGTTATGTTCATCTTTGTTCGCTCCTTTAACCCCTAGGAGTCTGAGCTGTTTTGGGGCCCTTTAGAAGTTTTGACATGCTCTGACATTTGTGAATTTTTCAGTTGCTTATAAACATATTAATGGCAAAAGTGTAATTACACTGTATTCAGCACAAACTGTGCTACCATAATATGTGAGCAACATGTATGTACATGTATTTTTGAGAGAATAATGTTTATGCATAATTTTTGAAAAAAAAAAAAAAAACATTTAAATTAAGGCTTCAAAACACACAATAGATATGTGTTCACAAGCCCTTTGATTATTGGGTGTTTTTGTTTAGAGTTTTTGCTTCAAAATGATGTGAGAATCATTGAGCCTACTCATTCACATAAAACAATATATTAATTTACATTTTGTAAAACACTTTTTCTTTACTCCGGACTTATGCGAGTAGTTGTGAACGATCCATGAATAGTAATGTGATCACTCCTGAGAAACAAAGACCTGCATAATAATGAGCTGCATAATAAATGAGCTTTAGGTAGGCCTACTAGATTTTAGGTTTACTAGATAAGTACAGTAACAGTAAAAAAAAAAAAAGTTTTCTGGGGGGAAAATCTAAGTGTTTTTTACTTAAAGTTTTTACTTAAAGCAAGCTAAATTATCTGCCAAAAAAGAAACAAGATTTCAATCAGAAATGTTTTTGAAAAAACATCTGAAAAAAAACAGTAATATTGTGACAATTGGTAATGAATTGGTAATGATGAATGTTATAAGTAAAATATTTGGGATTATGCAATGCAATTATGATTTAAAATAGTATCTGGGGACTTTAGGTTGATTGGGACACTTTTTCACAGTCATTTCAATAACAAATATTTTCTGAATCATTTGTAAACGATCAAATACACAAAATACTCAAATATCATTTCGAGCTTCAGTCAGAAACACGTGAAATGCATGAGCCAGCGCTAAGGCTATTGTCTGCTATATTGGTATCAAATATACTAATATATGTATTATACCAGTCTGTTATATTATATCAAATATATTAAAAACATTGATTAAAATTAAGATACAATTTATACAAAACGAAATTCACTGTAAAAAAGGCAATTAATACTCAAATATAAATTCCATCTTAAGTTCATTTATGAGACGCGTGCAATGCAGCGCTAAGGCTATTGTCTGTTATATTGACTTCTTACAAAATAAGAAGCAACTATATTAAAAACATTGATTCAAATTAAGATACAATTTATACAAAACGAAAACAGGCCAAATAAATCTTGTCTAAACAGTCTTGCGTCATGTTGCATCAGGATTTATATTTAAACAGTCTTTTTGCATTTAATATTCACAGATGCTAACTGAGCCTTTTAAACTTAGCCTACCTTACAATGAACTCTCAATCAGCTTTCCATGAGGAGAATTATTCCAGGATTATTACTCAAAGCGATGTATCTGACCCACAGCTTCACTAGTTGTTTGCATGAGTTGATGTGTGTGTGGGCTTCGACGCATGGATCGCCTGTATTTGAATCTGAATGAGCGCGCGGTCCGTGGGCGTGGCCGCATTAGCGGGTAATGAGGCAGTAATGAGTTGACTGATTTCTCCCACTTTTCACACAGATTACATAAACACAGAATATTTGTTTTCGTTTTGATTTACATTATTTAAAACCTGACATTTCAACGTTTCTTTAGACATTTGTCTCATGTTTGTGTGTCAAGTTCTCACTAAGCTACAGGTCGTTTTCTAAAGAGAATCAGATTAGACATCATTGACAGAGAGGCTGAAGATCGCGAATCATGTTTGTTTCCCTTATTTTGCAAAAAGCACAACAATTTGTTTTATTGTGACTGTACACAAAAAAAATAGAAACTTAACAGATTATAATGATGTATAACACTTGCCTGAATGATAAAAAACGACAGAGTTATTTGAGTCTCTTTGGCACTGATAAGAAAAAACAGCACGACGGCCGACTCGAGAGGGTTAAAGGCTCTATATTTAATGAAGCACATACAAAAGACCTGAACCCGAAGCAATGTGACCTGTTTTACATTATAACCTGTAACCTATTAGAGGGCATGCTTTAAATCGTATACAATTTCTATTTATTTAGTTTATAAATATCATTTTTTTTATGATTACAGTTTCAAAATGTAACACTGGCAGCTTATATATTAATAATTGCAGCATTGTGAGTAATATCTATAGATTCACAAGATCGAGCTACCCACGGTTAGCCTTTACAGTATTAGGATGCTGAATAGCTCAATAAAGCATGCTAAAACTTTGACCTCGAAGCAAAGAGAAAATGTATTTCGAATTGACTCAAGTGTTTATGCTTAAGGGTGTTTATGTTTTCCTGTCACAGGTTCAGAGTGAAATAACTGTGAGAATGGACTTTAATGGTGCACACTGTACCTTTGGACCCGGTGAAAAGCAGCTCGTCTGTGGCATCCAGGCAGAGCACAGGTTTGGTGTGTCCCTCGGCCATTGCCACGCACTGTAAAGGGGCCGTCCTGCCCCCCTTCAGCCCACCTGTGGGAGTGATCACACCCCTGCACAAAGACACGCAGCATTTCACTGTTGTGAAGCAAGGAAGTCTGTGAGGTTAGTCTCAAAGAGAGTGGGTGGAATGGAGGATGCAACAAAGCTTGTTTGTGTTCAAATACAACGTGTGCCATCTGTTCCACATGGATGAACAAAAGCCTTTTTGTGTGTGGATGTGAGAAAGAATGACAAATTGAGAGAGATAGGGAGGACAGAAAGAGAAAGAAAAGATAGAAATAGGAAGATCTCCTGATATGATAAATCCTAATCTATTAACCTAGTTACTGTGTGGTTTGTGGAGCCACTAAAGTACCATGGCCAGAGTCCGCCTAGGACCCCACAGGGTAGCCGTTGGGGAATGCCTGATTTAAAGCTGTAAAGATTGCTGTGTTTATATGTAGGGTAAGAGATTTTGCTTGCAAAAACAGAACTGAAAACACAAAGAATGAAATACAGATTAGGCTATTTACCACTATATGTAACAAGTATTAAACAACATGCATCATAAAGCGATTTTGTAGAATTTCTTATCAGGCACTGAATAGAGTACTAATTAGCCGCGTTTCCACTGTTGGGTCAAATGCAGGTGTGCAAGTGCGTGCCAGGGCCAGCCGTGTTTCCACTGTCACTTCCGGGGCTTGATCGGGCCTCATTGGGGCTTC
Organism: Gobio gobio; assembly: GCF_949357685.1. Taxonomy (NCBI): domain Eukaryota; kingdom Metazoa; phylum Chordata; class Actinopteri; order Cypriniformes; family Gobionidae; genus Gobio; species Gobio gobio. Next base: position 10,417,779 of record NC_137112.1, on the reverse strand, counting down.
CTCTGGGCCAACGGCCAGGGTTTTTTGGCCCGCCGAATACCTTGGTCCAAAGCTGGGACTTGAGGAGTGGTTATGAACAAAGGTGGAGGTTACCTGAGTCAGGAGATGGATGCATTTCATATACCAGCAAACGTCAGCATTAAAGACTTTTACAAATCATTTTAGCTAAAAAAAACCTCACTTTCAGACAGCAGCGAGTGTTTGAAATTACTTCTGTTTGTGATCTGATGTGGATTCTGATCACTGTATAAGGCAGAAATATTTATATACGATGCGCTCTATACCATTACTATAGTAAACATGGTAAATACAACTGCTCGAAGAAATCAGACAAATCATAGGCTATCACAATCGTGTATTTATTTGATCTCACCTCGTTATACCGGACTGTCTGATATCCATATTTAGCTCTGCATAATATAATAAAGCAACTGCGGTTTTTCGGAAGCTTCCTCCGCTTCTATGACTGAAAATATAACTGTATTAGGACTGTCATTGGAGAATTTGTTAAAGCTCCTCCCCACAATTTTGTAGAAATTATCATTATTTCTAAATGTGATGTAAACTGCCCTGTGACTACAAAGAAACAGACACGACTGAATATGTAGGCTACGTGTGCCCTCTGTCTTTTGTGAAATAATGATAAATACCACTTTCTGTTATTTCTGTGGGACAGTGCAATCTAGAACCAAATTGATTTATTATGATTAATGTATCACTTATTATTGTAAAACTGTGGTAAAACGTCAATGCTTGGGTTATAATCTTTAACTAAATGACCAAAATGCAAACAAACGGACGGTTTTATCATGTTCGTTTCGCAATCTTGCTAGTTTCCAGTCTGATTTCTGATGAGTTTTCAGATAAAACTTCCATTTGTTGGGGAAATGATGGGTTTGTGTGACGTTGTTCCAGAGAGGCATGTTATGGGCGGGTTTTAGTGAAGCGCTGCAGAGCTTCTGGCCCAACGGTGGAAGCGCAATATGGGCTCGGTGCTACAGGTCCAATGCTGTTAGCCCGGGCCGTAGAAAGCCCTGGCTCACACTGGCCAGACAGTGGGAAAGCGGCTATTAAACGTTCTTTCAGCCTGCTTTGGGGTCCTAGGTAGACTTGATTGCTTTGTGAGATCCGGTGGATGAACCCTGCACACTTCAGACCCTCAACCTCCGGTTGCTCTCCGTGGAGTTCATTGTCAACATGCTGATATTTCATTTGATTTATCAGACTCCAGCTGTGTTTTACAGCACCCTTGTGCAGTCCACCACTCAGTCTTCCTATTCGGGCTCCACGGGTCACTCAGGATATGGCCATCAGCCAGGCAGACGGACCTCAGTGAAAACAATAGAACAGACTCCATATATCGAGCAGGTGTTAATTATGTCCTACCATAGTGTACCACTGCCAAGCAGCAGGGGAGCCGATACATGTGACGTCGATGTCACACCGACTGCCAAGCCAAATGCACACTTGAAAGGGAAGCCTGCTTGACTGATGTAAACTGTATCCAAGTCCTCCGTGAGTTATGGACTTTGGTTCAGAAGCTTAAATCCACATTTCAAAGCCGCTCGGTTGGTCACTGCTGACTTTGCAGGCTGGCACAGAAAGTGGATCTATTTTAAGTCATCTTCAATGTCCATGTTTTGCAGAAGCATGATCGGCCCTGTTGTGTTGAAAGTGAAGGTAGAATGTTTATCTCTAAACCCCAAAGGCTGTGACTGATGCCAATGTTAAGCAACTAGGCGCTGTTTTCCATTTCTCCTAAGCAAAAGTAGCATATGTCAGGGTCCCAAAAGGCTCCTCGTTGGAGCCCCCTGTCCCCACCATTGCAAATCCGCAAATCAGTTTCCTGCATTTGGGGGGCCCCCAGTGTTCCACTGGCCAAGGGGTCATATGCAGAAAGGGCCCTGGTGTTCATTTACTTTATCGCATGTCCTGAGGCTTTTGATGCCTCTTCCCCTATTGGCCTAGTCCATTATCCAATCTGCACAAGTCGATATGCACAAGAAGAGGAAGAAGATATTACTTGTGCATGGTGCTTGTACAGGTGTGCTGATGCAGCACAGAATTTGCGAATGATCTACTGAAACTCTCGCACTCAGGCAGAGATTAAAAGGAACCCACCACGTCTGAGGATGCAGAGCAACACGGGGCTTTTTAAACTTATTTATACCCACATAAATTGTTTAAAAGACTCTTTGCTGGAGACAGGCAGCACTTCTTCCTCTTGACAGCCTGTATGTGAATGAGATGGTCCCAATTAGGACCCACAGAGTTTCATAGCAGCTCCTAAAAGACACTTCAGATCTCTTCCTCACCAGTATGAAACACCGTCAAACCGCCCATCAGTACTTACAGCTTGTCAATCACTGAGACCGCAGCCAGACAAAGGCGAGGCAGGAACGGTTGCTCTCAGCCATGTTGGGACTCGTGTTATGATGTCACCATTTTGTGGTCTGTCTAATTGCTGACGGACTTGGCAGAACCATCACACGACACCTGTCATGGTCGCTCATATCACATCGAGGCGCGGACAATGTTTCGTCTTGGACGGCATCCACTAGCTTTTTCTGTTTCCCCCCAACAATAGTGTAGACAAGCTGGTGTGCAATTGAAAACCGCAATCTCCACATCCATCGTAACAGCACCACAGAGCCAACTGCAAATGGATGTAACGTTTACTGACAGCTGGCAAGCCGAATTTCTGGTGAGATTTATGATGGACCACTGCCACGGGCTAAACGAAGGTTTCTATCGCAAGAGATATATGCTAAGCACACATGTTGTTTTGACGGAGTAGAGGATTCGTCTATAAACTGCTCCAGAACTTCAGGAAACAAAAATAAAACTTAGAATCTCAAGGACTTGTACTTGAGGGACCAAGACAAGTAAAATGACTTTGGGGTTGATCTCTCATCTCTTGTCTTATTTCGGTCTTATTTTCCCTTGCTCCCCCCTTGGGCAGAGCGGAGGATGCATTATGTCAGTCATAACAGTGGGGGCGTTTTCAGCTCAGTACTGACCCCTCCTGGAAAGTGGAGAAGTCATTTCTCTGAGTAAACAGGTGGAAGTAATCTGTCAGAAGACAAACAAAATCAAAAGTAGGAATTACTTTTCAAGAATCACCTTTCTTTTTGGTGTCAGTTTTTGCTGCCGAGAAAATATTGCAACTCCAGTTGTGGCTGCCAATTAGCCCACATACAACCTGGCAGGGCTAAACAAGCCTTCCCTCCCCTAAAAAAATAATGAGGCTCTACCCCTTCAGGCTGACAGCGTTCCCAACCAGCCCAGTCTCGGAACGCTCTTTCCTGCCGGCCGAGCGAGACGGAAATGAAGCTGGAGTTTGGGATGAAGGGAAATTGGTCTCCTGTGGGCTGAGATCAGCCTCTGTCCGGCTCAGCGCCTGTGAAGTTCTAATGATGGTGGAGCCGTCAAAGCCTCTGAGCAGGCGCAGTCGCACAGAGGTGACAAGAGGATGGCTGATTAAAGAGGAAACTGGGACATCCCGGCTCTCTGAGGACAGATGAAACGCGAGAGGCTGCTGTTGGCACATTTGTGCTCTCTAAAGTGGAAAAAACTCCAGGGAGGTCTGGCCAACAGGAACTGCTGGTGATCGGGTTACAGACTAACATTGTGTGAGGGGTTTTAAACATTAGTAGCTTATGTCAATGTGTTAAAACGTTTAACTGAAACAGTGTTTACATATCATTAAAGTGCCCCTATTACGGTTTTGCGAATATTCCCTTTCATGTAGTGTGTAATATAGCGGTTTGTAAATGTAAACATTCTGTTGTAAAGTTGAAAATTCGAAAGTGCACGATAAAGTTATTAAAAAGAGAATAGACTCTGAAACTGCCTTAAGTCGTTTTGTATTTCGAATCCCACTAGGAATGACATTTGCGCAATGCCTGCCTATGTTGTACGTTGTTCACCTGAGTTCAATGCGGGATTCACAAAACGCTTGCTCTTGAAAGATGGGTCAGTACCAGTTTATTTGGACCAGCTTGCTCCTCTGAATCACAACCTGTAAGTATGAATAATTATTCATGTATATACTTTCTACCGGGTGTTCAAAATACGTAGTTATGCTTAGTTAAATTAGTTTCCGGCTAACCCACATTATTACTGTCTTACTGAAATACTTCTGTTCATCAGCTGTGGGCCACTATTACCTGTACTATTTGTCTGGCGTTGTTACTACTTTGGGTAAAGATGTATCAGTCATACATCCGTCATTCACGTTACTGCTGGGCTAACATATGCGCTGTTATTGATACAGTTCCCACATGTGCACCGCAATAAATTAGAAACACACACATGGGTTTGTTGATGGACATACACTTGTTAATGCTGATGGTGAGGAAATACATCTGCAACATCTCGTGACGTGCCTCAAAATGAGTAGCGTATCACTGAGAAACGTCCTGCTCAAGTCGTCCTTGCGATGGAGGTTCGGGTTTAATAACTAGCTCTTCCAATGTTTCATCATCTGACTTTCTCGGATTGAAATGGTAAAATCGACGCCATCGTTACTGTCCTTACAGGGTTTATAATCACTGAGCTCTAGGAAGCCTCCGGAGCTGAAGTACAGCTATGGTAATGGGTGTTTTGCTTCCGACGTGTGCTGTACGCAGTAGACCAATCACAACAGACTGGGCCGTCTGGTCAATCAAAGCAGGCTCGTGGAAAGGAGGGATTTAGAGAGACTGATTCATCGTCATTTGAGAATCATTGAAAAATGTGGCCATGTGCAATGTATATTATGAGAAAATTAAAGTGTTTTTTGACCTTTGATGCATGTAAACCTGTTGTAGGAGAAAATTAGGAGCCTAATAGGGGCACTTTAAAAATGTTTTATTGTATATTCAACTAGATTTTTCCATCGAAAAGAAAATATAAGTGGGGTTTGCCCATGCAAAACTCATCGCCATGATGTTAGGGTGTTCTAGTTGGTTTCCAGGGCATTGCTATGTGTTTGCTAACCAGGTCAAATTAAGACACCTCAAAGTTTTTAGATAAGGCTCAGGCTCCTTCCTTCAAAGATTTTCTGCATTCTTTTATTGCTCACCAGGCAATACACAGTTGGGAGTTGGTAATGGTGCAGTTCGGCTTAGCTCCAATAATGAGCACCAAACAATTTCTCCACACCATGCAGCTTAATGTTTTGCTCATTTGATAAATAGAGTGAATAAAGAAAAAAAATAATGCTAGCAATTTTAATTCTTACTGACAGTCAATCAAACAAACTCAATGCAGGTGTAGTGCGCCATGCTGTGCTTTAAACATTACTGCCAAAAACCAAAAATCAGTCTATGCACACACAGCCAGAAACTCATGCAAGCCCTGCAATACTAAAAACGCATGAAAAAGGAAACACTCCATTTCACATGAGTGCAAAAACCAAAACATTACAACAAATGACAACAGCAAATTTGAAAAATTCTAAGGAATGATGATCTAAAAACTAAACCTTCATGCAGCACATAACCAATGAGAAGTGAGCTCATGGTTTTGGACCCTTCCGCTGGGTTGAACGCAAAGAAATCAGATGCTCTGAGAAAAACATGGAGTGTGAAGGGGAAGGGGGGAAGGGGCATCCTGTTGCCTCTTCTCCAAGTCTCCTCAGAAGAGAAGACGAGCATGAGGAGGTCAGGATATGGAGGTTCTGTGCTTTACATGGATAAGCGAAGAGGGGGGTTGTTATGAATGAACCTTATCTGAACATTCCCATAGCAGGATTTAGAGCAGACTGCTGCAGAGAATAAAAGCCTTCCCTACTGACTCATTCAGCTTCGAGCCGATCAAAGAGGGTGTTGATCTTAAGAAAAAAGAAAAACACTAAAAACGCTAATCCAAACTGCCCTAGATAAGATACTAAGACATCATAGCGTGAAGTTTATCATCATCATGCTGTTTTGTTTCATTCTGGAATAGTTTTTCATCACTGACTCACTTGGTGAACCAAAAGCCAGCTGTCTGTGATTCTCCCCTTAAACAGATTTGTCTCTCAAAGGAAATTTGGGGCCGAGTTGTTCCAAGCACTCCATGTTCCATCATAGAGCCATTAACTTCTAATGGGATAACGAGAACAACTCGAAAGAAACGAGAAAAATGCAATTGTTCTGTCAGGATAATGGGGTGCAGAGGAATCACAGTGTCGCTATATTGGATAAGAAAAGAGTAACATGCGAAATTGACCTGTGGGGTTTGTCTGAACCAATTCTTTGCAGCCTTTACAAAAGAGACCAGAAGAAACAAAAGTTCTTGACAAAAAAAAAATTAGATCAGTGGTGGTTCAAAGGACCAAAAGATGTACAAATTGCTGGACATGTTAACAAGTTCGGCTGGCATCGCTCTAGCCAATTTTCCAGACGATTTTTTTTATTTGTACGCTTCATTTACATAGTTGCTGAAGAATCACAAGACAGGGCATCTCTCAGCCAGTGGGTATTAACCCTGAGTTAATAGCCCTGCTGACTCAAACTACTTCTGCACTGCTTGAAATTATTGATCGGTTGGTAAGGCAGACTCTCATGGCCTTGGCAGTGACCAGTGAGGTTCTACTTTGTCAGATCTGGTTATTTTGACAATTTTTGAGAGAAAGGCAGTGGAGTTGGCTAGTGGGATGTAACCTTTTGATCCTAGTCCAGAGCTGTTGCAAGATTTAAATAGGGTTCGTAATAGGGCCTTCCCAACAGATCGGCAGGAAACAATCAATCCAATGATTTTGTGTCATAAGCTGACATTTAAGCAAGTTTTTCCTTCCTTTGAACCTTGAAGATCGTTAAAGCTATTCAAACAAGTCCATCCATAAGGTTCATTCAATTCTTACAGAGTTCACAGCACAGGACGCAAATGGAAAGGGTGCATGCATGCTCACGCCGTGACCACACCTGGTGGGGTGTGGCCCGGGCGGGGCCACCAGGCAACAGGAAACAGAATGACAGACAGAGATCTCTACCTGAACACCTCCGAGAGAGAGGAGTCGCTGTCATCCGACCTATAGGGCAGAACAGCAGTTGGGTTAGGGGAAGGTGGGAAGAGTCAGTAGAAGACAGAGAGGGAGGGGGAGGGTCCTTCCAGGGAGCAGGCGGGAACAGGGGGTGGGGCTGGAGCAAAAGGGGAGGAGTTAGCAGGAGGGTTATGCAGAGTTCATTGGGTGGGGTTACTGGAATAAGACTCCACTCCAAACCTTAGCTCTGATCCACCTTAACAAGCCTCACAGTGATGTATTCCCACAGCTCGTGTTTTAGTAATGGATACTGCATGTCTCAGTTCACTCGGCTGTTAAATCTGAACTGTTTTTATTGTGACTATCAAAGAAAAAAACATGACTCTAATAAAAAAGGCCAGCGTTTCAGTGAGACGTATTATCAATACAAGTTCCATTCATGCAGCATCTCCTATTGAAATTGCAACAACACTATAGTGCTCTAGGCTAAATGGCTCCCACTATTCACACAGACGATATACAAGTACATTCAAAGCCGCATGCGGCAGTCATCATTCACGCATTATTCTAAGTGCTACGGATGTGAAGATAATAAAATATGAATGATATATAAACAAATAGTTTTCATCCATCAATAGAAAGTGTTATGAAAATATTTAGTGATTATAATGGATATAATGAGGGGTAAAGTAGAATATTGGAAGTGGTGAATCTCTAAAACCAGGTTAGGTCACAGTATTAAGTTTTATCGGCAGTATCTGTGAGCAGTCGATTACAGACATATGTTTGTCAGCTTTTACAGCAATGAATTTATAATGGAAGCGTATGGGGCAGGACATTGTACTGGGATAACTTAAAATACATGACATTAAGGGCATAAGACTTAAATATTATACGTTTTATCATGAGACAAGTGACTAACTCACTAACCATGTCTGTGCAGATTTGCATTAAATGTTTTAACTCCTGTCATGACCATGTAAAACCCCATTAAGGTGCATGTAAAGATAATAGGGGTGGGTGATATGACCGATATGATCAATTTTATTTCACGTCGATACCGATATATCTCACAATACAGTTATTTTTGTTTTATATAAGGTTATAATAACATTTTTGATACCATTGAAATTTCTTATGACCATTTTCAATATCAAAAAAACTAATAGTAGCCTAAAAAAGCAAAGCTCAAGCTCACAGAAGACAAGTAAAAGGGATAAAGAAAGAGCAAAGAACAGAACGGACACAGTAGAACCGACACAAATGAAATAGACCTCCTTGAAAAACTTCAAGCACTACAAATACTACATAAAATTTATAAAGTAATTGACTGTATAAAAACCTATGCAAAGTCTTTACTGTGTGAATTAAATATACATTTATTCTTATTAAAGTGCTGTGCTGAGTCTTCGGGCCCTATTTTAACGATCTAGGCGCATGGTCTGAAGAGCATGTCGCAGGTGCACACAGGTCCGAATTCTTTTGCTAGTTTAATAGCGGGGAAAAAAACGGTCGCCGCATCTCATCTCCCATTTCCTTTAAAAGCCAGTTGCATTTGCACCATGGCAGATTCACTATTTACATGGCGGAATTTGCGAGCGGAAAGACTGAAAGCTTCTCCAGAGAGGAATCCTTTTATTTTTAATATTTAAAAATGTCTGTGTGCTGCTGCGCGTCCCTGTGTGTGCAATAAGCAGAGTGTACACGCGCTGTACACCCGCAAAAAGGCACATATTACTAACACACACTCTTTAAATAACACAGAAAATACTGCGCTATTGACTTTAGACCAGGTTTTTGTTGGTCAATGGTGCAGTGGTTTTCAGTTCCTCAAAATAGCAACGCACCAACAATGCGCCTGAACACACCTGGTTTTCAGACCAGCACGCCCATGGGTGAACAGATGGCGCGAGTGCATTAGCTATTTAACAACGTGGCGCAGGACGTGAAAATGATAACTGTGTCGGGCTGAAACTTACAAAAGACACTGGCGTCGCATTGCGTCTGGTGTATGATAGGGCCCAAAGAGTCAAAAGGAAAACAATATGAAACACTGGCAGTCCCTCAGATAAGCATCTGATTGGCTGAAATGTTAATAAAGTGTCAAGCATTAATCGCTACTTTCAAATAGAGATTCAGTCAAACTAGTAGTCCAGAAACTTACAACATGCACACACACTTTAATTAAGTAACATATTAATGAATGTGCAACCAACTGACTTTGATTCGCTGACACCAACACTGATTTGAATGTTGATGAAGGTCTATTAATATTGGCCTGCATGAATGTCTTGCGTCTGCTGTCCGGTTTTGTTATTCTGTGCTAACCCAAGCAAAGACTGAAAGGCTGTCAGGATTCCAACCTAATCAAGTCAGACCCGCCCACTGGGGACCAATCAGTAATCACTTGGAGAAGAGTCTTCCCGGGCTAAAATAATTAAGATTACTCAAGTTTATATACCGAGACTGACATGCACATTAACAGGTGAGATTATGAAAGTAAAGGCGCATCAGCAGACATGAGAATAGGATCTAATTAAGTTTTTTTTTTTTTTTTTAAAGGAGTGGCATGGAAAAAGTCCATTAGCACCACATCAGAGTTAATTCCCATATGATGACTGAGTGGTATGTTGGTACCGTATGTTGCTATGCAGTTATGGGTGGTTACCTATTGGTCCAAAGTCAAAAAGCCCACACCAAAGTCTCTGGTATTCTGGTCCCTAAATACTGTATGATTACATCAATACATGTTTAACCCTAGAAATTGACCAAATATTTAATATCTTTTAATAAAACCATTTAATTCCTTAATTCCATTTATTCCTCCCAAATCTTGTGCAGGTATGAGAGTCTCAGCAATGCCGGTTACATATTTGTTGGTCACAAGTTCTTATATTTTTGAATCACTACCCCAAGTCTTCATATGACCCCTATGCATTTTTAGCCTCACCATGACATTTTTTGTCAATAATAGTTTGGTCAATTATAATATTTAATACTTTGACACCTCATGGATTACTAAATTTTGCTAATTTTCATATTTTGTGTTGAAAAGGCCCATTTTTATTTTTTAAAAACTGTGGTTCTCAACCAGGGGGGCCTCAGCGAACTTCCATGGGGGTCACAGAATGACTTAAATTATTAGTTATTCTTATCAAGTGTTACTAATATTAAAATCATAAGAAATACTTAATTAAAATGCTAAAAAAAACATACAAGATATAAATTGCAACATATCAAGATCTAAGTCTACTTTGTTTTACCCACAACAATTGCTTTTATTTAGAACGTATGTATGTATGTATGTATGTATGTATGTTTTTTTTAATACTTTGAATAATAAATAATAATAATTTAAAGTCATCCTGTACCCCCCCTGTAAGTTTTGAATCTCCTGGAATCACCAAATGAATATTAATATTAATACAACTATAAAAATAAAAAAATAATAATTTTAAGTCATCCCGTGGCCCCCTTGAAACGGTTCGGTTTCACGGTTCGGTCACGGTTCGGTACGTACCTTGGTTTCGGTGTCACGGTTCGATAGGAGTTCGGTACAATAGAACAAATGGTCACACTTTAGTTTAGGGTCCAATTCCATCATTAACTAATATTAACTATGACTTTTGCCTCAATAAACCATTAATTACTGCTTATTAGTTAGTAAGGTACATGATCATTCACACCCCTTCGCATATGGCCTTCATAAAGAAAAAGTGTCTTACAAAATTTAAATCAATATATTGTTTTATGTGAATGAGCAGGCACAATCAGTTTGAAGCAAAAACACTAGGCAACAACACCCATTAGTCAAAAGTCTTGTGGACACATATCTATTGTGTGTTTTTTGGCCTTATTTCAGTGTCTTACATTTTTTGCTTTTTCAAAAACCACGGATAAACAAAAAAACAAGCATGTATTGTGCTGAATACAGAGTAATGACACTTTGCCATTAGTATGTTTATAAGCAACTGAAAAACGCACAAATGTCAGAGCATGTCAAAACGTCTGAAGGGCCCCAAAACTGTGCAGACCCTACGGGTCAAGGTTTAGGATAGGTAAGGGGTAGGATTAAGGATGTAGAATATGGTCATGCAGAATAAGGTATTAATATGTGCTTTATAAGTAATAATAAACAGTAATATATATGTGTGTTTGTGTGTGTGTGTGTGTGTGTGTGTGTTATATATATATATATATATATATATATATATGTGTGTGTTTTATATCCTTGTAATATGCCTGATAAAAAGCAACTACTTAATAGTGAGCATTGGACCGTAAACTAAAGTGTTACCGGAAAAAGCAATATATCCCCAATGCTAGGTTTCTTTTCGTTTATTTTGAACAGACAGTAGTGCAAATTACAGTTTGTTCCACCTGATATAGTTGGTACAGTACAGCCTCCTTTAGTGTATTAAGCACTAAGCAGTAAACAGAAGCTCATATTTTTTTGCAGGGCTGATAAAAAGCAAAAGGTATTTGGTCATAATCAGCTACAAATCTGAAAAGCATCTCATGTTATAAAAATACAAAAATAAGTAGAATAATGAAAAATAAAAACCGTGATGTTTGGGACGAATACATATACTGTTATATACTTTTTGTTTGTTTGTTTGTTTGTTTGTTTTGGATAGTGCAGGGCTTTCGAGTCAAAAAGTTTGAGAACCACTGATCTTCAATACTGTATCAAGTAGGTATGTCTAAACATTTGACTAGTAGTACACATTACTGAAACATTAAAACATTGCTGCATAATAAATTACACTTCAAATATATAAATACTAAAAAATAAAATCAATAACAGGATGCATTTTCTTGTATTTTTTGGTCATGCATTCTAGGATTTTTTGCTCATTTCAAGCCTAAGTGCTTATATTGTGCTTCCTTAATAAGCCAGCATGATCTGAGGTATCGCGCACACACAAACAAATGGTGCCGGGCGACAGGTTGAACCTAAGTTTAATACCGTCAGGGGTTTGCTCAAATCCCTAATTCTAAGTATGAGCTACAGTAATAGTGATGCTTGCCTTAGCATTCGGCACTAATTATGGTGATTTCACACGGAACACAAAATTACTGTGCTAAAGGTGGTTGAGTAACTACGAACAGGATGGCAACCCAAGCGTTGTAAACAAACTGCGGAATGATACAGCCTGGTAGAAATTGCATTAAGAGAAATCTACAGTCTGAGACGATATGTGTCCTACCCCACACTCACACACACACTAGGAGAGCGCAATATTCAAGGGGTTGGAAAAATAATGAGATAAATCCCTGACAGGCGCATCAAATTACCAATTTAGATCTCAATGGCAATATCAGACACTGCTGATTCAATTATGGGAGGAAAGTGCAAACAAAACCTATCTTCAGAGGGTGGAATAATTGGTTATCCTACCCTAATGTGCCCACTTGTGGTGTTATAATGAGAATTCACAGGAGCCGAAGAACTGACGGTAGCTTCTGCTGTCAGCTTTGAGTTATACTAACCATTCGACTGCAATTAGAGATCGATACTGCCGACGGCACGCGCAGGGTTAACGCTGAGCTACCAAACTAGTGGATTAAAATACTGCACTTGAAGTAACCTGACAGAAAGCAAAAGACATTTATTTGGAGCTAAAGGAGAAGAAACTAGTAAGGTGGAAAAGGGAAACGGGTAAATAAAATTAGAGAACATGTGGGCGGTTGCAAAATCCCATGCTCAGGTAATTGGACCCTATAAAGGGAAATCCTCCTCTTGTGAATTTTCTTATGTACCAAGATAGTTCATGCCGTCTGTGTGTGTTTGTGTGCAACTCACTTGTCGAGCGCCGAGCCCTGACTCTGGTTGCTCGTCAGGCGGGAAAAGACATTGCGGTCATTACGTGTTCGGAGCGGAGGGGAAGATGGAGGGGTGTAGCCAACATCTGGACTTCTGGCATAAAACAAACACACACACACACACACACACACAGATAAGAGGAAAGAGTATAACATACGGAACACTGAAACTTAATACAGTATTTCTGAACATATCAATTGCTACCCTGGTACACACTTCACCATTAAGTATTTTGTTGGTCTTCAGGTTATGTTCAGAATAGCATACCACCAAACATACATACTATTTCTGCAGTATATGTCAATGTCACATTATTAATTTGTTTTAGTTTTTTTGCCTAAAGCAACAGGAAGGCCTCACATAAAATGACAACAAAAATACAAATTAGGGTGTGATGAGATATTAAAACGTGAGGATATTCCTCGTTGAAGTGAAAAGCTGTCTTGCTATATCAGCATGATGGAGTTTAGTTTGTGGCAAAACCTTTTACAGTACTTGCATTATATTGTCTTTTATATTTTACCTCATACAGTAGGTAGTCAACCAAAATGCCTATAACCACCGCAGCGAGACTGCGGGGTTAAATACAGCCCAGTCACATGTGACACTTGTTCACAAAATTACCACCAGGTGGCACAAAGGTGGTTTGCAACATTGCTCAGTAAGGCTGTAATTGTGACATTACTTGTAAATGAAGATAAAATATATAAATTACTGGTAATAATAATAATAATAATTAGATATTATTAAAGGGTTCAAGCATTTAAGGCCTTTATGCCATTTATGCCGTTAGGGTTTGTCACCTATAATGTATTGCTGCATGTATTTCTGAAATGAGGAGATCTATCAAATGATATGAATATTGTGTGGATGTGTGAAACACCATGTGATAGCAGAGGCATAAAACTCGTTAGCGACAACTAGTGGCCGATTTCTTTCAAAATTCTTACAGACCTATAGGGCTATACGTCGAACATGCCCACCGAGTTTTGTTCCGATCAGCCTCCGTTAACCTTGTCTAATAGGTGTTCAAACTTTTTAGATAACCCAATGTCCTCATACACTATCATGGCACCTTAGACAAAGACAGTGCATGCCAATTTTCAAGTCAATCGGACTAACGGCCGGGTGGTTATAGCTACGTATTGTCATGTATAAGTTTCATTTTATAGCGCCACCAAGTGTCCAATCGCCGTAATTTTTTATCATGTGACCAAAGATCGAGCCAATACAGATGTGAACAAAGTTTAGTGAACAGCTCATTTCTTTCTTGAGTTCCGCCCATAACGAACATTTTGGTGCCCCCTAGCGACCGTGAATCAAAAGTCTGACTTTTTTTCAATAATTATGGAAACTCAAATTCCGTAGAATATTTCTGCACTGGTTTGGTTCCAATCAGGCGAAAAACCTAGGACTAGTTCACAAAAGTAGGTTTTTGACAAAATTCAAAATGGCGGAAAAAATTAACATGCGTTCCAAGTTTACTGTCTGCTTACATTCTACTGTACAGTACTCGCCAGTATTTTAGATTATTACACAAGGTGTGCTTAGTGCAATAAAATAAATAAAATGACAGAAAAGGTGGATCCCTAGGTGGAACAGTGATATAGCCTAGCTAGATGGTAACTCGTACTGCGTCCTCTAGAGCAGCGGTTCTCAAACCTGTCCTGGGGACCCCTCACCACTGCACATTTTGCATGTCTCCCTCATCTAACACACCTGATTCAATATTAATACACACAGCAAGACCTGAATTGGGTGTGCCTGATGAGGGAGACATACAAAAGGTGAAGCGGTGGGTCCCCAGGACAGGTTTGAGAACCACTGGGCATTACCCAAAGTGTCCTTTAGGATGCAGTTTCTCGTTCCCCTTCTCAGGGAACCATGGTTACATGCGTAACCCGAGATGTTTTTCATTGTTTGTCATATTTTCTCGGAACCCAACATCGTGTATCGTCTCATCTCATGAGCAAAGTGTATTGTGTAAGTGTAAACTATTCTTGAAAATATGTACATTGCAAAATAATTTTCTCTCACATTAGCAATAATATTGATGGCTGTCTATAGAATCAATGATGTATTATTTGTGTGATTTCCGTCTTTAGAAAGCAACATCTGAATTTTTGTTCTGAAACTTTCCCTGGCCCCAGTTTGAAACCCCAGCACATTCTGAAAACATTGTTTGTCAGATTCCCGCTGATGAACTTACCTATATGGCTGGCCTCGGTCATATGACTGCCTCCTTGTTAAGGGAGATGTGTCTGGCCCTCTGGACTGCCTTGGGCTAGAACATAAACATATAAACTGTGTTATGTTCTAAAAAACTGAATAATTGTGAGGGGAACGATAACAAAAGGCTGATGATTACACCTTATATTTTATTTGAGTTCCACTCACAAAGTGTGTCCTCTGATAGGCAGGCTGATGGTTCGAGACACCAGCTCTCTGGAGTAAGGATCTTTGAGGAGCAGGCCGTTCTCATGGATCTCTGATAGTGAGGCCAGGGACTTAGTGATACTCTTGGAGCTGAGGTCCATAATAGGGCCCAAATACTCAGCTGACACCGCCTTCATTTGTACAGAGAGCCGAGGCTCAACCTGTGAGAGGATACGCAGTGAATATTTCAACAAAAGACTACACTGCCACCTGCTGGTTATAACACACAAAACAGTAATGAAGCGCTGCTGAGCCATTTAATATAGTAATGTCTACTCGATCCACTATTCGATCAATGCTAAGACATCAAGTTTGAGTTGTACCTTCATCTTAAAGTCATCTTGACTCGCAGACAACTTCATTTGGGAGAAACTGTAGCAGAAAGACGAGCAGTGATCAAATTAAAACCCTGATAGATTATTTCATGATAAAGTGTATGTTGATGTGGAAAGTAGTCATACCCGCCCTCTGATGCCTGACTGAACTCAGACACCTCCTCATCTGTGCTTGCATAGCCATTCTCTGAGGAATATGGGAAACCAAAATGACTAATTAACACCATAATTCCACAGAAAATGTGGATCTACATTACTACAGTATGTCAGTTTGTCAGCTGCACATTTAAAAAGGAATAGGGAGGAAAATTTGTTATTTCTTTGTAAAAAACATTTTTAATGAATTATTCACCTTGCTGGACATTGTGGATTAGTGCATGTAGCTCAGGGATACACTCCGCCTTTTCCCTTAGAGCATCCAGGATCATGTGATTTTGGGAAGAGCCAATCACATCCGTCTGCCGCAGCTGACCCTCCAGTAGACGAATTTGAGCCTCTTTCTGAGCAACTTGCAAGCCCTTTATACACAAACACACCATCATACACTACCGTTCAAAAGTCTGGGGTCTGTAAGATTTTTAAATGTTTTTGAATGAAGTCTCGCCAATGCTGCATTTATTTGATTAAAAATACAGGAGAAAAAGCAGCAATATTATGAAATATAATTATACATTTGAAATAACTGTTTTCTATCGCAATATATTATTAAATGTAATTTATTCCTGTGATCAAAGCTGAATTTTCAGCATCATTACTCAGTCTTCAGTGTCACATGATCCTTCAGAAATCATTATAATATGCTGGTTTTAGCAGCATTGTTGAAAACAATTGTGCTGCTTAGTATTTTTATGGAAATCATGATAACTTTTTTCATGATTCTTTAATGAATAGAAAAGTTCAAAAGTAAAAGATATTACTGACCCCAGACTTTTGAACGATAGTGTATGTATTCGCTCTCTCTTTACGATTTCAATTATAACCGGAATATAATTTCTGTTTTACAATTTTATGTATTTATTCTTTATTTATGTAACATTTAATTATTTGAATTGGTGCATTACCTTAAAGGGGCTATATGCAACTTTTCCCCCAAAATAAACGTAACAATAGCCTTTTTGTTTTACCATTTATGACTCAAACATCTCCTGATGAGCATACTGACACCTTGTCCGCGCACAGTGGGTGCACCTATAAGCCTGTATCCTATTTTTCCTATTTTCTGTCGGGTCGTTTTTTTCCCGCGCTGTCTGCGGATGTGACGTCACCACCGCTGCGAGAGCGAGCAGAAAATAAGAGCAGTTCTGTCGCGAGTTTAAATTTCAGAAAAACGCATATAGCCCCTTTAAGGGATAGTTCACCCCAAAAACCCGCAAGACCTTCGTTCATCTTCAGGACACAAATAAAGATATTTTTGATAAAATCTGAGAGCTTCCAGTCCCTCCATTGACAGCTACACAACTACCACTTTTGGACCTCATTGGTTCTTGTTGAAGCTCAAACGTGCTGCGTAACACAAGAATGAACCTCATTGGTTCTCGCTGAAGCTCAAACGTGCTGCGTAACACGAGAATTAACCTCATTGGTTCTTGTTGAAGCTCAAACGTGCTGCGTAACGCGAGAATGAACCTCATTGGTTCTCGCTGAAGCTCAAACGTGCTGCGTAACACGAGAATTAACCTCATTGGTTCTAGTTGAAGCTCAAACGTGCTGCGTAACGCGAGAATGAACCTCATTGGTTCTTGCTGAAGCTCAAGCGTGCTGCATAACACAAGAATGAACCTCATTGGTTCTCGCTGAAGCTCAAATGTGCTGCGTGACAAAAGAATTAACCTCATTGGTTCTCGCTGAAGCTCAAACGTGCTGCGTAACACGAGAATGAACCTTATTGGTTCTAGTTGAAGCTTAAACGTGCTGCGTAACACGAGAATGAACTTAATTGGTTCTTGCTGAAGCTCAAGCGTGCTGCATAACACAAGAATGAACCTCATTGGTACTCACACAACAGAGAGCAGAAAAACAAAGACAGAAAGCTCTCAGATATCATCAAAAAGATCTTCATTTGTGTTCCGAAGAGGAGTAATTAATGACAGAATTTTCATTTTTGGGTGAACTATCCCTTTAATACTAATTTCTTACTCTGGATGACCCTAAATTATAACAACAGCTTTGTTGGATATGTCTGCCTGGATTTACCTTGTCAATAGAGGCTTTGAGGAAGTAGTCCAGCAGAGAACGAGCTTCAGCCAGCGAGCAGGAACTGATGACCACCGAGGTGTCCACTGAGTCCAGCTCATCCTAAAGCAATGAGTTTACCAATCACTAAACACCCTTATTCAATTACATACATGCAACCATATCGACATCAATAAGCAAGCAGTCACATGAGATGATATTACCTTGGTCTCCTCGATCTGTACGATGGTGGCCTGGCAGTCTGACAGACTGTCGCTGATATAGTCAATGTTGGCATTGAGAACCTCGATCTCCTCGTTCATCTCCTGAAGCACTCTCTCCTCCTCATCCTCTCGGAAGCCCTCGTTCAGTAACTTTTCTCTCTTGCGCAACAGCGCCTCCTGCTGCATGGACAGCTCCTCGCGTTTCTGAAGCCACATTACAACACAGTTTGATCAATTAAAAATCTGTTATACGCACAGTTGTTAATTTACAACTATACAACAAAAGAGCACAGGGTTTCAGGAAGATCACAAATACACAATGTACAAACGAAGAAAAATAAATGAAAAAACCTTAATGAGGCGATCCATATCAGCTTCCACGTTAGTGATGGTCATTCTCTGCATCACAATATCCATGATCCTCCTCTCCAGAGACTGCCACTTCTGACGGGCTGTCTTTGAGAAACTTGCGCTCGTACCCTTTCGCTGGAACTTTTTTCTGCTACTGAAAACAAATAGACTAAAGTTTAAATTGGGATGCAAACATTTTTCTTGTAACAAATGTCACCTAATTACGGTGGAAGCTTGTTTACGCCACTGAATAAAAAATATAAAAGGTAATTGCGACTTTTTATCTCACAATTTTGACTCTCTGAGTTTACATCTTGCAAGTAAATAGTCAAAATAATCTTTTAAAGGTTTTATTCTGTGGCAGAAACAAGCTTCCATACCTAATAGATCAAAGATTAACCATTAAATAATTCTTACATTATCCTTTAAATTAAAAAATGAAACTGAATTCAAAATACTCTTAACTTCCATTATGTGATGCATTTCTGACTAAAAAAACATTGGAAATATTCTAATAAATATTCTCATAAATGTAAGAAAGGATTTTATCCTTTGGGATTTGTTTGGATTGACATAACTGGTTGGTATTATTATTATTATATATCATATTATTATTATAAAAAGTATAATGTATTTATTTGTGAATAAATATGTTGTTAAGTTAGTTAAGTTGTAAAGTATCAAATGTGACAGTAAAGACACTATAATGTTACAAAAAAATTCTACTTCAAATACATGTGACCCACCATATATAGTCTGGCAAAATGAGTTGCAATTGTTGACTCAAAAACTACAATTGTTTTTGGCAATAAAAACTCTTTATTGCTCCATCACGTTCAACACTGTCGCCTCTCCTCTCATAGGATGCCAGACTGAACAGCCTTAAAGGAACATTCCACTTTTTTTTTCTTTTTTTTTTAAATAGGCTCATTTTCCAACTCCCCTAGAGTTGAACAGTTGAGTTTTACCGTTTTTGAATCCATTCAGCCGATCTCTGGGTCTGGCGGTAGCACTTTTAGCATAGCTTAGCATAGATCATTGAATCTGATTAGACCGTTAGCATCTCACTCAAAAATGACCAAAGAGTTTCAATATTTTCCTATTTAAAACTTGACTTTTCTGTAGTTGGACTCTGTTGCTTCAAGCGCATCATCCTGTGCACGGGATGCGCATACGCGCCGCTCTCTATTGGAACCGTTAGTATTATAATACCTTTACGCTATGAAAGATTATTAATAGCCTATCTATAATATGTTGCTGCCTCATTAAAAAGCTGCGTTATACATTTAAAATAAATGTCTTTTAATTTCTTAGTATAGGCCCTATATCTATAAATATATTTACTTGTTTTTCATTAATGTATTTTAAAGCATTTTACCAGATTTAGAGCAACACTTTTTTTTAGCATTGTTGGGATGAGTAAAATTTACACGTGGTTTCAACAACCAGATGCATTTAGACTTCAGTTTTGACTGTAATGCGGCCCAGACCACCTCCTGAAGTGTTTTTACTTTTAGTTTTTACTTTAGTGCATTTGTTCTAAATACTCCTGTTGTCTTCTGTGCCCAGACTTAAGTTTTGTTTGATACATTCAAGAAGCGTATTTTCTTTGAGCAGGTAAAATTAAAGGTTCAGTTAATATATGTGACTGCTTGTATTTATTGACAAAATTATACATGAGGATGCAGTGCATCGTCAATGCATTGTGATGCATCGTGATATCGAATTGAACTGAATCGATGGCATGATAATCGTAATCGAACCGTGAGACTAGGTTCGCAGAAAATTACAGAAAATGTACAAATAAAGATACTTTTAGATGTTTATATGATATTTGGAGCACTGGGATTGCTAGACAAGGGCTTAATGAAACAATTTTTTTGTGAAAACATTTTTCACTTGTTTTGCCTCTAGCTCGAAATGATGCTGTGCACATTTCGACTCATTTTACCAGCACGGTTCACAAATGTTGTTTATTTGAAGCAGCATGACTGTTTTCAACAGATCAGAAATGTTTCTTGAGCAGCAAATCATCATATTAGAATGATTTCATCATGTGACACTGAAGACTGGAGTAATGATGCTTTGATCACAGGAACAAAGTACATTTTAAAATAGAACCCAAATAATAATAATAATAATCTTTATTTCATATAGCGACTTTAAAAAGAGAATCTCAAAGTGGATAATCTCATAGACAGATAAAAAGCACAAGATACATATAACAAAATAAAAATCACATAAAAGCCATTCTGAAAAAAATGTGTTTTAAGAGCAGATTTAAAAACAGTAAGAGAATCCGCCTGTCTGATCATCATCGGAAGAGAATTCCAAAGTTTAGGTGCACAAGTGGAGAAGGCCCGGTCACCCATAGAGCGTAGACGGGTAGAAGGAACAACTAAAAGACCCGCATCAGAGGAGCGGAGATTACGTCTAGGCGTGTAAGCAGTTAAAAGTTTGGATAAGTAATGAGGCGCCAAGCCATGAAGAGCCTTGTAAATCAGCATGAGAATTTTAAAATCAATCTGAAACCAGACAGGAAGCCAGTGCAGTGACTCTAAAACTGGAGTGGTGTGTTCACTAGTCCTGGTCCGTGTGAGAATTCTAGCGGCCGAATTTTGTACTGACTGTAATTTATTTAAGGTAGTTTTAGAGACCCTAGCCAGAAGAGCATTGCAATAATCAATGCGAGAAAATACGAAAGTATTAATAAATTGAGGTGAAAAAAAGAATTTTTTAACTGTATTTTGGACCTGAGGGTCAAATGATAATTTTTTGTCAAATATCACCCCCCAGTTTTTTTATTTAGTTTGAAACTCCAGAGTAGGGATGCACCGAATCCAGATTTTTGGGGTTCGGCCGAATACCGAATCCACTGGTCAAGATTCGGCCGAATCCGAATCCGAATACCGAATCCTACTCCCATCCGCAGTCCATTATCAAAGTAAACACATTAATGAAGTTAACAACGTCCACAGCAGTGTAGGGATGCCATTAACTGTTTTGGTCAAGTTTACTAAAGTAAACATTGTCGTGTATGTTCTTCTCGACGCTATTTCATGATGGTTTATAGAAAAATTACCCCGAGTCGTCCTCTGTTGTTTCAAAGAACAACCCAACGGAGAGCGCAGGAGGCGCGCGCTAGGGTTGTGCCGACATCAAGATGGAGCGCCACCATCGTGATGATGCCACGCCCCCGTTGCGAGTCTGACAGCGTATTAGTTAAACTAAAAACTTAGCAGGGATTGCTCTGTAAATTAAATTGAGAATGTAACTAATGCATATATGCTATTT
This sequence comes from Gobio gobio, assembly GCF_949357685.1. NCBI lineage: Eukaryota > Metazoa > Chordata > Actinopteri > Cypriniformes > Gobionidae > Gobio > Gobio gobio. The sequence continues at coordinate 10,396,191 of NC_137112.1, read as the reverse complement.
TAAATACTGTAGTCTATGCCAGATATATAGCCTACATTTTGAAATCATTTGAGGCTGAAACATCCATAAGCATGCGTGTTTATTTTAGCACTTCCGTCAGTGAAACAACACACTACAGCCTATAAAACATCTAAACGATTATCAGTAAATAATGGTAACCTCAAGAATATATGAAAATTAAATATTAGTTAGAAAAATATTTGATTCATACTATTTCCCCGCAAAGATGTGTCATATACCGCTCTGCGCTTTGAGAGGAATGGCACACTGAATAGACACCTTCTTGAATATCTTTGTCATCATATGTTCTACTGATGTTGCAAAGCAACACTTGTTGTAAAAGGTCTGAAGAGTGGATTTTATTTTCCACAGGGTCAAGACATTTAGACAATGTTTGATTATTCACTGCCAGAGAAAACGAAACTAAAATCACCGGCGTGTGTGTGTGTGAAATGCGCTATTCAAATAAACCAAACTTGACGCGCCTTACCAAGTTTAATAACAAGAACAAACTGTGTTAAATAAAATTTGAAGTAAAAGGCTATTCGTCTTACAGTGTTTTTTATACTTTCCCACAGTAAAGGATGTGAAGTTATAATAGACTTAATTATAAGCAAACGAAAGGAAGAAACGTTTATAATCCCCTGCGAACATGGGTGCGACGCAAGTGAAGATTTGGGAAAAGAAACGAGATGTCCATGTCCATTGGGATAAAATGGACTAGGCCTATTGTTCAAATTCACGGAAAATCGAGTGACCAGATACAGATCGCAAAACAGAATTAAAAAGAGCTCTCTGACCATTATTTCCTTTCTAGGCTAAACAAAGCTTTGTGTTTCACTCCTGTGGTATTATTCACGTGAAACAGCATTCACATACACAACACTGGGTTAGTAAAATAACAAAGTTATTTTTTTAAAGTAGAAAATAGTATTTATGTTAAGAGATATATTAATAAAAAGAGCTCAACTCTTAAGTGGAAGGAACCTATTTTTCCCCCTCCCGTGCAACCTAGCGGATGAATCATTATTTGGGTTAGTAAAAATAACGAAATGATGGTTTTAAGAGAATAGTATGTGTAAAGATATATAGTAGCCTATATTATCTACCTATTTACCTAATTCCGGTTCTTCAAGCTTACGGATTCAGTGTATTTTCGTTTTTCTCATCTTAATTTGGTAATTATTTAAGTGAAAAATATTTAGTGTAGGCCTATTTTATTAATTTTATTTATATTTTATCTGATCTATAGATCTATAGGCTGTTTGCAAGGTAAAATAAAATACATTTTGGCTGCTGTCTGTAGATTCCTTCATACACAACTCGTATTCTCTCGGATGTTTCATATGCAAATGTTATAACAGCGGCTGTTGTTTAGGGTCCTTGTCATCACGAGACAAATCGGGATTGCAAATTGAACGCGTAGCTCAACTTGAATCACCTTCTTTTGACTTAAAGTATACTGCCACGTTTTCTGTTCATGAGTTCCATTTTCACTTTCAACAGCGGCGTCATTACGTTCGACCAGCGGGGCGCGCATAGTGCAAGCCTAGTGTTCGGGTTCGGTGGGAAAAAATTCTGAGGTTCGGCAGAAACCGAACCCAGTCAAAAAGCCCAATATTCGGCCGAATCCGAACCCGAACCCTGGATTCGGTGCATCCCTACTCCAGAGTAGAGCCGTCAATTTTTAGAGCAAAATGACTGGATTTATTGATTTGCTGGGGTAAACCGATAAGCATTACCTCTGTTTTATCACTATTTAGACACAGAAAGTTTTGCCACATCCAGATTTTTACCTCAGATATGCAGTTTTCCAGAAAGCTTATGGCTGCATTATCATCCGGTTTTGTGTGAATGTAAATCTGGGTGTCATCTGCATAAAAATGGAACTTAAGACCGAGGGATCGTAAAAGCTGGCCAAGAAGATAGATGTACATGCTAAAAAGAAGGGGGCTCAAAATTGAACCCTGTGGTACGCCAAATTGAACTGAACCAACTTTAGACTGACGTCCATCAAGGGAGATAAACTGGTGCCGATCTAACAGATATGACTTGAACCAGTTTAATACAGTGTCCGCAAGCCCAAAGATGGTTTTCAGGCGAGTGAGTAACAGAGGGTGATCCACAGTGTCGAACGCTGCACTAAGATCGAGAAGGATCAATATTGAAAGACAGCCAGAGACCGTAGCAATCAGTAAGTCATTAGTAACCTTAACTAACGCCGTTTCAGTGCTGTGGAGTTTGCGGAAACCAGATTGGAGCGGTTCAAAGAGAATGTTCGCAGTGAGATGAGTGTGCAATTGGGAAATAGAATAGATAGAACACAGCTATTTTGAATTGTAATTATATTTGACAATATTACTGTATTTTTAATCAAATAAATGCAGCCTTGGTGAGCAGAAGAGACTTCTTTGAAAGCATTTATTGAGTCGTAGGTTTGTGACTCACTGACCTGGCCAGGTTTCCTCCAGTCCCATGGCTCTCGTTCTCTCCCAGGTATCCATTCACTTTGGTATTCCACTGCCGTATGATGCTGGAAACAGAGCGTGTGGATTCCGGTTCGGAGGAGGTTGTTGTGGTGCTGGTGGTCAGCTCTGCTCCGGAGTCCACGCTGGTGAGTCTGCGGGCCACGCGTCCGGCCACGCGCTCCGACATGGGCTTGGCCATCCGTCTCAGAGCCGTCACTTCCTGTGTCTTCCTCCGCAACACGATCTCCTGCTGACGCTTCTGGGACTCCAAAGCACGGATCTGATACTGATGGAGCACGCAGAGCGAGAATAAATACTTTATACACCATGATAATAAACAACTGGTAGAACTCATTATCAATTGTTAAATCACACAAACCTCTTGTCGTCGCTGCTCTTTCTTCAGTTGTGCGATTTCTCTGTTCCTCTTCGCATCAATCACCCTCCTCCTTTGCTGCTCCTCCTTCATCTGCTTCATTAGCGCCACCTAGGTGGAATGATAAACGGCAGTGTCTAATGGTTAAAAAAAGTAGTTTGGTGTTCCAAAGCATAGCACATTTCCATTATACAATAATATTGCTTCTGAGTAATATTAAGTTGTTTTGGATTTTTAAATCAATTGTGTGTACAAATTTCTTAACTTTTGACTGGACTGTCAAATATGTGAAAATGGAAATGTTCAAATGTTGATGTTCAAACAGCATTTATTTGAAATATAAAAATCTTCTGTAACACTAGAAATGTCTTTACTGTCACTTTTGATGAATTTAATGCATCTATGCTGAATAAATGTCATAGTGACCCCAACATTTTGTATGTTAGTGTATCTAGGTGTAGCCACTCACAACACGCTCAAAGTAAGCCCTTTCCCCGATACCAGCATGCATACTTTTAGTACGCAAACTAGGACACAGTCTATGCTTAAGGGATCATTTACTTTCATCAAAAGATTCTACAGTCATGGGAAAAGTGGTGCTTTTTTAAGTACAGTCTTAGAATAAAAAGCTGGCACTGTCTTCAATTACAGTCAGTCATCTCTATAGTTGATGAAACCATTGAAACGTTGTGTTGTTTTATCTCCTGATGGCCTCTAGGGGGTGGTGTGCTCCTAAAAATCACCTTCGCTTTCTTCATCTCGGCCACTTCAGACTGCAGTTTCTTGAGCTCTCTCTCGTAGCGGCTCTGGTTCTTCAGCAGGCGAGCGTGTTCCTTCTGAGCGGCCTGCAGCTTCAGCAGATCTCGGTTCATCTCCTTCAGACGCTTCTCGTAGTCCGATTTGATCTTACAGGCTTTCTCTTCAGTGTAGTTCTCCATGGACACTAAAATTATAAAGAAAATGGTGGAAGAATTGTTTACTGGGATTATTACTGCGCTTTACTGTACGCAATGCAAATATTACTCATATTACAACTTGCATTTGACGGCTACATACATCATCAAGGATGTCTTATTTCAGAAAAGTATCCATTATAAAATGCAGTGTTGGGCAAGTTACTGAAAATGAGTAGTTAGATACAGTTACTAGTTACTTCTTTTAAAAGTAACTGAATTACTTCACCAATTACTGTATATCACAAGTAATTAGTTACTAGGGAAAGTAACTTTTAAGTTACTTTTATGTAAATATGAACAGTACTGAACAATCAAACAATAAACAATTTTTCATTAAACATTTCAGGCGAAACTGGAAAAGTGTAAATACACCTGGTTGTTTAAACCACATATGTAAATTTTACTCCTGGCAAATTGTTAAAAAATAAAGTGTGAGAACGTGTTATAGGCTATGACATGTTGTAGTCATACCGCAAATGAGTAGCAAGCCACACTCAAACTGCCGCAAGTGAAGTCTCAGATCCTCAAAAACACAATCATCTTCATTAAAACTAATGAGACCAAATGATCTCATCAGTGCTTAGGTCGCTCTCTCATATTGCGGTCTTTGATCTTGAAATGAGCTGATGAATAAAATGCAGCTCATATCTGTTGCTTTCGTTGACGTGAACTCCGTTAAATGTGCATATAGTGCGGGAATTGAAGATCGGATTTATAATCATTTTGCGGAGAGGTGTAAGGTAAGACAACCTGCATGTTTTTTTGTTTTTTTTGTGTAGCCCGTTTCGTTTGCGAGCGCCTACGATCAGCCTACCTCAACTACCTCAAAAATGCCTTTTTACTGTGGTGGTGGTGATAGTAGGCTAAACGTTTAAACTAACATTGTGATGCTTGAAGTGTTTTATATCTATGGATTTTATTATAGGCAAGACAAGTCAAGTGTTGATTTGAGAGGCTAAAGCATTGGGTTAACTCACTGTCTGCCGGTCGTCACTTTAAAAACAAAAAACTTTAATTTAACAAAAAAATGCTCCAAACATTTTTCTAAATAAACGTAAAAAAGAAACGAATATAACAAAATATAACTACTTTGACATTAAAAACAAAACTGAACTATTTTAATGGCTGCAACAATTTGTAATAGGGAGGATAAAATAATAATAATAATAATTCGGGTTTGGTTTCTGACACATGCTGTAAGTGGTCGACCAATCACAACAGACTGGGCAGTCTGACCAATCAGAGCAGAGCAGGCTCTCAGAAAGGAGGAATTTTGAGAAACTGATCAAACCGTTTCAGATACTGTGAGAAAAGAGCTGAAGCTGCAATGTATATAATAAGGAAATTAAAGTGTTTTTGACCTTGTAAACCTATTGTAAGAGATTTAAAAACAAAATTAGCAACCTTTAAAATAGCATAACGGGGCACTTTAAATACTGCAGTTTTGTCCTAAAATACAAATTTTATTCTTGTAACTTTGTTTTTCATTAATTTTGACTTAATTCTCATAAAACACTGCCAAATTACAAACACAAATCCATTATAAACAGGATTTAAAGTTAACTTTTTCACTCACCAGCCAAATACTAAATTTAAGGTACCAGCTATTCAGAACTTCTACTAGCCAAAACAAAAATATCAGAAATAAACCAGATTATCAAAGTCACAGCTTAGATTTAAATATATTTATTATTAAATCTGATTCTGAATCGTTGTATTCACAGTCACAGTCAATCACTGTTTGCGAATACCATTCAAATAAAATAAAATGGAAATGAAAACAAAATTCTCTGTGACTTCTGTTATAATTAGCTGCATGTAGTAATAAAGACGCTAGGGCACTTTTTGCCCATAAGTCTTGGACATGCTGCATTTATGAAAACGTGTTGGATAAAAGTAGTCGCCTAGGGCTCTGGCGGACATCTCACAGGCAGGTTTATCGCACACCGCTCGCGTCTTTCTGTACTCGCGTTCTCAATTTCAAGGCAGCAGTCCAAAACATTGAATCTAATCACAATACAGGCAAGAGTTTACTTCAAGAATGAACAAAGTGGTGTCAATGATTTTGAAGCTATTTAAAAAAACAGCGCAAACGGAAAGAGAAAGTGCGATCTATTATTTCTCTATGAAGCATATTTATTCAAGCTACAAAAACAAACTTGTTACTGAAAAATGCACGACACATTCTCCTTGGGTGAAGTCAGTCCGTACGTATATTTGTCGTAAATCGTTGTATTTTAATGGAAAACTGTGAGTGACGATGATTTTGAGTCGTAGTTCTGTGCCGCCAGTGTGTGTACGGTCATAGTAGTGTTGTCAAAAGTATCGACCGCGATACTAAGTTGGTACTGAAATTTTAAAAATATGACGGTTTGAGCGCTGTTGAGCTGGAATCATAAACACCTCTGACTGGCCATTGTGCTCATGCGCTCATCGGATGTGTCTGTGATTGGCTACAATGATCAACGCACGGGAGCGTTTGAAAACACGAGGAAGTGTTTGAAAGTGTTTTGAAAGCGGGAGCAGGAGAGCATCTGAAAGCACAAGCAGGCCTGCATTCAAACGCTCCCGTGTGTATCGGTGTAAGCGCTCTGTGAAAAGCGTCATTGATGTATATTTACAACATGTTTTTGAAGCGCTGGTTATTGTAGCCAATCACATGCATATTTGATGAGCACAATGGCCAGTCAGAGGTGTTTACGATTCCACTCAACAGCGTTCAAAGCGTCACATTTTTAACATTTCAGTGCTGCGTTTCTCTCAGTTTTACGCTTTATTTTTCTAATGTTTGTGGCTTCTTTTAGAGGAAATGCTCTGACAGCGATGCCATGCAAAGTGATAGAACAAAATGTATTAATCATAACCCGCCAAATTGGCCAGTGTGTTGATATGCGTTACCCGCCACAGTGGAATTTCATACGCATCTGGCATGTTGGCGGTGTTAATTTCAAACCCTGATCATAAATAAATGACAAAAATTATGTCTCCACAAATAAATGTGAATGTGGCAGATGCTCACTGAGGTTGTGCAGCACGCGGTCTCTCTCCAGCTGTGTGTCTCTGATCTTGTTCTGAAGTAGAATCAGTTTCTCCTCATACTGGCTCTTCAGCGTGAGGAGCCGCCGCTGGCTGTTCTCCAGCTCATCGATGAGCCTCTGCTTGATCTCGATCTCGCACGTCAGGTCTGCAAGATCGGCCTGCAAGTTCACTGTGAGAGGAGGAGCCACGGGTTAAAAGGTTAGTGTCAATGAAAGGGACATTTTTAACAAATGCATCTGAGAATGCACCTTTCTCATCCGAGTCAGAGTCGGAATCCACCAGGCTTTCGTCGCTGTCAAACTCTTCCTCCTCCCTAGTCTCCTCTTCCTCCTCATCCTCATCACAGCCGCTCTCCTCGTGATCACCCTCCAGAAGAGTATACATGCCATCCTGCACAGGGTGAAAATAAAACAGAGCATTGTTTGTAAAGGCCTTTTTAAAACGCACTTCTTTTAAAGTTTAAAAAGTGTTTAAAAGAAGTGAGTTTAAAAGGTTATTACAAACTATATTTACAGTCACACAGCAGTGTTTTGTTATTTTAAGACTGTGTTATTGTAATTTTATGATTTTTATTCTTATAACCCAGGTGTATAACCGCTATTCTTAAATATGATGACTTCATATTATAACTTTATTACTGCAATATTATGACTGTTCAAACACTGCGGTACCACTTTATTTATATACTATTATGACTTTATTCTAAAAAAAATTACTGATATATGAATGTTTCCTTTAAAATATTATGACTTTTTTCCAGCAATATTATTTATTCTCATAAAAATATAACTTTTTATTTGAATTATTTCAACTTTATATTATTCAACAGTATTACAGCTTTATTTTCATAAAAAACTGGTGTATGACATTTTTCCTGCAATATGAACTATTTTCATAAAACAATATTTACTGCAATATTTTTCATATATTACAACTTTATTCCAAGACTAATGTTCCTTTGAAAATTAGAATATGTGAAAATTCTTTAAACATTCTCTTAAAATATTAAGGTTTTATTCTTGCAAAATTACAGCTTTATTTTCATTAAATACTGCTGTATGATATTTTCCCCTGAAATATCAATTTTATTCTTGAAGTTTACTGCTGTACTCATTTTTTCTCAAACCAATTTTATTTAATTTTGTCTTTATTCTCATAAAACACTGCCATCAAAGATTATTCTGCCATTATTACCACTTTTTTTCTTGCAAAGCTCTCATAACATTACATATTCATTCTTATAAAACACTGCAATGCAACTTCATCCTCACAATTATTACAACTTTCTTTAATATGATGAATAAATCTCCTTTCTCTCACCTCTTCAGGTTCATTATCAGAGTCTCCATCTCCATTTTCTCGTCTCTCTTCATTTTCTCTGCTCATCCCATTCTCGCTCTTTTCTCCATTTTCGTGAGGATGAAGTTTGGCTCTCTTCTTCAAACCCTTTTCTTTCTCAGGACTAAAAAAAAAAGAGACAATAGTGAATTATCACTAACGTTTCAATAGACAATCGACAGACTGACATGTAATCACTGAAGCGTTAAATCACAATCTCACACAAAAAATAAGGCATCAGGCCATAATTCTGGCAATCTGATGCAAACGTCATTTAATAGTCATGTAATCGCACCACAGGGAATTGTGCAGAGGAGAGATTTATCCTGGTGCTTCTGCTTTTTACCCTTAGCAGGTCAGCTGAGACATCTAGTAGTAATTCTGTAATGCTGGGTTCACACATTACCCATGGCCTCTCTCCCATAACGGCCACATTAGAGCCGATCTGAAGAGCGGGACGTTCCTGTAGTCATATTCATTATAATCAATTTACTGAGAGATACTTGTATCTATGCCAGCTTGCTGTCCTTAGTTTGAGTCGGTCAGGACATACTGGCACACACACAAACACAGCGATAAATCTAATTCTGGCACAATTTTACAGCCTCTTATTGGCTCAGTAACATAAAACAGAAGAGGGCAAGCATATTAAAGTCTTTCAAATTCACAATCAATGTAATAAGACCTCAGCTAATGCCAATGCTAAGAAGATGAAAAAACAGAATAAAAAAATAAAGTATATAAAATCAAACTATTATACTTATTTTGTTATACTTCTGTATTATACTTAGAGCGGCCTCTCCAGGCGAAATAAAAACTATCACTGACACATCGTGGAGTTTGTTTTGACACGTGAGACTGCATAAAACAGACAATGGTGTGTATAGTATACAGTACTAACAAAAATGGTCAAGGTATAAATATTTGTTTTTTTAAATATTTAAACAGTACAGTACATTTTCATTATACAGTACTAGTATAGTTAAAGTAGTATATAGTATAAAGTTCAGCACCTTTTTTGTGTTATGCTTGTTTTCATTTAGGCCGTGTGTCCACCAAAGTGTTTTGTCCACCACGTGGCTGGCTGGCGTATTCAATTTTTTTCAATGGGAGCGCCACATTTTTAGAACGCCATGAGCGTAACGAGGCGCTGAGCAAGTATTTCACACTCAAACGCGAGCGCTCTGTGTTTTTTACTGGTCGCCGAGAGTTGAAGAATGTTCAACTTTGAGTAAAACGAAGCGCTCATCCCTGTCACTTTTCACCCAGCCGTCCAATCACAGTGGAGGAGGGGCGGGACAAATACAACACCGACCAAACGCCACATTCTGCTTGTACTGTACAACGTCAACCGATGACAACAAGCAGCATAATAACGGAACAAAATAATTTAAAACAAGAGCCAGAGCAAATACTTTACACTGTATCGGCATTTTTATATAGAATCAATACAGAAATAAACTATCTGTGAAATGAGATGCTAGTAACACTTCCACGGATATTCCGTATCGTAACAAGCAAAGCTGTGCTACCAAAACACTCTCAAGCGCCCACCGCGAGACGTTTTCAGCAGAGCGCCTAGCGTTTTCAGCTGGCTAAAAAAGCTTTGGTGGACAAGCGGCCTTAGTGTCCAATCAACCGTTGGTTGATTAAAGGGATAGTTCACCCAACAATGAAAATTAGCCCATGATTTACTCTCCCTCAAGTCATCCTAGGTGTTTCTGACATTCTTCTTTCAGACGTAGGATGCTCCGGTCAGAATATGCTATTTCTCGCGAGAACCAAGTTTTGTTTTCCTCATTCCGCTGCGCTTCCACGTTTGTCATCAGAAATTCTGCTACGCCTGCGTCCTACGTCACATGCTGGAACGCCAGTCTTGTGAATGTGTGTACAACAGTTAGCGGAATTTGTAAAGTTTTAAATATGGATATTTTTTTACACAAACGCATGGCTTTGCTCCAGAAGGCCTTTATTAACCCCCGGAGCAGTGTGGAGCACTTTTATGATGGATAGATGCACTTTTATGATGGACAGATGCTCTTTTATGATGGATAGATGCTCTTTTATGATGGATAGATGCTCTTTTATGATGGATTGATGGATAGATGCTCTTTTATGATGGATAGATGCTCTTTTATGATGGATAGATGCTCTTTTATGGACTTCAAAACAGAAACAGCCATTCACTGCCATTCTAAACCTTGGAAGAGCCAGGACATTTATTAATATAACTCTAATTGTATGCATCTGAAAGAAGAATGTCATATACACCTAGGATGACTTGAGGGTGAGTAAATCATGGGCTAATTTTCATTTTTGGGTGAACTATCCCTTTAATTGGTAATCAGCCACCGTGGGCCAACCTAGTTATTGTTATCGGTAAAATCCGCTATTGGTTGACAGCTAATAAAAATAATGAAACAGATAATAAAATAAATCATACATACATAACATGCACATGTACAGACACATGGTTGCTCCTCAGACCTCACCTCTTCCTCCTCTGATTTCTCTCTTTCTTCTTTAGCCTCTCCACATCTAATTTGGCTTGACGAATCACATCTGTCATCTCTGCATCCATGGAAACAGAGGGGGAGGAGCCTAGAGGGTGTACCGGAGTAGACGGGTGGGAGGCCGGGTATGAGGAGCGCGCGGAGAGGCGAGACAAACTGCGCCTCAGAGACTCGTTCATGGCCTCACTCTCCAGCAGCTTAGACCTGAGAGAGACAGAGAGAGAGAAAGAGAGTTGAGTCATTGTTTTTTTTATTACTATAAGACAAGACACCCAAATACGAAAGTGTTATTTCTATTGTTACCTCAGCTCTTCAATTTCTCGAATGTAGTTCTGGATTAGATTGCCAATCTCCTCATTCGTTTCACCTGCACATAGGGCGAAATATTTATTTACAAAGAAGGAATGACAAGAAATAATGCTCTTAGTTTGTTTGTTTGTTTGTTTGTTTGTTTTTGAACACCATGCCAGCTTCTGTTTTCATAGCAAAAACTATAGCCGCTTATCCACCATCGAGCCGAATGGCTCTAATTGTGTAACCGTTCTATTCCGTGTCGATCCAGGACAGTTGGTACGGTTCTGGTTTCATTTTCACTGTGGGGCTGATAACGGCCGCTCTTACAAAAGCGTCAGTCATTGCCTTGGTAACAAAACGGTTTACTGATGATATGAGATGTAAATATCGACCGCATTATGGAGGATGATCAGATATTTCTCTAAATTGTATTGTTAATTTGTGTTTACGTCGCTCAAATAGAGCACCAGCTACAGAGAAACTGGTAGCCAGGCAAGGGACAAGTGACCAATCCCGAGTGGGGACGTCACTTCACAGATTCTACCAGCACGGTTCATTACGATTAGACAACTGTGCCAAGAATTCCAGGCTGAGAACGGTTTATAACCGTGCTGTGCAGAACCAGGCTCAAGTGAAAACACAACTGGAACCGTTGCTTACCATTCTAAGAACGATCGGCCTGATGGTGGAAAAGTGGCTTATGAGTTACTAAAATAATACAACCCCAAATCAGAAAAAGTTGGGACAGTATGGAAAACGCAAAAAAAAAAAAAAAAGTAGTGATTTCTAAATTTACTTTGACTTGTATTTCATTGCAGACAATATGAACACAAAATATTTCATGTTTTGTCTGGTCAACTTCATGTCATTTGTAAATATGCATCCTTTCCTGTCATTCAGACCTGCAACACATTTCAAAAAAAGTTGGGACAGGAGCAATTTAGGGCTAGTAATGAGGTAAAATGGTTAAATAATGATGTGATTTGAAACAGGTGATGTCAACAGGGGATTGTAATTATGATTTGGTACAAAAGCAGCATCCAAGAAAGGTCTAATCCTTTAGGAGCAAAGATGGGCCGAGGATCGCCAGTTTGCCAACAAATACGTGAGAAAATTATTGAAATGTTTAAAAACAATGTTCCTCAAAGAAAGATAGGAAGAGATTTGGATATTTCACATTCAACAGTGCATAACATAATTAAAAGATTCAAGGAATCTGGAGGAATTTCAGTGCGTAAAGGACAAGGGCGCAAGCCTAAGCTGAACAACCGTGATCTCCGATCCCTCAGGCGGTACTGCATCAAGAATCGTCATTCATCTATAAGCGATATCACCACATGGGCTCAGGACTACTTTGGCAAACCTTTGTCAAGTACCACAATACGTAGTTACATCCACAAATGCCAGTTAAAACTGTACTGTGCCAAAAGGAAGCCCTATGTTAACAGTGTCCAGAAGCGCCGTCGACTTCTCTGGGCTCTGAGGCATCTGGGATGGACCATCACACAGTGGAAACGTGTACTGTGGTCAGATGAATCAGTATTTTAGGTATTTTTTGGGAGGAATGGACGCCGTGTGCTCCGGACCAAAGAAGAAAAGGATCATCCAGACTGTTACCAGCAACAAGTCCAAAAGCCAGGGTCTGTCATGGTATGGGGTTGTGTCAGTGCCCTTGGCAAAGGTAACTTGCACTTCTGTGAAGGCACCGTTAATGCTGAAAAGTACATAGAGATTTTGGAGCATAATATGCTGCCTTCAAGAAGACATCTTTTCCAGGGACGTCCATGCATATTTCAACAAGACAATGCACAACCACATTCTGCACACATTACAAAGTCCTGGCTGCGGAGGAAGAGGGTAGGGGTACTTGACTGGCCTGCCTGCAGTCCCGACCTGTCTCCAATAGAGAATGTGTGGCGCATTTTGAAGTGCAAAATGCGACAACGAAGACCCCGTACTGTTGCCCACCTTAAGACTTGTTTGCAGGAAAAATGGGACAAATTTACACCTGAAACACTTCATCATTTGGTGTCTTCAGTCCCTAAACGTCTTTTAAGAGTTGTGAAAAAGAATGGCAACATTACAAAGTGGTAAATGCTTTACGGTCCCAACTTTTTTTAAAATGTGTTGCAGGTCTGAATGACAGGAAAGGATGCATATTTACAAAACATGAAATATTTTTTGTTCATATTGTGTGCGCTTAACCGCCAAGAAACTATCCCATACCGTCACAGCCCTACATGTAACTATGTAACTATATCACCTTCAAATAAAGTGTTACCAAAGATGCATTTTTCTAAAAACTAAATTGGAATTAACTTGGTTAAAAACCTTTTCAAGAGTATTAACAGAATAAAACTATTTTCAAATAAGTACAAATAATACAAGAAATAATGAAATATTGGATAGAGGCCTTCAGTGGCCAACTAAACTAGTTACATAGAGAGTAATTAATACACTGCTGTTCCTAACTACTTGATCTGGTTCTTATAGCTTAAAAAAACTATATATTACAACTCAATGGTAATGCCCTCTCCAACCACTAGGGGTCTCTCACCAGTCTTGGTTAGAAGCAGGTTGACACCGTTGGTGAGCAGCTGGGTGACTCGAGTGTTGAGGTGGTCGATGGTTTCCTGCATGGCTTTGACCCGCATCCGTAGAGTATCGTTCTCTTTCAGGAGCATTGAGTTCTCCTGAAACAGATCGCTAAATCCCTCGGATCCATCGTCACAGGCCACTCGCTTCCCCTGAAAGAAACCCAAAGAGCAAAAGACTGAGCAACAGAAACCTAGGCATTGACCTCGTCCTACCTAGCAACAGACCCCCAATCCTTTCCTACTCGGTCTATCTGTCAGGACGGCTCAACTCTCTCAACACCATCAAAGCTAATCGCTAACTTCTTCCAGCGGCCGTTTATCATCCAGGTCAGGCTGAGGCGCTAAGCTACTGCTACGGTCCATTAACTCCAGCGAGATCCCATGAGCTGAACCGTGTTATCATGCCCCACAAGCCCACCGGCTCAGGCGTCCTCATCTTCTGGATTTGTTACATAAACAGCTAGAGCTCCAACTGGGTGGCAGTGAAGGAAAGAGAAAAAATAACAACAGTAGGCATGAAAGAGTATCACCAGAATCACTATATACTGTAACATCTCTATTTGATTTAGTAACAGAGGAAGTTATAGTTTAGCTGCTTGATGATACTTTAATGTCAGCTCGAATTGTTTCCTCTCTAGTAAAATAAACAAGTAATAAGATATCTTGACATTTAAAGTAAACTCTGTCACTCTAACTTGTTCCTGCTGCCAACAACATCCTGGCATGTGTCAGATGTCTGCTATCCTAATAACTCAAGTGAGCTGGCACTTCTGTCTTTCAGACTGGCCCAAAAATGAAAAATGTCATTCTAAGCCCATAAGATATACTCTCGGGAGCAAGAATGCAATTTTGTATGGATTTGCTCAAAAATCGTACGTTTTGTTGGTAAACCGTCACCATGAAGGTCCACCCCTACACCTAACCTTCAAAAAGGTATTCGTACAAAAATGTGTGAAAGAGATCATTCGAATTCATGCAAATTCGCAACCAATTGACAAACTATACTTAGTTTATAATCAGAATATAGTCACTTAAAGGAACACTCCACTTTTTTTTTAAATAGGCTCATTTTTCAACTCCCCTTGAGTTAAACAATTGAGCTTTACCATTTCTAATCCATTCAGCCGATCATCTTTTGGGGGTAATTTCTCAGCCAAATTCGTTTGAGACGTTAAACCGAGGTCCTGACTCTCTGTGGTCATTAAAAATCCCAGGATGTCTTTCGATAAAGAGTAGGGGTGTAACCCCGGCATCCTGGCCAAATTTGCCCATTGGCCCCTGTCTATCATGGCTTCCTAATCATCCCTATATATCTATCTATCTATCTATCTATCTATCTATCTATCTATCTATCTATCTATCTATCTATCTATCTATCTATCTATCTATCTATCTATCTATCTATCTATCTATCTATCTATCTATCTATCTATCTATCTATCTATCTATCTATCTATCTATCTATCTATCTATCTATCTATCTAATCGTGTATATATATATATATATATATATATATATATATATATATATATATATATATATATATATATATATATATATATATATATATATATATATATATATATATATATATATATATATATATATGTATATATATACACGATTGGCTTCATCACTCTGTCTCCTCTCCACCAATCAGCTGGTGTGTGGTGGGCGTTCTGGCGCAATATGGCTCCCGTCGCATAATCCAGGTGGATGCTGCACATTGGTGGTGGATGAGGAGATTCCCCCCTTCTATGTAAAAGTGCTTTAAGTGCCTAGAAAAGCGCTATATAAATGTAACAAATTATTATTATTATTTATTATTATAAATGTGATGTGCAATTAATTAGCGATTAATTAGATTAATCGCCACATTGTGTAATTGATTTGATTACATTTTTTAATCACTTGACAGCCCTAATAAAAATACATAGAAATTGTCACGAGACTCTGCTGGATGAGGGCCAGATTTTCAGCTAATGATGTTTTTTTTTTTTTTTAGGCTGTTCCTCATTCAAATGGCTTCAGCTAATACAGAATAAAGTACATCAAAGTAGTCCATACTACTTGTGCACTGTATGTTGTAATTTTAGGAGCTTGACAGCCCCAGTGCCAATTCACTTTTTGAAATTAACAGCCAAGACATTCTACAAAACATCTTTTTTTCCCACAGAATTTTTTTTATGTTATGGGGGTGAGTAAATAATGACAGAGTTTTCATTATGGGGTGAATTGTACATTTGAGGGCTTTCTTTTTCTTTGTGTGTGTGTGTGTGTGTGTGTGTGTGTGTGTGTGTGTGTGTGTGTGTGTGTGTGTATAAAGATGCCTGCTACAGACTAACTCTTCCCAGAATCCCACAACCTTCCAGGTCCTCCTCCTCACCGCTTTGTACTCCACCAACTCCATCTGAAGGCGTGCAATCTCTGCTCGTAAGGCGCTGATCTGCTGACTGGTTTTATCCTGGTTCATGATCACTTTGTTCTTGATGTTGCGAGCCCGGTTGGCGTACTTCAGTGTGTTCAGCGTCTCCATGAAGTCACGGTCAGAGGGGCTCACGCAGGCAATCATCACAGTCCGACTAGGCAGATAAATACACAGCAGAAGAGAAAGCAAGAAGACAGGAATTCAGAAGGGTCTTTGAGATCTTTCATAGACAAACACACACACACAAGACAGAAAGATAAAACACACAAACAGATGACAGATAAACTCAAACGCTCTCATGGTCTACACACACGCTGCCCGCATATTTTCGTGGATGCGGCTGGGACTGAGCGCCACTGTCTGCAGTCCCTCATGTTTAATTCAATCAACTCCCTCTCTGAACCCACATCATAAGAATATATGGGCAGCCTGTGCCGTCCACTGTGGGCTGAGTGACCCAACACTGCGCTTCTACGCAGACTGATGCAGTGCACTGTAAGCATGCATTAACCTTCAAGACACAATGACTGCACTGTGCACAGCAATGTTTACAAGGGCATGAACCATCCCAGGCTGGTAAACAAAGAGTGTAAGACCAACTGTTTCTAAAAGATAAAAAAGAAGTTTCATATAGTGAATAAATAATTGAAATAATTACGGCTGCTATTTTAATGGTAAATTATTTAAAAATACACATTAAAATACTTTTTTAATTATAAAATAAAATATTTGCATCTATTCATATCTCAGTCATGCCACCACACCTATATAAATTCTGTAGTAATTATGGCTGTCAATTTAATGTTAATTTACTGAGATTAATTATTTTTTTAAATAACAAATATATAAAATATAATAATTAAAA
Organism: Gobio gobio; assembly: GCF_949357685.1. Lineage (NCBI taxonomy): Eukaryota > Metazoa > Chordata > Actinopteri > Cypriniformes > Gobionidae > Gobio > Gobio gobio. The sequence continues at coordinate 10,379,316 of NC_137112.1, read as the reverse complement.
AAAAGATTATATGTAAAGTTATCGGGGCTGACAAATGTTAATTTACCTTAGACTAATTATTTCAAAATACTTTTTAAAAAAATGATAAAAAATATATAAAATAAAAAAAGTTTTTTATTAATCATGCCACCTTTTATGTAAATTCTGCAGTGAGTAGGGCTCAAAATGTAATGTTAATACATATTAACAATATTTATATAATATATAATATAATATAATATTATTACCACTTAACATTGATTTCTGAACTTGGAGTGGTCTCTTTCCAGAGCTGTATAATGTATATATATATTTATATATATATATTGCCTGTAATGGGTTGGGTTAGAAGTAGGGATGGTCTATAGTATTTATTATTATCCAAATTTAACATAAAATATAAAACATATGAAATATGATGGTATAAGCCATATTGCTATGTTTTTGGGGACTAAAAGCTACATAAAAGAGACTGAACAATGTCTTATTTCACAAACAACAATAACAAAAACTGTGTCGTGTGAGAAGGTGTGGTATAATAATGTGGTAATGTGGTATAATAGAAGGTGTGGTATAATATTTATTATCATATTCAAAAAAAAATAGAAGTCAATAGGAGGTTCCCATGATAACAAAACTAACAAAGCTGTCTTCAGTACTACCTGAATAACTTTACAGTTATTATAATTAGCTTAATTTAAGAACAGTAGTCACCTAGTATGATACAAAAACACACGTGTGTGTGTGTGTATGTGTGTGTGTGTGTGTGTGTGTGTGTGTGTTTGTGTGTGTGTGTGTGTGCGCGTCTCCACACAGCAGCTCTGATCTCGAGTCCAGTAAGCTCACCGCAACATTCTGATATTCAAAAACAGTGAGCACAGTGGAACTCGCTTTTCAAAGTTGAACTTAGCCTTAGCCTAAACGATTATAAAGATGTGTATATGGGTTATAACTTGTGGTGAGAGATTGCAGGGACTGAAGCTATTGTAATGCACATGCGTTGACTGCCTGCATAAGCTATATGTACAACTGTGCATGTAAAACCAAGTATACTTTGGGCTTTATTGTGTTTAAGTGTGTATACATGTATACAAGAAGTTACCTGTTTCCTCCCAGCGAGTCCTGCAGCAGGCGTGTGAGTTTGGAGTCTCTGTACGGCACATGACCCGCCTTCTTACTCTGATCTCCCAATGCACTGATCACATTACCCAGGGCCAGCTGCCAAACACACACACACACACACACAGAGAGAGAGAGAGAGACCCGGTCACGCTCCATCGCATGCTGCTATCTAAGATTAAAAGCTTTTAAATGGGCTCTCTTACAAATGAGTAAGTAGGCTCTAAAAACAAAAGCTCTATTCAGCTCAGAACAATGGCACTTCTTGGCTTTCCTCCAGGCTTTAGCTCTTCTTCACAACTCTCCCACAATGAAATTACCTTTACTTTCCTTCATCTACTCTGACAACTACTCTAACCCAGCAGTGATGAATGTAAGAGGAGGCACACTAATGCGAATCGAATATCACACCATAGTTAACATGGAAAAACACGACTCAGCTAAAAGGACCTTCACAATTATGATAATGAAGCCCAGGTATTTTGTAAATCCCTGACAAAGCCAGTTTCATGGTGTTGAGGTGTTGGCTTAGTGCTCATCTGAGAACTTTCTTGAGCGTTTATCTAGTCATGGTTAAAAAATAATTCAGTCATAATCTACACACTCTCATGTTGCTAGGGAAAGTTGTGGACAAATCTACTTGTTTACCATTTTCATAATAATTAATTGTTTAATTCCATAATTATTTTAACTTTTTAACTATATATATCAGGGCCGTAACCATCACTTGAACATTGGGGGGTGGGGGGGATTTTTTATTTTTTATAAAGCATGAAGTAACAGAACAGTGACCAAAACTCTAGATCTATTTCTAGTTGGGAAATAATCATTTTGGGACTATTTGCAAATAATATTTGCATTAATTAGCGTCAAATACATTATTAGTCCCGAGATTCTTCCCTACATAGATCTGGTATTAACATTCATATTTCCTAGTGGTCAGGTGGCAGAATTTTTGTAAACCGTATCGAAGGTTACGGGTTCTAATCCGCCCTCATATAGTTTTTGTTCTTCAATAAAATCAAAAATGTTCAATAATTGTATATTAAGAGCACGGACACGTTTTTGTGTGCATTTTGTTTTGTGACTTCACCAGAAAGAAAAGGGTCCCTGCAATGGCATCAAGCGATAGATTGATGCGCTTGTCTGGGTGAAGACTGTGAACGAGCCAAAAGAGAACGTAAACCCCGCCTACTTTGATTTGATTGGTCATCTAAATCATTTTGACATTGACGAGCGCTGTTAGACCTGAGGCAGACCAGACAAAAATAAAAAAAATTGCATAATGGAGTGCAGGAGAGCAGTGCAAGAATTTCAAATATCGGTGGCAAATTATTGGGGGGGACTTTTCCCCCTCAGTGTTATGGTGGTTACGGCCCTGATATATATAATAAATAAAAAAATACTATAAATATAGTTTGATGGGTTTATTATTTATTTAATAAAATAAAAACTACAATGACAAACTCGCTAAACAAACATAGAACATTTATTAACAAAATTAAAAAGCATGGCAAACACCACAAAGGTGAGTGTGTGAATTATAAGTGTTGCGACCTTCATCAGATAAAGGTTATCATTAATGTTTGCAGGTTCCCTATTATCATTGGGTTTAAATCCAAAATATTGCCAAATAGGAGCTTTTACATTTGGCTTTGAAAGCACATCTTCCGCCATCGTCATGTCAGTCAGCTCGCCTCACTCTCGTCACGTGATAAATGAAATCGGACTCCTGCTGCTCATCTGTGCTGTGACTCTTGTTCAGCTCAGTTTTTAATTGTAGTGTCTGTTCCCTAACTGAACTAAATGATTTTTATTACTATAAAAAAAAAAATCGAAACAACAGTCCTATCCCCATTATAGTTGGAACTGGAAGAGTCTGCGTACCAGGCCACAGTTGATAGAGATGCCCTCTCTCGCTCTCTCTCCCGTGGCTCCTGTGCGTTTGAGACGTTCCGATCCCGCCAGGTCCACAAAGTGAAACTTAGCAGTGAGCGTCTCGTACTCGGGCTGGGAGATGGAGCTATCAGATACACCGTTCATCTCTCCGTTCACCTGGAGTGAAAGAGGGAAGAGTAAAGAAACAATGATCTTAAATGACATGTGCAATCTTCAACATTTCTGCATTTTCGGTTTGCACGGACATGTTCAGTGTTGATGTTTCTAATGCCAGTGGTTTTATATAATTACTTTGCACCGCAGCAGTCTGATTTTAAGACTTTAAAACTCGCGACCTGCTTATACTTGCTAACGGCTTTGTAATCCAGTAGTTTAAGTCTAGAGCTCTCAACATGATGTATGCAGCTTTAATTAATATTCACATGCATTGTCAGCTGGTCTTGACAAGCAGTGCTTGTTTTCTAAAGCAGCTCATGATGGTGTTGATGTCTCTGGCAGGGCCGTACCAGCTGTGGCTGCGGACACACTCTCATCTGGCAGAGGTGGATGGTGAAGATGGCATGAGAGCGGGAGCTCTGGGCGTTCATCTGCGTGCTGGCGGTGGTGCGGGACAGAGCGCCCAGCTTCAGACACTGCAGGAGCTGAGGAGAAGTTCAGCAGGTGTGAGGGTGACAGAAACATCTACAGTGGACCGTTTATTTAGTCACCAAAGCTTTTCACTGTCTAGCTCAAGCCATCTCAATAAGAGCCATTTAAAAGAAATAAACATTAAGTAAACAATAAAACTACATTTGGATAGCATTTCACTTCTGTGATGCGTCATTTTTCTGAGTGAAAGCAAATATTCAATGGGAAATATTGTAGGGTGAAGCAGTCACAGAAGTTATCAACAAACTACTACTTCCAATGTGATTTTACACTGTACTACACGAAAACATTGATGTTTAAATAAATAGTAATAATAATAATAAATAAATAATAATAATATTGCAGAAATCCTAGTCATCCTCTAAATTAAATATTAATAAAAAATATGTAATATATAATATATATAACTACAACTACTATTAATAATAATAATAATATTTGACATTATAGTACGTTTTAGCACTAGTATTTATATATATATATATATATATATATATATATATATATATATATATATATATATATATATATATATATATATATATATATATATATATATATATATATATATATATATATATATATATATATATATATATATATATATATATATATATATATACACACACATACATACACGCACACACAAAAACCATATAATTAACATTAATAACGATTAATAACGATAATATGTAATATTATATTATTATTATAGTAGTAGTACTTGTCATCTATATTAAATAATTGTTGTTAATATTTAATATACACTACAACTACTATTCATAATACTAAGAATTAACATCATATTAATATTAGTATATTTTAAATATTGTGTTATTTATTATTAAAATATATATTAAATATATAGTACTACCACTACTAATAATAATAATAACAATAACAATAATAATAATAATAATAATAATAATAATAATAATAATAATAATAATAATAATAATAATAATAAACATTATATTATTTGTTGTATTACAATTAAACAAACATTGTTATTATTAATAATAATAATAATAATAATAATAATAATAATAATAAAACTTGTTTAAATAAGATGCTTTGAGGGTCATATTTGTATATCACTTCTTGCAGTGATATCCAAAGTAATATTATAATATTAATTACAATAATACATATTAATTACAAAATGAATATATTGAAATAATATTTATTAAATGCTTCAGTTCGTCACTGTGTTTTCAACCTAATTATATTAAAATGATGGAGCTTTCTACTCTAATTGTTGGTTTAAATGCAGTTAGCTTGACTAGATTTAAAACTACTAACTTGTAGCAAGACTAGCTGCCATTTTTAATATAATATATTATTGGGTTAAAATGATTTTTCTCTGTTTAGACCGTGGCAAAATGTACACAGCTTTACATTTTTTTGAATGGTGTGCACTTGTGCACTAATGAACCGTGCACACTAATACCAAGATTTCTTTAAAGAAACAAAATACTGTCAATTTTAATTTCATGTAGACAAATGACTCCTGCAAGATAGCCCAGGCTGGACGAGTCCACAGCGGACAGATATCTGACCTCCTCCTCGGAGCTGACCAGCCGGGAGGTCACTCCTGTGGTGTAGATCCCTCCGCTCCCATCCTCGTGGATCTTAATGTTGGACTTCCTGCTTCGAGCCTCAGGATCGCGTGCACTGTCAAACAGGTCCAGGATCTCCTCGTTATAGAGCTGCAGGACAAATACACACACTCTGTGACCTTCAGGGGGCAAAGGTCAAAAGGCCAGAGCCCTGCATCTTTGACCTCGGGAAGCCCAGAGACCACACAAGCTGATGGAGAAGGAAATGATGAATAATGATAACGTAATTCACGACATAACAGCAAGACTGCAACTGGAGACAGAATGAAAAAAGAGAAAGAATCGAACGGGGCTTTTCCCAGCGTCCCTTCCTTGGGGAAGTGACACAGAGGGACTTGATAAAATCAATTTAGGGTTCGAAGCAATAAATCAAACTGCTAACATAGAAAAACAATGTACAAAGTGCAAAAAGGACTTCTGGAAAGGACGAGACTAATGAAATAAGAGCATCTTAATGCCTTATTAAAGCCGCCCCGGGGGACGCCGTCCGTTCACAGCCGCAGGACGCAAGACAAATCTGACGAGTTCTTCCCCGCGGTGCGCCGACTTTCTGCTGAACAAACAGCAGCCTGTGCCAGACAGCAAGCGGCACGGATCGTTAAAACGCCCTGTTACAGGTTTAAACTCATTACCTAAGCCAGGACTTCACACGAGGAAGGGGGTAATCGGTTTACAGCAACGCTGCTGTCTGTACACCCTGGCAGCTGAGCGCCTCCTCCTCGCCTGATGTCGGCGCTAATGACTGATATTGAATAAATATGGACTTGCGAGGGGGTTTTCTCCATGTCCCTCTCAATCACAATCGTTACGAGACGATGAATCGAGTCAAGAAGACACTGGGACTCCAGTCATCTGCCAACAGCTTGGAAGAGCCAGGAATTGCATTCGTCTGAAAGTAGAATGTCATATACACCTAGGATGACTTGAGGGTGAGTAAATCATTTTTGGGTGAACTATCCCTTTAATGCAGAATGTTTTACAAGAAAATGCTATTTCAGTCATTCTACTTAAAGGTGAAGTATGTATTTTTATGTTAAAATACATTCTCTGAACCCAGTTTATTGTTCAAAGGCTACTATTAGTATGCCATTGATCTCCCAGGCACCATCTAAACATCGAGAGCAGTCCTCTAAGATCTGTCTCTTTCCAGTTCAACCAATAGCGAGAGTTTGGAGCGTGGCTACTGTACAGCTTCAGGCTTACTGAAGGTCAAGCCAAAATTCACTGCATTTGGACCTTCAAAGAATAAACAGAGCATGAACACGTCACAGCGAACAGGGCATTGTGATGCAAAGCACTACAATGGACGCTTCAATGCCATCATCATCATCATGCACACGTTCAGAAAGACAAATATACCAGTTTATAATGTTTACTTGGTGTCTAGTGTAGACAGACTCACACAGTTGTGGTGCATCATGTCAAAAAATGCAAATATGGTGGATGGTTTTATCTTAAGCGATACACTTGGGTTCAGTCTAGACAGTGTCTACTCAATTGCTTATTCGTGACGCATAGCAACACAGCTAAGTATTGCTAATATGTTGGACCTTTTATGGAAAGTAGCCTATATTCAGGGGTGCACATAAACAATGCGCAGCAAAAAACGTGGAGGGAAGCGCTTTTGAATACCAACATTTTTGGGGACATGGACACATTTACTTACAGGAGTAGGATTTTTTTCCATCTATGGTAAGATAGCGATCATGATAAGCGTGTTTATTAATTATTAGGGGAGCAACGGATTGCAGTTGCTGTACATTCCAGGCCCCGCGGTTCGGCACGCATGTGATTCACGGATTAACTGCTAAGTTTAACCATCATAGAGTGAAAGTTTATCATTTGGACGTGTTTTGTCTTACCAATTTACACATTAAAACGCTTTAAAGCGCAGAAGAAGAGGCGAAAATCGCTGTTATCTGTGCGCACAGCCGCACACAACGACTTCAACAGACACATACACACAAAATTCTCTCGGTTATGTAATAAGTGAACAGTTGAGAAAGAAACTGGATGCGTGTCAGTATATTAGGTCCGTGCATTTAGTCTTAAAGTAGCCTAACAGCAGCCTAATATTCCTGCTGTTGTCTGTCATTAAAAGATTAGTTCACTTTTAAATAAACTTTTGCTGATAATTTATTTCACCCCCATGTCATCCAAGATGTCCATGTCTTTCTTTCTGCAGTCGAAAAGAAATTAAGGTTTTTGATGAAAACATTCCAGGATTTTTCTCCATATAATGGACTTCAATGGGCTCCAAACGGTTCAAGGTCCAAATTACAGTTTCAGTACAGCTTCAAAGGGCTTTAAACGATACCAAACGATGAATAAGGGTCTCATCTAGCAAAACGATCAGTTTCTGTGAGAACATTAGCGCTTGTACGGATCAATGGAATGAGGCATCTACGATCGATATATCTATGACCACGCTCGTATTTTGACCTCACTTAGCGGAAGTTATGGCGGAGCTCAGAGATGATCACGTTCGCCTGATAAGAGGTAAAATAATAGCATAAATACTGCTCGGTTTCTCACAGAAACTGATCGTTTTGCTAGATTTAGACCCTTATTCATCGTTTGGTATCGTTTAAAGCCCTTTGAAGCTGCACTGAAACTGTCATTTGGACCTTGAACCGTTTGGAGCCAATTGAAGTCCATTATATGGAGAAAAATCCTGGAATGTTTTCACCAAAAACCTTCATTTCTTTTCGACTTTAGAAAAAAAGACATGGACATCTTGGATGACATGGAGGTGAGTAAATTATCAGCAAAAGTTTATTTAAAAGTGAACTAATCCTTTAATGTTAATAAAATAAAAAGTATACAAAAAGATGAACCTAGGGGGGGCGCTGTTTCTGGCAAGTATGTAAGACGTGTTTCCCCGCGGCTCTGAGAGAAAGTGCTTCATTTAAGCATTTATTTGCACAGTTTTGTATAATTTCTTTTACAAGTTGTTAAACTAGTTTACTAACATTCGAAGGATCACTTATTTTGACTGTAAGTCACGAGTATGTCGTCATCTTGAGCGAAAACCGATGCGGGTAAGAGCGGCCGCGGCAAAACTGCACACTCGCCGGAGGATGCTGAAGGGGCCTCAGCAAACATCAACCCTACCGATAGTTCATCTGCAAACATAACTCTCATTCAGGGCATGTTGGAGTCGGTCAAAAATGATATTTGCAAGAAAATTGACTCATTATCATCGGACTTACGGTCAGAGATTAACACGGTCAGACAAGAAGTTAAGGACTGGTTAGGCCCTTTGCAGCAGAAAGTGGACGCTAATGCTGACACTGTCAGAGAATTGGAACGTTCAGCATCTGATCACAGTGATCGCATAACTGAAATGCAATCCGCGATTTCCACGCTCCAAAAACAGGTGGTACAACTGGATGCCAAATGTGAAGATCTGGAGGGAAGATCCAGAAGGAACAATATTCGCCTCGTTGGATTACCTGAGGGAGTTGAGGGTTCGCATCCAACTGACTTCATCTCTCAGCTTTTGCAGAGCTTGCTGCATTTCCAGGAGAAACCTCTACTAGACAGGGCACATCGCACACTGCGCGAGAGGCCAAGGAAGGGGGAGCCCCCCCGTCCCCTTATCATAAGAGTTCACTACTTTCAAGCCCGTGATGAGATTCTACGACGCGCCGCGCAGTTATCTCCTCTGATTCACGATGGGAATAAGATATCTGTCTTTGCGGATTACACAACGGCTGTTGTGAAGAAACGAGCTGCTTTCAAAGACTCAAAACGTCTCCTTCACTCATGCCCCGGGGTTAAGTTTGGCCTTCTGTTTCCCACTGTGTTGCGGATCACTCTATCCAATGGTGCTGTACACAAGTTTGAGGACCCGGCCGCCGCATCGGACTTTATAAAAAAAACTGTCTTACCTGCAAGTACCTGAGGTAAATATCATGTAGTTAGATTGGCTTTAAACATTTGCTCAAGGTGCATTGACAGAACATGACTAAATAGTGTCATTCGGCTCGATAACTTGCCTTCGATTGTTATTTCTTTTAGTATAATTGTGGTAGTTTAACAGGTCCACATGTTATTGGTGTTATGGAGGAAGTTTAATTCTGTTTATATTGCTTTGTGCTAATTTTATTTCTTTGATTTTATTATTATTATTATTATCAATGCACCTTCTCCCAGGCGGCATAGAGTTAATTGTAGCTGTCTGAGTGTTAAAGGTAAAGTGCATGTGTCCCGTTTGGGGAGATGCTTCTGCCAGGGAGGGTGGGTGGGAGAAAAGGGGTTCTGTTGCTGTTCTTGTAGGTGTTTTTTTTTTTTTTTTTGTCTCTGCTCAATTTTTGTTAATTTCACAGCAAATAATTATTCCACATTCAAAATTTGATCCATATCGTGTATGACACAATCTCAAATGACGCAGTATCTAAGTGGGAGGAATTTCACATTTGTAAGTTGGAACTGTAATGGAGTGAACAATCCTGTTAAGCGCAGCAAGATAATACATCACCTCCAGCAGTTAGGAGCCCACATTGTCTATCTTCAAGAAACACATCTTAAAGTTCATGACCACCTATTGCTAAGGAGAAGATGGGTTGGGCAGGTATTCCACTCCAAATTTCAGGGTAAAGCTAGGGGATAGGGGCTGCAATTCTTATACACAGGTCAGTTCCTTTTGTGTGCTCTGATGTCATAGCAGATCCCAATAATAATAATAATTTGTTACATTTATATAGCGCTTTTCTAGGCACTCAAAGCGCTTTACATATATAGAAGGGGGAATCTCCTCAACCACCACCAATGTGCAGCATCCACCTGGATGATGCGACGGCAGCCATTTTGCGCCAGAACACCCACCACACACCAGCTGATTGGTGGAGAGGAGGCAGAGTGATGAAGCCAATCTGTATATATGGGGATGATTAGGAGGCCATGAAGGAGAGGGGCCAATGGGCAAATTTGGCCAGGATGCCGGGGTTACACCCCTACTCTTTATCGAAGGACATCCTGGAATTTTTAATGACCACAGAGAGTCAGGACCTCGGTTTAACGTCTCATCCAAAGGACGGTGCTTGTTACAGTATAGTGTCCCAATCACTATACTGGGGTGTTAGGACCCACACAGACCACAGGGTGAGCACCCCCTGCTGGCCTCACTAACACCTCTACCAGCAGCTACCTGGTTTTCCCAGTTGGTCTCCCATCCAAGTACTGACCAGGCTCAGCCCTGCTTAGCTTCAGTGGGAAACCAGTCTTGGGCTGCAGGGTGATATGGCTGCTGGCAATGGGAGATTTGTCATTGTCACAGGTAAAATCAGTAATTTCCCAGTTATTCTCGCTAATGTTTACGCGCCTAACTGGGATAACGATAATTTTTTCAGACATTTATTTTCTGTACTGCCGGATACCTCCTCCCAACATCTTATTTTGGGAGGTGATTTTAATTGCTGGATTAAACCCAAACTAGACCGTTCCTCTGTTAGGCATAATACACCATCAAAGTCTGCAAAGGTGATTCAATCTTTTATGGAGGAGTTTAAGGTCTCGGACCCTTGGCGCTTTTTTAACCCGTCTGGGAAAGAATACTCTTTCTTTTCTCAGGTTCATCACACTTTTACTCGGATTGACTTTTTTTTGATAGATAACAGGTTAATTTCTTCAGTTGAGCTATGCTCATACAATGCTATTGTCATTTCAGATCATGCCCCAGTTAGTATGAAGATTTGTATTAAGGAACTTGATGGTACACGGCCACCGTGGCGTTTAAATACCCATTTGTTGTCAGATGAGCATTTTGTGGAATTTGTGTCTAATCAGATAGATATGTTTATATTAACAAACAAGTCTTCAGATGTTTCAGCATCTCTCCTTTGGGAAACTATGAAGGCATACTTAAGAGGGGAAATCATCTCATACACTGCATATAAAGAAAAAATGAGGAAACGTAAATTATCAGAGATTGTTCAGAAAATTGCCCATATAAGATCGTATCTATGCAGTTTCTGCATCCCCAGATACATACAGGGAACGTCTTGCTTTACAGGCAGAATTTGACGTTCTTTCATCATGCTATGCAGAGAATTCAATGCTTAGATCCAGATACAAGTACTATGAAGAGGGTGATAAGGCAAGTAAACTGCTGGCCCATCAATTAAGACAGGATTCATCCTCTCATCTCATCCCTCAGATTCAAACCTCATCAGGGTTAACAACAGATCCTCAGCTAATTAATGATCATTTTAAAGAACATTTTATTTCTCTATATACATCTGAACAAACTGATAACCCCCTTGCTTTTGATGCTTTTTTTAGCAAACTAAATATACCCACTATCGACTCTGCTGCTCATTTGGAAGAACCTATAACTATAGAAGAACTCACTCGAGCTGTTACTTCTATGCAAAATGGAAAATGCCCAGGGCCAGATGGGTATCCGACAGAGTTTTATAAAAAATTCTTAAACAAATTGGCACCCATGATGATCGACATGTATGTTGAATCATTTGATTCACTAAAGCTCCCTCAAACACTCAATCAGGCTTTTATCTCTTTGATATTAAAGAAGAATAAAGATCCCTTACATTGCACTTCTTACCGCCCAATCAGTCTTCTTAATGTTGACTTTAAACTTTTATCAAAATTGTTGGCAGTTTGTTTAGAGTCCATTTTACCATCCATCATATCTCCGGATCAGACTGGGTTTATTAAAAATAGACATTCTTTTTTTAATATTAGGAGACTGTTTAATATTGTATACAATCCCTCTACTTCTGTTGTCCCAGAGGCTGTAATTTCATTAGATGCAGAGAAAGCATTTGACCGGGTGGAGTCGAAGTATCTTTTTTATACTTTAGGAAAATTTGGTTTTGGTCACAAATTTATTTCTTGGTTGAAGTTACTGTATTCTGGCCCAGAAGCTTCTGTCAGAACCAATAATACTCGTTCAGGATATTTTCCTCTCCACCGGTCCACGCGCCAGGGATGCCCTCTGAGTCCGCTTCTCTTTGCCATTGCTATTGAGCCCCTCTCTATTGCACTGCGATCTGAGTCTTCTATAATGGGCATAAATAGATTAGGTACAGAACAAAAGGTGTCTTTGTATGCGGATGACCTTCTTCTCTATATTTCAGATTTGGATAGGTCAATACCTACGGCACTTGGTGTCTTAAAGACCTTTGGTTCAATTTCTGGTTACAAATTAAATCTTAGCAAGAGTGAGATTTTCCCACTGAACTTGGCAGCTAGGAAATACCCTTTACATACATTTCCATTTAAGACCTCCCAACATAGATTTACCTATCTTGGAGTTTGCATCACAGATACATTTAAAGACCTTTTTAAATATAACTTTGCTAATTTGCTTCTCCAGATGGTGAAAGATTTTGAGCGCTGGTCACTGCGTCCCCTGTCCTTAGCTGGAAGAATCAACTCGGTTAAAATGAATATCCTTCCAAAATTCTCTTATTATTTTCAGTGCATACCCATTTTCCTTTCTCAAAATTTTTTTCATCAAATTGATTCCCTAATTCTGGGTTTTATTTGGAATAAAAAGATCCCCAGAATTCATAAGGCTTTTCTTCAAAGACCTAAAAAACTTGGGGGAATGGCCCTACCTAACTTTCAGTTTTATTACTGGGCTACAAACCTTAGGGTCATGCAATACTGGTTAAATCAAGATTTTTTTCACGATTCATTTGTATGGCTCAACATGGAAGCTACCTCATGTATGCCTACTTCGCTAGCAGCCTTAGTACATGCTCCCATTAAATGCTCATCCTCCCCTTATACCAAAAATATTATTGTTAAAACGACATTGAGAATCTGGAGGCAATTCAGACGCCACTTTGGTTTACAAACCTCCTCTATTTCGGCACCTATATCAGCAAATTTTGTTTTCGTTCCATCATTAATGGATAGGACTTTCTCCCAGTGGTCGGCGTTGGGTATTATAACATTTAAGGATTTTTATATAGATAATGTATCTGCGTCCTTCCAGCAATTACAGGAAAAATATGCATTGCCCAAACAAAATTTTTTTAGATATTTGCAGGTTCGTAGTTTTGTTCGGGATATACACCCTCAGTTTCCCAGCCTCCCTAGTGTCACTCCTATTGACTCCTTCCTCAAATTAATCCATGTTTTGAAGGGTATGATTTCACATTTTTATGAAGCAATCTGCTCCTTACGTGGAAGCTCACTTGCATCTATTAAATCTCAGTGGGAGGAGGACATAGGAGAAAATATTTCAGAAGAATTATGGGAAAAGATTTTAGGTCGTGTGCACTCCTCATCCTTCTGTGCCAGACATTGTCTGATGCAGTGTAAAATCCTTCATCGCACCCACTGGACCAAAGTTAGACTTTCTAAAATATATTCTGAGGTAGATCCCATCTGTGATCGCTGTCATCAAGCCCCTGCATCTACTGCGCATATGTTTTGGTCTTGTCCATCTCTACATAAATATTGGTCTCTGATCTTTAAAGGGGTGGTAAAACACATTCTTTTGAAGGCTTGACTGTGTTTGTGGGGTGCACTGTAACATGTGTTCATGCTTCGTTTTAAAAAAAATTGCCTTATTTTTCATATATTTGACCTTTATTCTACACTGCTCTGTCCCTCCTTGTAAAACGGTCTGATGCTTTCCGGGTTGTATGAAGCCAGTCCCTCAAAAATACGCGATGGGCTCAGATTGGTTAGCTGGCCCAGTGTGTTGTGATTCGCTAAACGCCTAGTGCACGTATGTCGGAAACGTCACGCCCCTTACCTTTATCGGAGGCTGTGCTTTGGTCAGTGTTAGAAACAACGGCGTCAATAAAACCATACCAATCTGAGCCCGAATCAGACCCAGAACATTTGAGTGAAGATGATCGAGCAGAACCTGTTCAGTCCTCAAGAGTAAAGACTGCGGATCTATAATGATCGCTACTGAATGGCACTTTAACTTTTGTATTTTTAGAACGATTATAGCCAAATATCTGTCACAAGAACTAACCCAAAACAAACACTAAGCACTGGCTTTAACTAGTAAGTTAGCCAAATCACACACAGAACCATGTTTAGCATGCCTGTAGATAAACAATACATAAAAGCTCTAATCAAAGAATCATTTACACTAATGCCAGGTTCGCTGTTGAGATTTTAACGTTAGTGTTTGTAACGATAGGTGTTCGTCGGATAATGTTAAGTATGAATGAGCATTTAACAGACTGGTTTGCAGAACAGCGCTGTCATCTGTTTACTTCCTTGCTACAACCTATTACAGGAAAACACATCGATGAAAAATAAATCAGACTTACATGTTGTGGCCCGTGAACAGCTTCTGTTTGTAAATCCAGCTTTCAGGACAAGCCGTTGTGCATATCCTGTATTGAACTCGCGAAGTTTGTGGAAGTTTGTGTTGTCCTCCGTGAAATGTGCAGCGCGCGCGTCATGCATCCACGCACCGGCAGTGTTTTTTTCACGCAGCTGACGTTGTGCAAATCTGGCATTGAAATCGCGAAGACGGTGGATGTTTTCCTCTGTTAGATGTGCTGCAGTGCAGGGAGCCCTGCGCGCGCCTGATTCCCCGCTGACTCAAACACACGTGCATATAACATGTTTTATTTTAAACGCTCTGCAACGCACCCCCGTCCCTATGAAGGCTGAACAGAGCAAGTACCCCAGACCTGCAATCCGGATGAAAATAACAGCGTTTCCTTGGCATCGCGGCAACAACACTCCAGCCTACTATACCACAACAGCGCCGCGATACAAAATGGCCTCACCCCCCCTTATTTCATATTCCCCGGAGGAGGGGTTTATGTAAATATTGGGCCTGGTGATGTCAGCAAAACCTGGGTGAATGTGTGTAGTCGCCTGCTGGCCGTTTGCTGTAGTTCTTAGAAACTGATTTCTTTAAAAGCAAATATCTCCCTTTGCTTTAAACTTTGAACGTTGTAACTTTGCAGATGTTGTTTATGCTCAAGCAGCAACATTACACGTTAGCTAAAGTTAGAATAGTGAAATCGTGGTTTACCACCCCTTTAAAACATTATCTGATGTTCTTGGAATTTATGTTAATCCTTTACCTGTCACAGCTTTATTTGGTACGCTCTCTCTTTCAATTGACATGCCCAAGTATAAGACTGATTTTGTAGCCTTTGTCACTCTTCTGGCAAGACGCCTAATTTTAATAAATTGGAAATCGCCTACACCTCCTACTCATTCTTCATGGATCAATGATATCTTTACTTTCATCAAACTAGAAAAAATCAGACATACAATGAAGGGATCTTCTGATAATTTCTATAAAATTTGGGGCCCCTTCCTAGATTGTGTACGAAAGTGAAATGGTTAAGCGCCTGTTAATATCGCTTTAGCATGTGATATTAATTGGAATATGTTTTTGGATGACCAACCCCTTTTCTTCTTTTTTTTCTTTTGTGTATGTATATGTGTTTATATATGTGTTTATATATGTGTTTATATATGTGTTTATATATATATATATATTTGTTATGTTGTTGTTCTTGTTTATTATCTGTTTTATTCTCACATACGAAATGTTGTTTTGACCCAATTTGCCAATGTCATAATTGTATATTTCCTTTGTTTAATTGCTCAACTTACATTCAACCTTTTTCTAGCTCTGTTTGCTCTTTGGACGTCTCTATAACACCAATGAGACAGAGTTAATTACGTATTGATGATATTACATTGGTATCTGGAATTGTGTAATGTATTCTGTTAATATGGAAAAAATCTAAATAAAGTTTGGGAGAAAAAAAAAAAAAAAGATGAACCTATATTTGCTACCTTACTAACCTATATTCTGCATGCGAGAGGGGATTTTCATGTCTCATTATAATAAAAAGCACGTACAGACCCTGCCTGTCATCTTTGATGCACATTCACTTATCTAAGATGACAACAGAGACTTTTGACCCAAAGCCAGATGTTGACTTGTGGATGCAAATAGCAAATCACAAGCTTAACCAGGGAGAAAGAAGCAGGCCTACATCATCATCTGCCATGTTCGAGAGAAATGAAGATAGTGAAGAGAGCAGTCACGAGGAAAGGATTTGCATAGCTTCAGGGCTCCAGAGTGCGACTAAATGGTCGCATTTTGCGACTAAAATTTGAGAGTGTGCGACTGAATTTTAAATCCAGTCGCACATGTACGACCAGTAAATTTGCCTGCAGTCGGTACTGGAGAAACTATTCCTATAGCCGTGTTCAGTGCCGTGTTCGTCGAGCTCATCCTTCCCTTCACAGCCTTGCGCTGTCATTTCTCCTTAAACCTAAACTAAACGTCAGATTCAGTGATTGTTGTAAACTGCAGTCTCTACTGTTGCTAAACTGCGGGATGTGTTTGATAATAAAGAGATATTAAATGCACAATAATCCGCGCAAGAGACGCTGTTTCCAACTTCAAGGCGGCGTGTGTGCTGCGAAATGGACCGACTTGCACTTTATATTTTAGGCTTCGTGTGCGTCTAAACCAGTGGTCGGGAACCTATGGCTCGCGAGCCACACCTGGCTCTTTGACAAAAATAATGTGGCTCAGGTCTCTCACCCTTTACCAACAAATTATCGATAAAAAAAATTAGACGCATCAACTGAGATCCGCTCTCTGCAGAAAAAAAGCTGCCAGTTACAATTCCCTTGTACAGCCTACCGAAGTTAATGAAACATATGATAATAGCTAATATTCAAGTTGTACCGGCCGTGCGCGTTCAGTGCTGTTCACGAGTGTCACGAGTCGCGACAGCAATCAATAACCACTTGCGTTTCTGTGGTAACAGCTTCTGCACTGGGATTCACGCAGCTGTTGCTTGTTAAAGGTAACTGAAAACCATTTTTTGAACAGCAGCGAAAATGTAAAAGTAGGCTATATAAACGTTAATATATCCTTTTATTGAAACTGGTGCTCTGCTGTGGAAGAGACATTTCGAAACATCACCCGCGGGTAGCCTACTTTCGCTTTTGCCGCAGAGACCCTTGTGATAAATAAATGTGTATTTATGATAATCCACGCAGATTTCAGTTGACGAAAACAAATGATAAAAGCGTGATAAGTCACGAAAGACAACTGAATTACTGACAGGATGCTGTGCACGCGCTCCGAGCGCAACACGGACAAGCACAGCTTTGTCCTCGGCTGCATGTCAAATTAATAGGCTACAGAAATATATCAAAATGATATGTCGAGTATTCACGTTAACACAGTAGATGTAAGCACTGTGTGCGTTCACAAACACGAAGAGGATTTATAACTCAACCTCACAAAGCCCTGCACAATTAATTCCATATTGCAACTTATTTATTGTTTGCTGCATATGTGTTTGTTTTTAGTTATGGACCTAATAATTACTATTGTTGAAATTTTATTGGGAAAAAAAAGCTTGTTTTTTAATAATAATTTAATATTATTTTTTCTGTGGCTCTTTTGGAAAAATGCATTAACCAAAAATAAAAAAAATGGCTCTTTGGTCCAAAAAGGTTCCCGACCCCTGGTCTAAACCATCAAATACACAAATAGCCTGTGTCAAAATGACCGGATTGGAGAGTAGTTACTTTAACAGTTTATATCTTAAATGAGCGTAAATAGTTTGGAGAAAAAGGAGAATATGATAGTTTTAGTTCTGCATTCGGTCTTAAAGGGGCAGCGTCTAATAAACCTGCTGACGATTGAGCCATTAATTCGAATCGAACAAAAGGCAAATAGAAAATATTCACATCTCTTGAATTAATAACTTTAGCTTTTATAAGCATTAATCTATCAATTTATACAGTGTTATTTTACATTTCATTACTTTATTAGATTTCTTTGTAGGTTTGCTCTTTACTGTAATAATGTTAGCAGACCTTCTGAATGCCTGCACACTGGTCCATTTACAAATAGATGTTTTATATTTTTGTTCAAACTTTGCGGTTTATTTTGCTATAGATAATTTACTTTTCAGATTATAAAGCCATGTTAATTATGTTCTTAATTATGTTATAAGTATAATAAAAGTATAATAAAAAAGAAGCGGTAAGAATACTGTTAAAGTACCGGATCGATAAGCAGTATCGGTAAGAGTAGTAATACCATTAAAACCTTAACGATACCGATCCCTATTAGTAATACAGTGGACATTAGTAGATTTGGTTAGCATGTTGATTTACGGTGTGCGCCCCTAAAATTTTCAGTTGGGGGCCACTGTGCTCCTAGTGAAAAAAGTTAGTCTGGAGCCCTGAGCTTGTAGGATAAATGTGCCAAGTAAAGTGTGAGCACCAAGCAGCATCTCCAGGTGCTTCTTTGAGAACCAGACCAAAAAAGTTATGTGCACCCCTGCATATATTAACCTGTTGAGACATGCCTTCACAAGCACTCGTAAGAGATGTGTTTGTGCGGTTTGAGTTGGGGGAAGGCATGTGACGCACAAAAGGGGCGTTTGCAAGGTTGTTTGAAAATATGCTATTGTTGTAATTTCTCTAGATGCCACTAGTGTCACACAACCATGTACTTCACATGATTTTTTTGAGTGAAAATTGTAAAAAAAAAAAAAAAAATTCCTACACAATCATAATAATTAACACCATAAGGAGACCTAAATGGCAGCAAAACTCCCACTGTTCTATTTATTTATATTTATTCTCACCTCCAAGAACTGGGCGCTGACTTTGAAATCTGGCGGGGGAACGTCGGCGCTCTGTGCCTCTAGTCTGCGCTTTTGGATGCCCTGGAAGAGCTGTTGCACTGCCCGAGGGATGATGCCCTTCTCCTCCTCTGTCACGCTTACGCCAAATCCAGTGCCCATGGTGTAGGTCTTTCCTGAACCAGTCTGCACGACAGAGCAAGACATTCACATGTACACAAAACACACATTTACAACTAGTGATTAAGCGACTGGGCAATATTTTTAAGATTCATAGAGATTCATTTTAAGATTCATTTTAAGAAGTCATTTTAAGATTCTTCTCAGCATCAAAGCTTTGTCCATGGTTAATTTTTTGTTTGAAAAGATTTCTTGGGTACGTATTCAATTAACAATTTTGAATACGTCTCATTTGCTGTTATTAAATTTTATTATATAATGCATTACAGAAATTCTTAAAATTCTTAAATTCTTGACCCACAGTGCTGAAAGCTGCAAAAAAATACTACATTATACATTTTATTAAATGTCATAATATTTAACATTTATAAAAGTGAAGTGATTACACTAATTTCCTTCGATTGGCATAACTTTACAATAAGCAAATATGCTTCAACAATTTGATACAATACTGTTTAAATAAAATGACAAAACTGTAGTTATATCATGAATTACATACATCTTCTATTTAAATTAATATAAAACATAAATCATTACATTATTACAAAAATAATTTAATACAAATTATTGTTTTGAAAATTTGGTAATTTAATATGCACACTGCTTTTTCTCCATCTCAAAGTTATTTATATACAATCTGTTAAATATTTTTAGTCATGATTTTTTGCCAAATGTCTATTTTGGCCGATAACCTAAAAAATATTATAAAGCGTAGCGTCAGTTCGCGTTAGTCAAGCTCGCATCAGCTGACTGTCAGCTATACCTATAGGAATATGAAGTCTATCACAGCATACATATATAAGCTCCTTCAGTACTATCGGCAGCTATCGTGTTTCTCCAGAGCTCATTTACCCTACTCCATCCCCAGCTCCTCCTCTCGTCCAGTCAGGATTTGTTATTCTGATTCCCCTTGAATTTCCGAATCATTTTGTACATTTAAATATTGACATCAATGATATCTGCAATACATTATGTTGGTTGTGTTCTGTTTACCCTAAGGGGGGTTACTGCTGCTCTCCCTGCTCTAGTGGTAATTTCGTCAGACGAGACGAGACTAAATATGTTCGTCAATGACCTTTTTTTCCATGACGAAGACGAAACGATGACTAGACTGCACCAATGTCCAAAAATGCTGACTAAGACTAAATTAACATGCATTGTTGTTGACGAAAAAAGACGAGACTAAAATGTTTTGCATAAAATAAAAACTAAGATAGAACTAAGATCTCTTCATTTTCGTCTACAATCGTCTCTACTTTTTCATCACGAGATAGAATATTCAGCTGTTTAAATATTCCGAAAGAGTTTGCGCTGTTGCTCAAGTACAGGTCTCAGACTCCTGTTGCTGCCAGCCTGTCATCTCGCGGCGGCACGCGCGGTCACGTGGTTCACGTAGCGCTCAATACTTCTAGCGCTGTGTCAATGGTCAATACATTTGAATGGCTTAAGCGGATACACAACAGCTTCACTATACAGGTATTTGCAGCAATTTTTGGTAAACAGTACAGCATAGTGTGCATTGATTATTACGTCAACCACATTTATAGTATCATTTTATAATGGAGAGTGGTGGAGATGCAAAATTGTTTACATTAATGTTAACGTTTTTATTGCATCTAGCCCTCAGGTATTCCTTACTAATTGGTCACACTTATACTCATTGGTGGTCAAATGTGACCATACACCTTACCGATTTTTTAAATAAATAGCCTATATTTTAGTTCAATAATATTTGTTGAATATTTTGAGGAGATCTTTTGGTACTAAATACTATTTGTGCAATAAGTATGGTCCATTAATGACCACTTAAAACGTTTGTCTTCTAATATTTGTATTATTTATATTACAATTAGTGTAGTAATTAAGGTTAAAATAGAGAATTCCAATTCAAATAGGAGAATTAAAGTCATTTTGTGGCTGGAAAAATAATCAATTTTCATTTGTAATGCCATTACCCACTAGTGTCCTGTATGGCTCTTTAATCAATATACATGTAGTCTAGTTGCTCAAAAAAGTATTGCAGATCATAACTGCATTTGTGAAATTTTTAAATGTTAATAATAGTGGATAGTAATGAATGCAAGCAAATATAATTTAACCCCAAAAAAGTTTAAAACAGTGCTAAAAGGCAAACTTATTTTTCCTTATATGTACATGAGGCTATATACTAGGGCTGCAACGACGCGTGCGTGAAATGCGTCGACGCGTCGGCGGCACATTATTTACGTTCTAGAATGGAACAGAAGATCTAGAATAATGGCAGCTTCTGCTCCCGGGCATAGTGAAAATGATCATTTATCATATAAAGCCAGACCGCGACATTCAAAAGTGTGGGAGTACTTTAAACAGAAGCCGAATAAAACTGTGCTTTGTTCGCTCTGTAACGCCGGTTTCACACTGCGCGCGGTGGCAGAGCAGGTGCTGTGCGCGTGGAGAGCGGGAGCTTTCACACTGCAGTCAGTGTTGCCAAGTCCGCTTTTTTTCCGCGGAATTGGGCTACTTCTACACTGTTGCCGCGGGCTGTGTCTCATGTCCGCGGGTTGAAGCAAAAAAAAAACACATATTTAACCCCCCGAACGCGATGTTTACCAGAGAACCTCCCCGAAACGCGATTGGGCTTGTTTTGGGCTAGTTTTGAGTAACGACTGGGTGGGTTTTGTTGTGTAAACCTGGCAACCCTGCTGCCAGTGTTTGTCTCGCTGAACCGTGGCGCGTGTATTGCAACAGACGGTCACATTTTCCTGGGTTCTTCTCCGACCCCAGTACGTCTCGTGCTTTTATTTATTATGGGCTGCATATATCTCCTGTTAATGCGACCTGGTTCCGCTCTGTCCCAAACACATATGCATAATAACTTGCTGTATATAGGTAGTTTACATGATTAAAGTAACATTAAAGTTAAGATATGCCTCTAGCTTTAATCATTTAAATGTGTCTTTGAAGTTTGGGCAAAAACTTCTGGCAGCTTTAGTCGTTGTTTATGCACATGTATCTTCAAAATAGACGACTAGTTATAAATAAAAACTATGCTGAAAGCTCCTGTATGTGAACCTTTTGCAGATAAATACAAGTGCATTTTCGTTTACTATTGACACAAATCAATAAGTAAATCATACTCAACTACTATAGTAAACAACTTTTCCTAATTAGGCTTATTCTGTATACATTTTATGATGAATAGTATCATTATATATTATGTTTAAAAAGCTTCTTGTGTTCATATATTTCATTATAAAATGGCATACTATGTACACTACCCTTCCTGAAATACAATTAATATTGTCATCATTCATTGATTTCATGTTAAAATAATATATAAATTCACTACCCTCTTTGAAATACAATAATCAGTAAAAAAGAATAATAAGATTAATCTGGAAAAATAATCGTTAGATTAGTCGACTAATCGAAAAAATAATCGTTAGATTAGTCGACAGAAAAAATAATCGTTAGTTGCAGCTCTACTATATACACATGAATTCATATTGAATCAAGATCGAAATCAATATTTGTGCCCATCGTCTCATAAGCTAATGCTGATTTTAGCAGTTAGCAATGGTGTTGTGGCCCCATACATTATGCAGGTTATGTATTTTATGTAACTTATTTTGCCACACAATATATTGAGTTTTCTTTTGACTAAAACTAGACTAAAATGACAAGACTTTTAGTCGACTAAAACTTAAAGAAAAAAAGATATGTGAAAGACTAAAACTAACAAGGACATTTGGCACAAGACTAAGACTAAATTAAAAATAGGTGACAAAATTAACACTACCCTGCTCTTATCTATGCTAGGCTGCATGGATGCGCAGAGAGTTCTTGCCCAGAACAGAACCATACCACCAGTCCAAACTGTATGCTGCTAATAGTCAATCATATTTGACGATAGTGGTCCTGACAGAAAATTGTTTTATGAAATTTTCAGCTCAAAATTTCAAGCTGCTGAAACTTTGAAGCAACTCTTTATAAGAAGTGTTATTAGTATCAGACAGTGCATATCAGTTATTAATATCAGATAAATGGAATAACAAACAGGGAATTATCACTATAGTTTTCCTCTTTATAAACTGTAAAAAAAAAAAAAAAGCTACTGTGTCCTTTTTAAATAGCACTCGTGTCTCCTGCTGCAGGGTTGCCCATTAGCAGAACTATTCCTGTCAGGTGTTCAAGTGTCCACTCATGTTTTACTAGACTCGCATCTACTATCATACATTTTCTAACACACTGAGTTACAGTTTGAGTGATGAACCCAGAGCGCCGCACAATAGGTGCTCTAAACGTGAAGAGCCTGTGACGAGTGGAACTCACAAGGACGCCCACAGCTGTCGCATCACCAGAGCGCTGAGGGTAAGGTCACGGGGTCACGGCGGACTGATAGTGGCGTGTTAATACTTAGTATTCAGAGAAATGAATTAGGTGACGATATGAATAAAGCAAACAAAATGGCATAATATGATTCCGATAAAGTGTGTGAGCATGTGTGGCCGTCTTTGCTAATCTTTGAACCGTCTCAAACAACTCATCTGCCATTTCTGGATCACAATCTCTGTGTAAACATGCAGGTATACACATCGTTTAATCAAGTGTGGTAGACCTTACTTGTCCATAAGCGAAGACAGTTGCATTGTATCCCTCGAAGCAGCCTTCAATGAGCTTGTGAACGCAGGCGCTGTAGATCTGGTGCTGCTGAGCGTCCAAATCGAACACAAAGTCATACGTAAAGGCCTTGTCTTTACCCAAGAGCACCTGGGGCTCCCCGGGAGTAACCAAGGTGCAGATGTGACATCCCTCGATCTTTTCCTTTGCCATCTGCGGCCGGATCCTGATGGAAAGAACAAAAAAACAATTCTGAGTGAAAAAACTGAACAAGACAACAAAAGGCAAAATATCAAGTACATATACTACATCCATGTCATGTGGGAACTGCTGTATTTGATAAATCTGAGAATAGAAAAGCTACAGACAGAAGAACCTGAGGCAAAAATGGAAATGGTTCAATGTTTATAAAGCCAAACATCTGACAGTATGGCTAGACAACTCTATCTTTATCTCTTAGGTTAATAGTACAGCATTATAAATGGAAACCTTATTAAGTAAAAATAAAAGAAATATCAGAGAGAAATGGAGGTAGATACCGAATCTGTAATGGCTCTTTCACACCGCAAGCGTAAGGGTGTGTACAACATTCACATGTAAATGGTCAACAACACAAATAACCAAGAGAACAGCTCCGATCATGTCGTTTCAGTTATGCTTGATATGTTTACAAGACAGCAAAAAAACCCTACACACTCGGGTTTGATTTGGGTAGTGCTAAAACATATACCTGTCTGTGTAAGCCTATTACATAATAAACTAAAAGAACGTTTATATATCATGACTGTTTACATTAGTTTTTTATAATACACCATACTTTCACCCAAGCTGAATAGTTAAAAACAAGTTTAAATAGGTAAATTTAGCGTCTTTTGCGACATTAAAATGTGAACAGTTTATGTGATCAGCAAGCTGAGAGACCACGTATAGAATCAATGGAAGTAATTGTCAACATTTTCGGATAAGTGGACGATCATTTGGAGCATTCCTAGATATTATACGGAAAGGGTTTTCGTATCCATGTTAAACTGTCGTGCCCCTCTAAGGACCCCAGGTTGGGAACCACTGCTCTAGGTTGTATATCAGTGTAGAGTAAATTGTGTTCATCAGTGTTAAGCCGTGGATAAAATGAGAAATTATGTCACTTTTCTAATAAGGGTAAATCATGGGAGCCCGTTTGGCAAGACAGTCTGTAACCTTAACAGAAAAATGTTCTGGTGTTTTAAGAGCAACAGTCTTTATGAGAATGACTACATGCATACACAAACCATGGCAAAACTTAAGAAGAATAGTGGGCGAAAACTGAAACTACTGCAGCAAAGAGACAGCGAACCTCAGTATTCACTTTGAAGACCTTGTTTCCATTAACAACCATCACAGGGAGCGTCACAAAGCTAACAACCACGAAAGAGCTGCATTTTGAATGTGAGTAAGATAGTGTCTTGATCATAAAACCTGGTCAGTGCCAGCACCAAGATGAACTTCAATATTCAAATATCTTCAATCACCTAACTTGAATATCACTGAACTGTGAGCAGTTTTGGAGAGAAGAGTGAGAAGTCGATTCTCTCCTCCAACATCTCGAAAGTAATTAGCAGATGCTCTGATAGACAAATGTTCCACTGGAGGCTATTCAAAGGAAATGCATTAATCATTTGTAAGAAGGCTGGAAGCTGTATTAAAAGGAAAATGGAAATATTGACTGTAACAATGTAAGTGGACAAGTAAAATTTCTAGTTAGCGTGTGGAAATTGTTTTAAGACCACAGCCAAAAGTACCACAAAAAAAAACACCCAATAACAGTAATTCTAAAATGACATGAATGCACCAATGGTAATGTGGAAAACTGGAAATGAGGACAAAGGCCTCATTATTATCAAGTAATAATCAACAATTTTCAACAATTAAAGCACGTTCATTAACGGTTCATAAGCAAACACTTCTCGCATTAACATCAAGGTTAATTGAGTCTCCAGGCAAAAAAAAAAACTAATTCATTAAACAATTAATTGAATCAAGTCAATTAGCTTTTGCTTGGGGCATTTCTGATTAGCTGATACACATTCATCTCTACTATGAACCGATTTGTATCAACTGACAAAGTAAACTGTTCAACTGAGATGATCTTCAACAAATGAACAAGGCTGAATTCAAAGAGATCACGGGGAACCTACCCTTTTGATTACAATCAACTTTTGCCTTTAGCTTGTATCTCGTATTATCATTCAGAACATTATGGACAACTTGTTTGTTACTTTCATTAAAAGGTAAAACTGAAAAACAATCAGTGTTGATGCGCAACATATTTTGTTTGGATAATGTAGAAATCTAATTTTAAGCTGCATTGTAATGACCACCAAGTTAGACCCCATCGCTCCTGGATAACAGCCCTATTGTCCTCCATCTCTGGTCAGGGGCGTCGAACTGGGGGTAAAACCAGTACTGATTACCAGGGCCCCAAGGGGAGAGAGGGCCCTTGAAAAGTCTGGAATATATTTTAACATGGAACATGGGGGCCCATCAAGACTGCCTATGCATAGGGCCTGGGATCTTGTGCTATGCCCCTGTCTCTGATACACACTGACTAACAGACACACACACACACGGCTTAGCTCAGTTACATCAAATAAAAAAGGGCCGGAGAGACAAAGCAACACTGAGAACATGTTACGTACGGACTGACCACTTGCTCTTTCTGACAAACACTCCTGAATGAGGACATTCTACAGGCTTAGGCTATTGTTTTTCAATTCTTAATCAATTCTTATGACTACAGACCAACACTAACCCCACCCATAAAAGAAAACCTTCAGTATTTTAAGAATTAAACGTACATACTGTCATTTTTCTCTTTAAAATGTTTTGCACCGTAAGAAAACAAATACATTTTAAAAGTATTTCTTTAAAAAAATTAAAACCATTAATATTTCTTTTTTCATTTTCTTAATTTGTGAAGCGTTTTAGCAAGAAAAGTTAATGAGTGCAACTTTAAAGGTTTAATATAAATAAATAAACATTTATATGTGAATAAAAGCCTAAATTCTATCTGTTCATCATATAAAGCAATCACGTCTTCAGAAAATTTGGTCTAAATCACTCAATTCATATGGATTAGTTTTACGATCTCTTTATGACCTTTTTGAAGCGTCACAGTGGTAGTTGCATAGCTGTCAATGGAGGGACAGAAAGCTCTCAGATTCAGAAGTGTTCAGGAGATGAACAAAAGTCTTGCGGGTTTGGAACGACATGAGGGACAGGATTTTCATTTTTGGGTGAACTATCCTGGAGTGTGTAGCTTTTCATTTCTTAAACAACCACGTAGGAAGACACATCATGGGCATATTCCAGGATGATAATGTCAAGATTCATCAGCTCAAACTGTGAAAGAATGGTTGAGGGAGCATGAAGAATCATTTTCACCTACGAGTCCAGACCTTAAATTCATTGAAAGTCTTTGGGATGTGCTGGAGGAGACTTGACCAAAAACTGATGCACTTCTTCGCATATTTGAGATCTAAATAACTACATTCTCACCTAAAAACTCTTAAAAATACATTCCGTGACAGAATAACAGTAGTATTTGTAATTTGTAATTAGTTTTTGATGGTGGTTTGCTCGTCCATGACACAAGCGAAGTGATACAAACGGTGAAACCAGTGCTGATACTGGGGGAATATCACATGGCTGAAAAGGCTCTCAGCCAATCAGATTTGAGAAATAGAATGCAAATATACACATTCACACATAATATAATAGAAATATTCATATATATATATATATTAATACATGTATTTATTTTACATGATTTTTGGTCATATTTAGCAAACTTCTGGGGACCATTTTTTAGAGCCAAGTGCACGCACGCCACAATCTGCAAAAAAGGCCCTTCTGTTTCAAGATCAGCAAAACATAAAATAGACCACAAACACGCAGTCAGTAGCAGTTCAGACACAGGCAGCATATGTTAGTCACATTTAAAGCCTAATTCTGTGTGTGACATTGATCATTAGCATCTACAGCTGTGAGGGATGCACAAACTGACCGAATGCGGCAGGAAATGAGAGAGAACCATGAATAATCAATTAACAAGAGCACACATGCACAGTCACACACACGCCACACACCACAGAATGCAGACTCAATCCTTTCGGCTTCACACACACATCTATCCAAATCTACCCATCCTCCTCTCTCTGGCCTCAGCTGGGCCTCAGCCTCTCTTTTATCCCGTTCCACAGTCAAAAGAGAAGCGTAATCTATAGAGCATTGATCAGGAGGACAAACACAACACATGAGGCGCTCCCCTGAGAGCGTCACACACTAAAAATAACCCCCACGCTGGAGGATTACACATCCGCTCTAAAGCTGTGAACAAACGCACCGCATCTTTACCTGCCATCAAACACTGATCCTAGACCAGCTGAAGCCACAGAAATACTCGAATACAGTCCTCAAAACTGTTCTGTTCAGATCTGTGCGTGTCGAAGGCACATCCTTATTGGCTTGATCCGTTTATCTTAAAGAGCCATGCGATTCATAATTTCCTGTGAGATAAAATAATAAACGTCTCGGGGAGATTACTAACACTTTGCTAAATAATTATGTTGATATTCCACATAACAAAGTCATTTAATTCCCACAGGGCTGGAATTTAAATAGGGTTGGGACTTAGCTAGTGCTACTGGTGTCATTATCAATTTTTAATTATGCGAAAGGATTAATCCAAAACATAAACAGCATCTTTAGATGAGTCAAAGATGAAAATCACACAAAGATTACTTAAAGGTGCAGTGTGTAGCATTTATGAGGATTTATTAACAGAAATGCTATATAATATACATAATAACTATGTTTTCAGTTGTGTATAAAGACCTTACATAATGAACCGTTATGTTTCTATTACCTTAGAATGAGCCATTTCTACCTCACACACCGTCATCGACATTTTGCACCGTCATGTTACTACAGTAGCCCTAAATGGACAAACTGCTCGCTAGCTACTCTCTGCTGTCACCGACGACAACATTTTTGTCCTGTGTCGGCCACCGTAGCTTCTCTGCGTGCTTCGAAAGGGAGGGGTGAGTGGTGGCAGGTTGCAATTCACAACCTCACCTCTAGATGCCGCTAAAATTTACACAGTGCACCTTTAAAAGGATAGTTCACCCAAAAAGAAATATTCTGTCATCATTTACTCACCCTCATGTTGTTCCAAACCTATATGAATTTATTTAATCTGTTGAACACAAAGGGAGATATTTTGAAGAATGTTTGTAACCAAACATTTGTGTGTGTTTATTTTTAGGTGTACTATCCCTTTAAGCAACCTCTATATCATCCAGCGTGGTGTTACCCAATGTGTCGAGGCGCAATTCAGAATATGGTTCAAGTATCTCAGTGGCTCTAAATTAGACTCATAAACAAGAAATCATATGTTGGGCCTCCCATTTTAATATCTGCAGTGATCCATCATTCCTGTCCGACAGTCACGTCACCCACGCATGCTCCTCACACATGACAGCGGGAGACATCTGTCCGCCTGCTGCCTCGGTGTGTGCGTGTTTGTTTGTGTATGTGTACAAAACAAAAGGAAGTGTGTCATCAGTCTCCTCCGACTGCACTTCCTGGCCTGAAGAGGGAAGTTCTTGCCACATCCTTCAGTTAGTGCAGTCTAAGACTATGGTAAGGCCACCGTAACCGCAGAGACTCATTTTCCCGCTTAAACACATTTAAAAATGATTCAGTTAAAAGCAGCTTTCTCACAAAATGTGGCATCTTAAAGTAATGTTGTGAGCTAATATACTATACTTCAGCTACTATACACTGTAGAATAATAGATTATGGCAGCACCAGTCACATGCTGTCCATGAACATTAACGGATTTGCAATGGAAGTTGATGTGGCAAGACAGCCACCGGAATAAATATTCAAAGAAAACACCATTTCAAGCTTAAAAGTGTATATACGTGCCTAGTGCAATAAAATTGCCTATCAGCCTTGTCTATGCAAAGTTCAACTCCTGTCATAAAGTATGCAAAGCCAGAAAACCCTGAAATAACATCAGGAAGGGACGCAATGTACCCAAGTTTATTTGAAAGAAGCCTCTTACACTTATTTATATTTTTTATATGCAAGTTATTCCTGTGAATTTTCAGCATCATTACTCCGGGCTGCACAATATTGAGAGAAACCGACATAATACCAGTATTCACAATATCGCTACAATAGCCCTACTCTTCAGGTGTCACATGATCCTTCAGAAATCATTCTAATATTCTGATTTGCTGCTCAAGAAACATTTCTGGTAGGGCTGGGTAAAAAAAAAAAATATCGATTTTAATCGATTCTCATTTTTAATGAGCCGATATCGATTCTTAAATCCCAAGAATCGATTAGTCACCCTGTTTTCAGTTGATGAATGAACGGAGCATTGTAGCGCACCTCCCATCCATTAAAGCCAATAATCTTTGTGCTTTGTTACTATTGATTACGTCCATTTTATTACGAAATCCCAAAAAATGTATACAGTTTTGGCGCTGTGGCGCGAGATCGCTTTGGCTCAGAGAGCATCTGAAGCATCTGAGCATCTGAAAGTGTGTTAAAAGATAAAAGTACAACTTACCGAAATCCGTATAATGTCACATGGAATCGCTCAATCGGTGTTTCAACCGCAGAAAGACGTGCTTGCCACCATTTAAATGTTCATATTTCTCCAAAATTTTAAGTGTAATTTAAGTGTTTATATACAAATCAGTTAATTTTTACCTAGTAGGCTATAACCGACTCCCATAGTTTACATAATTAGTTAAGAGATTTGTTTTCCTTGAGAAAATTTGCCATGTATTGTACCTGATATAGATCCAAAATAATCGATATTGAATGGAAATCTAATCGAATTGCAAGCTTGTGAATCGAAATCGAATCGAATTGTGAAATGTGTGTCAATACACATTAATTTCTGGTAATTTCTGGTAACACTAAATTTTAGGGTTCAATTCTCGCTATTAAATAGTTGCTTATTAGCATGCATAGTACTAGGATATTGGCTGTTACTTATAAGGCACATATTAATGTGTTATTCTGCATGACCATATTCTACATCCTTAATCCTACCCAATACCTAAACTTAAAGGGTTAGTTCACCCAAAAATGAAAATTCTGTCATTAATTACTTACCCTCATGTCGTTCGACACCCGTAAGATCTCCGTTCATCTTCGGAACAGAAATGAAGATATTTTAGTGTAAATCTGATGGCTCTGAAAGGCCTCCATTGGCTCAATGGCACGGTTCACTCTCAAGACCCTTAAAAGGTACTAAAGACGTCGTTACAAAGTCCATCTCACTACAGTGGTTCTACAATAACTTTATGGAGTGACGAGAATAGTTTTTGTGCAAAAAAAACCTAAATAACGACTTATATAGTGATGATGATTTCAAAACATGGCATCATGAAGCTTCGAAGCGTTATGAATCAGTGAGTCGAATCATGATTCGGATCGCGTGTCAAACCGCCAAACTGCTGAAATTTGGCGATCCAAACTGCTGAATCGACTCACTGATTCATAACGCTTCGAAGCTTCATGATGCCGTGTTTTGAAATCGTCATCACTATACAAGTCGTTATTTAGGGTTTTTTTGCGCACAAAAACTATTCTCGTCACTCCATAAAGTTATTTTAGAACCACTGTAGTGAGATGGACTTTGTAACAACGTCTTTAGTACCTTTTAAGGGTCTTGAGAGTGTAAAGTGCCATTGTGCCAATGGAGGCCTTTCAGAGCCATCAGATTTACACTAAAATATCTTCATTTCTGTTCCGAAGATGAACAGACGTCTTACGGGTGTCGAACGACATGAGGGTAAGTAATTAATGACAGAATTTTCATTTTTGGGTGAACTAACCCTTTAAACACTACAAAAACTACCTTACTTACTATAAATAAGCAGCAAATTAGGAGTTTATTGAGGCAAAAGTCGTAGTAAATAGTGAATATGTGTTCCCCATACTAAAGTGTTACCACATTTCTTATAATCAGTGTTGAACAGTTGTGTTTCATATTTTTTTGTGGAAAATCGAGACACATTTTTGAAAAAGAACAGCATTTGTTTAAAATAGAAATCTATTGTAACAGCTAAAAAGTCACTTTTGATCAATTTAACGTGTCCTTGCTGAGTAAAAGTATTACTTTAAAAAAATAATCTTTCAGACCCCAAACTTTGGTCATGCATTAGGTTAGTCTATCCAATCACATCCTTTGCTCAGGCAAAGTCACATGAGTTTTTTAGTTATTTATTTGGTAAATGTGTTCCATTGTAGTTTTTTGCGTGTCTCTCCTTATCAGATAAAATCTACTGACCTCAATTGAGCACATACTGTACATTTTTATTCGCATTTGGTAACATTTATGCTCATCTTGCCATTTCCATCCAGTGTTTTTTATGCAATATCCCAAAATGCACATAAAAACAGGTGAATGGAGCACTTTAACAAAGGTACAACCTACAAAGGTACAAAATATCTCACCCCATAGAATTCAGTTGTATTACATTATGGTAAAGATGATATTTGTTCGTTTTTACAAACGTCATGAGTCAAAATTATTTTACTGTGGTAATCGACAACACATCACAAATGTGGTCCATAAAGCATAATCTATACTAAAGAATGACGGAATCAGAAATATGCATTTCAGAAATATTGCGTTTCGTTCCAAACCTGTATGACTTTCTTTCCAAAACACAAAGATATTTTGAAGAATACAACAGTTTTGGTGACCATTGACTTTCATTGAATAGAAATAGATATCACATAGAAAACATTTGAAACATTCCACAAAATATCTTCTTTTGTCTTCAGACTAAAGAAAGTCATTCAGGTCTGGAATGAGTAAATGATGACAATTTTTCACAAAAAAGTGAAGCTTTCATATCGTTTTATGGTAGACTTCATTGCAAAGCCAAAAGCATTTATTTGTGTGCATATTTGGATGCCCACCAACATTCCTGGGCTTTGTTTTCAGGAAATTGAAGTGGGCAAGGGTACGATCAAACAGCCACATGCATGATGAAAACAGGATCTGAAAGACAGAAAAATGCAAGGTTGGCCGTCCAATCACATGACAATTCACTGAGAGGACAAAGGGTGCCACACGAACTTCTCTCTTCTTCTGTCAGCACTGTACCGCCCCAGTCAAAGATCATTTGGGCGACATCTCCTTGACGACAAACAGCGTTTAATCATGACTTGATTACAGTCGACTTTATGCAAACATTCTGTCCGATATCTCCTACTGTAACTCAAAGACACCCACACAAATGGCCAGTTGAGTATCGCCAATTAGAGCCGACATTTATGGATTGAGAATCTCATCTGGGCCTCTGTCCAAAGGGCCCGCGCTACTCCGAGCCAAGAGCCATTCGACTGGCAATAAACTCTTTGTTACAACCAAGTCTTTCAAGTTTATGCAGCAATAAAAGGCCTTATGTTCATAAGAGCTATGAAGTGAGTAAAAAGGAAGTTTGTATATAGTAAAGCACGAGGAGCTGCGATTGTTTTGACATCATCACCTCCCCCTCCGAATCCAAAGTCAATTCTTCCTCCCATCCCTCACTCTCTCCATCCAGCGCCTGGAAAAACAGATCAGTGGGTCATGAGGGAGGGGCGGCAGTGCAGGAAACGGACCTCCATTTCCTCTCATGACAGACCCTTTAACAACCAGATCACATACGTGATTGCCTGAACCCATTTACGCGAGCTGATGCAAGGTTCTCCCCCATTCAAACCATAATGTAAAAGATTTGAGTGACCGCTCGTTTACTACATCGCTTTGTGTCTCTCTCGAACAGAGACGTTTTGTATTCGTCTCACTCACCGGTTGGACGCACACAGGAGCACTTCTTTAAAAGCAGTCTCTCAAGACGACAAAAGGCATGCATGTGTGTGCCAAGGCAAGTACTCTTGGACACTTGTATTGTGCTGACAAAGCATTCAGCATTTACTTATTGCAAAGGCCATGACAACACATAAAAAGATTTTTTAAATTCATACAGTCCTTTGTTTTTAATTAAAGTGCCCCTCTATTATGCTTTATCGAATATTACCTTTCATGCGGTATGTAGCTGTCTGTAAATGTAAAAGGTCTGCAAATTTTAAATATCAAAGTGCGCAACAAATAAAGTTATTGTTTCCTAAAAGAAAGAATCGCTTCAGAACTGCCAAAACGAGTCATCAGCAAACAATGTCAAGAGCAGAGTAGACCAATCACAACAGACTGGGCCGTCTGACCAATCAGAGTAGACCAATCACAACAGACTGGGCCTGACCAATCAGAGTAGACCAATCACAACAGACTGGGTCATCTGACCAATCAGAGTAGACCAATCACAACAGACTGGGCCTGACCAATCAGAGTAGACCAATCACAACAGACTGGGCCTGACCAATCAGTGTAGACTAATCACAACAGACTGGGCCTGACCAATCAGAGTAGACCAATCACAACAGACTGGGCCTGACAATCAGAGTAGACCAATCACAACAGACTGGGCCTGACAATCAGAGTAGACCAATCACAACAGACTGGGCCTGACCAATCAGAGTAGACCAATCACAACAGACTGGGCCTGACAATCAGAGTAGACCAATCACAACAGACTGGGCCTGACCAATCAGAGTAGACTAATCACAACAGACTGGGCCTGACCAATCAGAGTAGACCAATCACAACAGACTGGGCCTGACAATCAGAGTAGACCAATCACAACAGACTGGGCCTGACAATCAGAGTAGACCAATCACAACAGACTGGGCCTGACCAATCAGAGTAGACCAATCACAACAGACTGGGCCTGACAATCAGAGTAGACCAATCACAACAGACTGGGCCTGACCAATCAGAGTAGACTAATCACAACAGACTGGGCCTGACCAATCAGAGTAGACCAATCACAACAGACTGGGCCTGACAATCAGAGTAGACCAATCACAACAGACTGGGCCTGACAATCAGAGTAGACCAATCACAACAGACTGGGCCTGACAATCAGAGTAGACCAATCACAACAGACTGGGCCTGACAATCAGAGTAGACCAATCACAACAGACTGGGCCTGACAATCAGAGTAGACCAATCACAACAGACTGGGCCTGACAATCAGAGTAGACCAATCACAACAGACTGGGTCATCTGAACAATTAGCGCAGAGTCGACCAATCACAACAGACTGGGTCATCTGAACAATTAGCGCAGAGTCGACCAATCACAACAGACTGGGCCGTCTGACCAATCAGAGCAGAGTAGACCAAATCACAGCAGACTGGGTCATCTGAACAATTAGCGCAGAGTCGACCAATCACAACAGACTGGGCCGTCTGACCAATCAGAGCAGAGTAGACCAAATCACAACAGACTGGGCCGTCTGACCAATCAGAGCAGAGTAGACCAAATCACAGCAGACTGGGTCATCTGAACAATTAGCGCAGAGTCGACCAATCACAACAGACTGGGTCATCTGAACAATTAGCGCAGAGTAGACCAATCACAAACAGATTGGGCCGTCTGACCAATCAGAGTAGACCAAATCACAACAGACTGGGCCCTCTGACCAATCAGAGCAGAATCGACCAATCTGAACAATCAGAGCAGAGTCGACCGATCACAACAGACTGGGTCATCTGAACAATCAGAGCAGAGTCGACCAATCACAACAGACTGGGCCATCTGACCAATCAGAGCAGAGTAGACCAATCACAACAGACTGGGCCATCTGACCAATCAGAGTCGACCAATCACAACAGACTGGGCCATCTGACCAATCAGAGCAGAGTAGACCAATCACAACAGACTGGGCCATCTGACCAATCAGAGCAGAGTAGACCAATCACAACAGACTGGGTCATCTGACCAATCAGAGTCGACCAATCACAACAGACTGGGTCATCTGAACAATCAGAGCAGAGTTGACCGATCACAACAGACTGGGTCATCTGACCAATCAGAGCAGAGTCGACCAATCACAACAGACTGGGTCATCTGACCAATCAGAGCAGAGTCGACCAATCACAACAGAATGGGCCATCTGACCAATCAGAGCAGAGCAGGCTCTGGAGAAAAATAAAATGAGTGTCTTTTGACCTTGTATGCATGTAAACCTATTGTAAGAGACTCCAAAACAAAATTAGGAACCTTTAAAATAGCATAATAGGGGCACTTTAGTTCAAATGTAGTTTTATATAAATAAAAAGTAACATACATGCATACATAATTGAATTACATAACAAACAACGAATATATAGGATATATCTTTGCTTCAGGATATATTTACCTTGTAATCCCACCCCTATATACCATCTGCAGAAGTGTATCTCACACACACACTAAGCGCACGGTAACCAAGGCATTACACAAAGGGTGATGACACCAGTACAAACCCTCCAGCGTGGCGCCTTTTACTCTGTCAAATTCATCATTCAGCAGTTCCAAGTCTCCTAAAAACAAATGCTTTAGTCTTTTGATTGTGGTGTTGACTGAACTCCAGTTGTGTCCAGAAGCCGTCTGGCTGATAAGATTAACTGCGTCAACTCCATTGAGGGCTCTAGTGCAGAAAAAAACACTAGTGGACCAATCAAACCAATAATTAAGGTTTTATCTTCTTTTCAGCACCTGTGTGAGGGGAATAGGATATGGAGAACACTGCACACACAGCTCACAATCTTCAATATATAGGTGTGAAAAGCCCAAGCGACATATCCAGGATTTCCCTCAGCTGCCGCCAGGGCCAGACCCATCTGATTGCCGGCCAAACATTTCTGAAAAAACAAACGTTGAATCTCCAAAACACTCATTTCATATCTGCTACAGGTTACCCGTTTTCCCACATTTTGAATGTATCTATGTTATGATTACAGCAAGAACAGGAAAAGATCTACTCAGGAAAGGCTTTCGCCGAACTCCCATCCGGGACAGAACTGTCTCTCTTACTTTTCTCAGAGAGTATCTCTCTAAACCATCAGTCCATTTGCCTGAGGACTGGAACAATTTGCATACAACCCACAGAAGCACAGACATATATAGAAAGCTCATTTCCCATGCAGTTTTCTTTCAACTTGCTCATTTAAATAATATCCACAGGGGATTTAAGGCCCTTTCACACCAAGAACAATCACAATAAAGATAAATATAAAAACTATATTAGCGTCCACACCGGGCACTCGTGTTAAAACGTAAGCCAACGCGTCTCGATCGCCCCCAGGTGGTTGGTCCCAGTATAGCTCATGACCCCCCACCCCTCTATCTATTCTAATGGACGCGAGACAAACTAAACAATCAAATTACATTTCAGATAATTTTTTCCCAAAGATGGTTTCTGTTAGCCTGACAAGCCAGACCCACATCAAGATGTTGGGTCTGGGAACTCACCATTGGCAGGGCTCAATCCGAGGGGCGGGACAAACGGTTGTCTTTCAAATTCCCCCTGCACGCAATAGGATAGCGCTACAACCAACCAGAGAGCAACGTGAAGTTGAGCTAGTTGATAGATTAAACTTTCGCCGTATCCGGTCGGCAAAACTCAGAACACATCTTCCTTTCTTAAGAATGACTTCAGTGCCGTTCTTTGTTCTTTTCTCAAAGAAAAGCTTAACTCCAAGTCTTCCAGAGTCGCGGCCAAAGCCGATTCAAAAGACCGCTGTTCGCCAGCTTCTTCTTGTTTACATGCGGAACCGTGTCAACTCTGTCATTATGTTAAGCCCGCCCACCGACTCTATACACGATGTGATTGGCCTGACCAGAGTTTGGTTTTTCCAGCTCGCAGGTCTACCGATAGTTGCTAGACTACACTCGCGGCAAATTAGATTTAGATTAGAGATTGACGGCTTCTCTGAGCACAAACTGACTTTTTTCAGGATTTTTGGGAGGTGATTGGATCTTTAGCTTTAATCTCTACATTTCCATAACTATTTATTTCACACCAATATAATGAATTGTGCTGCATCTGCGAGAGTGTGGGCAAACTCTACAAGATGTCCCAAATCTGCACAAGATGTCAGCGCCATATTCGGACCTCCGGAGGCTTCACTTTTCTTCAGCGAAAGAGAATTAAGTCAAGTCGTCCACATTTTTTTACGGTCTATGGTCCACACCATTGCATGCCATCGTTCTGTTTATGCAATCCATCCAAAGTTATGTGCAAAATTGGACGAAAATATTTTAAAGAAATTGGCTGTAATGTCAACATATCTGTAATGAAAATTGGAAATTGCTGCAAATGGAGAAGAACTGTGGCTCTTTTTTTCCTCCATCAGAAATGACTTGCAAATCCAAGTTTTTTATGCACATTTTTAGAATTGATGCACATCTTGGTGTTTCCATCCAATTGTTTTTTTTATGCAATATACCAAAATGCATATAAATAGGTGGATGGAATTTTTTTTTTAAATAGTTTTAGTTATAGTAAACAATGTGACGTGTAAATGTGGACGATCATTGTGTTAATGTGTTTATCTGATGCAGGCTTTTTGGACTGAGGAGGAAGTTTTGAGTGCTGAAAGCTACATATTACAACAAGCTCTTTTCAAGGAAAATTAGATCAAGGAAAATTTGATTTCTTATAACATGCCCCTTTAAGCATATTAAAAAATGAATACAGCTGTAGTACGACCTCACACACACACACAAACACACACACACACTGCTGTGTGAGGTTTAATGTACTGGTACTGACCACAGTATAATAAAAACACGCACACATACACACAAACTTGGCTGCCAAGCCAAGGACAACAATCAGAATCCGCTTACAGTGTGTGAGAGTGTCTGTGCCATCTGCCTGAACCTGTCTGTCTCACACAAACGCACACACTCACGAGACATCAGAACCATGTCAGCACAATTTAGGAGCTGATCAATCCTGGCGGCTCTCTAGGCCAGACGCCCGAACGCAACAGTTAAAGGACAATAATTCTTGGCTCCATCACAAAAATGACTCACAGAGCAGTACTTCATTCTGAAGGCTCTATCGTTGCTCAAACAGACACAATGCAGGCCGGATTCAAACCTACGTCTCCCACATGAGCACCATAATGCTATGTTTTTGGAGCATGTGAGCTTAGCTAACCACTAAGGTTGCATGATTAATCATATTTTAGTCGTGATCAGGATTTCTGCTTTTCTCAATTAATCAATCATCTGCGATACTGGCCCGCTGGTTATTTATACTGAAAAGCTTTAAAGGGGTCATGAACTGCGTTGTTTTATTTTTTAAAGATGTTTCCTGGGGTGCACTTATAATGAGAAAAAATACTATTGTACAATAGAATTTACTTAATAATTATACAGTTTATTAAAACATTATTCAAAGAATAATCACACAATATCATAAATAGTTCTGTAAAGCTCTTTTGTGCAGCACTGTTTGATGATGCCAAGTTTAAGAGCAGAATCTTGGGACATGTGGTCTTCACTTCACAGTAGGTGGAAAATAATCGGGATAGGACATTACTGTAGTCAGTCCCTCCAGTTTTTTTCGCGATTCCGCGATTGCTGAATACAACGCAAAATCAACAAAATGTCGCATTTTTTTGCGATCCTGCATAATTTGTAATTTCACTGCAAAATAAATTGCAAAAAAATAATTTTAATGACAAATATTAATTATATTATCTAATGGTCCTCTCTCTAATTAATTTAAAGCTTTAATGCATTGTTTTCATGAGCTTACAGACATCGTGCTTGCACAGTATGGTCTGTGTGAAATCGAAAGCGAGTCTCTCTCACATGCCGTCTCACATAAGTGCCAAGGACCGGGCGAAGTGGTTATTAAGATGGATGAATGACCAAACAAAAGTATAATATGCCAGATAGCGCTAAAAAAAAAAAGAGTTAATAAAAGTGCTGTATACCACAAACTCAATTCGCTACTGACACACGGACCGATGTCAGCCTGGCTGCGGATTCTGTGCATGCGTTTGCCACATGTCAGTGCTCGAGTAGGCGTTCTATTTCTAGGCTCATTGCCCTTTGTACAATCAAATACACACATAATTATGCCTAAATGTCCATCTTGGCGGTTATGTCTTGAGTGAACAAGTTTGGAACGTGTCTGTCAGTTTTGAATCTGTGCATTACTGTAGGTCTTAAAGTGAAAGCAACCTAATATAGCCCATACTCGCTCCTGTCTGTGTCATTAATGTTAATCAAACAACAACAACAGGGGAAAAACAAACAGTAGCCTATTTAAACTTAAAGCACTGTTTGTAGGCTATCTGTATCTTTATGTTGTACAATTTATTTGTCATATTGTCATTTGTTTATTACTCCTCATTTTGCTTCTGGCTGTTTACTTGATTAATTAATTACTTGAAGATTTTGGTCATATCCTAAGTTGGACTAGCACTTTTGTTTGTTCTATTGTCATGTATGACTATTGTGCATGTAACATAATACACAATATGGTAAATGTATTATCCTAATTATTTAAAAAAGCATTGCAAATTTCTGGAAATTACCACCACAAAATAAGTCATTTTGATCGACAAAAAAAAAATGTAAAAGATATTCACACAAAAATATTGCGAAATCCTGGAGGGACTGGGTAGTATGAAGCAAAGCAGGGCCGAGTGTTGTGGGATCTGAGCAAGGCCGCTGGAGCGATTGTTAATAAGATGAACGCAACACACGCCTCGCGAGCAGCAGGACTTTTATTATGACACCGTCGCCGGCGCTATTTACCCTTTTCCGGTCATGAGTATGAGGTAACGCAGTTCTGATTATCATATTAGATACATCTGAGTGTGTTGAAAATGATGTTATGACGCTACCCATGTGTTCGCTCGGCGGCTGCTATGACACTTGTTCACACTGCAGTGA
Organism: Gobio gobio; assembly: GCF_949357685.1. Taxonomy (NCBI): domain Eukaryota; kingdom Metazoa; phylum Chordata; class Actinopteri; order Cypriniformes; family Gobionidae; genus Gobio; species Gobio gobio. The sequence goes on along the minus strand of NC_137112.1, from coordinate 10,338,817 downwards.
GAGTAAAGCGTTTCTGCAAAATAAAACCAGAAACTGAGGGTAACGCAGATATGACGCCATCGACAGGCGACTCCCTCACACGTTCCGGTTCCTTGGTTAAAATAGCTCAAATTTCTCATGATTTACAAATAGTAGGAAACTATTCAACTGAACAAAATATATAACACTGGTCTAGTGGTTTTTGGATATTTTACTGCAAAAACGTTACATAGTGCACCTTTGAGCAGAAAAAAAACACGATTATCAGCTTGACCATTATTGTGCAACCCTACGTTATCCTACAGCCCTGACTAACATGACGTTTCAGCCTCATCTGGAGACCATCAGATGAGTATGACCCCAGGACCTGAAAGAGACATGGGTTTGTGCATCCTCAACCACAAATAACCTAAGCTAGTTACAAGCCCTAGTGTCACAGGAAGCACATTTCATATGGGTGTTTAGGGGTATGAGTGTGTGTTTGACCTCTCGTCGCCCTGTGGGCCCCTTTTTGAAGGTAGAGTCTCTCCAGATGTCAGATCTCCTTCCCACGGTCCACTTTTTCCCACCTCCACCCACACCAAAATGCTTCCACCAACCTTCTCCTCTCTTTTTTAAATATATCCAGCCCTCCTACTACTGATTTCGTCAGCTTCTCGACCTCTAATGTCCTCTACGCTACGTCACTGTCCTCTGCTCCATCTCTGCCTCTTTCCTAACCTCAATCCTCCAAAATGAGTTCCTTCATCTCTCATATCCTCTCTCTCCCGAGTCTCCAGATACAGTCGGATGACGCAAATGTGTTCTAGAGATTAGGATTAGCTTGTCCTGTCATGCACATGCGCATAAACACAAAAAAGACACGCAGACACACACCTGGCAAAGAGTGCAAACAGCTGCTGCCAAAAGCCCATGTGCCTTGATTATATCTGCACAAAACACACACACATCTACGGGGTTTCATCTAACTTGAAGTGAAATGCGGTAGTTCTTGGCATTGCGATGAAGAGGAATTCATGAAAATGTAAACAGTAAAACACGTCGGCCTGTGTGTGTGTGTATGTGAGAGAAAGAGATAAAAAGAATGACTAAGTGTGTTTGTGGTTTTCTTGAATCTCTAAAGGAAGAGGAGGATGTCTGGAGCTTCACCTCAAACACACACCAGTGCCTCCTTCGTGCCCTTTAGAAAAGAGGTTATCAAACTGCTGGATTTAACCGAACGGAAAACTCACCCCAGCTCACGTTCACGTTAGAGAGACTCTGATCTGATTCCTCAGGGAAACAGTTCATGTGTTACATAATCACATCATATTCCAGTGATTTTATGAGCAAGATGAGGGGAGTGTGAATGCAACAAAAAAAGTAAACAAAAAAAAACAACCTGAAAAGGTGTTTGAAATGAGATGACGACTAGTTTCTGTAGTGTGTTCCCTCTTTACTCTGTCATTTGTATGCTTCATCAGTTCAGAGTTTTCTGGTTTGCTAAGCTGAACAGCTTTTTCTATTTTTTCTACCCAAATCCTGGGTTGAGCTTTTTGGGTAATTTTTTGGGGTTATTTTGTCATTGTTTGGATGGTTTTTGTGTTACCCAGATCCTGGGTCAGACGTAACATCCCAGTGTTTGGGTAGTTTTTGTGTTATGCTGGGTCAGTCGAAACATCCCAGTGTTTGGGTAGTTTTTGTGTTACCCAGATCCTGGTTTAGACGTAACATCCCAGTGTTTGGGTAGTTTTTGTGTTATGTTAGGTCAGACGTAACATCCCAGTGTTTGGGTAGTTTTTGTGTTATGTTAGGTCAGACGTAACATCCCAGTGTTTGGGTAGTTTTTGTGTTATGCTGGGTCAGTCGAAACATCCCAGTGTTTGGGTAGTTTTTGTGTTATGCTGGGTCAGTCGAAACATCCCAGTGTTTGGGTAGTTTTTGTGTTACCCAGATCCTGGTTTAGACGTAACATCCCAGTGTTTGGGTAGTTTTTGTGTTATGCTGGGTCAGTCGAAACATCCCAGTGTTTGGGTAGTTTTTGTGTTACCCAGATCCTGGGTCAGACGTAACATCCCAGTGTTTGGGTAGTTTTTGTGTTATGTTGGGTCAGACGTAACATCCCAGTGTTTGGGTAGTTTTTGTGTTATCCTGGGTCAGACGTAACATCCCAGTGTTTGGGTAGTTTTTGTGTTATGTTGGGTCAGATGTAACAACCCAGTGTTTGGGTAGTTTTTGTGTTATCCTGGGTCAGATGTAACATCCCAGTGTTTGGGTAGTTTTTGTGTTATCCTGGGTCAGACGTAACATCCCAGTGTTTGGGTAGTTTTTGTGTTATCCTGGGTCAGACGTAACATCCCAGTGTTTGGGTAGTTTTTGTGTTATGTTGGGTCAGACGTAACATCCCAGTGTTTGGGTAGTTTTTGTGTTATCCTGGGTCAGACGTAACATCCCAGTGTTTGGGTAGTTTTTGTGTTATGTTGGGTCAGACGTAACATCCCAGTGTTTGGGTAGTTTTTGTGTTATGCTGGGTCAGTCGAAACATCCCAGTGTTTGGGTAGTTTTTGTGTTATCCTGGGTCAGCCGTAACATCCCCGTGTTTGGGTAGTTTTTGTGTTATCCTGGGTCAGACGTAACATCCCAGTGTTTGGGTAGTTTTTGTGTTATGTTGGGTCAGATGTAACAACCCAGTGTTTGGGTAGTTTTTGTGTTATCCTGGGTCAGATGTAACATCCCAGTGTTTGGGTAGTTTTTGTGTTATCCTGGGTCAGACGTAACATCCCAGTGTTTGGGTAGTTTTTGTGTTATCCTGGGTCAGACGTAACATCCCAGTGTTTGGGTAGTTTTTGTGTTATGTTGGGTCAGACGTAACATCCCAGTGTTTGGGTAGTTTTTGTGTTATGCTGGGTCATTCGAAACATCCCAGTGTTTGGGTAGTTTTTGTGTTATGCTGGGTCATTCGAAACATCCCAGTGTTTGGGTAGTTTTTGTGTTATCCTGGGTCAGACGTAACATCCCAGTGTTTGGGTAGTTTTTGTGTTATCCTGGGTCAGACGTAACATCCCAGTGTTTGGGTAGTTTTTGTGTTATCCTGGGTCAGACGTAACATCCCAGTGTTTGGGTAGTTTTTGTGTTGTGCTGGGTCAGATGTAACATCCCAGTGTTTGGGTAGTTTTTGTGTTATGTTAGGTCAGACGTAACATCCCAGTGTTTGGGTAGTTTTTGTGTTATGCTGGGTCAGTCGAAACATCCCAGTGTTTGGGTAGTTTTTGTGTTACCCAGATCCTGGGTCAGACGTAACATCCCAGTGTTTGGGTAGTTTTTGTGTTATCCTGGGTCAGACGTAACATCCCAGTGTTTGGGTAGTTTTTGTGTTAGGTTGGGTCAGACGTAACATCCCAGTGTTTGGGTAGTTTTTGTGTTATGCTGGGTCAGTCGAAACATCCCAGTGTTTGGGTAGTTTTTGTGTTATCCTGGGTCAGACGTAACATCCCAGTGTTTGGGTAGTTTTTGTGTTATCCTGGGTCAGACGTAACATCCCAGTGTTTGGGTAGTTTTTGTGTTATGTTGGGTCAGATGTAACAACCCAGTGTTTGGGTAGTTTTTGTGTTATCCAGGGTCAGACGTAACATCCCAGTGTTTGGGTAGTTTTTGTGTTATGCTGGGTCAGCATAACACAAAAGTACTAAAGTACTAAAAAGTACTAAAGTACTAAGTACTAAACCCATTATGCAGGGCTAAATAAACAACCCAATTTGCTGGGTAAAATGAACCTAACATGTTCTGTCCTATATTTACCCAGCCCTTGGGTTAAAAACAACCCAAACGCAAAAGAGCGGTTTAAACTGGACGTGTTAAAGCAAACGTTCTTTCACTCTTCATTCGTCCTCCAGTCAACAGACTCGAAGTACGTCAGAAACTGAACGCGTGTATACTGTGACCAGTGTAGACAGCGTCAGGGCTTCTATTTGCTCTTGACGTGACGCTCACATCCAGTGAAGCAAAATGTCAGCCGTCAAGCAACTGAACACCAGTGGGCGGGACCTATGGTGCGATGATGTATAACTATTCGTCAATGTCTTGCTTTGGAGGCAGTCATATGCAAATGTACTTGCAACATCACAGATCCCGCAATATGAAAACGAGACTCTTTTGGAGCTTAAATAAATGTTTTGTTTATAAAGAGGAGGACGTTTTAAGCCATGAAACCTGCAGGAAGTTTTAATGGTACAAAGACCTCTCATATGTCAAAAGATTGTAATGCCCTGGCAACCAGCCTCAACACTCTTCCATTGTGGAGGCTTATGCAAGGGTGCTGTGTTATGGTTATACTTCCAAAACAGTGTAATAGATGCATATTTTAAAGGTTTATTTGCAGTGCTGTCTGCTTCACTGCCAAGTTTCCATTATAAGCAAAAATTAATGCAAATACATCCCCCATTCACGTAAACATAATGAAATTAGTTTTTGTGGCAATTGACAACAAGCTTCAAACCCAGTTCATAGATGTAAAGCTGAACGAGATACATAAAGCTACATAAAGTGTATTTATACCCATCTAAAGAGTTCTGTTTTGCAATGTATGTATATTTAGAAGCTTTTCAAAATCAAACTGTGGCAAGGCTCTATTGTTTCGCTGACATATATTGATGCATCTCTGAGCAATGGCTTGTAAACGCTGTTCTAATTTTTCTCCTAGTGGGCCATAAAAAGCTCTCGTTTATCTCAGACAGGTAATGAATAATAAGCGGACGGCTATTCCGTCACCACACTTCCTGTCTTCTGTGTTTAGAGTCACCAAGGTGGCTCTGTTTTGACTGCCACTATGGTGCCTGCACACAGAACAATGCAAGCATGTGATTGTAAAACTTGTGGCCCCAGAAAGCCGAGGGTCATGTGTGAAGCTGATACAGCAGCACTGAAGTGACACTGCATTGTAATAGTCTTTGAAGTCAGAGAATGAGGGAAACTGTTGTTCAGTTCATTAAGGGTGGCTACGTGGGAGACTGAAAAGGATACTGTCCTGATGGGAATGAGTCCATTCAGTGTCTGAGTAACCAGATATTCAGAGCTTTGAATCCTAAAAAATAATGTACTGAAAAAGGCAACAACAATGACTTTGAAAGGTTTCACTGCGAGAGACCGTGAGAGCTAGAGGACAGAAGGGCTGATACTGGTGTACTAGTCTTAACTTTTGGCAGTTGAACCAGAAAAAGATAGTTAAGAGCAGACATGTTCACAAGTCCCTGCAGTCCAAGTCAAGTCAAGTCTCAAGTCTTTGAGGTCCAAGTCCAAGTCAAGTCTCAAGTCTCTAATGTCCAGGTCAAGTCAAGTCTCAAGTCTTTAGGGTCCAAGTCAAGTTTCAACAACCCTCTACAATGCGAGTAAAACACTCGCATATGCGAGTAAATCGTCACTCTGGGCGATTAAATAATATCCATCATTAGCCATTGGCTAATACATTCTCAAATTTTACTCGCCAGTGTGTGTGTTCGATGTTAAGAATAAGTTTAGCATAAATATATTTTTACTCGCTGAACACTCTGAATGAGCGCTTGAGAGTTTCGCTCTTGTCAATCGCTCTCTACGATTTCAAATCAGCTCATCTGACGTACCGTAAACTCTAGTGTGAAGAACTCCATCCCTTTGCTGAGCACGTTTCTCACACACACAGAGAGAGAGAGAGAGATAGAGAGAGCGAGAGTCTTAAATACCACGCAAAATCGACGCGCTACATGTTAACAATATTCTTTGTTGTATTTTCCTGTCAAAATAACAGAGTTCATTTGGAATTATTCATTCAGCTTTTAAGAACAAGCAGAAAATATGCCGTTTTTTCCCGGTACTGGGCGGAACTAATGTGCAAACGGCAATCTCATTGGCTGACGTTCATCTTTTCCTGTCCCTGTTTTGATTTCAGCAAATCCGTTTGAGCGAATGCTGTCAATGTGATTAATATTCATGAACTCATCAATCCTTAGAGCCTTGTATATTGTTATTAGTAGTAGAACTAGTAGTATTATTATCTTTTAATAATATAATATAGTTACTATTATCTATTTTTTTACAGAAACACCAACTATATCTTAAGCACCACCACCAGTCCAAAGTTCAGTTAAATGACAAATATGCATTAATACAGGCTTTCCAACAGTTTTAGTTCTAATTACTAAAGTTCTATAATTATATAGTGCTTGATTATCATAATATCATAACATAGTCTAATGCTGACTGATGTTAAGCGTGTACGTTCAGATATTTAAAAAGCTGTGCCATTTTACAAAGATATTGATACATTTGGTGGTATTTATATATAATATTTGTAGAATAATATAATATAATAAAGTATATCAGTCTGGCGACGAAACAAAAAAATGTACTAGCCAAAGGCGATTCTATTGCCAAGGTGTGCGTAGAGGGTTGTTCAAGTCAAGTCTTTGTTCTATTTTTAGCAATAATTTTTTTCAGCTAGTTGTTATAATTAACAGTGTATTGAACTATCAAAACAGATTACTTTTACTTTAAAATTTCATAAAAAAGCACAAAAAACACTTCTTAAATCATTACTATTACTTTCCAACTTTGTACAAAATGATACCATTTAGAACCACCACAAGGGGGGAAAAGTGCTGTGTATTTTGAGCTATTTGAGTTGCCGTAGTTTGCTGTAGATCTCAAGCAATGCTGGATAATGTAGTCTTCCAGTGAGCGCCGGCGGTAACAAAACCTGTGTATAGACAAGCGTTACAGTAAACGACACAAAGAAGAACAATTCCATCAGTGTCTCATTTGTAGAAATGAGTCGGACAGGGCCATAAATTGCGTATGAAAGTGTTTGTGCAATCCAGATGCAAATTAACTTGGTAAGCCTGGATTATATGCATATGTTAGCAAATAGCCTACTATGTGGAAAAACATGAAACATGGAAATGTTACTTCTTGAAAATGGACCGCAAGCAACACCTCAGCTTCCCTTCGGATGAATTGATTGCTTTTCAAATTAAATGACAAAGTTTTGTAAGGTAAGGCTTAACTATATTGTTACTATCTGTTGCTAATTTATTTAACAGCAGTTTTCGAATGGGTGATGAATGTGCGTGCCTTCAGATGCGTCAAGTGCTCGCTGGCTTGGTGTGTTTAGAAATGTCTTGTGATATTTACTAGTAAAAAAGGTGGTGTTTGGTGCTTTCATGTGGGGTAGTAAATAGAGAACGTAATCGGATCCATGTCAAGTCCAACTCAAGTCTCGAGTCAAGTATAAGGCGACTCAAGTGCAACTCGAGTCCAAGTCGCAGACTTGAGTTTAAACAGACCAGACATCCGAACTCTCCTGGAAGTTCCGGGAGTCTCACGCATATTAATAGCGGCTCCCTAACAACTACAAATTATATACAATATCCTGAAAATCGAGCGTGTTAGAGAGAAACCCTGTTTCCACCTGGTATTAAGATGTTTTCAGTGATCCGATCACAAATGGTCAGCCAAGACATTGCTGTTTTCACCTTGTATTATGATGCGTTTCAAATGCGTCTCCTGTGACAACTTGCATTTGGATTTCCCATTTCGAGTGAACAAACTTGTGTTACGCAGCATTTGCGAATTTTGACACTGGTGAGGATATTTTTTTTTAATTGAGCACTTGAATTTAAGAAATCATGTCACTTCAGTTCTACTTTTGGAGTATGAATTATCATATGCAGTAAGAGACAGAACAATATAATTCAAGCACTGTAAAAGGTCATGCTAGTATCGCGGCACAAGATCTCGTCACACCCCTAGTATCATGGTATGCTATTCCACAAATAGGCAATTTATTTTTTAAACAATAGTCAATGTGACATTTTACAGTGTTTTGGGCCATGAATACAAAGAGTACAGTATCATTAATGGCATGAGTTCAGCTTAAAGGGGCTTAATTGTTTCTCGATGAATTATAAAACTAAAATATTATGGTCATTAGAGGTCCAAATAGCCATGTATTGTTTTAAAAATGATTCACTAAATGGTCATTGAGTCCTTTGAGCATCAGTGTTTCCCTTTGTGAGCTGGTCATTTCCCCATGTGTGCATCCCATTATTGATCACATTGATTTTTACAGAATAATACATTACTCTCAAAACCCTTTTTAAAAACCCAGAGAAACAAAGCGCAGGGAGCTCCAGGTCATGGACAAACGTACAAAACTAGCCTTTATTCACAGGACCAAACCACAAGGACTATAAAGCCAAAGCTTATAGACCCAGATGGACATTTTCCTATCCCATGTGGACCTACTTATTAGGGGTGCACCGATCCGACTTTTTCAGTCCCGATACCGATACCGATGCCTGGGCTTTGTGTATCTGTCGATACCCGATACCGATCCGATATATTGTTGAATTAATAATAAACTGTATATCTTCCACCTTATACCTTCCTTGAAGAGACTAAAGGCACCAGACTTTACTAACTAAACATAACTAAGACAAAATAACAGATGTATGTAAGGTGTTGAATTCTTATTTATTTAAAAAACAATTGTGCATTCAAATCTAAAATAGAATGTAATCTAACTTCTTTAAATAAATAAAATGTAGCAGTGGAAACAAAAAACAGTGTATTGGTCAAACATACAATAGTAATCTGACAGTTACCAAAAATTTTTTACACTACAGATAATTGTTTTGGTATATAATCATATCAATATTAAAAAGTAGCATTACAAATTAACAAATAGTCTAATTTTCTGCCATATGCAATTTATTAAAAATTTTCAGCTAGCTAATAACAACTTTGTTCTGGTTTCACCTCACTCCAGATTAAATGATTGTAGGCTAGGCCTTTTTATTTTACTACACATTGTCAACAGAAATAAGATGAAATACTGTTGATAATTAAAAATAATTCTTACTACCCACTCTTGCTAAATTGGGTAAGCACACTTGTGTTCTCATTTCAGTTGCGTTCTGAGTAAATTAATAAACTGAGTTCATGAGTTCAGTGTTGGACGGATCAGTTGTTCTGGCCAGTCGTTAAAATGATTCGGTTCAAAGGAGTCATTAGGTCACGAATCGGACATTAGCAGACGCGTTGTGTGCGAATCCCGTCTGTTAGAACATCGCGAAAGATGTCAACACACAGAAAACACTTCATAACTGGATATAATTTGTCTCCCGCTTATTGAAAGTATGCTTTATGTCAGCTGGTCAGAGAAGAGTCAATGTTTTTTGAGCGCAATTCACACCCAGTGATAATTCAAGGACAAAATTGTCCGAATGTGTCACGTGCAACATGGTTTCGGTCTTCCGAGCTTTTGATTTGGATTAATATGTGAAATATGAGAGCGAACACTGATTATTTTGAAGACCCAGAGAGCGTGCGCGGGGGAGGAGCTCTCAGATCGGTCTCTCTGTCACTCAGTCACGAGCGCAGCATCTGTTCTACATCACTCGTAAATCACAATAACTCATCAAATTAGGCTTTGGCCGTCAAAAAAATGTCAATGCAGGAAAGACCCTGACTTTGCAGTAATACCCTCGAAACAGCGACGAACTAGTTGGCGTGGCAAGCGTGAAATATCTCCTCCACACAGCCGACTCTCTGGCTCGCTCCCTTCTAGCAAGCGACACACGTGAAGCTGACGAATGACGTAGGTTCTGCTGCGACGGAAAAAAACACCTGGATCGGCTTGTGGATCTGTTAATTTTTCCGATCCCCGATCCAGCTATTTTGTCAGTATCGCGGCCGATATCCGATCCTAATATCGGATCGGTGCACCCCTACTACTTATGGCTAACCTATACTTGAACAAGAAATCCGTTTCCACACAACAATCCAAAGCAATCATTTTCCGCGAGGTGTCTTTCCACTTCGTAATCATAGCTTCCATTTTTGAACGGAGACTCCAAAGCTCCGCAGGTGAATAATAGCATAGCGTGCTAACATCTGCTACCACAGACGCCATATGAAGCTCCTGAGGACCAGGAGAACGGATGATAACAGACCATCATATGGTGAATCGGGAGTTTCTGGCTTGGTTTTCGAGTCCCTTTGCTATTTTGGCAGACTCTGGGATTTTCAACTGTGTTAAATTTTAACTGAAGATGCACTGAGAGAAAGTGAAAGGACAGGCCACAGCAGGTATATTGGCCCACCTCATGTATTAAACGAGGGGCAGCTGGGAAAAGCAGGTGAGGAAACAAGCAAGTGAGGATTGCCAAAGTTCAGGTCTTCCAAGATCGACAGTTGCCAGCATATTCCAAGCTCAGAACCAAACAACAGCAGCAGACAATCTTATCTACATGGCTTTATTGTGCCGCAACACATTTTAGTTCCTCAGCATATTAACATGGTCTCACTGGCCAGCCTGAGATTGTAATTGAAAAGCTTGAGGTATAGTACCTGCATGCTCTCTCTCTCCTTTTCTCAAATCACTTTGTTAGATTGCATTCCTTAATCTCCATAACTCAACAAACGAGTAGAGCCTGTGGACGCCTGCCACTCCCCTGCACTCACAAAACCAACTGCATACGCATGCAAATCCATCATGTTTAAAAATACATGCATGCAAACGCACACAAGATGACCAAACCACAATCAGGACTTTTTTCATCTATAATATTCCATATAAACACACAGAAACGAAACCGTTTCAAAACCAAATGTCCACCCCTATTGTCCAGCGAGGTCTTCTAAGGCAGCATCAATAAAATGGATTTGAGGAAACAGGATTTGAGACACTGCTCACTGGCAACAACTTCACATGTCACACGAATATTGCAATTAAAGTCTAATGATAAAGCAACACATACTTCATATTGAAGTGGGTGGGTGGGTGGGAACATTTTCATTTTTTGGATGAGCAACCTCTTTAAAAATGTAATCCAATTAGGTGGCTCGCTAGGTTTTGTAACAAAGCTAGAGGACTAAATTAGCACAGACCCATTTCGACCCACTGTTTAATAGTCTGACGAGTGAAGCAGTCTTTCTAAACCGGCGACAACTGGACCAATTAACGGTTCGCACAGACCTTGATCTCTGATTCCAAAACTCCCATTCTCATCTGGCCTACAACTCCCAGAGGGCCGTTCAGAGATCTGTGAGATCTGCAGGATGGGATTACTCCTCATTACAGAGATCTGAGGAGAGCTTTGTGCACAAAATAGTAATCCGCTGGCCAGTCGGGGAACAACAAAAAGCAGAATAATGCTTTGCTAAATAAACGAAAGAAAGCACAGACATCAGGGAAATCATGAAAATTATGTGTAAATCACAGTGAGGTGAAAAGGTGAACAACTACTCAGCGTCTGCATCCGGACAGCCGTCCGATTGTGTTGTGCATTTGTGATACAGTAATGCCACACTGTCCCACCGAAAAAGAGATTCTGGGTCAATAAAAAACATCACATTACACACTCACTTTTTCTTACAAGGAGGGTAAAAAATTTAACAAAATGGAAACATTAATACAAAAAACACATCTGCATCAAATAAAAAAAACCTGAAATATCCCAACACAAAGTTTTAAACAGCATACTAGTATTATTTTTCTTCAGTATTGCGAGTCGTCTTTATAGGGATGCACGATATATCATCCACCATGCCGGTATTGGCTGATATATGATCGGGTTTAATGTTATCGTTCCGATAAGAAAATTTGTCCAATATCTTAAACCGATAAATAATGGATTATTCCCTTGCTAAGACACTTCAGATGCGTACTGTTCAACATGATGGTTTTGAATTGCTTGAAATATGATTGTAATCACTTTTTGTAATCAGGCTATAAATGGATTTGGATTTATCGGCCAATATATCAGGTTATCGGCTTTCAAGTTTCAAATATAAAGAATTATCGTAACCGCCAAAGTTTTCATATCAGTGCATCACTACTTGCATGAAACACTCAGATGACCTGCTACATTTGCCAAATACTGCATCCCACTATGCAATGGGCTAGACTTGACCTTCCATTTCCAATGTGAAGAATGAACAGGAAGTAATACTTACTCTGTTCTTTCTTAACATATTTGATCACGCTGCCAAAAATGAACCTCAGAGCCCGGCTGTATTTAATTTTATTGAAATACATGTCACAAATTGTGTCTGGACGGCATTTGCTGAATTAAACATGCAATATAATGATGCCATGGAATACTCAGACACACTTTCACGTTTTAATGGTTTTAAAGGAGCGATTCTGGAACGTCGGTGGATTTCCAGAGGCTTGATTCAGTCTCCCCTCACTCAAACACCCATTTCAACGTCAGATGGCACACTCATCGCAGCTGGGAGTGACATGGAGTGAACGAGAGCTTATTGTATGAAAAAAATAAGTATTTGGTGAAGCAGCAGACAGATTCCATTCATGTGAAAAGGCTCTTTATAAAAGGTCACTTCTAAATAATTGTATTTGTCATTTATTACCTTTAAAGAAAATAATGACCGAATCTACGGCCTAAACCACAGACATGCTAATCAGCCTCTGAATAGGTGTCACATTCATCTGCTCCTATTGGCACCAAGCAGCGGCCCTCGGGAACCTCAGAGCCCGGCTGTATTTGCTGGGCCAGACAGCAGTCCACGTCCCAGCGTGATCCAGCCAGGGTGGGAGTGAAGGAGTCAGACTAGACAAGCTGCTCCCTGGGGTGACCAAGCTACATGCCATCTAATGCCTATCGGAAGCAGGTGTGTGTGTGTGTGTGTGTGTGTGTGTGTGTGTGTGTGTGTGTGTGTGTGTGTGTGTGTGTGTGTGTGTGTGTGTGTGTGTGTCTTATAGGAGTAACACACCTCCAAACAAACACAGACACATACTGTGATTTCAAGTGGCTTCTTTCGAGAGAGAGAAACGTGACACAAGTCGTGTACAAAAGAAAGGACAACACAGCCCCAATGACAGCTAAATCAATCTAGCAACATACAGATCTCAGCCAGGGTCGTCCAGTCCTTTGTTGCAAATTTCATTGAAATTTTGACCTGCAAAAAAGGTTCATTGTCCAGTGTCAATAGTGTAGTGATGTTACAAAAATCACCACTCCCACAAAAGTCACTCTCAAACCAGGCACCTAAAACAAATACTACACTATAACATTTTCTGTGCTCATTTCAAAACTCAATACTAGATTTGTGGATGGTTGCTCAGGTATTTTGAATGTTTTTTAGCATGTTGCAATGTGGTTGCTGAGGTTTTTTGGGTGGTTGCTAGGTAGCTGCATAATCAATCAGTGCCAAGTTTCTATTATATTCTCGATTCAGATATGGGTCCCTTCTTCAATGTACACTAAACCATTCTAAGGTTTGGAGTGACTGAGAAGGATATTTGGTTGTTTTTAAAGAAATTAATAATTTTAATAAACAAAGATGCATTATAATGTTACAAAAGATTTCCATTTCAAATTTATGCTGTTCTTTTGAACTTTATACTATCAAAAAAACCTGAAAAAGATGATTTTATCATAGGGTGCGTCTCAATCAGCTCCCTAGTTCAGTAGTCAGGGCACTAATCAGGTAGCCGGCCCATTGACTTGTGTACTGATCAGTGCCCTGACTAGAGGTTGACCGATTCATCGGTTTTGCCGATTAATCGGCACCGATAGCTGATTGGTGGAACAATCGGTTATTGGCAAAAATCCACACAGTTAGTTTTTCCGAGTTGCGTCCGTTGCTGGAGCGGCTGAGACGGATGCGCTGTTATTACTAGTGATGCACCGATCATGATTTTACATTGCCAATTCCAATACCGATTTTTTTCAAGAAAACTGGCCATTCCGATACCGATTTCCGATTTTCTTTTTTTTTTTTTTACACAATAAAATAATGAAAGTATACATGAACAAGATGTTTATTTGGTATTTAACAGGCTAAATTGGCTTTTGGCTAATGAAAACAAGTGCGCAATCTGAAATGAACAGGAAATTGAATTGGAAATTAAAAGGCTGAAAGGTGAAATTAAAGGCAACAACTGCATATTCTGCAATCCAAACAAATATGTTAGCCTACTTAAATCAGAATTAGTTTTTTAATTCAGTGTAAAGAAGTCTTCACAAGTGAAATTAAATAAAACCAAAGTATATAATTGTTCCAAAATGTTCAATCAAATAATGTTTAGTGCAACGAAAAAAACTAAGATGCTACAGCAGGTGCTTTTTAAATCAAATTGAGTCAATGTAATTTTAAGGTTACCGAAAAGGTAACACTTTAGAATAATGGTCATTAGTTAACATTAGTTAATGTATTAACTAACATGAACTAACCATGAGCAGTACATTTGTTACTGTATTTGTTCATCTTTGTTAACGTTAGTTAATATAAATCCAGCTGTTCATGGTTTGTTCATGTTAGTTCACAGTGCATTAACTAATGTTAACCAGATTTTAATAATGCATTAGTAAATGTTGAAATTAACATTAACAAAGATTAATACATGCTTTATAAGTGCAGTTCATTATTAGTTAATGTTAACTAAATGTAGTTAACTAATGACCATTATTCTAAAGTGTTCCAAATAAAAATGATCATCCTATAGGCTACAGAACTGATAGCATTTCATTTCAAAAGTGCATGCATGTTCTTCTTTAGGCTACAAAAAGAAGTATTTCGGTTAGTTAGTCTGAAAAAAGAAGTTAGTCTGTTTCGTTCTCATCCGATTCAACACGTGAGAAGCTGAGCTGAACAAACGCTCACTATCTGCTCGTGCAGGGCGCGGAGAGATAAGCTCGCGCAGGAAAGCGGCTCTTCATTCCCTTCAGCGGATCTCGTCTCTTCCCTCAGTTCTCCAGTTTCCGTTTGTAACACACAAGTGACATGTTCGTGAATGATTGCAATATAGGCGTATGTGCATGCGGGCGCACTTCCGGATAAATCGGCAGAAAAATACAAAGAAAACCGTCCGGTTGCCGATCGCGCGCTAGAAGCAAAAACCGTCCGGTTCCGGTTTTTGGCCGGTCAACCGGTGCATCCCTAGTTATTACACAGTACAAGAGCTCTGAGAAGGGCCTGCTGGCAGTATATAGCACGAGAGCGGCCTCTAGAGGCCAAATAAAAACTATCACTGACGCCTTGTGTTTACATTCACACGTGAGGCTGCGCGTTTAAAACACGACAGCGAAACGTTATGAATACAGAACACTACCGTACTTGTTGCCAAATAATTATAAAGTAATTAATTTCTTGACTAAATGCTACATTAACAGGTCAAGAACAGCAGTGTGAATGTTTGTCAACGAGGCTGAGAGAACGCTAACATTAGCAGTACCTCAAGCAGTTAAAACAATGTGATAACACGCAAGTCTGACCCAAATGTTGCACATATAAAATTAGTGATGTGAGAAAGCAAACTGTATCGTCATGCTGCCAACAGAAACAGAAACAAAGCAGAAGCGCATTCGGGGTTTTTTAAATTAGATAATCTCTTTCTAAAAAAGCAGACTGTTTGGATTTGTATGAAATGGTAACACTACAATAATAGACCATTTGTAACATTAACTACGGTTAATAAATGCTGTGGAAGTATTGTTCATTGTTAGTATGTTCATTTCAACTTTAAATTGAGTTTGAATTTGTATCTGTTAACCTTGGTTAATGCACTATGAACTAACATGAATGATCAAGGTACAATTGTTTTGCTCATATTAATACATGCTGTAAAAATGTATGCATAATGCATATAGTTCATGTAAGCTAATACATCCTTGTTGCATAGGGACTTGCATAGTGTTACCTATTAAATGTCCATGCATGTTTCTAGGTTATAGGTAAAGAAATAAATTTGACCTGTAATATTTTAATGTAAATTTTTTTTTCTGAATAATTTGTTCTGTTAGAACTTCTTATTGTAATATTCATATTTATACGTTTTTAATTTGCCAATATTTTCATGGATCAGTACTGTTTTTTGTTATTTTTTGTTATAAAGTTCAGCACTGGTTTACTTATGTTTTTTTAATGCAGTATCCATTTTAAAAACTATCGGTCGATTAATCGGTTATCAGCAAGTGTGGTCCAACCTAGTTATCGGTATCAGTAAAATCCACTATCGGCCGACCTCTAGCCCTGACTACTGAACTAGGGAGCTGATTGATACGCACCCATAGTTTCCACAAAGTATTAAGCAGCACAACTGTTTTCCACATACACCGGGTAAAAATCTAAATCTGATCCGTGCTTAGAAACAGCACATCTCTCTTTTTCAAACCGCACAATTTTAACTATCATTCAAGTTTGCGGCACAAACACTGCAGGAGTTATACGCCAACATTTAATGAGCAATAATAAGTGAAGCCTGCTTTAGAAGCTGCCCTTAATAAGGGAGCAAAACCTATTTCATCAGAGACCCCCGGCCCTGTTTAAGCTCCTTACTGCTTAAGATACCTAATCACCAGCTGGCCCCTTAGAGCCGTTAAACAACTTCTTTATTATCGTTTACAAGCTGTGCAATGTCCAGAAGGTCCCTGTGAACAAAGCAGACAAGCCCTAGCTGAGCGCTCCAAAACCTGGGTGGACTGTCCCGGCCCTGGTTCTGTTAATGCAGTGTGAAAAGAGTTTCGCAGCGACCAGTGCAAAGGGTCCAAAACCAGAAATCTATTCACTTCATTGTCCCACATTCCCCCCTCCTCAATTCGCAGGAGAAAAGAAGGACTATGGGAGGGGGCTGGTGGCTGGAGAGGGCAGCAGGGGGTCAGTTTGATTTCAAAGCCCAGGGTACGAGCTCGTCCTGAATGCGCTCCAGCTTCTGAAGGAGGGGGCTGCACTCCGAGGGCTCCGCGATGCAGCACGCCTCTCGGACCGTCCGGCAGGGAGCCAAGAGAGTCAAGCGGAGCGTGAAGGAGGAAAAATAGCCCATGTATGTGTACTTAAAATCCACAAAAGAAAAAGCCCCATTGAAGTTTCCTGAACCTTTGCTCAAATTTGAATAAGAGCAAAAAAGGGCTTCTGTCAGCAAAAGGTTCAGAAACACAAAACCATGAAGTCCTCCAGGTTAATTATTTTACAACTATGATAAGATTAAACACGACCAAAGAGGATACGCTGGGAATTACTTATGCCGTGCTCCCTTGATCCTAATTAAAGTTTTGTAACAAAGTAAAAGTACATTACAAGTACACACACAAAATCCTCAGCTTTGCATTAACACATTAACACATAAAACAATCAATCTCTCTTAAAGGGACAGTTCACCCAAAATTAAACTAGATGTAATTTAGTCAACCTCAAGTCATTCCAAACTTTCGTTATTCTTTTCCTATAAAAGAAGAATTTTGCATAAATGTACATGGCTCTTTTCCGTAAAATAAAATAAAAAAAAGATAAATCAATTCCAAAAAACAAACTCTTCTATGGTTCCAAAAAAGAACCAAAAAAATGCAGCAGCAATAGTCCATAACTCCAAGTTCCAATGCAGTATGATATTGTAGCTTTGTATAAGGAAACAGACTATAAAAGCTTACAAGCTACAGTTTATCGGTGCATCCAAATACGGTGTGTGAAAAACAGTATGTGAATTTGTAGTTTTCATTACTACGGCCCTGTCCCAAATGACACACTTCATAGCATACACTTACGGTCTTGTGGACTTATCAATGGCCGCAGAATGCACGTGATGGTGAAGTCCACAAGACCGTTGGGTGTCCTAATAGGCCCTGTCCCAAATGGCACACTTCATGAGCACTTTCGGTCTTGTGGACTTACAATTGCCGCTGCGTGCGCGTGTCCGTTAAGTCTTCGAGACCGCAGGGCGCTCCATTTGTCATTTTAGGTCTCAGAAGGTCCCCTTTGAGGTCGATATGCGCCCTCGATGCGCACTTCTGCCAAGCCTGCACTCGTGCGAGCTATGCAGCGGCCTTATTCCCAGCAGTCGAAGCGGCATTACATCATGAAAGTGCGGACTCAGAGGAAGACCGTGGGTGTTTAGGAAGCCATTTGGGACATGACCATAGTCATGTTAGGTACCAGAAGGGTGCTCGTGAGAAAAATGACAATTTCAAAGTTGACATTTTGTTTCATATCAAAAGTAACTTGCTCTGTCCTGTCTGTCGGCGTGTTGTCAGTGTCCTCTTTGCTCCGCGATGTATTTTCTCTACGTGAGAACATGTGTGTGGTGCAGAGTCCTGCACGGGTCCGATTTTGTAAATCCGCACCCGTCCGTACCCGCAGTGCTTCAAACCGCATCCGACCCGTTTTCTGACAGCAGCACTAATTCAAATCCGCACCCGACCTGACCCGCTTAAAATAGAACCGACACCCACCCCGCACCCAAAATAAAATCAGTTTAGCATATCACATTATAGACAAACTTACAAACATGTTTATTGCCAGCATACAGAAGTTATTACACGACCATTAACAGTCTACATCATGATAAACAAGGTTGTGTGTCCTTATCAGGGTACCCGAACCCATGCAGGACTCTGGTGTGGTGTGAGAGTGCCATGTCTTGTTGGACATAGCAACAGTAACTAAAGGGGGCGGGTCTTTGCGAACGGTCAACGTCTGATGCATATGGAACACTTTTCTGGAGGTCTAAGTTGTCATCTGATTGGTTGAAGTAGGGCTGTGCAATATATCGAACTTATCGAAATATCGCGATATGCATATCGCAGTGGCACGCAATATCTGAATGATTTGAATGGGCTACTTCAACATTGTGAAAACTGTCAATTTTAGGTTGACGCATATAGCAGAGAATAGACTGGTCACACGACTGTTACTTATGTGATTTGCTTGACGTTAAAAAGAGTTATTAAACACAATAACTTGCGAAAAACAACTCCTTGCAGTCTTGCACTGTCTGAAACACACACCGAAACGTGCGCACAAGCTGCCAAAAATACCAAAAATAATCGTCCACCTAGTTCAGATGTCTTTATTTACCTGGATGTTCTTGATGTTAAGTTTTAAGGTTGATACTATATATTACCAAGTCAAGCAAAGAGTTTTTGGTATTTAAATATTGGCTTTACATTTTTTGTTTGTTTACATTGATGTTAAAATTATATCGACATAAATTTTTGCTAAAACACCGCTGGTCACTTTCAGAAGTTGTAGCGATGCTTTTTTTTCCCAGAAAGAATTTGAAACACATAAATGGTATCATTCTCATGTATTAATTTTTTTTTAAATATATAATTTAAATAGATTTTAGACACTTTAAGCAATATCGTATCGCATATCGAATATCGCGTTATTTAACAAGGTATTGCATATCGCATTTTTCTTCAATATCGCACAGCCCTAGGTTGAAGGATGTCCGGGAGATGTGTGTGTCGCATTCTTTAACAGTCCACCTGGAAACAAAACGTCATGCCACCAAACTCCCTCATGGAAGAAGAACGTCGTCGTGTTTACACTGACAAGGAGCGCTTACCAGGATCAACTAAACGCGGGATTTTCAAAAGTGTGTGAAATTCGTGGCTCCATTGTTGCAGTAAACTAGCACAACATTCTTGAATGAGTAATTTATAGATGCATGCTGGTCAGTTATTGCAGGGACATCGGCTTTACATTTTCACGCCCCTAAACAAAACGAAATGTGATTGGTTGCGTTACAAGTCAGTAAGATGAAATTTTATACATAATTCATCTTTATACTATATATTTAATCATATACATTAAAAGAGTAAGAATAGGTACTTTATAGCTCGAGCCTTGTACACACGAAAGCCACGTCGTGGCTGTACACACAAAAACGCAAGGGTGTTGTTTTCAGATTTATCCACTCTAGGACCCGGTTTAAAAAAATATCGGTTTAATGCTCCCAAAACGCCGGATCCGTGTGGATGAAACGCTAATACGGTACAAAATTTTAAGGTATACAGCTAAACGCGTCTCCGTGTGGACGGGGCCTTAGAATACCTAAAATTTACAGAGGTCAAGAACAAATGTGTGTATGCATGTGTCAGGCAGAATAAGTTTTCTGTGCATATAAACACAATTAGAAAAGAACAGCATCAACATTCTGTGAAGTATCTCTTTTGCGTTCCACAGAAAAATTCATTGTATGGTGAACTATCCTTTTAATAACATCCAGTTTATGCTATTGAACGCCCTGAAGTCACACTGTAGTGGCTTTACTCTACGGACCAATGACATTGCTCTTTGTGAGAGTGTGACATACAGACGTTTCTTAGAGCCTTCAAGACACAGTGATCTATCACACGCATATAATTAATAAATGCCTCTCTTTGTATGCTTCCACTGAGAGCTAAATGTTGATTTTCCTATGCAGTCCTTTGACACTGAAAGAGAAAAAGACACTTCCTGTTTTCTCTTGCCCTCTCTGTTGCTCTCTGACTCTCTCTTTCTCTCGCCACCTCCCTTCAAGCCTCTTCCCCTTTTCATTTGAAACACAACCGGCCTTTTCTTCCAACCAGAGGACGATGTCTAAAAGAACAGCATCTAATTGAGTCAGAGAGACATTATCAATTGAGTCTCTCATGTCAGTGAACCACGGTCAGTGGGTCTGGAAGTGGTTTTAAAGGGAAGCCCTGAGGTAAACTGACTACTGGGTGCATTTAAAATCGCACGTCTTCCTGCCTGCACGAAACTGAGACTAATGTCACAGAAACATACCTCTGACCCCCTCGGCTATCACTTCCTGTGTGGTGCACTGAACTTAACGCAGTCAACTGCAAATAATCTACTGCCTAACATAGCAAACGATTTCCGGTGGAAACATCAGGCAGGACAGTCATAGTGAGATTTTCACAACACAGCATGCAATTGGTGTCTTTAAAGGGATAGCTCACCCAAAAATTAAAACTCTGTCATTAATTGCTCACCCTCATGTCGTTCATCTTCAGAACACAAATGAAAAGTCAATTGAAAGTCTATGGAGGGGTCAGAAAGCGCTCCGATTTAATCAAAAACATCTTAATTTGTGTTCTGAAGATGAACGAAGGTCTTACGGGTTTGGAACGACATGAGGGCGAGGAATTAATGACAGAGTTTTCATTTTTGGGTGAACTATCCCTTTAATTTGGAGCAGGAGTCCCAATTCCCGCTCTACACATTTTGTATGTCTCTCTCATCTGACACACTCACTTGAGAGGTGTGTTCCTTTCGACCACACATGTGCTACCTACGAAGTGGACTTGAAAGGGTATTTCGCTATCTTAAGGGAGTTTTATGCGTTTGTTCGTGGGTGTAAAGTGCAGTTTACAAGTCAGCTATCATGATTGTGGGTAAAATAAGATAAAAAGACAAATTACGTTTATTTTCATATCAAACATTGCAACAAACATTTATCATTCAGTTTAGGGCTTTTGAATAGGACAGATTAGATTAAGTGAAATTTTTAATTAATTAATATTTATATTGGTGTATTACACACATGCATACCATTATGTAAACCATGGTCCTGACTCTCTGAGGTCATTAAAAATCCCAGGATGTGCTTTGATAAAGATTAGGGGTGTAACCCCGGCATCCTGGCCAAATTTGCCCATTGGCCCCTGTCTATCATGGCCTCCTAATCATCCCCATATATATGATTGGCTTCATCACTCTGTCTACTCTCCACCAATCAGCTGGTGTGTGGTGGGCGTTCTGGCGCAATATGGCTGCCGTCGCATCATCCAGGTGGTGCTGCACATGGGTGGTGTTTAAAGAGATTCCACCCTTCTATGTAAAGCGATTTGAGTGCCTAGAAAAGCGCAATATAAATGTAACAAATTATCATTATTAATTATTATTAAATGAAAGTATGGTAATTCATATCTTTATGTACATCAAACCGTAGACTCCTCTAATATGCGAGTTACATCTCTGACACTGCAGGATGTTGCAAATAAACACATTTTGTCAAAGCAGCGAACACTTCGTAGGGACCCTGCCAGCTTCCAGCAGCTTCATGATCATCCACCATATTTGCAGTTTTTTTTGTGTTCATAGTTCTGGACTGAATCCTCCTCTAAAATGCAATGGGTTGTGGGTAATATAAATTTCAACATACTATGCTTTGGGACACTATTTAGGATGGATAGTATTCACATGGGCTTGAGTTCTAAACTCACAGGACCCCACCCTTCCTGCCCCCCAGGGCGTACAAATATTTCATCAAAAGGCAGTAGAGAAACAGACACAGATAAAGGTACAGCTGTTGGAGAAGTCATTGTATTAGTAAGCACTATCAGTAAGAACTAAACGATTTGTAAGCATTTCTGTGCGCCTAAATTCATCCTAAACTTGTTTAATCATCTGATCTGCGGCAGGCTTAAACGGTTATTACTGCAAGTGCAGCTTAATGAAATGTTCAACTAAATCTGGCCCATGCACACCAAACTCTTCTTCATGTTCCCATTGAATCCAGAGAAAAGCCCCATACATTCAGTCTATACAGCATAAGGGTTACAAAACGGGCATTAAGCAGGTCACCTTTACAAAAGACACTGCGCTGTGGGATATATTTCAACTTGAGCTGCATTGTCCAGGTTCTTTAATCGAGCTTAATGGATGGCCAAATGGACTAGTCTCCATTACGAGAAGAGCAACTGCGAAGGTCAGAACACATTCAATAAACTCTACTGACAATCACAGAGGGGTCAAAGACACGATGCTCATTTTTTGCTCAGAACTACTACTAAAATGCAATTTTTTTCATTTTAACTGCTTCATTTATTTTGAGTTTTGGGGGTCAACGGACAAGAATGTGAGGGTGATAAAACTGTTCTGATGTTATGATAATGAAGGCATACTTTTTTATTATTCAGGGCTTGACATTAACACCCGCAAACATACGGAGTGACTCCGCCTAGCCACTTTTGCAGGTTGAATTTGATATACAATTTATAAATTTTTCACCTGTAGTCTTTTAAAAGCATCTGAAATAATGAACAGTGCAATGTAATGTTGTCAAAAATATTTGGTAATATTTTTTATACATAGATACTGAAATATCTGAAACGCTTCCAATACTCATTTGCCACAGAATAGATAAACGATACCAGCTACTTTCTCTCATCTCTCCGACAGCGAGTGACACACAAACCCGCCTCCCCTCACTCGCTCGCTCCGGATGAATAGTGTTACTGTTACAGGGCTTGAATTTTGCCCTGGGATTGCACATATTGCACAATTTTATTTATTCCTGCAGATTTTGTGCGCCCACCTAAAGTGCGCGCACATATAACTGCCTCTCAGAACTAAATTGAGTTATTTTTGGCTGCTTATTGCGCTTAAACAGTCAAATACACACAAAATGCTGGTCTTGGCAAGTATTCACGTAAACACAGTCAGTTCTGATTTAAGTGAATGTACAGTTGAGAAAGAAAACGCATGTAACAGTATAATGGATCAGTGCGCCAGGTCTTAAAGTGACAGCAGCCTAATATACCTGCTGCCAAATTATGAGATAATATTAAAAATATCTATATGGCAGTTTTTCCCCATGGTAAAGCGGCCAGTGAAAATACTGAGTGGCTGGTAACTTGCCACAGTGGCTGGGGAGCAAAAAAAGTTAATGTCAAGCCCTGTTTAAGATAATGAGGAAATACGATATTGAAGAAAAAGGGTTCTACATACTTTGGCATACATATTTTAAAAATGTATATATTTGGAAAAATGTTTGTCTGCCAAAATAAAGTCATGTGAAGCAGCCATCATGCAGGAAAATAATGGAAATGACTGTCAAGGTCAATAAAGTTTCTTAAAAATCTCAGATTATTTGCCCTTTTTATAACAACTCATTGGGTTGTGACTCCCCCAAAACAATAATATTTCTGAATTAATAATTTATGCTACGATGGGTAGACTCATACTCAAGGATTCAAGGAGTAAGGAAAAAATGTCATTACATGTTAACTGATGGTTACAACACATGACATTTAAGTCCTTACATTTTAGCTTGTTCAAAACCACATGAAAAAGGCTTATGTTTTAGACTAGACTTAACTTTTTTTTTTTTCTATGTATCATGCACACTCTTTTTTGTCACTGACCCAGTGATCACCGCCACCATGCATCTCCTGAGGATGCCAAGGAATCTAAACGCCAAAACATTTTACCCTGAAAGTCTTGGGGGAAGCTATTCCCATAAACGAGGCAATTACGAGTCTGGTTCCCAGGAGCCTCGACTATTAACATGATCCCCCTACAAACTCTGGCATTCTCAGCCAGACCCTTGAGAAAAGATCAAGCCGTGTCCTTAGGAAGCAGACTGGACATATAAACAGGTCAGGCGTTTCTCAAACTGACAGATGCAGGCACTTTTCTGGCAGCCATCATGTTTGAGCTCAGTACAAAGTGAAAGGGAAATATTTCTTAAAAGCATTTAGTGATGTTAGAAGATTCCCAATGAAATCATCCGACGCGTTATCTCGAGACCCTGAAGGAATTCCTACGAGACCCTCCAACTACAGACAGGCTGCCGCCACAGTATGGATAACCTTCTATATCAGGCAAGAAAATCATCAGCAAAACAAATTTTCACTTTGTGTCTAATTATAACAGCGCTGTTGAGTCAACACTCCTGGAGAACATCTCACTTGTCTATACCAGGAGGGTGGAGAGAAAGGAAAGATGGCCTGCAGATGACATACTCACATGAGGAGATGACAGACACACACACACACACACACACAATACAGATGCAAACTCCCACCCACAGAGACAAAAACACAATCAATCTCTCAACCACAGGCTTTGATGGTGATTAAGAGGAAATGAGGTAGAAAAAGGGTCAACTCATGAGAAGTGAAGCTGAGCTTGCTACTTAGAAGTTGAGGTCATATATTCTCACTGTGGCAAGGACATTATGTCTCTCAGTAATAATGGGGAAGCAGTTTATTTCACAAAGGATAGCAGTGACGTGACATACTGTAAATGCAGAAGCATTTATTTAATCACTCGCAATACTGTATATTAATTTACAGGTAGGAATTTCCTCAAAAAAGAGCTTTTAAACCGTTAAGATCCGTCATCCTCTCGTCTTGTGTGTTAGGTTGGGCAATTTGATTGGTTGATGGTTACAATTTCTCAATGTCCTCGCCCAATCATATCCTTCCTGCCCTTATCCCAATGGCTCTGCTGGGAAATTCCAGAAAAAGAATTGCCAATGATGAAATAAATGCCATTTTAATGCCGCCCATTCTGCAGTTGGGACTAATTTGAATCAGTCTGTATATTTTGGTCAGTCAGAATATTACAGAAAAATGCAGACTCCAAATTTTTACCACCAAGACTATGATTCCATCCAATTGGAGGACAACCATAACAACTACAGCAGCCAGCTCTAATCATAATGTAACGGAAGCAGCGACAGATTATTTATTTCGTATTTCAATGAACAATTTGCCTCGCAAAGCCGGGTAATATAGGTAGGTGCGTATAGGACAAAGAATTAAAAATTTTCATTTAAAATGAATTTAAAACATAAGAAAATCCTGCACACTATCTGTAATTGAAAAAATCTATAAAAAAAAATCTTTAAGAGCAACATTTCGGTCCCATGACCTTCATCAGGCATACACGTATTGTATTGAAACAGATTATAGGAAAGAGAAAAACAAAACACATGGCTGGTACTTGGTTCAATTCATTGGTTGTTTGGATAAAGGCAGATCTTAGGTGCTCTTCAAGTCGACTCAAGATGTGTTCACACACTTGTAGTTCAGTTCAAAAACAAAACAAAAAAATAACATTTAGTCCTGGTCCACTTCGCGTTTAGACTGGGTAAACCCAGCCTGATCTGCCAGCGATTTGATTTCGCCCAGCAACTCAGTCTGGAAACCCGTACATTCATTTCTACTGCTTCTGTTACACTTTTGCGGGAACCAATCACAGACTGGCTTATCCACCTGGCCCGCTATTGGAGGGATTATCACGATGACGGATAGAGAAGCGATGGCTCGTCGCCCGTTGATCACGCCTCTTGTGGTCTGATTGGTTGAAGGACTATCCAATTGCGTACAGAGTCATTTGAATTATGCTTGTTTATCACGCCCCTTGTGGTCTGATTGGTTGAAGGACTATCCAATTGCGTACAGAGTCATTTAATTTATGTGCGTTTATGCTCGCGTGTGCAGTAGAAAATACAGAGCAGACTCCCCAGACCAATGTTCAATCTTAAATTGAGCTTGGTCTGGTGATAGCCAGACAACTTAGCGTTCACATTGGCATTTAACACCGAACCTAAAGATACGGAATCGATATGTTCACAGCCTGATTGGTCAGCTTTTATTACGTACATTTCGTGAACGAACATCCAAAACAATGCTGTGATCTGAACTAAATGTACTTGTTGTATGTGCGTAGCCTGTACACGATGGTATTTTGACCAGCTGAGAAGTCGTGAAGAGCTTATAAAATGTGTAAAGGAGTCAAAACAGCGGCAGGAATCCCTCTTCACACACACAAACAGGCCCGGTTCTACGGGGGGGTGCACCCTCAAAAGCAAGCAAAAGCACCCTCCGTTGATACTGTCACCGCCAAGTTAATGCAGGCTCGCGTAACCTCTCATTAACAAAGACAAGACACGATGCAAGTAAGAGATGTATTGTTGACAACATTTTTATTACGGAACTTTGTGAGATCGCGATGAATTGAAAAAGCAACAGCATTTTAGTGATCGAAATTTCCTCCTGAGACCCAGAATAGAGGTTTTAAGTCTGGATATTCTTATGAAATAGGCCTATGAGACATTCATTACATGTTGTCCCAAAACCCATTATTATGCAATTAGACACATATTGCATTAAGTAAAATGGTACATCAACTTATTCTGTTGTATCTTTCATAACATTGAGAATCATCGTTATACAAAGTTGAATAAAAATTGATTGGTGAATTGAAAAAAATCATGGTTTATGTCTATTCATGGGTTTTAATTTTCTCAATAAATGGGTTTTGGTGTCCTCTACAGAACAGAGGATAGATTATATAACAGAGAATTATTATTATTATTATTATTATTACTATATACTTGTTGCTTAGCCTATCTGCACTTTACTAGAGCACCCTCAGAAATTTCAGAAGGACCGTCAGTGATTTGATTCTGTAACCGGGCCTGCACACAAACCAAGATCTGCTGCGAGGAGACGCGGTTCTGACGCCTGTACTGAACTCTGATGTGCAACATCACGATCAACATCACCCTCAGAAATATCATAACTACGAGTTCCAAACACATAAATGACTGAGAGAAATGTTATACAAGTGGGAAACTCGGATTATATACGATTTTCCGAGTTGGAAGGGGGCGTGTCAGAGTATTCCATCTAGTGAAAGGACATCAAAAATGAAAGACTGCATCCAAATAAGCTGGGTTTTTTTTTTGAACAACAGCAGCCAAATGCAAACTTAACCAGAATTGATTCTCTAGAATTAGTGTTATGATTATCAATCATTAACGTAAGAGTAGACCACATTTGCTATAGCATCTCTGGCGATGGATCAATAATTTGTTGCTAATTACCAATCAATTACCACTGAAAATAAATGACTTTCAGGTCACTGTCAGTGTGAACACCCCACCCCTAAACGTTAAGCATGAGCGATAACGGTGATGCTTGACTTACCAAGCACTTAAAATCGAATGTTTGAGGAATATCAATCCAGTCCTGGAACTAGATCCACGCAACAGTCTGGATGTCTAGATGAAGCATATCTTTAAATAACAGTCCGCCTTCATGATGTTCAGCAGAACACGTGGGTCCACTTCATTCATTGCTGTAATGCTCCCCCTCCCATCTGCAGGTGTGACCCAGAGTGAGCAGCAGCCACAGTAAAGCACGCTTACTATAAAAACCGTGCATCAAAAACCAACCATGCACCTGCAGCCACACTCCCTAAAATTGGGCAGCACAAAAGATCCACTTGAATCTTGCATTACTGCAACAGCAGGTCCATTTGGCCCTTTAAAAACAACACAATGCATGCATGCAAGCTCACAGGAGGGGCTTACAGAGATGGAAATGAGGACATAACACACCCAGACACTGGATTTGATCTCTAAACTGCTCTATGTTCTCGCATCAGACTGATCTGAGGGGGCTCCAGACAGCTCTCAGACCACCGCCTCGAGTCATGCTGCAGCCCGACGCCGCTCTCTGCTCCTGACTGCTGACACGCGCTTCAATTTTACGAGCATTAATGTGATTGGCAATTCTGATGATCATTGCAGACGAAGGCAAATCGATTAGACATTGATCTATAGCGATATTACTCACTGATGTGGGTTTTAACAAAGGAAATAAGGACCTTGAGAAGAAGCGGGCGGGCGCGCGCGCGCGCGTCTTTGTCATTATCACCTTGCAGACATTCCTGCATCATCTGATGTCCTTCAGCAGTTACGCAAAACTCATAAAGCAATTAAATGCACCTTACTGCACACTTGTACACAGTGCACGAGACAAGTCAAACCTAAATGTAACTTCTGTCTCTACATGCATTATGCATGTAATTATGCATGCATGTGGCGGCACATGGGAACTATAGTTCTCGCACATCTGTGTTTGACCATTTTACACTCAACGGGTTGAAATATTGCATCTGTGTGCAAGTGTCCACTATCACCCGGGTCTTACCTTGTGCAGCACACACCCAGAGAATTGCAACACCCTGTTTGTCCAACAAACTCTTTGTTGTCAACGTAAATAAACAGTGTATGATAAGTAAAGCACATATATAATACCACGAACAGAGTGTTATACTACAAACAATGGAAATGATGGTTGCATATGGGCACAGTCGGCAGATTCTGACAGCCGGGCTTACCTTAAAGAGACCTTGACAGAGCAGTCGTTTTGTGTCGCCATGCTTTGTGCCGCCGTTTCACCTCGCCCGTCAAAATGAGAAGTGATGCCGCGAAGTTCTCGCAAAGTTTACGGACGAGCTGAAAACACTGTTGTGCGTTAACACGCGCGCGACCGCTCCGGTCCGTCAATCAGCGTTGCGCAGCCAGACATCGCCGTTCACCTCTGTAATACTGATGAAATCAGCACAGCGATGTATAAATCGCATGAAATGTGAGGGAGACTGGCATGTTTTCTTCTTTCGAGCTTGTATCCTGTCATATGTGCGAGTGGCACTCGAGCTTACATCCGAAACCACACACAGCGTCTGTGTCCTCGCGCGTTCAATGTGCAGCGCTTACTGAGAGATGTGTGGGCGTGTCCATACTGCGATGATTGACATGCCTTCCGACCACACGGAGCTGCTGTTCCCGCCTACACGTGGATGCAATTGACCAATTAGAGCTCAGCGGCGGATTAGACTTTAAAAGCAGACTCAGCGGTCATAGATTAAACGCAACTTCAGTGGACACGTCTGAGCACCGCGTTGGGAAATCCGATTCATAAGATTGAATCGGTTCGTTCGAACGCTTCACTATAAAACAAAATACGTTAAAAACGATTAACCGTGTAATTCCCATACACTGTAAAAAAAAATATTCTCAAGGTTACTGAGAAATTATTTAAAGGGATAGTTCACCCAAAAATGAAAATGTACTCATCCTAAAGCCATCCTAGGTGTATATGACACTCTTCTTTCAGACGAATACAATTAGAGTTGTTGGTTTTTTTTTTAAGTCCTGGCTAATCCAAGCTTTATAATGGCAGTGAATGCAAGCCCAAAATTTTAAGACCAAAAAAGTGCATCCATCCATTATAAAAGTAATCCACACGGCTCTGGGGGTTAATAAAGGCCTTCTGAAGCGAATCAATGGGTTTGTGTAAGAAATATATCCATATTTAACATATAAAGTTATAAAGTTAAATATCTAGCTTCCTCCAGACCGCCTACCGTATTCAATTTACGGAAAAAGCATAACTGGCACGACAATGACGTCAGACGTAGCGTTTTGAACTGCGAGAGGCGTTACCGGAAGCTAGATATTTTACTTTATAAAGTTTTAAATATGGATATTTTCATTTTTACTTCAAATTTTGGGCAGCCATTCACTGCCATTATAAAGCTTGGATTAGCCAGGACATTTTTTTTATTTAACTCTGATTGTATTCGTCTGAACGTAGAATGTCATATACACTTAGGATGGCTAGAGGGTGAGTAAATTATGGGCTATTTTCATTTTTCATCCCTTTAATTCCTCACTCAAGGTTACTGAGAAATTATTTATCTTTTTGTTTTAGTTCATTCAAATGTATGTGTTTCTCTTAATTAGTACATGTTTATAACTATGTTGATTTGAACAAAAAGTGAAATTAATGTAAACCACGTAAATACTTATTGTGTGAAAATTATTTGTTCACTCAAATTATGACTGTCCCACAGTTGTGGTGGGGACACAACCGCAACCGCTTATATATATTTATATGCAAATACATAGTTAATGTACTTGATAAAAGTGAAGAGGTGAAATAAGAGACGTTTGATGTGTAAGAAAGCTGATACAAATCAAGGTAGGCCTAAATATTACTGAACATATATATATGTTTTTATTGTGCATCATTTAGGCAAGCTTTAATTTGGTCATATTATGCAAAAATGTGACAAAAAAATATTTGACAACAAAAGAGAAAGGACAAAAAAATTCTCGTTTTATTAATCGTGTTAAGTTTTTGACAAATTGCGAATCGTTTCGACTGAGTCATTCAAAAGAATCTGTTCAAATGATCGATTCATTCGCGAAACGAAAGTCACATCTGAAACGCATTTAAGGGCTGGAAATGGAGAATTGCTCTGGGTTCAAGGTTTACGGTTTACAACAGCCCATTAGTCACAGATCATGCGAAGCAAAATACAGAAATGTATTGAATGTACATTACCATAATGACAAGCATGCTGGTTCTCTGTAAAAGATTGGGAAACAGAGATAGACTACTTTCACAACTTCACTTCTGCATTAAAAGTGGAACCATACACGTAATCAGTTTACACAGCCACAGACAACAGTGTGAGGAACAAAACCATGGTTTATATCCTTTAATTTTTTTAAAGACATAAAAAGCATTTGCCCTAGCTCAAATGGAAACCAAACGCAACCGTTTGGGCTTGTAACTCCGATCTAACACAATAAGAGTGGGGAGATGATGGGGAACAGCACTTTGTCCAAATAATCACCACTAAATAATTTCACAAGAACAACAGATTCCCATGAGGATTATGTACAAATAGAGTTGATAAAGACGCTGTTTCATATAAATTAACCCATGTTGCATAATGCCGGGCAGCCCACAATCCAAAGTAGCCTATGTAAGACCTTCTGAACCCTATTCAAACAGATGTCAAAGCATTCAAATCATTCACATAATGTCCCATCATAAATAACATTGCAAAGGAGGCAAATGCTTAAAGGGTTAGTTCACCCAAAAATGAAAATTTCTTACTTACCCTCATGTCGTTCGACACCCGTAAGACCTCCGTTCATCTTCGGAACAGAAATGAAGATATTTTAGTGTAAATCTGATGGCTCTGAAAGGTCTCCATTGGCACAATGGCACTTTACACTCTCAAGACCCTTAAAAGGTACTAAAGACGTCGTTACAAAGTCCATCTCACTACAGTGGTTCTAAAATAACTTTATGAATCGGCGAGAATAGTTTTTGTGCGCAAAAAAACCCTAAATAACGACTTATATAGTGATGACGATTTCAAAACAAGGCATCATGAAGCTTCGAAGCGTTATGAATCAGTGAGTCGAATCATGATTCGGATCGCGTGTCAAACCGCCAAACTGCTGAAATTTGGTGATTCAAACTGCTGAATCGACTCGCTGATTCATAACGCTTCGAAGCTTCATGATGCCTTGTTTTGAAATCACCATCACTATATAAGTCGTTATTTAGGGCTTTTTTGCGCACAAAAACTATTCTCGCCGATTCATAAAGTTATTTTAGAACCACTGTAGTGAGATGGACTTTGTAACGACGTCTTTAGTACCTTTTAAGGGTCTTGAGAGTGTAAAGTGCATTGTGCCAATGGAGGCCTTTCAGAGCCATCAGATTTCAACTAAAATATCTTCATCTCTGTTCCGAAGATGAACGGAGGTCTTACGGGTGTCGAACGACATGAGGGTAAGTAATTAATGACAGAATTTTCATTTTTGGGTGAACTAACCCTTTAATATGTTGACGTCCCTGTTTCCCGGGGACAGTCCCAGTCTTGTTGTTCTGTCCCTGACTGGAGCTGTCCCCGGAAATGTCCCCGTTTTACAGCTCGTTCAAAACAACCGGCAAAAAAGCCCGACCAACACACAGCAGCCTGCTGGTTACAGGAGCAATTGTGTAGTGATTATTTTCACCAACAGATGGCGCTGCGAGCTACGCTGACTCTACTTGGTCGCGCGCCGCTACTTCATGAAGAACCTAACCTGGACGAGACACGAGAGCAGAGCGCCATTATTGTCAAATACCAAACATTGTTATCGCTTTCAAGGTAGTAACATACTAACTATTCATGTTTAATGAATGTAAAACTGGTTGTATGTGCTGGAAAACTGGGCCTCAACAGGGTGCGGAACACAGTCATTTCCACATTCCACTAAAAACAATTACACCTGCAACAAATACATTTGCAGAATATACATACTTTCTGTTTAAAATAAGCCTAAAATGCTAAATAATAAGCCTATTTAAAGGGGTGGTTGATTATGAATTTACTTTTTAAAATCTGGTTAGTGTGTAATGTTGCTGTTTGAGCATAAACAACATCTGCAAAGTAATGGCGCTCAAAGTTCCAAGCAAAGGGAGATATTTTCTTTTACAGAAATCGCCTTTTAAGGACTACAATAAACGGCTGGTAGGGACTACAATCAGTTTCTTCACGGGTTAGTGACATCACAAACCCTAAAATGTAAACCCCGCCCGCAGGAACAGGCAACAAAGGGTTGTAGGTTGTTGTAGTCGAGCACATTTGGGAGTCTGCTCAAGCTGTCGCATCCGTCTTTTCACATTTACTGCAATACAGTACGTAACACAAGTGCAATAGCATGTCATAAAAGCAAGATGGCAACATAAGTTATAACCGTAATTAAACTAAACTATACCTGTTATATCTTCATCCAACAGATATTCTCTGGCTCTATGCATCTTACAACAGTTCCCACATGAGTGATTTATAGATTATCATGACAGAATATGCTAATCGACGACTTGAAGATAGTTAACTCCACATACTAACCATTCAGAAACGTCCTGTCGCATTCTACATGTTGTCACTTCTTCTTGAGTCTCTCCATCATTGGCCGACTTTGAACATTTGAATATAAAAGGCTGAACAGTTTCAGACATTTTCAGTGTGTGTCTGTGACGTAATCAGAGCTGTTAACCCTTAAATGCATGACTGTTTCGCCAAACATTCTTACATATTCATGTCTTTAGCGACCCAGATCTACATCTAACATGGATAGATCTATACCTGTCGCAATAATGTATAAAACTCCTGATATTAGAGCAACAATTGAAGAAGAATAAAATAAAACATATTTCGTTACCTTTTGGGGCTTGGAAGTGTTCAGTTTGAGCAGATGTTTTATACCATCACCACTGTCCTCGTCAGAGCTCATTTCCCAGTACATTCTGCATCTGGATCATATTCGCGATCTCACACATATTCTCAAAACTCATTTTCAGCTTCTTGAAAATTAATATTTTGATCACTGACAGCTTCCTTCACCAGATCCGTCACCAAGTGACAGTGACACTAATATTTGATTGTGTTCAGTACTTGCTCTGCAGTAAATTGCTGAGCCATTTCAAGTTTTGCAGATTATATATATTATTGTTTCGTTTTCTATCTGTGGTCACTATGAGTGAAACGTCACTTCATCATTGTGTATCAGACATTGCCACCTTGTGGAATAAAGGTGAACTGCAGTTATTTCGGCATTATAGATTAATTTATTATTGTGCAGGAAAAAAAATATGTACAATCCTACACACCTCGGATCGTTAGTGACCCTATGCAATTTTGACAAAAAACTAGTGGAAAAACAGGCATTCATACATTTTTTCTTGTTATATTGTTTAAAATGGATTGATTGAGGAATACTAAGAAGGTTGATGTCTAACTTTAAAAAATGAATTAGGAGGAGGGTAGTGAATAACTCGGGTCGCTAAAGACCCGAGGTATGCATTTAAGGGTTAACAGAGCTCTTGAAGCTCCGCCCCCTGTGCCAGCAGATCATTTGCATTTAAAGGGACACACACATCCCCAAAAAGTGACAATTTTAACATGCTATAAAAATGATCTGTGGGTTATGTTGAGCTAAAACTTCACATACACACTCTGGGGACATCAGAGACTTACTTTACATCTTGTAAAAATGGGCATAATAGAACCCCTTTCAGGATAGTAAGAGTAATTTTTAAGGACAAACGTTACAAAATATTTGAAGGTGAAAAACGTTGACATTTCTGTAGGCTATACAGAATAAACAGCTTGTGAGAAATATTACAATTATAAAATTTTAAACTATTTGTTAAATAGTTTTATCATATTATATTTACGTTTTTTTTTGTAATGTGTTTTTGTAAAGTCATAATTTTGTTATAATATTGTTTTGAACTGCTTGCTATTTACTATAGTTCCTATTAACTGTTTTCACTGTGTGATTTTTTGTTTGTTTGTTTGTTTCTTTCTTTCCTGTGCTATTTTGACCACTCAAATAGGAAATGTTCCCTGTTTCCATTTCAGAAATCTGGTCACCTTAATGTTTAAGAATATCCCTGAATACCCCTTTTCCGGATTATTCACTTATGTAAGTGTTATTCAGGGCTTGCATATGAACCTTCCACGCTTGAAGGTTTAAAACATCACATGATGCTTGTTTAGAGACTTAGGAGAGGATTGTTTTTGTGGTAACTTGGGTAAGCCGATGCTTTTGAAAATGCCTCCTTAAATATAAGTACACTCTTTCACCTTTCACCTTATTTTTTTGTTGTTGCTATTACTCAAATTTTAACATATAAACAAATCTACGTATAAGCGAAAGCACTAGAATGTAAGAAATTCTCTAAAATACACAGCAGAATGGGGGCGAAAAGAAAACAAACATATGAACATTTTAATGAATATATTCACGCACACACATTCAGAATATTTCTAACAACCAAAAATAATAAATTGATAGACCTACAGCAGAATGAAAGAGAATTTGACTTGCATTTTCATTTTTCTTTGATGTATCCATAATCCCGTTTGCACAGTTTGCTATATTTAGCTTTGAGGTCATAAGCTGATTCAATTTCACATTCTTAATTTTTTTTGGGAAATTAATATTATTATGTTGCCAGTTTTTGCTAACTCATATGTGCCCATGGGTTAACAAAGGACTAAACATGATTCATCTCTGCACCCTGCAGACCAATTTTAAGGAATTAAAGTTGCTGCAGAGTTTTTGATGACAACATTCACTGCAGTGTGTATTTATAAATCCCAGCACACTTCACTCTAATGGTCGCCCCACACCAGACAAAAGCTTCATACAATATCCAGGAGTGGAGCGGCGCGGCTGACTCGTTCAGCGCATGTCTGTGTGTGCAAGGGAGTGTGTGGGGGGGCAGATTAGCCACAGTCCATGTCTGTTTCTATCCTGTGAAATACAGTAGCCACACATTTGGGTAGAGAGAGAGAGAAGGGAATGGCCAGGCACAGAGTCAGCTGACAGCTCTGACTTCATCTAGGTCAGTCTGCTGCATGTGTATGTCTGTGCCCCTGGGCTACACACACAACACACACACGTTCACATACAGACTCCCTCATCCGTCCCCAAATTACATCCATCCTCCCCCCCAACAACATCACCATCTGTGTGGGAAGGGGCTTGCCAAAGCACCCAGGTTAGAGCCCAATGTTCACTTGATC
Organism: Gobio gobio; assembly: GCF_949357685.1. Classification (NCBI taxonomy): domain Eukaryota; kingdom Metazoa; phylum Chordata; class Actinopteri; order Cypriniformes; family Gobionidae; genus Gobio; species Gobio gobio. Next base: position 10,303,126 of record NC_137112.1, on the reverse strand, counting down.
TGGTCTAATGTGAAAAGTCAACTTGCAACATGCTGACTGTGTGTGTTTCTACAGTAAATAGAGCGTTAAAGTGCTGGTTCACTCAAAAATGGAAATTCTGTCATTATTTACTGTCGTTCCAAACACAAACCAAAACCAAACCAAAACCAAAAACAGTACGCCAACAGAGTAGTATGTCCGGATTCATAGGCTGCGTCCGAAACCTGGAAAATGCTGCCTTCGGAGGACACATTTCAAGGAAGGCACCAAGGTACGTCCAAATCTAATGTTAGCTTCACTTCCTGTCTCCTGAGATACCTTCATCTGATCGTTTTTTGAAGGCAGCATATTTGTATCCTTCGCTGCCTTTGATATCCCACAATCCTGTGCTTTTCATTCTGTGACAGTTGAGCTGGAAAAAAAAGATGGCGTCCGAAAGTTGCGTTCGCTGGTCAGTTTGTGTGTAAATGTAAGTTTTTTTACCAACATTTTCTACTTCTGATGTCATTTCTAACGAGAAATGACTAATGTAGTAGTCAAATATTTGTTTAGTTCTCACCCCAAAGCTCTCTCTATTTTGCTGTAGATCATTAACCCTTGTGTTATGTTGCGGGTCAATTTGACCCGTTTTGATTTTTAAGTTGTCAGAAATATCAGTTCAATTTTGTGACTTTTTCTCATTTGGGTCATGAACATGCATGCAAAGTTTCAACACGCTGATGTGTTTTGACATATACACACAAAAGTACTGTTACGTTCGGGATGTTCACGGGTCAATTTGACCCACATATTTTAATGTTCTAAGGCAATTGTAGAGACCCAAAATAATAACATTTCTGGGTTATATTTTGTTATTTTAGTTTTTTACTAACCTATGAAGCTAAAAAAAATGAGCTTTTCCCCATTTTTTTCAATACAGAAATATTTTTGTATGCCACAAATGGTAAAATTAGCTATCATTTAATTTTTTCAATCTATCTGAAATACTATCTAACCTACATTGTTTTTCTTGAAATTGTGTGACCTTTTCTCATTTAGGGTCATTAACATGCTTGCAAAGTTTCAACATGCTGATGCGTTGTGAAAAGTGCATATCAAAATGTTATACACTCTTGCTGTTTGTGGGTCAATTTGACCCATATAGGACAGCTATTCAAAAGCAACTGTACAGACACAAAATACAAGACACTTTGTTGTATGTCAGAGCTCTTCAACTCTAGTCCTGAAGTGCCAGTATCTTGCTGAGATTAACAACTTCATGAAGCAGTGTTTTGAAATCGGCCATCACTGTATAAGTCGTAAAAGTAAAGTTTAAAACAAGTTATAGAAGTTTATGAACATGTAAAATATATAACATATATTTTTTTATTTTATATAAAATATAAATTTTACAAAACATGTTAAATTCTAAAACCTCAATAAAATCAAAGCTAAATATCTGAACAAATTCTGTACCAAATTTTAGGTTGATATCTCAAAAAAAAAATTTGTGCGCAGTACCAACGTTTTCCACTAGATGACATGTAGACTCTTCGATTTCCATATATGGTTTGAGTGATCTGAACGTTATATTTTCATACTTTTCAAAATATCTATGAAGTAGACATCCTATTCAGAAGTAGTTTGGGCAGTACTGTTAATGTTTGAATTCAATCTCTAAAATGCATATAAAAAAACATATGGAAAGAGTCAGAGCGTGTGTTATAGTTTGGCACCGCATCACAAATCTATCGCTATTTATCTACTGCTCTGTCATCTCTTTTGAAAATCAGTCACCAAATATGAAAATTAGAGTCTGAAAGCTTTAAAATGCTATATAGTTGGTCAAGATTACTTTAGGTTTAGACTAAGATATTATTGTTATAAATGTATAAAGGCAAGTGTCCTAAGGGCCAATCACAAAAATAGTGGTTAAAAGTATTTTTATAAATTGTAAATTCAGATATTTATTCTTTGTAATGTGTGAAAAGTATTGATATTAAAAGTGAATTGTTTGTACCTGATTATATGTGTTTTTTCATAGTGTGATTTTTGTGGAACTGTATTGAATCCAATTAGGGTCAATTTGACCCGGAGCATAACGAGTGTAACCAGAAATCGAACAGTGCACGAGGGTTAAACTGTTACACTGCCTAAGAAGTCTGTCCGAAATCAGTTTTGTGAGGTGCCCTCATGCACAAACACTGCCTTACAAGCCATTGCCTGATAAGGCAGCGAGGCAACGAGTCAGCTGCCTATGTTTTCGGACGCAGCCATAGTATTCTAAAAACAGTAGGCGAAAAGAACCCGGCGAGATTCTGAAGTGCGCATTCAATGGACATTTTACTATCCCATGAGGCCACAGGAGACGATTTATGAACAGAGGTGATGGGACGCAAATGACGCTGGAAGGTCACATGATAACGACAACATGGCGGATGTAGTACGTCCGGATTACATTCATACTACATTCATTCATACTATATAGAACATACTTTTTTATTGGTCGCGAAGTTTGTTCAAATTCAAATGTAGTACCTACTCACATAGTACGCGATTTCGGATGCAGCCCATGAGGTTTTTTTTTTTCCATACCTTGTGAAAAAGATGTTTGTTTAATATTGAATGTGCACTTATACTGCACTTATAAGTGTACTTGCCAGTTATATAATAATAATGAAATAAAAGGCCGTCTAAGTGTACTGCAAGAGTGTGCACTTTCATGTTTCTTGACACACTTAAGTATGCTTTTAAAAAGCGCACATCGTAATAATATCGAATTTGATCTTTGGCCGTGCTTTAAAGGTGCAGTGTGTGAATTGTAGCGGCATCTAGTGGTGAGGTTGTGAATTTCATCCCCCAACGCTGAGCATATAGAGAAGCTACGGTGGCCGACATAGGACAAAAATGTTGTCGTCGGAGAGAGCAGAGAGTGACTAGCACTCTGTAGAGAAGTTTGTCCGTTTAGGGCAAGCCTGTAGCCCTCCTATCAGAAACTGAAGCCTCCGCGCCTCGATCGCCCCCAGGTGGTTGGTCCCAGTATAGCTCATAACCCCCACCCAGTGTTAATTTCGTTGACAAATAATTTTCGTCATCATTTTTGTTAACAACCTTTTTTCACTGACGAAAACGAGACGATTACTAAATAAAAACTGGATGACATTAGTTAAGTGTTGGATGACTAAAACTATGACGAAAACTTAATGTCATTTTCGTCAACAAATAAAAACGAGATGAAAATGTTAGGGAGGGTCGATTAGGGAAGAGATCCAGTCAGAACTGATGTCCTGTGTAACATATGTGTGTAACAGATGCGCACATTTGATGTGAACGTGCTGATCTAACCGCTGGAAACCACGGCGCTGTTGCGCATTCTCCAGGCTCACACACGCATCCCCAATCCAGCGCTCCAGAGCGGTTCACAATCAATGAATAGCGCACATTTATGCCACGCAATTGTATATGAACTAATGCTGATGAATGATGACAATGTTTACTTTATGATGATTATTTAGTAATATGTTTTAGACGGTTGTAACAATGCATATTTTATCTCCTGAACTTGAAAGAGCAGCTGCAACTGCAACAGAGGCGCAGCAGACATTTCAAAATAAGAGTCCAGGTGTATTTCGAGCTTGTTTATAATTTAAAAGTCACGCATTAAATATTCGTATTTGGTTACACAATAAACTGTATTTCATTTAATTCCCATTTAATTCATAGTCAGGAGGAAAGACCAGTATTTGACACATATTCAATAAAGTATCAGGGTTATAATAGTTAACTAAAACCATTAAAAAAAAACATTATTTGAAATTAAATAAATGTTAACTGAAATAAAAAATAAATAAATAAACAAACTTAATAGAAGCTTTAGCTTTACCTGATATGGCCTACTAACTAAAAGAAATACAAAGTTATAAAAACTATATAGATGTTTTTAAAAAAACAAACAAAAAAGTGAATTGAGCTCTCTTTCGTGTATTTTTAATGTCAAAAACAAAATGATGTCAAAATTTAAATGGAGCTGCTTAATATATTACAGTTTAACTAAACTCATTAGATTTTAGGAGACTAAATCTACAGTAGATTTAGTCGACTAAAATCTTATGATATTTAGTCGACTAAAACTAGACTAAAACTAAAAACAATTCAGGTGACTAAAATATGACTAAAACTAAATGGCATTTTAGTCAAAAGACTATGACTAAAACTAAATCAAAATTTGCTGTCAAAATTAACACTGCCCCCGCCCCTCCGTGTATTGTAATGGACGCGAGATAAACTAAATCAATCAAATTACACTTCAAATATTTTTTTCACAAAGTTGGTTTCTGTCATTGTAGGCAGTTTTTATCACGATGATTTAATTTCAAGTGTTCATTTTTTAAATAAGTTTAGTTTTAGTTAGTTATTTGATGCTATAACAATGTGTGACGTCATGATTGACAGCTGAGAATGACGGCTTCTCTGAGTGAAGTCGTCACTGAGGCACTAACAGACTTTTTTTGGGAGGAGATTTAATTTCTACATTTCCATAACTGTTCATTTCAAACTAACATAATGAATTGTTCTGTATCTGCGAGAGTGTGGGCGGGCATTTGATATTGCGGCTCTACTTCCTGCTCTCTACTGTGCAGACTCTGGCCCCGATGTCTCTACTGCGCAGACTCTGTCCCGAATGTCAGCGCCATATTCGGACCTCCGACGGCTTCACTTTACTTCAGCGGAAGCGAATTAAGTTGTGTTGTCCATATTTTTTTTACAGTCTATGGTTTAGAGCTACTTTAGAAACATGACGCCGCAAAATAGCGATTTCACTGTAAGGGGACCCGCGGTTTGTGTAGATAGAAATGGCTCATTCTAAGGTAATAAAAACATAACGGTTCATTGTGTAAGGTCTTGATACTCCACTGAAAACATAGTTATGTAGTTTTTTAAAGAAGTACACTTATTTTGACATACTAAAGCAAATAATTTGATCTGTTGTGTGTTTATCGGTAGCCTATTACATTTTAAGTGTACTAAAAGTAATAAACTTCATCATTACAAATGTGTAATTACAAATATATTTAATTGAATACATGATATACAAATTTTAATAGAAAAAAATTACATTTAAAGGAACACTTTTTTTGAAAATAGGCTAATTTTCCAACTCCCCTAGAGTTAAACAGTTGAGTTTTACCGTTTTCGAATCCATTCAGCCGATCTCTGTGTCTGGCGGTAGCACTTTTAGCATAGCTTAGCATAGATCATTGAATCTGATTAGACCGTTAGCATCTTACTCAAAAATGACCAAAGAGTTTCGATATTTTTCCTATTGAAAACTTTTCTGTAGTTACATCGTGTACTAAGACCGACGGAAAATGAAAAGTTGCTACTAGGGACTATACTCTCATTCCTGAGTAATAATCAAGGAACTTTGCTGCCGTACCATGGGTGCAGTGGCACAATGATATTATGCAGCGCCTGAAGTGTTGAATGAAGTGTTACCGTCCCATTTTTAGTTTGTTAGTTAATATATTTAGTGAAGTTCCAAACGTAATTTCGGGAGGAGCGAGCCCATCTAATCTTCCAATTAACAGCCAACAGCCAGAGTATATAAACAGCTGCTTTCCTCTCCTCAGTCTCAGATGTTCCAGCATCCCTCCACCTCCCCAAACTCCACCTTTATTTTAGGAACCTTGCCCTACATAATCATTTAGTCACTGTGGGGGTATATCAGAGCTCGAGTTGAAACTGCTTCATTAAGCCCCTCATCAGTAGACAGCAAGCCAAATAAGCTTAACCTAAATATCTTAAGATTATATGGGCAAACTAATTCGTTAACTAATGTTAACAAATGAGACCTTATTGTAAAGTGTTACCATAATTTTAAAGATTTAAAGATAATTCTAAATATACTTATGTCCTACTTAAGTTTGTCATAAAAGTTCAGCTGATTCTATTTCATATAAATTTAAACTAAAACATTTTCATTTAATTTAATTCATTTTTATTTAAAGGTATAGTTCACCCAAAAATGAAAATTCTGTCATCCTTTCCTCAAGTTGTTCCAAACCTGTATGAGTTACTTTGTTCTGCTGAACACAAAAGAAGATATTTTGAAGAATGTTTGTAACCAAGCAGATTACCATAGTAACATTGACTACCATAGTATACACATATCTGCTTTGTTACAAACATTCTTCAAAATATCTTCTTTAGTGTTCAGTAGAACAAAGAAACTCATACAGGTTTGGAACAACTTGAGGAAAGGATGACAGAATTTTCATTTTTGGGTGAACTATCCCTTTAAGTGCAATTAACGCATTAAATGGCTAAAACCTTTAGTTTACTTCACACTTTATTTTGAATTTACATTTAAACCTATATTTTAAATAGTTTCAGAGTATACAGGTGCTGGTCAAATAATTAGAATATCATCAAAAAGTTGAATTTCACTAATTCCATTCAAAAAGTGAAACTTGTATACTATATTTATTCATTACACACAGACTGATATATTTCAAATGTTTATTTATTTTAATTTTGATGATTGTAACTGACAACCAAGGAAAATCCCAAATTCAGTATATCAGAAAATTAGAATATTGTGAAAAGGTTCAATATTGAAGACACCTGGTGCCACACTCTAATCACGAATGAACTCAAAACACCTGCAAAGGCCTTTAAATGGTCTCTCAGTCTGGTTCTGTAGGCTACACAATCCTGGGGAAGACTGCTGACTTGACAGTTGTCTAAAAGATGACCATCGACACCTTGCACAAGGAGGGCAAGACACAAAAGGTCATTGCAAAAGAGGCTGGCTGTTCACAGAGCTCTAGGTCCAAGCACATTAATAGAGAGGCGAAGGGAAGGAAAAGATGTGGTAGAAAAAAGTGTATAAGCAATAGGGATAACCGCACCCTGGAGAGGATTGTGAAACTAAACCCATTCAAAAATGTGGGGGAGATTCACAAAGAGTGGACTGCAGCTGGAGTCAGTGCTTCAAGAACCACTACGCACAGACGTATGCAAGACATGGAGAGTCTGAGGAGTCTGGAGGAAGAGAGGAGAGGCACACAATCCACGTTGCTTGAGGTCCAGTGTAAAGTTTCCACAGTCAGTAATGGTTTGGGGTGCCATGTCATCTGCTGGTGTTGGTCCACTGTGTTTCCTGAGGTCCAAGGTCAACGCAGCCGTATACCAGGACGTTTAAGAGCACTTCATGCTTCCTGCTGCTGACCAACTTTATGGAGATGCAGATTTCATTTTCCAACAGGACTTGGCACCTGCACAGTGCCAAAGCAACCAGTACCTGGTTTAAGGACCATGGTATCCCTGTTCTTAATTGGCCTGCAAACTCGCCTGACCTGAAAATCTATGGGGTATTGTGAAGAGGAAGATGCGATATGCCAGACCCAACAATGCAGAAGAGCTGAAGGCCACTATCAGAGCAACCTGGGCTCTCATAACACCTGAGCAGTGCCACAGACTGATCGACTCCATGCCACGCCGCATTGCTGCAGTAATTCAGGCAAAAGGAGCCCCAACTAAGTATTGAGTGCTGGACATGATCATACTTTTCATGTTCATACTTTTCAGTTGGCCAAGATTTCTAAAAATCCTTTCTTTGTATTGGTCTTAAGTAATATTAAAATTTTCTGAGATACTGAATTTGGGATTTTCCTTAGTTGTCAGTTATAATCATCAAAATTAAAAGAAATAAACATTTGAAATATATCAGTCTGTGTGTAATGAATGAATATAATATACAAGTTTCAGTTTTTGAATGGAATTAGTGAAATAAATCAACTTTTTGATGATATTCTAATTATATGACCAGCACCTGTATTCTAAAGGCTCAGTTTGCGTTTTCCCCGCCTAAATATTTGTCACAACTCCCAATCACCAACCTACTTTTTGAGAAATATTGTATTTTTTAGTTTGGGCTGTTGTGTGAAGGGAAAAAAATATAGCTGGTTGCATAAAATAACAAATTTCTGCACCAGCACTTTGGTAGTGGACTAATAAAGTGCTAATCTATCTAGCGGCCACTTAACAACCTGGCTTTCAGCAAGAACTATTGGACAAATGTTATGGCCCCTAATTAATATTCATGTGGTAAGCTGATGTGGTTTATAATGGCTCCCAATTCGTTACAGAATCGATTTTAAAGTTTCGTTGCTGGTTTTTAAATCCTTGAATGAATTAACTCCTGTATATATTTCAGATTTATTATCCATTTACAATCCTGGAAAGTCTCTTAGGTCATATAACCAGAGACTGTTAAATGTTCCTCGGGCTAGACTAAAATTGAGAGGAGATCGAGCTTTTGCTGCACTGAAACTTTGGAACAGCCTACCTGTTTATAGCAAAACTCAGATCTTTTTTCTTTGGCTTTTAATTGTAGTTGATTTGTGCTATGTCTGGTCTGTTCTGTGTTCTGTCATTTATGTTGTACATGGTGTTAAATGTTGATGATATTTGATATAGTGTGCAGCACCTTGGTCAACAATTGTTGTTTTTAGTGGTGCTATATAAATTCACATACAGTGGGGAGAACCCCACCCAACAAGTATTTGATACACTGCCGATTTTGCAAGTTTGCTCACTTACAAAGCATGTAGAGGTCTGTAATTTTTATCATAGGTACACTTCAACTGTGAGTGACGGAATCCAGAAAATCCAGAAAATCACATTGTATGATTTTTAAGTAATTCATTTGCATTTTATTGCATGACATAAGTATTTGATACATCAGAAAAGCAGAACTTAAACCAGGTTTGCACACACTGCAGCAGGGATTTTGGCCCACTCCTCCATACAGACCTTCTCCTGATGCTTCAAGTTTCGGGGTTGTCGCTGGGCAATACAGACTTTCAGCTTCCTCCAAAGATTTTCTATTGGGTTCAGGTCTGGAGACTGGCTAGACCACTCCAGGACCTTGAGATGCTTCTTACGGAGCCACTCCTTAGTTGCCCTGGCTGTGTGCTTCTTCAATGCTTTAACTGAGGGAAGGAGGTTGTTGGTCAAGAGCTTGCGATACATGGCCCCATCCATCCTCCCCTCAATACGGTGCAGTCATCCTGTCCCCTTTGCAGAAAAGCATCCTCAAAGAAAGACCTCCATGCTTCACGGTTGGGATGGTGTTCTTGGGATTGTACTCATCCTTCTTCTTCCTCCAAACACGGCGAGTGGAGTTTAGACCAAAAAGCTCTATTTTTGTCTCATCAGACCACATGACCTTCTCCCATTCCTCCTCTGGATCATCCAGATGGTCACTGGCAAACTTCAGACGGGCCTGGACATGCGCTGGCTTGAGCAGGGGGACCTTGCGTGTGCTGCAGGATTTTAATCCATGACGGCGTAGTGTGTTACTAATGGTTTTCTTTGAGACTGTGGTCCCAGCTCTCTTCAGGTCATTGACCAGGTCCTGCCATGTAGTTCTGGGCTGATCCCTCACCTTCCTCATGATCATTGATGCTCCACGAGGTGAGATATTGGATGGTGCCCCAGACCGACGGAGATAGACCGTCATCTTCAACTTCTTCCATTTTCTAATAATTGCGCCAACAGTTGTTGCCTTCTCACCAAGCTGCTTGCCTATTGTCCTGTAGCCTATCCCAGCCTTGTGCAGGTCTACAATTTTATCCCTGATGTCCTTACACAGCTCTCTGGTCTTGGCCATTGTGGAGAGGTTGGAGTCTGTTTGATTGAGTGTGTGGACAGGTGTCTTTTATACAGGTAACGAGTTCAAGCAGGTGCAGTTAATACAGGTAATGAGTGGAGAAGAGGAGGGCTTCTTAAAGAAAAACTAACAGGTCTGTGAGAGCCGGAATTCTTACTGGTTTGTAGGTGATCAAATACTTATGTCTTGCAATAAAATGCAAATTAATTATTTAAAAATCATACATTGTGATTTTCTGGATTTTTGTTTTAGATTCTGTCTCTCACAGTTGAAGTGTACCTATGATAAAAATCACAGACTTCTTACATGCTTTGAAAGTAGGAAAACTGTGTATCAAATACTTGTTCTCCCCACTGTAATAAGTTGAGCTGAGCTGAATGTGTCCCCAACACTTTTTAGATTTTTGTTTCTATGGCCTGATGTGCCAAGAAGCATTGAAACGTTTACGATTTATGTGTTTGGGTGAATGTTTTAAATTAGCTGTGTTTTTATTAGCTTGCCCTGCTAATCAGTTGCTTGTTCTGTGCAACAAATGGCGTCTGGTTTTCATAAAAGAGGGGAGTGATTACCCCATCGAATGTTGACAAAGGCAAAGATGGTGTGATGAACGCACAGTTGGCTGAGGAGGAAGTCAATGGTCGGGGCGGTCTGGTGGTCAAAAGAGTGTCTCTTCAGGGGGCCTCCATTCTGTGTCGCGTGCTGTTTCACCCAACCTATCCCTCCCCCCAGGCTTCTGAATTTCACGCTGGGCCTGGTTTGGGTTCGGGGCGGTGGGGTTGAGCATAGCCTGTGGGACTTGCCCCACTGACACGGTTATTGATAGTGTTAGTGCCACATGACGGACAGAAAGACCTGGTGTGTGGAAGGGATGACAGCGAGGTCACGGCGGAGCAGAAAGGGAGGGATTTCTTTTGTCTGGATGGGTAAAAAGAACAGACTAGCCGAAACTAGACCACTTGGAAGCACATGAGTGCACATGACAGGAGAGACCGTTCACGTTTGGGATGAGCGATAGAAACAAAGACCGTGTGTATTAAGTGTACAGTGAGTCTACTGGTTACCGCAAAATAAACCCTTGAGGATGATGGGCCTATTGAGCTTCCACCAGTTTTGCAACAGAAACATAACAGTTTATTTTCAAGTGCATCTTGTGCCTTGTTTCCATGGGAACGGTTTTAGAAAAGTAGAGCCAATGTCCTGACAGCAAAAAGGCTTTTGTATAGTCTATCGTACAAGATGTCCACAAAGTGGTGTAGTGTAGACAAACCTCACTTCCACCTGAGGGCGAAACACATCACGGGATGAGCATCTGCCTTTAGCCACGGGGGAACACAACACTTTTTATGATCTCTGCTCATACCTGATTGTTACAAAATAAAGATTTAATAAAAAGCATCAGCAGTCTGGATCTCAGTAAATGAAAAAGGTGGGGTCAAATCATTAGCGAATACTGCTGGTGAAGTGCAGCGCTCATTACTGTAAGTACATCTCACTCATGGACGCCAGCTGTCTGGACACATTGTGGAAAGACCACTCAGTGAATGACCAGAGGATGACATGAAATGGTCTGTCTGGATGTACTGTGGGTCCCTGGTGTTTCAGTGGAAGAACAAGTTTGTACGAATATGGCCACATTTTCACAGCAAAAAAGCGAGACACTATGGCAAGCCGTTTTGACTTTTATTCAGTCTTGATGTCAACGACTCACTTTTCACTAGTAAAAATGACCATTCTTTATATCAGGAATTAGATTTCTACTTAGTAACAATGGCCATTTTTGATATCAACAATGACGTCATCACTTGCAGATATACAAAGTATTGATATCAAGAATTAAATTTCAACTAGTCAAAACTATTATTCTTGATATCTGTGTATTTTCACTAGTGAAATGTGCCATTCAAATTCCATTGCCATAAGACGCAGGGCAAATGTAATGGAGAAAAACACAAAGTTGAAATTTTTTTAACCTGAGCGATGTGTTTTTAGAATGCTGTGTATCCAGACCTATACCATTTTTGCCCTGCGTCTTTTAATCGCAAAAATGCATTCTGTGAGACTGGCCCCTATGAGTGTATATGGTTATAAGTAAGTATAAGTTCACACAGAGTTAATTTAATAAAGGTAGGTTAGGCAATGTTTTTCAGAAACACTTTTTGTTATACTGGTTGAAACTCTCTTCACATCCTGATAGCAATTAATTATAAAAGTGGTCGAATATTCAAAAATAACATAGGCTATAGTCTCTGGGGAAGTCTCAGAGCTAAACAATGTTCGTCCAATCATTGCATTCGGTCCGGATGCAGTGATAGGCTGTCCTATCTGCCTGTCAACATGCACACGTCCATGCACCTGCTCGCACAGACATCAGTGTGTTCTGTATAGTTATGACAGTCCATCGAAAACGGGTCTCTATCAACTATCAGTTAACGATTATAAGTACATAAGAATTATATTAATTTAAAATATGTAAATTAGTGCATAATAAAACAAATTGAATGTAATTTCAGTTGATACGACTTAATCAGTCTATCAAAATGTTCTTTATCAAGGCGGGTTAGTGCAGTCAGTGTAGGGATGGCAATGTGATGGGATGCCATTTTGATGTAATATTTATATCAACTTTGAATATAAAATATGCGAAAGCAATACTTATATGATATTCATATCTTATACAATATTTGATATGAGTGGTGGGCGGTGGGGGCCCACATAAGTGGGTTTTTTTTCAGGTGACTCAGAATTCCCTTCCTATGGCCCTTGTATACAGTCTTCACACCTACTTGAACACTTGGGCCAAATACAGGAAATACGCCATGCAAGTAGACAAGTAAGAGCAAAGACCGCAAAAAAGTGTGGATATTTGGACTGGGCAGATATATAAACTGCGTCAGCATCATAAAACCCTCATTATCTGGGTTTTAGATTCAGTCACTGTTCGGGCTGCTACCAACAGTTTTGTGCTCAAAATGGTGCACATAAACTCAATAAAAAGGCAAAGCCGCTGTCTGTTGACAAATGAACTAACAAGCCAGCGTTAATTCACTCTCCAAAGTGATATTGGCGGCCATTGTGTGAACATAAAAAATATTTCTCATTGGGTGTTTGTTCCTACTGTAGTGGCTAGAATACTGTATGTAAGCTGCTGTACGAACAGGAAGTTGGTATTAATATTGGTATTAAATAGTTGTCAATACCAAACACTGACTTTATAGCCTATGATGTGGTGCTTGCTTACCCATTCAAAACTTGCCATCACAATGAGTGGTTGCTAGGGCGTTGCCATGTGGTAACTAGGGTTGTTGCTTACTGGCCCAAGTCGAAAAGCCTCTCAAGTTTTGAGACGCCTGCCTTTACATGCACATGAACTTTAATGACATCCCATTCTTAATCAGTAGGGTTTAATATGGAGTTGGCCCACCCTTTGCAGCTATAACAGCTTCAACTCTTCTGGGAAGGCTTTCCATACATTTTGGGAATTTTTGACCATTCTTCTTGAAGCGCATTTGTGTGGTCAGGCACTGATGTTGGACAAGAAGGCCTGGCCATTCTCCGCTCTAATTCATCCCAAAGGTGAGTATCGGGTTGAGGTCAGAACTCTGTGCAGGCCAGTCAAGTTCCTCTACACCAAACTCGCTCATCCATGTCTTTATGGACCGACGCTTTGTGCACTGGTGTGCAGTCATGTTGGAACAGGAAGGGGTCATCCCCAAACTGTTCCCACAAAGTTGGGAGCATGAAATGTCTAAAATGTCTTGGTATGCTGAAGCATTAAGAGTTATTTCACTGGAACTAAGAGGCCAAGCCCAACCGCTGAAAAACAACCCCACACCATAACCCCCCCTCCACCAAACTTTACACTTGGCACAATGCAGTCAGGCAAGTACCGTTCTCCTGGCAACCGTCAAACCCAGACTCGTCCATCGGATTACCAGACAGAGAAGCGTGATTGGACACTCCAGAGAACACGTCTCCACTGCTCTAGAGTCCAGTGGTGGCGTGCTTTACCCCACTGCATCCCACGCTTTGCATTGCACTTGGTGATGTAAGGCTTGGATGAGCTGCTCGGCCATGGAAACCCATTCCATGAAGCTCTACACACTGTTCTTGAGCTGATCTGAAGGCCACACGAAGTTTGGAGGTCTGTAGCTATTGACTTTTGCTCACTGTGAAACTGCATGCGCTGACCCCGCTCTGTGATTTTACGTGGCCTATCACTTCATGGCTGAGTTGCTGTTGTTCCCAATTGCTTCCACTTTGTTATAACACCACTAACAGTTGAGCGTGGAATATTTAGTAGTGAGAAAATTTCACGAATGGACTTATTGCACCGGTGGCAACCCATCACGGTACCACTCTTGAGTTCACTGAGCTCCTGAGAGCGACCCATTCTTTCACAAATGTTCATAGAAGCGTCTGCATGTCCAGGTCTCTCCCACATGAAAGAATATTATAGTATATTATAGTAAAATGACTCTAGTAAATACTATAGTGTTTTTGAACCATACTATAGTAAGGATACTACAGTAAATTGTACCAAAACTTTACATGTTTGTGACATCACCAAGTGCAATGCAAAGCTTGGGATGCAGTGGGGTAAAGCACGCCGCCATTGGACTCTAGAGCAGTGGAGACGTGTTCTCTGGAGTGACCAATCACGCTTCTCTGTCTGGCAATCCGATGGACGAGTCTGGGTTTGGCGGTTGCCAGGAGAACGGGTCTTGCCTGACTGCATTGTGCCAAGTGTAAAGTTTGGTGGAGGGGGGGCATTGTACTATATTATAGTATGTACTACACTTTGTTAATTTACTGTAGTATATTTACTATAGTGTGGCTCAAAACACTATAGTATTTACTAGAGTAATTGTACTATAATATACTATGGTATTTTTTATGTGGGCTCTTTCAATCGTGTATCATCATATTACTTCTCCACACATTTTTGAGGTTTTATTGTCTGTAGAACAGATGGTGTGGGTTGCCAATCAAAGTGCAGTATTTAGTGTTTGGGGTTTGTTCAAACCTTAAAGGGATAGTCCATCCAAAAAAGTAAATGATGTCATCATTTACTTACCCTCAAGTTGTTCCAAAGTTGAATATGCTGAACACAAAAGAAGGATTTTTTAACAAAATGGTTAACCAAACAGTTGATGGGCCCACATTGACTTCCATAGTATTTTTAAAAAAAAAGTCTAAATGGGGCATATCAACTGTTTAGATACTGACATTCTTCAAAATATCTTCTTTTGTGTTCAGCATATTCAAGTTTGGAAGTAAATGATGCTAGAATTTTCATTTTTGGGTGAACTATCCCTTTAAGCAAGCACATATTTGTGACTTTGCCTAGGAATATTAAAGCATTGCATTTTTGGAATAGTGATAAAAAGTGACAAACATGACAAAAACAGAGGATCATGGGCCTGACAGATTAATATAGCCATAAACATTATTAAGGAAATCTTTGTTGAATAGCAGGGGGGATGTGTGGTTCCAAAATGTCCCAGAGGAAAATCACATTACCATCCAGGCTGCAAAGCATTGTTAATATATCAGTCACTTCACATTAGGAAGCGTTCTGTCCTAATGATGTTGTGTTATTCTCTGTAATTCATCAATGCTTTCTCTGGTGTGACACTTAGCAGCAAAATAAAATAAAATAAGCAATGTTTCTCTGCCGTACAAAACGCTATCAAGGGCAGCAGATGGCACGTTCCGTCCGTCACTTGACATGCGTCTGCCGGCTATTCATGACAAAGCCAGTGGGACGGTTGAATTGGGCAGATGAGCACTTCATTGATTTCCTCATTCAACCCCAAGGGGCCACTGTATTGTGCTTTTGTCCCAGCACCTTTGATTCATATATTTTAATCATGAATTATTGTGCAATTATGCACCGGAGGGACAGGTGATGGGGATGGTGACATTATTGCCTCTTAAATGTCACTGCTATTTGTCTCTTTCTGTCACTTCTTAAAAATGGTATCAGGCCCAATTGTTCAAACTGAAATAATTAAAAATAATTTCACTGACAGCAGGGCTGACCTGATTTTGCCACACAATATCTTTATATGTTAATCTGGAACATTCATAAAATTATGTCTGAACTCTGAACACAGGACTTGACTGTAATGGAATAATTGGCCCAGTTATTAAATCAGTGATTAAACTGAATATGAGATGCCCACTCTAGCTCAGAGCCCTCTTGGTCCTCTGAGTGTCTCTCAGGGCTTCTGTTTTCACAATGTCACAGCGCCTCCTGCTGGGTAAAGCCTGGTATTGCTGACTGTCATAGCTGTATTAGTTATAGCCTATAAAAACAGGATCTATCTATCTATCTATCTATCTATCTATCTATCTATCTATCTATCTATCTATCTATCTATCTATCTATCTATCTATCTATCTATCTATCTATCTATCTATCTATCTATCTATCTATCTATCTATCTATCTATCTATCTATCTATCTATCTATCTATCTATCTATCTATCTATCTATCTATCTATCTATCTATCTATCTATCTATCTATCTATCTATCTATCTATCTATCTATCTGTCTGTCTGTCTGTCTGTCTGTCTGTCTGTCTTTCATCTGTCTGTCTATCATCTCTCTGTCTATCTTTCGTTTGTCTGTCTGTCTATCATCTGTCTATCGTTTGTCTGTCTATCATCTGTCTGTCTATCTATATATAGTCTGTCTATCTATCATCTGTCTGTCTATCTATCGTCTCTCTGTCTATCATCTGTCTGTCTATCTATCATCTGTCTGTCTATCTATCGTCTGTCTATCATCCGTCTGCCTATCTATCTATATATCGTCTGTCTGTCTGTCTGTCTATCTGTCTGTCTGTCTATCATCTGTCTGTCTATCTATCTTTATATCATCTGTCTATCATCTGTCTGTCTATCTATCGTCTGTCTGTCTATCATCTGTCTGCCTATCTATCTATATATCGTCTGTCTGTCTGTCTGTCTATCTATCATGTCTGTCTGTCTGTCTATCTGTCTGTCTGTCTATCATCTGTCTGTCTGTCTATCATCTGTCTGTCTATCTATCTATATATCGTCTGTCGATCATGTCTGTCTGTCTATCATCTGTTTGTCTGTCTATCTATCGTTTGTCTGTCTATCTATCGTCTGTCTATCTATCGTCTGTCTGTCTATCATCTGTCTGTCTATATATCGTCTGTCTGTCTATTGTCTGTATGTCTATCATCTGTCTGTCTGTCTATCTATCGTTTGTCTGTCTATCATCTGTCTGTCTATCTATCATCTGTCTGTCTATCTATCTATCATCTGTCTGTCTATCTATCATCTGTCTGTCTATCATCTGTCTGTCTATCTATCGTTTGTCTGTCTATCATCTGTCTGCCTATCTATCAATATATCGTCTGTCTATCATGTCTGTCTATCATCTGTCTATCGTTTGTCTATCGTTTGTCTGTCTATCATCTGTCTGTCTATCTATATATCGTCTGTCTTCTATCATCTGTCTGTCTATCTATCTATCTATCTATCGTCTGTCTGTCAATCTATCGTCTGTCTATCATCTGTCTGCCTATCTATATATCGTCTGTCTGTCTGTCTATCATGTCTGTCTATCTGTCTGTCTGTCTATCATGTGTCTGTCTATCTATCTATATATCGTCTGTCTATCATGTCTGTCTGTCTATCTATCTATATATCGTCTGTCGATCATGTCTGTCTGTCTATCATCTGTCTGTCTATCTATCGTTTGTCTGTCTGTCTATCAATCGTCTGTCTATCTATATATTGTCTGTCAGTCTATCATCTGTCTGTCTATCTATCATCTGTCTGTCTATCTATCGTCTGTCTGTCTATCATCTGTCTGTCTATCTATCGTCTGTCTGTCTATCATCTGTCTGTCTGTCTATCTATCATTTGTCTGTCTATCATCTGTCTGTCTATCTATCGTCTGTCTGTCTATCATCTATCTGTCTATCTATATATCGTCTGTCTATCATCTGTCTGTCTATCTATCGTCTGTCTGTCTATCTATCATCTGTCTATCATCCGTCTGCCTATCTATCTATATATCATCTGTCTGTCTGTCTATCATCTATCTGTCTATCTATATATCGTCTGTCTATCATCTGTCTGTCTATCTATCATCTGTCTGTCTATCTATCGTCTGTCTATCATCCGTCTGCCTATCTATCTATATATCATCTGTCTGTCTGTCTATCTGTCTGTCTGTCTATCATCTGTCTGTCTAACTATCTATATATCATCTGTCTGTCTATCTTTCGTTTGTCTGTCTATCATCTGTCTGTCTATCTATCGTCTGTCTGTCTATCATCTGTCTGCCTATCTATCTATATATCGTCTGTCTGTCTGTCTATCTATCATGTCTGTCTGTCTGTCTGTCTATCTGTCTGTCTGTCTATCATCTGTCTGTCTATCATCTGTCTGTCTGTCTGTCTGTCTATCATCTGTCTGTCTATCTATCTATATATCGTCTGTCGATCATGTCTGTCTGTCTATCATCTGTCTGTCTGTCTATCTATCGTTTGTCTGTCTATCTATCGTCTGTCTATCTATATGTTGTCTGTCTGTCTATCATCTGTCTGTCTATCTATCGTCTGTCTGTCTATCATCTGTCTGTCTATATATCGTCTGTCTGTCTATCATCTGTCTGTCTATCTATTGTCTGTCTGTCTATCATCTGTCTGTCTGTCCATCTATCGTTTGTCTGTCTATCATCTGTCTGTCTATCTATCATCTGTCTGTCTATCATCTGTCTGTCTATCATCTGTCTATCTATCTATATATTGTCTGTGTATCATCTGTCTGTCTATCTATCGTCTGTCTGTCTATCATCTATCTGTCTATCTATATATCGTCTGTCTATCATCTGTCTGTCTGTCAATCATCTGTCTGTCTATCATCTGTCTGCCTATCTATCTATATATCGTCTGTCTGTCTGTCTGTCTATCTATCTATGAATGCATCCTCTGTCTATCATGTCGGTCTGTCTATCATCTGTCTGTCTATCTATTGTGTGTCTGTCTATCATCTGTCTGTCTATCTATCGTTTGTCTGTCTATCTTCTGTCTGTCTGTCTGTCAATCTATCTATAGTCTGTCTGTCTGTCTGTCTGTCTGTCTGTCTGTCTGTCTGTCTGTCTGTCTGTCTGTCTGTCTGTCTGTCTATCTATCTATCTATCTATCTATCTATCTATCGTTAGTCTGTCTGCTGTGTGTGTGTCTATCTATCGTCTGTCTGTCTGTCTGTCTGTCTGTCTATCTATCTATCTCTCTCTCTATCTATCTATCTATCTATCTATCTATCTATCTATCTATCTATCTATCTATCTATCTATCTATCTATCTATCTATCTATCTATCTATCTATCTATCTATCTATCTATCTATCTATCTATCTATCTATCTATCTATCTATCTATCTATCTATCTATCTATCTATCTATCTATCTATCTATCGTTAGTCTGTCTGCTGTGTGTCTGTGTGTCTGTCTGTCTGTCTGTCTGTCTGTCTGTCTGTCTGTCTGTCTGTCTATCTATCTATCTATCGTTAGTCTGTCTGTCTGTCTGTCTGTCTATCTTCCAAGTACTATCAGAGGATGGATGCATAGATGGACAGAAAGACAGACAGAAGACAGTACAGATAGATAAATAGGATCTCGACTATGTTCAGAACCCTGAGCGCAGTGAATGTCAGAGAGCAGTTTTAGCTCAGACGGTGAGTCAGCTCTCCAGGTTTGAGACACAGCCAGAGTGTAACGATACACCTCCATTAATTAATAATCCCATGATCTCACAGAGTTTGTCTGAATGAAGAGACCACTTTCATCCGCTTCCCAACTTTCTCGTCAGTCGGATCTAATGGACACAGTTGAAGGATACATCTGCCCACTGTTGGCCTGCACACGGACACTCAGGTTACAGTGATTCTGGATTACTTCATCTAATGCTTCTCTCAGGGCCCAGAGCTGTACAGTTCCTTCCGAATGGAGACGCTCATCATCATTTTTATCTTTTAATTTTTATTTCAAGAAGTGGATTGATTCAAGGAAGACGTTTGGCTGCTTGATAATCAATTCTGCATGTGACTACCAAACAAGATCGCGCTTCTCACATTCTTTCTGTCTGAACATTCAGTTAACACACACCTTCGGGTGGACCATCATCTCCAGCAAACATGACTAAAATGTTATCTGCCCAGGAGGCTGCCAAGATCTATCACACAAATTACGTGAGGAACTCGAGGGCCGTTGGCGTTCTCTGGACCATCTTCACCATCTGCTTTGCCATCATCTGCGTGGTCGTCTTCATTCAGCCGTATTGGATCGGAGACAGTGTTGACACCCCTCAGTCAGGATACTTTGGGCTCTTTCACTACTGCATTGGGAACCCCATCACAGGAGAGCTGGTGTGTAAAGGCAGTGCCCTCGACTTTGGATCCATCCCTTCAGGTGCCTTCAAAACCGCCATGTTCTTCGTTGGGATCTCTTTGCTGCTGATCGTGGGAACTATTGTTTGCTTTAGTTTGTTCTTTTTCTGCAACTCGGGCAGTGTGTATAAGATCTGCGCATGGATGCAGCTGGCAGCTGGTAAGTGCACCGTTTTTATGAATTTAAGGTTTTTAATGGCGTAAACATTATAATGTATATTATATTAGAAAATTGACATATGAGTCAAACTTTAAATGTTTTTTCTTAAAAAAACACTTTACATATACAAAAATATCAAAAGTGGCAATTTAATATTAAACCATCAATGTAAAAAATTTTTTTTATATTATATTATATTATATTACATTATATATAAAGTGGCCCCGAAAAGTATGGACATATTGGACATATTTTCTTAATAACATCACTTTACATTTTTTATTATATACTATCAAACCAAGTGGCATTTTAATATTAAACCATCAATGTAAAAATGTATTTTTATATTATATTATATTAATTATTATATTATATTATATTATATTATATTATATTATATTATATTATATTATATTATATTATATTATATTATATTATATTATATTATATTATATTATATTATATTATATTATATATTATATTATATTAATTATATTAATTATATTATATTACATTACATTACATATAAAGTGGCCCCAAAAAGTATGGACATATTGGGACATATTTTCTTAATAACATCACTTTTATTTTATAAAATTTTTTTCAGTTATAAACAAAAATATAAAACCCAAACTAAGTCCATTTGTTTGTTTGTTTGATTTTTTTTTATTTATTATTTAATGTGTAATAATCTTTTGCAGATTATATTTGATATTTTATCTAATGGACTAACATTCAGTCACTTTTAAATGTCGTAAGTGCAGTTTTATTTTTGTTTTATTTATATCTTTTTTATTTCAGATTTTGAATTAGCCTTTGTTTTTATATTTTGTTTTAATTCAGTTCAATTTCAGTTTTAGTACTTTAGTATTTCAGTTAGTTGACAAAGCAACATTTAAGATTTTTCGCTTAAGGTTTTTTACATTTTTCAACAAATATTTGTTATTTATTTCAGCTTTATTTCAATCACCAAAAATAGATTTATTTTAGTTTACCAATAACAATACAACGTGTGTTAAAGGCATATGAAAGTTATTATAAAGTACTAACTAACTCTTCAAATGCTTCAAACGTTCAGTTCTTGAGGCTGAATATGTTAGTCCTGAAACGAAAGAGGATCCTCAGGACTTCAGCACCCTGGATAGTTCCACATCTCAATGACAGCGTACGCTGCTTTACAGTTTACAAGTGGAACATATTTGTGCTGTGTTGTGAAATATAATGCTTTAAGTGTTGTCCTAACTAATGAAGTTATCACTGAGGACACAGATAACCCTCCCATCACACCATATTACATAACATTGCAATTGCAATGCATACTCATTAAAAGAAAGTGAGTGTGAAACTGAGAGAGAAAGAGAGAGAGAGAGAGTGTGTGTAAAGCAATATCCACAGCAGCACCAGCTGCCCTGCAGAGAGTGTATTGTCATATGAATAATAAATGATGGGTTAAGTGTGGCTGAAGTTGCCAGGCAACAGACCCAATGCAAAGTATTTCTGGTAGCCAAGAGTATTTTTGACAACCGTAAAAGGAAAATCAAGGTCACGCTTTTTCTCCAGAGGGTGGGTTTGTTTTTAGGAAAGTTAATTTCTCTATAGACTCAAAGATTAAAGTATACAAAAATTATTGAACATTTTTAAACCATTGTCTAAAGACAGATTTAATAATCATCATCAAACTCTTTGGAGTAAGGAGGATTGGGGGAATCTGCTGTTTTTTGGCACTGTTTGGGAAGAATACCTTTTGAAAATACCTGAAGTCATAAAAACATCTGCATTTTATTGAGCAATATCACACATGCTGTTGTTTTCTGAATATGATGGCTATGATTCAGCTTTTACACTGTGTGCAGAATTATTAGGCACGTTGATTTTCTGATCATGTTTTTTCCCAGGCACATTTGACTAATTCCAAACCACAGTAATCCTAATAACTACTATTAATTTTGTATTTAATAATGTATAAGTGATATACACTCACCTAAAGGATTATTAGGAACACCTGTTCAATTTCTCATTAATGCAATTATCTAATCAACCAATCACACTGAACTCAGAATGGGAAAGAAAGGTGATTTAAGCAATTTTGAGCGTGGCATGGTTGTTGGTGCCAGACGGGCCGGTCCCCCAAAAGAGATTTAACTCAGACTGAAAAGTCAAAAATTATTAAATGCTCATGAGGATACAATACTAATGCAATACTAGACATTGCAGTTAAGGCATGACCATTGGACAGTGAAATGCTCGTTGGGTCAGCAGGATCTGACAAAAACATGTGGTGGAGAAAAGACACCTATTAACCGCAAAAGAATTAAGAATTAAGGTGAAGAATTAAGGGTGAAACCATCAGGAACCCTTTAGTCTCCAGCGCCACCATTTTCCAGAGCTGCAACCTTAACCTGGAGTCTCCAGAAGTGCAAGGTGTCAGGATCTCAGAGACTTCAGTTAGGTAAAGAATCCTAAAAAATGACCCCCACTAGATAAGAATCACAAGCTGAAGTGTTGTAAAATACATGAAGCCTGCTTTTTTATAGGCTTTATAGGTTTTATAGGTTGAGAGTGACTCTTGAAGGACCAGCACCACATCCTCTAGTACCACTGTTTGAAGAATTCATCTTCCAGAATCTGGCAGTACGTTTTGGGAGTTCATTTTTAGTCCATCTCTGCAAAACGGACTTCAGGATGGACTAAAATGAACTGCCAAAACGTACTGCCAGATTCTGGAAGATGAATTCTTCAAACAGTGGTACTAGAGGATGTGGTGCTGGTCCTTCAAGAGTCACTCTCAACCTATCTGTCCATAAAGCATTTTCATGTATTTTACAACACTTCAGCTTGTGATTCTTATCTAGTGGGGGTCATTTTTTAGGATTCTTTACCTAACTGAAGTCTCTGAGATCCTGACACCTTGCACTTCTGGAGACTCCAGGTTAAGGTTGCAGCTTTGGAAAATGGTGGCGCTGGAGACTAAAGGGTTCCTGATGGTTTCACCCTTAATTCTTCACCTTAAAGGGTTAGTTCACCCAAAAATGAAAATTCTGTCATTAATTACTTACCCTCATGTCGTTCGACACCCGTCAGACCTCCGTTCATCTTCGGAACAGAGATGAAGATATTTTAGTTGAAATCTGATGGCTCTGAAAGGCCTCCATTGGCACAATGCACATTACACTCTCAAGACCCATAAAAGGTACTAAAGACGTCAATACAAAGTCCATCTCACTACAGTGGTTCTAAAATAACTTTATGAATCGGCGAGAATAGTTTTTGTGCGCAAAAAAACCCTAAATAACGACTTATATAGTGATGGTGATTTCAAAACAAGGCATCATGAAGCTTCGAAGCGTTATGAATCAGCGAGTCGAATCAGCGGTTTGAATCACCAAATTTCAGCAGTTTGGTGGTTTGACACGTGATCCGAATCATGATTCGACTCACTGATTCATAACGCTTCGAAGCTTCATGATGCCTTGTTTTGAAATCATCATCACTATATAAGTCGTTATTTAGGGTTTAGTTTTGCGCACAAAAACTATTCTCGCAGATTCATAAAGTTATTTTAGAACCACTGTAGTGAGATGGACTTTGTAACGACGTCTTTAGTACCTTTTAAGGGTCTTGAGAGTGTAATGTGCATTGTGCCAATGGAGGCCTTTCAGAGCCATCAGATTTCAACTAAAATATCTTCATCTCTGTTCCGAAGATGAACGGAGGTCTTACGGGTGTCGAACGACATGAGGGTAAGTAATTAATGACAGAATTTTCATTTTTGGGTGAACTAACCCTTTAATTCTTTTGCAGTTAACAGGTGTCTTTTCTCCGCCACATGTTTTTGTCTGACCCTGCTGACCCAACGAGCATTTCACTGTCCAATGGTCATGCCTTAACTGCAATGTCTAGTATTGCATTAGTATTGTATCCTCATGAGCATTTAATAATTTTTGACTTTTCAGTCTGAGTTAAATCTCTTTTTTGGCTCAATTTATTTGTAAAAGAAAACATGCCTAATAATTCTGCACACCTGAATATAAGGTGATTTTCATTTCCAGCCTTCATGAACAATTATATATCACTTATACATTATTAAATACTAAATCAATAGTAGTTATTAGGATTACAAAAAATATGATCAGAAAATCAACGTGCCTAATAATTCTGCACACAGTGTAGTTGCAAGCACAGGTAGGAATACCTTCAAGGCATTTCTGCCTGACGCACCTCCGATGGTGCCATTTGGGCTGCCTGCAGAGTCATCAGCCGGAAAAATTATCAATTTTTATGTGTGAATAAAAGTTCAGTTCTAAATTAAAGCTGTTAGACATAAAGCGACCGAGTCTCTTCAGATTTGGATGAAACCACTCAATTCAAATGGATTAGTTTGATGATCTCTTTATGAACTTAAGTGGTAGTTGCGCATCTGTCAATGGAGGGACAGAAAGCTCAGATTTCATCAAAAATATCTTCATTTGTGTTCTGAAGACTTACGGGTTTGGAACGACATGAGGGGGAGGAATTAATGACAGAATTTTCATTTGTGGGTGAACTCATTATTATTTGAAAAATACCACAATTCTAAAACACAAAAATGTGAAAGTTAAATATAAAGCTTCTTTTAATCTGACTGGTTATCTTTTCCACCTTCAGCGACTTGCATGGTCATAGGTTGTATGATCTATCCAGACGGCTGGGACTCAGAGGAGGTGAAGAGGATGTGCGGTCAGCGGACGGACAAATACACGCTGGGAAACTGCACGGTGCGCTGGGCGTATATCCTGGCCATCATCAGCATCATGGACTCCCTCATATTATCCTTCCTGGCCTTCGTACTGGGCAACCGGCAAGACAATCTGCTGCCAGAGGACTTCCAGGTGGAGGGGAAGAAAGGTATTGAATTGAAAGATTCATTGAGAGCTATGAATCTTGTACTATATGATTTATTGTAGAAATGAGCGGTGGGAGTAAATAATGACCAGTTTCTTTTGTTTGGTGAGTGAACTAGTCCTTTAAATTATACAAGAGATGTTTTATAGATCTCTGATCTAACTAAAGCACGTATCTTGTGTTGTGCAGAAATAAAGCCCAAAGAGACGTACTAAATGTTCATATAGGAACCTTTCTGCGTTCTCTAATGACCACAGCAGTGCTCTGCAATCACAGAACCCACTTCAAGCGTGCAGCGCTAGTTAAATTCATTTTATTGTCCGCAACGGATTTGTGTACATTTGTGTGTGCCTTTCATTAGCGCGCTCATTCACTTGAACAACTCAGCAAAACACTATTTATCATGTCATGGCTGTTCTCATATTCCTGAGGTGAAAGTTGCTGATAAACTAATATAACTCTTTTTTTCTCTTTAGAGGAAGCATGAAGACTTCTGCACATCATCAGGCTCAATGGACTCAGCGGGTTTATGTGGATACAGACCACTTTCTGTCCATCTCTGAAATATGAAGGACAATAATTCTCAGATGATCCATTTGTTACCACCAGCTTTGAGGTTAACTTCAAACATTTCTAAAATATAAATTGCATAAATATATTTTATATTTTGAGACAAAAGCCAAATTGGGGTGTTTTGTTAAGAGCATATGTTTTAAAAAATCACTTGTTTTTAGTAAAAATGAAATCTGTAAACCAGAAAGAACTGAGCTTATTTGTATTTATATGGTGGGGAGTTTCATTCATAGCAGTGACTCAAATATTTTAAATAATTTCAAATTTCAGGTTTGTTCAGTGGCCTTTTCTGCAAGTTACATCGTCCAGTGGGCGATCACACGACACTTTTCCCTTCTAGCCACTTTCATTCATACACATGTGAAGGCTGGAGACCAGAAACACAAGCCCATGCAAAGATGTTTTGAAATTTGCTGCGTCCCAAAGTACAAGTTTGGTGAACTCTGACCTGTGAATTTGTTTCATGCATCACTGGCTGAATCCGAAATCGCCCCCTAAACCCTCATTCACTATTCCCTACGTTAGTCCACTAATCCCAAAGAATTAGTATTTCTAATACAGTGGCAAGAAAAGGTATGTGAACCGCTTGCAGAATCTGTGAAAATGTGAATAATTTTAACTAAATAGGAATGTTTTTTATTTAGTACTGTCCTGAATAAGATATTTTACATAATTTTTTTTTTACATATAGTCCACAAGACAAAAAATAGCAGAATTTATTAAAATGACCCTGATCAAAAGTTTATGAACCATTGATTCTCAATACTGTGTCGTTCCCTGGATGATCCACGGCTGTGTGTGTGTTTTGTGATGGTTGTTCTTGAGTCTCGTTTGTCCTGAGCAGTTCAACTGCCCAATGTTCTTCAGAAAAATCCTCCAGGTCCTGCACATTCTTCAGCTTTCCAGCATCTTTTTCATATTTGAACCCTCTCCATTCATCCTGATCAAAAGTTTTCACCCCCCGGCTCTTAATGCATTGTGTTTCCTTCTGGAGCATCAGTGAAGGTTTCAACTTTTTTTAGTAGTTGTCTTTTTTTAGTAGAGTCCCTCAATTGTCCTCAGTGTGAAAAGATGGATCTCAAAATCATACAGTCCCTGCTGGAGAGGGTTCAAATATGCAAAAGATGCTGGAAAACTGAAGAATGTGCAGGACCTGGAGGATTTTTCTGAAGAACATTGGGCAGTTTAACTGCTCAGGACAAGCATGGGACTCATGAACAACCATCACAAAACACAAAAACAGCCGTGGATCATCCAGGGAACGACACACAGTATTGAGAATCAATGGTTCATAAACTTTTGAACGGGGGTTATTTTAATAAATTCAGCTATTTTTTTGTCTTGTGGACTATATGTAAAACATTTTTATGTCAAATATCTTATTCAGGACTACTAAATAAAAAATAACACATTTTGTATGATCTCTTATTTTGTTAAAATTATTCACATTTTCACAGATTCTGCAAGCGGTTCACATACTTTTTCTTGCCACTATATAGTTCACTTGAAGGAGTGAAAGAAAACGAGCGAGTAAATTCGGACAGCCGTTGAGCGTACATCTGATGTACACTCGTTATTGCAATGCATTGTGGGATTGAATGAGTGCACTCGATATGTCCACTATGGTTTCGGACACTACTATAAATGACTGTCCCCTCAAATAATGCCCTATTTGAGGGTATAGTGGGCGATTTCGGATTCAGCCTATGTGTCCAAAATCACCCCCTATACTCTTAAACAGGGCACTATTTGAAGGGACAGCCATTTATAGTAGTGTCCGAAACCATAGTGGACATATAGAGTGCACTCATTTGATCCCACAATGCACTGCAATAACGAGTGTACAGCCGATGTATGCTCAACGGCTAGAAAACACCCATAATGCACTGATGCTCGCACTGAATGATTTCCTGCCAGAAGATGGCGACCTCAGCTGAATCATCCATCCGTCCATTTTACAAACCGCTGGGGGAAAAACGCTAGTCCAATGTGGCTGCAGTGTAATATCATACAGGTGTAAATTGTTATTAAATAGTTAAGGTTTACACATCGTTTCCATGCGTTCAAGATAAATATTTTCATTTTACTACAGTTTGATGACAAGATGCTAAGTTTCAAATGAAGCACAAACTCTGTAAAGGCGGCAAAATAACGGCAGCCTTCCGGCGCACTCAAGTGTCCGAATTCATTTTCTCGTTTTTTTTCACTCCTTCAAGTGAACTATATTAGTGGAGTAATGAATAGTGAATAGGGTATAGTAAATTCGGGTATATGGGGCGATTTTGGACACACCCATGACCTCTTAGATCAGGGTTGGGCAACTTCGGTCCTGGAGGGCCACTGTCCTGCGGAGTTTAGTTCTAATCAAACCCACCTGAAAAATTTACAACAAGACAAAAGAAAACAATGGCTTTATCTTCTAAATATTTCTTTGTCTTGCATTACGTAGTGAAATTGGACAAACTCAGCGAAGATTCATTTTCTGTTAAAATGTGTGGAAAGGATTGTGGTTGATTGGAGGACGTGAACGATACACTTGATGCATCCTTCAAAACAAAATCAAATGAAGGATGTGAAACGAAGGCTGCCTTCAAAGGATCCTTTAAACTAAGATGCTCTTTGACGGAGCTTGTCGAAAAATATATAGCCTTACTAGGATGCAGCCTTCTAATTGAGAAGCACTGTTTTGTTTTATGAGTGAATCATTGAATCACTCAACCAATTAGCTTAATAGTTAAATGTCATTCATGACTGAATCAAGTCTTTTTGTCTTTAGTTGTAATTTACATGTCTACTAAGAGATTCCATGAAACGTTATGCTTCGTTCACACCAAACGCGAATAGAGCGTCAGGAGCGAGTGATTTCAATGTTAAGTCAATGGAAAGGCGCACTGACGCTCGTCTGGAGGTCCTGCGGCGCGATAGACGTGTTTCGCGCGGCGCGATTCCGCCTCATTCGCTCAACGACGCGAATTGAGCGTCTTGCGCGATGCGCGAGTGGTGCTTTTTGTGCATTCACGCGTTTGAAGCAAATTCGCGTATGACGCCCGAGTTGAAAAATCTGAACTTTGCCGTCAATTCGCACCACGTTAAACAATCAGGAGCCTGCTTGCTGCGGTCATGTGGTAAAGTGACGTGATGAGAAACCCTGCATAAATTTAAAAATACTACTATTGTGTCACAAAATGTAGTTTTAAGACTTTTTCAGGTGAGAACATAGTTGTTTTAAAGCTCAAATCTGTGGTTTATTTATAAAGAGAGCGCCTATTTAAAATAAATAATCTTGTGTTTTTGGAGTTGTGAGATTCAGGCAATCACCGGGCGCTCAGCGCTCATTAACCCCGGCGAGAGCAGCCTTTCCTCGGCCAGTCCTTCTGCCGTCTGCCGCTGGCTCTGATGATCTGTAGTGGTTCGTCTTGTGTGGATCTAACGGGCGATCTTTGGTGTCATGAATCTATAATTTGTTGTCTGCCAAATCGTTTTGACTGAGGGCAAAGAGAAGTTTCATAACTTTACTTTTGAAAGATATTTAAATATACATGCAGTGAAGATAATGTAGTGCGTTGCCTGGACCACATTTGTGTGACTAAATGTTTAATATATATTTTTTATGAAAATGAAAAGGAGGCAGAGGTGTTTTATGACATATTTCTCCTGGAGCGCCTTGAACGCGCCTCTATTTCGCTTCAAACGCTCAACTTATACGCGCGTCCAATTCACTTTCACAATTCGATTTTGACGCTCTATTCGCGTTTGGTGTGAACGCAGCGTTAAACGTCATACATGTTTTTCCCCACAATAACCACAAAACAGATCTATCTTCGTCCATTAATGAGAACCCTCTTTCACTGCCGCTCCGAATCTCCTTCAGACTTTTCCTTTTGAATCAGAAATGTGCCTTCCCAGTAATGCTATTTGCTTTGTACTTGTAACTGGCATTGTTAATAATAAAAATATATACTTGTGCTATACTCATTCTGTGAAATGACCTGAGAGCACTCACACGTTTTATGACGTAGAGTCTTACGCAAATTGAAATGAACATGCACTTCATTATCTAGAAATGAAACGGGACATGCTGTTATTTTGCGATATGAATAAAACAGGCAAAGTTAATCAGGTAACACTCAACATTAAGGTTTCATTTGTTAACATAAACTAACAATGATCAATATACACAATATTGCCAAAAGTATTGGGACACCCCTCCAAATCATTGAATTCAGGTGTTCCAATCACTTCCATGGCCACAGGTATATAAATCAAGCACTAGGCATGCAGACGCTTCTACAAACATTTGTGAAAGAATGTGTTGCTCTCAGGAGCTCAGTGAATTCAAGAGTGGTACCGTGATGGGTTACCACCGGTGCAATAAGTCCATTTGTGAAATTTCCTCACTACGAAATATTCCACGCTCAACTGTTAGTGGTATTATAACAAAGTGGAAGCAATTGGGAACAACAGCAACTCAGCCACGAAGTGCTAGGCCACGTAAAATCCCTGAGCGGGGTCAGCGCATGCTGAGGCCCACAGAGCGCAGAATTCGCCAACTTTCTGCAGAGTCAATAGCTACAGACCTCTAAACTTCATGTGGCCTTCAGATCAGCTCAAGAACTTCATGGAATGGGTTTCCATGGCCGAGCAGCTCATCCAAGCCTTACATCACCAAGTGCAATACAAAGCGTGGGATGCAGTGGGGTAAAGCACGCCACCACTGGACTCTAGAGCAGTGGAGACGTGTTCTCTGGAGTGACCAATAACGCTTCTCTGTCTGGCAATCCGATGGACGAGTCTGGGTTTGGCGGTTGCCAGGAAAACAGTTCTTGCCTGACTGCATTGTGTCGAGTGTAAAGTTTGGTGGAGGGGGGGTTATGGTGTGGGGTTGTTTTTCAGGGTTTGGGCTTGGCTTCTTAGTTCCAGTGAAAGGAACTCTTAAAGCTCCAGCATACCAAGACATTTTGGACAATTTCATGCTCCCAACTTTGTGGGAACAGCTTGGGGATGACCCCTTCCTGTTCCAACATGACTGCGCACCAGTGCACAAAGCATCGGCCCATAAAGACATGGATGAGCGAGTTTGGTGTAGAGGAAGGAACTTGACTGGCCCTGACCTCAACCCGATAGAACACCTTTGGGATGAATTAGAGCGGAGACTGAGAGCCAGGCCTTCATGTCCAACATCAGTGCCTGACCTCACAAATGTGCTTCTAGAAAAATTGTCAAAAATTCCCATAATCCTTGTGGAAAGCCTTCCTGGAAGAGTTGAAGCTGTTATAGCTGCAAAGGGTTGGCGGATTAAGAATGGGATGTCATTAAAGTTCATGTGCATGTAAAGGCAGGCGCCCCAAAACGTTTGGCAACATAGTGTATATGTACAGAATTGATTAGCCTTTGTTAATGTTAGTTTAATAATAACGTTCACAGTGCATTAATGTTAAGAGATACAACTTTGGAGTTTAATAATGTATTAGTAAATGTTGAGATTAACAATAACTAATATTAACAAGTGCCGTAAAAGTATTGTTGAGCTAATGTTAACAAATGAAACTTTATTGTTAAGGGTCACCGTTAATCAAATCTACAAATGCTACGAAGTCCCAAAAGCCATTTCAAAAACTTTATTTGAAGTTACTACAGAAACAATTTTAGTTCAGTGCCGAACAAGCAAAAGCAGAGAGACATTCATGAAAAAGGAGAGAGCAGAGAAGCAGATGATGTATGATGCTGTAAAAGGTCAGACGAAACTGGCTTATCCAAGAGAAAGCAAAGTCCTTTCAAAGTTAAACTAGGACGGTTCAATTCATCCAGAGACCAAAACTAATATTGCTCGAAGCAACACTGTAGGGGGGAAAAAAGCATAAAAAGATGCACAGATCATTATGGATTCATTTCAAGGCATCTCCGAATCAGTGATTCTTTAACATTTTCCTTAAGCCATTCATTCATAACAAAACTGTACACAAACAACGGGGCTTAAGACTGTACAACACTGATCGTGTGACGAACCAACTCTTTGGTATGAGTATGTACAAAATTTGAAATGTTCTCTCCGATTTTAGATTATGTAACTGAAATAGCCTTGATCCCAAAACTCCTCCCTGGCATTCACATATTAAACGTCATTACTACTGTTATACAACGAGTTATTATAACCATGATAGTCCTTGATGGATTGTGTGACATTTCTCCACTTTCCATTTTTATTTTTGCCCTTTGTGGTAAAAACACACGGCTGTGTTTCTCTTGCAGTAGCTTCACATTCAATTTGAAGACACTCAGAACTTCAATAATGTCCGCTCATGCTCCCTTCATTCAGACATCGGTGTAAAACCCTTTGTGAAGATATGGAAAACGGTTTGAAGGAATCGTTTCGTAATACAGTGAAGAAAAACTACAATCAGCTACTGAGTCCGATTTACTCCAAAACACTCTTGCTTTTAGGAAAACCGACACCGCAAGTTGACAGAGTCGAGATAAATCAATCCTGACATGTTTCAAACCCCTCCTGTGATATGACGGAAACTGATAGAAAAGTGATTGCTAGATGAATCAGCAAGAGCACGGACCACTGAAATGACGGTACACTCGAGTTATACCCATTACGTAAAAAAAGCAACGACGACTTGAAAACTGAATTCAGATTAGATCTGCTTGACCGGACCTTCTCATCCTTGCGGCTAATATCTGCCATGACACCAGGCACGGCTCTGAAGACGCCGTCTGTCAGTGGTGAGCAGTCATGAGTTCAAAGATGTGCGTGTGAGAGTGTGTGTGTGTGTGTGTGTGTGTGTGTGTTTTGGCCACTAGGAGGCGATCCAGGAGTGACGGAGGCACTCAGCAGCCGTGGCTCTTTTCTCTGGGACTAGGTCTAACATCGGGAGGAGGAAGTCTGAGAAAATCTGGGCTTCCTCTCGGGCCCACTCGTACTTTTCGACCAGCACATCCTGCAAACCCCACGGCTTCAGCTTAGTAATGTGCCTTAGGTCACCTAGCACACAAATAAATAGATGGACACATCCAATTAAAAAAAAGTGGGAGCTTTCCGTTTCAAAAATAGACT
Source organism: Gobio gobio (assembly GCF_949357685.1). NCBI lineage: Eukaryota > Metazoa > Chordata > Actinopteri > Cypriniformes > Gobionidae > Gobio > Gobio gobio. The sequence goes on along the minus strand of NC_137112.1, from coordinate 10,270,382 downwards.
ACATGGTGACACATTTACACGCACTCCAAAAAATGTATGGCCATAGCATTAATGGCAGTGCTGACATACCTCATTAATCAATCTATGACATTCACACCAAGCTACTGAACACGGTGAGCAAGTTTATCAAGTAAGTGAAACGCACATTAGCTGAGCAATTACTCATGTGACAGATGTACCTTTCTTGGTGAAAAATTCCTTGGAATATTTGCCATTCAGGACGAGTTTACGAGGAATCTTCCCCAGCAGCTCAATAATCAACGCGATGTGATCTGTTGACAAAAGAAACGGACAAAACACTGATTCAATCTCCTGCCATTTACAACAAGCATTCGATGGAGCTTTTAAAACTATTGACTTGAATTGGTTTCAATTTTAATTTATTGAGACCATACATGCCAAGTCCTAATGTACCTGTATATTACATTATGTACATTATGGGTGTATCATTTGTTAATTAAGTGATGGGATGGCTAAACAAAGTTGCCTGCAACCCCATTCGCAGTAGCTAGTGCATTACTGCTTTTATAACAATAACTATGCAATAAAAATTAATTATTTTATTCTTAAAGGGATAGTTCACCCTGAAATGAAAATAAAGTCATCTTTTACTCCCCCTGCTGATGTTCTTATGCCCTATGTCCTTCTATTTTTTTCGGACCTCAAAAGCAGAAATGTTCAAAATAGTCCTGCACTTGCTCCTCCATATAATGGCAGTGAATAGCGAACAGGCTAAAACATTACAAAAATGATACAAAAGTATCACGTAATGATACAGTGAGACGCGCGCCATATAAGGAAAGTGTTCAGGAGGCATACTGTAAGGTTTTGCAAGAAAGAATCCGTATTATTTAGTCAAAATACTCTGTCCGTGCGTTCCTGTGAGTGCGTGCGAGCCGTCAGCACTGACTCAGCAGCCCCTCACGCAATGTTGTCATGACAACCGGTACACAATATTCACTTCAGGAGGTTTTATTATTAGTATTATTGTATTATTTCTAGGGCCGGGCAAATTAACGCGTTAACACGGGCGATTCATTTTTTCAGTTTAACGCATTTAAAAATATTTAGCGCAATTAACGCAGCGACCGTTTTTATATCCATTTTTGCCCAGCATTACATTATATGATCACGCTCTTATTCATGTAAATGCTTTTAAACCATCTAAGCGCGACAAGACACAAGAGAACATGCTGTATGTCAGTGTCCTGTCTGTCTGGGTGCGTCTGTCAGCTCATTGGGACACCCTGACACACACACGGACTCGCGTCAGTCTCGTGCACACATCGAGTTCTCTTTTGCTCTTGAACAAACAATAACAACAACAGAGAATTTTGCCAAAACGCCAGTTTTGTCGGGTATTCTCATAATAGGAGTCTTAAATGAGTTCAATAACGTCTTAAATGAACTTGTGAGGAAATTAGATGCGCGTGGCAGCTTGTCAGATCTGCGTCATGTTCGGCAGCGGCCGATCTTAAAGTGACAGCAACACTGATGATGTCTGTCATTAATGTTCATCAAAGAACAACGGGAACAGAAAAAAGTGTAGCTGTAATGATGATTAATCTATATTTCATTTATTATTTATGCAGTTCTGAAAAGTGTTTGATAACATTTCTGTATGTCTAACAGGGAAGGCCACAGGTAAATATAACATTTATTATAATGGGTTTATGTAAAGATTGTTTTAAGTTCACTTAAATTAAAAGTTGTTTTTTCAAAGCCTAATAAATGTTGAAATTGGTAGCTTTCAGTTATACTGTAATGTAACGTCATTGGTTTCATAGAGACATTAGTATCAGTGATACAGGCCTTCGTTCATAAAAAGATGCCATTACAACAAATATTTAAAATATACTGTCTTTAAATTGTTTCTACATTAATTTGGAGAGTAACTGAAATTATTACAATATCAAAATATAAAAAATTTGTGATTAATCGCGATTAATTAATGAAAAAATTATATGGAGGAGCGTGTGCAGGACTATTTTTTAAATTTCTGCTTTTGAGGTCCGAAAAAGATAGAAGGACATAAGGCACTGGAACAAGAGCAGGGGGAGTAAAAGATGGCTTTATTTTAATTTCAGGGTGAACTATCCCTTTAAAAATAATTTCATTATTTCATATATTTGTCCTAGCTGTTAATATTACGGATGTGTTATTAGAATTCTGGTTGATATAATAAAACCAATAATCATTTATTATTAAAACGTTTTAAGTTATAGCCGATAAGCGCTAAATCTATTAAACTCCCATACTATTTAGTCAAAATAAAATACAAAAAATCTAAATCAATCATTTCAAATGCTAAAAATACATTTAGATTATAATGTACAGTATGAAAATGGATATTTGTTTTGATTTGTTAAAGATTGCATTTAACACTGATTTATTGAATAAAGTTATTCAATTATTAGTGTTTTTAAATATTAACTTTAAAAGAGTGTGAGATGATGGCAAATGTAACCCAAATGTAAAAATGAAAATAAGCATGCACAATAAATATCCGAAATCAGGCCTAGTCCACACGTACGCAGGTATTTTTATAAACTCTTGTCCACACAAGCACCATATGAAAACATGCTATGAAGCGCTGTCAAGAGCATGCTAAGCTAACAGGTGGCGATATAACCCTAACCGTAAAGCCATGTTGACCAATCAGAAGCCTGAAAAAAAGGTTATTGTCATAAGTAGTGTCCTGCGTAGTATTGCGTTCTGACGCCTCTGTTCTGCGATATAATGGGTGAACTGTGCATGTATCTGTAAGTCCTGTTAGCAGTTTTTAGCAGCGATATTTTGGCCTCATGTGAAGAAAGGAGATAGCTGCACACAATCTGATGTCAAACAAAGGAGATAACAGCGTGCACTCTGACGTCACAAGCCAAAATCTCCGGTTTCACCGGCTACACGACAACACTGCCACCGGAGTTTCTGAAAATCTTCACCCTGGCAGGAGTTTTCAAAAAGGTTCAGTTTCAGTGACCGGATACTGCGTTTGTGTGTGGACGAACGGCCGAAACCCATAGAAAAAGCTGCGGTTTTGAAAATAAACGTGTGGACAGGGCCTTAACGAAAGCATATTAGTTAGTTTTACAAAGTCTTGGTTCAGGTTTTTGGAGTCTTCTAGAATAGGAGTTCATGCTTGAATGTACAAAACACATTATTTCCTCGTATTCTCCATTGTTGCAGCTCCTCTCTTCCCAGTCTGTCAGTAACGCTCTGTTTAGTTCCTGTCTGTATGAAGTTTAAAAACCCATCTAGATAAAATCTGGATATGCATATGCAAAAAAAGATTTTTGCTAAAACAGCTTAGAGGCCACAACCTCTCCAGCAATTCCACTCCCCAGTGCCACCTCCGTAATGACAGCTCAAATATTACACTGCGGTTGAGAAATGGATGCATTGGGCGTCATTATGAAGCTTGCAATGGCTCTCGTTCAAGTGCTAATTAATAGGCATAGTGTGATTTGTTCTCCAGATGTGACTTTGTTTGTTCATGTGTTGGAGCTTTATGATTCACTGCGGCTCTGTAGAAGTGGTGTGGGTGGAATCCCAACCCAGGGTTCGTACGGTCATGAAAAAACCTGGAAACGCATGGAATTTGAAAAAAAGCAGTTGGAAAAATTAACCCAGAACGCCGCCTCGCAAACAGCTCGCGAGTACCAAATTGAGTCAATTTTAGTGGCGTATTCCCCTTAAAGGATTAGTTCACTTCAAAAAGAAAATTTACTGATATTTTACTCACCCCCATCTCATCCAAGATGTTCAGATCTTTCTTTCTTCAGTCGAAAAGAAATTAAGTTTTTTTTAGGAAAAAAAGGGATAGTGCAGAGCCTCTGAAACCCTTCCTTTGAAACTGCATTGATTTGGCCCTTCAACATTTTGGCTGCCATTGAAGTCCATTATGTGGAGAAAAATCCTGGAATGTTTTCCTCGAAAACTTAATTTCATGAACATCTTGGATGAAATGGGGGTGAGTAAAACATCAGGAAATTTTCATTTTGAAGTGAACTAATCCTTTTTAAACAAAAATTCTCTCAAAATGCCCATCTTGGTGAGTATTCCTGGTAAACAAAGTTGGTTGTGTCTTCACATTTGTGTTATTTGTGTTCACATTTGATTACTTTATTCAATTTCTGTACCTGAATACTGTTAGACCTACCTTTCATTTGTATCTTAATTCTATGGTATTTATTTCTGCTAATGCTTGCAAGTTATTTGTTCTTATTTTACTGATTGTTTGTAAATTCAATTCAAATTTTGAAAATCAAGCTTCCTTGTGTTGAGTGTAAGATATTGTGCAAAAATTACAAAACACAAATACATAGTGAGCAAACATTTAGGATATACGTAAGATAATTGTAATTTACTTATTTTTTTTTTTCAAAACGACATTCGAGCCCGGGTTTAATTGATAATATTGGTTTAACAAATTACAATACTCATCATTCGGGCATTCAATCGCGTGACATTATGTTCTCTGCGTGGATTAACGTCTGGCACAGTCGCAGCTTGAATTTATTAAAATTTATCAAATAGCAAGCAATCGAATAGCATTAATAGTCATTCATTTTTGCTAAGATATGATAAATTTAAAGATGGATTTTTATTCTTATTTTGCATGTATACATAGACTTTCATGGAACATTAGGTCATGAATATTGCCTTAAGTCATAGAAATGTATTGATAAAAACGTTTATGAACCCTGGAAGAATAATTACCTTCATCTCTGGAATAATCCTCTCCGGAGTGAGGCTCAAACAGGTAATCCCCTGTCGCCAGCTCAAATGCCTAGGGAGAGACACACTTTGAGAAGAACGTATGTGCGCGTGGACACAGCGATCCTAGTATCCAATTCTCGAGGTGGTAGACTGCTATCCGAAAGGCCAAACCAACCTTCTCACCCCTGCCCGAACTGAAGCCGCCACAATGTGACAAGAGTGCAGCATGCAAGACTCTTTTGTTACGCAGTGCACCTGAAATGCTGATACAGATGGAGTTTAACCTCTCTCTGTGGGTCTGGCCTACTGTTTAAAAAAGGTGCAAAGTCTGTGCATTGCAGAACGGGACACAGGCCAAGGGACCAGCATCAGCAGCACTCAATGAAACACTCTGAGAGCAGATGTCATGAAAGATCTCGCTCTAAGACTTCAGCTCGGATTCAAAACCTACTGAGCTGCCTACCTAGACAGCATCATATATGCATTTCTGACAAAATCTGTTCTAAAAGATTAGACGTCTTCTTTTAGCCAAAGTCTAAAGCAGTGCATCTTGTTACTTATTACAGAATCATTATCTTAGTGACATGCTAATGTAAACTATTTGAGTATCAGGCCATTCATTTAGCAACGGGAACACAAAACTCTAATGGAATCAAATTTGAGAAGAGTCATTACTTTAGCAACATGCTAATGTAAAACTATTGGAAATAAATCCAAGTGGAGTCATTACTTTAGCAACAGGCTAACAACAAACTCTATTAGAATGAATTGTAAGTCAATTTTCCATGTGGACACAATTTGTGTCATGCAAAGTTGCTGCCTGTCTAGAGTGCTTTGTTAGGATGCTGCTTCATAAGGCAGTTCACAGCAAGGCGGCTCACTAGGTTTTGCAAGAGAGACTCAAAATCATGTTTTTCAACTGCACACTTCACCAGTGGAGTTTTATTCCACATATATTCTTATCAAAAAGTCTTCAAACGCACCATGCACGCTGTGCTCCAGATGTCAGCAGGGGTGCCGTATCCTGATCCAATCAACACCTCCAGAGAGCGATACTGCCGTGTCTGAATATCGTCTGTGAAGTGCTTATGCTGATGACGACAAACAAGAGTTACATAAAGAAGAGCTAACCGCTGACACAGAGGTGAGACATGAACACCCATGAAGATATCAGCATCTCAATCAGTCAATTCAATTAATGTTTCATTCAACAAGACTAAAGGTAAATGATCACAGAATCTTCATTTTTTGGGGGAGCTACCTTCAGATCTCTGATCGAGCTGTTTTTTTTGTTTGTTTGTTATACATGCAAAGAAAACTCACCACCCAGCAGGCGTTGCCCAGGTCAGCGATTTTCACCTGGATCTTATCAGCGTTTAGCGGCTCCAGGGGGTTGAGGAGCAGGTTTCCCGCAGCAATCTTAGCTGCAGTACAACAGAAGTATGAGAAAGACGGTTTTAGAGTCAATAACACACACACCCCCACACACACACATTCTGGATTGGCTCTTGTGAGGTTTGGTGTGTTTGCTGATTTATAAAGCCCTGTAGGTTGTATAATACAGCGGCTCTCTATTAATCATTATCAGCCATGAAAAATGAGAGCATCAGAATAAAAATGCTAGAGCACTGGTAACAGGTGAACACCTGTGGTTACATGCTCACAGACAGACGAATAGACGGATAGACAGACGGACGGACATGATAGATCGATAGATGGGATGGTTGGATGATAGATAGATGATGGATAGATTGATACATTGATGGTTGGACGGTAGATAGATAGATGGATAAATGGATGGATGGATAGATAGATGAATGGATGGATTGCTATATGGATGGATGGATAGATGATGGATGGTTGGATGATAGACGGATGGATAGATTGATGGTTGGATGATAGCTAGATGGATAGATGGATGGATTGTTATATGGATCGATGGCTGGATAGATAGATGGATTGTTATATGGATGGATGCTAGATGGATGGTTGGATGATAGACAGATGGATGGATAGACAGAAGATAGATGGATGGATAGATCGATGGTTGGATGATAGATAAATGGATGGATGGATAAATCAATGGATTGTTATATGGATGGATGGATGATAGATGGATGGATGGATTGTTATATGGATGGATGGATAGATAGACAGATCAATTGATGGATTGTTATATGGATTGATGGATTGTTATATGGATGGATGGCTAGATGGATGGTTGGATGATAGACGGATGGATGGACAGACAGAAAATAGATGGATGAATAGATTGATGGTTGGATGATAGATAAATGGATGGATGGATAAATGAATGGATTGTTATATGGATGGATGGATGGATGATAGATGGATGGATTGTTATATGGATGGATGGATGGATGATAGATGGATGGATTGTTATATGGATGGATGGATAGATAGACGGATCAATTGATGGATTGTTATACGGATGGATGGCTAGATGGATGGTTGGATGATAGACAGATGGATGGATTGTTATATGGATGGATGGATGATGGATGGTTGGATAAATATAAGACAGATTGATGGTTGGATGATAGATAGATGAACGGATAGATGGATTGTTATATGGATGGATGGATAGATGGATGGTTGGATGATAGACGGATTGATGGATGGATTGTTATATGGATGAATGGATAGATGGATGGATGGTTGGATGATAGACAGATTAATGGATAGATATAAGATAGATTGATGGTTGGATGATAGATGGATGGTTGGATGATAGACGGATTGATGGATAGATATAAGATAGATGGTTGGCTGGATGATAGACAGATGGATGGATAAGATTGATGGTTGGATGATAGATAGATGGATGGATAAATGGATGGATTGTTATATGGATGGATAGACGGATCGATGGATGGATTGTTATTTGGATGGAAGGATAGATAGACGGATCGATGGATGGATTGTTATATGGATGGAAGGATAGACGGATCGATGGATGGATTGTTATATGGATGGAAGGATAGATAGACGGATCGATGGATGGATTGTTATATGGATGGATGGATAGATGGATGGTTGGATGATAGACGGATGGATGGATAGATATAAGACGAATGGATGGATAGATATAAGATAGATGGATGGATAGATTGATGGTTGGATGATAGATAGACAAGCTACACATTTAAAAGAAATGTCTTTTAATTTTATAGTATATATGTATATTTAAATATAATTACTTGTTTTTCGGTAGATTTTTTGACATTGCAGATTTTTAGCACAAAAGCCTAAAATACTTTGACTGTTGTCATGTCCTAAGCTGGATGTCCCAATCAGGGTGCAGGATGAGAAATCTTCAAATAAATGTTTGTTATATATTTTGGAATGAGGTAATAAAAATGTAACCGGTTGTGTAAAACAAGCACATAATATATCGATATATCTAATCATGTCACAGAATTTTTTGAGGTATCAAATATCGTGAATCGAAAAAATTCACTCTCTGTTCACCCGCTCACCGCTTAGAATGATTTTCTTCCCGACCTGAACGTTCCCGCTAAATTTAGACATAATTTCCAGATTTAAATTTCCCTTAAAGAGGAGAGTGGCTGGGATAACAAATAAAATGTTGGCTACAAAATAATTGTATTATTTTTTTTTTTCTTATGATACGGTCAACACCGTAAAAATGTTTCAGAGAAAAATAGGCTAAATCAAATATGACATCTGTCACTCAAAATTATAAGCTAAAAATACAAATAAACGAAAACTGTCGGCTAATGCAAAATTAAATATGAATGCAGACCTCTATCGTGATTAATTCGCCCGGTTTACACCATATCTATATATAAACAATATTGCAAAAAGTATTGGGACACCCCTCCAGATAATTGAATTCAGGTGTTCCAATCACTTCCATGGCCACAGGTATATAAATCAAGCACTAGGCATGCAGACGCTTCTACAAACATTTGTGAGAATGTGTCGCTCTCAGGAGCTCAGTGAACTCAAGAGTGGTACCGTGATAGGTTGCCACCTGTGCAATAAGTCCATTTGTGAAATTTCCTCACTACGAAATATTCCACGCTCAACTGTTAGTGATATTATAACAAAGTGGTAGCAATTGGGAACAACAGCAACTCAGCCACGAAGTGATAGGCCACGTAAAATCACAGAGCGGGGTCAGCGCATGCTGAGGCGCACAGTGCGCAGAAGTCTGCATCTTTCTGCAGAGTCAATAGCTACAGAACTCCAAACTTCATGTGGCCTTCAGATCAGCTCAAGAACAGTGTGTTGAGAGCTTCATGGAATGGGTTTCCATGGCCGAGCAGCTCATCCAAGGCTTACATCACCACGTGCAATGCAAAGCGTGGGATGCAGTGGGGTAAAGCACGCCACCACTGGACTCTAGAGCAGTGGAGACGTGTTCTCTGGAGTGTCCAATCACGCTTCTCTGTCTGGCAATCCGATGGACGAGTCTGGGTTTGCCGGTTGCCAGGAGAACGGTACTTGCCTGACTGCATTGTGCCAAGTGTAAAGTTTGGTGGAGGGGGGATTATAGTGTGGGGTTCTTTTTCAGGGGTTGGGCTTGGCCTTAGTTCCAGTGAAATGACTCTTAATGCTTCAGCATACCAAGACATTTTGGACAGTTTCATGCTCCCAACTTTGTGGGAACAGTTTGGGGATGACCCCTTCCTGTTCCAACATGACTGCACACCAGTGCACAAAGCGTCGGTCCATAAAGACATGGATGAGCGAGTTTGGTGTAGAGGAAGGAACTTGACTGGCCTGCACAGAGTCCTGACCTCAACCCGATAGAAAAACTTTGGGATGAATTAGAGCGGAGACTGCGAGCCAGGCCTTCTCGTCCAACATCAGTGCCTGACCTCACAAATGCGCTTTTAGAAGAATGGTCAAAAATTCCCATAAACACACCCCTAAACCTTGTGGAAAGCCTTCCCAGAAGAGTTGAAGCTGTTATAGCTGCAAAGGTTGGGCCAACTCCATATTAAACCCTACGGATTAAGAATGGGATGTCATTAATGTTCATGTGCATGTAAAGGCAGCGTCCCAAAACTTTTGCCAGTATAGTTAATGAGTGTGTATTAACTGCAGTTAACGGCATGCCACTGTGTAATGCAATTTCCATTATATATTGTTCAATTTAAACCTAAATTGAGTTTTTCAATAAGTACTTTCAACTAAGTATTTAGTTTTAGTCAAACTAAATTACTACACATCCTTTTTTGTAGCCTGGTTTTATGCGCATGCATGTATGCTTGCTCAATGGAGTATCTGAAGTTTATCTTGCTGTGACAATGTTTCTCTCTCTTGACTATACTTTTCTAACACCTTGAGGTAAGAACATACACTTGTGTGGCTGGGGAAAAAACGCTCAACCTCATTAAACAGAACAAGAAATATGTCAGAGCAGCTGAGACGGCAGCCATCTTGATCTTGATGCGTTTAATAAACTGCTGCTGAGCTCTTGGACAGCTTGGGTCATGCTCTTTTTTTTTGTTGCCTCTTTTCCAAAGTAAAGCATTTTTTCATGCACATGTCCAGCTAATTGATGCTAAAATGTGTATTTTTTTGTGTGATTTAGATTTAAAGGGGTCATAGAATGACATTTTTGCAAAGATTAATATAAAGGTTAATAAAACACAACACCACAATCGCTTAGACGCCATTCTGCTCCAGCGTATCAACAATGGCGGACGGATGACAGCTCGCTCAGGGCGGGTCTGTGTTGAAACGCTGCTGTCAATCAACAATCTTAGGAGGGGCGTACACCGTGTAACGTCACACGATCAGACTGCTCGATTTGAGACAGGGGAAAACATATAAGGAGATTAAAAAAAAACACTGGATGTATTTTTATCATTATAGGATGGTTGTGTACAGGCACTGCCAACACACATTTCCGTATAATCAACTTGTAAAAGTGCATGTACCATTCTATGACCCCTTTAAGTCTAATTAACCCCTTAACTGTCACCCCCCTTTTTGAGAATAGTCATGAAAATGCACTATCCAAACTTAAAGGGCTGTAATTCAAGAATGCTTTGGAATATAGACCTAAGTGTGGTCTTGTTTTAAAGCAGACATTGCAATTCAAAATATGAAAGTATGAAAAAGTTATGGAAGTCTAAATTTACTGTAAAAAAAAAAAAAAATCCTGTATTAAATCTTTTTTATTTTATATAAAATATATGTTTTACAAAAATGTTTTCATGTAAAATTACTATCAAATCAAAGCTATATGTCTAACCAAGTTGTGTTCCAAATTTGAAGTTGATATCACAAAAATTTAAGTTCCCATGAGATTTTGTTTAAGCGCTATACCAAAAATAGCCACCACGTGTCATTGAAATTCCATTGATTGTTTTTTTTATTAATTTTCCTGTAAATTTCTGTCCAAATGTCACTTCCATCACAAAACGGTCACCAAATATGGAACCTTGAGACTCAGACCTTTCTGACGATATGTGTTTTGTCAAGATTAGAAAAGATTTTGATTATAAAGTAGTTAAAATAAATGTTGTAATATGAAACATGACACCGCCCACTAGGAGAGGAGCCCGCTAGATGAATTTAAAGTACCATTTCCATGGTAACGCAACGTCCAATTCCAAAATGGTTTTTGAGTTCGTAAGCTTTCGAATGATACCTAATTTATGATAATTACTAAAATATATGATACGAAAAAAAGGTGATCAAAAAAAGAGTGCCAGGTGTCCCGCCAGCGGGTCGATGACAGTTAAGAGGATCTACCCAGACTTATTCATTACCATGTTTGTGAATTTAAAAACAATTTCCCCGACTTCAATGACTGTGGACATCATTCCATCTTTATAATCAACTTATTTCATCGAAAATATGTTGTATGTGAACAGTCCCTTTCCTAGCTAAATACTGCTATTAAACACGGCGAAATCAGGCTGTTAGCATGTATGTTAGCAACACCAGTTCAGTGTTAGGAGACTCTCTAGGAAAACACACAGAGGCGGAGAGAGAGGAGGGAGGGGAGTTAGTATAAAAAGCAAACAGGGAGGGGCGTTCCTCCAGCGAGGGCTCCGCACTGACCGTCCTTCAGGCTCTCCTCCTCTGTGACCGCCTGCGCGCTGGGGTCCACCTCCATGGTGAGGCCCACCTCCGCTTTGGGGCCCTCAACAGAGCCGGAGCCGTTCAGCTCCACCGTGGGGCTCTCTTGATCCTGCACCCTAGGGCACTGTGACTCAACCATGCCACAAATCAAAGGTCCATTACCGTCTGTGGCGGCAGGGGACGGAGGACTGGGCTCTTTCTCTTCGGTGCCGTTGCATGCTGGGTAAGGGTTAGTAGGGTCGGACCCCTCGGTGCCGCTGTCGTAGGGGTTTACGGGGGTGTCGTCCTTCATCTGCTGCTGAAGATCAAGGCTCTGCTCGTCCTCAAGGCCCGGGCTGTGGCCGTTGACGGCGCCTCTGAGCTCAGACCAACTGTCTGAGACACCATCTGGAGTGGAATAAAGTGCAAAAAGTTTTGATTTCAATACAATCTCGGAGTTGAAAGGCTGATACATCATGACGCAAGACTCAAGCGCAGCAACACCAGTCATAATTGATGAAGACAGTAGCTGGAAAGCATGTTTTTTTCATAACGACTGGGACGTGGCTACACAGAGATTGAGCAGCAGAGATTCTGCAACAGTACAGATATTGCACAAATATCTACGCCTACTGTGCAAGTTAATAACGATATCGCATTAACAACTGCTTTAGATTTACAATGACTGTTCAAGAATTGTTTGCCTGACGATATCATGCTAAGGTGTTGCTGATGGATGTCAGAGCATTGCTAAGTGGTTGCTAAGGTGTCCTGAGTGCACTGATCTGCGGTTGCTAGGCGCTTGCTTACTGGGGTTAGGTAAAATATTGTTTTTCGAATTAATCGCAATCTTCATTTGAACAATCTAATTGTTTCTTAAAATCTCAGGCAGGGTGATTCAATTCACAAATTCCTCTTAGGAACTGGTTCCGTTTAGTGAATCAAAATGATTCAGTGCATGAACGAATGATTCTGAACCACTAACTCAGAAGTTTGATTCAGTCTGACAAATCCTTCACTGAAAGAACTGACTGAATCTGTCATCGCGGTTATTGAATCAATGTCAAGTTCTCATCGCTTGCAGTGATGGAATATTTTAATGTATTACAGGATGAATGGATGGAAGTCAAAAGTTTGCAAACATTAAAGGTGCCATAGAATGCATTGATACAATATTTTAAATTGTTCTCTGATATCTACATACAAGGTATGTGGCTCAGGTAAGGGCAAAAATACTCTAGATACGGTTTTACATGTCCATTTACAACCCTAGGATTTGTCCCTGGAATGAAATGGGCTATTACCTCCTTATTTGGAAGGGTCGTGACTAATAATGTTGAGCTCTGCTCTGATTGGCTGTTTTACAGCAAGGCTCATTTCTGTAGCTCACACAAGTGCAGTTATTCAGCAAACACAATTGCACAAAAAGCACAAGCGGCTCGTGAGTCGTGACAGAACACAGGCCACCTGAATGATACTTTAAGCAGAAAATCTCAAATGGAGATTGCTAAAAAGCAGCTTACTTGTTTATTGGCGTTTTCAGATCATCCGCGGTTGCATGCACATGGTTGCCAGATTGCAAAATTTAAATAAAACACTGGATGGAATACGTGTTCTTTTAACAGAAAAGCTCTGATTGGGGGATTTTAATTATTGAAACCACAAGCACGAAAGCTCTTATTCAATTTTGATTTTGCATATTGTTTTTTAAACGTTCATTCGTGTCACATATGACCACTTTACAATATTTCAGTAACGTAATTTATTTTGTAGCCTATGCTATGCTTTGAACGACAAAAAGTTATAAATGCTGCTAATTATAAATGAAATGTAAATCCCGAGTTTCGGTCTGAGTGTTGTTCCCGTTTTCTTGTTCTTGATTTGTTGTTCTTCTGTGTTTTTATAAATGTGTGTTATCAGAATCACCTTCATTCTTTTATTTGATTTGACATTATAGCCAAGGCAAACTGTCTTTAAAAGTATTAACCAGAGTTATTTGACGTTCAATGAAGTCTGGGTTAATCTTAAACTGCCGCTGTGCAGTAAAGCCACAGAAGAGCTATGTGACAATGAGCAAGATTTCCTGAGACACTACAATAGGCTGCTAATAATTCATTAATGAGGACTTTTTTGTACTAAATGAAATATTTCAAGTTAAATGTAGTGTAAGAAAGACAAAAGGCTAACAATGTCAAGATCAATATTTGGCTAGCCTGCCTGACACGGTATTTTCACAGACTAACACACGTCACGTCTTTGGCATAGACTACAGTATTTAAAATAGCTTATACGCATTAGTTATATTCTCAATTTAATTTACAGAGCAATCCCTGCAAAGTTTTTAGGTTAACTATAGAAGAGACTAGGATTAGTGCGTGTCACACTCGTAAGACTTGCAACAGGGGGCGTGGCATCGATGTCGGACACGATGATATTGTCCATCGGCACAACCTCAGAGGATCCCTGCATTAACTTTGAGAGAATCTCTTTAATACGCAAGCAAAGAGAGCTTGTGAATCGGAATCAAATCAGGAAATGTGTAGCATCTCTATTGCTTAAGATCAAGTGATGCCTTGCTCGAACAGTGTTTGAATTCTTCATCACTCACCCAGTGTGGCCTCAGCTGTGATGTCATGCAGTGTTTGACTGCTGGGGACTGATGGGGTGCTGTCGGGCGTCTCCGTTTCATCCTCCTCTTCCTCCTCTCCTCCCTCAGGGCCTTTCTCCAGTCCCTCGATCTCCAGAATCCTCTTCTCCAACAGTTCAGCCTGACGCTTCTGTTTCTTCTTCATCTTTTTCTTCTTGTTCTTGGACATTTTGGCCACCTAAATGAGAGAATCTTTTGAGTTTTCTAATCTTCTGAACAATCCAACAATGAGTTTGAGTGTACAGAAGCAGTTGTTTGTATGAATAACAGATGTGGAACAGTTAGCGGGGACCCTACAAAACTAATTTCAGAGGAGCACTTACTTGTTTTGGGGCTGGAGCTGTACTCACTGCAGTGGAGGAAGAAGATGAAAAGAGAAGACAACATCAGCATCTTGCTGCGCACAATCAACGTCATGAAAGCTGGACATTTCTCAGTTGCTAAACAGAGTTCAAAAGCAGTGCACATGAGCTTCTCCAGAGATTCACACTGTGGGAATTTGTCATCCTTCAGTTGTTTAGAGGAGCACATGAGTCACTGCTCTTCATTTAGAAACATCCCGCAGACTTTACGTCACTCTGCATAATGTATCAATGGAGATGTTCTATGCGGAGCTGTCAGGGGAGGTGAATGGATGTGAAGTTATTAAGTTACAGCTGAATAAAACTGCAGACTATCTCTGTCAATACCACAACAAATTGATGTTAAAAATCAGATCAATAAGAACATACTGTATGTAACAGAACACTCAAACTCCCTGACCTAGTTGGGAATGTTAAAAACAAGGTTTTTGTCCAATATAGTTCCACAAATGAATAGAAAGTTCAAAACAACAGCATTTATTTGAAATGGGAATCTTTTGTAACCTTTTAAATGTCTTTACTGTCACTTTTGATCAATTTAATGCATCCTTGCTGAACAAAAGTATTTCTTTGAAGAAAAAAAACGTACTGACCTCAAACTTTTAATGGTAGTTGTAATATACATTTACCATATAACAATATATGATGCAATATTTCCAGTTTGTCCCATGACTGTTGAAACCAGCATCAGATTTTTTTGTATGTGTGTGGAAATATCAGCTCCGGGAACTGATTTTTCAGGGGCATTTATTATTTATTTTTTTACACATGAAAATATGAAAACATTTGTTTTGGTTAAATCACAAATATCTGTCGGTGGTTTGGCCCATGGTATAAGTTCCGGCGGCACTGCGGTAAGATCGTAAAGGGCACTTTCACGATCACGATTTCCCCTGTGCGAGCCACTGGCCACAATTATTGGCACCCCCAGAAATTCTTATGAGTAAAATATCTCTGAAGTATATTCCTATTAATATTTACATTGTTTAGCGCACCAGGGTAACTAGGAACATGAAGTTGTCCAGCTATTACGTCTTGTTTCACAGGAGTATAAATATGAGGAAACACAAAGACCAAATTCCCTTAATCATCAGAATGACTAAAACCAAAGAATATAGTTCTGATGTGCAGCAAAAGATTGTGGAGCTTCATAAAAAAGAAAGTGGCTGGAAATAGAGAAAGCATTGGACATCCCCATTTCCACCATCAGGGCAATAATTAAGAAGTTCCACTCAACTAAAGATGTTACGAATCTGCCTGGAAGAGAACGTGTGTCTATGTCGTCCTAATGCATGGTGAGGAGGAGATTTTGAGTGGACAAAGACTCTTCAAGGATCAAAGATGGAGAATTGCAGACATTAGTTGAGTCTTGGGGTCAGAAAGCCTAAAAAAAAAAAAATTCGAACAACCCCTACATCACCACAAGTATGGGGCGGCAGTGGCTCAGTGGTTCATGTCTACTAACCGGAAGGTTGGTGGTTCAATCCCCGGTTCCACCTGACCAAGTGTCAAGGTATCCATGAGCAATACACCTAACCCCAGCTGCTCCGAATGAGCTGGATGGCGCCTTGCATGGCTGACTCCGCCGTCGGTGTATGAATGAGTGAATGAATGGGTGAATGTGAGGCAATATGTAAAGCGCTTTGGTGGCCATGGGTCTGTTGAAAGCGCTATATAAATGCAAAAGTTGTTTGGGAGGGTTTCAAGAAAAATCTTCTTCGCTCATCCAGAAACTAACTCCAGCATATTCAGCTGTCAAACACAACTGGAACTTCAAAAGGGACCGGATCTGTGGTCAGATGAAACTAAAAAAAATATTTTTGGCAGCAAACCCACCAGATGGGTTTAGTGCAAACATGGATAAAAAGTACCTCATGTCCACGGTTAAAAATACAGCTGGATCTTTAATTTTGTGGACCTATTTTTTTTTCTGGAGGTCCTGGACATCTTGTTTAGATACATTGCATCATAGGTTCTAGCAAATACCAATAGATAAAAAATCAAAACCTGGCCGCCTCTGCGAGAAATCTTATAATGGGCCGTGGTTGGATCTTCCATCAGGACAATGATCAAAAACAAACATCAAAATCAACACACAAATGTGTAATTGAGCACAAAATGAATCTTCGGCCATGACCATCCCAGTCCTGAACCCTAGGGTGCCAATAATTATGGCCAATGTGTTTTGGAGAAAAGCATTTATTTCATAATGTGATTTACCCCATTTTTCTTTTACTTCAATGGAAGGTTAGATTTTAGCACATTTTTGAATGAAAGATCAAAAGGATAAACAATGCAGATACATTTTTTTTTACAGCCATCTTTGATCATATTTACTAAGGGTGCCAATAATTCTGACCATAAATGTAATGAAAAAGATACCACATCCTAATGAACACTCGGCTAGAATACATTTGTAATAATTATCCAGTTGCTATGTTAGATTATACGGCTTTCTAGTGTCTACCATAATCGTAGATTTTGATGTAATCACCCTTTTTTTCACTAAACCCCACACTAAACTACATAGGCATAACACTATGAAATAACATAATAGATAAAAACAATGATTTCTTGACAGGGATATTTTTAAAGGGGTCATGAAAATATTCTTTACTCTACAATAAAACATTCTGCATGTTTCAGAACTCAATTTAAAATAAGATTTTTTTTTCTACCCCCTAATCAAGGCGGCCCATCAATCACAAGCGCAACACAGTCACTTAAGATCATCAGTGTATGTAAAGTAGAGAGTGAAAACTGGAAAATGTTTTTTTTTTTCAAATATTTAACCTTTTTATGCACTTTGCAAACGTAATAAACTAACTTCAAGAAACATAATATAACAATATGAAACTGCATTCCATGACCCCATCTTTTGGCAGCATTTTTGCTCATTACTGACCCTAGTGGGAAGTCTGTAAATAATCTAAACGTTCTGTTTCTCTTGCATATCTGAGAGGAGAGCTTGGCGTCACCTGCGGATCCAGAAGGTGGTGGAGCTCCAGATTTCTGCCACTCTGTGGCCTCCGCGGCCAGCCTCTTGACATACGCCTCATTCACATCCATCAGGATGTTCTCTGGCTTTATATCAGTGTGAATGATCTTACACTTGGTGTGCAGGTAGTCCAGGCCTTGCAAAACCTATAAAGAAGAAAAGACAGTTGTGAATATGACTTTCTGTACAACCAAACTAAATGACAATGAACGAAAAATATGCACCTGTCGAATGATGCTCTTGACACACGGCAGCGGCAGGCCCTGGTAGTTGGACTTGATAATCCACTTCAGCAGATGGTGGCCAAGAACTTCAAACACCATACACACATCTGACAGGGCATGTTAAAGGGAAATGATGCTGAAAGTATCCCTGGAGAACAAAAGTCCAATTCTTCCGGGAATACAAGCCAAAAGCTCCAGCTCAGTACGAGCTGTTCTCCACAAATAATAGAGCGAGCTGGGCTGAATCTGGGCAAAGCGCCGAGTCTCACAGCTGTGGATCAAGAGATTGAGCGGCAGCTGAAAACTGCACCCTGCACAGAAGCAAATATGGAGTACTCTAAAAAACACCTGTGGATCTCTCACAAAATGATTTATGCAAGCATGCAGGCAGTGTTCTCAGTGCTGTGTTTGCAGTACTGAAAGGATACGGGTCCCGTTCACGCCCGAGATCTTGAAGTCGTCCAATAACTGCACCACTTTCTCCCTGCTGGGATCATTCTGGTCTGTGTTCCTGACCTGAATCCACCAGATGGGGATTGGAGAAAATAACTCTCAGGCAGTTTTACAGGGAAGACACTCAACATTTCAAAACCATTTTCTTTGGTTTATTACGAAATAAACCATGTTCTCATTCGAAGAAACCACTTCCCTCAGGCCATGTGGCTACAACTGACTTTCATTACTTTCCCACCGCAGTGTGGCATACTCTCAAATTCATCTGACACTAAACGGTCTTGCGAATAATTCATCGTAATGGTTTCTATGGCAGCGCTGGTGTCGGGGTAACTCACCGCTCTCAGGAGCTTGATCTCATCGAGTGCTGTTTCTGTGTAGTGCTCTGCGCTCTTAACCACTTTCATGGCCACAAAACGCTTCCCTCTGCAATCAAAACAATACATTACCTCTAAGTACACATACTTGTAATACATAAATGGTATTATAGAATGAGAAAAACAATCAAGTAAGTGAACGTACTGTGTGTCCCAAGCAAGCCAAACTGTGGAAAAATGACCCCATCCCAGCTTGCGGATAACGTGGTACCGTCCATTGAACAAGTCGCCTATTTTCACATGGTGATATCCACCTAGAACATTTTGGAGCTGTTAGAAAACACTGCTAGAAACAAAACATCTGGAGTTATTTGAATATCCGGGTACTAAATTAACACTGGTTATCTAATGATTTATTTAAAAAAAAACTATTTATTAAAAACAAAATGCATACATACTTTTCTGCAAAGATTTGTAAAAAGAAAACATTAAGCAGTTTGGCATAATCCTTAACTGTTGTTAAAAAAAGGAGAATTGACTATCAAACTAAACAGCTGATAGTTTAATTAATAATGATTAATATAGGCCTACTGTTTTTTGTAGGCTAAATAAAGAACCCGTATTATATATTAATATAAAAAAGTTGCGTGTGTCCTTCGGAAGCAAAGCTCTTGCGTCTGATGTTTTGGTTTCGGTTTGTAAACCTATACGAATAGAACATGCATGAATGAGAACAAAGTGCAGGACGTGCTTTATGTAGGCTAAAAGAGTTATTAAGCACAATGAGCCATGAAAAAATCGTAATGAATCATAATCTAATCGAATTGTGAGACAAGTGAAGATTCAGTTATGACAAACTATCTGCACAAAGTTTGAGACTGACCTGTTAACTTGGTAGGGCATTAGGCCTAGTCCTGGATTTACTCCATATGTTAACAGTGAGACAGTGAGATTTTCTATGGATGTTTTATACAGGGAGTGCAGAATTATTAGGCACGTTGATTTGCTGATCATATTTTTTTTCCAGGCACATTTGACCAATTCCAAACCACAGTAATCCTAATAACTACTATTGATTTAGTATTTAATAATGTATAAGTGATATATAATTGTTCATGAAGGCTGGAAATGAAAATCACCTTATATTCAGGTGTGCAGAATTATTAGGCATGTTTTCTTTTACAGATAAATTGAGCCAAAAAAGAGATTTAACTCAGACTGAAAAGTCAAAAAGTATTAAATGCCCATGAGAAGGATGCAATACTAATGCAATACTAGACATTGCAGTTAAGGCATAACCATTGGACAGTGAAATGCTCGTTGGGTCAGCAGGGTCAGACAAAAACAGGTGGTGAAGAAAAGACACCTATTAACTGCAAAAGAATGAAGAATTAAGGTGAAGAATTAAGGGTGAAACCATCAGGAACCCTTTAGTCTCCAGCGCCACCATTTTCCAGAGCTGCAACCTACCTGGAGTCTCCAGAAGTGCAAGGTGTCAGGATCTCAGAGACTTCAGTTAGGTAAAGAATCCTAAAAAATGACCCCCACTAGATAAGAATCATAAGCTGAAGTGTTGTAAAATACATGAAGAAGGTTTTTTATAGGCTTTATGGACAGATAGGTTGAGAGTGACTCTTGAAGGACCAGCACCACATCCTCTAGTACCACTGTTTGAAGAATTCATCTTCCAGAATCTGGCAGTACGTTTTGGGAGTTCATTTTTAGTCCATCTCTGCAAAACGGACTTCAGGATGGACTAAAATGAACTCCCAAAACGTACTGCTAGATTCTGGAAGATGAATTCTTCAAACAGTGGTACTAGAGGATGTGGTGCTGGTCCTTCAAGAGTCATTCTCAACCTATAAAACCTATAAAGCCTATAAAAAAGCAGGCTTCATGTATTTTACAACACTTCAGCTTATGATTCTTATTTAGTGGGGGTCATTTTTTAGGATTCTTTACCTAACTGAAGTCTCTGAGATCCTGACACCTTGCACTTCTGGAGACTCCAGGTAGGTTGCAGCTCTGGAAAATGGTGGCGCTGGAGACTAAAGGGTTCCTGATGGTTTCACCCTTAATTCTTCACCTTAATTCTTCATTCTTTTGCAGTTAACAGGTGTCTTTTCTCCACCACATGTTTTTGTCTGACCCTGCTGACCCAACGAGCATTTCACTGTCCAATGGTCATGCCTTAACTGCAATGTCTAGTATTGCATTAGTATTGCATCCTTCTCATGGGCATTTAATACTTTTTGACTTTTCAGTCTGAGTTAAATCTCTTTTTTGGCTCAATTTATCTGTAAAAGAAAACATGCCTAATAATTCTGCACACCTGAATATAAGGTGATTTTCATTTCCAGCCTTCATGAACAATTATATATCACTTATACATTATTAAATACTAAATCAATAGTAGTTATTAGGATTACTGTGGTTTGGAATTGGTCAAATGTGCCGGGAAAAAAAATATGATCAGAGAATCAACGTGCCTAATAATTCTGCACTCCCTGTATATTAATGGATATATAGGCCTATTAATTACATTTTCTACTGAGATTTCATTTTACTAATAAAGTTATAGCCTACAAATCATTAGAGTGAACTGACTTGGTAAATCAAGCTCTTGTGGTACCCCCATTCGTTTCAATGTTTCACGCTTTTTGGACATGCACATCATAATAAATAGACTTGTTTTACAAAACTAAGAATTTTCCCATAAATGTGTCCTATATCACTGAAAATGGGAGAATCTTAGCTTTAATGTGGTATATGGCACATTATCAGAATAATGGTTAAAATGTTTTACAATTTCAAAAATAAGCTTGATCTTAAAATTGGAATTTCTCAAAATCATGATTTTCTGAGGCCGAAATTCAGCTAACTTTTGACATGATCTTACTCAGTCAATATTAAAGATATCAAGGTTATATTTTCACAGAATGTTCTTTACATTATGTAGGATGATTTTATGTATAAAACAGCGAATGACAAAAAAATGACTTTAGCTGGGTTTTCACAGACAGGGTCACAAATTATATAAATATGACAAAAAAATTATCATTATTATTATGATAATGATTATTATTGAATAAAAATATTAAATAAAATAAGAAATATAGCTAGCGTATTTTATGTAATAGTATTTCACTGTAAAATAAAAAAATCTAGAATGTAATGTAGAAAACTTATTTAGTTACAATACTAATATGCGTGTCTTAATTTCTTAGTTTTCAAACGTTAAACAGGTAAGCTTTTATTTTGGCTGAAAACCACAGGAAACCCTTAAAGTTTCTCATTTGCAGACAACCGTTCTTCGTACCTCGCTTAATTTGACAGATCCCAGATCTTTTAATCGTGATAACTGATCTCTGGCTAATTTGGTTCTTCAAACTAATTTGCGTATTGGATTAAAATATCTGGATTGAGTTGTCGAAGATTACTGCGCTTTTCTGTGTTCACTGAAGAGGGCAGATGCATCGATACTCAAAACCACGATCAGCAAGGCAGCTATTGGCTGGAGGCAAGAAAGCAACGTAATGACATGTGTTTATAAGCGGCCCAAAAGGGTCTGACAATCAGACCTAAATCAAGATGTTGGGTCTGGGAACACACCATTGGCAGGGCTCAATCCGAGGGGGGCGGGATAAACGGTTGTCTTTCAAATTCCCCCTGCACGCAATAGGATAGCGCTACAACCAACCAGAGCAATGAAGAAGTTGAGCTAATTGATGGATTAAACTTTCGCCGTATACGGCCGGCATAACTCCAAACACATCTTCCTTTCTTAAGAATGACTTCAGTGCGGTTCTTTGTTCTTTTCTCAAAGAAAAGCTTAACTCAAGTCTTCCAGAGTCGCGGCCAAAGCCGATTCGAAAGACCGCCATTCGCCAGCTTCTTTGTTTACGAGTAGCCAGCGGAACCACCGCAACTCTGCCGTCATTATGTTAAGCCCGCCCACCGACTCTATACACGATGCGATTGGCTTGACCAGAGTTTGGTTTTTCTAGCTCGCATGCCAACAGAGAGTTGCTAGACTACCATTACATTTGCTGCCGCTAGGGTGTGTCTAGATTTCTAGGCTACTGTGCAGCAGCATTTACAAGGAATTGAGCCACTCCGAGCCACTGGATCATGAGTTGCTTGCGTGCAAAAAGGTAAGTGCTGCGCTTCAATTTAAAATGTGCATCGCATATGTGCAAAACACTACAATTTAATTAAATAAGTAAATATAAATAAGTATATATTTTTCCGCGTGTTTCAAATAGAAGTGCACACTTTTCTCACTGGATCAGCTCACGATCCAGCGTTTTCTGCATCTGAAAAAGGCTCAGTTCACAGCGAATAAATGCAGTGAATTAAACTCCATCTCTGCATTTGGGAACGTAGAGGGTAACAGTTACATATTTTCACATTTGCATAATTTCCAACATTTTTGTGGTGAGATGATTACAGCATTTCACTAGATTTGTAATGAGACAGACAGTAGTTTTCCGCCAAAATAAAAGTTCCATCGAAATAAAAGCTTGTGGGTTTTTCTCTAGCAAGTGTAGAAATTAGGACAAAAGTATTGTAATTTCCTAACTGTAGGGTAAAGTAAAATAATATATTTATGAATTATTTTACAGTGCACTTGTTTTAAAATATATGGCTATTACTGTCATACGAATAATACAATTAATTTTGTTATATTCTAATTATTTTGCTTCTTAAAACACCAGTGTCAATGTAATGTAGACTGAGAGACTATATCACAACTAAAAAGAGGGTTGATTCTCCTTTAAATGTCAGGTACAGTACGCCAATTCAGATTTTTCTCTGTTCAATTTGCACAGAGAACATGCGTTGGGGCTCAAGGTGCACCAGACTGATTAATTTAACTTTAAAATGTACAAAATGCCCCCCCCCCCCCCCCCCCCTTGAAGGATGGAGGTCCACCCACCGCAGTCTCACAAAATCCTGTGGGAAACAATGTATGCATGCATATGATATGCTCTCACTGTACACATGCATCTCTCCCAGAACTATGAGCACAGGACTCTTACCCTTGCAGTAATCATTAGGGTCCTCTTGCTCCTCATCATCTGAACCCAAGATCTCCTCATCTTGCTCCTGCAGTGAGTCAGGCTGCTGCGCGGCTCCCCTCGGGTGGGGATCAGGCCTGGAGAATGAAAGCTTATCATTAGAAAACAGATGCAACAACGGCCGAGTAGCAACCACCACCTCCGGCCAAACATCTTCACACATCTCAATCTAGATGTGCTAGTTTCGGGAAGACAGCCAAATACACTCCAATGCCTTTAAAATGCTGTTGTATTGGCGATAATTGAAAATCCCTTGTGGGGTTTGCCCTGTTTACAATTTAATACCACCATTATTTTGCTATTGCACCGCATAATCTATGGATGTCCACAGGGAGTGAGGGTCAGACATTTATGAAACCTATAAATCAGTGCAGGTGCAAACCGAAGGGACTGTAAGGATATTGCAGAGTTAGAGTCTGTCTTCTCTGGTTCACTATAGCTCAGCAGGAGCCGTGATGGAAATTTTAAGAGGCGTCAAGCTAAGCGAGATCATAAAGCAGTCAGTCTTTTTGAGTTGAGCTGCTGCAGCAAACTTAAAAGGGATAGTTGTTTATTTTCTTTTCCACAGAAGAAAGTCATTCATACTGCATGAGGGTGATAATTTTAATATTTGGGTGAACTATCTATTCAAACATATAACATTAGAATGATACTGCTTTAAAGCCACAATATGTAATTTTTCGCCGCTATGAAATTCGAATCGATGCGTTTGTGTAAGAAAAATATCCATACTTAAAACTTTATCAAATAAAGTTCCAGCCGATCACCTTCGGTGGAAAAGTGTTCAAAGTGCCTTCTCGCAATTCAAGATGCGTACGCGACGTCTGACGAGCGTAACTGGTCGCGTTAGTCTTTCGATCGGCAGAGGCACTTTCAACACTTTTTCCATAAATTGAATACGTAAGGCGATCAGCCAAAACTTTACTTTATAAAGTGTTAAATATGGATATTTTTCGTACACAAATGCATTGATTCGCTTCAGAAGGCCTTTATTAACCTCGAGGCGTGTTAAAGGCGCTCCAGGAGAAATATGTCATAAAACACCACTCTGCCTCTTTTCATTTTCATTAAAAATACATGTTAAACATTAATAACCACACAAATGTGGTCCAGGCAACTCCTACATTATCTTCACTGCATGTATATTTAAATATCCTTAAAAAATCTCTTTGCCCTTAGTCAAAACGATTTGGCAGACAACGAATTGTAGATTCATGACACCAAAGATCGCCCGTTAGATCCACACAAGATGAACCACTACAGGACATCAGAGCCAGCGGCAAACATCAGAAGGACTGGCCGAGGAAAGGCTGCTCTTGCCGGTTTAATGAGTGATGAGTAGGCATGTGCCGGTATCACATTTTCATGTTGCGGTTATTTGCTGAATCTTTTATCACGGTATACGGTATTATCACGATATTGAAATAAGTTGCAAAAAAAGTGTTGTCATACTATAACAGGTTTAATAACTTTCTTATAACAAAAGAACCAAACATTTAAATACAATAAAGCAATACACAAAAATGTATAAAGTAAACAAATATTTAAAACAGATTAAAGTGCAAAAGAACAATAGGTCACACTTTACTATAATGTCTCACCAGTTAATGCATTAACATTAACAAAGAATGAATAGCTAAATGTTTACATTAGTTATTCTTCTTTGATAATGTTAGTTTAAAAAAGCAACTGTTAGTGTAAGCTCAGGTCCATTAAATAATACAGTTACAACTTTTGATTTTAATGTGTTATTAAATGCTGAAATGTACATTTAACTAAGATTAATACATGCTTTAGAAGTAGTTGTCCGTTTGTTAGTGAATTAACTAATGTTAAATAATAGAGCCTTTATTGTAAAGTGTGTGACTGAACAACAGTCAGAACATATTCAAACAATATCTAGGGCATGTAATTTAGTCCAGATTAAAATATAAAATGTTTAAGTTTGAAAATGAATAGCCTTAAATCTTTTCACCGTATCGTTTTGTTTACGAGGATTACCGGGAAAACGGCTGCATTTCTGCTGTTCCATCAGCGCCCTCTGCAGTCAGAGAGTGAATGTGCACTTCAGTGCGTCTCCTACACGCGTTCCGCCATGTGCTCGGCTCGTTGGGTTTTGTTTACATCAGTGCGCGTTCCTCTTTGACGTGTTGTTCATTTTAAACGGTTGATGGGTAAAGTATTCTTAAAATGCATTCTAAAAATCTGAGTAATTTGTAATAAATAATTATTCACTGTATTTTGAAGTGCCCACGATTACAATATTGTGCATGTTCATTATTGCAGTATATCGTATTACCGTTTACCAGCACATGTCTAGCGATGAGTGCCCGGTGATCGCTTGGATCTCACAACTCCAAAAACACAAGATTCTTAATTTTGTAACACAATAGTTGTATTTTTAAATTATGCAGGGTTTCTCATCACGTCACTTTACCACGTGACAGCAGCAAGCAGGCTCCTGATTGGTTAACGCGGCGCGAATTGACGCCAAAGTTCAGATTTTTCAACTCGGGCGTCAGACGCGAATTCGCTTCAAACGCGTGAAAGCACAAAAAGCACCAGTCGCGCATAACACGCGTATCGCACAAGACGCTCAATTCACCCGAACTGGACGCGCGAATGAGACGGAATTGCGTCCACTGCGCCGCGCTAAACGCGTGTATCGCGCTGCAGGACCTCCAGACGCGCGTCAACGCGCCTTTCCATTGACTTAACATGGAAATCACTCGCACCAGACGCTCTATTCGCGTTCGGTGTGAACGAAGCATTACACAGTCCGTGTCCTGGTTAAAATTGCTTATTTCACTGGATTTAAACATTCTTGGAAACATTTGGGAGAATGCAAGTACTGAAGTCAACAAAATATATAACATTGTACTAGTGGTTTTTGGATATTAATCCAAAAATCTTACATATTGTGCCTTTAACAGACAAGCACACATATGGTGAACAGTTTATATATATAAATGATTTTAAACATGCTACATCAATTCCTTTTCCTGCTTTGTAATTGCAATAAAAAGACAAAGTACATTTGAACTTGTGTTTAAATGCACGTACATATCCTGTCACAATGTCATGGTATGTGGGTCAATTAAGGATTTTAGCCTAAAGAGGGGGCTTGTGCCAAGATTCAGAGTGGCACTACAAGACCAGACACTATACAATTTGGCCAACCTGATTGTATTAATCCTAGACTTGTGATTTATGAATTATACCTGCATTGTATCTAAATATCTCGTTGACCTTTTCAATATCATGCTACTTGGCACTTGCTGTGTTATTTCTACTGGTTAGCTGCACCAGCAGTGGGCATTAAAGCGATTAGATACGCAGCTTTGTGCCGTTCACGCTGATGAGCTAGCCTCGCTGCGTAGCGTAATCTCTCTCTCAAGCAATTGGCAATTTTCTGCATCCTAAACTGGGCTCTCAACTGAGACTTGAAACAAGTCCAAAATAGCATAAGTCTTTACAAGGACACTTTCTGAATTCTTGATATGGCTCCTGAACAATGCGCAAAGGATGTCTGAAGCAGTGGATTAAATGCGGTGAAGATCCCACATCAAGTTTGTTTCTGTTAGTTTTAAAATGTGAAGCTATACTCCAAGAGCTGATCTAACCAAACAGGTTGAGAGGGAAATAAAAATGTGCAAGAATTATGAAAAATAAATGCAGTTAATCAGAACAGCAGAGAAAAATCCTTTACCACAAATCCCAGGAGCTTTTCCCCAACAAATCCCAGGCAACATCACAGATTGTTCTCATAAACATGAAATTGTTTAATTGAGAAACGGTTATCTCTGTCTGCTTGCCAGCTGAATCAAATTGAATGAGTATTTCAATAACGAAGGCGCCACCAGTGACAAATACATGGCAAACATCTACTTCAGATCCCAGGGATTTACAAATTCTGCTCATCACTTGATTAGTTTTTGATTGAAGTGAGCAAACTTTGCAGTTAGCTAGAAAACAGTACATGTATTCTAATGAACATGTTATTAGTCCAAAACAATTGTGTATTTGTGTGCAAAAATCTAAACATGGTGGGTGTTATACCAGAAAATAATTAATTTAGCCAGATCTCAGATAATTAGAGGCTGTGCTAGTGGGAGTTAATTAGCGGAGGTATGCATGAATGCTACGCTGGTCAGAGAGGAGAGCTGTATGTATGTACACACACACACACACACACACACACACACACACACACACACACACACACACACACACACACACACACACACACACACACACACACACACACACACACACACACACACACACACACACACACACACACACACACACACACACACACACACACACACACACACACACACACACACACACACTCCTGGCTCAGAGCAGAGCAGATGTTGAAGCACAGCAGCCCTGCCAACCCCTACCGATC
This sequence comes from Gobio gobio, assembly GCF_949357685.1. Lineage (NCBI taxonomy): Eukaryota > Metazoa > Chordata > Actinopteri > Cypriniformes > Gobionidae > Gobio > Gobio gobio. Next base: position 10,242,096 of record NC_137112.1, on the reverse strand, counting down.
TAATCTTAACTCCTTTAGAGCTCTTGCATACAGGGCAAGGTGATATAGTTAATATTTAATATATTTGTTACAATTTCACTGGCAAAATCAAATTAAAGGGGTACTTCAGCACTGGGAAGATGAATGTGTATTTAAACTGGGTCATTTATGTAGTAGAAATGTGAAATTATTTTTGAATTTGGTGCCTTCTAGACTGAGAAAAGAGTGGATGAAAGACAACAACTCCCAGAATGCACTTGCTTCGCTGCCCAACGAGGCCACTCCCAAAGCCACGGCCACTGGTTATCACTTGCCCACCATGACACCGTTGTTTTGATTTTCATAGTAATAAAATCATTTCGTTCAGTTAGAGAATACACACTACAATTAAAAACTGAACGTGTCTTTTCAATAAAGTGTGAGTGAGGCGAACGAATGTCACGGCACAAACGCAGCAGGAGTCAGATTTCATTCACCACGAGAGCGAAGAGCTGAGCAGAGCGGCGGTCATTCTTAGCACGTGTCCAGTCTGGCGCGTTTTCAGATCATGCCTATAGAAGCTTAACTTTCATAGGAATTCATTGAAAAGTTGAAACACTCACTTTGCTCTGCGTTATGAATGCTCTCCGTTATGAATGCCGGAGCCGAGCGGCTGTGCGCATTTACATTCTGTGAGTGAGATCCCACCCTCTATGGGCGGGTTGATAAAATGCAGAACTAGCTCCTACTACTGGCTGTAGTCTTTAGCCTCCGGCCAAAAAATCCTCAGATGACGCAAAATGACGATATATAATCGGAGGATTTTTCCAGAAATAAAATACATAATTCTCTCGTCTCAGGGGGATATGAGGGGGGAAAATATGATAATTCGAATATACTACCAAGTTTCTACTGATACAAAGCTTAATGCTAAATTACTGAAGTAACCCTTTAAGCAAACTTGTGATTTTAATTACATTGAAGTCAGTATGAAAAAAAGACATATCCGAGTGAAACTTCTTCTAAGAACAAGAAAAAAATGTAGGACAGGGCTTGATTTTGTCAAAGGGGAATTGATTGGATGTTGTGGTTTGCTATTTCTGGTTAACAGGAGTCAGAACTAGCTCCTACTATTGGCTGATTTGAACGGGCCTTAAGAGTGCAGAGCTAAAACAGCGCTGGAAGATCGTCACTCATCAACCAGGATCTTGTTACTTATTCTATGTAATTGTAAATATTTTTATGCTTTATTGTGGCATTTACACATGTACCGTAATAGTACTTATGTTCAGTCAAATACCCACTTCTTTTGAGAGTGTTTTTGGACTTCTTCAGAGTGTAAGGGTTTAACAGTGACAGTCAACAGAGACCTTACATATCACTTAAAGCTTGAATGATTGGGATCAGGATTGGAATCGGCCAATCATGATTGCATTGGAAGTCTGAAGAAATCGGTAGTCATCTCAGTTGCAAAAACCCTGATTGGAGCATCCTTAAATAAATCATACATTTCAGGGTTTTTTTTTAACTTAAGTTTAACAGGGACTGTTGAATGTTAACATTCAACATGGACTTAATACTGCTTACCAGAAAAACAGGGTAGCTGCAATTCAATTCAATTATTCAATATACCTTTGAACATGCAGTGCTCGCATTTAGTTCAATCATAGCCATTTGAAGTTTAATGAATCATAATATTCCTGTTTTTCGATTCGATTCACGATTCCGGTTTTACCATCCAAAATTTAGGACCTCATAAAATGATAATTAAAACTTTTCTTATACCATTTAAGATATTTAAGAATTTTTATGGTCTTAAAAATTAAGGACCCGCAGGGACCCTGCAGTCCATTTTTGCAGAGTTATCTCATTTAAGCTTCAAGCGCAATAGCAGCATTAGAACTGGTATGTTCCATTCATACTATTTTCATATTATTTTAATAATAAAAAAGTAAAAAAAAAAACCTCTTTATTTTGCCTTAAAATATCGCAATACATATCATATCGGGAGTTCAGTATCGCGATTTATATCGAATCGTGACATGATGAGTGTATCGTTACACCCCTATCGTTTAGTAAGTTCGAACAATTCAAAGACATGCATTCATTAAAAGATAATGACGGGAACAGTGATCTGAGAGCCGACAGTAATTAATGCTGAGAGATTACTGCAGACACAACATCTCTCCGCACAGCAGTTAATGAGACAAGCCACTGAATTAAAACGCAAGTTAAAGACATCACATGTTTTCAAGTGGTATACTCTGCATGACACAAATGCATCAACCAGTAGAGATTCTGTGGTGTCATTTTTACCACGCTAGATATATTGATGTGGCAATCAGTGGGCAGGACCTTACATGGAGTGATGTGAAAATATAGAGCGGGGCATTTCTCAAACAAGGAAGGACTTGTTATTAAGTAGTTTTGATAGGAACAACGTGATTCGGAGTTTAGTTATTTGCTGTTGCCAAGCAATGTCGCAACCTAATGCAGTAATACAGAATTGAAGTGATGTGCAGTCTAGGGTGAATTCACTACATGCCCACCCTGACGCCACACCCATGTGTGCTTGTTGAAGCACATTTGGGTATGGAGTTCAAAATCATGGGCATTAATAGGGAGTATGTCCTCCTCAGCTTCTAGTCTTCTGGAAAAATGTTCCACTAGTTGTTCCAATATGGATGCAGGGATTTGCTTCCATTCATCATTGAACAGCATTTCATGCCATGGGATTTGTGCAGAGCAGTCAAGATCTTCATATAAAAAAATAAATAATAATACCTTGATTAATATTACCACTAATAAAATGCATTATTCTTTATAAATACATTGGTGAAACTTTACAAGAAGGTTTCGTTAGTTAACTACTTTAGTTAACATAAACTAAAATGAACAATACTTCTATTGCATTTATTAATCGAAGTTCATGTTAATTTCAACATTTCCTAATATATTATTCAAGTTTTATTTGTTAACATTAGTTCATGCACTGTGAACTAACATGAACAATGAATGACTGTAAAACATCAACAAAGATTAATAAATACTGTAACAATGTTATTTAGTTAATACAAATGAGACCTTATTGTAAAGCAATAACAAAAATCATTCTCTAACCACTCTTTTGTTTGTGGAAACCATGAAAATGTGGTCTGTCTTCAGAAAACTGATCTATTGAAGGAGGGATGGAAAAAGACCTATGCCTAATAAGATGTGAAACCCAAATGTCTGGAGAGATTGTGGGTAGTCCTATGTTCTACTGTTGTCAGCTTACACAGCACAAAGCAGTCAAAATACCAGAATGCCTTGCATTTCATAAGTGTCAGTCTAAATATTCGCCTGCCCTTTCAACGCTGCATGGATAGTTGGTTATTTTTGTCTGTTTTATTGATGACCTAAGGCATAACAAATATTCACCACAACCAAGACTGAGAATAAAAACAATGAATATTTGATCTAATTTTGAAGAGTAGGTTTTGTAGTGTTTACTCCTAGTCCTTTGAACATTTGCATTGGTGGGACATACAGATATATTCCCACCCCCAACTCACAGCATTGGGTTGAATCAAAGTTGCAATAGCCTACAAATGGTTCTCTTATAGGCTCTGCCCCAAATGGCACCCTAAAACCTCTCACTCTTCCTCCGAGTCCACACTTTCAAGACGTAACATGACTTGTTACTATCAGACTGTTGGCTAGAAGCCTGCTGCGGAGCTCGCTTCAGTGGGGGCTCGGCGAAAGTGCGCAGATATTCGGAAATCTAAAATGACAAATGGGACATCCTATGGTCTGCAACTGCACATGAAGTGTGCCATTTGGGACAGGCCCATAATAGACATACATCCATTGATTGTTGATTGGATGGAGGCAAATGCTAGCTTTGTTGATTGTAAGAAAGGGGCGGGTTAGAAGTGGACTAAATGATTGGAAGATCAAGTTATGACATCGAGATTAAAAATTATGAAGTCACACTAAGATCAATAACACGCAGATTTCATTTCGTCAACTTGCCATATAGACTTTTATCAAATTTCTATAAAAGCAACTCAATTACACTGTTATCAGCTAAATGAATGTAAAGCACATATAAAAATAATCTGACCAGAAAACAATAACTGGCTCCATCAATGAATCATTTCAGGAAAAGAACAGTTCGCCACGGAACTGTAATAAAGTAATAAAGCACAATCTTTACAACACTCCAGTACAAATTCTCATCCATTGGGATTTGACCATTGCCAGACAAAAATTGAAGAATGAAGATTCAAGACATCAAGGCGAGTTGGGGTTTGCTAGTTCTGTGGCAGCTTCTGCTTAGAATGCAAGAGGGAAATTCATGGACATCACCAGATTTGGATTAACCTTTTTGGCTGGTATACAGAAAGTCTGGAACACAAAGGGCCTGCACGTGTGACTTTAGCCCCGTTTCCACCGAAATTACCCAGAACAATTTGTCCCAGGAACTCTTACTGCACGCACCGCATCTGACTTTTAGGTTGGAATTAAATGCTGGGTTAGCTCAACCAATCAGCATGTTAAGCGCCTAAGTCCCACCCCCAAAAGTTCCTGAACTTTGAAAAAGTACTACCTCGCAAGCAGGGCCCTTTTGAGGGGGAAATTTTTACCCGGAACTTCATTTAGACCCCGGTTCCTGCGGTTGAAACACACAGAGTACCACCCCAAAGTCCCTAGTTCCTGGGGAAAGTTCCTGCGGTGGAAACGCGGCTATTGATTCTTCAGTCAAGAAACGTTGTCAGAAACATCAGACCACTGAATTCTCTAATGCAGTACTTCTAAGTTGTTGTCCTGGAGTAACCTAGAACTGCACATTTTAAATTCTCCAGCAATCAGAACCACTGTCCTACTTAACTCCATTGATCCTTTAAAGGACAATAATAAAAATGAAAGCGAGTAATAATTCATCTGGTTGTTTAAGCTGGCAGGAAGCAACAGAGGATCTGCAGGAGGGGGATGTAATCTACTGTTAAACACGCCACTTAAATTCTGCTTAATCTCAAGTCCACAGTGTATTGTTTTTAGCCTTAGACGGCACGCCTACGGACAGTCTGATGCATGCTGCGCATAAAAATGACAAGAGTGTTCAAAATCATAAGAATGCATCCCGTCAAGAAATGGCTGAGTCATTTTATTTTAATTACAGTAATTACATTTCTCTCATTTTGTTTTGCCTTACAGTAGTATGAATTTGAGGGGAAGTGTTTTTTACTGTAATGAAAGCACTGTAAAAATGAATGATGCGAAAATGAAGTGCAATTTCTTTCTTGTTATTTCTTTAACATGATATTTGATATCCTTTCAAAACAGACTTTTGTGCCATTTATGTTATTAGGGTGCGCAGGGTTTTATCAGACAACAGGGAAACAAAGTAATGTTTACAAGGGATCAGGTTGGTACACTGAGTACTTCAGAGGAAGAACCAGTTGCCTGCGTAGAGTAAGTTCGCTTTACTACAAAGCCAGGCTTCTCAATTGTAACTACATCCCAGGTGACAGGTGGTCAGAGAGGTTGCATCAAAGAGGCTATTTTCTTATCGCCTCTTCCAGATCCAGCCTATGAATCACATTTCCATAATTCCCTCCATTACTTTAAGTTGTTTTTCAGTGAGGGAGGATTCTATTAAAAGCCTCAAGCCTTAGCAACCAGCCTGGACTATTCATCTGAACCAAAACTTCACCTCCCTAGTCTCTTGATGCACGGCATCCTTCATAACATTCGGCAAGAGAAAAACAAGGGGGCTGTGTGTGTCTGTGCATGAGTGTTGGTCCGTGTGAGCGTCGTGAGTGGGAGGAGAAACGTTTGGCGCACAGAGAGTTAAATTCACTCTTAATACAGAGAACAGCCTTCAGAAAACTTCTCCAGCCCACACAACAAACCACAACACGTCTGACATTCTCTTGTCTTGTGTCAGAGTACTCACGCATGCATCAAAACAATCTGCTCTTCCAGTAACAGAAATGCCCAGCTCTGAAAAGTGCCACCATTGTTTTCAGTGATTGCGGACTGTATTGAAGTATCGGAGCCCAAAGCAAAGGAAGGTTGCTTAAATCGATTTCATTTAGTGCAAAACCTGCTTGATGTGGCCTTTAACACCTGTGGTTTTGGCTCTAGTAACAATCTCCTGATTGCATTGATGTTGCCGTCAGTAGAGGAACTTGACAACTCCAAACCCCACCATTGCAGTGGCTTTCCTTTAATGTGCAATCTGGGCTCCAGCTTGACCCCGTGCAAATCTCAACAAAGGTGAAGGTGCACAAAACGGGCTGTCATTGATCGCAGGGCTCCCACCCAGACGGCTACAACACGGCAGCATTCAACACATCTCCCTCGCTTTCATCTCGGCTTCAGGCACAATTGACCCAAGGCTGGATTTAATCTGAAAACTTCACAAGAATCGTGTCCACCATGCACTTTTTCAGCAGCACCTTCAAGGACATTGACATTTTTAAGTTAAACGCAATGGCCAATAATACGCGTTTAAGTTAATCAGAATTTTATAGGAAAACGTATTGATTTAGCATTAAGCCTCAAATGTCAACTATACATTGGTTTGGTTTCATCTTGAAATAAAAAGTAAAAATATGCATGGTATTATAATGTTATATTATAACTAAAATGAAAACCATGAAAAAACCCTTAAGATCATGGAAAAACATCTTAAGCACAGAATAATGGAAGTACTTTTTGTTGTTGTTGTTGTTGTAATTGCGCCTTTGAACGAGTACATAATTGTGGCATCCGTAATTGTAATAGTGTTGTCAAAAGTACAGACCGCGATACCAAGTCTGTACTGAAATTTTGTGACACTTTGAGCGCTGTTGAGCTGGAATCATAGACACCTCTGACTGGCCATTGTGCCCATGCGCTCATCGGATGTGTCTGTGATTGGCTACAAGCGTTTGAAAAGCACACGGAAGTGTTTGAAAGTGTTTTGAAAGCGGGAGAAGAAGCATCTGAAAGCACAAGCAGGCGTCGACCAGGGGACCGGTAGGTTGACTAAGCGCTCCCACCACGCGCTCTGTGAAAAGCGTCATTGATGTATATTTGCAACATGTTTTTGAAGCGCTGGTCATTGTAGCCAATCACAGACATATTTGATGAGCGCGTGAGCACAATGACCAGTCAGAGGTGTTTACGATTCCGCTCAACAGTGCTCAAAGTGTCACATTTTTTCAATTTCATGGTATCGTGCTCGGTACTTTTAACAACACTATATTGTAATCATGATTAGATTAACTCTGCAGCCCTATCGGGAATCATTTAATTATGACCTACAAACATAATTGACATGATGTCAATAATATCTACATTGCATAGTGTAGTCAGCTTCATGGATTATAACAGGAGTTTTCCCAAGAGAGCAGCTTTGTGTAGCCTGGTCCTACCCGACTCCAGACATTTCCTTTGTACAGAGAGTCTGGCCACTCTCCTTTGACAAGCGTTTACTTCCTTGAAGGCGCGTACTCTGTTGAAGTTTAAAACTATTGGATCTGCCCAGAGCCACTCTGGATCTGCCATAACGTATGTCATCTCGAACTAGCGCACAACATCAACGTCATCGTTCTCAGCCACTCCCTCTGTTCGCTAATTGGACCGGTTAAAATTTGACCGGAGAAACCCAGAGAATATACCGCAATCCCGGACGGAGTACTGAAGGAAAATCAAAATTGAGCAGAAGTACATAGGAGGGCGGAGCCAGGCTAAGCTTTGTGTACCTTGCGTTGTAATTGACAGCTTCAGTGATTATAATGGCAGCGATCTTTGCTCACTTTCTGTATATAATACTATAAATATTTTATGCTGCTACATTGCAACGTTTCTGGATTGACAACCATATTTAAATATACGCGATTGACAGCGATAACCATAGCAAAGGACGGAACAAAACAATCCGATACTGAAGGTCAAATTATCTGTAAAGTGTGAGAGCAAATGCAAAATAAGGGATCTGCCACTTTATCTATGTAATGTGTACTTTGATTTAAAAAGTTATTAATAAAATGAACAACAGTCAATAAGTGACCTTTTACATATACATTTACAGATTTTTAGATATAAATCAGTTCTAAGCACTTTGTTTTATGATCTGTTCTGACAGTGTTTATTTTTTATTTAATGAATAAGAAGGATAAGTTTATATTATTTTGCATTTATTGTGAGTACTGGGCTCACAGTTCACATTCTATTTAGCACACTTTGTACTGTGTGTGTGTGTGTGTAGATGACCGTGTTGTTCCGCCAAAACAGAAGACCCAGGAAAAAAACCCCTGAAATATGTATTTTCTTCTTTGCATTATATGAATTCACTGCATTAATGCAATTCTGAATAGCAGTTTTGCCACCAAATATTTGTATAATGTGATCTATTACATATAACAAAATTATATCCTTTTATTATGCACAAAAAAACATTGCAAGAACATATTTTTTGTCATTATACAAATACTTATCAGCAGAAATACTGTTCTCATGCAACTCTAGTAATGTTTCCTAATTGGTAAACAAAGCCTATTAGTTCATTATATACACATATAAAACTGGAATAAACAGTTTCCTAAACTCACTTAATTTTAAACAAGTCTCTCCACTAATTTTCCTTGTTAAATCTCTGACCATGCAAAAGAGAAATACTCTGAACACGAAGGAAATTAACTTGACACAAACAACAATTATATTAATCAAACTGTCAATCACAAGTCAAATCAAAGCTCTCAAACATATGGCGAAGCAGACGCACGCTTTTGAGACACCGCAGACACAAACAGAGGTGCAACTTTGCTTCTTACCTACAGGATGCGCGGATGCCCATGAGAGACAGTGCTAATGAAGGCAACAGGGGCTTGCAGGCCAGAGACAGAGCCATGTACCAGAGGCAGAGGAGGGCCACCTCAGTGCACACAGATGCACAGTGAGGCTGAATGCTGAGGAGCTGGAGCCGTACGTTCACTCTCTCGCTCACTCCTTCTCCCGCTCTCTCTGCTGCCGTCAGCAACAAGAGCCCGCCCTTCCCTCTGTGCCACGCGCTCTGATTGGCTGGGGAAATCCAGCACTGCATTGCAGGTAAAAAACACTGACGCCTCCTCATTTCTCCTTCATAACGCGGTGCGTTTTGCTGTCACTCCATCCCATCTGCTCTCTCTCTCTAATTACAGCAGAAAAGGCAGCCGGTTCACAAGAAGGCGAGCTACTCTCTTGCTCGTAAGATCCATGTCTCAGTGGGTAGGCAGTCCAAACAAACCTCTTTACATCCTTATTAGTGATGGCAGGTAAGCAGCACTGAGTCATGGCACGGAGAGAAAGGGTCTATGTAAGAGGGCACTCAACACAGTCAATTACTCTTATCTCTCGCCCCTCTGAGACACACACACCACTACATGAGGGCTACTTGACTGAGCATAATCTAAAATGAAAGACCCCAATCTATCATTTCAATGGTTTTATAGTATCTATTGCAACTTCAGAAGAGCTCCACAAATGTGGATAAATTAAGAACCAAAAATTTTCTCATTTAAAATAGAGCTTATGATTTTTCCCACACTTCTGAATAGACAACTAAACCCTACAATGTTTTTTTGTTTTACTAGAGGTTCCGACAAAATGTTAATTGCTGTAGTCAATGTAACAACTATTTAATTAGAATTGTGTGTTTTTTTAAATCACTTCTAAAACTTCACTTGTTTCATTACTGGATGAATCAGTGTTTTTGAACAAATCTCTTGAATGAATGATTTAATGGCAAATAATTTTCTTTTTAACAGTCTCTTGTCGCCACCTACTGGTAGGGCTGTGACGGTGGCAGTTTTTTGGCTGCAGTGGTGTGTACACACACAAACACACACACACACACACCATTTTGAAATAAACAAGGCTCAAACATTAATTTCTTAACAAGCATGCGTGTTTATTTTAGCACTTCTGTCAGTGAAACAACACACTACAGCCTGTATATATATATATATAGACAAACAGAAAATGAATAGGGTGATAAGTGCTATTCCTAAAGACATTTAGGCTATGTTTGATTTTGTGCTACCAGAGAAAGCGAAACTAAAAATCACCGGAGTGTGTGAAATGCGCCATACAAATAAACTTAACGCGCCTTACCAAGTCTAATGACAAGCACAAACGGTGTTAAACAGAATTTGAAGTAAAAAGGTATCTGTCCTACATAGTTTTTTTTTACTTTACCACAGTAAAGGATGCGAATAGGTATCATAAACCTAATAAGCTAACAAAAGGAAGAATCCCTTGCGAAAATGGGTGAAACGTAAGTGAAGATTTGGGAAAAGAAACGAGATGTCCATGTCCAGTGGAACAAAATGGAGTAGGCCTATTGTTAAAATTAGTGGAAAATAGGGTGACCAGATCGCAAAACAGAATAAAAAAAGCTGACAATGCTTAAATTGGTCTCACATAGCCTACCTCTCTCATTCGGCATGAATCCATACTAGGGCTGTGCAATTAATCGAATTTCGATTTCGATTTCGCCTCCCAACGATCACCAAAATAGTATAATCGAGAAAAAACGATTATTTTGCCTTGCGTTCTGAATGAAACGCGCACGCGCTCATCCGCCCCTCCCGAAGCCACAAACTTTCTCAGATCGGGAGTCTCGTGTGCATATCATCCGCTGGAATTTAAAAACTCGGCACGAGTAAAGATGGCAGAAGGAGGGCAGTTACAGCAGCGTTTGGTGAGCAAAAAAGGCAAAACCAACTCCGTTGTCTGGGAACAGTTTGGCTTCGAGGAATCAGACGACGAGCAGAAACATGCTACGTGCAAGATTTGCTACATGGTAGTGGCTGCAACGCAAGGGAACATCACGAATTTGTTTTACCACTTGAAAATTAAACAGAGTGACCTATGACAATCTAATAAAGAAACAAAAACTGACGAGAGCAGGGGTGCCGTGTAAACGTCCTTTTTTCCCCTCATATTTTTCAAATAATTCTCTCTTTGTAAACTTTGTTCAATGCATGCGAGTGCTGCCGTATGTTTGAATATGACCAGTCGTTTTCCCCGTCATTACCCGGGTTTTGTGCCAGAAGACGCGAATGAGAAGCCGCGCGCGCTGTGAGAAAATGTGTCTCTGTGCGCTCATCCGAGAGCGCGCACACATCTCTCAGCGCGCAAATATTGAGTTCTCTTTCAAGTCTTGCTCTTGAACGGACAAACTCACACAAAACGTATGTCAACATGTCCATCTTGATGAGTATCCTAGCAGACATAGTCTGTATATGCCTTAAGTGAACTTTATACAGTCGATAAAGACGACGCATATCCGATCCGGATTGAATAGCTTTTGTAAGTTTAATAGGATTCATCTTTAATTTATGCACTCAAATATGCAATGTTATTTTACATTTGAGACATTTCTGTACCTGAAAACTAATGTTAGACGTACCTGAAAAGCATATCTAGCCGAACCATATTGTTGATCTTATTTATTTGTGATTATCATTTTTACGTGAATACTTTTATACTTTGATTTGAATATATGTTATATTATTTATTTTAATAGTTCAAAAAGTACAACAAATGTTACAATTTCAATTGAATTGTTGAAAGGTGTATTTTTAATAAATACAACACATTCCCAAAGTCATGTGAAATAATCGTGTTACATAATCGTGATTTCAATATTGACCAAAATAATCGTGATTATGATTTTTTCCATAATCGAACAGCCCTAATCCATACGTTTCCACAGCTGCAAAGTAACATTTAATTGCTAACCTATTATTACTTTTGTAAACAAAGCTTTGTGCTTCACTCCTGTATTAATATTCATGTAAAACAGCATTCACATAAAACAAAAAAAGTGTTTTGGTGGACCACCGCCAGTGGTTGTCAAGTTCACCGGCATAGCCCTACCTACTGGTGTAACAATGTAATCGTTGCAATCTTAATTAGAAGTGTCAAGTTACATAGGGCCTGTTTACACCTGGTCACTTCAAGTGTTTTCTCTGATCGGATAGCTAAGTATCCCATTAGGGATGGGGCCGATCCGATCCAGTATCGGTATCGGGACCGATACCAGCTTAATTCACGTATTGGATTTTCCCGATCCAACCTGCGGAGAAATCCGATACCCACGAGCCACATCTGCGTTTTCCAAAAGTGATTCCAGCCGGCTTGTCTGCTAGCTGGCTGCAAACTATGGAATGGATTTCCTGAACGGAGGCGCGGCTCAATGAGACACAGGGTTATGAGACACGCCCCACTCAGGAAATCCAGTCCGCAGTTTGCAGCAGGATAGCAGGATAGCATTGAGCTGCATTGTGGCTAGCCAACATGTCAGCTGTGTGGAAATACTTCACACTGGAAACACCGCAGAGCAAGACAATGTTTGCAAAACCGTAATTCAGAGAGGTGGAAGCTCCCTCGCGTCGTACAACACAACGAACGCAATCAAACATTTAAAAAAGCAGACAAGACTAGGGTGACATTTAAGAGATAATAATCAGGGCTTGACATCGACAATCGCCATCTGTGTGTATTTCGGCTGTGTAACACTCACATCAGCCACTTTGAACTTATTATGGTGTTCTCAAAAGCCATCTGTTATAATCACGTTGCGCATTATAACCAATCACACGTGTTTATATTGAGTTTATGAATATAATAATCCGAGGCGTTCAGATTAGCATAGTTTTGTCAGTGCGCGCGCGGCTCTCACTCTCGCTGAAATCTACACTCAAAGCAGAGATAAACGAGCGATGCACGTAGGAGATTAATTCATCATACAGTGATTAACAGTTTTTGTTATATTTCAGCACCGAAAATAGTTTCAAACAAAACACAGCAGAACCACAGCGCATCTTATATGACTGGCATTAGGTTGGCTTGACCTTGAATATATAATCTGCAAAACTTGAAATGGCTCAGCGATTTACTGCAGAGCAAGTACTGAACACTATCAAATATTAGTGTCAGTGTCACTTGGTGACGGATCTGGTGAAGGAAGCTGTCAGTGATCAAAAATTTATTTTCAAGAAGTTGAAAATTAGTTTTGAGAATATGCGGGAGATCGCAAATATGATCCAGACGCAGAATGTACTGGGAAATGAGCTCTGACGAGGACAGTGGTGATGGTATAAAACATCTGCTCAAACTGAACACTTCCAAGCTCCAAAAGGTAACGAAATATGTTTGATTTTATTCTTCTGTAATTGTTGCTCTAATATCAGGAGTTTTATATATTATCGCGACAGGAATAGATCTATCGATGTTAGATATAGATCGGTGTCACTAAAGACCCGAATATGTAAGAATGTTTGGCGAAACAGTCATGCATTTAAGGGTTAATGACACTGAAGTGCTCATAAGAGTCACTTGGTCAGGAGTTATTTGGAGGACACTGGTGCACTGTATTTTTTCTTATTTAGTACAAAGAATCAACTCATAAGTGTCATCTGTTGAAGAATCGGTTAGGCCACACTGGACCTGCTGTATGTTTTGGATTGAGTAAAAAAAAAAAAACACACTCACAAGACATTATTTCTGGAATTATATGGGCTACACTGGTCGCAATGTATTTTTCATTCAGTAAAAAAGAGCCGGCTCATAAGAGTCATTTCTTCAGGATTTAGTTTGAATACTCTATAGTTGCACAGGATTTTTTTGATTCACTCAAACATAACGGGTTCATACGAATCAATTGTTTAGGAATTGGTTGGATTACACTGGGTCACACTGTGTTTTCGATTCTGTAAAAAGAACCGGCTCATGAGAATCATTTGGACTACACCGGGTCACACTATGTTTTTGCTTCAGTAAAAAGAACCGGCTCATGAGAATCATTTGGACTACACCGGGTCACACTATGTTTTTGCTTCAGTAAAAAGAACCGGCTCATGAGAATCATTTGGACTACACCGGGTCACACTATGTTTTTGCTTCAGTAAAAAGAACCGGCTCATGAGAATCATTTGGACTACACTGGGTCACACTGTATGTTTTCGATTCTGTAAAATAAATCTAGGGGAAAAGGTTTTCAAAATAACAATGAGGACAAAGCTTCAGCTTGTGTACACATCCAATTCAATTTTTTTTTGTCATACTGCACAGCTCCTTGACCACACTTCTCCAGTACATCTGAAATACAATTATTTTTAGTAATATTCACTTCTGTTGAGGTCAGACTGAGAACGAACTCTGTCCATAACAGTGCTTCAGACGAGAGCAGTCAGAAGAGTCACAGCGTCACAACTGAACACAAGACAGGTCCTAACCATCAGAACATAATACACTCGCTCTCCACTCATCAAGTGCTTTTCTAATAGATGGAGAGATGTAGGTGGAGGATGCTGGTGTGAACAAATCCACAATGAATCACAATAATCACCCTAGACTGATATGGAGCTGTTCATTAAAATCCAGAGATGTACAGACTAATAAAGTCATATGCAAATGCACAAACAATAAGCTAAAAAATGTGCAGCATGCAGAACTCCTATAAGTAAAGATGCCCTCGGTCCTACAGTAGGTCTACTAGTTTCTTAGCAACCAAAAACCTTTGGCAATAGAAGAAAGGTAAGGTCTCTGTGATTGACAGAGCTATAAAACACATTGCCACGAGAATTGCATAATTTATCATTATGCAATTAACAAGCCTTTTATGGTGTTGATACATTTATATAAGCGTTCGTGTGTGTTGGTACTTCAAGCATGCACTTCACTGCTTTGGATTCTTGACATTTCCATTTCTTTTACAGCCCTGAATAAATTACACAATTTGCGAAATAAATAATTTACCCTCGATTGCACAATCAACACATTTATGTATCAAAACATGATTTGCATGTTGGCCTAGTAGACACACTGAACCATGGTGGGTGACAAGTGTGACATTCCCCTATCATTTTCTGTCTCTATTCATTCCTGCTCTACAGCTTTTAACTATTTCCCCACCAGAGTTTTTTGTTTTTTTTGGAGTTGCCAGCCAACGCCAGGGTTTTTGATCATTTTCACAAAAATGAAATGGCCCCTAGAATATTTTGTTGTATGAATATCTGAGCATGCAAAATATCAAAAGAAAGAGCAGACCCTCTTCTTTTAAAAAACAAACAAACGTTTTATTCTAGCTTCATCCATTCCTTTTTTTCAACACTTAAATATGGGTAAGTTTCATAAAAAAACATAAAGTTTTTGTCAAATACTACATCCAGATCAGATTCAGAGTGATGGTATGCTAGATTAAACCTGCTGTGTTATGCAATCTGTAATAACCAGAAAGAGAGAGAGGTTATCATAGGGCATGATAACAGCACATCAGTCTTTGCTGATTCAGTGAGTGTGTGTTTTATATTAGCGCAAGCATTTCATAACTCGAACACCGTTTCCTAACCAGCTGCAACAGCGACACTACACAGACGGACAAGCGGGTACACCCACACATGTATATGTGTATATATTTTTATACACATATACGCTACAGTAAATAATGGTAATGTAAATAATATAAGAAAGTAAAAAAAAAATATTAGTTATATATTTCCCCACAAATATGCTGCAAGAGAAAGTGAAACAAAATCTACGGCGAAACTAATAACAAGCACAAACTTTGTTAAATAGATTTTGAAGAAAAATGTATCTGTCCTACGCCGTTTTCTACTTTACCACAGTAAATGATGTGAATATACTCCTAATTAAAAGCAAACAAAAGCAAGAAACGTTTGAGAGACGTAAATGAAGATTTGGGAAAATAAATAAGAGATTCCATGTACAGTAGAATAAAATGGAGTAAGCCCATTGTTAAATTCGTGGAAAATTAGGTTACCAGATCGCAAAATGCAAAGTTTAAATTTGTCTCACCTCAGAAACAAAGTCCTCTCGTTCGGCATGAATCCATATTTCATATATTATCCACATTTCCATGGCTGCGATGTAACATTTAATTGGGAACCTATTATTTATTTTGTAAACAAAGCTTTGTGCTTCACTCTGTCATAATATTCACGTAAAACAGCATTCATATACAAAAAAAGTATTTTGGCCGACCACCGCTGGTGCTACTCAGCCTGCGGTTGTCACGTTTACCGGCACACCCTAGTCGGTAGAGGATTGCTAGTGTGTTTTAAGGGGTTACTTGACCAAGTCAAAAAAGTCTACATTCAATAATCCCCATGTTATTCCAAACTCGTATGACTTACTTTCTTCTGTGGAACCCAAAATAAAATATTTACTCTGTTTTTATGCCCACAAAATGAAGGTCAACAGGGTCCAAAGTTTTCCAATGCCATTTTTTCAAAGTATCTTTTCAATGGCCTCGGACCTGAAGCACTGAGGCCAAAATCATGTTTCGTTTCCACTGTCGCGCCAGTAGCCCCGCAGCACTATCCTAAACCCGCCCTTAACATATCTGGGTCATTCCTGTTATCCAGTAAAATTTTGGCTTCATAATTTTTGGAAAAAAAAATAGCTTTACAAAATGTTTTTCATATTTTTAGCATTCTACCTAAATAGTGACATGTTTAATTATTAGGAATACATATTGGTCAAGCTCATGGACTAAAAACAATAATAATTATGAGTAGATTCATTGTTCAGACACTGGCCGTGAAGGTGTTCCAACCTGTTAGGGACACATAGTTATTACAAAACGTTAATCAATAACAAGCTTTTCTTGGATAGTATATGTCCCTTATGCCATCATCAAGTTAGCTGTAGCTCTTTGAGTGATCAACATTTAGCTAGCTAACCTTCTACAGATAAACAGAACTTTTGTAACCATGTCAGATATGTTTTTACATATTTTTGACCGGACAAACATTCTTCATAACATAGCCTAACAGGGTGGAAATTTAAGAGTGGGACAAGCAGGATAACATTTAAAAAAACTAAAGGTGGAGTGAGAGTTGAAGCTTATTTCAGTTTGTACAGTTGAATTCCAGCAGGAAAAATAAATGATGTCATTTCCTGAAAATGGTCTCAATGGAATTGTTGTCTTTTTTGGAAGTCGAGAAATACATACTACAGGGTGGAAGATGACTTCAGGGACATGGTCATTGAAGAAAATTGAAAAAGAAAATAGAAATATTAAAATAACTATAGTTTCACATGATTTATATGTATGATTAGAGGCAGTTTAGCCTATTCTATAACATAATCTAAAAATATTTCACCATTTCATGGTGTATAGTTCTTGTGGAAGTTGATTACTTTGCATTGAGGACAAGATAAAATGTAATGCATAAATCAATAAAAGGTGCGTAAAATACAAAATAGTATTTTTAATGTCTGTTATATCTGTTTAAGTGATAAAGAAGACCTAAATATATAATTTAAGCCATTTTTTTAATAAATATAACTCATTTTATTTTTAAAAGCAAGTAAATCATAGAGACAGAAAAGTTACTGTATAACAGAATGACCCGTCTCCAAAGAACAACGTCACACAATCTCACCATTTTACCAGCCGACTGAAAACTAGCTAGATCGCAAAATTAGCATGACAGAAGCGAACGTTTGGACTTTACTTAAAGACTCAAGATTCCAGCATGGATATCTGGCCAATGTTTTACAATAAAAATGTTAAAGTGACAGTCATTTATTAATTTATGTCAGGAGTGCACCTCAATCATGCTGAATCAAACTGATATTATTTACCATTTCACATAAAAAGAGAACGCATACCTATTCGGCTGCACCTGCTTCCATTTATTCACGATCACAGGAATGCACTAAACAAACTCCATTAAAGCTTTTAAGCCCAAAGGCTTACGCATTTAGAAAAATATTGATAAAATATCAATGTTTACGTCACGTTTCTTTAGAAAGAGTGAGCATTTCTATAAATTTTCCATGAAAATATGCGATCTTGAGGAGGTTTGAGCGATCCACACTATACTGTTATCCATTCAGCCGGAGCAACAGAGGGAGCACAAGAGAAGAAAACAGGAGTTGTGAGTTATAAGAGTTTGTGATGACATATGTGGATGCATTCGTTCGGTATCAACAACGGCATAGGGAAGAGACAGTTCAAACATGAAACCAAATAAATGCACAATATGTATGATTTGTCTACGTTCTTTGAGCAGTCACTGGTATTTTCCATATATCATTATCACAATGGTTAGAATAAGTAGCCTTTAGCATCGCACAAATATATTTCTGCCTCTCCATCGGATCGCAAGGAAGTTGTTTTGAGCTGAAAATGTCTTAAATGTTGAAGTTAGTTGATAGCCTGGTATAATAACTTGGAAAATGAGCAGCAGTGTTGACCCTCTCCTGACTCCCCTAAACTCTGCCTTTGTTCATGACCACTCCTCAAGCCCTAGCTGGCCTGCTTAACCTCTTAAATCTGAAGCGGGGGGCGCTATTATGATATCACCACAAAATAGGTGTCGTTTTAAAGCTTAGAAGCTTGACTTTACAGTGAATATAGGGAATATGACCAGAAGTCCTTTTAAAATGCTGACTTATTAAAGGTTGGGTAAGTGGAATTTCAAAACTGCTTTAGTAAAAGTGTCTTGGGCGAGTACCAAAACAAACTTGTAGCCAATCAGCAGTAAGGGGCGTGTCTACTAATGACGGGGAGAAGAGCACTCAGTGCACGTCACTATTCAAAAGACACGACACAGGACGGACATTAGCCAAGCGACGACAAAAAGAGAGAGAGATGGCAGATAAAAAACCAATGTGTAAGATGTCTGTGGAACAAAAGAAGTCTTACGATCAGGCAAGAAGTAGGACCGTGTAAATATCAGATCAGTTTTCCAGCGCTGGAGAGAACTCAAGGAGCGAAGGCCGAGGTTGCTTTATTTCTTCTCGATAGGCGAGTAACATTGATTTAGTTTTATTTCACAGAACTAATATATGCTGGCTTTTGCTTGAATATGCTCGTGTGTCGTGTTCGCTTGCTTGTACATTTGCGATCGTATTGTCGTTCACTTCAGCGATGATAAAGACCCATTCATTTCCACACCGTATAAAGGCCAATTTATACTTCTGCGTCGAGTGCACGCAGAGGGTACCGCGTACCCTACGCATAGACGCGTTGGATACGCCGTACCCTACGCCGTAGCCTGACGCGCACCTCTCCAAAAATGTAACAACGCGTCAATTCTACGCGGACCGCAAGCGCTGTGATTGGTCTGCCAGAACCCTTCCCTCAGGTCAATAAATAAATAAAAAATCTGCGATAGGAGTGTGTGTGTGTCCAGAAATTGGATGATAGTTCCTTACGTCTGCTATAACACACTATTTTGCAGTCCAGCGATTCTTTATGGTAGTAAATAAATACATAGATCCGCTGAATATAGTTTATTTATTTTCTCATTAAAACCAAAGATGTTAATCAGTAATTGTATATCAAGAACAGAATGGGACACATTAGGGTATATTTCGTGAATGAAGTCTCCGCAACAACAATCGCTTGCTGAGCCACCGCTGCTGAAAACAGCGGCCACGAGCTCCGCATGGTTTCACAAATGCATTCCAGCGCCAGATCGCCTTATTTAACTTTACTAATCAACTAGAGATGCTTAATTTGTATTAGATACAACAACTCAAGCTGCAAGAAAAGCCGCTCTCTCACTGCTGCTGATATTCCGACATGAATGTACAGATTCTACACATCAAGCTGCTTCTTCTTCGGCTGTTGTCTTGATTACACCAACATGCCCGAGGACACTGCCTTCTAGTGTCTGCATGTGGAATTGCACATTGACGCAGACAACAGCGCAGAAGTATAAATGCTCACGACGGCGTCGGCTACGCGCGTAGCCTACGGCGTACACTACGGCGTACACTCGACGCAGAAGTATAAATGGGCCTTAAGCCTGGAGCGTCTAAACCTCCTCACTGTCTGTTTCAAGCTCCTGAAGTGTGTCCGAAAAGTACGATAATATTCTCCTAATATATGTTTGTTTCCTTTGGCTCCTCTTTTCATGATCGTTATTACCCTCCAATCTTGTCATAATTGTAATATGTTCGTTAGTTGGACAGTCGTGCTCGTGTTATCGAGTTGTTCATGAGAACTGTGTGTTTTTGGGATGGAAGGGATGACTTTTTTACTGAACATTCAACCTGGATTACCATAGTAACACACATTGCTTTCACTTATTGATGACATCATACTCTCGGCTGGCTGGCACAGCAGATTCCGCCATAGTCGTTGCCTGGGTTACGTATGTGTGGGGCGGAGCTATCAAAATTGGGGCGTGGTTGTTTTGGTGATTTGACATCGGTTACCAGAAAGCACTTACCCCACCTTTAAAAGTGTTCTATTTTCATAGAGTGAAAAAAAACCCCTGCTATACATGGATTGGCTTGATTGCTCAGATTGACAGGTCTTGATTTACCATGCACTATAGCACTATAGGAGCCACAGCCAAAACAGTGCTGGAGATCATCACTCATCAACCAGGATCTTATTACTTATTGTGGCGCTTACACAAGTAAGTAGTGCTTATGGTTCAGGGTTTTTTGGACCATTGGTTAATAATGTTTAGAAACAAACTAATCCATTGCATGGGTTGAAGACATTAAATACACTAAGAATATGTAACTACAGCATGCTCGCTTAATTTTTTCTTGTGGGTCTGCTGCACGTATTTTGCACATGAGACGCACACACCTCAAAATTACATACTCTAATGACGACCTTGCTTAATTGACCATCGATAAGTTGTATCAATTAAACTATTATCGACAATTAATCGATCAGAGATCAATCGTTAGCATCCCTAGTCAGAAGTGAACTTAAACAGTCGAGAAAGACAACGCATGTGTAACAGTATCAGTGTACTGGATCTGTGCATTGTCTTAAAGTGACAACTGCCTAATAATATTCCTGCTGCTGTGCTTTTACTGTTAATTAAACAAATGGACTGCATTTATATAGCGCTTTCAACAGACCCATGGCCATTCAAAGCGCTTTACATATTGCCTCACATTCACCCATTCATACACCGACAGCGGTGTCAGCCATGCAAGGCGCCATCCAGCTCGTCGGGAGCAGCTGGGGTTAGGTGTCTTGCTCATGGACACCTCAACACTTGGTCAGGTGGAACCGGGGATAGAACCACCAATTTTCCGGTTTGTAGACAACCTACATGAACCGCTGAGCCACTGCCACCTCCTTACAAAAGACACACTGCACTATTAATTTAATAAGGATTCATCTATATTTAAATTATAAAGCAGAGTTATTTTACATTTGATTACTTTATTCAATTTCTGTACCTAATCTTTATCTAACTACTGTTAAAGGGATAGTTCACCCAAAAATGAAAATTAGCCCATGATTTACTCACCCTCAAGTCATCCTAGGTGTATATGACATTCTTCTTTCAGACGAATAAAATAAAAATAAATAAAAAAGTTACACTCTAAAAAAATAAAATGGTGCTATATAGCACTAAAAGTGGTTCTTGGCTTGTAATCATAGGGGAACCTCTTTAAGTGCTGTAGAGCACCAATCTTGGTGCTTCAGTGGTTCTTCAGCGGTTCTTTGGCTGAGGTGCAATATAGCAGAGCTACCATAACATGTTAAGATACGGTGCTATATAGCACCAAAAGTGGTTCCCCTATGATTACGACCAAAAACCACTTTTAGTGCCATATAGCACCATTTTTTTTAGAGTGTATACTAAAAAAGTCCTGGCTAATCCAAGCTTTATAATAGCAGTAATTGTTGCTCTGTTTTTGAAGTCCATAAAAAATGCATCTGTCTGTCAAAAAACGTGCTCCACACGGCTCCGGGAGGTTAATAAAGGCCTTCTGACGCGAATCGATGCATTTGTGTAAGAAAATATACATATTTAAAACTTTATAAAGTAAAGTTTCGGCCGACTGCCTTCCGTATTCAATTTATGGAAAAAGTGTTGAAAGTGCCTCTGCCGATCAAAGGCGTACATGACCAGTTACGCTTGTCAGACGTCGCGCACGCATCTTGAACTCCGAGAAGGCACTTTCAAAACTTTTCCGGAAGGCGATCGGCCGGAACTTTACTTTATTAAGTGTTAAATATGGATATTTTTCTTACACAAACGCATCGATTCGCCTTTATTAACCCTCCGGAAGCCGTGTGGAGCATGTTATTTGACGGACAGATTTATTTTTATGGACTTCAAAAACAGAGCAACAACTACTGCCATTATAAAGCTTGGATTAGCCAGGACTTTTTTAATATAACTCCGTCTGAAAGAAGAATGTCATATGCACCTAGTATGACTTGAGGGTGAGTAAATCATGGGCTAATTTTCATTTTTGGGTGAACTATCCCTTTAATTACTGAAAAGCACTCCTTATTTCATTTGCATCTTTAATGTATTGTGTTTGTTTGTGCCATTGCTTGTAGTTTGATTATTTATTCTTATTTAATTACAGACTTTACTTGTCTTTATTAATGTTTGAAATTGTGATTTTATATTTATATTAGGGGTGCACCGATCCGACTTTTTCAGTCCCGATACCGATACCGATGCCTGGGCTTTGTGTATCTGTCGATACCCGATACCGATCCGATACTATTGTTGAATTAATAATAAACTGTATATCTTCCACCTTATACCTTCCTTGAAGAGACTAAAGGCACCAGACTTTACTAACTAAACATAACTAAGAAGACAAAATAACAGATGAATGTAAAGTGTTGAATTCTTATTTATTTAAAAAACAATTGTGCTTTCAAATCTAAAATAGAATGTAATCAAACTTCTTTAAATAAATAAAATGTAGCAGTGGAAACAAAAAACAGTCAAACATACAATAGTAATCTGACAGTTACCAAACATTTTTTACACTACAGATCATTGTTTTGGTATATAATCATATCAATATTAAAAAGTAGCATTACAAATTAACAAATAGTCTTAATTTTCTGCCATATGCAATTTAATAAAAATGATCAGCTAGCTAATAACAACTTTGTTCTTGTTTCACCTCACTCCTGTCTAAATGATTGTAGGCTAGGCCTATTTATTTTACTACACATTGTCAACAGAAATAAGCTGAAATACTGTCGATAATTAAAAATAATTCTTACTACCCACTCTTGCTTAATTGGGTAAGCACTTGTGTTCTCATTTCAGATGCGTTCTGAGTAAATTAATAAACTGATTCATGAGTTCAGTGTTGGACAGATCAGTTGTTCTAACCAGTCGTTAAAATGATTTTGTTCAAATGAGTCATCAGGTCACGAATCGGACATTAGCAGACACGTTGTGTGTGAATCCCGTCTGTAAGAACATCGAGAAAGATGTCAACACAAAGAAAACACTTCATAACTGAATAAAATTTGTCTCCCGTTTATTGAAAGTATGCTTTATGTCAGCTGGTAAGAGAAGAGGCAATGTTTTTTGAGCGCAATTCACAACCAGCGATATTTCAAGGACAAATTTGTCCGAATGTGTCACGTGCAACATGGTTTCGGTCTTCCGACCTTTTGATTTGGATTAATATGTGAAATATGAGAGAGCTAACGCTGATTATTTTGAAGACCCAGAGAGTGTGCGCGGGGGAGGAATTCTCTGATCGGTCTCTCTGTCACTCAGTCACAAGCGCAGCATCTGTTCTACATCGCTCGTAAATCACAATAACTCATCAAATTAGGCTTTGGCGGCCGTCAAAAAATGTTCAATGCAGGAAAAACCCTGACTTTGCAGTAATACCACCTCCCCTCGAAACATTTAAGTTACTTTGCAGACATTGCGAACTAGTTCGCGTGGCAAGCGTGAAATATCTCCTCCACACAGCCGAGTCTCTTCTAGCATGCGACACACGTGAAGCTGACGAATGACGTAGGTTCTGCTGCGACGGAAAAAAACACCTGGATCAGCTTGTGGATCTGTTCATTTTTCCGATCCCCGATCCAGCTATTTTGTCAGTATCGCGGCCGATATCCGATCCTAATATCGGATCGGTGCACCCCTAATTTATATGTCATCTTTTATTTATATATAGAATTTTTTTATTTACATTCCATGCAAAAAGTCTGACAAGTAAAATAAATGTACTAGCCAATGGCGACTCGAGATTCAGTGTGCCCGTAGAGAAATTGTACATTTTTTGAACTATCCCTTCAAGTCTATGACCGGGTCTAATCCTGTTCCTGGAGGGTCACCAACCTGCAGAGTGTAGCTCCAAACCTAATTAGACACACATGAACCAGTTGATCAGGGTCTTCAGAATCTAAGGCTGCGTTCACACTGCAGGCTGAAACGACCCAATTCCGATTTTTTTGCCCATATGCGACCTGTATCTGATCTTTTCATGACAGTCTGAACGACACAGATCCGATCTTTTCAAATGCGACCCAGGCCACTTGGGTATGTGGTCCAAATCCGATACATATCCGATCTTTTGAAATGCGTCTTCAGTCTGAACTGCCAGGTCACATGTATCCGACCCGCACGTCGTTGATACACAACAAATGTCATCATTGTACGTTGAAGTAGGCGGGAATGAGAAGATAAACAACTATGTACCGACGTTGCTACCACTGCTCCACAAAACGCCATGGCCAAAAACCTTGCTCTCCTCCTCTTTTTTAATTTTCTTCTTAACATGAGAAGGTTGTAATGGTGCTGGCTCTGTTGCGAAAATAACTTTAATAAAGCTAAACGAACTCCAATGCTGACACCCATATTTGGCTACTCCCGTAAACAACAAGTGACGTCGTTGACCGTTGAGTACTCTTCTGCGCATGCGGGTCACTTCTGGGTCATTTCACGTTCACACAGGAGATCACAAAAGGTCGCATTTAATTGGAAATGTGAACGGCCTTTCAAAAAAATCGCATTTTTTCAAAAAATCGGAATTGAGCATTAAGCCCTGCAGTGTGAACGCAGCCTAATGTTCCAGGCAGGTCTACTGAACTAATCTAAAGCTAAAATCAGCAGGAAGGTGGACCTCCAATAGCACAACACTGGTTTTTCTAAGATGTCCTGGTCCTCCTTTCAATTTTTCACCTATTTATTGTCTCCTGGACAAAACTAAGTCTGATAGCATAGAAAAGAACTAGCACACCTCTGCTCAACAAGCTGCAAAACTTGAGGTATGATTCATGTCTGTTGCACAAATGTGTAGGACAATTTACACACCTTGGATTAATACTTAAGGCTAGTGGTTCCTTCAAATCCCTGACCCGAAGCAATAGTAACAGTGATGATTAGAAAGGCCCACTAAACACCCCGGCATCTTCAAATACAGAATTGACAATCTCAAGACTTTATAGAGTTGATCGATCAAGTAACTCAAAACAGGATCCGCCCTGCTGCTAAAGAGGCCAGTGCAGCATCTGGCACTCAGCTCCCCAAAACTGTGACCTGATTTGGTTTCAAGCAGTCCGTGCGGAGACTCGAGCCACATACTCTGTCATCTGCAGTCTTCCAGACCCCCTGTGCTGCAGTTGTGGAGGCTACAGCTTACATAATGAGCATCCACACTGCTAGGCAAATCCCAGCCCAGTTGACTGCAGACAGAACTGTGATACCAGCCCTTTAAGTTTTTCAGCACTGCACCAGAACTTGCGCACAGTGACAGACAGGGTGTATACACCTGGAGACAACTTCCCAACTCAGGGAACACAAGGGTGCAAATACAAGGATCGAATACCACTTTGGCAGGATGCATGACAGAAAGGGGTGATCAGCGAAGTTGCATGCATGCATCCATCACACCAGCAAGGAGGATCTAACACCCATAATAGTCCTGCAAACCCGTCCCATACACTTCCTCGAGGCAAACATGCATCCCACGATGGCCTCACACACCCCAAAGAGTCACAAAAGACTAATCTAACCCATACCTTGCCCAAGCGCATCAGCTGTCTAATTAAAAATGAATCCAGCATCAATAAGTCAGCAGTGCCACCTCAGCTTCCACTTTTTCCTGTCCACACACAGACGCACTCACTTGCACCTCAGACCGCTGGCGAGTTTCACCACAGCTGTGTTGAGCGAAACAATCCAATCCAGGAGCCACATGGCAGAGGAGGACAGCGCGGGACAGGAGGGTATTGTGCGAGCCACAGTTGAACCACAGATGTGACTTTCTATCTCCCAGAGTGTCTGCCTGCTCTCCGCTCACTGGCCGCCTCAACACTACCGATCCGACACTAGTGAGCTGGAAAACAAGGCAGCACAGGAGGGAGGGCAAGAGCAGAGGAGGAGGGTGATAAGTGAGTGAAAACTCACTCGCCTAACACGGTGTGGCGCAGGAGGAGAGGGGACGTCGATGACAGCCTTTGTAGAGGCTCACGGAGAACCGCTATATACCCCGCCTCTCTCCTGCAGAAGGGCCGGGCCGAAGGTTCTGTCGGTCTGACATGTCGTATTTCAAGGACACAAGCAGACCCCAGAGGGCATGTTCCCTTCTGCTTGTTCTTTACCTGAGCATTCAGTAGATGAATGTGTGTGTGTGTGTGTGTGTGTGTGTGTGTGTGTGTGTGTGTGTGTGTGTGTGTGTGTGTGTGTGTGTGTGTGTGTGTGTGTGTGTGTGTGTGTGTGTGTGTGTGAGAGAATAAGAGAATAAAACGCATCAGGCTTAATGGCTGTCACAAAGCACTGTTATGTAACAGCTCTCTTTAGGGCAGGCTACGTCCAGTATTTAACAGGAGAATACACTTATACACACACTTATACACTCTGTATTTCTTAAGTTTACATGATCATCACCTAGTCCCAGAATTTAAGGATGCATTTTTGTCAATGATATCAATTACATTTGGTTCTCTGATTCTTAACAAGAGTTATTATTATTATTTGACTTGTTTTAAGAGACAGACATTGACATTGTTTTAAGAGACAGACAGTGAAGAGGTGACAGGAAAAAAGGGCATGAGTAGAGAATGGGATCATCATATGTAGCTGATTGACAAGACGATGGTGGAAGATATCAACAATGACCTCGTATCGTGGCTTAAGTATCACGATAAATATGGAATTGTGGGGCTGCTGGCGATTCCCACCCCTATTAAATGTGTCGTATTATTTGTTGTTGCGTTTTCTATTAACAATTCCAATTACGTTTTGTTGCTACAATGTAAACAAAGGGCAACTCTTTGCCTCCGCTCGTCTGCTACCCAACATTAGTGTTGATAGTGTTTACTGAAGCTTCTGTAAGCTCATGCTTTTGTACGACGGTTAGCCGCCCCTTAGGAAAATTAACCATTGTTTTGTGATTGATTACTGTTTGCATTACCATCGTTTTCTGACGTGATTAGATGGTGTATAACATCGTATCTAAAATGATATACCACTCTAAAACATCCAGTAAAATCTGTGCTTGCAACGTCTGTGCATGAAATCCATTCTGGACGATCCTCTTGTTAGTTAGCATCATTAAGTCTGAATCAGGCTTGAATTGGTTTGAAATTGACGGCATCCTTAATATTTAAATCTGAGCAGATGAAACTCGCAGTTATGGCAAGGGTGTGACATTCACAGGGCTAGCTAACCAATCACAGCACATGTCGTATTTCAGAAGGATGGGCTTCATCGAAAAAGATGCATTTGAGCCAGACTGAGGAGAGAAGTGATGTAATAATGTAAAAAACAATGTGTTTTTGAACAGTCAAGCATGAAAGCATATTCTAGTTAGTACAATGATTACAAATTCTCACTGTGCGTTCACACCGCCACCGGTGAGAGCGTCAAACTTCGCTTTTGTGCAGACTAACCACAGGTAGGGTATAACCATATAAGACAACCTCATGAAATCATTTATATGTGAAAGTAAAAAAAAAAACTTTAAAAAAAAAAACTGATCGATTGAAAGACCTTCACATGTTTACTAACGAAATAAACCAATTAAAAGCCATTTGTGTGGTGTGGCTTCTGTGTTCATGGTTAAGTGCTAGTCTAATTTCAACATGCAGTTTATAGGAGACGTTTGCTAGCCGTGGTCTTTAAAGGGTAACTAAACCCTAAACCAACTTTTTTTAGTTAATGATCTGTAATACTGGGGCTTTATTAATGCTGTTCATTGATTCGAGTAAATGTTTTGACATTTCAGTATAAAGTGTTTTAATTCTATAAAATATGGTGTAAAACCGCCAAAGTGCTGCCCTCTTAAGGTTGAACGGTGGCTTCTGCAGTTGAATTTTCCTATTGGACGTTGTGGTACATCGTGACGTATGATGGTTCTTCCAACGGCTCACTGTCCGCGCCCCTGGCACGAGCTCACCACGCCCTCAGAAATGTTTCCCCCAATCACATGATGAGAACGGCTTCACTCCAGTATGAGCTGTCATGTTACATGAAGTAGAAACATTATGAATGAAACTGACTTGACACTTGCTTTAACATTGTATTGAAGAAAATACGGTTAAATAATGCAGTTGTCAGTACACGTCAGGCTTTTCTTGCGAGATTATTGCCGCCCCTCATGTGTAGAGATAATTTTCATACATGAGACGCGCTTTCAAACCCTGACACGCAAGTGGTTGCCGCGGACGCGGTAACGAACAACAATACCGTAACATGCTGGCGTATTTTGTCTAACTTATTTGAGGAAATCAGTTTATAATAGGCTATTAGGTTTGAACTTATTGGTCCTGCGCTGCTTATTGATTCAGTTAATTTGAATGAAAATCGTATGTATATCAGATATCTGATCTATTTTTAGTGGCATTCAGTGTAAGGATTTGACTGTTCATAGATTAGGTCAGTTCTCTTGCGCTGCTGTTTCACTAGCATCGTCGGCACCGGGAGTTAACGCAGTTTGAGCGGCTCACATTGATAAGGCTCTGGGTCTGTGTCTACAGACAATCCACCCTCCTCCACTTCAGATGAAGGTAGGAGAATGACCGCTCTGTTGCAAAGCTGGCGTCACTCCAGTCATTCTCCATCTTTGCGACTCGCGAGTCAGACAGTTGACAATCAATCCGTCACTGCGGGTCTCAGGTGCACGCCCTCCGCTCAGCTCCGCCCTCGGTTCATCCCCTCTGTCTCCGCTGGGCTCTGCCCACTTTTACAGCATTTTTCAAAAATTGCCAGTGGGTGGAGTTAAGCTCTGAGCAGAGGTTTAGTTACCCTTTAATTAACATGAATTTGTGTGCAGCCTACATTACAATAACTGTCCTGGGTGAAGTGCAGGATTAATGCCACTGGTCAAATCGGTGTTGTTCTGAGCAAATTAATTGTATTCCCGCTGAAAAACAAGCGTTCTAGAGCGAAAATGTTGCCTTTAAATAATGTTGCGCGCCTTCTTATCAAACCCGCCACAGCAACGATCAACCTCTCCTCCATTTTTTGCTTGGGAACTAATGTGGTCGAAACCAAAGTTTACAGCACTGCGTTCTCCGGAATCATCTCAAGCGGAGCACTTCTACATTCCCATTGGTTGCCGCCGAACTGCATCATAGCTTATTAACATAAAGTTGAGCGGATTTGAACTCTACTCGCCCAAATCGTTCAAGACACGCCGCGCCGCTCTCGCCGCCGTATTCCATTGAAAATGAACAACTTCCGGCCACTTTGACGCTCTCGCCGGCGGCGGTGTGAACGCAGTCATAAATAAAATATTTCACATCAAATCCTGATATGCATTATCACATTCTAATATGTAACACTAACAAATAAACACTGACTCCAGGTTGAAGTTGGACACAAAGAAGAGACTGTAAGGGTGTTTTTAGACCAGGCTTGTTTGGAGCATTTGTTTTGGAACATGGCACACTTCATTTGGTTCTTTTGGGTATATACAGTGCACCCTTTGCTCAATACTTTGTTGAAGCACCTTTGGCACCAATTACAGCCTTAAGTCTTTTTGAGTATGACACCTATTTTTGGGCAGCTTCTCCCATTCTTCTTTGCAGGACCTCTCAAGCTCCATCAGGATGGATGGGGAGCGTCGGTGCACAGCCATTTTCAGATCTCTCCAGAGATGTTCAATTGGGTTCCAGTCTGGGCTCTGGCTGGGCCACTCAAGCACATTTACTGAGTTGTCCCCTAGCCACTTTGTTATCTTGGCTGTGTGCTTAGGATTGTTGACCTGTTGGAAGATGAACCTACGCCCCATTTTGAGGTCCAGAGTGCTCTGGAGCAGGTTTTCATCGAGGATGTCTCTGTACATTGCTGCATTCGTCTTTCCCTCGATCCTGACTAGTCTCCCAGTTTCTACCACTGAAAGACATCCCCACAGCATGATGCTGCCACCACCATGCTTCACTATAGGGACGGTATTGGCCAGTTGATGAGCAGTGCCTGGTTTCGTCCAGACATTAAGCTTGCCATTCAGGCCAAAGAGTTCGATCTTTGTTTCATCAGACAAGAGAATTTTGGTTTCTTATGG
Organism: Gobio gobio; assembly: GCF_949357685.1. Lineage (NCBI taxonomy): Eukaryota > Metazoa > Chordata > Actinopteri > Cypriniformes > Gobionidae > Gobio > Gobio gobio. The sequence goes on along the minus strand of NC_137112.1, from coordinate 10,211,874 downwards.
TCTGAGTGTCCTTTAGGTGCCCTTTGGCACACTCCAGGCGGGCTGTCATGTTCTGTCTGGCCACTCTAACATACAGGCCTGATTGGTGGAGTGCTGCAGAGATGGTTGTTCTTCTGGAAGGTTCTCCTCTCTCCACAGAGAAACGTTGGAGTGAACATCGGGTTTCTTGGTCACCTCCCTGACTAAGGCCCTTCTCCCCCAATCGCTCAGTTTGGCCAGGCGGCCAGCTCTAATACCCCTTTTCCACCGAGGCAGTGCTGGTGATAGTTCGGGGCCAGAGCCTAGTTTCAAATCGGTTCTTTGTGTTTCCACACCCAAAGCACCAGCTCCGAGCCAGGAAAAGTGGTTCTTAAGTAGCACCAAAACATTGCTGGGCTAGAAGTAAGAACCGATTAAGTCAGGCGCTGGGGGTGGGGTTACCGTGACCAACAAGACCAACACAAACTTGTGACCACCATTTTTGAAATAGCAGCTAATGGAGCTAACACCTGCTGCTTGTTTGTAATCTCCGTCTATACAAATTATGACGAACTGCACAAATGCGTTGGATTCGCTGTGTTTTGATGTAGGATCGTAAAGCCATGTGCATCAATTGTTTGCCATTGTTGATGGAAGGCTTGTTCGAGATGCAGCGGTGCTGTGCAGACTGATCGCCGTATGACAACGAGTCCAACGATAGCAGATGACTCCTTGTGCTTTTGATTCACTCATGCTGTGTTTTGATATCATACGTGGATCGGTTTGCGCAGCGCCGATGCATCTCCAACAAGCCTGGTGTGTTTGTGCTGAGGAGCCTTCTAAGAACAAACGGTTCTTAGAAGGCTCCTCAGTCGAACCAACTATGAACTGGGACTAGCACCCGGTTCATTCTGGTGAAAAGGGGTATAAGAAGAGTCCTGGTGGTTCCAAACTTCTTCCATTTACGGATTATGGAGGCCACTGTGTTCATTGGGACCTTCAATACTGCAAAATGTTTTCTTAACCTTTCCCCAGATCTGTGCCTCGATACAATACTGTCTCGGAGGTCTACAGACAATTCCTTGGACTTCATGGCTTGGTTTGTGCTCTGACATGCACTGTTAACTGTGGGACCTTATATAGACATCTACTATACAGACACACGGCCGTGACCTTTCCAAAGTGATGGCGTCATGTGCCATGAAGAAGAACAACACAGAAGTCGCACATTTGAGTTAAAAAAGTATTAGAATTATTTTTATCAGATCAAACAGCGCTAGGGATGTAACGAATCAGTGTCGAATCATGATTCGGATCGCGTGCCAAACCGCTGAAATCACATGACTTTGGTGCACCGAGCCACTGATTCAATGCGCTGATTCATAACGCTCCGAAGCTTCATGAAGCAGTGATTTGAAATCGCCATCACTATACAAGTCATTATTTTGGTGTTTTTTTGCCGCACCAAAAATATTCTCGTCGCTTTATAATATTAATATTGAACCACTGTACTCACATGAACTGATTTAAATATTTTTTTAGTACATTAATGGATCTTGAGAGAGGAAATGTCATTGCTGGCTATGCAGGCCTCACTGAAACATCGAACTTCAACAAAAATATCCTAATTTGTGTTCCGAAGATCAATGGAGTGAGTAATAAATGATATTTTCATTTTTGGGTGAACTAACCCTTTAAAAACAATGCAAAACAATAGTAATTTTATGATTATAAATCAACTTTATGATAAATAAAGTTCCTCCAGCGCCACCAAATCAGGTGCTGGCGGCACCACTGGCCGCTGGTGCAACTGCTCTCAAATGTTAGTCTGGAGCCCTGTTACTGTTATTAGAGTCCTTGTATATTGCATGTGGGATATTTGCCCGAATAGTTCTTTGTAGGTGTTGTGGTTTTAAATGTATAGTTGCCTTTGTACCGTTCTGTCTTCTCAAGTCGTCACGTTGTGTGTGAGGCTGGGAAGGAGGGAGCAGGTAAGTAAGTTGCACGATAACATTGTGCAACACGTAGAAAGTCCTGTTGTATTAGGAACACTAGTTTTAGGAGAGAGTGCAAACCCTCTGTATGCTTTGTTTATCTGGTTAGTCAGCATAGTTTAGTTAGGGCGTTTTTATAGTTGGATAGTTAATTTAACTGATAAAACCTAATTGGCTGTGTTTTGTTTTATTTCTTTTATTTGGCACCTCTCATGTACGCCTTCCTACCTTGTTAGTGTATCGTTTTTTGTTCCTTTGTAAATTTAGATTTCTTTTCATGCTTCGCAAACTAAATATCTTTGAGAGGAGTTTCATCTACAACCTTTTCTTTTATTGCCCTACCCTCATTTTGAGATACCCACACACTTCTGTTAAAGAATCCAACAACATCTATTATACATTGGTGGTGGTTGAGGAGATTCCCCCCTTCTATGTAAAGCGCTTTGAGTGCCTAGAAAAGCGCTATGTAAATGTAACAAATTATAATTATTATTATAAAAATGCATCGAGAATCATTTTTGTAATCGAATGGTTGCCCTCTGAATAGTAATTGGATCATGAGTTACTCAAAACCTAAACCAAAAATATAAGTAAGGAATAATTGACGACGGGCCGTTGAATTATTAGATAATAATGCACACCCAAGGTGGTAATGCAGTCACGACACAAAGTGGAGTGGCCGTTACACCTCGGGTGTGCATTATTTTTCAATAATTCAACGGCCCGGAGTCAATTATTACGCTTATACTACGGTTACCACATCTCAGAACATTGTTCAGATTATTTATTTCAAGAAATCTGTCAGGTTTTGTCTTTAAAACGGTCTTGTGTGCAGGACTACTTTCTTACGCATCTCCGTTGCTAATGCCAAAACGTCAATTTAGAGCATTTTAGCAGCACTGACAACATGTTTCTGTGTGCGTGTGTGTTTGTTGTGTGTGCATGTTTGAGTGGGAGAGCAGAGAGAGCGGGAGAAAGAGAGTATGCGTACATAAATGTAATTTTGTGGGAAAAACATGGAAATAATTAGTCGTTTTTATCCTGTTGTTTAGTATATTTATTTGCTTGGTGAGTGTCCTTGAGGGTTTTGGTTCTTTTGCAGTTGTCGGCTGTAAAGACCTTTGAAATAACTTTCGACCTTTGAAAACAAGGTTCCCACACATTGGTTAACTTCAAATTCAAGGACCTTTCAAGGACTTTCCAGGTCCAATACCCTCAAATTCAAGGACTTAATGTGGGAACACATTCAAATATCATGAAACTTGCATTTTCCAGCCATCACGTTTCAGTGGTTTCAGCCTATTTTGTCTGTGAAATGTTGATGTACCATCGTAGTAGTTTCATGCGTGTGAACGTCATGGCAACACACAACACAAAGTACCTCACGCAGGAAACACTTAACGTAACGCGTAAATGAGCGTAACTAACGTAAATCGAGCAAGCTAGAATGCACAGGCCACGAAGTGTTGGTGAAATAACACTTTTTCCAGAAAACTTCTTGCACAAAATAAATTCAAGCACTTTCTAGGCCCTCCCTCTATGTGTTTATTTCCAAAAAACTTTCCAACCACATAAAGCAGTTTTTATAGGGGTTCATTTGCGCTCAGAGCTGCCGCTTGAACGTAGCCTGGCTCCGCACTCCTACGTACTTCCGCTCAATTTTAATTTTCCTTCAGTTCTCCATCTGGGATTGCTGTATATTCTCTGGTTTTCCCCGGTCAAATATTAACCGGTCCAATCAGCGAACAGAGGGAGTGGCTGAGAACGATGACGTTGATGTCGTGCGCTAGTTTGAGATGACATACGTCACGACCAAACATTAGCGATTGGTTATGGCAGATCCAGAGTGGCTCTGGGCAGATCCAATAGTTTTAAACTTCAACAGAGTACCCGCCTTCAAGGAAGTTAACGCTTGTCAATGGAGAGTGGCCAGACTCTCTGTACAAATGAAATGTACGAGAGTCTGGTAGGACCAGGCTAGCTTGAACAGAGCCGCTACAGCGATAAAGCAGTAAAGAACGTCAACTACATCAAATTACATTTATTGTTTCACAAAGAACATAAACAGAAAACAGCATAAACTTAAATCTTTGGATTAAAGATTTGATAATCTAAAATAAATAAATGATGCTTCTAATTTATTTAAAAAAATGACCCGCTAACCCTTAAATGCCTTATAAAGTTGTTGTTTCAAGGCTGGGGTGGGCCCGATTCCTAAGATATTCGACTCAAAAGCAGTTTATTCAGCACACAGAAGCATCTTCTCTATTGACTTCAAACAGAACAGCCTTTGTTATCATGTTGTGATTTTGAGGCGTTATGCCTTCTTTTTCCCCCTTTTTTTTAGCTAACCTTGGAGTGAGCATTTTGAATAGCGAGTTTCCATACCTCTTAATAAATGTAAAAAGTCTTTGTAAATTCATTAAAATTATTATAACCGCTTCCGACACGGTTTTGAATCATGTTCAGAGTCCTTTAATGACTATATATTGAGCAATATACCCAGTCCAAACTCGATTTACTCACTTTTTGCTGGGTTTCTTGGTTTTGGTCCTTTTCTTCCTCGCCTGAAGTGCAAGTACTGTCAGAGAAAAGAAGAACTTATTTGAGCACTTTACATAAATTATGTGGTAAACATTTACGCAAGTAAACATGTTAGTCTTCTGTGTATATTACAGTTGAAATTGATATATATTTCATGTTATGACACCAGTATTAGGAAATTATTTATATGTCGCCACAAAACCATTACCAAACCTTGGTAATCCTAGTTTTCGGTTACACTTTATTTTGATAGTCCACTTTAGACATTCTACTAACTATGAGTAACGTTGCAAATACAAGTTCAACTAACTCATTCTTTTGCAACTACTCTAATTAGAGTATTACTATGAATAAGTTGACATGTACTTGCAAAGTTACTTATAGTGGGTAGAATGTCACTCTGTTGATGAGCATCAGAATTTTTTGCAGATATTAAGCAGACAGTTTACTAATACTCTGATGACTGCTAGTTGACACGTAGTTGCAAAGTTACTTATAGTTAGTAGAATGTCAAAATTGGACCATTTAAAATAAAGTGTTACCTAGTTTTCAAGTTACCACACAAATACAGATAATACAGTTGATCTGTCATCAACAACATATATTGAAACACGGAGGAAAAAATATATTTGAAAAGCTTATATTGTTCCCATTTTCCCTAATATTTCTTTACAGGGTTACATTCAATAATAATTTGGTAAAAGGCGGTAACCATGATCCGCTAAAAATATTTTAATTGATTTGTACGTTTTGGCGGCTTTATCAGCTTGTGCTGTTAGCATTTTGTTGACACAACAACAAAACTAGATTTTCCAATATCATTGCTTTCATTAAAATAAACATATTTACGATAAACATGTCGTAATTTTTTTTAAGGCGAGCCAAAACCAGAGAAAGTTCAGCTAGCAGAAGCTCACGCGAACGAGGCTAGTTACATTTATATAACAACAAACATCAACTATAACCAGAAACGTGCTACAAATATCCATAAATAAACAACACAAGCCTAGATATTCCTGCTATTCAGTGTAATATGAGCAGATGTTCGTATAAAGGTGCAGGACTGTGATATTAGCAGCAGCTAAACACACATGGGCTTTTGTCTCAGTCACACACACTAGCATCTCACATAGAGCGCCTGTCCACAACACGGATATGATTCAGGCTGGGTGCGATGTTTATTTCTATTTATATATGTGCTGCTGCTATAGACGGTTTCGGAGGACAGTAGATAAGTCGTTTTGATGCTCACCTTTCCTTTCCATGCTGCACCGGCGGCTAAGTGCTCAGATTCACTCACATGTAACGGTCCGCGCATGCGCACGAAACTTGCCAAACAACAACTGAGCCGAACAACAGAAGTACAGTATCATCACACCCACATGTACACACGACCCGAGTCGCACATAGAGAAGCTGTCACAAGGTTTTGAGTCAAAAATCGAGTTAGGTTTGTTAGCTGTTGGGTAAACAAGGGACCATTTAAACCACACTAGTTCAGTAGCCTATGCATTCTACAACTAGCATATCAAATATATATTTTTCAACCTCCTGGGTGCCACTGTCCACATATGAGGACATTCTATTTTAGTGAATTTCTCTGACACCATACGTCACAGTTTTCAGGGATACCATTTGTTTTGAGGTTTCACCAGGACAACAACTTGGGGCCTGTACCATGATGGTAGTTTAACAAACTCAGGGTTACAGGATTAGTTTTGAGTTGACAAAACCAAACCAGTCTATTCAGGCTTTGTTGGTCCCATGATGCTGATCATCAGCTTTCTCTGTCAACTCAGGCTTTGATCCTGAGTTTAGGATTTTAGCTGTGACATCAGGGGTGAACAGCCAATCACACGCTGTGGATCAGTGAAACACTTCTCGCGAGAGAAGCAGCGAGATTCATTTCTCTCTTCTGCAGAATATTACATGATTGAAAAATATTAGGAATTTAAACAAATTTACACAGCAAGAAGAAAAGAGCTGTTTATAATAGAGTACAGCTTAAAGAAAAATCTATACGTCAATGCAAGTCAAAGTTATGAAGTTAGTTTAGTTGATATGTAGAGAGAATTGAACATTTAAGCTCACATGTAGTCATTTGTATAGCTTTATTTATTGATTTTAAATGACCTTATTTGTATGACCTTTATATAGGCTATTTATATTAATTTCAACTAATCTGTCTGTTAATGATTGATTAACTAAAATTATACATGTGTAATTGATTAAGGGTATAATAATTACATAAATGATATCTAAATCATTCAAAATTATTATTATTATAAATAAGCATTGTTAAAAGCCTGTCTTTGATAGCTATTTTGCTATGTAGTGACCTTTAATTTGGAGTAGAAACAGGGGGAGTGGCTTTATTGCATCAGAGGTGTGTTACTTTGCTCACAGCTGATTGGTCCAATTTCAGTTTGATCTCTTATCCAGAACATAACCTGCTCTGGAGCAGGTTAGACGTGGAGCATAAGTTACTATGGAGATGAACACTGCTAAAAGCCAAACCACTTTAATGGTACCTAAAACCCAGGATTAGCACAAACTAAGCTTAAACATATCTGGCTAGCCAGCTAAACCTGCTTCATGGTACAGGCCCCTGGTCTTTAAAAATGACTGAATGATCAAATGTAGCACTCTTGTGGAAATATGATAGGATTTTGTAATATCATTTAAATCTTTTCAAATTGTCAGTCAACATCTCAGAAAAAAATGTTATGGGGTTTCTAATCAAAATATGACTTCCTGTTACAAAACATTGATTTCATAGGACTACATGTCCTCTACCGGGACTTAAATCATGTTTATCAGGCATTCTGGGAGACACAACAAGTGAAAAGTGAAAGAAATTACATATCAATATTCCTATAGAATATTACATATTATTAACCAACCATTACTCCCCATTACTGCTCCATGAACACATTAATATGCAAATTAGAGACAGTGTATAGATGAATTGCATTGAATGGGAAAACCCATGTATCATGTATGGCTACTTTACTCACATTTGCATAAAGTAAAATGGTATATCAATTAATTCATTATATCTTTGATAACGTAGTTGAGAATCATCTTTAAACAAAGTTTGGTAAAAAAAAAAAAAAACTGAAACCTAAAAATGTATTGGTGAATGAAAATCCCGTTGGTTTTGCCTATACATGTCATTTCATGTCATTTTATTTTTTAGTCCTGCTAGTCTCATCACCTTATTTTACTTAATTATACTGGTTAAAAATGCCTTATAATTGCAATGGTTTGTGGTAATCTTCAATACATATTTATTATGTAACCGACCGCACTCCACACATTGTACTATAAGAAATTACCACTTGGGGGCAGTGTTTTCAAAATATAGTTTGCACTGATGCAACTCTACATAATTCCTCTTTAAAGGCACAAGAAGTAAGATTTTTGGATTAAAATATCCAACAACCACTAGAACAGTGTGATATATTTTGTTGACTTCAGTACTTGCATTCTCCCAAATGTTTCCAAGAATGTTTAAATCCAAAGAAATAAGCAATTTAAACCAGGACACAGACAGTGTTTGCGTGTTGTCCATCAATGACATCATACCCGAGTTACCCTCTTTTTCTGGTTTTATTTTTAAGAAACCATTGAAACACCAAAGAAGCTTTAATATATTATGTTTTATTAGTCAGGGGAGCGGTTTGGAACGGTTTGGACACATTCATCGACAGAAAACTAATAATTGTTATATACACTCACCAAAAGGATTATTAGGTACACCTGTTAAATTTCTCATTAATGCAATTATCTAATCAACCAATCACATGGCAGTTGCTTCAATGCATTTAGGGGTGTGGTCCTGGTCAAGACAATCTCCTGAACTCCAAACTGAATGTCAGAATGGGAAAGAAAGGTGATTTAAGCAATTTTGAGCGTGGCATGGTTGTTGGTGCCAGACGGGCCGGTCTGAGTATTTCACAATCTGCTCAGTTACTGGGATTTTCACGCAAAACCATTTCTAGGGTTTACAAAGAATGGTGTGAAAAGGGAAAAACATCCAGTGTGCGGCAGTCCTGTGGGTGAAAATGCCTTGTTGATGCTAGAGGTCAGAGGAGAATGGGCCGACTGATTCAAGCTGATAGAAGAGCAACTTTGACTGAAATAACCACTTGTTACAACCGAGGTATGCAGCAAAGCATTTGTGAAGCCACAACACGCACAACCTTGAGGCGTATGGGCTACAACAGCAGAAGACCCCACCGGGTACCACTCATCTACACTACAAATAGGAAAAAGAGGCTACAATTTGCACAAGCTCACCAAAATTGGACAGTTGAAGACTGGAAAAATGTTGTTTCAAGGTCTGATGAGTCTCTATTTCTGTTGAGACATTCAGATGGTAGAGTCAGAATTTGGCGTAAACAGAATGAGAACATGGATCCATCATGCCTTGTTACCACTGTGCAGGCTGGTGGTGGGGGTGTAATGGTGTGGGGGATGCTTTCTTGGCACACTTTAGGCCCCTTAGTGCCAATTGGGCACCGTTTAAATGCCACGGCCTACCTGAGCATTGTTTCTGACCATGTCCATCCCTTTATGACCACCATGTACCCCTCCTCTGATGGCTACTTCCAGCAGGATAATGCACCATGTCACAAAGCTCGAATCATTTCAAATTGGTTTTTTGAACATGACAATGAGTTCACTGTTCTAAAATGGCCCCCACAGTCACCAGATCTCAACCCAATAGAGCATCTTTGGGATGTGGTGGAACGGGAGCTTCGTGCCCTGGATGTGCATCCCACAAATCTCCATCAACTGCAAGATGCTATCCTATCAATATGGGCCAACATTTCTAAAGAATGCTTTCAGCACCTTGTTGAATCAATGCCATGTAGAATTAAGGCAGTTCTGAAGGCGAAAGGGGGTCAAACACAGTATTAGTATGGTGTTCCTAATAATCCTTTAAGTGAGTGTAGCTCAACAGTCTAATTGTAATCTTGATTTACTGCATGTACCATGTTTTACCATGCCTAATATCGATCTAGCTCACTGCAGTGTGAACAATTTTCTCATAGAAGCTGCCAAGTGAAAGCACAGAGTAGCATTATAACAACTTTCAACACACTCAAATGTGTTTATTATGATAAAACAGCGCTGCGTTACCTCACATACGCATAAAAGCGCCACGAAATCAAGGCGTTAAGCAACGCGTTTTGAATAAGCGACCTCTAGTGGCGAAAAATGACATTGTGGCTTTAAAATGTTGATTAAATATTGTTTTAACGCTAACTCAACGTTAAGTGCAAAAGAAATACCAAAGAATGAGTGTTGTGAAAAATAATTGCCTTTATTTCTGTATAGCAGTGGTTGTTCACAGACCACATAACTGATGGGTGACTGGTTAAATGCATAAAAAAGTGATACAAGGATCTCTTTTCTACGTAAAACGGTTCCATGCGACAAAATGAAACATTTTGCTGCTCGATGCACCACTGATTGACACGTTTAGTGATTCTCCACTCTTCAGAAAACACACGCCCCTCACATATAACAATACATGCTCAACACAGGAAATATTGCTGAATAAAATTAAGTGATAATATACAGTGAAAAAAAAAACACCATCAAAATAATCTTAAACTGATACAATAAGTTAGATGCCGGCTGCGCTTGAGAAAACACATTCCTGATGACGGTCTTCTAGTCTGGGCTGTTAAAATCAATGGAATAGCAGAGTAATGGCTCAGGTTCTTTCGTTTTTGCAAACATGAACTTCCAGGCTGTATGTCTTTCCCAGGGCAAGCAATAATAAAGGGGGATTATTTTACTGTGGGCCATAATGTAACAGTCTCTGTTCTGTTGACATACACTTACTGTTAAAAACCTTATCCCCTTTTTACACCCATTTCTCTTAATTTACATAAATAATAAATGAATGAAAATGCAGGGGAGAGAAAATACGCTTTAGTCTAGCTCGAGGATCAGCTGCCCAACATGGAGTTAACTCTGGGGGAAAATCAGGCAGATAAAAAGGATGCATCGCACAAAACCAGTCAAAAACATGTCCAAATCACAATTAACCCAAAAATAAAATAAAATGCATTTTTTATATATAAAAAGGAAGCATATCTATAAAACCTTTCGCATTTTGACATGACCTTCGTGTTCTCAATGCCGAGTCTCATTACTGCAACACAGCATTACAGGAATTTTTCATTTTCAATGTAAATCTGAATTAAATAAAAAGTATTAATCGCAAATATTAGCATGATGGATAAAATAATGTACCATTGAAATAATAAATCTTTTTTTTTTTTCACCGCACTACAGCAATGAGATTTTTTGCATTACGGTAATGAGCAGGGGTGGTCGCAGGGTAAAATGAATGTATCATTAATATATATATTAATAATAATAACATAATAATTGGTTCTCAAAATAGCCTTTGTTTTCTTATATTGAACTGGTTTTGGGTTGATATGCTCTAAAGAGGATTCATGAGATTTGCCCACAACATCTTAAATGTAAAAAAAAGTGAGAATTGTACTCTCTCACTTTCGTACTGAGCACCAGATATGTGTAAAATATTTCGCAATATACATTCCGGAACAAGCATGTCTGCATGTATTGATATTTTATTACTGTTCCTGTCATGTGTTATTGATGCAGTTGGCAGAAGAACACTGCGTCCGTTTACATTCTACACACAGCACTAAATAGTCATTACATTCTCTTTAGGTGTTCGGATTCACTCGTTAATTCGTTCATTTGCTATTTATAATGCAGCTCACATTCTGTGATGTGTGCTTTGCTGCAAATACTAAATAAAACTGTTGGTGCACATTCTTTTCATTTATATACAGCTGTGCCATTTTATTTACATATCTAAAACTTAGTATTCTGACAGTACGGAGTTTTCCTGGCCTTTATTTATTGTATAGGCTGCAAGCGGAGTTTGGAGGTAAACGGTTTACTTCCCCACAGAAAGAATATTAAATTTAAAAGTTGAAACGCTGATATGAATTTGATATAAGGTTTCTTTTTATGAGAATGCACATTTTTCTCTAATTTCAAGTGTTCTGCCCAAAAAGCAGTTCATTTTACTGGGGCACAGGGTACAAAACATTACATTCTCTGTGTCCTTTTGGAAAGTTTGCATGTTTTTTTCCCCTGTTATTTGGACTGAGTGTGTATGAAGGCATGGATAAGAACACGGAGAAGCCAGCACTTGATGATGGCAGGCACTTGAATGTCGTTTTCCTGTACGGTTGAAGCTCCGACCGGCCTTTGCGATTCTCCTCACGACTCCATCTCGTCTCCGTCGAACATGGGAGGCTCGAAACTGACCACCTCCTCGTACGTGAGCCCTGCGGACAAAGACAAAGACTGTCGAAAGTGCTAGCAACAAGTGCGATCATTACATCACAGAGAGGTCAGTCAATAAAACGACATCTCTCCGAGATATCTAATGCGCAGGCTTACGTTTCCACTCCTCGATCTCTAGCTCACGGCTCTCAAAGCTCTGGTCGTACGGCTCTGCCTCGGGCTCGTCATCTGGGTCATGATACTGGGCGAAGTACGGGTGCGCGAGAGCCTGTGACGCAGTGATCCGTTTATCCGTGTCCAGAACCAGCATCTTCTCCAGGAGGTCCACAGCTGAAACGAAGTACGACAAGGTCTCAAATATAGGGTTGGGTACCGAAACCCGGTGCCAATATGCAAAAAACACACACTGATTTCTATGGAAGCGGCAATAACAATCCTTTCAGACGGTTATAATTTTGACTACGCGTTTTATTCACATCAGATACACATGCACCCATCGCGCATTGTAGATAAACACACATTCAATCACATATATTTGAAAATCAGAATATCAGATAGTTTGTGAAATAGTTTGTGAATATTTTCAATAAGAAATAAATAAATAAACCCGATACAGCTGTCATACAGCACTATTGTGGCTGCTGTGTGTCATGTGAGAAGCATGACTAAAATATTTGGGGGGTAAAATATGTGTTATTTTGGCAGGGCTGCCTGCTAAAATTCGCATTCCTGGGTCTGTATATCCCATAATTGGGGTCGTTTCAACCCGCCGACTTGGCAACACAGTGCAGTTGAGTTCTGTTGACATTTGACAACTAACGTTATGCGTCGCTCCGTTGCTCTGATTGGTTGTAGGTCTATCCAATTGAGGTCTTTCCTGGTTCGGTTGAAACACGCCCCATAATCACAGCCCAACGGAGCAGTGTCAGACTCAAATTCTGACTAGAATTGAGTATGACGACGTCAGGCTAACTATAACTGTTATTCAGTGTTAAATTAGGCCTCTTGTAGTTGGGTTAGGTGGCTTAGGTTTTACTGTGAATTTGTTAAAGGGGGGGTGAAATGCTGTTTCATGCATAGAGAGCTTTTTACACTGTTAAAGACTTGGATTGCCATGCTAAACATGGACAAAGTAAAAAAAAAAAAAGTTGGACGTTTGATGGAGTATTTCTGTGCCAAATATACTCCTTCCGGTTTCTCATAAGTTTCGGAACGTTTTTTTCGAGTATGGGTATATGTGGCGTCAGATGGGGCGGAATGTCCTTGTACGGGCTCTTCTCCCGGAAGGGCGCGCGCGCGACTACAGCGAGAGAGCAAGCCGGCTGCGCTGCAGTCACAGGACTTCACGGAATCAACAATGTCACCAAAGAAGTGTGTTTTCAGATGGCAAGACAACCCTGTACAGCTTCCCAAAGAACCCAGCGTTAATGGGACAGTGGATGGAGTTTGTTTTTACGGAGCAGCAACGAAGTTGTGCAAGTGTTTGTTTGTTCCCTGAATTTTGGCGACGATGGTTTATAAACAATGTACAGTTCAACTCCGGATTTGTAGCTCGCCTAATGCTGAAAGATGGAGCAATCCCAGCGATTAAGGTTCAGGGTCGTGTGTTGGTAGCAGGCAGTGAATAAAACTGCTTCAAATGTCTATGTTTTGTTTGCTATCGATTCAATTGTTTTTCTATGTAAACATGCATAGCTCAACGCAATAGCTGCGCGCTCGTCATTCTTTAGCTCCGCCTGAACGATACGCCCCCAGCCGCTCGGCTTTTTTCGGAAAGACTCGGTACAGCGTATCTTTCTATTATAAATATAATAAAACTAAAGACTTTTCTGAGATATGAAAGATGCAGTACTACTCTACAGGTACTCAAGATTGACATGAGATTGACTGAAAATGAGTGTTTCACCCCCCTTTAAGTAAATTGTGTTTTGTATTTATTTATATTTAAGTATCCTTTAAACTTTTAATAAATGGTTAAATTTAAATAATTTAAAAAAATCAATAAAAATCCATTATTTAATGTCATCCACCTCGTTTTGTGGCTCTTTTTTTATGTATCGGTTCAGGCACCGGTACTGAATTAAAAGTATCGGTTTGGCACCGGTATCGTAAAAAACCCAACCGATACCCAACCCTACTCAAATAGCAGCATTTATAAATCACAGAAGGGTTGATGATTGCGCAACATATTTTCGTGGAAACTGATACATTTTTGTAGAATTTTGTGAGTACAAATGGACAGCATTTATTTGAAACCTATTGTACCATTATAAATGTCTTTACAGTCAGATTTGACTTTATTTTTTATATTTTTTAATAGTGACAAATTGGGTTGTCAATAGAATAAAATAAATGTGATTAATTACATTACACATACTTAGGGCACTATTTTAATGATCTGAGCGCATGGTCTGGAGCGCATGGCGCAGGTGCACTAAGGGTGTGTCCGAATCCACTTTTGCTAGTTTAACGATCAGGTGCATGGTCCAAAAGGGTTGCCCCTATTCTCTTGAGTCATGATGAGATGAGTCATGGGTGTTATTTGGGCATAACGTGCAATAAACCAATCAGAGTCTCATCTACCAGTCCCTTTAAAAGCCAGTTGCGCTCCCGCCAGGGCGGATTCGCTATTTACATGGCAGAATTTGCGAGCGGAAAGACTGAACGGTTCTCTAGCGAGGAATCCTTTGTTTGTGTGCTGCTGCGCTTCCATGTGTGTGTAATAAGCAGAGTGTATGCGTGTTGTGGACCCGTCTATAGGCACATATTGCTAACCCTTTAAATAACACAAAAATACTGAGTTTTCAGTTCCTCAAAATAGCAACGCGCCAACAATGCGCCTGAACACACCTGGTTTTCAGACCAGCACGCCCATGGGTGTGAGTGCATTTGCTATTTAAACAATGTGGAGCTGGATGTGAAAAGGATCACTACGTTGGGCTGAAACTAGCAAAAAAAAAATGGCGTTGCATTGCGCCGGGTGTACGATAGGGCCCTTAATCTCTTAACTTCACACGTTAAATTTGACAGCCTTAAAAATACATTTCATACATGTTCCAGGGATCCCCCAGCACCCACTTTGACCACTATCACTCGGCACTCAAGTCTGAACGATGTCTGGATATCTCCCGAATGAGTTTCAGTGTTTTCATCAGGCCATAGGTTGTATAAAAAGGCAGAATTGTTACCTAATGGATTTGCACCAATGAACACATCTGCAAAGTTCCTTTTGGGCATGTAAGGAAGAGAATTGATGTAGTTCCTCGCCTGTTGACAAAAAATTATATTAAAAGGATTAAACAATCATTTTAGGAGTCAAAAACAAACAAAGATGGCTAAGAAAAAAGCATGACAACACAGAGTGTATATAGTTAGATAGGTAGATATATATATTAGTTTACTTCATAACTACAATAGAACTGGAACCGTTCTTTATTTCCTTAAATCCCTTTTAATCCTTTAAATAAACCAATAACCCCTAAATAAAATAAAATAAAAAAAACCTTCCCCACGCAAAAAAAAAAAATGTCATGGTTACGGCCTTGAAGCCACACTAAAATAAATGTCATTGATATTTATATCTAATGCAAACGACAGTCAGATTTTTTTGTTAAGTGTGTCTGAATACTTTTTCTGTTCTTCTATAAACCAGAGGCCATAAACACAATATTTCCGTTGAAATCTCGATCAGGACCTGGTGTTTTCCAGTGGACCTCAGACAATACAGACCAGCGCTACAGCATGTTAAACAAACACTGTGTCTATTGTTTACTACATGGAACATTCGACATTGTATGTTAGAGCTTAAGCCGTCTAAAACTCACAGCATGCCTGGGTTTAAAATGAGTGGCGGCATTCGCCTAAACACTCAGTACTGTGGGCAGAAATTAGGTATTTACGAACGGTTAGGTATAAAACGAAAAGCAGGTAGTAGTTGGGAAAAGGGGGAGGCTGGGAGTGGTTTGGAAAATTAAAAATGACCCAGGGCAAATAGAAAAGAGTCACATGGGGGAAACTTAGTCACTCATTCCAGAGCGGTCGGGTCTGGAGGATTTTCTTGCTTTATTCAATGGGCAGCCGTGGACGGGTTCGGAGGGGGTCCGTGCTCTCACCTCGTGGCTCGGCATCCTGCTTATTAGAGAGGCCGGCGGGGTTCCCGTCAGTCGCATTATCTGCTGAAGCTGGTTTATATCTTGGGGAACCCAGGTCAAGGGGTGTACGGGCAAAATACACTCACACATATGAGTGGAAAAACAGGATAACAATGCAGCTGCTGCGATCTTTGGTTGCTTTACGTTGCAGCTTCATGACAAGATCATTTGAGAGGGCAAAAACAAGACAGGAAGTAGAGGAGGGGGAAACAGATTAGATCCACACTGCAAAAATTATCTTACTTAATATTTTTCTCTTTTTTTCCAATACAAATATCTAAACATTCTTAAAACAAGATACCTTTACTTGAACAGCAAAATGACAGTCACCATGAAAAATCTAAATTCAAGTTTTAATTAGTTAGTATGAATATGTTAGCCTTAAAGGAACACGCCGACTTTTTGGGACTTTAGCTTATTCACCGTATCGCCAAGAGTTATATAAGTCCAGTCTTTGTGCTAAGCTAGGCTAGCGGTGGGTGCGTCAAACAGAGTTATGGCACGCACGGAGATGAGAATTGTATGTATGGACTTATCTAACTCTGGGGGATACGGTGAATAAGCTAAAGTCCCAAAAAGTGGGTGTTCCGGCGTGTTCCTTTAAGCCCAATTTATACTTCTGCGTCAAGTGTACGCCGTTGCTAAATCGTAGGTTGTGTATTGCACGCATAGCCTCCGATGTACCCTGACGTGCACCTCTCCAAAAATTTAATAACGCGTCACAAGCGCTGTGATTGGTCTGCCAGAACCCCTCCCTCAGGTCAATAAATAAATAAAAAAATCTACAATAGGAGTGTGTGTGTGTATGTCCAGAAATGTGATGACTGTTTCATCCTTACATCTGCTATATAACAGTATTTTGTAGTCCAGAGATTGTTTATGAATAAATACATAGATCCGCTGTGAGTGTGTGTGAGCTCTTGATGGTCTAGTGGTGAAAGTTTTGTTAAGCATGCCAGAGGTTATGGGTTCTAATCCACCATTGTATAGTTTATTTATTAATTTATTTTTTCATTAAAACCAAAGATGTTAATCAGTGATTGTATATCAAGAACAGGGACACATTTGTCTGCATTTAATTTTGTGATTCCAACCGAACTAATAAAGTCTCCGCAACAGCAATCGATTGAAGCGCTTGTCTGTGCACGAGCCACCGTTACTGAAAACAGCGCCACGAGCACTCTGCATGATTTCAAAAATGCATTCCAGCGCCAGATCACCTCTTATTTAACTCTACTAATCAACGAGAGATGCTTCATTTGTATTAGATACAACAACTCAAGCTGCAAGAAATGTCGCTATCTATTTGCCGCCATCACTGCTGCTGCTACTCCGACAATATACACAACAAGCTGCTTCTTCTTCAGCTTTTACCTTGATACTGTGGGTTGCCTGTGGACACTGCCTCCTAGCGGTCTGCATGTGTAATTGCACATTGACGCGGACAACAACGCAGAAGTATAAACACAATATAGGGGATAGGGAACGATTCAGACAATGTAAATAATAAATATTAGGGAATATGAGGAAACTGCAGCTTTACCGAACTCGACGGCTCTGGCTGAGTTGTGATATAAACTAAACGCTATTGGCCCTTTTAAAAGGGGAGGAGCTGTTCGATATGTCCCACCCTGTCTTCCTGTTTCACTGGAAATTATGTCAACACATTGAATAATGCTGCGCGTTTCAAGGCACTTCAGTGGGCCTTTAATTTTTTATCAAATATTGCAGTATTCATTATAAATGATTTATACATGCATGTCATTATTTTTATCATGTGCCTCGTAATCTTTAATCAGAATAACTTCCCCTCCGTCTTGCAGCGACATCTCTTCTTTCCTCTGATGTGTTTACTGGTGCGAGGGCAGGGCAACCTGTCACTCACATGAGATCCACCAACCAATTCCCCATGGATAAAAATCAAATCCCGCCCTACATTTGTTTTTGTTTAGGAGAAGCCATTTCACTAGGATATAAATGTGCTTAAAACTATTTCTGCCAACAGGATCGGAAGAATAAACCTAATTTGAAGGGAAAACAAAAAAAAATGTTGGGCCCCATTGGCAGATTTTTTTCTTGTTTTAAAGGCCCACTGAAGTGCATTGAAACATGCAACGTTATTCAATGTGTTGACGTAATTTCCACTAAAACAGGAAGACAGGGCGGGTCATATTGAGAAGCTCCTCCCCCTTTTAAAAACAGCCAAGTGTTTCATTTATATCACAGCTCGGCCTGAGCCGTTGAGCTTGTTAAAGACACATTTGACAGCCACAGTCTAATCGTTTCCCCTTTAAGATTTAATATGAAACCGTTCCTAAAGTAAAACAGTGAACATCGTAACGCTGAGGATGTGTAGTTTGAAAAGTGTGTAATTTATGTTGGTTCATGGTTCTACTCGTCAGTGAAGTTTCTAATGCAGAGTCGGTCTAAAATGTCTCCTCCATAGCGCTTTAAAATACAGCATTCTGTGTAGAATTCAAACGGACTTGATCATATGATTCGCTCTGTGCTATCGTGTCTAACTGTGGCGGTTCTCGTGAAACCAGACTTCATTCGCCACAATGGAAAGCATATTTACATTGTCTGAATTATTCCCTATACAGTGCACTATGTGCAATTCACCATGTAGAAAATAGTAAATGTGTTAACAAGTGACTAATTTCAGCTCCAGTGTCTATTTAAATGTAGGGGGCGGAGCTTCAGATTCTAGAGAGCATTTGTTTGGACAGAAAATCTGATGAGAAGTTGAAGTGCAGAGTGATGTCATCAAAATCACTGATCCATATAGGCGGAAGAGAGAGACGTTTTGAATACTTACATCTTTTAAATGTGAATTGTGTCATTGTTTTTGAGCCCATTAGCTTATAGATTACAGCTAACATATTGATACAAAAAGCCAAAAATGTCACAATTACTTAATTTATACATTTTTCAGAAAACAATACCTAAATACCTAAAGTCATTTTGCTTCTCAAGTAAATGTATCATGATGATTAAAGAATGTTTAGATATTTGTACTGGAAGACAAGGCAAAAATACAGAGCAAGACATTTTTTGCAGTGCATGCACCCCATGTTAATCAATCCAGGGTTAAGAAAGACACAACAGGAAGTGCAGGACGCAGGAGAGCGAGAATTGAGAAAGCCATTCGTACACATTCGTAATCATGGGTTGATTGTGCAAATTCATCTGCCAGCTGTCTGCCTACTACTGACTATTTTAAGGTGATTGCATAACAGTTCAAGCCAGTGAAAAAGAAAGGGGGGGAAACGATGCCACATGCATGAAGGGTGATCGGGGTGACTGGAGCAAGCAGAACAGATCGCCAGGCGGTGATTACGACACAGAGGGAGTCAAACTCAGGCAGAACAGAAAAACTCACAGACTCCGAAGAGACTTTCATCAAGAACTCTGGCCCTGGGGTTCCGACGAGCATCATGATAAGCTTCAACTGATCAATATCTTTAAGAGCAAAATAAAGGAAAATGCAGGGAATGGGGTGACTATGAAAGCAGGGACTGGAGGGGAAAAAACAATAACAAAAGGGTAAAAACAGCACAGGAAAATGGGATAAAAGGAAGAAATAAAACTGAGCCATGATTGGTTCAAAGCCAACATGCATTCTGCAATAATTATGTATGGAGCTTATAAGACTTCTCGGGTTCTTCAATTGTTCCTCAATTGTTTCATTGAGAAAGTTAGCATAGCAGAACTAAGCTAGCACACTTACCTGACTGAATTACAGTGTTGGGGGGGGGGGTAACACATTACAAGTAATGCAAGTTACGTAATCAGATTACTTTTTTTCAAGTAACTAGTAAAGCAATGCATTACTTTTACATTTACAACCCAATATAGGAGTTACTTTGTCAAATAAGTAACACAAGTTACTTTGTTTTCCAATTTACAGACTCAAAATCAGATCCAGTATTCCTCAAAATAAAAACAGTCAAATGCAAATTCAGAATATTACGCAAACCTGCAATTAAATATGTTAAATAGCACAAATATACTTGATGTATTTAATCTCACTTTATTAACCAATGTCTTTGCTGTTGACCCAATTCAACCATACGGATAACCAAAAGTGACTTTAGTTCAACATCATATTATATTTGTTTCTTTTTTTTGTTTTTATTGCTGAAGAAAGAGTGTTGAACTTTCTTCTCCTGCGATCCAGAATGGCAGCACTGCTGAAAGGTTTGTTTGAGTTGTACACATTTGCATTTTCTTCAGCCTGAAGCCTATTCATTTCACTTTGGTGTCAAAGGGACTTTACATTTGCCAAGAATAGAGATTTAGCTTTTTTGTTATTAAAAAAACATACAAGCAAGCCCAGCTCAGGTAAGAAGTAACGAAAGAGTAACGTAACATTACTTTCCATAAAAAGTAACTAACGCAATTAGTTACTTTTTTAGGCAGTAAGGCAATATTGTAATGCATTACTTTTAAAATGTAACTTTCCCCAACACTGCTGAATTACACTTGCATGAAGCAGCACACAAAATATGAGTTAATGCAACAGCATGCCAGGCTTTATGCTTTGCGATGGGATGCCATGACCCTGAATGTACAACAAAATCAAAGCAGGCTTAAGCGCCATATTCACTCTAAAAAAATAATGTGTTGACTCAACAAAATAAATAAACAGTTTGCATCAATTTTTTTGGAGTTATGACAACTTTGAGTGAATTTACATTCAACCAACAAGATGCATTGAATTAGAGGAACTTAATTTGTAGCATAAACACACATTTTTAAGTTGATTACTCTATTTCAGTTCAAATCAACAGCTATCATAGCACATACTAACATAACTTATTTGACATGTATATTTAATGAAAAAGTAAGATATTACTTGTCACTGCGCAGTCGTTGCTTGTAGAGTCAATGTAGTGTTTACCTTCATGTACCTAAACTGTAAACCCTAATGCTCAAAATAATTAATTGGTTTGAGTAGAGCCAACTCAAATTAAACAAACTAGTTCAATCAAATTAACTTTTATGAGTATTTAGAACTTTCTTTTTCTTTTAAGTTCACAAAACTGACACATTTTAAGTAATCTGAACTGTTTCACTGTTTATGAACTTGTTTATTTTAATTTAGACTGACTTAAATTTAACCGAAACTGGGCTGGGATCTCTATTTCCCAGCATGCTTTGCCATGACACTCAAAAGGGACAGTAAATGGCCAAATTAAGTGTTACATAATTTTTTTTGTGGGAGATTTAGATTTTCCATCATGGTGACGAGTGGAGCATAAGCTTAATTTGAGAACAGACATTTGTTAAATGTATTATATTGCTGTCCTCATTCAGCAAGTGCTATGCTAATGCTATCAAAGCATTGTGTTACCAATTAGCAAGGTGGCATTTATTGAATTAGCTAGATAAAGCTAGTCAAATTTCCACTACTAAAATTTTGACATTACATGATAGTTTTAAGCATTTCGAAAATCAGAGCAATTAAAATGTATGATTACAAAATAAAAATCTGCAAGTTCAGCTTACTTAAACTTTAATTGTCTTAACTTAAACAATTTTTTGAGTTTTGCCAACTTATTCGGGTTTACAGTGTACTCTTCAGCACAACGGTAACCACAAAAACGTCAACATTACCGAAACTCAAACATAACAGCATTAAACACTAACAGGTCTTTCCCTTCACTAAAAACAAATAAATTAACACTTAAACATTTATTCTCCTTATCCCATCCAATACAAAGCATGCTGGGAATTAGATATCCACTGCCTAATTTCCGCAGTTTTCAAGACAATTTCATTAAGTTACTATAACCTCATTTAAAAATATATATATATTTTAAGCAGAAATTTGAGTTTAAATTACAGACGATATTAAGTTCATCAACATTATTATGTCAACAGAACTCTACAAAATAATGTTTGCAAATTAAAAGGTTTAATTAAAACATTAAATTAGAATTTTTAACTTGCTTTTATTTAAGTTGTGGTAACAGGTCCCCTGAATTACATTTTAGAGTGTTCTACTTAACAGTGGTGGACAGTATTTTTACTTTGTTACTGTACTTGCGTAATTTTCAAGTATCTGTACTTTATCAGATTATTATTCACTACATTCCAAAGCATAATATCATACTTTTTACTCCACTCCATTTCATAAAAACATGTCGTTCCTCATTATTTTGAACTTTAGAAATCCTCACCCGCTTAGAGACAACAGTGGTGTCCGTAAACAAACGGATTCTTTTGAATTAACCAAAATCAGTTTGCAAATCACACTGGGCGATTTATTCAAGAATTGGACCGATCCGATTGCATCTGTTCTCGGGTAAACAACTCACTGATTCTAATGATCCGGTCAATGCGAGTCTCTAGTTAAGGATTCGCTGATTTCACAAGTAGTTACCACTGCTAGTTAAGCCTTTATTCTGAAAAAGACAGAACATGTTTTTGCATTTTACCAAGCTGCTTTTCCATTGTTTTTCCACGCAAACTTTCACTACCGCTTCACATCTTTCTCACACGACACGGCGCACTAAAAATTTGTTTGTTCAACTTCCTAAATACACCTTCTGGAATTTATAATATTTATAATATAATAAATTATTTATCTTTCATATCCTTACTAACAAACAAGAGCTTGATAGTTCTTAAGATGTCATTAAGTTTTTTTCTTATGTTTTTAAAAGTCTCTTCTGCTCAGCAAGGCTACATTTATTTGATCAAATATAGTAAAAAAGTAATACTGTGAATTATTATTACAATTTAAAATAACTGCTTTCTATTTTAATATATTATAAAACGTAATATATTCCTGTGATCAAAGCTGATTTTTCAGCATCATTACTCCAGTCTTCAGTGTCACATGATCCTTCAGAAATCATTCTAATATGATGATTTTTTCAGGGATCTTTGATGAATAAAAATGTCAAAAGGACAGCATTTATTTGAGATAAAACTAAATTTGTAACATTATAAATGTCTTTACTGTCATAAAAAGTGGCTTGTGGCATGAAATCCCTTTCCAGAACATTTTCGTTCACTGTTCCTTGTTGTTGGAACGATCTCCCCACCTCCATCCGGAATGCAGAATCACTGACAACACTCAAAAGACAGCTGAAAACTCATCTCTTCTGTAAGCACTTAACCTCATCTTAAAAAAATAAATAAAAAATTCCTCTATTCCCTCCCTATTCTAGCTTATGCTACTCTAAGCAATGTCCAAAACCTAGTATTTCAGGTACTTTTTGTGATTTTTTGCCTCTATATATATTAGACCAGGTGTGTCCAATCCTGCTCCTGGAGGACCACTGTCCTGCAGAGTTTAGCTCCAACCCCAATTAAACACACCTGAACCAGCTAATCAAAGTCTTATTCCGCATATTAGAAACTTCCAGATAGGTGTTGAGGCAAGTAAGAGCTAAATTCTGCAGGACAGTGGCCCTCCAGGACCGACTTTGGACACCCCTGTATTAGACATTACAGACATTTGGCAGCTGCCTAATTCAGATTTCTAGAAACCAGAATATTCTCTTATTTTGGTTTTGGTTAATGTGTTTAGATGAATCTTACAACATCTGAATATTCTTATATTATCAAAACATGGTAATTAACATGATTTGAATAGGACTAAATTCTGATTAATATAGGAATATTCTTATGCATATAAACGCAGTCACTGAAAGCATGCAAATATGCGTAATTGAGTGTGACAAACGGGTGAGAGCTACAGTAAAGTGGGCTAGTTCTACACAAGTGTCCAGATCCAGACTGACTTCTACTCAAATCTGGTCCAGGTGGATGTTACTGAACAGCACAAACAATCATCAGGTAAGTGAAAAGCTGAGGAAGGTAGAGAGGTATCATCGTTTGAAGACTAAAAAGTGTTTGCAAGCAAGATGATGACTGATCGGGGCAGGTCATTAATGCAGTCCGGTTAGAAACAAGCACAAATGCAGCAAGTCAACATGCAGCTCATGCGCGCAAGCTTTAGTGCTTTGGATATTAATCAACCCTCTACAATGTGAGTAAATCACTCGCATATGCAACCAAATTTCACGCTAGGTGACTAAAAAAACATTCTTGAATTAGCCCATGGCTAGTAAATTGTATGATTTCAGTTGCCTTTGATTGAGTTAGAGGCAAAGAATAAATTTAGCGGAGATATAATTCCATTGCCTGACACACAAGAGAACTAGCGCACTAGATATAAATGCAGGGCTCGACAATAAGGACTGCGATGACCAAGTGTTGACAGAACTGTCTGTCCCGATCGGGCCGGTGCTGCATCGCCATGAAAGTTTATCATTTGCACATGTTTTTAGCCTTTCCTATTTAAACATTCAAGAGCAAGAAGACGTAAAAGATAATTTGCGCGCATCTGACAGGACGCAAATACTGATTTGAGCTCATTCACATCTTGCGCTTGAATAGACAATTTCACACACGATTAAGCATACATAACCATTAGGGGTGTAAAGATACACCTATGCCACGGTTTGGTTCATATCACGGTTTTGGAACCACGGTTCGGTTCGGTTTGCTGTGGAGTCAGGGTTCATGGCAGGGCACCAGCAATAATATAGCTTTGTAATTTGTAATAATATAAGGCCCCACTTTATATTAGGTGGCCTTAACTACTATGTACTTACATAAAAAAAATAAGTACAATGTACTTACTGTGTTCAAATTGTATTGCAAAACACCTTTGCTGATATTGAGGTGGGATACGGGTAAAGTTAGGGACAGGTGTGGTGGTATGGGTCAGTTTAAGGGTAAGGTTAGATGTAAGGGAAGGGTCAACAGTGTAATTACAAATGTAACTACAGAAATGAATTACAGATGTAATTACATGCAGGTATTTTTCAAAATGTAAGTACAATATAAAAACATGTATGTACACAAAAAGTGTATCAAATGATTAATTAAAATGTTAGTACATAGTAGTTAAGGACACCTAATATAAAGTGGGTCCTAATATAATGTCCCACTTTAGCTTACTTAACAAACACATACATTGTATGAATATGACTTATACTGATGAATAAATAGGCCTATAAAGTTAAAGCTATTAAATAGCAGTTTTTGTTAATACTATAAAGTAGCCACCACACTCATTTAAAAATAAACAATATAACAAAGTGAAAATAAAGGGGCATTTTGTGGTTATGGAAACAACAGTTACTATTGTGAATACACAATACATCATGTACTGTTAATGGAACATGAAAAGTGCTCCTGATGATCAGAATGCACATCATAACTTCATGCACATTTTTTTGGTACTTTACTTTTATTTCATGACTTTGTAAATGACTTTTTGTGGCATAAGGTGAAGTGAGGCTGGGCTGGGGCAGCAGGGGGTAGGGCGCGATCGTTTTGGCATGAGAGTACCACGGTTCGAACCGTGGGTGGTGTATCGCGGTTCGGTTTGAATATCGTTACACCCCTAATAAGCATGGGATTAATCGCGATTAAAGATGTTAATCTATTGACAGCCCTAATATATATATGGAATCACACGGGGTGAGTAAATTAATGTTAATTTTATCCCTGCCCAAACTATTTCTGTAATATATCTACAGGAACACACTGTACATTTGTGACTGACACTCAAACACACACAAATTGAGTTTTAACTAATATTAATTTATGGCATTTTACACATCTAAACCCAAGTTGGATTGTTATGCACACACAAAAAGACAAATGCACACAGAAAGCAGATTTATCTGGCAACCGAATATTATTTTGGCAACCAAATAAATCTATTCTTTCGCAGACTTGCTTGGAATGCAGATCACACTTCCTTTCTTCAAAGGCCAAGACCCCATTTAATGTGGCCTGAATGTGTGAGTGTGTTTTTCAAAGGGGGTTTGATTCGACAACCTCGTGAAGTACAACAGAAGCAGCAACGCATTAAGATTCCCCATGCTGCGCTAGAATCTTTGTCCTTTAAGACTGAGCAAAGTTCATGTTTTTTGTCCACAGGACCATCAGGCAGTGTGACTCACTGGGAGGCTGCATGCCTGACACTATCTGAATCACTGCCTCTCTCTATGAATTACAACTGGCTGACACAAGTTGTTGCTTTTTTCACACTTACAGATAAGGGAGGGGGGGGGGGGGGGGCCTAGAGCAATACATGCCAAAAAATGTCACATTGCTAATGGGGTATTTCCAGAAAGAGAGATTTTGTGCAGGGGTTGAATGAAGGGGAAAGGATACGATCAGTGCCGGGAAACAGGGTCCGTCCTGTAAGGAGCTCAGCCATTATGCAGCCCACCGACCAGATGTCCACTAAAACACAAAACAAAAACCCTGTTCTCATTCGTGGAAACAAAATACATTCTGTTACAGACAACACAATATTAACTTTCTTAATATATGTCCCAAGTTTTATTGTTTAAGGCCCTATGTACAGCTGGTATTAAGATGTGTTTTAGTCGATCGGATCACAAGTAGACCTGATTTCTTTGAGGGGAGGGGTCTATGTTGTGTGGATAAATGTATAGGCTTTTTAGGATCGATCTAATGGACACAATTTACATGTGAATGTGCCCGGAGACGATGGAAAAACATATGGAGAGAATCACCTTTCGTTTCTGCTCTGACAGCCGCAAGATCACATCGAACGCTGAGTGTGTGTTAGAAATCAGGAATGGTGAGAATATTGTGCCGAAAAAGTTGAAATCCTGTCTGGCTAGTGCGCATCCCATAATGTTACACGTTATGTCAGTAGGCGGAGAGTAGACGGTCTTTTGTGGCTGTTCGATCACATGAGCGTTTACACTACGATGGAATCCGGTCAAATGCATTTTCGGCTACCTTTGGAAGTGGTCGTGTAAGTGGACGAGCTCAAAACATTTTAGACCCCATTTACACCTGTGTTTGGCGTTGTCCACTTGTAGAGCTGCACGATTCTGCATAAATTGAGAATCATGATATTTTTTGGTTTTAGATCACAATTCTCCCATGATTCTGAACAGCCAACTAAATGAAATAACATGTAAATTACTAGAGGTTCTGACAAAATATTAGTGCTGTAGCCTGTTTAAAAACGTTGAATTAATTTATATTAATATTTTTAAAAAAATGGTTTGAATGAATGATTCAATGACTCATTTATAAAGACTTCACTTGTTTCATTACTGGATGAATCTGCATTTTTGAGCAAATCTCTTTAATGAATGATTCGATGACAAATACATTTTTAACAATCATGTGTCGCCTCCTAGTGGCATAATCTAATTGATACAATCAATATTTGAAGCGCCATGTTGTTTTCAAAAGGGGATTTGCTATATTTTGATCATTATCTTAGACATCAGTGATTTTGTTAAAGGTTTAGTAGACAGTGTAGTGTGTAAATCGAGATCTCGTTCTTTTAACGATTAATCATGCAGTTCTATCCACTTGTGATCCGATTGACCAAGATGCATCTTAATACCAGTGTAAACAGGGCCTAAAATTCCTCAGTGCACGGTATTCTAATGAAAAAATGTGTGCTGAATCAGCTGCAATGCACATTAAATTTACTATTGATTATTAATACTTTCAATAATCAATAAATACAATTATAGTATTTAATCATATTTTTAATTCGCTTTTTTCATTTTAGGTTAAGTTGTAATCCTTTTAGTATGCACTTTTATTTTCAGTTTTACAGTTTACAGTTTTAAAGCATCATTTTAAAAAAATTCTGCAAAGTCATCAGAAAAGATTTTAGGTTTACGTTTATCATTGTAAAACATTTTTCTTTTAATTTTTAGCTTTATTTTAATGACTAAAAATGATTTTAATAGTTTTAGTTTACAATAGCAACACTGGAGGTAAGGAGTTCATTATTTTGCTTGTATTTTTACAGTTACCACAAATGTTATTTTAGGAAATATTTTAGGTTTTCATCCCAAACAAAAGCCATTAACCGAAACGTAAACACTGAACTAGTCAGAAAGAAGGAAACAAGGTGATATGCAACTATCAACAAACGTGGAAATACTTTACAACTGTGAAGAAATTTAATAAAGGTGCGTCAACTAAGAATTAAGGATTTAACCAATAAACAGGGCAAAAAACTGAAACAACATGGGATAAAATAAGCATTTTTTTATTTTTAAGCTAATTAAGGCCGTGTAGGAAGGTAAAGATTATATTGACCAATAACATTACCCACTTATGATATCAAATCCCATCTCATCACCATTATTTCCAGCTAAATATTCTGTTTAAGACAGAAATGATACATAACATGAAGAGTTGTGAATGTCGTTTCATGTTGTCTTCAGTTACAAAATGTAGTGAATTACATAAACACAAAAGCTTTTATATTCATCAATACTCAAGTGAGGATGCTGGGTAATCCTGACCTGTCATGTTGTAGTGCATCCAGTTGAGCATGATCTCTGGGGCACGGTACCATCGGGTGGCAACGTATCCCGTCATCTCATCGTCAGTCAGCCGGGCCAGACCAAAGTCCAAAATCTGTGCACAGATATCAGAAAGAGCATTAGTCATAAACTAGACTTATCATATTACCCTGTGCCTCTCAGTGTTTACCCGACTATAAACCCACTGTTGGTCAACAGAGGATAATAATAACAGATGTGACAGTGGAAAAAGCGTCAGATGATGAGGATGATGGAAGAGATCTTGGCAAACAGAGCACGCTCTCACCTTAAGTTCACAGTCTTCATTTACAGCCAAGTTACTGGGTTTAAGATCCTGTACGGTAGAAAAAGATGAGCAGGTAGATTGAATAAGTGAGAGTCACTTTGAATTTGCATGTTTTACTACACTTTCATGAACTAATGGAGCTAAATCAGGCCATGACAGAAAAAAAAAAATCTTTTATTATAAACCATAAAGTCATTTACACAAGCAGTGGTGCAGATGAAGCCCTAAAACAAATCTGTTTACCTCAGCAAACCAGCAATAAAACTCGCGCTCCGTACTAATGAGAAAAAAAACTCATATCCGTACAAAGAGCTATACGTTTGAATCATAATGGTTTAACATTCTCACTGCCTTTCCATATATATATACGCATTTTTCCTAATTTAGGCCATGTAGGATATATATATATATTTATTTTAATAATGCATTTAACGCTCCCCCCTAGACCTATGTAGTTCATCATACATAGGAACATGAAGCGGAGCAACAACTCACTTCTTCACTGTGTGTAATAAATTCAGAACATAAAAATCATCTGGTCCTTGGCAGGTCTTGAAATGAGGTAAATACAACCTCAGATGAACAACAAATGACATATCACACCGTGTCATTATTTATTTAACAAAAAAAATAAAGCCAAAAGGGAAAAGCCATGGGTGACAAACTAAGTACACCCTATGATTCAATTGCTTGAGTCACTTTTAGCAGCAATAAGTTGAAGGAATAATTTTCTGTATGAGTTTATCAGTCTCTCACATCGTTCTGGAGGAATTCTTCTTCATAACGTTGCTTCCGTTCATTGAGGTTTCATCCGTTTTTGCACAGCTCTCTTAATGTCCCGTTGCAACATTTCAGTCGGGTTGAGGTCTAGACTTCGACTGGGCCAGTGCAGCACCTTGACTCTTTTCTTTTTCAGCCGTTCTGTTGTAGATTGTCTGGTTGCATGACCCAATTTTGGACAAGCTTTAGCTGTCAGACAGATGGCCTCATATTTGACTCTAGAATACTTTGGTATACAGAAGAGTTCATGGTCGACTCAATGACTGTGAGGAGCCCAGGTCCTGTGGCTGTAAAACAAGCCCAAAATCATCCCCCCTCCACCAGCATGCTTGACTTTTGGTATGAGGTGTTTGTGCTGAAATGCTTTTTTGGTTTTCACCAACCGTGGCGCTGTGCATTATGGCCAAACATCTCCACTTTGGTCTCGTCTGTCCAAAGGACATCGTTCCAGAAGTCTTGAGGTTTGTTTAGATGCAACTTTGCAAACCTAAGCCGTGCTGCCATGTTCTTTTTAGAGAGAAGAAGCTTTCTCCTGGCAACCCTTCCAAACATGCCATACTCATCCCGTCTTTTTCTAATGGTAGTGTCATGAACTTTAACATTTAACATGTTAACTGAGGCCTGTAGAGTCTGAGGTGTAGCTCTTGGGTTGTTTGAGCATTTCACGGTCTGACCCTGGGGGTGAATTTGCTGGGACGTCCACTCCTGGGAAGATTGGCAACTGTCTTGAATGTCTTCCACTTGTGAATAATCTTCTTCTTCTTCAAATTGTTTGGAAATGGCCGTAAATGGACGTCGATGGCAGCAACATTTGCTTCTCTAAGATCATTGCTGATGTCTTTCCTCCTTGGCCTTGTGTTAACACACACCTGAATGCTCCAGACCAGCAAACTGCCAGAACTGCTGCTTTTATAGAGGTGAAAGACATTTCATTAGCATCGCCTGACCGTTACTAACCCTCTTAATTCCTGTTAACAGTAAGGGTGTGCTCAGTTTGTCACCCATGGCTTTTCCATTTTGGCCTAGTTTTATAATTTGTTGTTGTTCATCTGAGGTTGTACTTACCTAATTTTAAGACCTGCCAAGGACCAGATGATAACCAAAACCCTAGAATTCAATAGGGTGTCCTTTCTTTTTCACATGACTGTATATATTATATTATATTATATTTATTATATTATATTATATTATATTATATTATATTATATTATATTATATTATATTATATTATATTATATTATATTATATTATATTATTATATTATATTATATTATATTATACACACACACACACACACATGCATAAATAAATGGAGCTGTGGACAGAAAGTGTGGTCTACTCACTCTGTGGATGATGTCTGCTGAGTGAATGTACTGTGGGGAGAGAAGACAGATGAACTCACTTTAACCCAATACAGAGATCAATGAGATGCAATTGCTAAACGTCTGAGTGAAGCACACTTTACACCAACACATTATACAACAGAACAGTCTTTCATATACTAGAAGTATTATAAACCTAACACAATTATCTTTTAAAATAACTTTAGAGAGAGTGAATAGCAATTGTCCAGAAGGATGTTAAACAGCAGATTTCAAGGAGAACTTATAGACACAATGTACTGGAAGTAGAGACATATTTTGTTATGACATCTGAGTGAAACGGATTATTGAAAAGTAAACAAAACAAAAAAAACGTAGGGCAGGGACTTATGTTATGTCCATCGGCTGTTGATTGGATGGACGCACACTGGTCTGGATGTGAGTTTGTCAATTGTAAGAAAGGGATTAAATAAGACAAAAAGATTGGAGAAGTCCAGCAAACGTGACCAGAAGAAAGTCTGTCATTTCACCAAAAGATTGAGTTATGACATTTGATTAAGAAACAAATTCAAAAGAAACGCATACATAGATGAATTGTTCACAATAAGACCAATAAGCTGCATATAAAAAATAGATGGGGGGAATTTCCATTTCATGCTAGCTTTAATATTGATGAACTCTATTAGTGGTGTTAGTACTTCTCTGTTGATTACCAGATTAAAAAGTAAAAGTGAACAGCTTTCAGCTTTTGTAAGTGTATTACAGTAAACACCTTTTCTGGTCTTTTAGATAAACTGAAAGATCAGTCAAAATCATATGAGGAGGAAAATCTAAAATTACAATATGAGTGATATATACAGTACAGGTACTTTTGCTGAAAACTGAACACCTAAATGTTTTATTTATTACATAATCAAGTAATAATGTCTAGATTTCAATAATCAAGTGGCTTTTTTTTAAACATACTTTTGTACTCTTAACAATGAAAAGGTGAGTCTTGCATAAGTATAAGACTAGATATATAGACAAATGTGCTTGCAATTACTTTGACCTGTATATACTGTATATGTGTAAATATTAATTCATTCAAAATGTATTCAGATGCCTTCAACATTTTCTCACATTATCACAGTTTATTCACTATAGTTTAGAAAACGGTAATAAAATATGACTCAGAACTCAGAGTTAAACTGTGTCAGAACAAACTCCTCTTGTGTAATGGATTACAATCAACCGATCAGCTGTTAAATGTAAGTACACAATTAGATAATACCAATTTAGGTCAACCAATGACCAAGCAATGCTTCATTTTGCTCAGTCTGTTGTGTAAAAGGTCGCATTAACAATTAAAGAAAAAAACACTTCAGCAAAACATGGTCAGTTCAAAGTGACTGAATAATTTTGGTCCCAAATTTTTATACTCATCTAGGTGTATGAATAATTTTTGGTTTGCACTGTATAAGAATATTATGTGTGAAGTTGCAATGCTTAGTAACTGTAAACACGACGAATCAAAACAACATCAGTCCCATTAAAGGCTAGTCAATAAAGCGGTCTACACTGTGTCTGTCTGTAAACTATATATACCATGGATATACCACAGAATAAACAGTCCTACTCAACCGTTTGCCACGGGTGTTGTCAATAACCCAGAATATACATTTAAGCTCCTATTACAACCGTGGGCAGGGCCTAACCTTCAATCCTCGTAGAATCTGATAAATGAGGAACTGGACGTGATCGTCTGTCAGCTTCTGGCACTTGACAATATTGTTGAGGTCTGCTCCCATCAGGTGAGTCACCAGATACCTGTTAAACAAAGTCATCATGACACAGCAACTTCATGACATGACACTGAAGACTAAGGAGTGCACAATAATAGTTTTCTGTGATACAAATTGCGATATGAAAAGAGGAATTTTCACAAAATGACAACTTAATTAAAAATCTAATATTTATTTACTAATATTTTGAGGGCAAAATCCTTGTAGGACTGAACAATAAGGGGAAAAACGTTGAGTGTATATACTTGGGTTTGCTTTTTCCAAGAACCAACTCAAACCTCTTTCAGTAACCATTCAGTGAAAATAGTTTCCAATTGAGTTGAGATTTCGTAGGCCACATTCCTACTGCTTTTGCCCAATTCGTTTGATAATCATAGTACACCATATCACAATATCAATTTTATTTTGATGAATCATGCAGCCCTAGTTCAAATAAACCAGCTTTGTGAAGTGCACTAGAGTTGAAAGATCTAGAAAATTGAGAATCACTATTTTTTTTTTGTTTCAAATAGAGATCACGATACTCTCACGATTCTGAACAAACAACATGTAATTTACTAGAGGTTCTTTACTAAAATGTTATTTGCTGCAGCCTATTTAAAACATGTTCATTTTAAAGAATTATCAGTTCAATGACTCACTCAAAAATACTTTATTTGTTTCAATACTTGGAGAATCAGCACTTCTGAATGAATCTCTTGAATGACTGATACATACGCATTTTTTAACAGTCACTTGACTGTTGGCGTAGTGATGTAATCGATACAAACGTTATTCAAATACTTTCAAAAGGTGATTTTTCCCTATTTTGATCACTACTGTAGACATCAGTGTTTAAATCTGAGCTATAAGCTTAGTAACTTGGAAATGACAATACTGTGTGGCAAGGCCGTAACCATGTCTTGAACATTGGGGGGCAATTTTTTATAAAACCTAAAAGAAACAGAACAGTGAAGGAAATTTGAGGTAATTCTAATTGGGAAATAATCATTTTGAACTATTTGCAAATAATTATTGGATTAATTTGCATTCAAATATGCACATATGCTTTTATTTGTATGCCTAATATGTCGAAAACATAAAATGTTTCTTTTTCTCTTCATGCTCAGTTAGGAATTCCATGAATCACGTAAATGCATATTTTCAATTCAAAACGGTCATATATGAGAAAAAAAAAGTCAAGAAGTTTCCATCACTGGATGTTACTGTTGGCCATCTAACATTTATATTGCAAAACCTTCTTATCTCACTGCCTTTCAACGTTAAACTGACACTTCGGGCTCGTAGACTGTAAAAAAAGATGGACAAAGCCCCTTCACTCTCTTCCATTGTGGAAAAGTGAAGCCGCCAATGTCCGAATATGGCGCTGACATCTTGCGCTGATTTGGAACCTGCGCCTGCGCAATAGAGAACAGGAAGTAGAGCCACACTCACGCAGTATCTGTTAGTACGGTTTACTGCAGAACAACTCATGTCGAAATAAACAGTTAAGGAAATGTAGAAATTAAAGTTAAAAGCTCCAATCTCATCCCGAAAATCCCGAAAAAAAGTCTGCTGGTGCCTCAGTGACAACTTCACTCAGAAGCTGTCAATCATGACGTCACACCCCGTTTTTATAGCATCAAATAACTAACTAAAACCAAATTGTAGAAATATTTGTTTTAAAAATCAATAAAAAAAAAAAGAACTCTTGAACTTAGGTAATTCTAAGTGATAAAAACAGCCTAAAGTGACAGAAACCATCTTTGGAAAAACGCTTGTTCGCGCTGGAATGAATGCTCTGCTTCTGTGAACATAAACCCCGCCTACTTTGATTTGATTGGCCATCTGAATCATTTTGATGTTGATGAGCGTTGTTAGACCGCTGAGGCAGACCAGACAAAAAATGTGACTTTTAAACCTTTTTGTCATCCAATCAATAACATATATAATGACATTATGTCTGCTGCATAATGAAGTGCAGCAGACAGTGCAAGAATTTCAAATATTGGCGGGGACAATTTGGCCATTTCTAATTATTGGATGGGACTTGTCCCCCTCAATGACTATGGTGGTTAAGGCCAGGGGCGCCGCTAGCAATTTTGGGCCCTATGAAAGAATAGGAGGTTAGATCCCCTACCGCACCCACTCCGCAACAAATATACAAGCCAACTATCCAAAATCTCTGTCTGCAATTTAATAATACTGATTTATTATGCAAAATAAGTAAGGCTGCCCCCGACTTAAGTCTTTTCTACTAGTAGTTGTTAATTTAAGCCATTAGTCAACTAAGCACTTTTTTAGTTACAATTAATTTAATTACATTAATATATATACTGGAGAGGATTCTAAACCATAGCCTATTGAGCGTTTAAGTAAAATAGTAATGATTATGAATGTGTCAAAAATAGCAAGGAGACTTAATTAATTAATTGTTTATTAATAAACTAGTGTTTTCTGTGTCAGTGTCAGCTGCAAAGATGAAGTTGAAGATGCCGACTCGCAATCTCCGCGATGGTGAACGCGCCAAGAGAGAAATGCACATTTCATACAGATTACAAAATCAGAGAGTGGCCAATTTCTTTTAGTTTTTAATGGTTTCGATTAAATGACATTTCAAGCTTTCTATTGACATATTCCTGTCTGTGAGGCAAGTAGCATATCCGCTGAGTTTCGGTTCATTTATGATACACGCTCTGCCATATTTGCTTATTATTTATTAAATCCAGGCAATTGGTTGATGTAACATTGATTAAAATTAAGATACAATTTATACCAAACTAAATTCACTTTAAAGAAAGGCTTTCTACGAAACAAAACTAAATGAAGTGGTCAAAATCATTTCTGATCCACTCCAGGTCCTCCGACATTGCGCATGTTATTATGACGTGTCCTATCTTACTCATGCTGTTCACTTTTCATAATCAACATAGATTAAAAAATAATATAATATTTAAACATACATATGAAACTAAATACCTTTTTTTAATGGCTACAACAAGTATAGTAGCCGACAGTACAGAGCAATTTCATGTCGGATTGGGATTTGAGTGGGTGAGTCTGAGCGGTTCATGAGTGGATTTTGCCTTAAATGCAGAAATAAGCCATACTTTTTTTATTTTATTTGCAACTCTTTGGTCTACATTTATACATTACTACGAGTACTGTTATTACTAATAAAACGTGGTTGTGGTTTGTGAAACCGTTTCATATCTAGACTACCTTCTCTGGCTCAGCTAACACAGATTTGAATGTTCCAGTGTGATTTTGCCAAAGGTTAAATAGATATGGCCGAATCGTTGTCATTTAGGAATAAGATTGTGTGGGTGTTTGAATCGAGATTGCGATCTTTGTTTTTTCACGATTCATCATGCAGCTCTGTCTTAAAAACATTGAATTGAATTTCATCTTTGTCCAATTTTCACACTTAAGCAATCATTATAACTGGGAAATAAACATCTTTACATTTGTACAGCATTAATTCAGAACAACCAACCAGCATCTAAGCGGGGAAAAGGGGTGGGGATTAGTCATGATCGACATCCAGCACAACCAATCTGCTTGCTCCCACACAGAGGGCAACAGGGGAATGCGTCTGGTGTGGAGCCAATTGGGCACAGCGTTGCCTGCTGAAAGCTCTGCTGAACTGTGAAAGGAATCCAAGAGGCATTTTTTTGACCCGGCCATGAGCCCTATCATTAACCTTAACAAGCATGAGCGATTTGCTCGTAAGCATGTCGGGTGAAACAACCTGACTGTAGTGAAAGTCTTCCATTTATGGCGAGCACTTCTGCAGAGACGTTTGCACAGCAGATACTCAAGTATATGGATATGTGCAGTTCAGAAATATCTCTCGCCAAATGTGCTCCACCCTCTTGCCCCAGGCTCTGCTCTCACCCTCATTCACGATGGGATTTTGGGGACGAGGTATTTATAGGAGTATTATAGTATTCTTAGCTCTGGTTTCCATGCATCTTGCAGTGCTTGTGCAAGCACTCGATGCAGATAAAGAGCACAGTGAGGCCCTTCCTCCAGTGTGTGTGTGTAGAAGTCCCAGCTCCTGTTCCCACTCTCCTTACAGCCAAACACAACTCACACTGGTGCTCTTGTTCCAGGGAAACTCACGGGGCGCTTCTTCCTCTCTCCCTGCAGTCGTGACCTCAGGCGGCTCTCACCTGACATAAACAAACTACCCTGAGACTGAGCCCAACATTTGGACATAGTCCTTAAGAATAGTCCTTAAAGAACCCCTGAGATTAAAATGGGGCTTTTATGTCCATTCGCATCGATGCATCTATATTCTAGTGGCTTTGCATCAATGACCTAGATTTTACATTGGACAATGTAATTGTCATGGGTGTCAAACCCAGGATTGTCTTGTTCCAGGCTTCACAGTGTTCGTACAAGACTGTGTGGCTTGCAATCAAGGGTAGCCAGGTTTCAAGATTTCACTTTGCTAGTGTAAACCACTGAAACACAGAAGTGCTTCTGAAGTGGCATTCACACAGACACAGTTTAATGTTGCTCAGAGGTGGCACGAATGCATTTCACACAGAATCTAAAACTGGCATAATTTAATCAGGCTTTTATGCTGCATGATGTCTTCACACAATTTTGAGCAAGCACAGAGCAGCCTTAAAGGAATAGATGAAAATTACCCCATGATTTACACACCCTCTAGCTATCCTAGGTGTATATGACATTCTTCTTTCAGCCAAACACAATCAGAGTCATATTATATAATCTTCCAAGCTTTGTAATGGCATTGAATAGTCCAAAAAGCGCATACATCCATCATAAAAGTAATCCACACGGCTCCAGTGGGTTAATAAATGGCTTCTGAAGCGAAGCGATGGGTTTTGTAAGAAAAATATGCATATTTATAACTTTATAAACTATAAATCAATGGCTTCCAGCAATGGCCGTACACGCTCTCACGAGAGAGTCAAGTTCCGGCAGAAGGGTGTGAAGGGTGACCACCCACCGTATGATGCTGGCAGTGCCGTCACAAGGGCTGTGCCAAATGTGTGATTTAGAGGGCCTGGCCTGCATTTCATGTAGTTTATGTATCTTTTATTTTTGCACCCAACATCAATAAAATAAAATAACCTGCTGTAAAATAAAAAAAAGTAACATTTTTAGGCTGCTCTGCCTCAGCGGTCCAACGTCAGCCCTCGTCAATGTCAAAATGATCGAGATGGCCAATCAAATCAAAGGCGGCGGGTCTTACTGTCTGTCACAGCGCAACGAGAGCTCGTGGAAAGATGCAAGTAGATGTAAGTACTGTCTTAGATGATAGAAATGTTCAGCAACCATCTAGTGATGCAAACGACTCAACTTTTTATGAAATTTTGCTGTTTTGAATTAAAAATAAGCTTGAATCATGATTCATGTAAATCATAAATGAATATGACAAGAAACATTTGCCTTTTGACTATTAGACATACGAATAAGAGTCAATGTGTGCACATTTTAAAATAAAAATTCTCAAATAGTTTAAATTGATTACTTCATAACTACCAACAATTAGACCTAGAACTTATTTTACCATTTTTATTTACGCATTCCCTTCAATTGCTTTTAATCATTTAATATTTAATTTCTTTCTTTATTATTATTATTATTATTATTATTATTATTATGCAGTAGATCTTACAATTCTTATGAGCGTCAGTCAGTGAGCACGGCAGCACACGTCAAGATTGTATGGAGCTTTACTCTTTAATTTTAACCAAATATAAAGTGGCAAACCACTTTTTTTAATTTGTCGATCAGATGCGCGTGAAAGTTGCGTTCATTGCTATAGCAACCAGCCCTCCACCACACACACACACACACACACACACACACACTCCAGGGATCCTGAGAGGATTTTATGGTTGTTATACTCTCATTAACTTACGATTAAAGTTAGGGAGTCCCTGCTAACATACAAACCGAAATAACTAACTGTTCTCACGTCATGTAACGTTAACAGTGTAGGTCAAAAATACATAAACGAAGGTTTATCGTCTAATTTGATTTTTTATATATTTTTTATATTTCTATGTTTAAGGTCTACATTATCTGTCTTACTAAGGAGGGACTCTTATTTTGATGGGTATTATAGTCTACGGTCAGTGAAAGGGAGAGCTAACAGTTTATCGGGGTTGTTTTGCTGAGTTTATTACAGCTTATTAGCACCCCCGAAAAGGTCTGTATATGTTTGTTTACTGTGAGTGTTTTTGTATAATTTGTTGTGTGTGTTAATGATAATGCAGCGGAGAGAGAGAGAGTTTGTGAATGAGACATTAAGGTGCACTTCTTATGCTGTGAAAAACTATGTAATAAACTTCATAAACCATCAGTAAAGTCTGGCCATCATTCAGACGTGGTCCACTACATTCTGGGTCCAAAAACATCTTGGGACAAGGGTTTCACACTGACAGCCGTTAGCAACACCGTTTGTTTGTCCGAGTTAGCAACAGTAACTAAGGGGGCGGGGCTTACCGATAAGTCAATTGCAGAGGGCCTTGCACGTCATCTAATTGCAATTACTATAGTGAGCATTACATTTCAGTGACAAATCCCATAATAAGGAAATGTAACTATAATGTAGAAATGCAGTAGTGAGTTATATAATATAAATATAAACATATCTTTAACATGCATTGGGGGAACAGTGTTTCGGTATAATGGAAAATATTTCAGAAAGTCAGAGCACCTTAAAATTATACGTGACTGAATAATTTAGGACAGAGATGTGTTAATGACACTCAAGATTGTAATATCGCAACACAAAGAACATATTCAAATAATATTAAATTATCATATAATATTCAGGTTGAGCTCCAAAAAAGGTAAATATTTCAAAAATGTATTTAGAATAATAATATTTCCTTGTATAATCCATAATTATTATTTTAATTAATATCTAATGATAATTAATCATTATATCCTACCCCAGGAATATACATGTGTACAAAGGCATACTGTATGTGTACATTAAGCTTACAAAGCAAGTTACACATATGAATTATTAGTATGACAATAAATTAGCCAAAAATTCTTAATTGCGCATATGAATCTCTCACCAAGGCAATCAATTTCTATCTATAATTCCCTGGATGGACGATTATTCTTCTGAATGTGCTGATTATTTTAAGAGGCAGCTATATGAGGCAATAACACTGTGCAGGTTATTGCCTCTGTGCCACGAGGAAATTATGCTGAGCGGATGAAGACGTGTTGCCATGGTAACTGCGGATATTCCCAACACGTGCACAGCCACGATGTTCTTTATCCTTCCCGGAGAAGAACTCGACAGGAAGCAACCAGTGCTGCTTTTTGATTATCGCTTTGACAACTGGATGGAAGGTGCTTGAACGCTTCCGGATTTAACAGGCCCTTTGACACACAGTAGGCACACCGCATCATCAGGGCTACATCTAATTAAGCTTTTATTGAGCAATGCAGGGCTGTGCAGTGGAGACACCTACACGTCGAATAATTAGATGGGACTGGACACAACTAGGCCTGAGTAATTACTGCAGTGTGCCACTTTGTACACCGCTATTCTTTTTCTCGCTATGGCTCAGAATCCACAGACCTGCAATCCGTAATGCCACACAGAACATGCCCTATCAACTTTTCCTGGAAGAAGCACAGACGAGAGGGAAAGAGTAGATAAACTGAGCATTCTGGATGCAGGGATTAAATTAAATAAATTGACAACTATATTCTGAAGAGCCTGCGATTAACTGTTTAGCATGTTTCAGAAGTGGAGTGATGGCAAGGGCAAGGTGGCCCGAAATGTGCCTGATAGGATATTAACGCCTCATCATGTAGATGTGAGGTCACCGTTTAGAAATGAACCAAATACTCACACGTCATTGAATGCTTCTAGAGTGGTAGCGGGCGAGAAAACATCCAGAAGACCAATTACCTGGAACAAGGACAAAAGTCATAGATAATTAGTCTGAATCATGGCAACATTAGAAGATTAAGGTAAATCATAAGAAGACTGTGGACATAAAGACTCCTTTAATCATTTAAAGAAGGTGTTTTTGCTCTATTCCATGAGTGTACACTTCAACTGAGCACACATACTGAACCAATTGTACTGTAAACACATTATACAAGAAAATAAGATGCACTTCGTCATGACTGAAGCTGTTTTCTTGCTGTTGGTAAGCATGCGGCCCATTGTGGTTCCCCTCAAAGGAAACAGCACACAGAGTGAGAGGTGTTGCTTCCACTTGTGAGCATCCTCTGTGAAACTCTCATGTATATATTTTGTGTGGGCATCACTTTTATCACTCTCTCTCGCTCTCTGCAGGAGGAGGAGAACGTGCATTTCATACTGGTTAAACTGTTGATGCACTTCTGCACATGGTAACGTTCGTGTAACT
Organism: Gobio gobio; assembly: GCF_949357685.1. NCBI lineage: Eukaryota > Metazoa > Chordata > Actinopteri > Cypriniformes > Gobionidae > Gobio > Gobio gobio. The sequence continues at coordinate 10,171,005 of NC_137112.1, read as the reverse complement.
TGGCCATCGCTGGCTGTCAGTGTTTTAGGCAAAGTGACGACCATTAATTACACAATTGTTCAAAGAGGTAGATAAAAAAAGTCTCTTCTGCTCACCCAGGGTTCATTTATTTGATCAAAAATACAATAATATAAAAAAAAAAAATTAGGTTACACTTTATTTTAAGGTGTTATTGTTACAGTGTAATTATATTTTTAAGAATTGAGTAATATTAAGTGACTACATGTACTTAGGGTAGGATTAGGGTTTGGTTTAAAGGGATAGTTCACCCAAAAATAAAAATTCTGTCATCATTTACTCACCCTCAAGTTGTTCCAAACCTGTATGAGTTTCTTTGTTCTGCTGAACACTAGGGTTGGGTACCGTTCACATTTTAACCGGTACCGGTACCAGAAATTCGGTACCGGTACCCAACGGTCAATTTTTCCGGTACTTTTTGGATGTTTACATCAATAACTGTAAAGAACCTGTAAGTCATTTATAAAAGTGTTATTGACATTATGCCAGAGCTGCCCTGGTCGCTGACTGCCATTGCGCACAGAGACACGCATGATTCGTATTTAAATAGTCTTTTTGCGGTTTAATATTCACAGACACTAGTCTAGATCACCAGATGCGTTCTCAGGTACCGAAATTTGGAAATATACCCAACCCTACTGAACACAAAAGAAGATATTTTGAAGAATGTTTGTAACAAAGCAAATAGAGCAACCATTGACTACCATAGTAGGGAAAAAAATACTGTGGTAGTCAATGGATGCTCTATCTGCTTGGTTACAAACAATCTCCTAAATATCTTTTGTGTTCAGCAGAACAAAGAAACTCATACAGGTTTGGAACAACTTGAGGGTGAGTAAATGATGACAGAATTTTCATTTTTGGGTGAACTATCCCTTTAAGGTTAGTTGCATGTAATTATGCATAATTTACTGTTATTACTATAGTAAGTACATGTAACATATGTAACAAGAACACTGCAAAATAAAGTGTTACCAAAAATTATTACAATTTAAGAAAAATAAATGTTTTCTATTTTACTATATTTAAAAATGTAATTTATTCCTGTGATGAAAAGCTGAATTTACAGCATCTTTACTCCAGTCTTCAGTGTCACGTGATCCATCAGAAATCAATCTTTTGATTGAGATCAGGGAATTTGGAGGCCAAGTCAACACCTCAAACTCGTTGTGCTCCTCAAACCATTCCTGAACCATTTTTGGCAGGGCGCATTATCTACTGAAAGAGCCACAGCCACCGGGGAATACCATTTCCATGAAAGGGTGTACATGGTCTGCAACAATGCTTAGGTAGGTGGTACGTGTCAAAGTAACATCCACATGGATGGCAGGACCCAAGGTTTCCCAGCAGAACATTGCTCAAAGCATCACACTGCCTCAGCCGGATTGCCTTCATCCCATAGTGCATCCTGGTGCCATGTGTTCCCCAGGTAAGCGACGCACACGGCCATCCACGTGATGTAAAAGAAAACCAAGCCGCCTTCTTCTATTGCTCTGTGGTCCAGTTCTGATGCTCCCGTGTCCACTGTTGGTGCTTTCGGCAGTGGCCAGGGGTCAGCATGGGCACCCTGACTGGTCTGCGGCTATGCAGCCCCATACGCAACAAACTGCGATGCACTGTGTATTCTGACACCTTTCTATCAGAACCAGTATTAAATTCTTGAGCAATTTAAGCAACAGTAGCTCGTCTGTTTGATCGGACCTCACGGGCCAGCCTTCACTCCCCACGTGTATCAATGAGCCTTGACCCTGTCGCCGGTTCACCTCTGTTCCTTCCTTGGGGCACTTTTGATAGATACTGACCACTGCAGACCGAGGACACCCACAAGAGCTGCAGTTTTGTTCTGACCCAGTCGTCTAGCCATCACAATTTGGCCATTGTCAAACTCGCTCAAATCCTTACGCTTGCCCATTTTTCCTGCTTCAAACACATCAACTTTGAGGACAACATTTTCACTTGCTGCCTTATATATCTCACCCACTAACAGGTGCCACGATGAAGAGATAATCAGTGTTATTCACTTCACCTGTCAGTGGTCATAATGTTATGCATGATCAGTGTACGTTTACAATTTATTTTGATCATATTTCGTTGCCCTCAGAAAAAAATTGTCTATGAACCAAAACTCGTAGCTTGTATGCCATGTGCCAGGTCTTGCCACTGGTCACAATACAAAAACGGTGATTGATGTTTGAAGAGCCGATCTGTTCACGGATTTGAGGGTTATTAAACATTAACATCTGTGAGACAGACAGACAGACAACGGCAGGGCACACGAATCTGCGTGCGTGCAGGAAAATGAAGAAAAAGAGAGAAATGGAGAGCGAGTAGGTGGCTGTGATCCAGCATAGAGTTTCACCCACGCTCAAACAGAGGCAGCACAGATTCGTGGACTCAGGCCAGAAGGCAAAAAAAAATTAAGGCCGTTTTTTTCTATGCAAAAACATGGTGAGTGCCTTGACAACAGCAGGCAAATAAGCACATCGCATAGGAACTACTGCATGCCTGCTGAAAAACAGCAGTTCTTAAATGCACGTTTGACCTTTGGCCTAGGCATTTTGAAACAAAATAAGAAACGTGGAACACAACACGTACATTATGCATTTAAGATACTGCAGGGAACGCCGCACATGATACATTAATAGTGCATAATCTCTCCCCACTCCCTCATTAGCTTGCAGACAAAAATCAATATGGTTTCATAACGCGCAGATGAATCCCCACTGGGATCTGTGCTGGCAGAGGATGTGAGGTTGCTTTAATAGTCATGAAAGTGGAAGCAGAGGAAAGCACAGATTATGAGGAAAAGAAAAGAGCCGCATACGGGTTCTGTGAGAACTTCAGAAATACAGTAAGCACAGCCCAGTGAAAAAAGAGCTGCAGAAGTGCAGGTTAAACATCTTTCTTACGTTCTCGTGTTTCATGTGTTTCAGCAGCCGCAGTTCTCTGTATGTGCGCTTGGCGTGGATGATGGACTGGAAGGGCCGGGACAGCTTCTTGACTGCGATCCTCAGGCCTGACTTTGCGTCTAACGCGGAGCTGTGGAAAAAAAGAACACCATGTTATGGATTCGATCAACATCGCAGACCACAAGATTACAGGAGACTCCTAGTTCCACAAGCAATGATATTGTAGGAAAGAAACACATTCCTAAAAAGCTAGGATCATAATCATAAGATCATTTGAAATGGAATAAATGGTTTTAAAAGAACAAAATGCTCCATTACCATAATAAAAGGGGTGTGTTTCATACAGCAAAACAAGAATTATCATATGCAAACTAGATTTGTGTAAACCACTTTTCACAGCCATCTAGATTTAATAACACTTAAATATCAGCTTCCTTCTCCTCTCAGCTCCAGCAGAGAGAGAAAAAGACAATGGAAAGACTGATCCTTGCTATTAGCAATTTTTCAATTTTATATGATATGCCTCTGATGCGTGGAAAGGTGTATTTGTAGGTCTACCATCTCATTAAAGGTGTTCATGTCTTTCTTTCTTCAGTGGAAAAGAAATTAAGTGTTTTGGTTTTTGGTTTGGCCGATGGTTTGGCTAGATAAGACCCTATTCCTAGTCTGGAATCGGGCAGAGCCTCTGAAGCCCTTCCTTTGAAACTGCATTAATTTGGACCTAAATGGAGAAAAATCCTGGAATGTTTTCCTCAAAAAAACGTCAATTCTTTTCGACTGAAGAAAGAAAGACATGAACATCTTGAATGACATGGGGGGGTGAGTAAATTATCAGGAAATTTTCATTTTAAAGTGAACTAATCCTTTAAACCATCCAATAGGCTGTAAAATGAACTAGCCTATCAAATCATATTTGTTGAAGTGCGTTACATGTATTACAGCAAATTAAACTGTATAAATGATCAGATGTAGTGAATAAATTAGGGGTGCTCCGATTGAGCGGCAACCGATCTCGATCGGACGATAATCGCTTTGGGATGATTGATCGGCGGTCTCCAAAAAGGCCGATCTCATGAACCGATCGCATGCTGACGACACATAAAACCCGCACCTGCCGTGAGAGCTAGGGCATGATATGCAGCGACCAGTGGCCACCCCACTCACAACTGCTGTGTATCTTTTTTTTTTTGTTGACAAAAATTTTGTTTATTTAAACGCAAAACCATCTCTTTAAGACCACAAAAAACGTGAGACTTCAGACGTCAGATGCGCACTCCAAGATCTCCTCAGGGACAGGCGCAAGTCAGTTACAGGTGCCGAATGAGCTTCAGCAGATCAACAGTGAATGGCGAACAACAGATATACTATAGACTACGTCAATGTTTCTCAACTGGTGGGTAGCAAGACTGTTTTGAGTGAGTCGCATTGTGTGCAGTCAAAGAAACAACAACAAACGTAACTCTCTGTTTTTCCTATGCCATCTTTATTTTGAATGTGTGAAAACTGGTGACACTTATGTCAGATTCTGAGAGAAGCGCGTTATCTGCTGTAGGATGAGATGTTATCAGTCTATATGTCAGTAAAAATTAAAAAAAATAAATTTCCTGTCCTCAGTGTCCGGCGTTAAACTGTGCTCGCAGCATGCACTCTTAAATATCACACGCAAATGTGCCGTGCTCAGCCGCACTTTATATCACTTCAAATAAAGCGCAAAAGAAACCACGAGCATGCAAAGTCGTAGTTCTGTCATCCATTAAGTCATGAAATAAGAAAAAATGTGATTAAAGTTGCGTTAAAACTGCATGCATGTATGTATTTGTTAAATATGAGTCACATATGTCTCTGGAAAAATTTTTAATGCACAAATATATGTGAGCATTGTGCCCCAATTTGCACCAATTTATACTGAAAGATAGGCACTAATTTTGCTTTCACTTGTAAAGTAGCCTATACAAACAACAATGAACAATATTTAAATGCATAAAATAAAATGTTGACTTCCATCCTTACTCAATCATTTAAATCAATTCATATTCTTGCATATGATTCAATAGAGAACACATGTTTTTCTTTTACTGAGTAAAATTTGATAGAACTGTTGCAATTATTTATTTTGACAACTAATATAGAAAATTAAACATTCAGTCTTTAGAAACAGGCCTTACAGACTAACTCAGAATTGTTGAAGAGTTCAATGATTATATAACATTCAATTAATAATTAAGGCTACCGGTAGTTATTATCTGCATGTCACATCCATGAAAGATGCAACAATGGAGAAAAAGATATTAGGGGTTTTGAGAACCAGAACCTGGCTGACTGAGCAAGTTAAACTTTAGCTATAATGTTAGCCCCTTGTCTGGAGGTGAGGAATAAAAAAAAAAATGTTGGATATCCAAAACAAGTTGGATAAAGGTGTTATTTAGATTTTTTTTTTTTCTCACTGTGGTGAGATGGACTTTGTAACGACGTTTTAAGAGCCTTTTATGGGTCCTGGGAGTGTAAATGTACTGAATGCAAATGGAGGCCTTTCTGAAGCCTTTCTCAGCCATCAGCTTTCAACTAAAATATCTTCGTTTGTGTTCCGAATATGAACGGAGGTCTTACGGGTGTCGAACGACATGAGGGTGAGTAATTAATGACAGAATTTTCATTTTTGGGTGAACTAACCCTTTAAGTCTTGCCAGTGTTCAAACCGCTCAGCACTCGCGCGCACGGTCTGGAGAGACACACACACACACACACACACAGGCCATCTCACAAAAAGCTTGCGAGTACAAATTGCGCTGAAATGGTCAGATACATGTATGTACTAAATTACCGTCTTGACCAGTATGCACGTAAACCCCGTCGTGACTCGCGAGTGAACGTTTGTGCAACTGCATGTAACCGTATCCGTGTTCGCTCTTAAAGTGACAGCTGTCGAATAAACTGCTGCTGTCTCTGAGTTTCTCTTTGTCTTGTGTTGTTTGATGAACGTTTATGGCACTCACTGCTCTTGAATGACTAACTTTTGCAACCTTAAGTGTAAGGATTAATCTAATTTAATTTATTCAGGGAAGACCAATATTAATTTACCTTTGATTTCTTATTAAATGTCTTTAGTATTTCTTACTTCAATACTAATGTTAGACCTACCTGAAAAATTGTTTTTAAAAACAAAAATGCACTGCATGATCAAATATTTAGGTGAGATAATTATATACATTTATTATATACATTTATTTGGGAAAGATAGCCTACAGTAGCCTTAAGTTATCTCATTTTCTAAAATAAACACTTGGTGATTCTTCAAGATCTTGACTCAGTTTCATTTCTACAAATGGTGCAAACTCTGCAAGATTATAGATAAAAGATTGCCATTCCCCTGCCATTCTGTGATCGGCAGTGATCGGCAATCGGCAGATCATGAACTTGGTGATCCGTGATCGGCCCCAAAAATGCTGATCAGAGCATCTCTAGAATAAATGTACTGTATTAGTAATATTATTAATATTATAATATATATTATAATAGTGGTATAACGATACCCTCATGTCTTGATACATATCACGATACTGAACTCACGATACGATACTCAAAGACATATGGTAAAAGGTTAAAAATGTACTGTTGAATAAAATGCTAAATTTGGTATTAAATTGGGGGTGGAAATGAACAGGCTTGGACCTGGATCTGGTAACCCAATGCTCTTGACTGACTGAATAACTTTTTTAACTTCAATAATGATTCATCTTTATTTATTTATACAGTGAATATTATAATATGCAATGTTATTTTATATTTGATTACTTTATTCAATTTCTGTACCTGAAAAACCTGAATTTTATATGCATCTTTGCTCTATTTGTATGTATTTGTGCTGTTGCTTATAGTTTGATTATATGTTCTTATTTTGTTTATTTTTATTTCACAAATGTCCCAATAACCCTGAACATAGCACATACCGAACCGGACCAATGAAAAAAACCGAACTGTGAGTCATTTCAACGGTTCCACCCCTATTTTATATGTCAAAATATCAAGGAAAATTGACCCGAATGTAAGTGAACAAAAACAGCTGAGAAAGAAAGCGCATGTGTATCAGTATATTAGATTGGTGAATTCAGTCTTAAAGTGACAGCTAATATTCCTGCTGTCGTCTGTCATTAATATTAATACAACAAAAGACAAAGAGAAAATCACTAACCGCTCCTGACAATCACTTTTATAACATTAATAAGAAAACATTTTGTATTATTTCATTCACACATGGAAGACAGCAGCGTTTTTTGTATTTAAAGGTTCAGTGGTGAGGTTGTGAATTGCAAACGCCCACCGCTCACTCCTCCCTTTCGAAGCACATAGAGAAGCTACGGAGGCCGACACAGGTCAAAGATGTCATTATCTGAGACAGCAGAGAGTAGCTAGCACTCTGTAGAGCAGTTTGTCCGTTTAGGGCTACTGTAGGAACATGACGGCGCAAAATGGTTTCTTCACTGTACCCGCTGTGCATGTAGATAGAAATGGCTCATTCTAAGGTAATAAAACATAACGATTCTTCCATTGTTCCAAAGCTTACTTGGAAAACGGAATTGGGGCCGGAGGCTGTTTGGTATGATGACCAGTTTCTTACCCAAGCTTTGTGAATTGTACAGATCTTTTGTAATACATGTACATGAATGTTCTGATATTCATATACATGGGCACATTCTCATTATGCATGTCATGTAAATGCACGCAGAGGAAATTAATTTAAAATTCCGTGTTTTTATTTAATTTCATTGTTTCATTCTTTTTTTAATTAATTTATAACACTTTGTTAAAACTGTAGTTTAAAATAGTAATGTTCAAAGCGATTGCGATTGTTTCCCGCGATTTTAATTCCTGTGTAAATGCATTTAAGCCACTTTTTCTGTGCCGAGTTTGCTGTGTAAAGATGTCTTAAAGGGATAGTTCACCCAAAAATGAAAATTAGCCCATGATTTACTCACCCTCAAGTCATCCGAGGTGTATATGACATTCTTCTTTCAGACGAATACAATCAGAGTTATATATTAAAAATGTTCTGGCTAATCCAAGCATTATAATGGCAGTAATAGTTGCTCTGTTTTTGAAGTCCATAAAAAAAATGCATCTGTCCGTCAAATAACGTGCTCAACACGGCTCCGGGGTGTTAATAAAGGCCTTCTCAAGCGAATCAATGCGTTTGTGTAAGAAAAATATCCATATTTGAAAATAAATCATTTTTTTTCTATGGCTCTGCATCAGCCATCCCTGCGCCATCACTTCCGGCGAATAAGGTCAAAATACATGCAAAATACTGGCACGATCATAGATATATACATAGATTCCTCATTAGTGCCTACGCGGATCGGTTGAATGCGGCATCTATGTTTATATATCTTTGAACGCTCCAGTATTTTGACCTTATTCGCCGGAAGTTATAGCGCTGGGAATACTAGATGACATTCGACTGATAAGAGGTAAAAAAAATAAAAAATACTGTTGGGTTTCTCGCAGAAACCGATCGTTTCGTGTCTTAAGACATCAATGTGTCACCACGAGCCACATGGTTTAATAAGGATTCGTATGTCTATGTGTTTTTACTCTCATAATATATCGCTCTCTAAAATATCCCCATTGACATGCATTATATGACTATCACACTGCAACAGCTGGAGATAAAAAAAAATCTTAATTTGTGTTCTACTGAAGAAACAAAGATATCCTACATCTTGGATGCCCTGGGGGTAAGCAGATAAACCTAAAAAAATTGTTTTTGGGTGAACTATCCCTTTAAGATTATTGGCATTTGCCATCAAAAAAAACTATATTGGTCAACCACCAGCTAAAAACCGGATGAATGCAGGCCATATGCCACAAATCTGAATACTGTCGTAATCTGGTAATGGTTATGCATTAAAATGACATGCATAATGAGAATGTGCCCATGTATATGAATATCAGAACATTCATGTCCATGTATTACAAAAGATCTGTACAATTCACAAAGCTTGGGTAAGAAACTGGTCATCATACCAAACAGCCTCCGGCCCCAATTCCGTTTTCCAAGTAAGCTTTGGAACAATGGAAGTGCAGTAACCATGGCGGCCCAGGCTGCTGCGGTCAGGAGAGCCAACAGGCTTTCCAGGAAGCGTAAGTAGGCCAGCCTCACAGATGGAAGGAGCCTAAGTTTCTTGCACTATTAGCATTCTCCAAAGAACACACCTCGCCAAAGCGTCTGCCCGCCTAGACAAATAATAACACACCGTCACAGACAAACCCACAAGACACCATAATGGAAAGAATAGCCATTTACAGTACAACAAACATGCACTCTAAAATTAATCAGCTAGGATTACAGTGTATGGATGTACACTGCCGGTCAAACGTTTTTTTTTACTGTTTTCAAAGAAGCAAAGTCTGCATTTATTCTATTTGAATTTATTTTAAAACTATTTATTTCCTTGCTGCAATTTTAATGTGCAATATTAAATTAATATGTATATAAAACTTTTGTATACATAATATACATGCAAAATACACACCAGGTTTATTATGGTTAACTGAAAACTAAAACTATTAAAAACATTTCTGTAATTGAAATAAAGATGAAATAAACTATTAGTTGAAAATTAAAAATGACGCCTTGGCATGTTGAAGCACTAAAATTATTAACTGGGGGAAAAAATAATTTTAATTGAATTTTTAATTGAAATAAAAATAAATTCAACCTAATAAAGTATTTTTTTTTTTTAAGTAAAAAAAAAGACAAAAACACATAAAAGACTAAAATTTAAGATAAAAATAACATGAAAACTACGTTTACTGTTTTTAAACTTTTTTTTTTAAGTAAAAAAGGACAAAAACACATAAAAGACTCTTTTTTAGTTTATAAAAAATAAACTAAAAAAATTATCAAAATAACAGCTAATTCCAAATATCAGGGGGAAAAAACTAAACATTAATTCACAAATATATACAGGCTAAACATTTTTTTTAAAAGTTTGTTCACTAAGGCGGCAGTTATTAGATCAAAAATACATGAAAACATATTGTAAACTATCATAATTTAAATGTATTTACACCATCATATCACACCCTTGCCACACAGGAACACATGCAAATTTTTGTGACGCAAAAGTATTGATAGGACTTTCTAAGATAAATCACGCTCAGACATATAGTTTTGACAGACACGCAATGCCAACGGTGAGGTCTAAATCCGTACAGCTTTAATGTGGAGTCTTGTAGTAATGTTTCTCTTCTCTTACATAACGACCTGAGCGTGACTCAAACTAGCTGGACGGGAGAACTAGGCACTGCAGAGTGCAGACGCTGATGGGTGTGGTGTTTATGGGAGATATCTACTTGCAAGCATTGTGAACAGACATTAGGTACAGTTAGCGAGTGATATGCAACAGCTGTGACGTTCTGTTGAAACAGAAAACAGCACACCGGTACAGCATTGGTGTTCTTCATGCATGCTGGGTCTAACCCAAAAGAAAGATCTAGTAGAGAGAGAGTCGAGCCAATGACTCAGTGCTGATTGTGAAACATGGGAAACCACCAAAGAGCACAGGAAAAGTCCCATTTCTCTATCAAACCAGGGCACGCTGATGTAGCTCGTACTGGACACAGAGATTAGTATTTAGAGAGGATTATGAAGCCTCAGGTTTTCTGTATTAACTCAAAAACCATGTACAGCCTATGAACATTCATAGATCACCAGAAGTCTTATTTTTTTAATGGAATACTGCAGTCTTAAATTTTAAATGATTTATCCGTGCACATCATTATTTAAATTTCACGTAAATCTAAACCATTAACCTCCCTTTTGCAGCGACAACTCTTCTCTGATGACGTGTTGCGTTTCACTCATATATACTGTCACAATAAAGAAAAGATTAATGCAATTTATGTCTTAAATCTAACTCAGTATAACACATCGATTCAAACATCAATAAAAAAAAAGTTAATTATACTTATTTTACGGAATGAAATGTATTTTGTTGGGGTAAGTGCTTTCTGGTAACCAATATTGATTTCAAATCACCAAAACAAAAGCGCCCCTATTTTGATAGCTCTTCCCCACACATGCGTAACCCAGGCAACGACTATGGCGGAATCTGCTGTGCCAGCCGGCCGAGGGTATGATGTTATGGGCGGAATCCGAAATCTCCCCCTAAACCCTCAAACACTATTCCCTACTTTAGTCCACTAATACAGTTCACTGAAGGAATGAATGAAAACAAGTGAGCGAATTCGGACAGCCGCTGTGTGTACATTGGCTGTACACTCGTTATGGCTGTACCACTACAAATGGCTGTCCCCTCAAATAGTGCCCTATTTAAGGCTATGTAGGGTGATTTCGGATTCAGCCATCAATAAGTGAAAGCAACGCATGTTACTATGGTAATCCAGGTAGAATGTTCAGTGAAAAAGTCATCCCTTCCATCCCAAAAACACAAACACAGTTCTCATGAACAACTCGATAACACGAGCACGACTGTCCAACTAACGAACATATTACAATTATGACAAGATTGGAGGGTAATATCGATCACGAAAAGAGGACCCAAAGGAAACAAACATATATTCGGACACACTTTGGGAGCTGACGCTTGAAACAGACAGTGGAGGAGGTTTAGACGCTCCAGGCTTATACAGTGTGGAAATGTGAAGCTGAAGTGAAAGACAATACGATCGCAAATGGACAAACAAGCGAACATGACACATGAGCATATTCAAGCAAAAGCCAGCATATATTAGTTCTGTGAAACAAAACAAAATCAATGTTACTCGCCTATCAGGAAGAAATAAAGCCACCTCGGCCTTCGCTGAGTTAAATGTTACATTCAGCTGTCGCAAAATCATTGTTAATTTTTTACCAGGAAGGGGTGGTTTTTGAAAAAAAACGCTTTTTATATATTCGGCTTCGACCTTCGCCCAAGTGTTTTATTATTATTTGGCTTCGGCCAAGAATTTTCATTTCGGTGCATCCCTACCAAAAACGCTTACAATAGGTAGGGGTGTGAATCGTCATTGGTCTCAGGATTCAATTGACCTATCCGTAAGCCCCTCCCCTCAAATGCAGATGAGCCAATGGCAGTTGAGTATCAGTTGCGCTGGGACCGAAACTCGGACATCTTTAGCTTTCAGCGCCATAGAGAAACATTGGAAGATCCGAAGCTCTCATCGGTTTGATGGTGTTTATGCTACAAAAATGGTAAAACTATGTGCCTGGGGTGCTGTAACACTGATTCCAGGGATCCTGAGAGGATATGCAAAGGCAATGGAATTTGTTTTATTCCATTTCCTAAAGCCAAACAAGACAGAGCAAAATGTCTGCTTTGGATATGTTAACATCCAGAAGATCAACAAGGATGTATACATACATACAAGTTGAAAAAACAATGCTTTTAAATCTACTAATGTCACCTAACGTTATTTATTCACAAACCTAGATAGCTAACTGTTCTCACGTCATGTACAGTGTAACGTTAGGTCAAAAACACAAGGTCTACATTTCAGTGCCTCTCCATATTAAACTTTTCTGACCCCCGATACAATTATTGTAACTAAGTAACTTTTGCTGCTGAATTATCCACCATCTAGTTTATAGTAGTATTTTTGTCATTTTAATTGGTTGTCTTTCTTTATAATGAATTTGTCTGTATTTAGTGGTTTGTGTTTAACACACAAAAGAGTGATTATCAGTTCAACACACTGAGGTATAGAAATTCAACATTGAAATCACTCATTTTGGCGCCCCTAGCATTTGCCTATTCCACCTATGCCGCCTAAAACATGAAGCCTCCGTCGACTGTGCTTTAGTTTAAAATCTTTGGTCACGGTAATATTACTTGGTCAGAATAGGATACCAAACACGCGAGACGCCAGAACATTTATATGGTTACCACGGTGTCAATCCTCGCAGTTTCGCAATTTTAATGCAGTTTAGTCCTGAAGCTTTACAGTGTGTACGTGGCCATAAACACCTTTTTTTTCTTTTTATAAAAACACAGTAAAGCATTTTCAATTGGAGTCTGTAAACTCAATTTTTGTTACTTTCATAAATGGATGCAAACTATTTTATTGAACCCAGAATGTGCCTTTAACACAGTAGCAAGGGAGACAGTTGTGGCTTCAGTTCGACCTTGTCTAGATCATGAAGAAATTGTGCCAGAACAAGAAAAACAAACTCCAGCAAAACAGGACCGAAGTAGGCCAAAGGAGTTTCCAATCAAGAGAGCCGTGAGTCAACCGCTGCGTTCCTCCTGCCCTGCACCAGATCACAAATAGCTCTGACTGAATGAGTGAAGAAACAAACTGACATTGTGCTTTTGTTCTGCTGGGTGATAAACAACACTGTTCTTCACTCAAATTAAACCTATGTTTTACAGATGGATTTTCCCTTTGATTCAGCCACTCCAAGAGAAACTCTCAATCTTCCAGAGCGCTGCAGTGAGAATCCAGATCTATTCTTTCAAACAGCAAGGCTTGTGACCTCAACAAAGTAGGACGATTGAAAACATTCACAGCCTGGAATTTTATGAAATGTCTATGCAACTCACAGACTAGAAATTCCACTGGTGCTCCAACAAAACACACCTCAAACAATCAAATGATCAACTTCACACTGTACAACATCACACTGGTAACCTATATATCCCGTCCTCAAATTTGTTTGGCCACATGGCATGATATTTAGGGATGGGTAAGAACCAGTTCCATTTTAGAACTGGTTTAAAATTTCCAAGAACCGGTGATTCGATAAGAAACGTGCATTTCAATTCCGCTTATCGATTCCTGTGTGCGCATTTTGATGCGATTTTAAACCATTCAAGCGCAAGAAGACTTGCGCTGTTTTCTGTGCTGCACACACATCCAAAACGTGCCCACAAAGCCGCCTCTTATATTGAATAGTGCGCGATACTGAACAGAGTTCTCTTCTGTGTCTGTTTGCACTTGAATGGACAAGTACACTAGGGCTGAACGATATGGACAAAATTTCATATCTCGATTTTCATGCCAGATATCTCGATATCGATACAATACGATATGACTACGTGTTCGGTGAAAACCAGAATCTGAATTAAAATGTGTTTGATTTAAGCCTACATTTCAAAAATTTGTGTCAGAAAATGTATTGTTTTTAAGCCTTTCGCACGTACGATCACAGGTGTAATCAGTCTAGGCTGGTCCCTGGAGCGTATGATCATGAAATGTTGAATTTAGCCAGAGACAGGCGCGCTCAGAGCTGTCATATATCACAACTTTTCAGTGTTTTCAACCACATACTGTTTATTTTAGGTTTCAAACATATAAATTCACAGTACTAAAAAGTACTAAAAGTACTAAAGTACTAAAGTACTAAGTACTAAGTACTAAAAAAACAATACATTTAGAGTTTGTAAAATACACACTGATGTCTATGGAAGAGGTAATAATAATCCTTTCCATTATAATTCGACACGTTTTATTCATATCAGATACACATTGTGTAAGTAACTTCAATGTTTACTCTATTCTATTCCCAGTTCACCAGCCACTTACTTTTAAGTATTTCGGGAGAAGTGGATGAATTCACGTGTTGTAAACATAGAGGTTGTAAATCCAACAGATCCGATTCTCTGAACTGTGTCTGCGGCACAAACTAACACGGCGGCGCCCATCGCGCATACAGCTCAACTAACGCGATCGTTATAAAGGTGTTTAAACAACAATATACTTCCACTTGAATGTATTTGACAATCGGAATATCAGATATTTCATGCCATAGCTAACACATTTGTGAATATTCTGAATAAAAAAGGAAAAAATGACATAAAAGCAGATCATCATTCATTCAGCGCTGTTGCTGCTGCGGTGTGTCACGTGACAAGCAATGACGCGTCACCATGGAAACGCCACCCCCCCCCCTCACAATATAGTTCCCACGTCCCTGGTAGTGTGTGCGTGCTGGCTTTAGCGGTGCATTCAAGGGCACTCGTAAAACTGATGTTTGTTGTGACTGCCAGAGTTTTATGCAGGGCGAGCGCGGAGAGGGGAAATCTATATCGTCTATATCGTTGCTTTTTTCGATAGTAATATCTTGAAAGTTCATATCTAGATATAGATACGATAACGATATATCGTTCAGCCCTAAAATACACACAAATATATGTCTTGAACGTGAACAGTTGGGAAAGAAAACGCACGTGTAACAGTGCATTAGATCCGTGCAGCTCTTAAAAGGTTAGTTCACCCAAAAGTGAAAATTCTGTCATTAATTCCTCACCCTCACGTTGTTCCAAACCCGTAAGACCTTCGTTCATCTTCGGAAAACTAATGAAGATATTTTTGATGAAATCCAAGAGCTTTCTGACCCCCCCACAGACTGCAACGTTATTACCACTTTCAAGGCCCAGAAAGGTAGTAAAGATATCGTTAAAATAGTCCATGTGACTCCAGTGGTTCAACCTTAAATGTTATGAAGCGACGAGAATACTTTTTGTGCACAAAAAAAACAAACAACAATAATGACTTTATTCAACATTTTCTTCTCTTCTGTGTCAATCTCTGACACTGTTCACATGAGCACCACGACGCATACGTGTCCAAAAATCACATCAGTCAAAAGGAATAAAATATACATAAACCAAGCCTGTAGCCCTCCTGTCAGAAACTGAAGCCTGTGCACCTCGATCGCCCTCAGGTGGCTGGTCCCAGTATAGCTCATAACCCCCACCCCTCCGTGTATTCTAATGGATTATTCTAATTATTTTTTCCCAAAGTTGGTTTCTGTGATTGTAGGCAGTTATCATCACGATTTCATTTCAAGTGTTCGTTTTTTAAATAAGTTTAGTTTTAGTTAGTTATTTGATGCTATAAAAACGGGGGGTGTGATGTCCTGATTGACAGCCGAGATTGACCGCTTCTCTGAGTGAAGTTGTCACTGAGGCACTAACAGACTTTTTTCTGGATTTTCGGGAGGAGATTGGAGCTTTAGCTTTCATTTCCATAACTGTTTATTTCACACCAACATAATGAATTGTTCTGCATCTGTGAGAGTGTGGGCGGGGTTTTGATATTGCGCCTCTACTTCCGACTCGGTCCCAAATCTGCGCAAGATGTCAGCGCCATATTCTGACCACCGGAGGCTTCACTTACTTCAGCGGAAGCGAACGAAGTCACGTCGTCCATATTTTTTTACGGTCTATGACAAACACGTTAACTAGAGAGATGAAAACGAATAGACAGGTATGAAAGGTCAGAAACTGGGACTTCGCTGGGCGGTCTGAGACAAAAACGCGAAAGTGATCGTGCATCGAGTCTATACAAATTCACAGAATGAATGCAGTGAACTCCATCTATGCAAGTGCGGAGTTTAGATTGCATTTGTATTTTCACATTTGCATAGCTGACGCTTACAGCATTTCACTAGGTTTGTAATGAGACGCGCTTGTAAACTTGTTTTCCGCCAAAATAAAAGCTTGACTGCAGTTTCTGTCAAAATAAAAGCTCAGAGGTTTATCTCTTGCATGTATAGAAATGATGACAAAAATAATTATGAAAGTTTCATTTATTTTTCAGTGAATTTGTTTAACAATATATGGCAATTACTGTCATAGGAATAATATTTGCCCATTGGCCTCCTAATCATCCCCCTATCCTGATTGGCTTCATCACTCAGTCTCCTCTCCACCTATAGCTGGTGTGTGGTGGGCGTTCTGGCGCAATATGGCTGCCGTTGCATCATCCAGCTGGATGCTGCACATTGGTGGTGGTTGAGGAGATTCCTCCCTTCCATGTAAAGTACTTTGAGTACCCAGAAAAGCGCTATATAAATGTAACAAATTATTTGTATTATTATAACCACCCCTATTGTCGATCCATGGTATATGCTTCTGTTGAAGATATCAATGTTTTAAATAATCGACCTACATTTTTTCTTGTTCAAGAAGCCATTTCACTCCTGTGTATACATCACAATAGGGAAGAAACGACTATTGCAGCTTTCGTTTCATGCCGAGGTTAGGCGGTTCTTGTGACAGGGTTATAAAAAGTGCCTTTATATTCAGCATGACAGACAGAGTGCTTCCTGTATGCCTAGAAACACGGGGCAGGGGTGTTGCAGCTTCAAGCAGGAGCGGGAATGATTGACGGTGAACAGACTTGAACTGCTTGATTTACCAGACTGAGATGTCCTGGGAACACACACAATGCAGTGCTATTTATATCCCTGACAGAGGACACCGCCGGGACAGGATCCGCCCACATTATCAGGGACTGTCCAGGAAAATGAAAGAGACCAGAATGGACCATCCTCCAGATGTCAGCAGCATTCAAAGCAACGCTGGCTTTTCCTTCCTGAAACCCCACAAGCCACACGGCAAACGTTTTGCTCGTATTCATTAGCCCAACACGCATGCCGATACGAGCATAATCAATGCGTTTCCTGCAGAGGTTTGATACCGTGTTGAGTCACCACTGTCAAATCTGGGTCTTGAAGGAAAACAACTCAATCTAGAGTAGCTCATGTAAATGATGTAATATTTAGCACAGGTTTCTAACAGGAGTCCTCTTCACAAGCATGACTAAGCCAGCTCAGTGGTGAGGAGACCACCTAATCCTGGAATTATGAGTCAGAGGCGAGAGTGACATCATTCTGTCCTCATGGTCCGACTCCTTCAACAGGCCTTCACTTCACATGCAGCCATCCAATCAATGCACTTTTGGCTCACCTGATTTTTTTTTTCTTTTTTTTTTCGTTTTAGTGCTAGCTGATACTACTACTTTATTCTTTATATCTATATTACTCATGCAAATTATTTATTCAAATTAAAATAAAATTATTTTTATGCATAATTGAATTTTTATATCAAATGGTCAGGTCAATAACATATCCACAACTGAGGCCTAGTCCACCCGTACACGGGTATTTTTATAGCCAGAGTTTTTCCTCCTCCGTTTAAAAAAAACAATCGCGTCCACACAAGCACGGTTTAAAAAAATTCTCTGTCCACATGAAAACGCGAAACCATGCTACGATTGGCTGCTTGATTTCCACATGGGTCCCATCCACGGCATGCCATGGGCTCAGTGAAACCCTTCTACAAGTTCCTTTACTTTGGACTCAGTGACAGGTAACTGTATATACGCAGGGGCAGGGCCCAAGTGGACTGTAATAGCTTCACACACTTGCCTTACTATGTTGTATTATTGCATTCTGGCGCCTCTGTTCTGCAAAACAATGAGATAACTGCGCATGTGTCTGTATACATGTGATAAGCGCTGTTAGCAGAGTTATTCAAAGCTACGTCCGCCATTGCATAGACTCCACTCATGTAAACAAAAGAGATAACGCCGCACAATCGGACGTCAAACAAAGGAGAGAACGGCGCACACTTCGACTTCACAAGCCGAAATCTCCGGTTCCACCATCTACACGACAACGCTGCAACCGGAGTTTCTAAAAATCTTCAGTTTTCAAAAAAGTCCGGTTTCAGTATCCGGATACTGCGTTTGCATGTGGACGAACAGCCAAACCGCGTAGAAAAAGCTGCGGTTTTGAAAATACCCGTGTTCGTGTGAACAGGGCCTGAGTTAACTTCATTTTAATTATTTTTATTGATTTTGTACCGAATTATAACCAACTAAAAGTAGTAATGATATTTTATTATATATTATACGATAAACTAAAAATATGAATCATATCTTATTATATATTACTTTTATGTATGATTGCCTTTTTATATCACATCCATAACTAATACAACCAGTGTATTTGCTTACTAAGTCATCTAATTACATTTCTCTTGAAAAAGTAAAGGAAGGGATTACTCTTAATTTTTCTGTAATTTAATTACAGTTACTTCTGATGAAATTGTGTTAAATATTGTATAGACTATAGAAAGATTCTATATAAAACTGTAGTGACTTTAACACCTAAATGTTATGTTAAAATGTATGTTATTAATGTAACTTTCTCCCTTTACACACTTTTGTCAGTTCAAGAATAATTTATGCAATTGTATATTGCCTATTTGAAATAAAGGAGCATTTACATCCTTATATTGTTCAACTTGTCGAGGTTGATATGGGATTTCGAAAGTAATAAGTAATCTGATTTTATGCATTTTATCAGATGTAATTAGTAGCTAGGAATCAATTACATTTTCAGAGTAACTTACCTGACACTGAATAAACCATAGTTATATATATAAAACTCATAATTAAAAGTCGACAGCTGAGTTTTATTTGTTTACATTTTTTTTGACTGTAGGCTATGAGTACTAACACTGTAAACCCGAAAAAGTTGGCAAAACTCAGAGGCAATCAGTTGTCTCAATTTTTCAAAGTTAAGAAATTTTAATTTTAAGTAAGCAGATCTTGCAGATTTTTATTTTGTAATCATTCATTTTAATTTCTCTGAATATTTGGGTAAGATAATTCATACATTTAATTTAAAAATATCATGTAATCTCACATTTTTAGTAGTGGAAACTTGACTAACTTTAACTATCTGATTCAATAAATGCAACCTTGCTATTTGGTTACACAATGATTTGATAGCATTAGCATAGCACTTGCTGAATGAGGACAGCAGTATAAAACATTTCACATATATCCACTCGTCACATGATGGTAACCTCCCAAAAACCCAACATAACAGAAACTCTTCTAAACTTTCAGAAAACATTAAGCACTACTAAATCTCCACATTAACATTAATCTTGTACAAAAAAAACCTAAAATAACACTGAAGTTCGCCATTTAATCTCCCTTTTGAGTGGCATGACAAAGCATGCTGGGAAATAGAGCTCCCAGCCCAGTTTCGGTTAAATTTAAGTTCGTCTAGATTAAAATAAACAAGTTCATAAAACTCAAAACAATGAAACAATTCAGATTACTTAAAATGTGTCAGCTTTGAGAATTTAAAAGAAAAAGAAAGTTCTAAATACTCATAAAAGTTAATTTGATTGAACTTAATTGTGTAATTTGAGTTGGCTCTACTCAAACCAATTAATTATGTTGAGTGTTAGGGTTTACAGTGAAAACAAACAATAAAAACGTAATATGCATTATGACTATTAGTGTCACTATTAACCGATAGCAGATCTGCAAACACAAAACACACCTAAAGATGACGCCTACAAATGCAGCCTCGCTAGACTCTGATCCACTTTCATTTTATGCTCATTTGATTTGTGCAAAGTAAGCCAAATAATGCTGACCAGTGCGTATCTCACACATGCATTATACGTTCAATGCGCTGAACATACAGCATTTGACACCCGCAAGCGACTTCTGCAAAGCAAAAACAACAACAAAATCCAATGCAATCACACTAAGAGCGCAAGCCCGTTCTCGTTCTCGCTTTGCAAAGAGTATTTTCTGGCTCAACTTGCAGTGCTGCAACATGACTCTCTACAAAACACACCTAATAAACACATTGTGGATCAAACGCAAGAGGCCCGAGCGGCCAGATCTTGTTATGCAAGAGCTTTACGCGTGATATGATCCAGTATAGATATTTACCACACGGATCCATACGCTCCAGAACCGACGGGCGATAAACTCTGGTACCGCTCCGGCACCTCCCATATGGTCTTATTGAGCTCCTGTCGATAGAAAGTCGGTCTCTCCTTCTGGGACATTCCTGTAGAGGAGTGGAAACTTCTGCGCTGCTCTCCTGATCTCCGTGCCTCGATATAAACAAAAAACTAACTAAACAAAAGCGCAACCTCCGCGTTCACAGTTCTGTGCCCGTGCATCAGAGGACATCAGTCAAATGCACCGGCGCGCGCGCTGAAGATCGTGCACAAACTCCAACTCTGATCCTTGAGGAGTCGCTGGGTTGGCAAAGCGTGAGGTTTCTTGTGCTATTTTCTTTCTTTTTTTTTCTGTTACAGGTTCTCCTCTGACGAACACGTTTGACGTCACTGCATATGGGCAACTCTCGGGACTTCGCCCCAACCCTCGCGAGAACGCGGTTTATTATGATTGAAAAATATGTATATAAGCAACAATTTTAAGAACATTAACATAAAAACGAAAAATATTTTTTTTAAAAATAATATGTAAATCAATAGATCTTGGGGCCAGTTTATGGAACTTTCATAACAATAATGTTAATAAATATAAAATATTTGCTTTTATCTTTTTCTGTTGAAATGTATTGTATTTTCAGATACCAGCAGTTAACGATTAAATTCGTTGTTTTGATAGAAATTCTAATCGCGTCGTTATTAAATCAAAATATTTAATGTAGGCTGATACAAACATTTTGTAAAACAAATAGTCTAATTATAGTAAATTAAAAAAAAAAAGTAAATAGTACAGTGAGTGAGAGCTAGTAAAACGGGAGGACGCGGCCATCACAAATGCATCACAAACGGTATGATTGGGTCATCATTTAAAACCGATGAGAACAGTAGCAGATACTAGTCATGGGCAGACCGAGGCTTTGTGAAACACTGCAAAAGTTGAAGCAAATTCAAATTCAAAATTGCTTTATTGGCATGAATGTAAATCATACAATATTGCCAAAGGTAGGAATATATGAACATAAATAATAATACATATATGAACATAAATAATTATACATATATATGAACATTAATAATAATATTAATGATAATAATAAACATCAAAATAATAGAGGAAAATATTACAACATAACTTAAACTTAAATAAACAGTGTAACAAATTAGAACATTTGATACCACAGTGTTTTAACATATACACTCACGTGTACTGAGGGTCATTGTGGTGGACGGTAGGGAAACACACTGAGGTCAGAGGCAACACACATTACACACACATGTGCCGAGGCTTCGAAACAATCCGACACCTGTCTCCGCGGTGACCCCTGCTGGTCAGAACAGTGTAAATGCAACAAAACCACAGGCCAACCTTATGGGCAAATGTTTTATTGAAAATAAAATCTTTCAAATGCAATTAACTAATCATCTAATAAAATTAAATATCAATTTATTTTGTTTTCTGTGTAAACCCTAACACTCAAAATAATTCATTGGTTTGAGTAGAGCCAACTCAAATTACACAAATGTGATAAGAGATACACAATTTTGAGTATTTAGAACTTTCTATTTTTCTTTTGAGTTCTCAAAACTGACACATTTTAAGTCATCTGAACTGTTTCTCCGCAAACTGAGAAGAGCCAGAGCCCCGGCCCCCATCATGTGCACCTTCTACAGAGGCACCACCGAGAGCATTCTGACTGCATCACTGTGTGTTATGGCGCTTGCAACGCGTCCTGCTGAAAGTCCCTTCAACGCATAGTGAGAGCAGCTGAGAAGATCGTTGGTGTCTCTCTCCCTTCCCTCCAGTAGAGATGGCCGTATCGATACTGATGTGAGCATCGAAAAGAATCGATACTCAAATAAAAATATCGATATTAAGGTGTTTTTTTAAAGAGATTATTTTATGCATACAATACTGTTACTGAACAGTTGTGTAGTATAGGACTATTTTCCTGCTCATCTGAACTCATGCAAATGCTGCAAGACAGAACCAGTCAATCACAGAGAGAGCGTTCGGTCACTGATGACACTGTATTTAAACAGGTCTGCGTTTCCCAAAACTATTTTAAGAAACCATTGATGGCCCAGAACAATGCTCACCAGAAGACAAAAAAAAAACATATGTTTGAGTTATTTCCCAATAAACAAATAGAAAATAGAAATTGTTGCCTACATAGTGCAATTACACTCTTTAAATGTTAAATGTTAAAAGTTGATATTGATCATGTTCTATTCTGTAACTAATTTTAATAAAAATTATGTTAAATTATTATTTTTTACTACAGTGACCATAGTTCAACTAGTATTTGTAAATGTCCATGGTTACCACTACAAGTAAACATATTTTAACCATGTGTAAACAAAAATATGATCTAATAAGTTGCAATTAAGGCAAATTGAATGTTAAAATACTTTTCAAATATGATGTTAAGTGGGTATCTTTACCCATTTTACTCTTAGTAATTTTAATAATTTAATAAATTTAATAATTAAAAAGTTCAGTTTAGTATCGTATCGGTATCGATATCAGTGATACTGGCCTTGAAAGTATCGGTATCATATCGAAAACAAAATAAGTGGTATCGCCCATCCCTACCCTCCAGGACATCTACACCACCCGATACACAGCTTCTGAAGGACAGCTTCACACACCAGGCTGTCAGGAAGCTGAACTCCCAGTCCAGACCTTGCCATCAATTCCTTTCTTTTTACCCCACGCTTCACTGAACTCTAACCCTCCGACCCCCTCATTATTACTTTTTTTCTTCTAGTTTTGTATTGACATCTAATTAAACTGTATTTATTTGTATTCTTATGTCTACTGTTAGTGTTTAGTGTTAACTGTATGCACCAAGGGTCTGAGTGTATCGAAATTTCAATTCTCTGTATGTATGTATGTTCTGTACATGTGGCAGAATTGACAATAAAGCAGACTTTGACTTTGTTTCATTTATGTTCTTTTATAAATCGTCCGGGGTTGTTTTGTTTGTTCCATGGATGGCTCCGATAAACAGGCCAATATGACACTATTAACTACTATTATTCATTTTAATTATACTAATGTCTAATTAAAACGTCTACAAATGTATAAAACTGGTCCGAGAGATCAGGAAAAAGCAACAAAAAGCAGCAACTCCTCATGATTCATGTGTTCAGAGCGATCATCGCCCCCTAGCGGTGAACCATTGACATTTCGAAGTGTTTCGAAACAGTGTTGACGTAACGAAACCTCGTTTACTGAAATCACGTGACTTTACCTAGGTAAACTTTTGCAGTCTACTCTCTGAATTGGTTAATGATGATGCACTTATTTTGTTCTTAGATTTCTACAAGGCATTTGATACAGTAGAGCATGCCCTTATGTATAATGCTTTAACCCAGGGGAAAAAAAGGTTGAATTTAGTATTGTAATTACATTTTATTTTAAAAATTATATTTTATTTATATGTTATAGGCTACTATGTCCTCGTAAGTGGACACCAGGACACCAGGTTGTTTAAAAAAATAAAATGACATGAAATGACATGTACAGGTGCTGGTCATATAATTAGAATATCATCAAAAAGTGGATTTATTTCACTAATTCCATTCAAAAAGTGAAACTTGTATATTATATTCATTCATTACACACAGACTGATATACACTCACCTAAAGGATTGTTAGGAACACCTGTTAAATTTCTCATTAATGCAATTATCCAATCAACCAATCACATGGCAGTTGCTTCAATGCATTTAGGGGTGTGGTCCTGGTCAAGACAATCTCCTGAACTCCAAACTGAATGTCAGAATGGGAAAGAAAGGTGATTAAAGCAATTTTGAGCGTGGCATGGTTGTTGGTGCCAGACGGGCCGGTCTGAGTATTTCACAATCTGCTCAGTTACTGGGATTTTCACGCACAACCATTTCTAGGGTTTACAAAGAATGGTGTGAAAAGGGAAAAACATCCAGTGTGCGGCAGTCCTGTGGGCGAAAATGCCTTGTTGATGCTAGAGGTCAGAGGAGAATGGGCCGACTGACTCAAGCTGATAGAAGAGCAACTTTGACTGAAATAACCACTCGTTACAACCGAGGTATGCAGCAAAGCATTTGTGAAGCCACAACACGCACAACCTTGAGGTGGATGGGCTACAACAGCAGAAGACCCCACCGGGTACCACTCATCTCCACTACAAATAGGAAAAAGAGGCTACAATTTGCACAAGCTCAACAAAATTGGACAGTTGAAGACTGTTGCCTGGTTTGATGAGTCTCGATTTCTGTTGAGACATTCAGATGGTAGAGTAAGAATTTGGCGTAAACAGAATGAGAACATGGATCCATCATGCCTTGTTACCACTGTGCAGGCTGGTGGTGGTGGTGTAATGGTGTGGGGGATGTTTTTTTGGCACACTTTAGGCCCCTTAGTGCCAATTGGGCATCATTTAAATGCCACGGCCTACCTGAGCATTGTTTCTGACCATGTCCATCCCTTTATGACCACCATGTACCCATCCTCTGATGGCTACTTCCAGCAGGATAATGCACCATGTCACAAAGCTCGAATCATTTCAAATTGGTTTCTTGAACATGACAATGAGTTCACTGTACTAAAATGGCCCCCACAGTCACCAGATCTCAACCCAATAGAGCATCTTTGGGATGTGGTGGAACAGGAGCTTCGTGCCCTGGATGTGCATCCCACAAATCTCCATCAACTGCAAGATGCTATCCTATCAATATGGGCCAACATTTCTAAAGAATGCTTTCAGCACCTTGTTGAATCAATGCCACGTAGAATTAAGGCAGTTCTGAAGGCGAAAGGGGGTCAAACACAGTATTAGTATGGTGTTCCTAATAATCCTTTAAGTGAGTGTATTTCAAATGTTTATTTCTTTTAATTTTGATGATTATAACCTGAGCAGTGCCACACACTGATCGACTCCATGCCACGCCGCATTGCTGCAGTAATTCAGGCAAAAGGAGCCCCAACTAAGTATTGAGTGCTGGACATGATCATACTTTTCATGTTTATAATTTTAAGTTGGCCAAGATTTCTAAAAATCCTTTCTTTGTATTGGTCTTAAGTAATATTCAAATTTTCTTAGATACTGAATATGGGATTTTCCTTAGTTGTCAGCTATAATCATCAAAATTAAAAGAAATAAACATTTGAAATATATCAGTCTGTTTGTAATGAATGAATATAATATACAAGTTTCAGTTTTGGAATGGAATTAAATCAACTTTTTGATGATATTCTAATTATATGACCAGCACCTGTATTGGCAAAAACACTACTTTTTCATTCACCAATCAATTTTTAGGTTTCATGATGTTTTTTAACCAAACTTTGTTCAAAGATGATTTTCAACTATGTTATCAGAGATTTAACGGATTTTTTGATATATGCTACCATTTTACTTTATGCAGTTTGTGGGTAAAGTGGCCTTTTCCCATTTGATGCAATGAATCTATACACTGTTTCTAATTTGCATATTAATGTATTCTCGGAGCAGCATGTAATGAAAAAAGAAGTGTAATAATGGGAGTAATAGTTGGCTAATATCTAATATTCCATAGGAATATTAATATGTAATTTCTTTCACTATTCACTTGTTGTGTCTCCCAGAATGCCTGATAAACATGATTTAAGTCCCGGTGTCCTCTATTGAGGTCATGTATGAAATCAATGCCCTAGGGGTTCTGTAACAGAAAGTCATATTTTGATTAGAAACTCCATAACATTTTCCGGAGATGTTGATTTATAACAAACAATTTGAAAATTAGTCATTTAAAAATATTGGAACTTAATCACATTTCGTTATTGGGAGAGGCATCAGGCAAGGATGCCCTATTTCTCCTTTCTTGTTTCTCACTGCAAAAAATGCTCTTCTTATTTAGTATTTTTTCTTGTTTCCAGTCGAAATATCAAAAAATTCTTAAAACAAGTGAGTTTTTGCTTAAAACAAGCAAAATTATCTGCAAATGGAGCGAGAAAAATAATCTTATTTCTGTTTCGGACAGAAACAAGAAACAAGATTTCAATCAGAAACAAGATTATTTTTCTCACCCCATTGGCAGATATTTTTTTTCACTTTTTCGCAATTTAAGGGGCATGTGAGTTGCTAAACATGACACTCTTGCGCACTTAGGCCCAATCCCGATTCTATTTTATATCTCTTCGCCTACCCCCTATATACGTCCATTTAGCAGTGGACAGGTATTCGGACATACTACTCTTTTGGCATACTGTTTTTCGAACACTATATAGTAGGGAAGTATTCAATTTGGACACAGCAATGCTGCGTTCCAGTTCATTTTTTATTATGCCCTTCACTCGATAACTTCCCTCCGTCTCGTTCACTCGGATGTGCGTCATTGCTTTCGTTGCATGAGTGCACACTACTGGAGGAACATTTGCAATGGACTGAACTGGAACGTCCTTAGCCCTTGATCACTTCGAATCCACTATGGAGTTTATTTATTATAATTTTTTTTCCTTTACGAAATTGTTTAATGCAACATTCTAAATGTATATAGGTGTATTTGGGTTGTTTTAAATGTTTTTAGAAATAAAAAAAATTATCATAGAGTTGTTTGTGGTGGGGTAAATTAAACGTGATATGCAGTGACGTCACAAACGTGTTGCATTGTGGTATATGAAGCTGCCTGAAGTGTACATATGAAGTAGACTCGCTCCCTCGGTCAAAATTTTGACCGAGGGAGCAAGGGTCTGTCCATGTAAACTTCCCTTGTCCACTTCACGAAGTGGAACGCACTTCAAAATGGCGGCGAGGATTCCCCCGAGGGGAAGTGCTTAGGGAAGTTCGCAAGTGCGTGTCTAAAACTGGAGTGGAACGCAGCACAGGAGTGTTGAAATTTCTTCTTCTGTGTCCCCGAATGGCAGCAGTGCCCTCTACTGTACACGTGTGAATTTGCTTCAGTCTAAGGCTTATTCATTTCACTTTGGTGTCAAAGGGACTTTACATTTGCTAAAAAAATCAACTCTTGGTTTTTTGTTATGCGTTTTTTATAAGTCTCTGGATGTTGTGGGGCTGTCTTGGCCGACACGCCTCTGCAACATTGCGTGGCAATGGACTGGCAGACCAGGGTGGTGGTCCTTCTTTTTAACCCTCCTGTTACCCTCTAATAACATTTGTTACCCACTGGGGTCAATTTGACCCCAGCAATTTAAACCTCCAGAATATGATTTTTTTTTTTACAAAGATTTATGTCTCAGGTCATTTATGTCTGACAGTATATCTGGTGGGCCCTGGAACCATTTTGCTGACATTAGCAGCACTATGGCTACCCTGTCATTCACGTGGTGGGGCAGGACCATAATAACGTGAACTACTAGTGGTTCTCGCAATACTACGGGTAAGGTTTGGTTAGGTTAGATTAGAGCCCTAAATCAAAGGGAAGTTGTTTGAATGATACATTGAATATATAAAATTATAGCATGTTATAGTAACCTCAATAACACAACCTAAACAAATGGGTGTAAAATGTTGATATTTCTTATGTTTTATACAGCTAAATGAGCCTGGGGTCAAATTGACCCCAAAGAACACAGATGCTACAAAATGTGTACAGGACATTTGAAAAATATCACCATGTTAATTTTTTGTTTACATAGTTGTCCACATTCAATTAGGAAAAGTCATTCAATCTAAAGCAAAAAAAAAGATGTAAATCGTGTTTTTACGGACGTTAAACATTGAATGGGGTCAAATTGACCCCAAAGATAATAGGAGGGTTAAGAAGGGGGACCGGAGAGTGTGTTCCAACTACAAGGGGATCACACCTCCCCGGGAAAGTCTATGCCAGGGTACTGGAGAGGAGAATTCGTCCGATAGTGGAACCTCAGATTCAGGTGGAACAGTGTGGTTTTCGACCAGGTCGTGGAACACTGGACCAGCTCTATACCCTTTCCAGGGTGCTGGCCAGTCCGAGGCCATGGTTCTCAGTCGGAAAAGGGTGGCTTGCCCGCTTCAGGTTGGTGGAGAGTTCCTGCCTCAAGTGGAGGAGTTCAGGTATCTTGGGGTCTTGTTCACGAGTGAGGGAAGGATGGAACGGGAGATTGACAGACGGATCGGTGCAGCTTCAGCAGTAATGCGGTCGATGTACCGGTCTGTCGTGGTGAAGAAGGAGCTGAGCTGTAAGGCAAAGCTCTCGATTTACCGGTCGATCTACGTTCCTACTCTCACCTATGGTCATGAGCTGTGGGTCATGACCGAAAGGACAAGATCCCGGATACAGGCGGCCGAAATGAGCTTTCTCCACAGGGTGGCTGGGCGCTCCCTTAGAGATAGGGTGAGGAGCTCGGTCACTCAGGAGGATCTCAGAGTAGAGCCGTAGCTCCTCCACATCGAGAGGAGCCAGCTGAGGTGGCTCGGGCATCTATTTCGGATGCCTCCTGTACCCCTTTTCCACCAAGGCAGTGCTAGAGCTAGTTCAGAGCTAGTGCTAGTCCCAGTTCATAGTTGGTTCGACTGAGGAGCCTTCTAAGAACCGTTTGCTTTTCCACATGGTGAGAGCCACAACAGAGCCATGTCTTACGTCACTGTATACGTCTCATCTTTCTCAGCAACTCTAGCGAGGCAGCGGCAGTGTTGCCAAGTCCGTGGCTACTTCATCACTGTTGCCGCGGGCTGTTTTTCATGTCCGCAGGTTGAAGCGACCCCAATCATGTGATATTTAGCCCCGGGAATGCGAATTTTAGGAGGCAACCATGCCAAAAAACCCCACATATTTTACCCCTAAATGTGATTTTTACCGGGGAAGCCCCCCTGAAACGCGATTGGGCTTCTTTTGAGTAGCAATTGGGCGGGTTTTGTTGTGAAAACCTGGCAACCCTGGGCAGCGGGAAACAAACACACCAGGCTTGTTCGAGATGCATCGGCGCTGCGCAGACCGATCCATGTATGATATTAAAAAAAAAACGCATGAGTGAATCAAAAGCATAAGGAGTCATATGCTTTCGCTGGACTTGTTATCATACGGCGATCGGTCTCTGCACAGCACCGCTGCGAACAAGCCTTCCATCAACAATGCAAACGTTGCGTTACTATTGATTCACATGGCTTTACGATCCTACATCGGCATCAAAACACAACGAAAACACAGCGAATCCAACGCATTCATGCAGTTCGCCGTAATTTGTATAGACGGAGATTACGAAGGAGCAGCAGCTGTTAGCTCCATTAGCTGCTATTTCAACAATGGCGGATCTCAAGTTTGTGTTGGTCTTGTTGACCCCGCCCCCAGCGCCTGACGTAATCGGTTCTTACTTCTAGCCCTCTTCTAGCCCAGCAATGTTTTGGTGCTACTTAAGAACCACTTTTCCTGGCTCGGAGCTGGGGCTTTGGGTGTGGAAACACAAAGAACCGATTTGAAACTAGGCTCTGGCTCCGATCTAGCTCTAGCTCTGCCTTGGTGGAAAAGGGGTACTGGACGCCTTCCCAGGGAGGTGTTCCCGGCACGTCACACCAGGAGGAGGTCCCGGGGAAGACCTAGGATACACTCTAAAAAAAAAAGGTTCTATATGGCACCAAAAATGGTTCTTGGCTCGTAATCATAGGGGAACCTTTTTTAGTGCTATATAGCACCAATTTTGGTGCTTCAGTGGTTCTTCACCGGTTCTTTGACTAAGGTGCTATATTGCACCTCTGAAGAACCACCGAAGCACCAAAATTGGTGCTATATAGCACTAAAAAAGGTTCCCCTATGATTACAAGCCAAGAACCATTTTTGGTGCCATATAGAACCTTTTTTTTTAGAGTGTACGCTGGAGGGACTATGTCTCCCGGCTGGCCTGGGAACACCTCGGGGTTCCCCTGGAAGAGCTGGAGGAAGTGGCTAGGGAGAGGGAAGTCTGGCCATCTCTGCTTAGACTGTTGCCCCCACGACCCGGCCCTGGATAAGCGGAAGACGATGGATGGATGGTTGGTTTTTTGTTATTAAAAAACAAAGCAGCTCAGGTGAGAAAGAGTAACGCAAAAGTAACATAACGCATTACTTCCCATAAAAAGTAACCAATTTACTATGCAATTAGGTACTTTTTTGGGGAGTCCGCGCAATATTGTAATGCATTACTTTTAAATGTAGCCTCCCCAACACTGGAGTATCTGT
Organism: Gobio gobio; assembly: GCF_949357685.1. Classification (NCBI taxonomy): domain Eukaryota; kingdom Metazoa; phylum Chordata; class Actinopteri; order Cypriniformes; family Gobionidae; genus Gobio; species Gobio gobio. The sequence continues at coordinate 10,140,446 of NC_137112.1, read as the reverse complement.
ATATTAAAAGGCTATATATGAACAAGAATAACAACAAACTTCACACATGCTAGTATTGTGTTGCATAGGGTTTTTTTATCAATTATTTATTATGTTCTATATGTTTACAAATATGAACACCCAACAAATATAATTTTGTATAGAGCGGTTTTAGAGGATGACAGCACATTTACAGGCCGAATGAAAAGTTAGCGATAAAGGATAGTCCAGTTGTTGACTGAATAAATGATAGGTTTGGATATGCTTTAGGGCACACAACTGAATGCATAAATAGCTTGGCATGTACACTTTTGTGCTGTGTAGTAGACAAAACTGCACCAACACGAGAAAAGGGGGTATATACATTTAGCATCCTGAGGCTATATTACAGAAAGGTTCAATTATTGACGTAATATTACGGTTAAATTATATGGCAACTAAACAGGAAGGATAAGACTCTAAAGTTTGGAAGCTGAAACCCTCTTATGAATGTTAAAGATTTCAATTGTAGTGTATTTTGCCATTGCATGTCCACTCAGAAAAGAGGTGAACCTATGTCTGTTTATTGTGGTTTGTCTTTATATACGAACCGAACCGAACAGACACATGTCCTCGGAATGCGATCACATGGTGTGGGTCATTCACGCCATGTTGTAATTACAGTAATTATGAGGGTTCAACTTGTAAAAGGCGTTCACTTCCTCACAGAGCTCATAATAACTTGTAAGAAAGGACTTTTCTGAGCTCATCACGTGACCGCTGTAGGCTCACCTAGGAGTGGGTAGTGTTGCCATAGGAGGTGAACGGCTACGTGTTGTCATCTCGAGACTACGGTAACTACGACATGGCGTGATCGCAGCCTTACTTTTACATCTATTATCAAATTAAAGTACCTAGGCACATATGTGATATCAAAAACGAAGTGGTTTTTTTTCTGAGCTAGTACATTAAAATGACTAAACTAAATTACTTTTAGGTTTCTTTTCAATTGATCCATTTGAACTGTTTTAGGTCATCCCGTGCTGCAAACAATAGGTCTTTATAAACATTTGGGATAACTTGAGTAAAGCCAATGACAGCAAAATAATAAAAAAACTTATATTCAATAATTGTACAAGATAACATTGTTTCTACTGTCTTTACTGTACCCCCATAAGCCCAAGCGAAACATGTTTGAGAGAACAACACAACAAAAAGATGTGAAGTTTGAATCCCTACGTAGGTGCTCCATTTCCGGCAGAAATTATCGCTTAACCCTGATCTACGGCTGAATCCCCCCCAACATTTACAAATATGGAAAGCAGGTCCTGAACCACTGTTAAGCTGCAGGTGGAGTCGGGTCTCTGTGCGTCTTCTTCAGGAGCGGGCGATATCTGCCAGCACTGCATTTCTATCGGCTTCCCATAGTCCAGTGTCCAAGAGACAGATTCAGCCAGGTCATTTCAGAAAAATCAGGTAAAATGCCATACACAAACAGGACGCCGCCACAGCAACGTGAAGCCGTGTGCCTATCACTGCAGCTACAGAGAAAACAGAAATGAATATCACTGAGCATCACTGCAGGAGAATTATCTTCAATGCAGATCCTACAGATCACTTACCTTTGTAAAATACGCCCCAGACACCTTTCTTCTCAGACAAGAGCCAGCTATTAAGACGAGGGACCTTCTTCAGGTACGCACACGTGCAAATGAAGAGAAGTCCGAAAACGAGAATGCCGTCGAAAGAGTACACTGTGAATACAGAGAACACAATTAACCCTTATTTACAAGCATTTGAAAAAGAAATGTTCTTTTACATTAGACCTGGTTACTAAAAGCTCTTTTTTTATATATAACATTATTATAATGGTAACACTTTACAATAAGGTTTCATTTGTTATCATTAGTTAGCGTATTAACTAACAATGTGCTGCAGTATTTATTAATATTTGTAACGTTAGTTGATAAAAAATACAGCTGTTCATTGTTTGTTCATGCTAACAATTGATTTTAATAGTGTATTAAATGTTGAAATGAACATTAACAAAGATTAATAAATGCTGTAGAAGTGCAGTTCATGTTAACTAATGAAACCTTATTGTAAAGTGTTACCATTATAATATAACAGAAATTAATATAATAGGTTATTTATATATAGTGATTAATAAATAAAATATATTATAATTGTTTTTATTTGTAATGTTTTTGATAGAAGTCTTGGTTATACTATTTTACAGTGTCATTGTTACAGTGTAATTATATATTTAAGTACTGGGTTAGGGTAGGATTAGGGTTTGATTTAGGGTTACTTAGTTGTATGTAATTATGCATAATTTACTGTTATTACTATTGTAAATACATGTAACATATGTAACAAGAACACTGCAAAATAAAGTTACCAAAGTCTCTTATGCGAATCAAACCTGAATTTATTTGATCAGAAATACAGAAGTATTACTGTAAAATATTATTACAATTTAAAATAAGTGTTTTCTATTTTAATATACTTTAATATCTAATTTATTCCAGTCACATGATCTTTCAGAAATTAATCTAATATGCAGATTTATTATCAATGTTGGAAGTGTATTTTTTGGAACCTGTGATACTTTTTTCAGGATTCATTGATAAATAAAAAATTTAAAAGAACAGAATTTATTCAAAACAGAAATTGTTAATATAACACATCCTTTCTAAATAAAAGTATTAATTTCTTTCAAACCAAAAAATGACACTCAAAAACAAACACTAAACCCAAACTTTTGAATGCTAGTGTATTGTTACAAAGGATATTTATTGTAAATAAAGATTTTTCTTCATCAGAGAATCCTGAAAAAGGTATCAGATTATAAAGAAAATCCAGCTTTGCATCACAAAAATAAATTATACTTTAAAGTATATTACAATAGAAACCCATTATTTTAAATTCTAATAATATTTCACAATTACACAGTTTTTTTCTGTATTTTTGCATGTTTCATAATGCATGATTTCTTTCAAAAACATAAAAAACAGTAATGTTTCCCTACATTCACTGCTATTCCACCATCACAAAATATACCTTCTAGACAACAAACACATTTCTTTATTAATAACAATTTATACAATGTCTGTTGTAAAACGAAATCTACTCACTAACAAAGGTTCATAAACATTCCTGTTTTTCATGGGAAGAAAATAAAATGTTTTAAGGCAGTTATACAGAGTAAAAACGGGGATCATCAACATAGCGTTTAATACAACATGTTAGTGATGCTTGGAAAGTGAGTTTCAGTCATGTCGCCTTTGTTTAAACTATTTAGTATATGACATTTCAACAGCAGAGTGTATATGTTTGTACATTTGACAGCAATTGAGATCTAAATGTAATAGCTGACAGAGATCACTGTTAACGTTCAGCTTGCTACCAACCGTTTATTACCATGAAACTTGGTTGATTTAGACGGCCTTAAGATATCATTCTCGTTACTTAATAAAAGCTTGCAGTGATGTTAAATGTTAAACCAGCTGCGGCCCTTCAAGAGCCACGTCCACACACACACACACACACACACACACACACACACACACACACACACACACACACACACACACACACACAGCTCAGCTGACTGACAGCATTCCTCGCTATCTGACGTGTAAAAGAGCACCAGACAGTTCCCCTAATAAAACGAGTCTATTAACATACCGTTTGTCATTTTGCAGCTTTTAAATCCCGAGTTGAGATGAAGCGCAAGTTGACAACTCTTTTTTATTTACTGTCTTCATCAGTTCCGCATAAACAGCACAGGCTTTCCGGCTACCACGGAATTATGGGAAATCGCCATACATATTAAAAGCCTCTCTAATTTCGTTCATGAATTATGACAACCTCAGTCAGGATTTTTTTTCCTATGCTTTTATTGCACTTAGGGCATGAAAAACAAAATCTGTATTTTTTATTTTTTTTTACCAAATTAGTTTTACTGTATGCATTTTTGGTAAAGAGATAAGTATTAAACATAATACAGTAAAACACAATAATACTGTGTGTATTTGACATACCATTGAATAAAATGATATAAAATCATGCTTAAACTATAAAATATATAAAAATAAATATAATACAGCTTAAATTATTAAAAACGCATGTCTTTGATGTCAGAACATTGATTTACCCTTATTAGCTGACAATTCTGATTATGTTCAAAATGGACAAATGTCTACCATATCTCTCCTCTCTGAGAAAACATTAGGCTGAAATCTACATTGATCTATTAATATTTCTTTAGACTAAAAAATTATCAGGTGTTTTTAATCTCATCTGAAATGAGCAGTGTTGGGGTAATGCATTAAGTAACATGCATTGCATAATCAGATTACTTTTTGGATGTAACTAGTAAAGAAATGTATTATAACGTAACATGCATTACGTAATCAGATTACTTTTTGATGTAATGAGTAAAGCATTACAAGCAACATGCATTACATAATCAGATTACTTTTTGATGTAAAAAGTAACAGATTACAAGTAACAATCATTACGTAATCAGATTACTTTTTGATATAAAAAGTAACAGATTACAAGTAACATACATTACATAATCAGATTACTTTTTGATGTAAAAAGTAACAGATTACAAGTAACATACATTACGTAATCAGATTACTTTTTGATGTAATGAGTAAAGCATTAGAAGCAAAATGCATTACATAATCAGATTACTTTTTGATGTAAAAAGTAACAGATTACAAGTAACATACATTACGTAATCAGATTACTTTTTGATATAAAAAGTAACAGATTACAAGTAACATGCATTACGTAATCAGATTACTTTTTGATGTAAAAAGTAACGGATTACAAGTAACATACATTACGTAATCAGATTAAAGTAACGGATTACAAGTAACATACATTACGTAATCAGATTACTTTTTGATGTAAAAAGTAACGTATTACAAGTAACATGCATTACATAATCAGATTACTTTTTGATGTAATGAGTAAAGCATTACAAGCAACATGCATTACATAATCAGATTATTTTTTGATGTAAAAAGTAACGGATTACAAGCAACATGCATTACATAATCAGATTATTTTTTGATGTAAAAAGTTACAGATTACAAGTAACATACATTACGTAATCAGATTACTTTTTGATGTAAAAAGTTACAGATTACAAGTAACATACATTATGTAATCAGATTACTTTTTGATGTAAAAAGTAACAGATTACAAGCAACATGCATTACATAATCAGATTAATTTTTGATGTAACAACGAGTAAAGTAGCGCATTACAAGCAACATGCATAACATAATCAGATTACTTTTTGATGTAACGCTGTAATAATAAGATATGTTGTGATGAGAAGAAGGAGGCTGGAACCGGTGAACGTTCAAGATACTTTAATAAATAAATAAACAAACCACAAAATGAAAGAAAAAGCAGCAGCTCCTCACGGACAACTGCTGCGCTCACACATAACAAAGCATAAACAAAAGTCCAGGCCTGGTCCTCTCTCGTCCTTCACTGTAGTCACTCCTCCCTTTAGATACTAGACCGCCGGGGTGACCACATGCGCCACATGTGACGCTCATTGGCAATTACGCCACCGGCCTCGCGCCATTCTCTCACGGCTCTCTGCCCCGCCATGCTTGCAACAAATGCATTACAAGTAACACGCATTAAGTAATAAGATTACTTTGAATGTAAATTACATTCTAATAACACAAACACGTTTATTTAGAGCCTCCTATAGGATAGAAGGAATGGATTGATATTCCGGGGAAACTTGGCCCTTTTCTGACTGGCCGTTGGTCATCTTGGTTTAGAGGGAAAAAAATCCATATGGTGGTGGCCTTGGTGGCAATGTATAGGATGATCCTGATCTGTTTATTTGTACTGCTTGCCTTGGTCTTGACCCTCTGCCTGTTTTTGTACTATTCTGGATTACCCCTTAATAAAGACTGCTATTGGATCCTCAACCCAAAGTCTCAGTTTGTGATAATTGTACATTTTATTTTATGTTTCACATATTAATAATAATAATATATACATAATGTTATATTATATATAAAATATGCATTTGTTTATTGTAGCCTAAAATTTATTGTAAACCTAAAGGATCGTTAACTCTTTATCGAGTAAAGCTCATAACTATACTTTAATGCAGCGAAATTGTGAAAAGAGCAGTTATCTTCATATTCGTTAAAGGGATAGTTCACCCAAAAATGAACATTTCTGATGATGAAAATCATTTACTCACCCTCAAGTTGTTCCAAACCTGTATGAGTTTCTTTGTTCTGCTGAACACAAAAGAAGATATTTTGAAGATTGTTTGTAACCAAGCAGATAGAGCAACCATTGACTAAAAAATAAAAAATACTATGGTAGTCAATGACTAAAAAAATACTATGGTAGTCAATGACTAAAAAAATACTATGGTAGTCAATGGTTGCTTTATTTGCTTGGTTACAAACATTCTTCAAAATATCTTCTTTCGTGTTCAGCAGAACAAAAAAAAACTCATACAAGTTTGGAACAACTTGAGGGTGAGTAAATGATGACAGAATTTAATTTTTTGGGTGAACTATCCCTTTAACAGACATTGTCAAGTGTCTGCTGATGATTTGAACAGGATTTACTGCAGCAAGCCCATAGATGTGGTGCTGCTGCTTACTATCCTCAACTTATTTAAAGACTTTAATGTGATCTTTTGAAATCAATGCATAATGCAACTGATCTACACAGTGACACAGACATAGGTGTTTTCCCTACCCGTCTCTAATGGCATCCTGCAGATCCTGGATCCTGGCACGAGAAAGGGCCCATTAGGTGCGCTCAGCTGTCGTCTGACAGTACTTGGCAGACTTCCTATTGGCATGTTTTATCTTTGTATATGTCCATACTAATGCCAGTGCCACATTACAATGTGGAGTATTAAAGGGTTAGTTCACCCAAAACTGAAAATTCTGTCATTAATTACTTACCCTCATGTCGTTCGACACCCGTAAGACCTCCGTTCATCTTCGGAACAGAAATTAAGATATTTTAGTTGAAATCTGATGGCTCTGAAAGGCCTCCATTGGCACAATGCACGTTACACTCTCAAGACCCTTAAAAGGTACTAAAGACGTCGATACAAAGTCCATCTCACTACAGTGGTTCTACAATAACTTTATGAATCGGTGAGAATAGTTTTTGTGCGCAAAAAAACCCTAAATAACGACTTATATAGTGATGACGATTTCAAAACATGGCATCATGAAGCTTCGAAGCGTTATGAATCAGTGAGTTTATTTGGGGTTGGAGCTAAACTCTGCAGGAAAGCGGCCCTCCAGGACCGAGTTTGAAGAACCCTGGTATAGAGGATGATTTCGGATTCAGCCTATGAAAGTTGTTGAAGCTTGTTTACTTACTCTCATTTGTTTATTGTTTTAGACTGCGCCGTTCATTTGCCAGTGGCGTAGATATGCAGTGGCAATAAATGTTTTATTTTCTTCGAGTTACTTTGCTAATTCAAAATTCCCACCACTAGCATAACATGCAAAAAATATTTATTGAAGTATAGGGTGCAGGCCTGGAAGCCCAAGGACTATTACTAAAACTAAAACAGCATAACAGTATTTTTTTGGTCCCCAATGCTTTATTAAGATACACAAACATGAAGCATTTAAAACATAACACCTTATTAAAGAAAAAATCACAGTTTTTTTGTAGTTTTGCATGGCTGAAAGTTGTAGTTTAGTCGTGTTGCGTCTCACGTCATGACGAATTTAGACGAACGCGCTTGATGGCAACGTTCTGTTTGATGTTTTCTGTGAACCTCATGACCGTCAGCATCATTCTCCACAATCCTCTGTGGCGACTATTCGACGATTATTGAGTTGATATATCCGAGTTGATCGATTGATCAGTTTGAATTTTGTGTGGTGGAATCTGAACACAAGAACTGAGTCAACATGCCTTGTGTTCATTATAAGTTTCCAAGTAAACTCACCCACGACACGATCCCGTCTGAAGGACTTCACATGACCCTGAGATTATGAGGCGCGAGAGGCTGAAGCTCTGTGACCTGCAGATCAGCAGCGCACAAACTAATGAAGGTGAGTTGAGCTATATCAGTTAAACTAAACTAAACACATTTGATGCATGATCAGTTTAAGGTTTCAGTTTAATATATTGCAGGCTCATTTGATAAATAATTGTTCATAAATAATATTGATGATAATAAATAATATAGGGGCTTGTTTTTGAAGCTGCGGTTGCTTATTTGTCTCACGAGAGATGAGGAAATGTGCTAAAATTAAACCCCACCTGCTATTCAATATCCAGTTTCACTCTGAAATACATAACAGAAGTAAAATCTAGGGCTGTAATCTCCCAGTCGATTAGTCGATTATTGGTCGATACGTTCTGGCTCGACCAAAATTCTGATTGGTCGATTTTTTGCCGCGTTCATTTAATCAGTTTTGCTGCGTTCATTTAATCAGTTTTGTCGCGCCGCGTTCATTTCGTCAGGTGGAAAGCACTAATTGCTAATGGGGGTGTTTTGAGAGCACCCCTGTTTCACAGGTAACAGTCTGCCTTCAGAACACCCCCATTGTTTTCACTTCTTTTGGATTAGCCCAACCCACTGGCGAAGAGAAGTCTCTCACTGGTCCTTTGTGTTTCATTCCCCGCTGGCTCAAACGTACACCCAAAGTGGTAAACTTGAGGAACGCCCATCAACATACACATGAGGGGAAGCGTCACAACACCGCGCTATTAGTGGATCTGTACCGTCAGTTTTGCCGCGTTCATTTCATCAGTTTTGCCGAGCCACGTTAATTTCATTAGTTTTGCCGCGCCGCGTTCATTTCATCAGGTGGAAAGCACTAATTGCTAATGGGGGTGTTTTCAGAGCACCCCTGTTTCACAGGTAACAGTCTGTCTTCAGAACACCCCCATTGTTTCACTTATTTTGGATTAGCCCAACCCGCAGGCGAGAGAGACAGATTGAAGAAGGCTAGTTTTCTTGTATATTATTTATTTAATTGTGAGAGCGTTTTTTCTGCTCTTGATCTGGCTTGTTTAATAAATATTCCTTTTTTATTAAAGAGGACGTGCCTTTTGTGTTTAAGAGTAAAAGCTTTAAGTTAATAGTCTATTCGTGTCTCAGCCGCGAAGCTGAGCTCAGCTGACTGAGCTCATGTTTGAGCTGCACAGAGCGGCTGAAATGAGTGTCTGTCAGTTATTATTATACATATGACAAAAACAATTGTCTAAATTATGTTGCATATTCCTCAAAAGTTCTTGTGATGATATCTAGTTAACAACACATAGTGCTATATTTTCGGAAGTCATAGTCTATGATATTGCGCAGGTGCATGCGATGCGACGCTGTCAGAGCCGACAGACTCGTGTGTCAGACTCATTTCAGTGCAAAATAATCAGCTCAAAAACTATTTAATATACAGCAAATAGCCTACTAGTTTTTTATGTTTATTTATAATTAATTTAGGGAGACAACAAGGCTACCAAGTACTGCGCACAGTGTGCAGCTTATTCATTTAAGTTTTTTTTTTCCCTAACGTTATTTTAGTCGATTTTTAGTCGAAAATTTCAGGACTTCAGTCGACCAAGATTTTCTTTGGTTGATTACAGCCCTAGTAAAATCATCTGCAACTTCCAGTTAACGTGGACAAAGTCTTTTCATGGAAAAGCGAAATTTTGCAGACAAAAATGTCCATTTATCAGTTTCGCAATGCATGAAGCCGAAGTCACTCCCAGACTAAGATAAACGCAGCAAATTTGAGTGTTCAAAATTCAGCAAATTTGAATCTGATGCGAAATGTGGGGATATTTGCATGGAATTACAGTGCAGATTCTGATTGAGATGAATGCATTTCATATGGGGAATTTCAGCATTCAAAGGTGATGTGACGGCATCCTATAGGCTATGAAGCTGCATTACAGTTTCTTTTGAATAAAAACTTCATACAAGGCAATAGATGAGGTGTAAAAACAAAACAAATGTTTAATAAAATCTGAGGTACATTATTTACAACTCGGTCACGTCACATAAATTACAAAAAAATACTGCCAGACCCGGTGACCAAGTCCTCAAGACAGGTTTATCATCATATGGCAAATTTGTGAGCAAAACAAGGAAAACCATCTCAGGTTCTTTAATCACAAATGGAAAAAATACTTTAGGTTCATTTATCATTTATCTTCAAGTTTCTGTCCTGTTAATAAACGTTGTCTGGTTCACATTTCTTATGTTGATTTATTACAACATATACTCAAAACTTCTCAGGATTACAAATGGAAAACTTTATCAGCGGACATCAAGTACAGAAGGTGTATGCAGGGAATACAGCAGAAACATCTGATCGCAAAGATCACTTTTCCTAGAATCTCCCAACTGACTCCATGTTGAATCAGCCTGATAAGGTCAGACCATCTCATTTACGATTTCTCACATTCATATTTCTCATTTCAAAAGGTTAAAGCAGCACCAGGTAGGTTTTGCTCTAGGGGTCCCCCTACAGTTGGGAAACAGTATTGTCCTCTACTACTGTCGTAAACTCTGTCATTCTACATCAGTGGATGCATCGCACATGCATTTGTTGACATGACAACCATGATAGCCCTGAACACTGCAGGAGGAGTTCACATGTCTATGGAGTTCACATGCAGGTGTTCTGCTTGCGTCGCGTGTGAAATGTCTTCATCCCAGGTACAGTGGCATATGTTTCAGCATGTCATATGAATATCATTTCATGGGTTTTATTTTTTTTCAAACGCCAAATGATCGCGATGCTCACGTTTACAAGCCAGCGTCATTATAGTAGCCTAGTCTATTGGTTCCCGTTTTACAGAATCTATATGATACTTCAGTTCAATGTTTGAGTGGTAGGTAATAACCATATATCGTCAATATTATAATATCAAGCTACAAGATGAAAAATCGATTTGCATTATAGCTTGAGGCAAGACAAATAAACAAATATCACAGACATGTTAGGTATCCTAAAATATGATTTTGCACGTCTTACGTATTTACTTGCAAGAATGTAGCCCCTCCTCCTTCAGCTCACGCCAACGAACAAACGCTGGCCCAATGTTGATCCTCATCCTGCCTTTAATACGATCACTTTCTAGTTTCCTCTTTTTGCTTTCCTCCGACAAAACCTTTGCTTTCGTATTTTTCTGTGCTGCTTCGGCCATTACTATAACATCCAGCAAACAAATGATAGTTGGGCTCGCACGTCCGAATTTAAGGAAGTGGGGGTGGTGGTGGAAGTGACGTATATGCCGTAAAGCAGTCGAATTTTGTAGTTCTTTTTGTTCTCGGGTTACTACCCGAAACCCGAAGTTTAAAAGTATGATTAAAAACGATACAGACCCCGTCAGGCTATGGCAGACGTGTCATTCAACCAATTGTAAGTCAATGTATCATCACAAGAGTCTTGAAAATATATTATAAAGGTTGAAAAGTTACCTAGTGCTGCTTTAAGTAACCTGTTTCAGGTCGACATTGACAATAAATAAATAAATAGCAAGAGGAAAAAAAATGCACAAGAATCACAGGTGTCAAAGAATCAGGGGATGCCATCCTTCCGCTGGCAACACTGGGAAGGTGGGACGCCCCAGTCGTAAATATAGGACAGCCTCAGTTTGACTTCCTCTTTGCACAGGTGCCCATCTCGCTGAAGTGTCTGATGTTTCTCCAACATGTCCTCTAAACTCTGCTTGTGTGTGACCAGATACTTATTGCTGCAGCCGCGCGACTTGTACTCCGTGTCGAAGCGTGGATCGTGAAGCCGCTTCACGTCCACGGGGGCCAACCACGCACCCAAGGACACGTCCTCGCTCTGCCAGATCTTTAGAAACCCCACGTTAAGATGTACGTAGTGCACGAGGTCGGCGGACAGCACGTAGCCCCCACCCAGAGCATATGGCAAGTAGTAGTCGCACAGATCCCAAGTACTTTCTTTCCATTTCCCGGCCGTTTTCACTCTCCCACGGCCAGAGAAGAAGCCCCAGTAAAGGCGACTGGGCTCCTTGATCTTCAGCTCCTCTTTGAGGAGATCCAAGCGGGCAAAGGTGTCATCATCGGCCTTCAGAACGAATTTAAAGTCCACGTTTTGGTCCAACCACGAGTACATGTGAAGCAGTTTCTGTGTGAGGTTCTCGTACGAATCCCGGAGGTCAGGGAGCAAGAGGAGGTCATGGTGACGGACCTGCTCGGTTCCGAGGTTCTGGAGGTCTTCTGCAGGTAAGCCCTCTGTGCCAATGACAAACCAGTAGAGCACTTCGGGATCCTTCTTGGTCAGCCAGGTGCTCCGGATAATACTGCGACGCTCCGTGTACTTTGGCCCCGTGGTGATGAGAACGACCAGGAATGCCGAGAGCTCTCTGGCACGGGGAAGCCCTGCCGCCTGCCTTTGACGTGACTCTGCCCGCGGCGCCGCCCCTGGGGACTCGGCTGGCTTCAGTGTCTCAGACGTACACTTGGCGAGGAACAAAAGGACGACGGCAAACAGGAAGAGGACACCAAGCGCCAGGGCTGTCTTATGACGACACACAAGACGGACCAAATTCATGATGTCACTGAGGAACAGAAGGAAATCGTGTCACTTTTGAAAACAAGCCTTGCCTAAAATGTGTGGAACATTAAGGCCGTTCACACCAAAAAGAACATTTAGCGTGATTAACATTTTAATTTGAATGAAGGGCTGTTAATGTGCCTGTTCAGATGCATATGAGCATTCAACGCATGCCATCGGATTTGTTAGGGAGGGAGAGGCGTTCTTATATCTTTTCAGTTGCACTGTGAATAAAACTGACTAATCAATGAGATTGGTGCATTTGGTCATGTAACCGAAGACTAGCGCTAACGGTTCTGGATAATCTTTTATCATGATACAAGTCATTTTATTTCACAAACCTTTATATCACACTTCCTATTTCCGGTAAGTGAAGCAGTGTAGTCAGTTTACTAAATAATATAGACTTGACTGCTTCCATTCCACTTTAAGAGGGCGTTCATGTCCAATTTTTTTAATTGAGGGGGGGGGGGGGGGGGGGCAATCCAACGCTCCCCATTGACTTTGTATTGCATGAAGCGGCCTCCTTGTCATTTCTAGGGGTGGGAATCTTAAGGCACTTAACTATTCGATCCGATTCCGATTCTGGGAGTAACGCCCCGATTCCCAAAACGATTCTTAACATACATTTTTGGTAACTAATTATCCTGCTGTGCAAATACATGAACTTTACATTTTAACCAAAATTTAAGCTAATATGTGTTTTGTTTTTAGTTAGAATATCTGTTTGACAGTATTGCCATATTAAAAATGATTTCTATCAATACTTTAAACTTATTAACAGTTATATTCAAGATTAACAAGCTCTAATGAAACATAGTAAGCCTAAGCCATATATACAATTGCAAAGAACAATCATTAAGAATAAACAGTTCTCAATTTACAACTAAGTGTGACAATTTTTCAGTTAACCGGATTGAGGGCACATTCGTCCTCAAGCTTTATTTGTTTAAATTAGCTCAAATGACTGTCAGATGTAAGAAATTACAAGTGACAAACTAAACATCATTTAAAAGATCTAAGAGTCAAGCTTCCATTTTTTTACATATGTTTTATTCTCAAAGTCTTATAGTGACAGTAATTTGTTAATATGTTTCAGGAGTTATGAATATGAAAACCGCGTCGGTACCGTTTGATTGTAATATGAGCCTCAGCTGATCTCATTCATAAAAAACTCCTCTATTCTCGTCAGGAAGACTCGCGACAAATCAACATCCCTCAGGGCTTTTAGTTCAAAAGTGTGCAGATGAGGAGACATATTGATAGATTCTCATTTGTCTGTGTCAAATTTCTAAACAGAGGAGTATTTTTTATTCTATACTTCCTCAAAATGCGCAGATGTAGCCTATTCATGAGCGATGGAGTCGCTTGTGTTGTTTTCAATTCATACTGGCAGCCGGAGGGCGCTCTGTGCACATGTAGTCCATATATGATACATTCAGACGAAGAAGATACCATGTGCCATAATAGAAGTCCATTAATAAAAGCTTCCTGAGATTGCGAAAGATGCAAATAGAGATATTTGAAGATAATAAACACACAATTGCGACGATGTATGGTTTGTCTTTATACCATGTTGGGTGTATTCATAATAGATTATATTTATAATGCAATGCTATTCGACATAGCTTTTATCAAAATGCAGAATATTGTAAAATGATATATTGTCTGATTTTTTGATCCGAAGCCAAATGAGACCACAGAAGGTTATTTAAAACATCCCACTTGTGATATAAAGTAATTTTGGAGAAAAAAACATGGTTTTAATCTTTATTGTATTTTGATTGTGTGCTAAGCTAACATGCTAGCTAGCCAATGCACCTGCCACCTGGGCAAATACGTTATTTTTATTAATAATTTTGAATAGACTGAAATGAAAAACCAACTGAAATGTTTCTATTGTCAACAACGGCATTTGAGGCACTTTAGAAGGTGAAGTGAGAAGTTTGATCATAAATGAGGTTTGAATAGAACAGTTTGAATAGAGAGTCGTCAGTGATTACAATGAAGACAAAAGAATAAGATCATTTAGAGCCGTAACCAGACCAGAGAGGTGTGAATGTGTTCTGGGGAGACTGAAACTGAATGGGCAGTTTGCACCTCAAAACAATAGAGACAATAAACTGAATGGTAGCTCAGAAGAGATGGCAATAAACATCAGTTAACATTTTAGAGAAATCTCAAAATAAAATCATATGACATGATCTTGAAAAACATTTAATAAAATTCAGAGTTTTAGACTTATCATCTTCAGATTTGAAATATAACATGGTCAGACATGTGGCTTCAGCTGTAGTGCACTTCTAGATTGCTAAAATGCCAACTTCAATTTTATTTTATTTTATAAAGATATTTCATACAAATATATTTCTAATAACTTTACAAAACTTTGAAGCTAATTATAGCTATTTTTTATTATGAAAATAATTATAATTTTGAATTTACAGTAAACTGCCAAGTGTCTGCTTTCAAATGACGCCATACTTATGATTTTAGTGCAAAGGACTGTAACAGTTTTAGTCCGATTATGCCATTTCTTATGATTTTTTCAAAAGCGGGGGTGCAGACTAGCAGGTTATAACAATTTAACAAAAAATGTCTTTAACCTTTTAGAGCCACAAAAAAATCTTTAAAACAGTCTTAATGCAGAAGAAAAACAACTTAGCGCTCGCTGAGAAGACATTTAACGAATCACTCACCAAAACGAAGTCTTTTTCAAAAATTATGCCACGGATGTTGGTAGGTTTATATCCCGGCCATCGGAGACATAGGAGTGTTATTAAGCATTAATGGCCAGGAAAGCGCCGTATAGCCTACTTGAGCACCACTTAATTATTTTGGCTCAGAATTTCGTTTGCTGGAAATATTATTTAATTTAGAAGTGCTTTTGAAATGAAAAACTTTGCACCTAATAGGCAAAATCCATTTTTGAAATGGAGAGACAGCCACAGCCAGCGCAGACACAGATCGGCCAGAGAAACGGAGGAGCGACTGGTGTAAGGCGTTTGAGCAAATCTGCTCAAATAAAACGTGCGGGTGTTGAACCCTCTCACCGGGAAAAGTGTCCCCACGGGTGCGACGCCCCTGCGCAGGTCGTAGTTTGTCCATTTTATCTTAAAGGAAGGCAATTCACCAGCATACGAACGTTCACCTATCAACGGGTTGTTCTGTTTGGCCAGTGACCGCGCACGGCTCACAGTGGTGAAGTGGCCGTTTGAATTGAACACAGAATCGATTCTGAATCATTGGATAACGAATCGCGATGCATCGACCTTTTCTCCCACCCCTAGTCATTTCTGACTGCTGCTATGTGACAAAATGTACAGCAAACAAGCTAAACAAAACCCAGAAGTTTTTATAAGCTGTTGACCCAAAAACAAGCGTTTAAAGGCTAATTCAGTGATTTAGCACTACGCTTTGTATTTAAACTGGGTCATTTATGCAGTAGAAATGTGAAATTATTTTTGAATTTGGTGCCTTCTAGACTGAGAAAAGACAGAAAATGTATTTTTGTCTCATGTGGATGAAATACAACAACTCCCAGAATGCACTTGCTTCGCTGCCCTAAGAGGCCACTACGTACACCGTCGTTTTTATTTTCATAGTAATACAATCATTTCGTTTAGTTAGAGAATAAACACTACAATTAAAAACTGAACGTGTCTTTTCACTAAAGTGTAAGTGAGCCGAACGAAAGCACGTCACAGATGCAGCAGTGTCAGATTTCATTCATCACGAAGAGCTGAGCTGAGGTAAGCGTCAGTCTGGCACGTTTTCAGATCGCATATGGAAGCTAAACTATCACAGGAATTCATTGAAAAGTTGAAATACTCACTTTACTCTGCACCGCGCTCTGTTATTGTCCGTGTGGCCGCCTGTGTCTTATATTCTGTGCGTGAGATCTCTCCCCTGTGGGCGGGTTGATAACATGCGGAACAGCTCCATCTAGTGGCTGTAGTTTTTGCCTCTGGCCAAAAATTCCTCCGATGACGCAAAATGACGATATTTGCGTCTTCGGAGGATTTTTTTCCAGAAATAAAATGCATAATCCTCTCGTCTCAGGGGGATATGAAGGGGGGAAGTACCATCATTTGAATATACTACCGGGTTTCTACTGATGGCCTAATGCTAAACCACTGAAGTGACCCTTTAAGGACAAAAAAAGTCGATACTATAAAAGCGGCAATTGAGACGACACTGAGAACTACACCCACTAGAGGGAAACGTAATCAGCGACAGGAAATATAATATATAAAACTGACATTTGAATATTTGACTTAACAGTGACAAAATGTTTACTGCACACGGAGTGTCAGGATCCCAAAATTGACCCATTCTTCCTGCTGATGCTTTACATCTTATTGCCTGTATCCACTTTTGTCTTCTTAAACGCTTGTTTTATGGGGTTGACAGCTTATAAAAACTTATTTCTGTGTTTTTTAGCTTGTTTGCTGAACACTTTGTCACATAGCAGCTTTTAGACTTTGTTCTGTTTTTTGTTATAAGAGCTGAGGTGACGCAATGACTAACAGACAGCAGACAAAGAGGGCAATCCACCTGTCACTCAAAGTGGCCACGCCCTTAATTATGCGGAACTTTAAGGCTTTATATAATGTAAACGAATGAGTTATAAAAAAATTCACCACCCTCACAGTTGTCATGAAGGGCAAAATTAGCCGTATAGACCAAACCCGCAATTTGTACCAGGCTGTAAACATGTTTTATTCTGCTGTAAAGTTGGGCATTTTAACATGGAGCTCAATGAAATTCTGTTCTAACCATTGGCAGGGCTCAATCCGAGGGGCGGGATAAACGGTTGTCTTTCAAATTCCCTCTGCGAGCAATAGGATAGCGCTACAACCAACCAGAGCAACGAAGAAGGTGAAGCGGAGCTAGTTGATAGATTAAACTTTCGCCATATCCGGTTGGCAAAACTCCGAACACATCTTCCTTTCTTAAGAATAACTTCAGTGCAGTTCTTTGTTCTTTCCTCAAAGAAAAGCTTAACTCCAAGTCTTCCAGAGTCGCGGCCCAAGCCGATTTGAAAGACCTCCGTTCGCCAGCTTCTTTGTTTACGAGTAGCACCCGGAACCGCCGCAATTCTGCCGTCATTATGTTAAGCCCGCCCACCGACTCTATACACGATGCGATTGGCCTGACCAGAGTTTGGTTTTTCCAGTTCGCAAGCCAACGGAGAGTTGCTAGACGACCCTGTCTGCTAATTAGATTTGCTGCCGCTAGGATGCGTCTAGATTTCTAGGCTAATTCTGCTCCCTTTTGGAGCCTTCACTTCACGTATTGGCTTCAAGAGAAACTGGGGGAGGTTGCCGCTTGGTATTAAGCCATTATAAGTATTTCTGTTTTTCTATATGCGCCACCTACTGTCAGAGAGTAGATCTGCATGTTCATTCAGCCTGTCTACCATATTTACGTCTAAATAGACAAATCACATGCGAAAATCAGAGCGTTGTCTTAATGTCGAGTTATATTCGTGTTGGTGTGAACAGCCCCATGAAAATCACAATTTTAAAACTTTTTGTTGTTGTGTAGCCTACATTTTCCCACACCTGTTTGCTTTAGTTCACTAGTTAAAGGGTAACTAAACCCTAAACCAACTTTTTTTAGTTAATGATCTGTAATAATGGGGCTTTATTAATGCTGTTCATTGATTCGAGTAAATGTTTTGACATTTGAGTATAAAGTGTTTTAATTCTATAAAATATGGTGTAAAACCGCCAAAGTGCTGCCCTCTTAAGGTTGAACGGTGGCTACTGCAGTTGAATTTTCCTATTGGACGTTGTGGTACATCGTGACGTAGGATGGCACTTCCAACGGCTCACTGTCCGTGCCCCTGGCACGAGCTCACCACGCCCTCAGAAATGTTTCCCCCAATCACATGATGAGAACGGCTTCACTCCAGTATGAACTGTCATGTTACATGAAGTAAACATTATGAATGAAACTCACTTGACACTTGCTTTAACATTGTATTCAAGAAAATACGGATAAATAATGCAGTTGTCAGTACACGTCAGGCTTTTCTTGCGAGATTATTGCCGCCCGTCATGTGTACAGATAATTTTCATACATGAGACGCGCTTTTCAAACCCTGACACGCAAGTGGTTGCCGCGGACGCAGATAGATTAGGTCAGTTCTCTTGCGCGGCTGCTTCACTAGCATCGTCGGCATCGGGAGTTAACGCAGTTTGAGCAGCGGCTCGCATTGATAAGGCTCCGGGTTTGTGTCTGTTACAGACAATCCACCCTCCTCCACTTCAGGTGAAGGTAGGATAAATGACCGCTCTGTTGCAAAGCTGGCGTCACTCCAGTCATTCTCCATCTTTGCGACTCGCGATCTGACAGCTGTCAGTCAATCCGTCACTGCGGGTCTCGGGTGCACGCCCTCCGCTCAGCTCCGCCCTCGGTTCATCCCCTCTGTCTCCGCCGGGCTCTGCCCACTTTTCCAGCATTTTTTGAAAATTGCCAGTGGGTGGAGTTAAGCTCTGAGCAGGGGTTAGTTACCCTTTAATTTAATTTGGCCTTGATTTTTAGAAGTACAACTATTTCATGCAGTCATGGTAAACTGTAGATTTTTTTATTTTCCCAAAATATCCTCAAATAATAAGGCCTATAAAACTGCATGGATAATATTCACAAGTTAATTTTGAATTAATGCTGCCTTCACGTGCTATCGGAATTATCGTAAATACGAGTTTCCGAGGTAAAAAATTGCACATGAACGCCCCCACATTCTGAAACTTGAATGCAATGAGCTCGTAATCACGACTTCAGAAGTCGGAATTATCCAATTTCCGATAGCACGTGAAGGCAGCATTAGTATAGCATGTCTACATTAACAATAATGAAAGAATAATTAAAAAAAGATTTATATATCTTTATATATCTTTAATAATTAAAAAAAGATATACATCTTTAATAATTAAAAAAAGATATATATCTTTAATAATTAAAAAAAGATTATATATATATATATATATATATATATATTGTAGAAACATTAGAAAACCAAATCATATCATTATAAATCACGCATCAATGCACATTACCTGGTAGATTTCCGCCAAAGTGATCATTTACTGTGTTTATGGCTCATCCTGTGCATTATTAGAGGCTGTTTTGTTTTGCAGTAGCAGCTGATGTGCTGGAGATGTATCACAGCTGTCCGTCTTCTGCCTCTCCAGACAACACCTAAAGTATTTACACACAGCAAACACACAAACCTATCGCAACGACTAAAAAGGTCCGACTGAAGTGGAAGAGTTTGAACGCGTCCTTATTTCTTCATTTTAGCTAAAATACACACACAAGCACACACACACACACACTGCACTTCCCGTTCACAAGCAGAGTTTGAAATGCTCAGACATCTATCTTGACGACCTGCGCCACCTACCGGAAGGGATGATTACGTTTACATCATCGATGTGGTTTCATGTCCGCAAAATCTTAACATTTTATACAAAAATTAAACTCACAATCTTTAAAGACGTAAACCACATTAAGTTGTTTTAACGTATCACATCAAAATTATGTAAAATTAGCTGTGAATTTTAAAACATTTCATTCGTTGGAGCGGATTATTTGTCCTCAGCTCGGGTGCCACTGTCCTAGACATCTGGGTATGGCAAGCCGTGTTGACTTTTATTCATTCCCGGGATATTAATTCTTGATATCAACAATTCAATTTTAAATATGAGAATTCTTGATATCAGGAATTACATTTCCAATAGTAAAAATATTACTGGATGTCTGTAATTGTATTTTCACAATGTCACCATAGGCTGCCATTTTATGGCATATGGCAAGCCGTATTAGCATTAAATATCCCTGGCTGTACTAGTCATAATTTAGTTTTGACTGGTCAAAATTCCAATTCCAGAAGTCTCTTCTCCAATTGTGACTAATCGTCATTGGAATTAAGATATCTACAATGTGATTATGACTAGTAATAATATGCATTGAATATATCTACAATGTTATTTTGACTATAGTCATAATATAAAACGATATATCTACAAAGCTGTTTTGACTAGACACATTCTTCCATTGATATCTACAACTGAGTTTTGACTTGTAGAAATTGTAATTAAAGATATCTATAATTGATTTTACTAGACATAATTCTAATTAGAGATATCTATGTATTCTCAAGTGGCACAACTGCAAACATGGCTCTTTTATTTACCAGGTAATAACAGTAAACATGATCATGCATCATCCCAACTGATCCTTGTCAAACGGTTTGATCTCTCAAATACTGATAAAAGCTGCTAATGTCAAGTATGGGTAGGCTGGTCACTTTCCATGATAGGAGGTACAACTACACTATACTATATACACACACAACTATTTGGTTGTAACGCCTGACAACGGTCAGGCGGTCAAAAAATGGAAAACACTTTGAAATGTTATTTAACAACTGAAATGTGTTTAATCTGCCTATGGATCCGACAAGATCATTGTCATGTGATTTACTTGCATGCAGCCAAAAACTGTGATAGGCTACATTTGATAACCCTATTAACACTGGTGGAGAAAGTTCTTTTTGAATAAAATTACATCATTTGATGAAGTATTTCAAACACAAAATGCAGAATCTCAAATAATTTAATTACATCTGTTTATTTTTTGTCCAGCAAAATACAAAATTACTTCTGTTGACTTGTGTACTTACATTCTCCCAAATGTTTCCAAGAATGTTTAAAGTCAGAGAAATAAGCGATTTTAACCAGGAGACGGACCATGCGTCGCCAATCAATGACATCATACCCGCGTTACCCTCGATTTCCTGTTTTATTTTGTAGAAAGCATGGAAACATCGGCCGAAAGTTTACTTGATAAAGTTTTAAATATGGATATTTTTCTTACACAAACGCATTGATTCGCTTCAGAAGGCCTTTATTAATACCCCCCAGAGCCGCGTGGAGCACGTTATTTGACGGACATATACACTTTTTATGGACTTCAAAAACAGAGCAACTATGAATCAAATTCTAATGCTTGGATTAGCCTGGACTTTTGTGATATAACTCAGATTTTATTCGTCTGAAAGAAGAATGTCATATACACCTAGGATGACTTGGGGGTGAGTAAATTATGGGCCAATTTTCATTTTTGGGTGAACTATCCCTTTAATATATTATGTGTTTTATTAGTCAGTTGAGCAACTGTTACTGATACATTCATTGACAGAAAACAAATTATTGTTATACAGCTCAACACTGGCCTGACAATGAGACCTACATCAAGATGTTGGGTCTGGGAACTCACCATTGGCAGGGCTCAATCTGAGGGGCGGGATAAACGATTGTCTTTAAAATTCCCTCTGCACGCAATAGGATAGCGCTACAACCAACCAGAGCAACGAAGAAGCGGAGCTAGTTGATAGATTAAACTTTCGCCGTATCCGGTTGGCAAAACTCTGAACACATCTTCCTTTCTTAAGAATGACTTCAGTGCCGTTCTTTGTTCTTTTCTCAAAGAAAAGCTTAATTCCAAGTCTTCCAGAGAAGCGGCCAAAGCCGTTCGCCAGCATCTTTGTTTAAAGTAACATGCGAAACCGCCACAACTCTGCCATCATTATGTTAAGCCCGTCCACCGACTCTTTACAGGATGTGATTGGCCTGACTAGAGTTTGTTTTTTCCAGCTCGCAAGCCAACGGAGAGTTGCTAGACGCCCTGGCCGCAAATTACATTTGCTGCCACTAGGGTGCATCTAGAGTTCTAGGCTAGCTCAACACAGCTAGTTGTTTAAATCTGGTTTTCTTGATTTACCACAAGTACTAACATGTGATGTGAACATATGTCGCGTTGTTCAGTGTATTGGGATGGAGGCAAATGATAGAATGTGTTGAAAAATAATTAATTAAATGCGAAACCGGAAAAAAACGCAATTCACAATCGCATATTGAACCGTGAATGCCGTACCGAACGGTTCAATATTATATTGAGAATTGTGGCAAACCAAATATATATATTCGGTACGGCATTCACATTTTTTTCGGTTTCGCATTTAATTAATTATTTTTCTACACATTCTATCATTTGCCTCCATCCCAAAATACTGAACAACGCGACATACATTCACATCACACGTTTGTGGTATACTCACGGAACACTATAGTTATTCACAATCACGGAAGTTCATTATTTCCATGTGTTTTAAAGCCTTGCCGTTTAAACATTTCATTCGCGTGCTTATGTGCGGTTTTAACATGCGCTTTTCTGAGCACGAGCAGTAAAAGCCAAAAGTAAAACACGTGATTACTGGACTAATCGTCTTACTGCGCTAATACAGTCAAATACGCACAAGGTTAACATAAACAGTCGGTTATGTCTAAAGTGAAAGTAAAATCTGCGTGTCTGTAAATTAGATGCATGCAGGTCTTAAATTGACAGCAGCGCAGCCTAGTGAACACGCTAAAATTATGTCATTATTTACTCACTCTAATGTTGTTCCAAACCATAGACTGTAAAAAAATATGGACGTAGTGTCCGTGACGTCACCCATAGGATTCTGATGAGCCATTCTGAAGCGCAAAGTAGGGACGAGACGGCCGTTGCCATCTTGGCGTCACTCCCGGATAATAGGAAATGGGCAAAAAGGCGGGACGTGGGCGGAGCTGAAGTGACGCGATGACTAACAGATAAATGGCTATCCACCTGTCACTCGAAGTGGCCACGTCCTTAATTATGCAGAACTTTAAGGCTTTATATAATGTAAACGAATGAATTTACATTATATAAACTCATAACCTAAAAAATTCACCCCCCTCACAGTTGTCATGAAGGGCAAAATTAGTCATATAGACCAAAACCACAGTTTGTACCAGGCGGTAAACATGTTTTATTCTGCTGTAAAGTTGGGCATAAACATGGGACTCTATAGAGTGCCGAAGTAATGACGTCACTTTGTAGGCCAAAACGCGGAAGTGAGTTAGCATTTTAGCCCTATGGGTTCCCTCGCCCTAAAGTCTATGGGTTTTTTGAATGGGTTTTTGCTAAATCGCCTGAAATAAGGTCTGTGGTTAACAAAGCCTCTATATATTTTCACGTTTTAATCTATGACATAAAACACACTAGTTATAACCTGCTTGTGATTTTTAAAGACTTTATTGTGTCTTAAAAGTGATGGTTGCTAACAAGTTGCTAAAAGGGACTACATCCTTTGGCGGGGACTTTAGACGTCATCGTGACAAACAGGCAATCTCTCACTAGCCCGCCGCGTTTCAGCCTAAGAATGAAGAACTTATGTGGCGTGAATAAATCGCGCTATTCGCGCAAAGTTGGATGCTTGAACATTTGGAGTTTACTCTCTTCACATGTTTGTCTCGTTGAGAAATGGCTGACATGGGCTGTGTTTACACGTCTTTTTGTGTTAAAATCTACTGTTAATGTGTGACAAAACTTAGTTTTAAGACTTTTTCAGTCGATAATGTAGTTGTTTAAAGCTCAAATCTGTGGTTTATTTATAAGAAGAGTGCCTATTTAAACATTTTATCTGGTGTTATCGGAGTTGTGAGCTCCAGTGAGTCAGCGGCGGTCAGCGCTTGTTTAGCCGGCGAGAGTTGACTTTCCTCGGCCAGTCCTTCTGACGTCTGCCGCTGGCTCTGATGTCTCTGTGGCGTCTCCAGCTATAATTAGTCTTGTGGAGATTTAACGGCCCATATTTGCTCTCATGGATCTATAATTTGTTCCCTGGCAAATCGTTTAGGCTGAGTGCAAAGATAAGTTTCATTACTTGTTTATTTTTAGGCTATAACTGTATGTTACCGTTGTAAGTTAGCCGACTAGCACTGACTTTGAATGTTTGACTGAATTGTTTGCTTTATTTCATGTGTAGCTTATTATACGTTTTGTATTATTGATCATACATAAACTTGCATTTAACAAAAAGAGACTGGGTTGTGTTTCATGTCATTTAATGTTATCACAGTGATAATCATATTGTCTGAAAAAACATTAACAAAAGATAAATCTCAGAGAGGCACGCATAAACAAAATTAGTTTCTAACATTTTTGGAAAAAACGAATGGGCAATATTTCTCATGAAAAAGTGGATAAGTGTTCATACACAGCGCAGATCATAATGAGCGAGCGTGCTTTTTAAATAAAGTTTGAGGAAGCTTGATGATGACGTTGATCCGCGACCATGGTGTGCTGTAGTCCGTTTATAGCCTACCGTTAGCATTTTATATCTGACGGCTTTATTTGGGCTTCAAAATGTATACATTTTGGATTAACTTGTAAAGATTATCTTGGTAGACAAAACGTGTAAGGGTCATTACTCTTTGTTGAACACAGATCTTATTTTTTGCGATTTTCCAAAAGTCTATGGGGAAAATGAATGGCTTTTTGATCGAGGGAACCCATGCGCCACTAACTTCCGGGTTGGCCTACAAAGTGACGTCATAACTTCGGCACTCTATTACCCCTTTTCCACCAAAGCAGAGCCAGAGCTAGATCGGAGCCAGAGCCTAGTTTCTAATCGGTTCTTTGTGTTTCCACACCCAAAGCCCTAGCTCCGAGCCAGGAAAAGTGGTTCTTAAGTAGCACCAAAACATTGCTGGGCTAGAACAGGGCTAGAAGTAAGAACCGATTACGTCAGGCGCTGGGGGCGGGGTCAACAAGATGAACACAAACTTGAGATCCGCCATTGTGAAATAGCAGCTAATGGAGCTAACAGCTACTGTTCGTTTGTAATCTCCGTCTATACAAATTACGGCGAACTGCATGAATGCGTTGGATTCGCTGTGTTTGCGTTGTGTTTTGATGCCGATGTAGGATCGTAAAGCCATGTGAATCAATAGTAACGCAACGTTTGCATTGTTGATGGAAGGCTTGTTCGCAGCGGTGCTGTGCAGAGACCGATCGCCGTATGATAACGAGTCCAGCGAGAGCACATGACTCCTTATGCTTTTGATTCACTCATGCGTTTTTATATCATATGTGGATCGGTCTGGCAAGCGCTGATGCGTCTCGAACAAGCCTGGTGTGTGTGTGTGTGTGTGTGTGTTTCCCGGCAGGGTTGCTAGGTTTTCACAACAAACCCGCCCAATTGCTACTCAAAACAAGCTCAAAACAAGCCCAATCGCGTTCCAGGGGGGATTCCCCAGTAAAAATCACATTTGGGGGTAAAATATGTGTTTTTTGGCATGGTTGCCTACTAAAATTCGCAATATGGGGCTAAATATCACATAATTGGGGTCGCTTCATCCCGTGGACATGAAAAAACAGCCCGCGGCAAAACCACGGACTTGGCAACATTGCCGCTGCCTCGCTAGCTTTGCTGAGAGAGATGAGACGTATACAGTGACGTAAGACCTGGCTCTGTTGTGGCTCTCAGCCCGTGGAAAAGCAAACGGTTCTTAGAAAGCTCCACAGTCGAACCAACTATGAACTGGGACTAGCTCTGGCTCTGAATTAGCTCTAGCACTGCCTTGGTGGAAAAGGGGTATATGAGATTCTGCTCCTTCTGGAGCCTGTCCCTAGTGGCCAGTGGATGAATTGCAGTATATGTAACTTTGGTATTGGCTTCCAGAGAAACTGGGGGAGGTTGCCGCTTGTTCCAAACCTGTATTCATTTCTTCTGTCGAACAAAGACACTCAAAAAATTATTTTATGATACTGTTCACTTTATTTAAGCAATTCATCTTGATTTAACACAATTATATCAGGTTTCTAGTTCAAATGTAATTGATTCATGTTAAACTGACTTTAAACCGTTACTCTTTGACATAACTTGATGTTTTCATTTTGAAATAACATGTTTCAATCAAGTAACCCAATCAAACAAGACTTTCACTTCCATTCATGCTTTGCAAAGGGGCTGAATTCGGAGAGTAAATGTTTAAATAAAGTGCTAGTTGATGCATTTTTAACAAGATGAGAAAATGGAGAGACTTTTTAATGCTTAATGTTTTGTTATGCTGGTATTTAAAAGTTTTTATGTTAGTGTTTTTGGAGGTTACCATTGTGGTGAAGTGTAGAGCATGTGCTTGGGGTGAGGACCTGCTAATAACAATTAAAGTTGTTTTAATAAAAATAAAAAAACACTATTTTGGGTATGCCATGGATGAAACAAAACCATCTTCTGGCTAGCCAATAACACCTTGTAAAAGGTTTTGTAAATGTTGTAAAAATCTCACCAAATAAAAATAATCTAGTAAACTGGATTACTTGTTTTGATTTGTTTTTTATATTCATTTTAGAATAATTAAATTAAATAGTTTTGGACAAAATGAAGAATGTTAACCTGATTTACTGAAATAAACAATTTTAATTAAATTCAACATAACATAATTATGTGGAACGTGTTGACATAAAAAAAAAAAAAAGTAAAACCCACGTATCCCAGACAATGGGGTCCAGCAACTGGTTGGTTTCCAGCATTCTTCAAAATATATTTTATGTCCAACAGAAGAAAGAACTTTATTCAGGTTTAAAACAACTTGAGCGCGAGTATAATCGATGACAGAATTTTTGAGTGAACTATTCCTTTAGTGGTTAATAAAACAACAAAAGACAAAAAGAAAATCACTCACTGGTCTTGACTGAAAAACTAATACAGTAGCTTTAATAAGAATCAATGTATATTTTATAGTGAAGTCTTTGTAGTGTTTTAATTTTACATTTATTCATTCAATTTCATACTTAAATGCTGCTGTACAGCTGAGCTGCCAGTGTAAATCTTTATATACATTTAATTTATATTATACAATACACTAGGAATGTGTACATGGGTTTTTTTTAAGTAAAGTTTTAATTTTAAGTAAGGGTTTTCAAGTCTTTTAAGTAAAATAAAGAAAAAGAATTGAAAAATAGTATTTTTTTTCTCCTTAACCTCTTGCTGTTCCTGTCGCCTAAGAATAGAATAGCAAAACCTAATGTGACAAGCCATCCGAACCGAACCGAAAACCGTGGTTAAAAAACCGAGGTATGTATTGAACTGTGCACTAACTGTATTGTTGCATACCATATATATATATATATATATATGATTTTGAGGGCCTGAAAATGCTAACTTTTGAAAATAGTTTCTAAGTGCAAGTTTCAGAAAATGATACCATTATCCTCTCTGTATAAACTACAAATTTGTGAAAGCAGTGTCGTCATGTGCATGCATATTACACTAAACATAAACAGACATGTTGTCATCTGTACACAAACGCAAAGGAAAAACATTTTCGTAATCGCATGTTGTAAACATACCCTAAAAATGTTTACATCTAAGAAATGAAAAAAAAAAAAAAAAAAAAAAAAGAAATCCCAGAAAATCAAAGCTCAACAATGCAAGCAGATACAAAACTGAATTGATGTTTGTTTATTTGATGGCATTACAATGGAGGTGGTTTTTTTTCTGTCATAGTTTGACATTACAAAATGTGTACAGTACTTTCTTGGTTGATGCTAAATGTTCTCTGAACTCAAAAACACAGCCAAACATGTTCGAGAGAATGTCAAGGCACGTCATGTTATTGAGACCAGAACAAGGAGGACCGTAGAGGTCAGTCACAGTGTCATTTTGAGCAGAATTTCAAAGATCACATTAGCCGTCCGTCACTAAGACCACAAACAGAGGTCAAGGGTCAGCAACATTTTTGGTGTACTCTAGTTTGAAAAGCAGACTACTCATAAATGCTGCAAAAAAACACAATGTCAGAAAACCACTCGCCTGTGTGTGATTAGGGTTTCCAAAGTAGCATCACATTTTCATTTGCTTTGACATCCCATCACTTCTGCTAAATATCCTAACCCTTGTTTCTCCAGAGAGAACTCATGAGCACTGACATGATTACAGAATTTTAGCATATATATATATATGTATGTATATATAAAATAAAATAAAAACAGGAAGTTGATGTTACTCCTTATCCATTGATATTCCTCACAACATACACTATGATTCTACTAGGACTTTGATTTGAATAACAAAGAGCTAACTTAAATAATACGACCAGGGCACATGACATTTTTTTCCCTCTTTCCATCTACTTGTTGACCTCCCAGTAAAGTGGTTGAGAAGCTTCACAATTAAACATAATTTAAAAACCAAAGAGATCCTACGACAACAAAAACACGACACCGAATCAAAATGGAGTTTAAAACAAGTCAAGGATTAGTGTAAGGATTTCAGTTGAACAGACAAGATTACGGCATCACGATCCCCGTTCCTTTATGTCAGCATTATTCCGCTATTGCTTGCGAATTAAAAACACATCCGCGTGCGTTCCTTGAGCTAAGAAAATAAAACTTACCTAACCAGACACTGGATTTCAAATAGTATATTTCTAAATATTAACAACGTTCTAAAACATAAATAGGATAGATAAAAACAGTTGCAGCAGTTGACGGCAGGTCTGTCGGTCGTAAAAGTGAGGACGTGGTCTGTGCGTCGTCTCATATGTAGGGGTACTGAGGGACCCTCCGGGGACTGAGCTGATAGCTGTTGTACGCCCCGCTTCCTCTAGTGGTGCTGGTGCTCGTGGTTACATAAGGGTGAGCGGGGTAATGTTGCTGGTAGTGGGCGGAGAGTCTGTGGACCACACCCCCAATGGAGTCCTTTGGGATAAGACTGGCTGCATAGTGACTAGTGGGCGGGACATGGATGGAGGGGGAGGAGCCCTGGACAAGCAGGTGCTCGATGTGGGATGCGGGGGTGGGGTAGGTGTACAAGCCGGGGTTGCTGGTGAACGACGGGGCCTCCTGGAGACAGTAATGAGAGGAGGCCGGAGGGTATGTGTGCTGTCGACGCAGGGAAGACGAGCCACCCGATGGTCCTTGGGATGAAGAGACAGTGGTCTGGAAAAAGAAAATAGGAAATTGAAGCACACGTTCTTTACCATACATTTTATTTGGCGGCTTGATTTAACCGATCTGCGAGATTTGATGCTGCGAGACACTTTCTGCTTTTTACAGTGTTTGCGTACTTTATCACCGATGAAGTGGATTAGGTGCAGTATTTGTCAAACACACTTATTAATACAGTGCCTGTACAAAAATAAAGTTCAACATACGCCTATCTTAAAGGAACACTCCACTTTTTTTGAAAATAGGCTCATTTTCCAACTCCCCTAGAGTTGAACAGTTGAGTTTTACCGTTTTCAAATCCATTCAGCCGATCTCCGGGTCTGTCGGTAGCACTTTTAGCATAGCTTAGCATAGATCATTGAATCTGATTAGACCGTTAGCATCTCGCTCAAAAAAAGATATTAGCAATGATATTACGCAGTGCCTGAAAATAGGCTAACTTCTGTCAACATAACCAACGTGACAACCTGTTTGCACAGGGAGCGTGCTGGGGACTATTTTCAGGCGCTGCGTAATATCACTGCTAATCAGGGCTCTGAACCGGTTCAAGGAACGAAAACGAAAACCGGAAACGAACGAAATTAAGAGGAACAAAAACGAAAACAAAATCAATTTGAATCGTTCTGAACAGAAAAGTTAATTTGAAATGACCATTAACCGGTTAATAACGTTATTTTATCGTTCTCTTTAATATTTTAATTTGGCAGTGACCAATAATGAATTGAGTAGTACAGCATGTGACGTTGACGGATCAAGCGTGAGTGAAATGCCCGCGCACCATCATCTATGAATCTACCGGTACGCAAGTCAGTGTAGAGCACGCATTTACACGCCTCAAGTACATTTCTTTCCCCGCTGAGATCTACAATGAATGTGCAGGTATTGGAGGAAATTCTTTTTGTACGTTTAAATAAGCAGTACGGACTTTAAGCTCAAATAAACGAAATCCACAAACTAGCCTAAATCAGTCTAAGCCTGTCCAAGTAGGTTACTAGCATCTATCAAACATTTTTCCTATAGTCTTTCAGATTGCCAATACAGGTCAATGTTTTCTATATAGACGGTTGATGTTTCGTATTAAATTGTATGTTATATTGCATTAAATGATCAAGCTTTATTAGCTGACTGAATTTGATTATGTGATGCAAGGACGTGTTGCGCAGTGTTTGCTTTGAAATTAGCAGTTGACAGTGCATTAAAAGAGAAATGGTTATCCAGTTTATTTATTCTTTATTCATGCAATTTTTAAAACAAGTCGTGTTGAAAAAAAAGTGATGTACAAAGAATGTTATCACTCTTCTGAAAAGAATTAGGCATAAGAGGGACACTTTCCGCTCCATTAAAACAGGTCAATATTTGTCCCGCTGTTTATGCTTTGTAATTAATGCATGTATTTCTGTTGTGGTTTTAAAAATGTTATGAAATATTCAAGTTTAATTATCATGCGTTATATTATTATTGAGTGAAAATAAGTCTTTATTTATACATATTTGTTTAAAGTATAGGCTAAATTAAAATAACGTTATTAACCGTTATTTTTTCAAATCAAACCGTTTTCGGAACAGTAATGTTTATTGAGGAACGCAAAAACGTAAACGTTAAAATATCGATTCTGCTCGGAGTGAACCGATTGATATTTTTTTCCGTTTTTAAGCCCTGCTGCTAATATTTTTTTTTTTGAGCGAGATGCTAACGGTAGGGATGCACCGAAATGAAAATTCTTGGCTGAGGGCGAATAATAATAAAACACTTGGCCGAAGGCCGAACGCGTTTTTCAATTTTTTTCCATTTATTTTGCCAATTTCTTCCACCATTGCATACATTTGTTTTTACTATTTTGTCTAGCTTTTAAAATAAATAAAAAATAATAATAATTACAAAACTACAATTTAAAAATATTTATTTAACTCTGAACATTTGTAACATTCCAGCAGACATCATACAAACAAAGCACAATATAACTAAAAAAAAAGAAAAAAGTAAAATAAAAATATTTTTATTTGGCCATCTTATCTTAGGCCTATTATGCCTACAGGTATCATAAACAAATCATAATCAAATTTTGTTTGTTTGTTCATGAGAGGTTTTGTAAGCCTGTATAACTCAGCACTGAATAAAAACTCTGGCGGTTTGAGCAGTGAGTGGAGTCTGACTAACTTTAAACACTTTGGCCATTGCGTACAAGAGATCAACAACTATGTCACCGCTGCAGAAACACGTCGTAAATGGACACATTTGACTTTCTACAGACAAATATGCACTGGAGCATTTGCCAATATATTATTACAGTATCAACTGAGGGTGCTCTTGCTTGCATTGGAGGGTGCTTAGACAATTCAGCAGAACAGTGTCTGCAAACGGCCATTTCTGCATCTTTCTCGGACACTTTAAAGCCTTCTTTAAGCCTTGTTTCTCATGCTGGAGCCAGACGAAAGTATAAACAAGGCTTAAATGCTTCCACACTTCCGACATGTGCTGCATTTAGAAGCGTGCTTCTCTCCCACGCGCTGGTTGCTATATTTGATCGCGTCATCAAAAACCTCATTGTTCGGTAAAATTTATTCAGTCTTTTCATTTATTCGGTCAAACACCAAAAGTGAAATTTTTGCTTTTTTCGGCCGAATAATTTCGGTTGCCGAACATTCAGTGCATCCCTAGCTAACGGTTGCTAACATTTGAGGTCGGGAAGTTCGGTCAGGACTTGATCCGTTGTGGAGCAACTATGCTTGAACCAGAGTTGTTCGGACCAATCAAAATACGACATTTATACGATGATGGACAGATGATCAACAGTAACGTAATCGTCCGCGTCACCAAAGAGCGCTTGGGTCTTGTCGAGTTCTAATCCTAAACAGAGAACTTGTTGGTATATGCATTCACCTTTACCATTTCTCTCAAAAATGGTGATTGCGTTGGCAGGTACTCCGTGTTTCCTTAAATAATTTTTTACAACACCGGCAAAGATCGTTTAAACTCATCTTCTTCTTCTTCTACTTCTTCCAGCGTGCAGCGAGTTCTGTTGACAACTATGCGTCGCACCGTTGCTCTGATTGGTTGTAGGTCTATCCAATTGAGTGCAGAGGCATTTTCTTTCCTGGTTCGGTTGAAACACGCCCCATAATCACAGCCCAATGGAGCAGATCAGACTCATATTCTGACTAGAATCGGAGTATGACGAATGTCAGGCTATATGTTTACATTTGGTCAGAACAAAAGCGGCAGACGTGTTACTTCGGATGACATTTTTTCAGATATACTAGGACGAACTTCATATCGTCATGCCAACTTACAATGACAGATCCGCTCTGATGTGATCAGAGATTCATCTGCGCAGAGGAGCAGTGCCGAACCACAACGCATGTAAAAAATTTATAATTTTCCACAAGTTACTGAAGAAGCTGCGCAGAATGAGCCAGCCGACTGCTCTTGAATCGCTCTTGAATCGCTTTCACGGTACTTTGATTGTATATCACAGCGATGTGATGTCGACGAGTCTCAAGTTAGGCTACATTTCTAATGCATGCACTGCTTGCTGTGTTGAGCATTGGCAGACGTGGTCACCTGACTGAGGTTAAGTGGTTGAGATCTGCTGGGCTCCTGTTGGGGGTCAGTGACGCTCTCTCCTGAGCTGCTCAGCTGCCTTGTGGCGGCAGTGGCTCTCTTAGGCTTCATGTAGTAGTTCTGAGTAAGACCTAAAACAAACACAGCCAATGTAGATCAAGTATTTGTTTAATAAAAACACACCAAATAGCTGTTGACCAACCTACACTAAATATATATTAAACCAAAGTTGATACTCGCCTAGAGCAGGTGGGATTTTGGCTGAAATTGAGCTTTCCACGGGCTGCACTTTCACAGTTGGAGCCACCACTGCCAGGGATTTGGCCAGTCGTGAGGAATGGATCCCCGCATGACTGTTCTGCGGCTTGGGAGTTAGAGGACTGGCGGTGGAGGAGTCCGAATCGTGAACAGTTAGACAGCTGATCACATTGGTCCTGTGGCTGGTGCCACAGCTGCTAAATAAATAAAAAAATGCTATGGATTAAAAATCTATGGAATTTCACAGATGAAAGGAAGAATAAACAAGGGTAAGCAAGCACTACATTCTTACTGGTAACATTTATCACATTTGAAAAAATTATTAAACACTGTTAGAAGCTACTTTGACAATGTCTGATACCTCCTGTCACAGTCACAGTGTAACGTTAACATATTAAATGCATAAACAAACGTTTGGAGTTGATAAGACTTTGTAATGTTTTTTAAATGAAGCCTCTTCTGCTCACCAAGACTGCAATTATTTAATCAAAAATACACTAAAACAGTAATATTGTGAATTACAATTCAAAATAAAATTTCTATAATAATGATATTTATTCCTGTTATGGCAAAGCTGAATAACTCCAGACTTCAGTGTTATGTGATCCTTCAGAAATCATTCTGATATGCTGATTTGCTGCTTAAGAAACATTCCCAGAAAAGTTAAAATAGTAGCATTTATTTTAAATAAAATCTTCCCATCAATTGAATGTGTCCTTGCTGAATAAGAGTATACATTTAGCATAAAACTGCTTGTGTATGTACAGTATAGAAAAGAATCCCCTCCCCCCTTTAAAATAATTATTTTCTTTGCTTTGCAACCTGAAATGAAGACGGACAGTTTTTGTTTTATTCAGCTGTATTTACTCAGTGCAACTTTTAACATCCAAGTGAAAGATATAACACCACCATGTCAGAAAAAAAGGACTTGTAGACCCAATCAGGTGTAGCTAATCACACAAAACCATTTGACTTTCAACTGTGGTCATTTTGATTAGATCAGCACGAGAAGAGCTTTTCCTGGAGCATATCAGTCTTTGGTAGTGCAACTGAAGAAAACAATCAACTATGGGTGGCAAGGCATTGTCAAAAGATCTCCGGGATAAAGTTGTGGACAGGCACAAGTCAGGAGATGATACAACAAAATGTCTAAGGCTTTACCAGTGGCCAGAAGCACAGTGAAGTCTATTATTAAGAAATGGAAGACCCTCCCTGGATCAGGACGTCGCTCCAAACTGGATGAAAGAGCCAGGAGGAAACTGGTCAGAGGCCTACAGCAACTCTGCAGGAAAATGACTAAGGGTGGTCATTGTGTGCACGTGACAACAATATCACATTTCTCCACAAATGTGGCTTGTATGGGAGGGTTGCAAGAAAAAAGCCACTCCTCAAGAAAGGCCACATGCAGTCACGACTGAGCTTTGACAAAACGGACGTTGAAGATTCTGAGGCCACGTGGAAAAAGGTGTTATGGTCAGATGAGACTAAAATTGAATTATTTGGCCTCAACGCCAAAACAATATGTCTGGCGGAAATCCAATACAGCTCACTATTCAAATAACACCATTTCTACAGTAAAGCCTGGAGGTGGTAATATCATGTTATGGGGATGTTTCTCTGCAGCAGGGACTGGAGCACTTGAAAGGATAGAAGGATGGATAGGGCAAAATACCGTTAACTTCTAGAGGAAAATTTGCTGCCCTCTGCCAGAAAGTTGTCAATGGGAAGAAGGTTTACCTTCCAATATGACAATGACCCAAACATAGCTGTCAACCCTCCCGTTTTTTACGGGTTTCTCACGTATTTTAGCTCTTTACCCGCGGTCTTCCCGTTTTAGTATTTTCCCGTAAAATATCCCGTATTTTTACGTTCTGATTGTGTTAACTCAGAACACGCAACTATCTGTGTCTGTGAAGTGGCTTGCTCTTGGGTTGCTAGACGTCCAGTCAAGCAGGTGGCAGTACACAGACAGTAGCTTAGGCCAGTGTTTCCCAACCGGGGTGCCGTCTGACGAAAGCAGGGGTGCTGTGTAAAAGTCCTTTAAATATATTTTTTTTGTTCAAATAATTTTCTCTTTGTAAACTTTGTTCATTGCATGCCGTATGTTCGAATATGACCAGTCATTTTCGCCGTCCTCACCCGGGTTTAGTGCCAGAAGAAGCGAATGAGAAGTGGCGCGCGCTGTGAGAAAATTTGTCTGTGCACTCATCCGAAAGTGCGCACACGTCTCACAGCGTGCAAATATTGAGTTCTTTCAAGTCTTGCTCATGAACGGACAAACTCACGCAAAAAGTCGAGAAAGACGACGCATATCGGTGCATTAGGTCTTAAAGGGGCAGTGGCCTTTACTGCTGTCTGTTTAATGTCAAACAACAAAAGACAAGGACATCATCACTGCTCTTGATTGAATAGCTTTTTGTTAGTTTTATAGACTTAATCTTTAATTTATACAATCAAATATGCAATGTTATTTTACATTTGATCAATTTCTGTACCTGAAAACTACTGTTAGACGTACCTGAAAAACATAGTTTATTTTATTAGTATCTTTGCTCGATAGTATTTATTTGTGCTGCTGCTTGTATTTAAATGATTTGTTCTTATTATTTTATTTGACAGCAGTTCTTTTTTCCCTGAACTTAGCAAATACTGAACCGTACCGAAACGGTGAACCTAAAACCGTGATACAAACCGAACCGGGAGCAATCTGTACCGTTACACCCCTAGCGTAACATGTGATAGGGGGTGCCACAAAATGGAGAACATTTTCAAAGGGTGCCATGACTGAAAAAAGGTTGGGAAACACTGGCTTAGGTTACTATCGAAGAAGAAGACGACCGTTGCAGCGGCGGGCGAGAGGAAGAGGGAAAAAGTAGCGGGAAGTAAACTTCAAGGAGAGTATAGTAGATGAGTGTGATGTACAATGATGGATCAGGACGCTGACGGCCAAAATAAAAATATATTGTGTAGTTATAAACTCTTTAGACTCTTTTTTTTTTAAGTTTGTGGGTAAGAATCGTGTAAAAAAAAAAAAAAAAAATCCCTTATTTTGTGGATGGATTCCGGGAAATTTCCCTTATTTTAAATGTTCAATGTTGACAGCTATGGACCCAAAGCACACAGCAAAACTGACCACACAGTGGTTGAAGGCCAGACTTAAACCCCATTGAAAATCTGAGGAATGACTTGAATACTGCAAAGAAGAGTGGTCAAATATTGCAATGTCTAGATGTGCAAAGTTAGTAGAGACTAGGGATGCCACAATTCTCAATATAATTTTGAACCGTTCGGTACGGCATTCACGGTTCAATACTCGCTTGTGAATTGCGTTTTTTTCGGTTTCGCATTTAATTAATTATTTTTCTACAAATTCTATAATTTGCCTCCATCCCATACATTCACATCACACGTTAGTGGTGGAGTTATACTCACGGAACACTATAGTTATTCACAATCACGAAAGTTCATTATTTGGATGCGTTTTAAAGCCTTGCCGGTTTCATTCGCGTGCGCGGTTTTAACATGCGCTTTTCAGAGCGCGCGCACTAAAAGCCTGTCAAACACGTGAATACTGAACTAAGTAGTCGTCTTACTGCGTTAATACTGTCAAATACACACAAGGTTAACATAAACACAGTCGGTTATGTCTAAAGTGAAAGTAAAATCGCAATCGTGTCTGTATATTAGATGTGTAGAGGTCTTAAACTGACAGCAGCGCAGCCAGTGAACACGCGGTCCTTAAAGGGACAGTTCACCAATAAAATGATGTCATTATTTACTCACTCTAATATTGTTTCAAACCTGTATTCATTTCTCGATGACAGAATTTTCAGTTTTGAGTGAAATATCCCTTTAATGTTAATACAACAACAAAAGAGAGAAAATCACTCACTGATCTTGACTGAAAAACTAATACAGTAGCTAATCAGTGTATATTTTATAGTTTATTCTATGTAGTGTTTTATTTTTACATTCATTAATTTCATACTTAAATGCTGCTGTACAGCTCTGAGCTGCCAGTGTAAATCTTTATATATATTTATTGTATATTATCCAATACACTAGGAATGTGTACAAGGGTCTTTTTTAAGTAAAGATTTAAGTTTAAGTAAGGTTTTTCAATTCTTTTAAGTAAAATAAAGAAAGAGTATTGCAATAAAAATGTATGTCTTTTTTCTCTTTAACCTCTTGCGGTTCCTGTCGCCTAAGAATAGAATAACAAAAAATGTATGTGACAAGCCATCAGAACCGAACCGAACTGAAAACCGTGGTTAAAAACCGAGGTATGTATTGAACCGTGGACTAACTGTATTGTTGCATCCCTAGTAGAGACATATCCCAACAGACTAAAGGCTGTAATTAAAGCAAAAGGTGGTTCAACAAAATACTGACACAAGTGGGTGATCCTTTTTCCAACTCCGTGATTCTGTTTTTGTCTTTTTGTTATATCTTTCACTTGGATGATACAAGTTGCACTGAGTAAATATGGCTGAATAAAATTTTAGGCTGCAAAGCAACAAAATGTGATTATTTTAAAGCGGGTAATTCTTTTCTATACCCACTGTATATTACCAGGTAGTGACCTCACCTAGCAGGGTGGAACTTCCTTTCGTCCTCATCGTCAGAGTCACTGTGTATGGTGATGACACTGACAGCAGGACTTGGGGTGTCGGAGATAATGATGGGCTGAGTGAGAATAGCACTGTACGACTGAGAGCCCACCAGAGCACTGCTGTGAATACAGAAACCGTTTGGTCAGATGGTAAATTAAAGGATCTCCCCACATACAGTGGACACTTACAGTAATTCGAGGAGAGACATTAAGCATGGTTTATCAAATCATGTTTGTTTCTTTTAAATATAGCTTTACAAGCAGTACGAGTTCAAAATGACAACAACAATTACTGTTAATGTCTCGGTTTAAACTACCAAATATACCATTGAAGTATCCAAGTGTGAAAAGTAAATGGCCAAATACCTGCTGCCAGTGTTACAACAGATCCTGCTCCTCTTGTTCTGTGGCCGTGTGACCGCAGAGGTTCCTCGACTGAGGGATTGAGTAGAATTGAGGCCGCCAAGGATGAGTGGGTTCTGCTGGACAACGCCATTGTGCTGACCACTCTGAGACGCCCTGCAGGACACAACCAACCAATCAGTATTAACCCTTTCACATGTATGCTTTATAAATTCTAGCTGGAACCTAGCGTGAGTTTAAAGGGGTCATAGAATGACATTTTTGTACAAGTTAATATGATTCTTTAGTGTCTAAATGAAAAGTTTGTAATATACTTTAATTAAAAATTCTCATTAGTATTGTAAGAAAACACTCAATTTACCTGGTCAAAACCAGCTCAGTTTTCAGCAACTCATTTCAGTGTATGTGACTTTAAATGATAATGAGCTTTGCTCACCCCGCCCCCTCTGCTCTGTGGGGCGTTCGGCCGACACAACACCACAACACACGTGGAGTGTTGCCTTGACAACATTTGAGGGTATATTTTCGAGAAATAATGGCAACAGGAGTCTGTGAGGACACATCTGAGCAACCTTATCATTTTGAACCGGAGTCGGACCAGGAACAGATGACGAACCCATTGAAGTTCGAACAGGACGTTTCTGAATGGTTGGTTAACGTCATGTCACTTTGATCTATCTTTGTACTGGCAGAGTAGCGTAGTTGCTTTGTGTTTACTGATGTGTTAGTTCATTGACAGATTGATGTTATGTTATAAGATTTTTTTTTTTACATTACTTCTTAATCAGTAACAGACACCGTTATAAACCATGTACAAAAGTAAGCTTAGTGTAGTGTTACCACGTTAACTTTAGCACCCGAGTACACAGTTTGTAATAACAAACATAACGCGTTGTTCATTATAAACGTGGGATTATGAATTATATTGAGAACGTCATACACAGAAAGCATGCCGTAATGTAACTTACCCTGTAAACTTTAGTCTCATTCATCGTGAAGCGTGCAAGCGATTTGCAAAGATTAATATAAAGGTTAATAAAACATTACACTCACATCTTCCTGATGTGCAGCAGGAACACGATCCTTTTTTCAAGAGCAGCTTATTAGAAAAACCTGCTTTATACTGACGCTCGTTCATAAAGCAGTCTGCTGAGAAATGATTCGCGCAAACATTGACGTTGATCGGGGGGAACATTCCCTTCTAAAACAAAACTCAGCAGCCACTGGGTCTTCAGCGGTTCGGATTTAGGAACATCAAAATGACTGCTGTGTTCGTTATTACACCCAACAACACAACACCACAACCGCTTAGACGCCATTCTGCTCCAGAGTATCAACAATGGCGGACGGATGACAGCTCGCTCAGGGCGGGTCTGTGTTGAAACGCTGCTGTCAATCAACAATCTTAGGAGGGGCGTACACCGTGTAACGTCACACGGTCAGACGGCTCGATTTGAGACAGGGGAAAACATATAAGGAGATTTAAAAAAAACACTGGATGTATTTTTATCATTATAGGATGGTTGTGTACAGGCACTGCCAACACACACTTCCGTATAATCAACTTGTAAAAGTGCATGTACCATTCTATGACCCCTTTAAGTAGACCGTTAATTCCATGGCAACGCATCATGCTTGTCATGTGACACACCGCAGCCATTATAGCAGGGGTGTCCAAAGTCCGGGCCGCAGATGAATTTCAAACGGCCCGCAGTTTTGTCTATTCTAATATATTATAAGTGGCCCCCCACGCATAATTTACAAATCGTGCAATTTCACAATGTCAACACAAGGTGGCAGTACTAGATTTTTTTAACATTAACGCGCCAAAAGCGGAAGGAAACAGTGCAAAGCAACTCGCGAGCTCTGACTCTGAACAAATGTGTTTACTTGCTGAGTGTCTTGGCTACTAAACAGCCAGTGAGAAGTGTTCGAGTTCAGCGTAGAGGTCTCCGGTACAATCTCTCTGTGATTTAATTTAGTTTAAAGCCAGTTAAACAGCACTGACTTAACAACTAAACAATATTTTTTACTTTTTACCATGTAGTGAGGTTACCTGTGGTGATCTAAAGAGTACTCGTTAATTTAAATAAGAATAGAGCTCTAACTCAGTAATAATACTTAAATTTAACCCTTTAAAAACAAGATTGTTAAGAGTTTTACAGATATTGTTTGGGAATTAAATTTGTGAATAAAACCTGTTAAATCCATGTAAAGAACTATCTGATATCACGATTCTCAAAAATACGTGTAAAAGAATATGTTTTGTCATTTAAACACCTTCATAATGATTATAAAGCCAATCTAGTCAATCTATAGCATGTGATGGGCGCTGCCATGTTAGTTTGATAGATAGAATAGATGCTATTTACACTAAGGCCATGTGTCCGCCAAAGCGTTTTTTTAGAACGCCATGAGCGTAACAAGACGCTGAGCGAGTATTTCACGTTTAAGCATTGGCCGTTTTTACCGGTCGCCGAGAGTTAAAGAATGTTCCACTTTGAGCAAAACGTAGCGTTTATCACTGTCACTTTTCACCCTGCCGTCCAATCACAGTGGAGGAGGGGGCGGGACAAATACAACAGACCAACCACTTCATTCTGCTTGTACATTGTCAACAGATGAAAACAAGCAACATAATAACGGAACAAAATGATTTAAAACAAGAGCCAGAGCAAATACTTTACATTGTATCGGCATTTTTATATTGAATCAATTCAGAAACAAACTATTTTGTGAAATGAGATACTAGTAACACTTCCGCTGATATTCCGTATCATAACAAGCAAAGAGTCTTAACTGAAAAAAAACGCTGCGCTGCCAAAACGCTCTCAAGCGCCCACAGCGAGACGTTTTCAGCTGGATAAAAACACTTTAGTGGACACGCGGCCTAAGTGAAAATAATTTATTAGCAATAGATGATATTTACACTAAGTGAAATAGCATACTAAGTGAAAATAGTGATATATTCTATTTACACCATATAAAAGTAGCAGTTCTTTGCAATATGTGTAAATAGTAATTGCATGCAATTTATACTTTATTTTGAGATACACATACTATTTGTACCTCAGTATTGTTGTACATTAACAGGATGCAATAATAACAGCATGTAAACGATTATATTTATTAAAATTATTAAATAGATGCCGCCTTAATGGGACAATAAAAGCCCTCCCTACACCTACCCAATAAATTATTTTATAATTGTTAAACATTTCGTTAGGCACTTTATTTCCACTTTTTAGAATATTTTCTTAATTTTTATTAAAAGTAAATGCCTTTCCGATGTGATATGTGATGGGAAAAGGGATAAGAGCGAGTTTGGCAAAAGGCGGATTTGAACCTGGGTCGATCACGTCAAAATCAAGATCCTTAAGCCTTACGCTTTACTGATTGCGCCACTGAAGACATTGAAATATGCATTTTTTTAAATCTTGTTTGGCCCAACCAGGCATTTTTAGGCGGAGCTACTGCGAATAGCAC
Source organism: Gobio gobio (assembly GCF_949357685.1). Classification (NCBI taxonomy): domain Eukaryota; kingdom Metazoa; phylum Chordata; class Actinopteri; order Cypriniformes; family Gobionidae; genus Gobio; species Gobio gobio. The sequence goes on along the minus strand of NC_137112.1, from coordinate 10,098,791 downwards.
TTGCCAACAAGGCACGCTATTATCACTTGGTGTGAATAGACACTCCGTTCAGATAATCAGATCTTTTGGATTTACAATCACCGTTTGAGCAAATCTCTTCAATGAATAATTCAGGACAAACGCAAAAACCTACTGGTGTAATAACGTAATTGATACAATCTTTATTTGAAGCATCATTTTGATCGCTACAGTAGAAATATGTGGTTGAAACCCTATACATGACAACAGCTCTCTCTGGCTAATGCGGATTTAAATGTTCGCTGTGATCGTACTTGTCCATATTTTAATATACATAGCCGAATCGTTGTCATTTAGGAATAAGATCGCGTGGGTTTTTGAATTGAGATAGCAATCTTTTAACGTTTAACCGTGCAGCTGTACCTCCAGCTTGATGTTTGCTGTGTAGAGTTCTCGGACAGTAGGGCCTCCAGAGGTGATTCGGTCACTACCGCCTGGTGGCTGGAGTTGTGGATGGTCATCCCAGGCACCTGCTGCCATGCAGAGGGTATGAGGATCTGCTGGGTACCCGCTGGCCAGGTCTGCTGGAGGATCACAAAATATCCGCTTTAGGAACACTGCCATTTAAAAATATGCTTAAACAAGTCAGAGCGTAGCACTGATTTACAATCAAATTTAAAAACACGTTTCACTGGCAAATGAATAGAGGGAAAAAACAGCCATGACCAAGCCTTCACCACACAACGAGTAACACTGATGCATATAGGGCCATTTAAATCTGAATTTATACATCATTTGTGCCATGCTAGAATGGTGAAGAACCTCATCTAACATGCTGATGAAACACGCAGTGTGACATCACTGCACACAATAACACCCCAATAAATAAAATGAATGAAATAATCCATCAAATGCACAAATTCTGAAATTCTCTCCCAGAGACGGCTTTAGATGTAGCACAGCCATTTCATATGATTTTGAAAGCCAAGACAAGCACAGCATGCAACGATCATACACAAGCGTTAAAAATTGAGATGCGGGCGAAAGAGTAGTCCGGCAACCTGTTGGGAAGAATCGTGGCTGTTAAATAGTCAGAAAACTAAGTGTTTCCACAGAGCAAAACTGGCCAAAAGATCTGCCATGCTGGAACGGGCAGCACTAGAGTACCTGCGGACAGACAGGGCTATGAGAGGGAGAGGAACATGGCTGCAAATGTTTTTGAGCTGTAGACAAGGTCAGTCTCCTCCCCTGAGAGAAGACGGAGGGCCAAACAGACAGTGGGGCTGGGGAAGGAGGGGTGGGAGGTCAGAGAAGGGATAAAAAAAACAAAAACATATTCACTAGGGCTGCACGATTAATCGAAATCGAATCGCAATCACGATTTGGCTTATGTGCGATTATGAAAGCATAAAGGCTGCGATTTTATTGAAATAAATATATGCCCAGCGTGTCAGTGAAGAGCGGCTCTGCGATCAGAAGTAAACGCTGCTCCCTCTGAAAGCACTGCGAGTTTGAGTCTCTTAGAACGTGCGTTTGAAAAAGCAACACGCGTCAAACATCTTCACAAACTAGTGATGTGAAGCGTTCATAAACCTGTTGTCCAACAAAAGACGTTTAATAACACGTTTTAACTCATTTCATATCGTCAGTCGAGTGTTTGAAAAGTCCTTTTTGTAAGCTGATGTGGATTCTTATCACGGAATGAGGCAGATATGATTTTATAGCATCTTATATAGTTATTTTTATTCAGCTAAAGCATTAGCTTTATATTATAGCATTATATTACTTCTCTCCGAGGCATATGTGGAGCTTCTGCTCGAGGGCGCACTCTGGCCTCCGGTATGAATTCAACTTTTGTGTTTAGTGCCCAGCAGTGCTCACTCCTAGCCTGGTCCAACCAGACTCACGTACATTTCATTTGTACAGAGAGTCTGGCCACTCTCCATTGACAAGCGTTTACTTCCTTGAAGGCGGGTACTCTGTTGAAGTTTAAAACTATTGGATCTGCCCAGAGCCACTCTGGATCTGCCATAACCAATCGCTAACGTTTGGTCACGTATGTCATCTCAAACTAGTGCACGACATCAACGTCATCGTTCTCAGCCACTCCCTCTGTTCGCTGATTGGACCGGTTAATATTTGACTTGAGAAATATAATCGCTATCCCAGACAGAGTACTGAAGGAAAATTAAAATTGAGCGGAAGTACATAGGAGGGCGGAGCCAGGATAGCTCACTCCATCCTATTTTGGGTAAAAAATAGGAAAAATAATACTCCATAAATCTCTCTAAATAAATGTATTTGACAATCCATATGTTTTTATCCAGTGTACAGGAGTTTTTTCCCCACAATGGATGCATTAGATGCTCATAACTCATATTAAAGATGTAGACTTGTTCTTGATTTTGCATAACTCCTGACAAAAATTAAGAAATTGATATCACAAATAAAAAGCACAGATTTTTATAATAATAATATTTTATAATAAATCCTTAGACCTTTCCAGTGATTTTTTACCATAGGCTGCCTGCATGTAAACATGCGTTTTTTTGTAAAAAAGGTTCTGTAAAATATAAATATTATTATTATTATATTGTTATATTTATTCTTAAAGCAGCACCAGGTAGGTTTTGCTCTAGGGGTCCCCCTACAGTTGGGAAACAGTATTGTCCTCTACTACTGTCGTAAACTCTGTCATTCTACATCAGGGGATGCATCGCACGTGCATTTATTGACATGACAACCATGATAGCCCTGAACACTGCAGGAGGAGTTCACATGCAGGTGTTCTGCTTGCGTCGCGTGTGAAATATCTTCATCCCAGGTACAGTGGCATATGTTTCAGCATGACATATGAATATCATTTCATGGGTTTTATTTTTTTTCAAACGCCAGGTGATCGCGATGCTCACGTTTACAAGCCAGCGTCATTATAGTAGCCTAGTCTATTGGTTCCCGTATTACAGAATCTATATGATACTTCAATTCAATGTTTAAGTGGTAGGTAATAACTACTCCAAAAGCATGACAGCCAAGTCAGCATCGGTTGGGCACCCCTCCTCCTCCTTCAGCTCATGCGAATGAGCAAACGCTGGCCCAATGTTGATCCTCGTCCTGCCTTTAATCCGATCACTTTCCCGTTTCCTCTTTTTGCTTTGATCCGGCAAAACCTTTGCTTTCTTATTTTTCTGTGCTGCTTCGGCCATTACTATAACATCCGGCAAACAAACGATAGTTGGGCTCGCACGTCCGAATTTAAGGAAGTGGGGGTGGTGGTGGAAGTGATGTATATGCCGTAAAGCAGTCGAATTTTGTAGTTCTTTTTGTTCTCGGGTTACTACCCGAAACCCGAAGTTTAAAAGTACGATTAAAAACGATACAGACCCCGTCAGGCTATGGCAGACGTGTCATTCAACCTATTGTAAGTCGATGCATCATCACAAGAGTCTTGAAAATATATTATAAAGGTTGAAAAGTTACCTAGTGCTGCTTTAAATACTCTATTTAAACTTTTAATTATGAAAATTGTATTGTAATAGTAATATTTCTTATTTACCAATAATCAAATCATAATCAAATAAAATAAAATCATCATCATTATTATTATTATTATTAATCATTAATATAGGAGCACAAAATGTTATGTATACACACTTTTCATTAGTAAAAAGAATAAATAAATCGCATTTTAATATCCCAATTTTAACCAGAATAAATCGCAATTAGATATTTTCCCCAAATCGTGCAGCCCTAATATATACACAACAAGAAGCTGCAAGCAAAGCACAGAAGAGTCAGCACATGCCTCCCATGCCTGTAGCAGACCTGCAGTGAGAAAGAATGATGTGGGAGGGACCGAGAGGGAAGAGAAAGATCAGAAAAGAATTAGAGTAATGATTAGAAAGAAATAACTGTTTAGAAATAAACGTCAGGAGAAGACAATCAGAAAGACGAGGAAAAAAAATAAGAAAAAGATGAACGTCCAAAAAATGGGGGGGGGGGGGGGGGGGGGGGGGTATCAAAGAAAGATCAGAAGAGAAAAAAAAACAGGCAAGAAAAGATCAACAAGAGATCACAGAGGGTTCCAGAATGATCAAAGAGAGAGCAGGAAAAAAATATCAAAAGAAAGACTGGAAAACAGAGGGATTAGAAAGAAAATCAAAGAGATCAGTAAAGATCAACAAGAGATCACAGAGGGTTCCAGAATGATCAAAGAGAGAGCAGAAAAAAAGGAGAGAAAAAAAGATATCAGTAACGATGAAAGAAAGAAAGGTAAGATCAAAGTGTTCGGAAAGTAATAGAGAGACCAGAAAGAAAGAAAGGAGGATTTTAGAAAGAGGGGCAATGAGAAGTGATGTTAGTGGTAGAGCGCTGGGTGGGTCTCTCTTTACCAGCACTGTGGCTGTCTGCTCCAGTAGGGCAGGCCTTCCTGCCCCACAGCCCAGTGCCAGGGGCAGCGGGTACTGGGATGCCACTCCCGCTGTGTGGGGGTGCAGTGTGGCCACCATCAGAGGCGTACAGGAGCCCTACGGAGGAGGGGCACCATGGAGGAAAAGGGGCAAAAAGCATGGAAAGATTAGACAAAAGGTCAGACTCAGGTCAAGGGTACAAGGCTGTGATCTCACGTGCCATTTACCGGCACTTGCCAGTAGCGGAACAGGTGTCCATGCAGACTTTAAGAACGGACGTTTCCTCTCCAACTCAACTGGATTCATTCGCAGTGATGAGTTCGAGATTATACACGAGAGACGGATCAGATGCATGTCTTACCTGTGTCAGCATGCTGGGTTGAATCTGAAGGGGTTGCGTGGACTGGTTCTGCTGGACAACAGGAACACCGTTCTCCATCCTGACAGGATAGCTAGAGGTTTTATTAGAAGATGGAAGCCCTTTGGGAAAAATAAAAGAGCATCTTAATTTCTGGGACCATTTAAGCAATAAAAAAAAAAAAAAAATGTGATAATTTGATTTTGGCTTTTTGCTACATTTTAATTCTGCAACGTGACATCTCTGAGACAGGATATTTAACGAGAAAATTATGAAATAATGCTTTAGCTAGAACCAGTGGTGGAATGTAACGAAGTACAAATACTTTGTTACTTTACTTAAGTACATTTTTACGTATCTGTACTTTACTTAAGTAGAATCCATAGTGCATACTTTTGACTTTTACTTCGTTAGATTTTGCAACAATTTTTATTATACTTTCTACTCTACTACATTTCTACAACGTTCCATTACATTTTCTGATCAGTTTCAGGGCTCGACATTAACGCTTGTCCGGGACAAGTAGATTTTTTGGAAGGGGCAAGTGAAAGAATTTTACTTCCTCGGCGACCGGACAAGCTGATTAAAAGGTCAATAACAAACACATCTAGGGAATCACCAAAATGCTAATTATTCTGCATTCATTTAGTGTAAGTGGCGATCGATAGTGGATAATAATATAATGTATAACAAACTGATGGTAACAAGGTTGCGCTGTTGAGGCTCGAGGAGAAATCAATTGAAAACATATGAGCGCCGCTCAAACAGAGAAACTCAGTCAAATACCTACAGTTAAAAAACACCACACAACCAAGAGTGCTTTTTTCCTGAATACCATCACGATTGAAAATGTGACTGATTTCATAATGACAGTTCCATAAAAAATTAATTAACATCAAGTCGCTTACATTTTAGATGCAATATTGGCTGTTTTTGTTCTATTTCAGCAGCGAAAATATTTCCAAGACCACAGCAGAACCGTAACCCGTCTCACAGCAACAGTGTGTTACTGAATGATTCAGCGTTTTGAATGAATCGGTTGTATCAAAGATTCAATGACCTGTTCATAAACGACTGCCTCATTCTTGAATGAATCAGCCGTTTGAACGAATCGACTCAATGACTCACTCATTAAGACCAGCGGCCGCCTACTGGCAGTTTAGTTTCATGTTTAAACATTCTTTCCAACATTTCTTATTTGCATTCCAAAAAATATTTAAAACAATCTCATAACATTATTTAACGCAGTTGTACTAAGTTGTACTTATTTAATTTGATTGTTAACAGCCCTACAGTGTCTTATTCTAATTTAATGTATTGATCAAATTTAAGAATATAAAAGGAAAGCTGAAGCATAGCCTATAAGATTAGGGGGAAAATAAAAGGTAAAAATATCATAAATTTGCAGATTTAAATACGTCAAAGCTGATTGAACACTGGTGAGAATATTGCTTCAGAATGATATTTAACTCTGCAGATCACCCTGATAGATTTGAAAGTCAGAATGTAAACTGGGCCACAGATGGGAAGCACAATTACATTAACCCAAAACTAACTTAATTAAAAAACAGTATGGGCTGTGGCATTTTAATTATTATAATAATATAGACATTAAGTATTAAAAGTAAAACAATTTACTCTCTTAAAGTACATTTAAAATCAGGTACTTTTTACTCTTTACTTCAGTAGGGTTGTCACTGTGGTACTTCTACTTTTACTAAAGTAAATATGTCTATTTATTTGCACATTTAATTAAGTACAGAGATTCAGTACTTCCTCCACCACTGGCTAAAACTAATGGACTGCGTTCAAAAACTGAAAAATGCTGTCTCTGCAGGCAGCATACGGAGGAAGGCAACAAGGCATGTCCAAAACCAATGATAGGTTCACATCCATCTAATGAGATGTATCCTTCACTGCCTTTGCCATCCCACAATTCTGCATGTTCAATTCTGTGATAGTAGAACTAAAATATAAAGATGCCATCGTTTGGTGGTCCGTTTATCTTTTGAATCCATTTCTAGTGAAAGTAGTATTGCAGTATAAAATATACGCTTCGTTACCACCAACTCCCATTTCGTTGTAGATCATTTAACCGTTAGAAGTCTGTCTGAAATCAGTATCAGGAGGTACCTTTGTGCGCAAACGCTGCCTGTAAAGTCATTGCCTGATAGGGCGGCCAGGCAACAAGTCAGCTGCCTAAGCTTTCCATAGAATCTGGCCTAGAAATCCATAATGCTCCATGCTCCAGCTCACCTTGAATAGTAGTGGGGGGGCAGACGATGAGTGTTTGCTGGAAAGGTTCAGTCTGAGCACACAGCTGTGCGGGGCGGGTCTGCATGGGGATGCTGGGTTGGGCCAGGCCTGGGATGTTTATGGTAGCCTGCTGGTAAAGGGCTGGCTGGTAGTTGAGGAGAGGAACGGCTCCAGCAGCAGACGGAACCTGGCTGTGCTGATTAAGCTGGCTACTGAAGGTCACAGTCAGGTTTCCTGCAGTTCCAGGAACAGCGTTAGCAGCAAACAGGGCCTTTCCACTGTCAAAGCTGCTGTTCCTTCTCTTGCAGATATCCATGTTCTGGAAGCACGACTTCACACTACAAAAATCAAACGACAACCAATTTAAAAACACATATCTCTCAAAATGCAAAAAAAGCTAGAATTCCATGTCTTCTCCAAAAGGACATACTGAGAGCTGTGCGGGAAGTTCAGCAAGTGGCTCATGGTCACAAACGGATGTGCCAGGGTCTTTGTGGGTGTGATTCTTTTATCAGCGTCCAGTCTCAGCATCCTTTTCAGCAGGTCAATCAACTCCCGTCGGTCCGCCTTCTCCGCCAACATGTCCGTCCCTTCTAAATGAGTAGGCAGATTGACCTGGAAACCGATCAATCAAATAAGAGGTTTAGTATTAGACGTCTAGCATTGACGCATTCCATCCTAGACATGTATTTCTAATTACCTGCATCATGTCATCTAAACAATTGAAGATGTATTTTCTCGCTTCTTTGGACTTGATGCCCATTTCAGCCTCATGTTCAGATGGGGTCTAGAAAAATACACAAGTGTCAGCCTAGTAAAATATTCACCAAAGAGTAACTGTTCTGTCATTCACCATTAGATTTGCTTCTCAAAAAAACAACGAGTACTGACTTTTAATCTCCAAAGTGGATAGCTGGAGTCTGGTCCTCTGTTGAAGAAGCGGCTTGTCTTTGTGCCAGCACTCAACAGGTACTCTGGAGGCAATCCCTGCGTCTGAGAAATGTACCGAATCTGGAGAGGAAAAATGAAAAGGTCAAGTCAAAGACTAGGGACGATTTCAACATGAAGGACCCGGAAACTGGATGAACTAACCATTTACAGTTTGGGAATATTCATTTTGACACGCTTTCTTGCGATTAGAACTATGATTGATTGCATTGAAACTGTTCCAGCTAGGGATGTGCGGTATACCGGTACTGGGAAAATACCGGTATATATTTTATTTCAAACGGTACAATATCATGATTCAGCTCATTTCGGTATATGCTGCTGTTCTGAAGCTGTGACCAAAAATGACAGTAATTTTAAGTTGCTGTTATCATAAAAAAAATCCTAAATGCAAGTGATCATCACCATGTGCCATGTCATGCAGTAAGCATGTTATACTTCAGCTTCCACACTCAGCACAAACACTTGGATATGCGCCTAATAATAGCGCACATTTATTTAGGTTAACGCGTTTCAAACAATAAGCCATATTCAAGGTCAATTGATGATGGGCGGACATTTGGATTTCCCGTTTGACATGCTGTAATTACCACAATGACCCGCCGTCAACAATCTGTCCCTCACAGCCTGCGTGACTTCCTGTGGAGGGTTTTTTTCTGACTAACAGGTTAATAAAATGTTGGTCGACTAAGCCTATTCTCTGCGACTAAAGTTTAGTCTACTATTAGGGGGCAGCCCTAGTTGAGGATTATTTTTCCACCTAATAATAACAACAGTAACATATGTGAGACCTGGTCATATTCTGAAGCTCCTGGATACAGCGGCCAGCCCAGAAAAAGCTCTGCAATCACACACCCCAGCGACCACATGTCAATGGCTTCACAGAATGGCAGACCCAGGATGATCTCGGGGGCTCTGAGAATAGAAAGTGAAAAAAAAAAATACAATTTCAATATTAAAATCTATGCATATAGGCCAGGGTTCCTCAAATCTTGCCCTGGAGGGCCAATGCGCTGCAGAGTTGATCAAACTCACCTACCTGTGATTTTCTAATGAACCTGAAGACATTGGCTAGCATGTTCAGGTGTGTTTGATTAGGGTTAAAGCTAAACTCTGCAGGAACGTGAATCCCGTGGGCCAGATTTGAGGATCCCTGATATAGGCTGTATTTCTTTTATCAAACATTTAGGATTTCATCGGGTAATCTCAACTACAGGGATGCATTGTCATTAAAACATTTTTACAGATTACAGATAATCCCTCCTCACCTGTAGTAACGAGACTGGAGGTAAGTCGAGCAAACGGCTTTGGAGACGTGACTGGCTGATCCAAAGTCGATAACCTTTACCCTGTAGGGCTGTCTGATGGGGTCCACCAGCATGATGTTCTCAGGCTTCAGATCAGCGTGGATGAGACCCAGGCTCTTCAGCTTCATCAGGGCCGTGGCCACCTGCTGCAGGATGGGGCGGATGTGCCTCAGAGGCAGTGGGCTGAATTTACTGTGCTTCAGGAAGTCGTAAAGGTTCTGCTCCAGCATTTCAAACACCAAGCATGTGTGGCCCTTGTGCTGGAAACACTCGTAGGAGCGCACAAAGTTGAACTCGTCGGCGTTCTCCGCACTGAGCCGGTTCAAAATGCTCACCTAGAAGAGGATCGATGATGAATAAGTGTCCACAATTAAGAAAAGGGGAAAACAATTTCTTAATTTAGTTTGAAACATGAAGTTTCTTAGAAATGTCTAGTGCTGCGTTCACACCAAACATGAATAGAACTTATTTTTTAAGGATATTTAAATATACATGCAGTGAAGATAATGTAGGAGTTGCCTGGACCACATTTGTGTGGTTATTAATGTTTAACATGTATTTTTAATGAAAATGAAAAGAGGCAGAGTGGTGTTTTATGACATTTCTCCTGGAGCGCCTTGAACGCGCGTCTATTTTGCTTCAAACACTCGATTTCTATGCGCATCCAATTTGCCTCGGACGCGGTAGACGCGATTTTGACGCTCTACTCACGTTTGGTGTGAACGCAGCATTAGGAATGTATACAAAGGACACTGAACTGTACGTCTGATCACGACTGCGATAACACGATAGGTTATTCGGCTACACAGAAGACGATGTAAGTTAATAAATAGACTGACAATTCAAAGAAGAATGGGCAATACGGTTCCATTTTTAAAATGCTTAAGGTGCCCTCAACTCTTTTTTCTCTCCGTGCCGTGATCATATTTTAATATTCATGTGTCTGTAATGAGTGTTGCAGGTCTGTGTTTTATCGGTTGTCTCCCAACAGCATAATTTTATGGGGCTTTGCAAACCTGTATTAATTCTAGTGTGGAATTTTTCTGCAATATTCACTCATCATGTGATCAGTTAAACAGGGCATTCTAGTCAATCTACTGCAGTATTTCCCCTCTCAATTAGTAAAAAATGTGGTTAACACCCGGTCATGCATAGGGGAAAATAAATACCGTCATGTACCGTGAAACCGATATCATTTAGAAAAATACCGTGATATAATTTTTTGGTCATACCACCCAGCACTAGTCCCACCTACCGCCGGCCCGAACAGATAATGAGGGCTTTAAAACTGCAGTGAGAGAATGCTTTAAAAATCTGACAAAACGGAAAAGAGCAGAGTGTCAAGACGCGTTTAACTACCTTGATATAAACACGCCACAGGAAACTGAAAATGCAAAGCTTTTTTTATTTTATTTAAAGTGACACTGAGTAAAAAAAACAAGAAAATGATTAGGAAATCCTATTTGGCTGTGCCGGTGCTATGAAAATCTATCAGGGCTATAGCCCCAGCAAGCCTTTTGGTAACGATTATAATCAATGAAGCTGCCATAATGTGATATCTACACTGCCAGCAACCTTGTTCATAGTACAACAAGATTGACAAGAAAGACCACAGCAGCATTAAATGTGTCTAATGATATGGGAGGGAGGAAGGACACTTGTGTTCCAAGTTTTGCCCTTTTGAAATCAAACTGTCTTTTGTTATTGTGTAGGCTATAATACACTGTAAGTATCTGTTAATGGCAAATGTATGCATCTTCCTAAATCAATAATATAAATATGATTCAGCACAATTACATTACATAACTTTAACAAAAGGAGCGTAATGTATAGTCAGCGTTGACTTTTTCACTAGGCTGTTGGTAAGCTTGTTCTTTGTAAAACTGCTTAAAACAATATGTATTGTAAAAACAAATATATTGAATTATTAACAACTGTAGTTTGCAGTCTGAAATGTATAGACTGGGAACTTTGTCTTATTAGATAAAAACATGGACAAAATTCTCTTTTGTGGACATTTGCAGCTGAACAAATATATGATATAAAATCGCAGTACTTTATTGTGATACTCAGCATAATTAAAAAACTTAAGATTTCATCGCATCGTGGGGCCTCTGGTGGTTCTAACCCACTACAGAAACACAGATACTACCAGAACATACCTCGATCTGTCCTTGACGTGCATATGATGGATGGTTCTTCAGGATTTTGATGGCCACAATCTCATTAGTTCCTCTTTTCCAGCACTTGGCCACCTGCCCAAATGTGCCCCGGCCGAGAAACTCAAGAACTTCGTAGCTGTTGGAGACGGAGCAGAGGATCTCGTGTTGGACCAGCTGGTAGTCCCCTTCCCCATTGGAGCTGCTGCTTTTGGTGGTGGGGGCCGAGTGGGGGATGGACTGGGCGGTGGTTCCTGTTCCTCCCGTACGTGCGGAGAAGGCAGGAGCTGAAAGCTCCTCCAGAATCTGAACGCTGCCGCTACCACTTCCGCCTCCACCGGAACTCTCCACTTCCTCATTCTTCCTCTTCACACCGTACCTGTGCCCACGAGAAGAGTGGGAATCCGAGTGGTGGGTGTTGTGAGAGGTCCTGCGACTGGACCCACGCGGGAGGCTCCCAGTGCTGTCTGCAGCACGGACCACAACCTGGCCCCGGGACGCTGGGGGGAAGACCAGGCCGGAGGTGCCGAAAGGGAGGCCCGCTGCGGGGTTGAAGCTGTACTGGCCCACAGAACTATAGGCTTCATTGGAAGCATCCCAAGCACAGCTCTCCACCTTCATTTTTTTCACCCTGCAGAAGGCACTGGAAGACACAGATGGAGGGGAGAAAACCTGCAGCTGTGAAGCCATGCCTGTGAATATTGGATAAATAAGATTTGGCATTGTTGAAAACAGAAAGAACAAAAAAAACACTTTCAAATAACAACACTGATATCAACACGGGTGTACCATCACAAACAAATTATGCTTTTCCACGGCATGGAACAGTTTGGTACGGCTCGCTTTGGCGCGTCTCCACGGCACGGGACAGTTCGGTACTGCTCGCTTTGGCGCGTTTCCACGGCGCGGTACAGTTCGGTACGGCTCGCTTTGGCGCGTCTCCACGGCACGGTACAGTTCGGTACGGCTCGCTTTGGCGGGTTTCCACGGCGCGGTACAGTTCGGTACGGCTCGCTTTGGCGCGTTTCCACTGCACGGTACAGTTTGGTTCGGTACTGCTCGCTTTGGCACGCATCCACGGCACGGTACGGCACTGCTCGCTTTGGCGCGTCTCCACGGCACGGTACAGTTCGGTACTGCTCGCTTTGGCACGTCTCCACGGCATGGTACAGTTCGGTACGGCTCGCTTTGGCACGTCTCCACGACATGGTACAGTTCGGTACGGCTCGCTTTGGCACGTCTCCACGACATGGTACAGTTCGGTACGGCTCGCTTTGGCGGGTTTCCACGGCGCGGTACAGTTTGGTACTGCTCGCTTTGGCACGTCTCCACGGCATGGTACAGTTCGGTACGGCTCGCTTTGGCACGTCTCCACGGCATGGTACAGTTCGGTACGGCTCGCTTTGGCACGTCTCCACGACATGGTACAGTTCGGTACGGCTCGCTTTGGCGGGTTTCCACGGCGCGGTACAGTTCGGTACGGCTCGCTTTGGCGCGTCTCCACGGCATGGTACAGTTCGGTACGGCTCGCTTTGGCACGTCTCCACGGCATGGTACAGTTCGGTACGGCTCGCTTTGGCACGTCTCCACGGCATGGTACAGTTCGGTACGGCTCGCTTTGGCACGTCTCCACGACATGGTACAGTTCGGTACGGCTCGCTTTGGCGGGTTTCCACGGCGCGGTACAGTTCGGTACGGCTCGCTTTGGCGCGTTTCCGTGGCACGGTACAGTTCGGTTCGGTACGGCTCGCTTTGGCGGGTTTCCGCGGCACGGCACAGTTCGGTACGGCTCGCTTTGTCGCGTTTCCACGGCACGTTACAGTTCATTACGGCTCGCTTTGTCGCGTTTCCACGGCACGGTACAGTTCGGTACGGCTCGCTTTGGCACGTCTCCACGGCATGGTACAGTTCGGTACGGCTCGCTTTGGCGGGTTTCCACGGCGCGGTACAGTTCGGTACGGCTCGCTTTGGCGCGTTTCCGCGGCACGGTACAGTTCGGTTCGGTAAGGCTCGCTTTGGCGGGTTTCCGCGGCACGGCACAGTTCGGTACGGCTCGCTTTGTCGCGTTTCCACGGCACGTTACAGTTCATTACGGCTCGCTTTGTCGCGTTTCCACGGCACGGTACAGTTCGGTACGGCTCGCTTTGGCGCGTCTCCACGGCACGGGACAGTTCGGTACTGCTCGCTTTGGCGCGTTTCCACGGCGCGGTACAGTTCGGTACGGCTCGCTTTGGCACGTCTCCACGACATGGTACAGTTCGGTACGGCTCGCTTTGGCGGGTTTCCACGGCGCGGTACAGTTCGGTACTGCTCGCTTTGGCACGTCTCCACGGCATGGTACAGTTCGGTACGGCTCGCTTTGGCACGTCTCCACGGCATGGTACAGTTCGGTACGGCTCGCTTTGGCACGTCTCCACGGCATGGTACAGTTCGGTACGGCTCGCTTTGGCACGTCTCCACGACATGGTACAGTTCGGTACGGCTCGCTTTGGCGGGTTTCCACGGCGCGGTACAGTTCGGTACGGCTCGCTTTGGCGCGTTTCCGTGGCACGGTACAGTTCGGTTCGGTACGGCTCGCTTTGGCGGGTTTCCGCGGCACGGCACAGTTCGGTACGGCTCGCTTTGTCGCGTTTCCACGGCACGTTACAGTTCATTACGGCTCGCTTTGTCGCGTTTCCACGGCACGGTACAGTTCGGTACGGCTCGCTTTGGCACGTCTCCACGGCATGGTACAGTTCGGTACGGCTCGCTTTGGCGGGTTTCCACGGCGCGGTACAGTTCGGTACGGCTCGCTTTGGCGCGTTTCCGCTGCACGGTACAGTTCGGTTCGGTACGGCTCGCTTTGGCGGGTTTCCGCGGCACGGCACAGTTCGGTACGGCTCGCTTTGTCGCGTTTCCACGGCACGTTACAGTTCATTACGGCTCGCTTTGTCGCGTTTCCACGGCACGGTACAGTTCGGTACGGCTCGCTTTGTCGCGTTTCCACGGCACGGTACAGTTCATTACGGCTCGCTTTGTCGCGTTTCCACGGCACGTTACAGTTCATTACGGCTCGTTTCCACGGCACGGTACAGTTCGGTACAGCTCGCCTTGGCGGGTTTCCACTGCACGGCACAGTTCGGTATGGCTCGCTTTGTCGCATTTTCCACGGCGCGGTACAGTTCTGCAGATCACTGATTGTTCCGAAAAAATCATCACTACCATTATATACTTTTGTGACAGTGATATAGCGATTGAGACTCTAAACACATTGCTAAATACAAGATTACTTTACCCTTGTAAGCCGTCGAGCAAATCAAGTGATGTCGTCATTTGCGCTTTGTTGTACGAGTGCCTAAGGCTCTTTGCTTTTAGCAGTATTTTGCTTTGCTGCCATAAGCCTCCTTCAACTACAAACTTCTTTGTCTTGTAGTTAAAAACATCCACATGCCGAGAAGTAGAGGCTTCATATGCTGCTTAATGTTGATGATCGCGTTATTTTACATATGCATCAGCTTACATATGAGTTTGTTTGTTTCTGCATCGTCTTCACATGTCTTTTGATCAGGAGATTCTGTACTCATTCAGGAGAGGCGCAATAGCACCACCTACCGTATAACAGAAAATATCGTCAATGACTATATAAATATCGAGATAAAAAAATCACTCGGCTCTTGACTGAATAATGTTTAATAAGGGTTAATCTGTATTTCTATGCAGTGATATATATAATTGTATGCAGACTATGCAGTGATATTTTATTTGCATTTGTATGTTTTTTCTGCTGCATTTAATTGTGCGGTTGCTCGTAATTTGATTATTTGTTGATATTTTGTTACTG
This sequence comes from Gobio gobio, assembly GCF_949357685.1. Lineage (NCBI taxonomy): Eukaryota > Metazoa > Chordata > Actinopteri > Cypriniformes > Gobionidae > Gobio > Gobio gobio. The sequence goes on along the minus strand of NC_137112.1, from coordinate 10,083,576 downwards.
ACTGTCACTAACAAAATAAAAAAATTTATGAGTTAAGCTAATAGTTTTTGAGTCATAACCTTATTTATTAAGGTTATATCGATCAAAAACAATAACTAGGCCTATTTAATTTATTACTTTTTTGTGGTGGGGCCGGTGAAATTTTTTGGCAGGGCAAGTAAAAATTTAACCACTGGCCAAACTGGCATTGAGCCCTGAAGTATATATATTTTAAAAAACACACACAAACACACAAAAAAAAACACAGACGAGCGAGCTCCATGTAGTAACTTTAGCAGTAAAAATATTGAAGAGGAACAGAGGTGGTGACAATCCTAAACAGGCAAAAATTTGGGATTTTTATCTTAAAAGCAGCAAAATCCAGACAAACAACTCAAGCAAAGCCAGCCTCTGTTGTGTTGTGAATAGTTGTGTGATGTGTAAATAAATGTTTATATTTATTTACCAAATGTATGTGCACTCTTGTAATTTCAGCTCACTCTGGAAATGCAACGATACAAACAACCACATATTCATAACACGCCCACTCCGCGACACTAATAGTTTCGGGAGGTCTACCTTAAATGTGTAGGATTTCCTTTATTTATTGAACGTGTATTTTTATTCATTACCAACTACCAAGCTATTGTCTCAAAGCAAGTAGATTTGGGGGTGGTTAAATAATGTAATAAATAATAAAAGAGAAAAATCTGTGACAATAGCTAAATAATTATTATATAGAGATGTTGCTCCTTAAACTAGGAAGATCAATTGTGAGGCATGTTTCATCCCATATCTGTGTAATACCTTCACCCAGGGGGTTCAACGAGAAATAATTAAAAAGAAAAACATTTATATTAATACATTTTGTGCATTTTTTTTAAACCAGTCTGGACCGAGGGTCTCTCTTTCTGTCTGAAATCCCCTGATTCACACAAGCACATTTTCACTGAGGCAGAGGAGCGTCGTATCTAAACATTTAAATCAAATAAAAACATCAAAACTGAACCGAAATATCAAAGATTACCCACGACCTACAAGGTTGCAAGTCGTAAATTGTCTTTTAATCGAGTTTTACAGTGATACCAAAACGCTGTGTTTACAACCACTAAACGACTCCACCCTTTTCGAGAAAACTGAGCTATTGTCACTAAGCAAACACAAAAATAAACACATTTCCTCAAAAGTACTTTGTTTATTCCTTGATATGTGAACATTAATATCGCAGTCCTTGAATTTAGTGACATTGTTGCCGATACCCTCGAATGCTGACGTTATAAGTTCACTGACGTTACATTATATCATATGTCGGCTGATAAGCAACCAATCGTTAAAATTAGTCACAATATAACATATTAAATGCAAAACTAAAATGAAAGCATCACAATAAATAGGGGGAAAATAATTGGGAAAATGACCAGAGCTCAGCAAAACTAATCCCCTTGACAAAAGCACATTCAAAAGCATTATATGTCAACATTAGTGTCATTAAAGACACTCTGTGGATATATATATATTGATATTATGGATGCTTATTGCTATATTAATACCTGAGCGTGTTGTTGATCCTTGTGCCTGGGACAGAGGAGAGCTTTAAATCCCTCGGATCTGGATTCTAGGCCTTCATTGTTACCCCGGCCCAACAGTTAACTCGAAAATAAACAGCGATCGGTATATAAATACAGCTCCATCAGCCACTGTGAAGTGTGACCGGTGCCACTGCTCACAAAATCGTCGATTTCTGTCCTTGTACTACAAATAAACCTGATTAAAATCCAGGGAGAAAGAGGCTTCGTGCGCCCCGGAACACCCGAAGCCCGATTATCAGCTGCTTCAGTCAGGCTTCCTGTCCACGGGCGCAGGACTGCGCATGCGCACACGGCTTTACACGTTTTGTAACGCACTGAGATTAGCAATTGTGCAACTGTTGATGATGGGGAAAAACCGTGCTGCTGCTCAGCATGTTTCCCGTTTCTACTGAAAACACGCTATTGACGTACACGGACTATTTCACTTCAACTGTAATGGAATATATTAGACAACCATGCCATTTTTATAACGTATCATTAATGAATTATGATACGTAATCGTACAATATACACTTGGGATTAAATTATTCAACCCCACAGTGACAGACACTTTTAAATCGCCCTGTGGTGAAAATAAAGTTGCTAATGTTGTTTGTATCATGTCTGTTTGTGTTTTTTTTTTTTTTTTTTGCTTTAAGACAAACCAGGTGCAAAGTCACAAGTCAACACCATTGCTGAGTATTTTCTCAAAAAACTGCAGTGATCTAGAAATCTCAAAAATCGAGGCTAACATAACTATAACCGCTCTGAAGCAGGGGAGTCTCAAGAGAAGCACTATCCTGGTATATTTTTCTGTTGATATGAAAAATCGATTATTTAGCAAGTTTTTTGAATTTAGCATTTTTTTTATGTCATTACATTGTTTGGAGCATAAGAAACAAATGGAAGAAAAAAACATTTTTGAAAAATATTTTATTCAAATGCTATGATATGTCCTCTGTAGTTGACACCGGGACTCAGTTGTTTAAAAAATAAAATGACATGAAATTGCATGTATAAGCAAAACAATGGGATTTATTACACCAATCAATTTTTAGGTTTAGGTTTTTTTTAAACAAACTTTGTTTAAAGATGATTCTGAACTATATTATGACAGATAAAATGTATGAATTGATATACCATTTTACTTTAAGCAATATGTGTGTAAAATGCCCATACTTGCGTATTAAGCCTGTGGGAACTCTATGATGACACTTAATTAGCTTTAGACTTGTGACACATGGATAAATTTAGCTTATGCGTGTGCTGAAGTTGAGTAGCCAATATGGCCAAGACAAAAGAGCTCGCACAAAAGCTAAGAGAAGATTTATTTTCTATTTCATAATTCCTATACATCAAAAAGGCTATGGCTGCGAGAACATTTCCAAGACATACCATAGCAAAACTTCCAGGGCATGGAAGAAAAAGTACAATTACATCAAGGGGAATAAGATCTGAGACGCTGAGAAAAAAACCTGGATTACTGCCAAAGACTTGTTAGATGACCTGATAAAAGAAGGAAAAAACATTTCAGTGCAGACTATAAGAACACTAAGCAAGCATTGACCCTATGTGCGGACACCTCGACAAACGCCACTCTCGACCTGGGCTCTGATAATGCATTACTAATGTTAGCAATGACGACTCGCCGTTTTTATTTACAAAACAATTCCTTAACGTTACCTTTTCAATTCAATGACCCACCTCCTCCATCTGCGCAAACCTAACGTTACTTTGCACGAACATGCATAACTTTGTTCGACTGTCATGAATATTTGAAAATGTCCATTTACATTAAGTACAAATTAGCCAAACATAGATGAACCTTACCTGTCCAGGAGAAAATTAGCAACGTTGGCATCAGTCTTCAAATTATTCTCCGTTTTCAGCCGTCTCCATCTTTCAAAGGCATATCTCTTATACAAATCCTTGTTTTATTTCGGACACTGTCACAACGTTTTTCTGATTCATAACGAGGTCGTTTAGGTTTCGTAAAGTTAGACATTGTTTATCCAAAAAGTTTGTAGCTGCAGCTGTGGTAACTAGAGCAGAGCTGGCAACCCGAATGCAGAAACACTACTGACTTCGTGATTGGTAGATACTATAGGTGGAGGGTGGCGCTTCAGGCCAAAACACTACATGTCAACATCAACATCAGTTGAGGGCTGCAACTTCACTTTTAAAATGACAATATCTTGGCCGGACAACCGTTGTCAGTGATATAAGTATTTGAAATTAACATGATTTCTTAATGTCTAGTGACATATCAGGGCCATTTTATGATTAATTGAAATACATTTCTTACATACAGTTCCTTTAAAGGGATAGTTCACCCACAAATTAAAGAGGTCATCATTTACTCCCTCATGTTGTTCCAAACCTGACTTTCTCTCTTCTGTGGAACATAAAATACTTTTTTTTAGAAGAATGTTGGTAACCAAACAGTTTTGCTGCCCATTGACTTCCATTGTATTTTGTTTTCCATACAACGGAAGTCAATCGAAACCGAAACTGTTTAAGTTCCACAGAATAGAAAAAGTCATACAGGTTTGGAACAACATGAGGACAAGTTAATGCAGACTGAATTAACATTTTTGGGTGAACGATCACTTTAAGAGAAATAATTTTTTAACTGTTGACACAGTTCATTCTTCCATCCAACGGGTCTGTAGTGGCCAGTTCAGTCAAAACATAATAGAAGCTGGTATTCTCTTTCATCACATCAGAGAAGACACTGCTGGTTTCATTTCAAAGTGGTTTTCACCCAAAGCCTAATTCCATGAACTTCAGGAAAAAAACACATTCTTTCGGTGCATTGCCACAACAAGTGTCACCATCACCAGTCTCCTCAGCACTACAACTCCCAGAATCCTCTGTAACGACTGAGTCAAATCAGACACAATTATTTATTAATTATATTTAATGAATAATCCAGCAAACTCACTCTCCCAACAAAGGTTTGCTAACACCGGGCCTACAGGACACATGGAGACTGATCAGGTTTATGACCAGAAGGAATTTGAAGAGAGTTGAGACTATCACTTAAGTCTTAAACCCATATAGCCTTTACTTGAGAAATATATAAACATACTGTATATCCATCTCAGAATTTTTCTTTAATAGGGTTTGGTCTATGTATTAATTCAATCTCTGAGGGATTTATGTTTCAGAATGGCATACTATGGTTAACTAAAATCATGTGTATGGCATGTTTGGTCTCTACGAACTCCAAATGTCATTCCCCATTTGTTCATTTACATTACATTTTGCTAACTCTGTGCCACACTAGTATTATAAGAATCTTGAAGGTTCTTCTCTTTAGCACCCAATCAAATTACATATTCAAATGCCCTTCTAAAAGACAAAGGATCATAAACCTTTCCCTCTGAAAGCCTAAGTACGATTGCCTCACTGACCCCTAGGAGGAGAGGCTATCCTCAGAGGTTTAAAAGGCCCCCTGCACAGATCTAGCTCTTCTCTCTTGCACCTATGACCGGCACGCTGCATCTGCTGGCTTCCACCTGGCCAAGCCGGCCAGGCTGGTGGGCCTACAACACATCAAACCATGTGCAGCTTCCTCAACCATGACGGAGTCGAACTAACCATGCAAGTTCATCATATCTTCTTCAGTCAACGCAGAAGAAATCGATTGCAACTTCAACACCATCGGACCGAACTATTAAGACTTTCTTCAGTGACAGTATATCCGGACGCTCTTCAACATATTCGTCACTTTCACTTTCCATTCTACCCCATGTATGTGTGCTTGTGTGTATGTATTTTTGTTAGGCTACATACGCAACCAACTATACCAACCTGTGATACTCACCTGTGCTACTCTCCTGATCTTCACCTTCTCCAGTCTTCTGTCTTTCATCATCCGTCTTCAGCCGCCATTTTCCTGGGTCCAGGTCACCTGCTTCCTCTTCCCGATCTCCATCTGCATATACAAGTACCCTATTCATCATCTGCTAAGTCTTCATCAGATTTTCCAACTGCGGATATACTCATGCATTAAATAAAGAACTGTTACATGCACTTACCTTGTCTGTCTTCTTCTGTTGCATGACAACAAGGTTGTATCAAGTTATTTTAGATGGTGTTCTGAATGGAAGCTCAATTTAGTCCAGACCGAAAACATTTTTTAGTCCTGATCTGCTTGGCGTTCACTTTGGTATTTTAACAAAGAACCTAAAGATACCAAACCTAAAATCAAAGGGATGCGTTCACAACCTGATATTATGATATTTAATGATATTTTGACCAGCTGAGAACTCGTGAAGAGCTTATAAAATGTGTAAAGGAAAAGGAGTCAAAACAGCGGCAGGAGTCCAAACAAAGATCTACTGCGAAGAGACACGGTTCTGATGCCTGTACCGAACTGTGATGTGTAAGATCACGACTATGATGAGAAATAAAAAATTATGTCTTTTTTAGACATCATGCCCGTCCCAGTTCAGTTACATGTATTTGGTCCATGTTGTGTTCATATTTCATTCAAACCACACCAGAGTTCATTTGGAAGTGGACCGAGACCTCTGAAAAGATGGTGCGAACCAGTGTCTGGATGGTCAGCATTCACACTTATTAAAATGACCCAGGGTAACAGAGCAATCGCACCAGGATTCGTTTTAATCCAACCAAATATGCCAAGTGTGCTTGTTCGTAAATTCATAAATTGGCATAAGTTCTCTGGCGAAATATACGTAATAAAAGCTGACCAGTCTGGCTATGAACATATCCCCATGACTTTAGGTTCGGTATCTTTAGGTTCAGTGTTAAAATGTCAATGTGAAAGCTAATCGACTAAATGTTTTTTTTGGTTTTCGTCCGGACCAAACAAACCGAAATACAAGTGTGAACACACCATAAGTAAGAGCTTTCAGGTTATGCCTGCATAGTCTGGATTCAATCCTGGCCTAGTGTAGCACAAACCTGACTGTAGACAGAGACAACAAAGCCAGCTATAACACAGAAGTTTGTAAGCGCTCCCCCGAGGTTTCGGTCGGGCCATTGCCTCCCAATTACTTGATCCCAGATACTTGAAATGAGCCACAGTGACTTTACCGTGCACTTGAATCTCCCATTAGGGGATATCATATAAATTATTGGGGGAATATCAATTTGCGATGATAGTAGCCACCTAACTTGAGCTTCAAAAATAACATTAATTACAAATAACTACATATAATAGGCCTATAATATCTGAGGAAGACCACAAACAACAAAATGCCTGGGAAACATTTCATCATGAACGAGGCCATCAACATTTCAAGACATGAACATTCAGAAAAAAAGGTTCATTTAACAATATTTATGCCCAAGACCATACAGCAAATAGATGTGTTCTGTTCATTCTTGTTTTCATATCAGTGCCAAAACTAGTGACATGACATTATTGTTCTCTTTCATCATCTCGTGTTCAAGATCCACCAATGGGAAGGGCATCCGTACCTGACCTCTGCAGAAGCATCCAATTGCACCAAGTCTTGAAAGACAGACAGGAGCGTGCAGCCAATGCCCGGTAAGGCCCCGCCCCTTACCTGCGGCATATAATTGCCTGCACACGCTACTGTACTCCAGTTGACATTCGCTTCCCGCGATCTCTGCGTGTACACAGCTCGGTTGAATTGACGCTGCTCACTTATTGTCTGCAGGAGGATATATCCTTTCGATCAGCCTCCGCCAGGCGTGACAGTTCTATTCCGCCAGGTTTTCGGTGTCTGCTCTCGGAGCCGCCCAAGCTCTCTCGCGTTTTCCTGTCCCATGGCTGCCCGCCACGGATTTCCCTACGTTTTTCGCCGGTATGTCGCTCTCTATCCCTGCTTCCTCTGCCACCAACTTGTCACGGGCCTGCCCGGCCGCGTGTGGTGCGTTTATCGCCGATAAGGACCTTCACCCGTTCTGCGTGGTTTGCTTGGGCCTCAAGCATGCGGAAGAGGCCTTGGAGAATCCGGAGAACTGCAGCCACTGCCTTGTGCTGCCTAGGAAACTCCTGCGACGGCGCCTTAAAGTTGCTGCTACCCAGTGTGGCGAGCTCGACTTTTCGGACTCGGACATGGGACACGATGACAACAGCGTGCCACCGGGGGCCTCCCGGGATGCGACTTCTTTTGTTTGAGCTGACCAGCCTAACTCTGAGTTCCCCGAAGAGGACATCTTTGTGGGCAACCTCCTGCTCGCCGACGAACCGGGCGGGTCCGGTGACGACGACGACGCGGGCCTTCTCGGGGTCTCCGAGGACGTCTCCATCCCGCCCTCTGGTATTCCCCAGGCCAGCGCCCCCGCGGCCTCCCAGTCTATTCTCCTGGATGTTTGTGAGCGAGCGGCCGCTCGTCTCAATATTGAGTGGCCGGCTCCACAGAGCGCCACCGACCAGGAGGGAGACATTAATGATGGGAAAGTGTTGGGAGCGCCTCCCGGCCAAAGGAAACAACTCTTTCCCATCGTTCCAGCGTGTGCTAAGCACATTAAACATTACTGGAACGATCCGCTCGACTTCAAACACGGTCTTGCGGGCCTGGAGGTTAAGGACATGGCGGCTCTTGGCATGGTTGAGCCGCCCGCTATAGAGCCCTCTATCGCCAGGCACCTCATTCCAGCCCAGGGAGGGCTGCTCGCCCCCCCAAACCGGTTCTTCCTAACAAGATGGACCATTTTTCTGCCTCGGTACACCAGGCCGCCAACAAATTGACGGCCTTGGCTGTTAGAGCCCTTAACGTCTCTTCGCTCCTTTCTGCTTACCAGACGGAAATTCTGGACGACCTGGGCCAACAGCTCGACGAGGGATCTCCCTCCCCTTCACTATGGAAGGAGATCATCACGGTGAACGATCTTGTCCTCCGCAACGCTCGTCAGGCCGTCCAAGCCTGCGGGTGATCCATGGCGCTCTGGCTCAATCTGTCAGGCCTCCCGGACAGTGAGAAGAGACGCACCCCGGTAGAGCCCAGCCTAGCCCGGCGTCACTTTCATCAAGGCAAGGAAAGGAAAGGCCCCGCAACAAGCCCGGCCTGCAACGGCAGAGCAACCCACCCTCGACCAAGCCCTGGGGGAAACCTTCTGCTGCCGCCGCGGGAAAACCCCCAAGCTCTACCCCCAGCGACTCTAAACGCAAGCGGCCTGCCTGATGTTTGGCTGATGAGGGTTTGGGGTCCATGTTCTCGAGCGACAAGCTCTCTGGACTCGCTTCCCGCCCTAGAGCCCCTGTCCCAAAAACGAAGGGTCACTTCTGGAGGTGCCCCCCTTCCACAGTGGACGTTTTGTGTTCTCCCCCGTTCAAGGGGTCTGTTGTGAGGACGTGTTCAAAAGCAATGTCACCACACCGCACATGTTGTGTTCCCCTCACTCAGCTAATAAAGGCTTCGGCCCCATTGTTTCCCCGAAAACAAAACACAAAAAACACAAACACATTAAATCAAACGAATCAAATTAATTCGTTACAGAGGGATGTCCTCTCTCTGCAGGGAAATCACTTTTCTCTCTGCAAAAATCTCTCTGAACCCACGCATGCAGTGTTTCCCCACTAGAGGGCGCCATTGCATCACAAATAAGCCAGCTGGGCACACATGAAGCCGACATCGCTCGGGTGGATACACTCGCGAGCAGTGCGTCAGTTTGGCGAACTGCAGCGGCACCCGAATGGGTGATGCGCACAATAGTGCAGGGCTATCGTCTGCAGTTTGCTATGAAACCCCCGCAGTTCAGCAGTGTACTCTTTTCACGCACAGAAGAGAGCACTGCCCACGTTCTGAAGGAGGAAATCTCCTCCCTTCTGAGCAAAGGTGCGATTCAGGTGGTACCCCCCAATCTGATAAACCAGGGTTTTTATTCTTGTTATTTCCTGATCCCAAAGAAGGACGCTTCTCTCCGTCCCATTCTGGACCTCAGAGTGTTGAACAAACATTTAAGAAAATACAATTTCAGAATGTTAACTCATGGTTCGCTCGCCCGCGCCATAAAACAGAATGACTGGTTCACGTCGGTCGACCTGAAAGATGCTTTTTTCCACATAAGCATTCATCCACCACACAGGAAGTTTCTTCGTTTCGCCTATCAGGGCATTTGTTACGAATTCACGGTCCTGCCATTTGGTTTGAGTCTAAGCCCTCACTCCTTTTGTCTGTGTGTGGAAGCGGGGTTGACTCCCCTGAGAATGTCTGGTCTACGGATTTTGACATACATAGACGATGGGCTCATCATAGCCGACTAGAAGGAAAAGGTGTTGCAGGACACCTGCCGTGTGCTCGCGCACATCACATCCCTGGGCTTCAGGGTGAATGTGAACAAAAGCAATTTTGCACCCAGCCAGAATGTGATCTTCTTGGGCCTGGAGCTGAACTCCAGTCTCCATGCGAGCGCGTCTCTCTCAGGAGCACGTTCTCTCTCTGATGAACTGTCTATCGCAGTTCAGGGAGGGGGGCGAAGGTGCAATATCGCACATGCCTCAGACTACAGGGTCTTATGGCTTCATCTATCCAGGTTTTGCCACTAGGACTCCTGAGGATGAGGGCGTTCATGAAATGGGTTTCGTCACTACATTTCAGTCCGTTACCCAATCTCTGCCGCTCAGTAACAGTGACGCGCACCTGCGCCACAGCTCTGCACCACTGGTGGAGCGCAGACTTTTACGCACAAGGCACCATTCTGGGGACAGTTATGTTGCGGAAAGTTGTGACGACGGATGCGTCCTTAACAGGCTGGGGTGCCACCCAAGAGGGCAGAACAGTGAACGGTTTGTGGCCGAACAAACTACGTCCAGAGCACATCAATTATTTAGAGCTTCTCACCATTCGGAAGGCTCTGAATCATTTTCTGCCTCATCTGCAGGGACATCATGTGCTTATACGCTGCGACAATACCACGGCAGTGGCTTATATCAATCGTCAAGGCGGTGTGCGCTCGTCGAAACTTCATGCCCTGGCTTACAAGCTGCTGGTATGGAGCAGACGTTTTTTCCTGTCGCTACACGCGACTCATGTTCCGGGAATCCTGAACAGAGGCGCGGATCTTCTATCGAAGGGGAACCCGCTCTTCGGAGATTGGCGCATTCACCCTCAAATAGTGAGCATGATATGGATGAGATTCGGACAGGCGTCCGTAGATCTATTCGCCTCGCGCGAAAACAGCCATTGTCCTATGTTCTTCTCGCTAAAGGACTTGGAAGCGGCCCTCAGGGTGGATGCACTGGCCCACCCGTGGCCCAAAGTGCTGCTGTATGCCTTTCCTCCCCTGTGCTTGATAATTCCTACACTGGCCAGGGTGAGAGAGGGGGGCCTGTCTCTCATTCTGATAGCATCCAGGTGGCCCAAAGCGCCATGGCTGGCGGAGATAATTCCTCTGTTACATGCTCAGCCGTGGCACCTCCCCCTCCGCACGGACCTTTTGTCTCAAGCGAACGGGGAGATTTATCACCTACACCCGGACAGGGTAGCTCTCTGGGCCTGGCCCCGTGAAAGGACGAACCGGAGCGTGCTAGGGCTTCCCCCGCGCGTGGTGGCTACTATACAGAATGCCAGGGCCTTTTCTACACGGTCCTTATGGCTGTAAGTGGCAAGTGTTCGATGAGTGATGTGATGGGCGGGGTCTCACTTCATATCAGTGTTCAGTCTCTGATGTTTTGTGTTGCCTCCAAGACCTTATGGATAAAGGCAGGTCCTTTTCCACTGTTAAGGTCTATCTGGCAGCTATCTCTGCTCGTCATGTGGGCTTTGAGGGCTCAATGGTTGGGCAGCATCCTCTAATCCGCAGATTTATGAAGGGTGCCCGCCGCTTGTTGCCAGTCATTAGGGGAACGATCCCTGAATGGGCCCTCTCCTTGGTGCTGGAAGCTCGGTCTCAATTCCCTTTTGAGCCACTGGGGGATATTTCCCTAAAGTTGCTGTCTTTTCAGACAGCTTTGCTCTTGGCCTTGGCGTCAGCCAAACGTGTCAGTGAGTTACATGCACTCTCGGTTCACCCCTCGTATACTACATTCTCTCTGGGCGGAAATAAGGTTTTCCTTAAGCCTAATCCAGCCTTCATGCCGAAATCTTTTCCTGCGTTCATATCGGGGGTATTGGAGCTGTCCGCTTTTCACCCTCCGCCCTTTTCCTCCGCGGAGCATTAAAGGTTAAATGCTCTATTTCCGGCCCATGCGTTACAGACGTATTTGGCTAGGACCAGTGCGTTCCGGAAGAGTGATCAACTCTTTGTTTCATGGGCTCCTCCCCATAAAAGGGATCCCCTATCTTGTGGACGCTATCATTTTGGCTTATGAATCAAAGGGAGTGCAACCTCCAGGAGACATCAGAGCTCATTCTACGAGGGGCTTAGCCGCCTCTTGGGCTCTGTTCAGGGATATCCTGCAGGATATCTGCTCTGCTGCCAGTTGGGCTTCTCCCCATACGTTTGTGCGTTACAATAGGCTGGATGTTACCAAAACTCCGGTAGCACATTCGGTTTTGAAGGTGGGGTCTTCCTAACCCTGCCTTCTCTTGTGTGTGCCACACACATGGTTCATGCCCTGCTTGTACACCGCAGTTACGTGTGTGTGTCGGTGTGGCGGGTTCATGATTATGAGACGTGTAAAGCACCGGGTCTTGGGTCTTTTTCTGGCTAACAGAACCTCACTGTGAGTGTATTGGGCAATCGGGGAGCTGTCCATGTCTCTCCCATTGGTGGATCTCGAATACGAGATGATGAAATAGAACAATAGGTTACTGTCGTAACCCCGGTTCTCTGAAACATCGAGTGGAGAGATCCACCAGCTTTGCCCCGCTTGCTGCACGAGAAGCGAATATACTTACTGGAGTACAGTAGCGCGTGCAGGCAATTATATGCCGCAGGTAAGGGGCCGGGCCATACCGGGCATTGGCTGCGCACTCCTGTCTGTCTTGCCAGACTTGGTGCAATTGGATGCTTCTGCAGAGGTCAGGTACGGATGCCCTTCCCTTTGGTGGATCTCTCCACTCGATGTTTCATAGAACCGGGGTTACGACAGTAACCTATTGTTTCATTGATTCATACCATTCCAGTATAAGGTATAGGGCAGAGATTCAGGTATTTCTGCTTCAGGTGCTGTTACTGTTGTAGGGGGTTTCCTGCTACCCACTCATCCATCCATTTAACATATTTACTTTATGTTGAATTCAGCATGAAAAAACCCCACACCATAATCCCCCTCCACCAAACTTTACACTTGGCAAAATGCAGGCAGGCAAGTCCCGTTCTCCTGGCAACCGCCAAACCCAGACTCGTCCATCAGATTGCCAGACAGAGAACCCAATTTAGTTCTTGCAGTCTCTACTAACAAGCTGATGAGTTGAATTAGGTGTGATAAATGAGGGAGACACACAAAATGTGCAGGGCTGGGGTGCCTCCAGGACAGGTTTGAAAACCACTGCTCTAGAGTCCAGTGACGGCGTGCTTTACATCACTGCATACAACACTTTGCATTGCACTTTGTGATGTAAGGCTTGGAAGAGCTGCTCGGCCATGGAAACCCATTCCATGAAGCTCTCTACACACTGTTCTTGAGCTAATCTGAAGGCTAAATGAAGTTTGGAGGTCTGTAGCTATTGACTCTGCAGAAAGTTGGTGACTTCACTCTGTGCCTCAGCATGTGATGACCCCGCTCTGTGATTTTACGTGGCCTACCACTTCATGGCTGAGTTGCTGTTGTTCCCAATTGCTACTTTGTAATAATAATTCCTATGTTCTGTTTTGTTCTACAATGTAAATTACACATACACTCATAGCAAAAAAATGCATTTTTAATAAGACAGCTTGGTGTGTGAATGTGTGTAATTTACGTTGTAGGACAAAATATGAAAGTATTGTAAAGTTATGTTTACCACAGGCTTTATTTTTATTTTATTTTATTTTTTTATAAATTGAAAAACCCCATAGGAAAATCTCAAAGGAACCAGCAGTGAATCAGACTTCCAGCCCTTACGAAAATTAACCATGGTTTTTCCTACAAATAAAACCAAAAAACCATGGTTATTATAGTTAAAAACCATGGTAACCACAAATAAACCATGGCTACTCTAACCACAGTTTAACCATGGTATTTATGATAAAACTGTGGTTATATAAATGATAATCAACTAGCCAAACTGTCAGACTTTGTCATTTAACAAAGTAAGCTATCACTGTTATATAACAATTAGCCAAATATATAACTATACAGTTTACAGTGGCTTCATGGAGTAATTAAAAAAAGTAAAAGATTAAAATTCACCTGATGCGCAGTCTTTGTTCTTCATTTTCAATAAGCAGAGTTAACAAACCTTGCTGTATTTAAGGTACACCGCCATCTTGCTCCGACCAAAGAGACTTGAACGCACATGATGTTGTAAATACGACTTCTCATCTCGTAAATACGAACATCTAAGGAGGACTTGAACGCACCATATGTCATCAGGCCATTTCACAGGGTCTTTGAATTCTTTGAATTCATCTTCCAGAATCTGGCAGTACGTTTTGGGAGTTCATTTTTAGTCCATCTCTGCAAAACGGACTTCAGGATGGACTAAAATGAACTCCCAAAACGTACTGCCAGATTCTGGAAGATGAATTCTTCAAACAGTGGTACTAGAGGATGTGGTGCTGGTCCTTCAAGAGTCATTCTCAACCTATAAAACCTATAAAGCCTATAAAAAACCTTCTTCATGTATTTTACAACACTTCAGCTTGTGATTCTTATCTAGTGGGGGTCATTTTTTAGGATTCTTTACCTAACTGAAGTCTCTGAGATCCTGACACCTTGCACCTCTGGAGACTCCAGGTAGGTTGCAGCTCTGGAAAATGGTGGCGCTGGAGACTAAAGGGTTCCTGATGGTTTCACCCTTAATTCTTCACCTTAATTCTTAATTCTTTTGCAGTTAATAGGTGTCTTTTCTTCACCACCTGTTTTTGTCAGATCCTGCTGACCCAACGAGCATTTCACTGTCCAATGGTCATGCCTTAACTGCAATGTCTAGTATTGCATTAGTATTGCAACCTTCTCATGGGCATTTAATACTTTTTGACTTTTCAGTCTGAGTTAAATCTCTTTTTTGGCTCAATTTATCTGTAAAAGAAAACATGCCTAATAATTCTGCACACCTGAATATAAGGTGTTTTTCATTTCCAGCCTTCATGAACAATTATATATCACTTATACATTATTAAATACTAAATCAATAGTAGTTATTAGGATTACTGTGGTTTGGAATTGGTCAAATGTGCCTGGAAAAAAAATATGATCAGAAAATCAACATGCCTAATAATTCTGCACTCCCTGTATTGTTCCCCTCTTTTGGACAGTTGTGGAAATGCTGACATGGATTTTTGTCCATGCAAATGGGAAATTTGGTAACACTTTAGAATAAGGTCTCAATTGTTAACATTAGTTAATGTATATTAATTAACATGAATGCGCAATCCATTTGTTACAGTATTTATTGATCTTTGTTAATGTTCATTAAAAAATTCCAGCTGTTCATCGTTTGTACATGTTAATTCACAGTGCATTAACTAATGCTAACAAATTCAACGTTTGATTTTAATATTGTATTAGTAAATGTTGAAATTAACATTAAAATATGTGTTGTAGTGTATACAGTGGGGAGAACAAGTATTTGATACACTGCCGATTTTGCAGGTTTGCCCACTTACAAAGCATGTAGAAGTCTGTAATTTTTATCCTAGGTACTCTTCAACAAAAATCCAGAAAATCACATTGTATGATTTTTAAGTAATTAATTTGCATTTTATTGCATGACATAAGTATTTGATACATCAGAAAAGCAGAACTTAAACCAGGTTTGCACACACTGCAGCAGGGATTTTGGCTCACTCCTCCATACAGACCTTCTCCTGATGCTTCAGGTTTCGGGGTTGTCGCTGGGCAATACAGACTTTCAGGTTCCTCCAAAGATTTTCTATTGGGTTCAGGTCTGGAGACTGGCTAGGCCACTCCAGGACCTTGAGATGCTTCTTACGGAGCCACTCCTTAGCTGCCCTGGCTGTGTGTTTCGGGTCGTTGTCATGCTGGAAGACCCAGCCACGACCCATCTTCAATGCTCTTACTGAGGGAAGGAGGTTGTTGGCCAAGATCTCATGGCCCCATTCATCCTCCCCTCAATACGGTGCAATCGTCCTGTCCCCTTTGCAGAAAAGCATCCCCAAAGAATGATATTTCCACCTCCATGCTTCACGGTTGGGATGGTGTTCTTGGGGCTGTACTCGTCCTTTTTAGACCCGAGTTTAGACCAAAAAGCTCTATTGTTGTCTCGTCAGACCACATGACCTTCTCCCATTCCTCTTCTGGATCATCCAGATGGTCATTGGCAAACTTCAGACGGGCCTGGACATGAGCTGGCTTGAGCAGGGGGACCTTGCGTGCGCTGCAGGATTTTAATCCATGACGGCGTAGTGTGTTACTAATGGTTTTCTTTGAGACTGTGGTCCCAGCTCTCTTCAGGTCATTGACCGGGTCCTGCCGTGTAGTTCTGGGCTGATTCCTCACCTTCCTCATGATCATTGATGCTCCACGAGGTGAGATATTGGATGGTGCCCCAGAACGAGGGAGATTGACCGTCATCTTCAACTTCTTCCATTTTCTAATAATTGTGCCAACAGTAGTTGCCTTCTCACCAAGCTGCTTGCCTATTGTCCTGTAGCTCATCCCAGCCTTGTGCAGGTCACAATTTTATCCCTGATGTCCTCACACAGCTCTCTGGTCTTGGCCATTGTGGAGAGGTTGGAGTCTGTTTGATTGAGTGTGTGGACGGGTGTCTTTTATACAGGTAACGAGTTCAAGCAGGTGCAGTTAATACAGGTAATGAGTGGAGAAGAGGAGGGCTTCTTAAAGAAAAACTAACAGATCCGTGAGAGTCGGAATTCTTACTGGTTGGTAGGTGATCAAATACTTATGTCATGCAATAAAATGCAAATTAATTATTTAAAAATCATACAATGTGATTTTCTGGATTTTTGTCTCTCACAGTTGAAGTGTACCTATGATACAAATTACAGACCTCTACATGCTTTGTAAGTAGGAAAACCTACAAAATCAGCAGTGTATCAAATACTTGTTCTCCCCACTGTAAGTATTCTAGTTCATGTTAACTATAGTTCACCAATAAAACCTTATTGTAAAGTGTTACCCTAAATTTATATTTCCTGTCGTCTCCCCTCCACCGCTATAGAAGTTTACTGACGAGCTTCCGAGAACTGTGGAAATGGTACATTTAAATGTAAAAGACGAAAGGAAGATGATTATCATAAAAATGAAATGTTACAAATTTGGATTTTGTTGTCCATTATTTTGGATGTTTTTTTATTATAGTTTGATGGTTAAAGTCTCAAAATGTTGCAGAAAGTAAAATTTCTAAAACTACAATCCTAATCAATGTACATTCCAACCCTTTAAATAAAATATAAGTTACCCCTAAAACATTTTCAGAAAACAAGGAACTTAATAAATAATGTTCAATTATTATACTATTTCATACATTCTTCTGTAGCATGTGATCATCAGTTGTCAATGTCTTTTTTTTTTACAGAATGTTACATGTTGTGAATTGGAAGAGTTATTTGCATAGTTAACCACACATAATAACACAAATATAAGGAACTGTGAATAAATCTCCCTTTAATTATTATGGGAATCAAAGCTGCTTAAGTCCACTCAGACCACACAAGGGATGTGAACTTTTAAAATAACCCTACAAAATAAACCATAAAAGCTTAAAATCCCATAAAGAGCCTTAGGAGAGGACCGAATCTAAAAACAAATCAATCCATGGTATTAAAACCAATCACCCAAGCACTTATTTCAACATGTTCATATATTATTCTTTGAGAGGAGTCAAATCTTGAAGACACCCTTCATCATAGGCCCTCATGTCTCTGACAGCTGGTTAGTGTTTTGGAGGAGTGTAAAGCCATGTGCGGAAACTCCCGAAAGATGACAGTGCACGTGGTGACGTCTGCAAAAGGAAACAAGTTAGCATTCTCCAACCACTGAGTATAGCAACAGTTATTCAAAAACACAAGTTGAGTCCGTCCTCTGTTTCTATTCCCCCGCAGGGAACTAACTGTAATATTGTATCGTATCGCATCGTTCCGTACCGTATCATATCATATTTTGTGAAAATTCCACATAGTTCCCCAGCAGGGAACTAACTGTGATATCATATCGTATCATATATAATATATCAATCATATATCATATCATATCATACTTTGTGAAAACTTCCCCATAATATCATATCATACCTTATCGTACCATATCAATCATCTCAATTGTATTGTATCGTATCGTATCAAATATCATATCATATTACATCATATCATATATCATATCCCAACATACTTTGGTAAAACTTCCCCATAATTCCCCAGCAGGGAACTTACTGTAATATCGTATCGTATCATATCATATCATACTTTGTGAAAACTTCCCCATAATTCCCCAGCAGGGCACTAACTGTAATATCGTATTGTATTGTATCGTATCGTATCATATATCATATACATCATATCGTATCATTCATATCACATATCATATACTTCGTGAAAACTTCCCCATAATTCCCCAGCAGAGAACTAACTGTAATATCGTATTGTATCATACCATATCATATCCCAACTTACTTTGTGAAAACGTCCTCATAATTTCCCCTCAGGGACCTAACTGTAATATCGTATTGTATCGTACCGTACCATATCATATCATATACTTTGTGAAAACTTCCCCGTAGAGAACTAACTGTAATATTGTAACATACCATATCGTACCATATAATGTATCATACCATACCGTACTGTATCATATATCATATACCAACTTATTTTGTGAAAAATTCCCCCATAATTCCCCCGCAGAGAACTAACTGTAATATCGTATTGTATCGTATCGTATCGTACCGTACCATACCATACCACATTTCCCCACGAAAAATTCCCCATAATAAATAATCAATAAATGAGTAGTTGACATGAAATGGCGAGCAGTGACAGTAGTTTTACAATGTGACATAATATACTTCATCTAAAACTATTTTTACATTTTATTTTAATTATTATAAATGGAGTTTTATGTCCTAACATCAAATGAGAAACTATATTGACTATTGGTACTTACCAAAAAGGTATTTATCACACAGCATAACTATTTAACTCATACTGTTAAAGATGATTAAACATGGTGAAGAATTAAAAGAAATAGTAATATAAAATGTAGCTTGCACAATAATAATACATTTAATATTAACAATGAATGCAATATGTAATATATAATGTACATAAACTACCATTTAAAAGTTTCGGGTCAAACGAATACTTTTACCCGAATACTTTTATTCAGCATGAATGAATTCAATTGATCAAAAGGTGACAGTAAAGACATTTAAAGTGTTACCATTTCAATTTGAAAAAACATTCTATTTATCAAAAAATCCGGCTTCCACAAAAATAGCGCCAATTTCTAATAATCAGAAATTGAGCATCAAATCAGAATATTAGTACAGTCAAACCAACATTTTTTCAGACGCCTTCAAAATTTTCTCACATTATCACAGTTTATTCGCTATAGTTTAGAAAATGGTCATAAAATATGACTCAGAACTCAAGAGTTAAACTGTGTCAGAACAAACTCCTCTTGATAATGTCAGATAACTCTGATAGAAAGGTGTGTAATGGATTACAATCCACCAATCAGCTGTTAAATGTAAGTACACAATTAGATAATACCAATTTAGGTCAACCAATGACCAAGCAATGCTTCATTTTGTTCAGTCTGTGGTGTCAAAGGTCGCATTAACAATTAAAGAAAAAACAATCAAACCGTCTCCATTGACTTAGTATTGCGTGAAGCGGCCTCCTTGTCATTTTTGACTTATAACAAAAAACAGAACAATGTCTAAAAGCTGATATGCAACAAGGTGTACAGCTAACCCTAAGCTAAACAAAACCCAGAACGGAAAACCCAGAAGTTTTTATAAGCTGTTGACCCAAAAAACAAACGTTTAAGGACTTAACAGTGACAAAATGTTTACTGCACACATAGGCATACTGAGACATACTGTGAGTGTCAGGATCCCAAAATTGACCCATTCTTCCTGCTGAAGCTTCACGTCTTACTGCCTGTCTCCACTTTTGTCTCCTTAAACGCTTGTTTTTTTGGGTCGACAGCTTATTCAAACTTAGTTCTGTGTTGTTTAGCTTGTTTGCTGAACACTTTGTCACATAGCAACTTTTAGACATTGTTCTGTTTTTTGTTACAAGTCCGAAATGACAAGGAGGCCGCCTCACGCAATGCAAAGTCAATGGAGAGCGTTGGATTGTTTTCCCCCCCGGAGTGGCCGTGGCCTAAATACTCTCTGGGTATAATATGTCACAGTTTACTTTATTTTGCTATCCTCACTTACATAAATTAACTATAGTGTCCTGCACCCACTAGTAAAACATTGGTGTCTGAAAATGTTTTGGTTTGACTGTACATACTGTATAATATACATTTGAAACTAAAATCTTAGCGTTGAATAAAAAATGATACGAAATTTGTCAACTACCCCCTGTGATTTGTGTGAAGAGAAGACGTGAGGAAAAGAGATGTTTCTGGCAGAGTGACCATACCGATGAGCAGCATTTTCAAGATATATTTATGATGTTCTGGAGTCAGCCACATATTAGCACACAATTGTAAGCACAGAACCCTTTTAAATGAGGTAAGGGACCCATAAAGTGACCACCATACCAAGTGAAAGACCCAAACCCAGTAGTGAACTGTTTGTAACATCACTCACTCGTAAACTCTTGTGCTTTACCGTCAGTGGACTCACAGGCACACCGGGCTCTAAAAGAGGAATAATACCCAGTAAAACAATGTTACCATCACAATATAAATGACAACAAAAACACAGAATTGCATTATGGGTGTCACCAAGAAAATAAATCCCCATTCCCTACACCTCACCGTCTGCAAAAGCCTTCGTGAGGGTAGAGAGAAAAGAGAGAAAGAGCAGAGCAGAAATATGAGCTCAAGACTTTGCCTGTTTTATTGTTTGTCAGTGTTTCAAAAGACAAGATTCTTTTTACAGATTTCTGTCATACAAACAATAACAAACAATTGTACAAACAATACAAGAATGTCTCCAAACACAGAACGTCATCTAACAGTGTGAAAACAGATTGTACCGAATGTTGCAAGAGAAAACGAGTTAAAGGTCTGAACGCAAGAACCACAGCTCGACAGAGAGAGAGAGAGAGAGAGAGAGAGAGAGAGAGAGCAAGCAGTCGAAAATAGTTCAAAGGTCAAAGCATATTCACAGCACAGTAGTTACGTACTTTTTCAGCTAAACTTGGTTTAAAACACATCCAGACACAACGACTGAACTGGTCCCTTCTTGGCGAATATCTATTCTATACACGGTCTCTACTTTTTCAGATATTAAAAACTACATTTCAGTTCACAGAATGTTTCTGTAAAACAAAAACTTCAAAAATGTATAATTACATTTTCCTTTCTTCAAGCTAATTCCATTGAGATTTTCCAAATAATATGCCAGTCTTTCGCACTTGCTTTGTAGCCTACCTGTTTAAAGGTGAAGTGTGTCATTTGTCAATGTTAAAATGTGTTTCTATGTCAGAAACTAGAAGTTAACCATTTGTAGGCCGAGTCCCCTTAAAGGTGGGGTAAGTGTTATTTCAAAACTGCTTTAGAAAAGGGTCTCGGGCCGAGTACCAAAACAAACTTGTAGCCAATCAGCAGTAAGGGGCGTGTCTATTAATGAAGGGGAGAAGAGAGCGCTCAGTGCATGTCATTATTCAAAAAGACACGACACAGGACGGACATTAGCCGAGCGATGGCAGATAAAAAACAAATGTGGAAGATGTCTGTGGAACAAAAGAAGGCTTACGATCAGGCAAGAAGTGGGACCGTGTAAATATCGGATCCGTTTTCCAGCGCTGGAGAGAACTCAAGGAGCGAAGGCCGAGGTTGCTTTATTTCTTCTCGATAGGCGAGTACATTGCTTTCACTTATCGATGACATCATACCCAGTAGATTTCACCATAGTCGTTGCCTGGGTTACGTATGTGTGGGGCGGAGCTATCAAAATTGGGGCGTGTTTGTTTTGGTTCATCGGTTCCCAGAAAGCACTTACCCCACCTTTAATAAAGTGTAAATGCTCCGTGGAACCATCCAAACTTTTCTCTGTTTGTTTTAGAATGGCGTGAATTTGTGGGCAAAACTATTTGTTTGTTGACCAATGGCAGAACGAGAGAATGTTTGTGTTTTTACACACTTCACCTTTACTTGTAAAAATCCAGCCACGAATGCCAGCGTCATAGAGCTGCACGATTCCAGATACATTGAGACTCACAATTTTTTTGTTTCAAATAAAGATTACGATTTTCCCACGGTTCTGAACAGACAGCTAAACAAAATAAGTCATTTACTGGAGATTCTGGCAAAATTCTGGTATATTTAATTTTTTTAAGTAATTTGAATGAATTCTTAAAAAAAAAATTGGTTTAAATGAATAACTCGATCTTGAATACTTATTTAATAACTGGATGAATCAGTTTTTTTTTTAATTAATCTCTTGAATGAATGATTCATTGAAAAATACATTTTTAATAGTCACTTGCCGCCACCTAGTGGTGTAACAATTACATTTACATTTACATTTAGTCATTTAGCAGTCGCTTTTATCCAAAGCGACTTACAAATGAGGGCAATATGTATATATCAATGTAATCGATATAATCGTTATTTTAAGCGGCAAGCTACTACCGTAGACATCAGTATTTATATCTGAACTGTAAAATTTTATCCCAGTACTTTAGTATTTTTTGTAATAATTGAATTAATGTAACAGAAATAACCATACGGTGATGTTGAAAAGACTGTTTGTGAAGCCGTTTCATACTCATACATGATAACAGCTCTCTCTGGCTCAGCGGCATCGCAAACACAGAGTTGAACGTTCCAGTGTGATTTTGTCCAGCGTTTAAACGGCACAGGCGAATCGTTGTCATTTGTGGGTGTTTGAATTGACATCACAATATTTTTTCGTAATTTTACGATTAATTTTTACGCTTAATCGTACAGCTCTACTTCACGCAGAATCCTATCACACTTATACCCCAAATCAATAAAGGGTACTTTAATCCCATTTCTTTTATATAAAATCACTCAGTGAATTTATTCTTAATCATTAAAATTTCAAAGCTGCAAATGGTCATATTAAACATTACTCTTTCTTTGCGTTTTCTCTTAGCCTTTAGTTAGCAAGCTAACAGCTTAGCCTACATCTATGTTTTTTAAAATCAGGCATTATAAAGGGAGATCGATAGGATTCTGATGGCGTATTCTTAGAACTGGGATCATCTGAACAAAACGTGGGCAAAAAATGGACAACACAGAGCAGACGTCATCTGCAGTCATGCATTTTTACATAATGACAGAATCAGGTGGCTAAAATAAGGAACCATGCTTGCTAATGCAGACAGGCACATTTGCCTTGGTATGCGAGCGAGTAAACGCATGCAAATGCTGACTGCTTTCACAGACAGACTGCTCTAGACAAGCATTTCTCATTAAAAATCACATGACAGTCATTTGGGAGCTTGGCAATACAAGTACAAATATATAAAACAGACGGCTACGTTACGTTTTATAAATAATTTCGAATAGCTGACATCTTTTTTAGATTTTAAAGGGGTCAAAACACCCGTTTTGTTAGCATATGAGGGGGTCTGATGTGTTTTTGAAAAGCGAAAGACAAAAAAAGTCTAGTTAGTCAAACGTAAACGCCTCCTTTTCTTTACCAAATGACAAAAATGTACATATTTTCCATATTCTAGTTATCATTGCACTAATCCTCAGGACAGAACATAAATAAAAAGCACAACAAACAACATTAACATGAGGCAAAACAAAATATAAAAAAGAAAAGAACTCGGTCGTGTACCCCAAAACAAAACAAATACTGTCGGTAGGAAAAGTGCGCGCAGTCATATTTTCAACATAATGACTCAATAACACTCGGGAATGCTGTTTTGAATTACTAATGAATTCTAATTCAGTGAGACAAGGCCATTCAGTTATTAATATTACGTCACGATTAACGTCATGTTTGAATGACGGCTCTAGCTGTCACGTATAATGTAAATAGCCGTTCCATTTCAATATTTTGTGTTAACCACATACATACAAACACAACGTGTAAACTACTTGGTCAGGTGAGGAGGAAGTTGAGGATATCACTCGATCCTTGCTAAAGCTATTCCTGTTACGGGCTACAAACGTAGTATGTAGTCCTCCTCACAGTCTGTCAGCGCTCAAGAGCGCCCCCTAGCATTCCTCAATTGTGAGGCAGATAAACTCCTGAATACACTTTCTGTACTGCTGCTCTGTGGGACTGCTGCTGGGGTATTGACCTGGCTGTCCGAAGGGCCCGTCCGCTTCCCGCATCTCTTCATTCATCCGCGCTAACCGCAATCTAACCGAGACGGAGAGAACAAAAACATGAGTTTCACGTGCAGTGGCTCTCTGGGACAATCTACAAGGGAAGTGCACGACTTACAATGTGACGATGTCTGCGTTGGCAGCCTGAACAGCGATACTGAGAGGGTCCTGCCCATCTTCGTCGACCTCCATCTGAGACGCTCCTCGCTTCAGGAACAAACACACCTCTCTGTGGACACAAACAAACAACACACAACAGGTTAAATGATGAGTCATTCAGAACCAGATCTGCGTATCAGAACAAATGTGTTAGCATGTTGCTAAGCTAACAACACGATAAACACACAAACACGGGGTGAAATAGTCCATTTAACCCTCTGGGGCTCTTCGGTCATTTCTGACCCGAATGTTTTAAAATAAAAAATGTTAAAAATCGTAGCTTCATCGGAATGGTCTGAAACACAAAATGGGCTTTTGTGACTTTATTGGTACTTGGTATATGAACACCCAAAAAAATTGGGGATAAGATTTGAAAAGTCTAAGTGGTCGTTAAAAAAATAGTCACACTCAGGACCTTCGGGTCAAAATGACCCCCATAGGAAATGAATAGGAAATTGGCAAAAATATGAAAATACAGAGTTTTTTTGTGCATACAATCTACAAATCAGCCAGGATGCAGAAAAAAAGGACTCAACAGTGAAGGGGTGAATCTCTAAAACACCAAGAGTGCAAAACACAAAAAAACTTGTTCATATACCAAGTACCAATAAATACACCAAGTTTCGGACCATTCTGATGAAGCTACGATTTGTAAAAAAAAATGTATAAAACGCAAGATCCACTATAGTGGTAAAAATTTGCTATTGCGTGATAAAAATGCTCAATGTGTCCACCGGATGGCACCGATCTCATTTAAAAAATTGCTTTTCATGAGTGTGACCCATAAATGAAGAACCCCAGAGGGTTAAGTCTCTCTCTTTCGGCTGCTTCCCGTTAGGAAGCTCCACAGTGGAATTATCCGATTTGGCAGAGGTTTTTCCTTCCTGCCGTAAGCCTTTCGTCTTTTTCTATAACAACAATACAATGGTTGCCATCATAATAGAAGTAATCTGTAATCTTGAATAGGAGCTTGTCACAAGCGTTTTTGTTGTTGTTGGTCAAATCGAAGTGTAGTACTATAAATCAGCATAATTAAAGGTGCACTATGTAACTTTTCCGTCCACCAGATTAGTGGTTGCCTGTTCAAAACAAAGGCGTAGTTTGATGATGCCAAGTTTGAGCGCAGAATCTTGGGAAATGTGGTCTTTACCTCACAGCCGGTGGAAAAGAATCGGGATAGGACTCGGGCAGACATCATGTTTATGGATGTGATTATAAACATTACTGTAGTATGAAGCAGAGCAGGACAGAGTGTTGTGGAGCTGAGCAAGGCCGCTGGAGCGATTGTTAATAATCACAACACACACCTCGCGAGCAGCGGGACTTTTGTTATACCACAGTCGCCGGCGCCATTTCTGCTTTTCCGGTCATGAGAATGAGGTAACGCAGCTCTGATTATCATATTAGATACATCTGAGTATGTTAATGATGTTAGGACATTACTCTGTGTGTTTGCACGGTGGCTGCTATGACTCTTGTTGCACACTGCAGTGAGAGTAAAGCGTTGGAGACATGGAGTGGGGTCAGGTTGTTATGTAGAACGTCTTTCTTTAAAGTGAATTTCGTTTTCTATAAATTGTATTTTAATTTTGATCAAGGTTTCATCAACTACTTGCCTGTATATTTAATAAATAAGAAGCAAACCAAGATCGCCGGGAATGGATTGACGTGCGTAACGAACCCACTGGTCATGTTTCCGTGGCCTTTGAGTAAGGCTGAAACTAGCGTATTTCTGTTTTTAATGCATTTCTTGAATATATGTCTTAATTACAGTAGGCCTATTATAGATAGTTATGATATTTGTGGCTGCACCGGGGTCCGTCATTACTAGGTTAAAGTTACGCCACTGAGGCTAATCATGAGCGGTCCATGGCACCTGTTACCCATGGCTGTTAAGAACTATAGGCTACATCAATAAATTACAACAATTTCGTTCTATGGGCACTGCCACTGATACAGGCAGCGGAAGAGCCTATTTTACTCTGAGCTTGCTTCTGCTTTTCAAACATGGGAGTGTGACAAAGGCACATGGGCTAAATCAATTCTCTAATGTGTATATAGGCATATTTTTGTACACATCACTATACAACACATGTCCTTATTAGGAGAAAAGATGTCGTTAAAACGACATAAAATCTCGTTATTATGACATAATTGAGTGGAAAAATTATATGTATGTATATGTATGTATATGTATGTGGCAGCAATGTATCACCGTAATATCGCACACCCCACCCACACCACAGATTTGAAAGATGATGGTGCGCACTGCAGCCTCGCTTCACCGCTGTGAAATCTGGCCTTGCACAACTGGCTCAACACCCCCTAACTTTAGTGCATAGTGATTGGATATTTAATGATATCAGCACATAGAAAACGGGCACACACAAACAGAGACAATTCGAAGAGATATAAAATGCACGGAAATTAATTAAATAAATGCAAAACCAATTCACAAGCGCGTATTGAACCGCGGATGTCGTACCGAACGGTTCGATATTATATTGAGAATTGTGGCATCCTTAAGATCATGTATCATGTCATGAAGGCTGTGAAGCAGCAGCTCATTTGCATTTAAAGATGACGCACACAAAACAGCTAATTTTTCTCAAACCCAGACATTGGCATTTTCAAAATGCTATATTAAATGATTTGTTAGGAATTAGATGGAGATGGAGTTTTGCTTCCAAACCTTTGAACAACTTTGGAGCGGAGCGTGTGAACCAGATCACTAGGTTTCATGAACAAAACTTATATGCTCGGTTGTCACAGCCTTGAGTCATTTCTTACCCCGTGTGACCCAGGCACGTGGCGTGGTGGAGAGGTGCCCGTCCGTGTATGTCCCTCTGATTGACATCTGCTCCATTCTGCAGCAGGAATTCACAGGCTATCAGAGAGCCCTATGAGAGGGGCGGAGATATCCAACATTAGGAGAAGCATTGAGTAAAGTAAACACACTATTTATTTACACTATTAGCTGTACATGGAAAGAAACAAAGATTACTGAATAAAGCTTGACAAAAATACTATTTTAGGTTCAATTCAATGTGTTATTTGCCATTTCTCTGTAATTATTTGTGAAATTTACTAGCAATTTATGAGTGAAAACGTTATTTTTCAGTACAGAAAGTCTCACCCCTGTGACGGCTTGTATTAATGGACTCTTGCTTTCGTCCTCCTCGTTGACTGAGTTGACATCTGCACCGTGTGCGAGTGCTTCCGCCATGACCGGGAGGTTCCTGGCCCGTGACGCCTTATGAAGCAGCGCGCTCGGGTCAAGCTCCCGTCCGTCTTCTGCATCCGACGCTTCCTGCTCGATATCGACCTCTCCGCTGGATTCATCCGAGTCCTCACACTCTGCAATAGAACAGAAAGACATGGAAGATAAAGAAGGAGATACGCACAACAGATAGATATACCAAAGTAGGACGTCTTCTCACCTTCCTCAGTGACACTGTTCACCACTGGGCCAAAAACGAGTATGTCCGTGCTGCCGTCAGTACTGCCGCCCAGCCCGCTGTCACTGCTGAGACCTGCGGGGCCAACGGTTGCCAAGCGAGGGACACGTTACTCACACCATGACCATATCAAACATTCAGCGCTAAACTTCTCATATAGCACATCATAAAATTGATCTGAAACAGGCAAGCAGACCATGTTACTGTCGCCACACTCTATAAAAATCAGCTCTTTCTGAACTAAACGCAATCCAGAAAGACAGCACAGCTGGTAGGTTTGTTTGAGCTGCGCCCTCTACAGACTTTAAGGGATAGTTCAACCAAAAATGAAAATTCTGTCATCATTTACCCACCCTCAAGTTGTTCCAAACCTATATGAGTTTCTTTGTTCTGCTGAACATAATAGAATATATTTTGAAGAATGTTTATAACCAAGCAGATAGAGCAACCATTGACTACCATAGTATTTTTTCCCTACTATGGTAGTCAATGGTTGCTCGATCTGCTTGGTTACAAACATTCTTCAAAATATCTTCTATTGTGTTCAGCAGAACAAAGAAACTCATTCAGGTTTGGAACAACTTGAGGGTGAGTAAATGATGACAGAATTTTCATTTTTGGGTGAACTATCCCTTTAACATTTGCCAAAAAATAACTTAAGTAACGTATTAAGTAACACAATTAGTCACTTTGGTAACACTTTCTAAGAAGCCTGTATTTATAATGCATTATAAGGGTATTCTTAATGCATGTTGTATCATCTAATAAATAATCATAACAACAGTTACAATATATTATAATACTTACCTATTTGTGGTTATAACTTTTAAGAGTGCAATGCATTATAA
The DNA here is from genome assembly GCF_949357685.1 of Gobio gobio. Lineage (NCBI taxonomy): Eukaryota > Metazoa > Chordata > Actinopteri > Cypriniformes > Gobionidae > Gobio > Gobio gobio. Next base: position 10,055,120 of record NC_137112.1, on the reverse strand, counting down.
CACCAGGTGAAGCCTGTATTTATAATGCATTATAAGGATATTCTTAATGCATTATAATGTACACATAATGCCTTATAAACAACCTTATAATGTGTTGTATCATCTCTTGAATAATCGTAACAACAGTAATAATACTTACCTATTTGTGGTTATAACTATTAGGAGTATGATGATTTATAACACACAATGCACATCATTTTATCCACTTAAGTTATAATGGATTATATATATCCCAGTTTCATATTTTTTACTTTCCCAAGTCTCATACCTTGACATTGTTTACTTAAAAGGTCCCATGACATGAAAATTTCCCTTTATGAGGTTTTTTAACATTAATATGAGTTCCCCTAGCCTGTCTATGATCCCCCAGTGGCTAGAAATGGAGATAGGTGTAAACCAAGCCCTGGGTCTCCTGCTCTGCCATTGAGAAAATGAAAGCTCAGATGGGCCGATCTGGAATCTTCCCTATATGTCGTCATAAGGGGAAAGGTTTCCTCCCCTTTCTCTGCTTTGCCCATCCAGAGAATTTAGAGAGAATGGATTCAGTTTATCAGTCGGAATGTCAGCACAGGCTTTACAAACAGACTTTTACGATATGGATTCGACAGCACCGCCACAAACAGTGAGTAACAATGTTCATTAATGCCTGATCTGTGATCAGTGATTTCTGATGTGTAGCTAATTATTCAAGTTCACACAGACATTCTCTCTAAATCGTTTAATGCTCTTTATGCATCAGTGAATCAAGCCAGGGACTAAACCATCAACTTCACATTGTTTCTCTTAGTAGCACGAAACAAATCTGTTAATTAAATTGTGATTAAACTACAGAGGGCGATCAAAGAACACTCTCTTTATAATGTTTGGAGCTGTCAATCACACATCGTGAGTGTATCTATTTTATGATGTAAAAATCATACTAACAATATAAGTACACCTCAGGAAACATTATAAAAATAATTTAAAAAAATCCACGTCATGGGACCTTTAAGATCTGCACAGTATCATACTACATCTTATGAGTGGTCTTAGTCTGCTTTAAGTAAAGTAACAAAAGTTAAGTCTTGTTTTAAACAACCATAAAAGACGATATCATGAAGTGGTTATAAGACATTTGCGTTGAAACTTGTCAACTTGTCAAGGAGTAATGCAATATTGTAAGTAACTTTCCCCAACACTGACAGCAGGAGATATATGTGATGGACATGGTTATCTCAGGGTCTTTAGAAGGTAGAGACTCATAAGGAACTTACTGCGGGGCCCTGAGCCTGTGTCAAAGTAAGAGAACAGCGAATCAAGCTCGTCGGGACAAAACAACGATTCTCTCCGAAACTTTGCGGCTGCTGCAGCTGAGAATGACAAAAAGAAATAGACGTCATGTCAACTTGAGATGATTGGACATTAGAACTGGACACCAACATCTCCAATTCTCGCTTTGTCCAACTCAGATGACTGGAACAAATGTCAGAAATGACTAAGCAATTACCAGCTGAGAGATTGGCTGGCGACATGATCCCGGCGTCGTGCCTGTATTTTCTGCGTGTTTTAGGGGCTCTGATGGAGCTGTTGTGTCTCCTGCACTTCTTCACGCTCCAGTGGTGTGATTTTCTGCTCCCCTCCACCAGGGCCTCGGAGCCACACATCTTCTTCAGAAACTTCCTCTCCACGTATTTCGCTTTGATCCACGCTTCTTTCTCCTGCCTAAATAAAACATCAGAAGCAGAAACGGGAGCTTCTATTAATGAAACATTCAATATTCTGGTCATTTATACAATGCAATGGCAGAGATTTGGCCACACACTGACCTTGAGCTGTTGGGACTGGGTTTCTTAAGTCCTTGTACCTCACATGCACCTTCATAAATCTGGTTGATTACAGTGTTGCCAAGCTCACACATTAACTAGAGAGAAAAGCATTATCCAAATCAATAAAAGTAAAAAAATATTATAAACAAAACCATGTAATAAGCATATCTAAAATTTACGTATCTGACTAAATGGAAGTATAGTAAACTATAGTATAGGACGTATAGGATTTTAGGAAACTATACCAGGTGCAGTGTTGGGGAACGTTATTGTAAAAAGTTGTATGGTTGAAGTAGATCATCGAGGGGCCGCAGGAAAGGCATTGGTTAATAAAGTGAGATTAAATACATAAAGTATATTTTTATTATTTAAAATTTAGGGTGCTTTCACACTAGCACTTTTGGTGCGCATCCGGGTTCGATTGACATCAGAGTTCGGTTCGTTTGGATGATGTGAACGCTGTCTTCCGAACTCGGGGGCGCACCCGCGAACAATATATCCCCGAGTCTGCTTAAAAAGGGTGGCCTGGAAGGGTGGTCACAGAATTTGATTCGCTGTACAGCCGCCCTGGAGAAAACGGTGATGTCATCCAGCTCATTTCAATTATCATATAGTGTCAATGCGGGCGGATCAGTAATACATTTGAATGTTTAGTGTCCTCGACTGAGCAAGCCAAAAGACGCTGGTGGCAAAGAACCAAAACTCATCAGATCGGAGTCACGCCGGAGACGGGTTTATTGAGGGTGCCGTGTCTATGAGGCATTTATTAGATCGGAATATTTGAAAGATCCGAGTCATCACGCCGGAGACGGGTTTATTGAGGATGCCGTGTCTATGAGGCATTTATTAGATCGGAATATTTGAAAGATCGGAGTCATCACGTCGGAGACGGGTTTATTGAGGATGCCGTGTTGATGAGGCATTTATTAGATCGGAATATTTGAAAGATCGGAGTCATCACGCCGGAGACGGGTTTATTGAGGATGCCGTGTTGATGAGGCATTTATTAGATCGGAATATTCGAAAGATCGGAGTCATCACGCCGTAGACGGGTTTATTGAGGATGCCGTGTTGATGAGGCATTTATTAGATCGGAATATTTGAAAGATCGGAGTCATCACGCCGGAGACGGGTTTATTGAGGATGCCGTGTCGATGAGGCATTTATTAGATCGGAATATTTGAAAGATCGGAGTCATCACGCCGTAGACGGGTTTATTGAGGATGCCGTGTTGATGAGGCATTTATTAGATCGGAATATTTGAAAGATCGGAGTCATCACGCCGGAGACGGGTTTATTGAGGATGCCGTGTTGATGAGGCATTTATTAAATCGGACTATTCGAAAGATCAGAGTCATGACGCCGGAGACGGGTTTATTGAGGATGCCGTGTTAATGAGGCCTTTATTAGATCGGAATATTTGAAAGATCGGAGTTATCAGACAGGAGACGGGTTTATTGAGGATGTCGTATCGATGAGGCATTTATTAGATCGGAATATTCGAAAGATCGGAGTCATCATGCCGTATACGGGTTTATTGAGGATGCCGTGTTGATGAGGCATTTAATAGATCGGAATATTTGAAAGATCGGAGTCATCCCGCCGGAGACGGGTTTATTGAGGATGTCGTATCGATGAGGCATTTATTAGATCGGAATATTCGAAAGATCGGAGTCATCATGCCGTATACGGGTTTATTGAGGATGCCGTGTTGATGAGGCATTTAATAGATCGGAATATTTGAAAGATCGGAGTCATCACGCCGGAGACGGGTTTATTGAGGATGCCGTGTTGATGAGGCATTTATTAGATCGGAATATTCGAAAGATCGGAGTCATCACGCCGGAGACGGGTTTATTGAGGATGCCGTGTCGATCAGGCATTTATTAGATCGGAATATTTGAAAGATCGGAGTCATCACGCCGTAGACGAGGTTATTGAGGATGCCGTGTTGATGAGGAATTTATTAAATCGGAATATTCGAAAGATCGGAGTCATCACGCCGGAGACGGGTTTATTGAGGATGCCGTGTCGATGAGGTATTTATTAGTTCGCAATCAAACTCTGGTTCGGACCAGGCAATAGTACCAAGTGTGAAAGCACCCTTAAGTATTACTTAATTTACAAATAATGTGTACATTTCCTTGTTACTTGCAAAAATAGTAATCTGATTATATAACTCACGTTATTTGTAATGCGTTACCCCCAACACTGTTTGGGTGAATGTATAATATATAATAAATGTGACAATATACACTACCGTTCAAAAGATAGGGGTTATGAAAGAGGTCTTTTCTGCTCACCACAGCCGCATTTATTTGATCAAATATAAAGCAAAACAGTAATATTGTAGAATATTACAATGAAAAGAAAAACTTTATTTGAATATATTTAAAAATGTAATTTATGTATACAACGGTAAAGCCTAATTTTTAGCATCATGAAAATTATTATTATTATATAGTAAAAACAATAACAAACATATTTTATTCTCTTATATTAAAAGTAATTCTATCAATGAAGACTATTTTCATAATAAACCATGCCCCATAACGCTCCATAATTTTTGAGTTGTAATTCTGATTATTATTACTATTATTATTATTATTGTTGTTATTATAAAAAACTGAATATAAATTATAAAATTATATGCAGTCCAAATGCATGTATTACAGTAAAATTCTTTATTAAAAAAATTTAATAGAAATATTTTTTACATTTATTGAAATTTTGCCAAAATTAAAGGTAGTAAAACAAATACTACAATACTTTACAATTTAAATAATATGTACTCAATATTATATTATATTATTTTAATATACTATTATTTTTTATATACTATATTCATTTAAAAAAACAAAAAAACAATGCAAAACTTTTTTTAACTTTATTTTCTTCAAGCAAAATATGTTTGTTTTTTTTCTTTTGTTTGCAGTGAAATGAGATTCACCCTTTCAGATCTCACTTCTTCACTCAGGTCTTACCTTCATAAGCTCTGGCTCCCATGTGTCGAGTGTTAAAGAGCGAACTTTAGAGCAGTGGACACCCAAACTCCTGCAGAAATAGAACAGAGATCATAAAATGTACCCTGTTTTCAAGAATCTTCAATATGGCATTATTCTGATTACATTTTATACATTCAGTTATATTTTGCTGGGAATAAAATTACTTTTTTCACTTATACTAGTCAAAGTCGAACAATGGCAGGACACATTTGTGTCGGCCTCATATACTGTAGATACCCATCAGAGTCTGTCAGATCTCCATCTGCAGCCCCTGTTGTGTCTGAGCAAATCAAATCTAATGCCTGTATTATGAGGCTTCAATCTTAAGTGCAGTCATCTGTGAGGAGGTAGGAGAGATTTAATCTGATTAGCAGGCTGGCGCCGGTAATCTGCAGAGGAACTGATGGAGCAGAAAAGGTGCTTCACCCCGAGGGTATGACGCAGTATGTGCACGAGTGTCATAGGGATGAGGGCCTGCCTTCATGTAAAGCCATTCTGCTGTTGGGTCCAATCTGTCATGGGTGATGTAGTCGGGATAAACGCACTGACGCAGGTGGCTTTAAGGCCTGTCTTTCTTCAATCAAAACAATATGGAAGCAGATGGCTTCTCAGATGTTTAGATAGTCTGTGGGCAAATTCTAATTGGAAGTGAACATCCCTATGGCCCTCTCACCTTGAAGTGGGGACTTTGGAGGGAGCAGGGCACAACGTAACCACACTTGGTTTAGGAAGAAAAATAATGTAATTTCCTCATTATCTTCCCCTAGAACGTTACCAGGACAATGCAGCATGGTTTCTATCACCCCATTAGTTGCTAATACAACAGAAATTTCTTATTATCGTTGTTAATATAATTGTTGCATATAAATACACATTCATTTTTAAAATATGCTTTATATACTGTATGTTTGAGTATGTTACCTCTTTAAAACTTGCCTTCTCGTCTTTGGACACTGCAGGCATCCACATTTACCAAATGTATCTAACACAATTATTACCTACAAAAATGATTGTGCTTTTTCAACTTTAGTTAGAGTGTAATGTTGCTGTTTGAGCATAAAAAAGGATCTGCAAGGTCACAAAGCAAAAGTCCCCTCATATTTTATTTAACAGAATCTACTTTCCAACAACTACAGCGAACGGCTCGTTTGGACTACAACACGATTTTTCCGGATACTGCGAAGTCACAAATTCATTTAAATGATCCTCACCCACGAAATACGCAAAAAAGGCACCAGTCCTGGTTGAGCTGTCAAAGCTTTGTCAAAGAGATGCTGTTTTGTCCACCCTGTTTCCAAAACTCATTTGTTTGACCTCCCTAAGGCTGATTGGTTTAAATTTATTTTAAACACTGTTCCTGAACATTAAAACCCAAACGTTTATCTGTGTGCTGCACATTTTACGGAGACGGCTTCCAGAAACTGTACAACGCAGGCTACACACAAATGCTTCACCTGAAACGGAGCAGTTCCCACTTTGACGGGACAATCTGTTGTTTGTGGATCACAACTTATAAGAACGTATTATAATTGGAACTGTTAATAGATAATACAAATAATACGTTTTATGTTGTTTCTATGATGTAAACAAAGGGCAAAGCTTTGCCTCCGCTCGTCTGCTAGCCAATATTAGTGTTGATCAGGGCTGGACTGGGAATTGGGCATAACAGGCATTTTCCCGGTGGTCCGAGGCACTTTGGGGGCGATACAAGGTTATTGATATATTTCTTGCCACGGATTGGCCCATCATGCAGGGACATCGGCCCATTGGTTTGTCTTCTGAATTGACAGGCCAAAGCGATAGAGACCTCCCCTCCTCACTCTGTACATATTAGGTGCTGTGTTTTTTTGAGTGCATGGGAAACTGCAAAATGTGAATATCCTATGAATATCCTATGCTGCTCTATGAAGCGATGTATTTTGTTTTATACAGTCGTGTGATATGAGAACATTACAAGTTCTGGGGTGAATCCGCTGAAAACATCCGCGACCATGTAAATATATGACAAGGTAAATTGGAAAACGGCTATACACACAACTACAAACTTGTCATTCTAGCACCACCACACCTTTATAATAATTTACCTTGCAGCTTACAGTGAAGAAATATGGTGTTTCGACAGAAATGTATTTATTAAAAATGTTGCTATTATTACTTAAAAATATTGCGGAATATAAATCACTTTTATAGAGGCTGTAATATAGAGGTAATGAGGAGCATGGTTTTACCTGTGTCTACCATGCTCTTACAGTTAAATAAAACTAGCCTACAGTTAAACTCAGTTAAAATGTCATTAGGGTAATTAAAGGATAATTCAACAAAACAGCTTTAAAGAGAATTAAGGACAAAGCTTTTTTCTCTTTAAATATTTTATGAACTTTTTAATAGATCTAAATAACATTTAACTAAATGTTATTTCAATGAGAGCCTCATGAAAGATAGATATCAGTGTCTTACATAAATTAGGTGTTAACTCTTGAAAAATATTGTTTGTTTTTAAAGGGGTAGTTCAACCCAAAAATGTGATAATTTACTCACCCTAATGTCATTCCAAACCTGAATGAATTTCTTTCTGTGCAACATGAAAATCATTTGAGTCTGTATTTTATCTATACAATATTCAATGGTGGCCAAACCAAAATGGTTTGGGTTGCCAACATTCTTCAAAATATCTTTTTTTGAGTTTCACGGAAGAGAGAAAGTCATACAGGTTTGGAACGACATGAGAGTTGGTAAATGATGACAGAATTTAATAACAGTAAATTTACTTTAATGCATCCTAGCTCAAAATCAGTTCTTTACTGTCAAGTGCAATTTCTGCAATAGTAAGTTTGTTATCTGCATTTGCAGTAAATTCGATAATATCCATCATTATTTGTCCCTGTCCTAGTTTTATTTATTTACTCCAATTTAAGGCCCTAACCCCAGCAAAAACATTCACGGGGGAAGTCATGGGCCGGGTGGGCTGGGTTTGTCCAGAGCCGGATTTTAGCCCCAGTCCAGCCCTGGTGTTGATAGTGTTTCCTGAAGCTTCTGTAAGCTCACGCTTTTGGTTCACCACCCCTTATGAAAATTAACCATGGTTTTGTGATCGATTACTGTTTGCATTACCATAGTTTTCGGGAAAGTATCATGATTAAATGGTGTATAACTTTGTATCTAAAAAAAACCCATCCTCTTGTTTGTTAAAATCAAGACTGAATCAGGCTTAAATTGGTTTGAAATTGATGCCATCCCTAATATTTACATCTGAGTCAAGCTATGGTAAGGGGCGTGACATTTCCTGAATGCACTAGGCGGTGCCAATCATAATTTGGAAGGAGGGGCTTCATCTAAACAGGAAATAAACAACACGTTCAGGCCAGACTGGGGAGAGAGGTGCTGTAATAATATGTGAAAAAGAATGTGTTTTTTGAACAATCAAGCATGAAAGCATATTCTAGTACACCCGAAAAACAAAATCAAGACTTTGTAAAAGGGCATAATAGGACACCTTTAAACTTCATATGAAATGCATAACAAAAATGTGTGCAATATATCACAAATGTGTGTAATATAACACATACAAAACAAAAATGACCATATTTGATAAAATTATTTCCTCAAAGGGACCATCACATGTTAGCCTGGTCCTACCGGACTCTCGTACATTTCATTTGTACAGAGAGTCTGGCCACTCTCCATTGACAAGCGTTAACTTCCTTGAAGGCGGGTACTCTGTTGAAGTTTAAAACTATTGGATCTGCCCAGAGCCACTCTGGATCTGCCATAACCAATCGCTAACGTTTGGTCGTGACGTATGTCATCTCAAACTAGCGCATGACATCAACGTCATCGTTCTCAGCCACTCCCTCTGTTCGCTGATTGGACCGGTTAATATTGGACCGGAGAAAACCAGAGAATATACCGCAATCCTAGAAGGAGTACTGAAGCAAAATTAAAATTGAGCGGAAGTACGTAGGAGGGCGAAGCCAGGCTAATCGCATGTACCCTTTGCTAACGGACTTGTGGTCCTTTGTGAGGGAATTTTGTTGTTCACTTTCACTCTGAATGTTCCTACAAATGGTTACCTTTCCCTTCAATGTGGTTGGAATTCGCCCTGTATGTCGGCTGTAAGATGTCTGGAGCTTGTACAAGTGAATTAACAATGACCTGTTTTGTATTGCTTTGTGTTGTAACTTCTTATAATATCCAAAAACGAAGCAAGCTCTCACCTGTGAATGCCAGAGCACTCAATACAGAGCAGAATGCCGAGGTTGATGCTGGCCCAGCGTGGGTCAGCCTGGCCACAGTCGCAGCAGATCTCGTTTCCTGGCAGAGACTGGACGCGCTGTAAGATACTCTCTCCTCTAACAATACGCTCCCGCGGCTCGCTGGCAGAGTCTATACTGCTCGTGGAGGGAGACGCTGTCCTGTCCAAACGCTGACAAACAGTAGAAAGAGTTATTACTGATAAGTTTCAAACTATGTAAAATGCAAGTTATGTAATGGGGTCAATAGCATGGCCCTCCTTTTTGTCCAGAAAAAAAAAAAAACTTTTAAACTATAGTTGCCGGTGGGCTTAACAATTAAGGGGGGGGGGGGGGGGGGGGCGCAAAACTCAATCTCGCCTAGGGCAACCAAAGAGCTAGAGCCGGCTCTGTGCCCCGGATGAGCGCACACACACATCAACCAGAGTGAGAGCAAGAGCGCGCCCATCAACACGTTTCGTTCGGTTATTCATACATATAATGAGGAATACACCTCTTCTGTGATGACAATGTATTATGTTTTCAAATAAATTATTTTTGATAATTTATTTAGGAGGAAATAAGAGCTTCACTGCTTATTAATAATTGATAAACAGTTGTCCTGTCATGTGGTACGACCACCAGAAAAGTTCAGGAAATGACATCACAGAGAAGAACAGTAAGCCTCTTATAATAATTATCTTTTTATGACAAGGCAAGGTTAGTTCAGATCGTATAATGTCATGTGGTGCAACTCCCCCAAAAGTAATATTGTATGAATAAATAATTTATAATACTTATATAAATATCGAACTTTTTGGAAAATACTTAAGATGTGTACACTTGCATGCATTTTTATGGGCTTTACTGCTTATTAGTATACTACAAACCTTTGTCCTGTCATATGGTGCAACTAACAGTACAAAAATCATAAAACAGGAAATTACCACAAAAAGAACCTATGAAGATCCTCATAAACTGTGTGTCAAGGTCAATATACCTAAATTTTTTTTTAAATAATTTGATCTTTTTATGACAAGGAAAAGTTAGTTCAGATTGTAAAATGTCATGTGGTGTAAATCCCCCCAAAATTGAATGATATTTATCAATTATTAATTTATGATATATATGAAAAAATACTTTCAAAAATATATTTTATGGAAAATAATTAAGACATGTACGTTCTCATGTATATTTTTGGGGGTATAAGTGCTTCACTGCTAATTAATGTTTGAAAAAACATTGTCCTGTCATGAAACCATAAAATCATAAAACAGGAAATGACATCACATCTGATAATTCGACATTATTATGACAAGACAAATGAGTTCAGATTGTAAAAGACTGTTCTGAGTGAATAATTTATGATATTTGTAAAAATAAAAATAAAAGTTCTACCTTGAAACATGTAAACTTTTTGAAAATGAATGATTATGATGTGCACATTCACGTGTATTCAATGTTTAAGGAAGATTATGATTTTTACTACATGACCACATGACATTTTTATTGTTATTCAGTTAACACTTTTCTTGAAATGGTATGGAACAAATTTTTTTTTAGTAATTTTTTAAGAACTGTAAATGATGATTTAAACTCATATTTATCAATGACCCAATTCCGAACTTTAAAATGACTTTTCAGCAATAGTTCATATTGATGCGTAATGCCATGCATAGTGTGACACTGACACATTTAACACAGCTTGTCAGAGCAGTCGTTAGTAAGACTGACCTCTATGTAATAGTTTTCAGAAATCTCCCTGTAGGCAGAAGCAATGCTGGCCTGAACCGCCTGAATCCAAGCTTGACGGAGCTTCTCAGATTCGGCCTGCAGCATACAGCTCCTGATGGGGGTTGATTAGTATATTAGATACTGTACGCACACACACACACACACACACACACACACACACACACACACACACACACACACACACACACACACACACACACACACACACACACACACACACACACACACACACACACACACACACACACACACACACACACACACACACACACACACACACACACACACACACACACACACACACACACACACACACACACACACACACACACACACACACACACACACACACACACACACACACACACACACACACACACACACACACACACACACACACACACACACAGAGCACATATGACACAGTACTCACTTTGTAGGTGACACCACTTCAAAACAGAACCTTCTCTCGATGTCCTCACATGGTTTCACAGAGCAAAGCCGTAGATCCTCCACAACCACAGTCAAAGCGTCCTACGACACATGTCAGGTCACAATAATTATTTGTAGCACTTGACAGCAGTAAAAGAATCTGTAAAAGTAAATATCTGAATCCTACACTATATAATTAAAGGTGCACTGTGTAACATTTTTTCAGTAAAATATCCAAAAACCACTAGGCCAGTGTTATAGATTTGGTCAGTTGAGTACTTACAATATCCCAAATGTTTCCAACTATTTGTAAATCGTGAGAAATTGCTATTTTAACTAAGGAACCGGGATGTGTGAGGGAGTCGCCTGTCGATGGCGTCATATCCTCGTTACCCTCGGTTTTCTGCGTTTGCAGAAACGCTTTACTCTCACTGCAGTGTGCAACAAGAGTCATAGCAGCGGGCGAGCGAATGCACAGAGTAACGTCATAACATCATTTTCAACACACTCAAATATATCTAATATGATAATCATAGCTGCGTTACACTCGGTCCTGCTTCATACTACAGTAATGTTAATAATCGCATCCATGAACATGATTTCTCACACGAGTCCTATCCTGACTCTTTTCCACCGGCTGTGAGTTGAAGACCACATGTCCCAAGATTCTGCGCTCAAACGTGGCATCATCACGTCTTTGTTTTGAACAGGCGACCTCTAGTGGACATACAAGTTACATAGTGCACCTTTAAGTGGGGTTCAAAATAGAACCTAGAGTTCTTAACTTAAAGGGATAGTTCGCCCAAAAATGAAGATTTATTCCAAACCTGTATGAGTTTCTTTCTTCTGTAGAACACAAAGAAGATATTTTCAAGCATGTTGGTCACCAGCTGACGATAGCTAATGACTTTCATAGTATTTTTTTTCCCTACTCTGGAAGTCAATGGCTACCGTCAAAGGTTTCATTACCAACATTCTTCAAAATATCTTCTTTTGTGTTCAACAGAAGAAAGAAACTCATACAGGTTTGGGTGAACTATCCCTTTAATAGACTTTATGCCAAAAAAGTTCTAGATAAGGAGAAATTTCTGTGGCAAATACACGCCTTCAGTGTTTGAATACATTTCGGAAAGTTTTCTCGACTATGGGCCTGTATGATGTCATAAAGGGCGTAATTGCTTGTATGGGCACTTCCCCCGGCAGGGCCGGCGTTTGCTATAGGCGAGCTAGGCGGTTGCCTAGGGCGACAAATTTGTTGGGGGCGCAGCCAGGCGCCCTCTAGTGGCGCCCTTAAACTTACTTCCCATTAAGCATAGAATTAAAACAAGCAAAATAAAACATACTGTTCATTAAACATGATCATCCTTGGGCGCCCCCTCAGCCGCACGTTTAATTACTTAACCTGATTATTAGATTGAATTGATGGTGAGTATTGTCGAGCACAGGCGTTCAGGCGTTAGGTCAGGCAAGTGTTCAGCACTGGCGCGTTCTTCAAAAATGAAGGGGTCTAAACCCTCGAGTGCACAGGGACGGAAAAAGAGAAAGACAGACGATCAAAAGAAAGCCCAGTATAGAGGTAAGTCTTCTCATCTCAGCCATAAAGGAGTCAAACGAAATAAATTTACTTCGTATTATCGATATTATCAACTAATATTGGACGGCATTGGACGTTTCATTGCTGTCACTAAGCTATCACTAGCTAGCTAGTTATCTACATATTACTACGCATTTCACTGACAATAAGGAAATCCAGACGAGCCAAATTTTAATGCTGCGTCAATTTTGAAGGTGAATAGAAATGACAGAAACAACTGTTCATCTTTTATTATTTAAGATAGGGATTTAGCTACAAGAACTTATATATTTTAATTTTGTAGTGGTAAGTACAGTGTATCCATAATAGCACTTTTGTTTGTAGAGGGTATAGTTAATCCAGTTTATGGGTCATAATTTGCTTAAGTGTCTTTACAGGTGCTTAAGAGAGTTTTTGCACAGTTTATGGAGTTAATATTTGGTAAATATCCTTGAACATTCTTTCTAGCATTTGTGTATACCAACTTATTGCAGTTGATCCTTCAAGTCTTAATTTTCTTGATTAAGTGTTGGAGTCACTATAAAAGCATTTTTGTTTGTTCATCCATAGTTTGAGTCATAATTTGTTAAATATCCTCCAACGTTCTTTGTAGCATTTTTGTATGTGCAATTTATTAGAGTTTATCATTTAAGTCATAATTAGCTTTTTAAGTCTTGGAGTAACTATAGGAGCATTTTTGTTTGTATAGTTTTTATAAATACTTAACCCATTTGTGCCCAATTTTTTCTGAATGGCTTGTTCTGCATTTATTTTCCCCAGGTTTTTGTATTTTTTCTTGAAAATCGTATTTGAATCTGTGGCAACTATAGTTGCCGGTGGGCAAATATGTTGCATGCACCCCTTCAATGTCAAATATGAATAAGAGAAGAACATTTAGCATCTAACTCAAAATAACTGCTTTCAACAGATCAATCTTTATTCATAATCAAATGTATTATGTTTGACTAAGTATACTAAAAACTATAGATCTGTTGTAAGATTTGTTTTGTTTGGATGATTCTAGAGACCTTCATGATTATGTTGATATATACACTCTAAAAAAAAAAAGGTTCTATATTGCACCAAAAATGGTTCTTGGCTCGTAATCATAGGGGAACCTTTTTTAGTGCTATATAGCACCAATTTTGGTGCTTCAGTGGTTCTTCAGCGGTTCTTCAGAGGTTCTTCAGCGGTTCTTCAGAGGTTCTTCACCGGTTCTTTGACTAAGGTGCTATATAGCACTAAAAAAGGTTCCCCTATGATTACGAGCCTTTTTTTTAGAGTGTATATATATATATGTCAACAAAAAATACTTATTAGTAACATGAAAATAACCTTTCTTTTGGAGGGTTTGCCTTTGTTGTGCTCCCTGGAAGTAGGGGTAGGAAGTTGGCAGTCTCATGTGACAGGAAGGAAGTTAATACTTTTTTTTTTCTTGAAATCCTTTATTTGGTCATTAAGATACACTCTAAAAAAAAAAAGGTTCTATATTGCACCAAAAATGGTTCTTGGCTCGTAATCATAGGGGAACCTTTTTTAGTCACTCTAAAAAAAAAGGCTCGTAATCATAGGGGAACCTTTTTTAGTGCTATATAGCACCAATTTTGGTGCTTCAGTGGTTCTTCAGCGGTTCTTCAGAGGTGCTATATAGCACCTTAGTCAAAGAACTGGTGAAGAACCTCTGAAGCACCAAAATTGGTGCTATATAGCACTAAAAAAGGTTCCCCTATGATTACGAGCCAAGAACCATTTTTGGTGCAATATAGAACCTTTTTTTTTTTAGAGTGTATATAGCACCAATTTTGGTGCTTCAGTGGTTCTTCAGCGGTTCTTCAGCGGTTCTTCAGCGGTTCTTCAGCGGTTCTTCAGAGGTTCTTTGACTAAGGTGCTATATAGCACCTCTGAAGAACCGCTGAAGAACCACTGAAGCACCAAAATTGGTGCTATATAGCACTAAAAAAGGTTCCCCTATGATTACGAGCCTTTTTTTTTAGAGTGTATAAAACATGGGTAATATCTAGAAAAATACTTACAGAAGGAAAATTACAACTATACACTGGCATCTATAGTTGCCGGTGGGCTTAACAATTAGGGGGGGGGGGGGGGGGGGGCGCAAAACTCAATCTCGCCTACACTCTAAAAAAAAAAAGGTTCTATATGGCACCAAAAATAGTTCTTGGCTCGTAATCATAGGGGAACCTTTTTTAGTGCTATATAGCACCATTTTTGGTGCTTCAGTGGTTCTTCAGCGGTTCTTCACTGGTTCTTCAGAGGTTCTTCACCGGTTCTTTGACTAAGGTGCTATATAGCACCTCTGAAGAACCGCTGAAGAACCACTGAAGCACCAAAATTGGTGCTATATAGCACTAAAAAAGGTTCCCCTATGATTACGAGCCTTTTTTTTAGAGTGTAGGGCAACCAAAGAGCTAGAGCCGGCTCTGTCCCCCGGATGAGCGCACACACACATCAACCAGAGTGATGTGTTTCGTTCATTCGTTTCCAACACGTTTCGTTCGGTTATGGAAGCCCATAAGACCATTTGACCACGAAATCAATAATGTCACTAAAGAAGTGTGTTTCTGGTTGTGAGGGAAATATCACCTTGTTGAGCTTCCCAAATAACCCAGCATTAAGGAAACAGTGGATGCAGTTTGTTTTCCGGGCGCAGCAACAGAGTTCTGCAAGTGTGTTTGTTCCCGGTCATAAGTCGAAACCGCAGGCGGTTAGTGAAACTGCATCAAATGTGTGTGTTTTGTTGGCAATCAGCATGTAAGGACATATAATGTATACAACACAAACGTATAGTGAATCGGAAGTTATCCAGGGATAATACAATGATGTATTATGTGTGTGTGTGTGTCACAGGTGTGTGTGTGTGTGTGTGTGTTTGTGACTCTTTAGCTCCGCCCACTGCTCGCCTCCAGGAGCTCGGCTGTTTTCGGAAAGAATCAGTACAGCGTATCTGTCTTTTATAAATATAATAAAACTAAATACTCTTCAAAGATATGAAGGATGCAATACTACATTGGTACTCAAGATTCACATGAGATTGGCAGAAACTGTGTTATGACCCCTTTAATCAAATTAAAAATTAAATTAAAAGCAAATCCATAAAATGAACCCCTTCAAGGTTCTAATATATGAAGCACCTGACAGAACCCTTTATGGCTCTACACAGGGCTCGATATAGATTATAAGGTTATATATAGAAAAATGTAGCAAAGTTGAACCACCTACTTTTAGTCTCTTCTGATACACTAGTTGACTGTTCTGTATCGAAAACCATCGCCTGGTACGAGAGGAAAACACAATATTAGATTTTCTCCACAAAACGCATGGAAAATTGCACATTTAGAGCCTTTTCTTACCTGTTCCATGTCTTGAAAGCATTGCTGGCCCTCTTGAACAGGTATCCCTCCATCACGACACCATTGGGAGCATCCACATTGAATTCCACTTTGGAGTCATCGTAAGCGAAATCCTGTCATGCAAAACAGAGCAGCTCTGAGTGATTCGCGCAGGTCAGTAGCACACACAGAAACGGGACCTTGTCAGTCAGTACCGAGGACCCTTATTGTCCTGTTAAGTCTTCTGCGAGACAGACAAAAGACAAAACTTAATCCCCATCAGTCAAAACATAATCCCCATGGCTGCAGCAGCCATATCTAATTCCTCTTATTTCAATCAATAATGACCGGCAGCCACTTAATGCTTTCTCTGACTTTGAGGTACACCATTTATACACCAACTGTGCTGTGATTGAGATGTTAGCAATGTTTTCTAAAATACTCAATGAATGATTCTCCTCCTCCAACATTAATGACACGTTTCAAGTTTTGTGCTCTGACCACAAACACACACATTTGTTTCACTATATTAGTAAGGACATTGCATTGACTTCCATTGATTTTATATCAGGCTAATGGCCTAACCCAACTTTACCCCTAAACCTATGGATCACAGAAACACGTGCAAAACACTAGGATAAAATAACATGTTTTGGCTGATTTATAAGCCTTTTTAACCAGTAAAATGTTCTCACTAGTTGGTTGTCATATAATATTTCACTATATAAGTGAGGACATTTGGCCCTCGCAAGTATAGCCAAATCTGTACACACACACACACACACACACACACACACACACACACACACACACACACACACACACACACACACACACACACACACACACACACACACACACACACACACACACACACACACACACACACACACACACACACACACACAGTGTTTTCATGTTTCATATTTTTCCATAGATATATTGGTACTACCCCTAAACCTACCCATCACCGAAAAACCGAAATCTGTTTTCCTAATGGGGACCAAAAAAAAATGACACACAGAAGCAATAAATACTCAGTGAGTCATATTTCAAGATCATTCATCATCAAAATAATATGAAAGACAATGAAAATAGATCCAAAGAACATGAAAAAATGTAACCTTATCATATACGGTAAAAAAAAAAAAACATTCTAAAAGACAAAGGATTCATTTATATTTTATTCATTTTTTCCCCACAAAAATTACAAATAATAATATTTTTTTAAACAAGATTACATATTATTTACCAAGGCAATATGCATATACACATAACTATTTTATAAGTAAATGTATTCAGTCAAATTAAAATGCATAAGTATATGATCAATCGTGATTATTTTAATGGCTTTGCAAATACATTAACATTACATACATTAAAACTCCTGTATCAGATGTGATACACACCTAAGGCCTCTAACTTAGCATGATCAAAACCTGTTGCTCACAATCTACATGCTTTCAGTCATCTAACTGATAGTTAAAAGGCCTCAAATCTGTCCCCCTTGCAGGCTTTTGAGGAACGTTTATTATATCTCTCAGTCATCATTGTATAGCATTGCATTATTTTGCCCCCTATAGAGCTTTGATCATAAACTAAGACATATTATTGGCAGATATAGAGAAACAACGGATATTTATATGCATTTTATGCAAGTAGTCTTTTATAAATATCTCACACTGATTTACATTACAAACTTTCAGATTTCCATATGCATTAACAACTGCACCAAATTGCACACTTTTGCACAGTTTGCGTCTCTGAATATTTTTTGTCCCTCCTCAGTATGAGCTCTTCTCCTATATCATAGTATATGAGCCATACAAGCCTGATGTATCAAATAAGATACTCAAACAAACTTTTTAAAAAGATTGGAAACTGTCCCATTTCAAAATATAATTATTTCATGTCAGGCTTTACAGGGTCAATATGGTAGGCTATATAGGGTATATTTAAAATGCAACACTAGTTATAGTATAGTCTCCACTCCAGCGCTATCCACGAAGGCATCCTTGGCCTGAAAAAGGTGGAAGACATCTGCACTAAATAAATAATGTCCTGAAAATATTATAAGTAAAATACTAAATAAACAATATCTAAATAATATATGACATATACTGACTACTCAAGGAAATATAAAAGTCAAATAGAGTAAAAATGTATTTATATATGACCCTGGACCACAAAACCAGTCATAAGTCTCGGGTATATTTGTGGCAATAGCCAGCAATACATTGTATGGGTCAAAATTATCGATTAAAATCATAAGTAAAGATCATGTTCCATGAAGATATTTTGTAAATTTCCTACCATAAATATATAAAACATATATTAATAGTAGTAATATGCGTTGGGACTAAGGACTTTATTTGTACAACTTTAAAGGAGATTTACTCAATATTTAGATTTTTTTGGCACCCTCAGATTCCAGATTCTCAAATAGTTGCATCTCTGCCAAATATTGTCCTATCCTAAATAACCATACATCAATGGAAAGCTTATTTATTCAGTTTCAGATGATGTATAAATCTAAAAAAATAAATAAAAAAAAACCTTATGAATATAGATAGATAGATAGATAGATAGATAGATAGATAGATAGATAGATAGATAGATAGATAGATAGATAGATAGATAGATAGATAGATAGATAGATAGATAGATAGATAGATAGATAGAGTAGGCTACATGTAATAAATAAAATCTATACAGTATACAAATAATTTATTCTAACTCACCAGGGTATATTTCAATCTCCCGAATATCTTCATCTTTAAAAAATGTTTATCCAGAAGCATCAGTAATAATGGAGCAACAGTCACTTTCCCCTAAGAGCTCGGTCCTGTTTGCCTAAAGTGAAGTCATCTCGCATCAAAGTCAAAGGCACGCGCTTCATTGATCTCGTGCTCACTCCTCACTCAAGCGCGAGCGACACGCGAATGCGACTGGCGAGCCTGCGCATCACGCCTCTACCGCTCGATATTCACACGATTAGCATACAGCTGTCGATTTATGTGCCCTGCTCTTCGCTTTGCCCCCTGACCTCAGTCAGAGGGCCGTCCGCGAACATTATTCCACTGCCACGTACAGAAGCACCGCGTCATTCACGGATTTACGAGCGCGAGGTGCTCTCCTTTAAACTCAAGCGCGCTACCCACTCGAGAGTCTCGTTTTAAAATGCCCTGTCCATCTGTCTGACAGTGCGCAGGACCATTGCTGTTTAATCAAGCAAGCGTTATTGCCCCCTAAAACCCTCACGAGAAACTTTTCCTTCCAGCTCTAACACTCTCTAACAAGTCGTTTAGCCTACATGAGATATTCCAATTGTTAAGGATTTCAATCTTTCTATTATGAAGCAATATTAAGATAATCAATAACTATAGTTAAATTTAAAACGGGTTCAGATAAAATGTCATTATTAATTCTACCATGACAAGTTACTCCACCTAAACTAGATAAACCTTAATTAGTGCCATCAAATCAGACTTCTAGGCAAACAATTTTTGGCCTTTAATTTTTTTCATAACATTAGAAGAGCATTCAATTCAGAAAGTAATGTATTACAAATATATTGTAAAATTATATGTAATATGTTTGTAATTAATATTATATTATAATATTTTGTATGTGTGTGCACGTGTATGAAATAATTACATACACATTCATTCACACATATCAAATATTACTAATTAGATTGTAAAATAAAAGTGTCCAACAAATTCTATGTCAAGGTCAAAAAGATGTTGTTGGAAAAGGTAATTGATCTTTTCACTTCAAATTATCCATTTGATATTTTACTGACATTTAAAATAATTTAAAATTAATAATAAAATGATTAGTAAATAGTAAATTAAAAGTAATGATAAATAACTGAAATTAATAAAAAAAAGTCTTGATCTTACGACACATGACATTAAAGTTTTGTTGAAAATACTAGTATAACTTTTTTTTGTATAAATGCATGAAACCAACATTAATAAGATTACATTTACTTGGCACGTGTCTTCAAGTAGATTTAGAAAAGATTACTCCTTTTCATCATCTCAAAAGTACAATTTCAACCCTCAACACAAAGAAACAAAATTGCTCACGTTCCCATATAGCTTGGGAAATAATTGCAAAATAAACAAATGCAATCTGGTTCACAGTCCTTTATTCGCCAGGTTTTGTGTTCTATGTCAGCACCGCATGCTCATACACCCACCTAGTGCAGCTGAGTCTGCAAAACACCGTAACTTTGCGAGAGACTGAGAAAGGGAAACCCCAAGGGTGCCAAAAGTGGGTTACATGTGAATAAAAGACCAGTGTGAGAGGAGTGAGTTAGTGTGTGTGCATGTGTTAGGAGTGACAGATGCAACACGAGGAGGTAGTAAAACGGTGAGGTGGTGGGACGGCCAGAGAGATCGTAATTCTGTCAATGGAGGTACTGAGGAGGAGGAGGGGGAGGGAGAGAGACACTGTTCAGGCATCTCTGCAGATAAATCATTTGATAAATCAACAGGATGCTTCCGCCCACGGCTTCGCTCGGGAATTGCAGCTGGCAGCGTTCACTGTCTGCTTTTTATATTGTCACTTATAAAGAAAATATTTGGATATATAGTTACTGGAACTTGGAAGTTTACATTTTCTGAAGATTTTGTCCATGCAAAACTCATTGCGACAATGGCAGGATGCTGCTGGTGGTTGTCAGATGTTATGGTGTTTTTAGCGTGTCGCTATGCAGTTACTATACATTGCTAGGTGGTTGCTACTGGGCAAGTTCAGTATAGCTTAAGTCTTGGGCTTGGGAGGGGTCTGTGCAGTCTGTCGGCAAGGTCGCATTGGTAAAAACGGTCATTCAGCGAACTTACTACTGACAGCAAGAAACATTATTTTTGTGTGTTGTCAAACATCATCAGTTTAAAACATCATCAGTCAAAAGCCACCTGAAGGACCCTCAGACCATGAAAAACAAAATTATGTGGTCTGATTAAACAAATATTGAACTCTTTGGCCTGAATGGCAAGCTTAATGTCTGGAGGAAACCAGGCACTGCTCATCAACTGGCCAATACTGGCCCTATAGTGAAGCATGGTGGTGGCAGCATCATGCTGTGGGGATGTTTTTCAGCGGCAGGAACTGGGAGACTAGTCAGGATTGAGGGAAAGATGAACGCAGCAATGTACAGAGACATCCTTGATGCAAACCTGCTCCAGAACACTCTGGACCTCGGACTGGGGCGAAGGTTCATCCTCCAACAGGACAACGACCCTAAGCACTAGGGATGACCCGAATCCAGATTTTTTGGGGTTCGGCCGAATACCGAATCCGAAATCCTACTCCCATCATCCGTCCATTATCATAGTAAACACATTAATGAAGTAAACAACGTCCACAGCAGTGTCTTTTTCATTTCATTTCTTTTTAATCCATTTATAAACTTAATATAATTTGCATTTTAGCAGCTGTCTGTAGATTCCTTCATGCACAACTCGTATTCTTTCGGATGTTTCATATGCAAATGTTTTAACTGCGGCTATTGTTTAGGGTCCTTGCCACCACGAGACAAATCGGCATTGCAAATTGAACATGTACCTCGACTTTAATCGCCTTCTCTTGACTGAAAGTACTGCCAAACAACATGTTTTCTGTTCACAAGTTCCATTTTCACTTTGTCACAGCTTACTGGATTCGAACGGTCCACCTAGTAAACGCTTTCCAGTAATCCACGCCGGTGTCATTACATTCGACCAGCGGAGCGCACATAGTGCAAGCCTAGGGTTCAAAAACCCAATATTCGGCCGAATCCGAATCCTCAATTCGGTGCATCCCTACTAAACACACAGCCAAGACAACAAAGGAGTGGCAACAGGACAACTCTGTGAATGAACCCGATTGAACATCTCTGGAGAGATTAAAAATGGGTGTGCAACAACACTCCCCATCCAACCTGATGGAGCTTGAGAGGTCCTGCAAAGAAGAATGGAAGAAACTGCCCAAAAATAGGTGTGCCAAGCTTGTAGTATCATACTCAAAAAGACTTGAGGCTGCAATTGGTGCCAAAGGTGCTTCAACAAAGTATTGCGCAAAGGCTGTGAATACTTTATTTTTTAATAAATTTGCAAAGATTTCAAACAAACTTCTTTCACGTTGTCATTATGGAGTATGGTTTGTGGAATTTAAAGGAAAATAATGAATTTAATCAATTTTGGAATAAGGCTGTAACATAACAAAATGTGGAAAAAGTGAAGCGCTGTGAAAACTTTCCGGATGCACTATATATCCAATATCTGGACATCTGCCCTGCATCTAAACACGTATATCCGCTTCCCCTTGGAATTCCAAGCCACCACAAGGCAAATGTGATACGTTTTCCCACTAAGATTGCGTTTTAATGCCGCAATATGAAGCAGACATTTTTGTATGGGCTCACTAGCCTAGAAATCTAGATGCACCCTAGCAGCAGCAAATTTAGTTTGCAGCCAGGGTCGTCTAGCAACTCTCCGTTGGCTTGCGAGCTGGAAAAAACAAACTCTGGTCAGGCCAATCACATCGTGTTTAAAGTCGGTGGGCGGGCTTAACATAATGACGGCAGAGTTGTGGTGGTTCTGCGTGCTACAAAGAAGCTGGCGAATCGGCTTTGGCCGCGACTCTGGAAGACTTGGAGTTAAGCTTTTCTTTGAGAAAAGAACGGCACTGATGTCATTCTTAAGAAAGGAAGATGTGTTCAGAGTTTTGCAGACCGGATACGGCAAAAGTTTAATCTATCAACTAGCTCCGCTTCTTCGTTGCTCTGGTTGGTTGTAGCGCTATCCTATTGCGTGCAGAGGGAATTTGAAAGACAACCGTTTATCCCGCCCCTCGGATTGAGCCCTGCCAATGGTGAGTTCCCAGACCCAACATCTTGATCTGGGTCTGGCTTGTCAGGCTATGTGCTCACAATATTGAGGTGGAAACTTTGAATATTACATAGATGTAATCTTACCGCGCTACTTTATTTCACTTCAGAATTATAGATCTAAAAAATACATTGTTATAAAATAAAGACATTGTTTTAAAAAAACAAGCATAAATTACCGTTATTTTCCGATATATCCGTTCAGTCAAACTTATCCTTAACTTATCCATGCTGGCAAGTAATCATGGTACCAGCCGATGTGAATTATGCAAATAATTTTAACAGCACGTCCATTCAAAACCCAAGAGTCAAATATGTCTCACAGTAAAGTGATCACCAAAATAATAATTGTGGGCACGGATTAATGTAAACAGATATCGGAGTCGTGTCTAAAGTGAATGTAAACAGGTGGGACAAAAAAATGGATAAGGTCAAAAGACTTGCAGTGTAAACTTAGCCATAATTTTATCATTCAGAGACCTGCCGCATTGAACTATTTTAATGGTGAGTACACTAAAAGTCTTTGCTTTGGTACACTTCAAAATTCAAAGTGCAATATGCATGTTCTTGTTGTTTTGGTATGCTGTTCTTATTATTGTGTATTAAGTGGAATGGAAGAGCTTTTGTGGCTCATGCTTATGAAATATATTGAAATAATACAAATGGGTTTCGGTGTAGTTGTAGGATGGACTATCTTGTGTTTTTGTGTTGTTTTAATACAGATTTTTTGTCTATTTAAGTTATAATTGTTATTTGTTTTGGTGAATTTCAGTTTCTTCGATCATTAAAAAAAGTGTTCTACCCCTATGAAAACAAAATGCTTCCCCATTATAAATGTTCTGTGACTTTTAAGACCCTCTCTTATCAGGGCAACTAAAAATAAAACTATAACAAATGTTACTTAAAAATAAAATAAACGTTAACTGAAATAAAAGACATACACTATTGTCAAAATAATAGTATAATAGTACAAAATTGTCTATAATAGTATCTCAATGGCACTATAACAGTGAGTTATAGTGCCATTGAGATACTATTATAGACAATTTTACAGACTATACAAAACTATTTTTTTCCCATTTTAATGTTAAAGTTTCAGCAATTTTGTTGTTTTTGACATTTGTATTAGTTATTGTTTGGAAACTAGCTGAAATAGTGTAAGTTTTGTTTGTCTTTCATTTCAGTTAACGTTTATTTTATTTTTAAGTAACATTTGTTATGGATTTCTCACATGGCTGTGTGACTGAACTTGGTAGAGATGTTAATTATCTCACAGGGTCAACCGGTCACCGGACAACATGCTGTTTTATGGAAGTGTGCAAAACATACGGGACAGAACGTACTGAATGTCATGCAGCACGCTTTAAGCTTATTACTGACTTTACAGCTGTTCTCTTTCTCCCAAATTAGTTTCTCACTCTCTTTCATCCGCAGGTCAAATGTTCCTTATTCTTTTCTGTTTGGCAGCCTACATTTCTTTGTAATTCAAATTCTTTTTTTGTTACACAGTTATTTTTGTCCCTGTACTCTGGCTGTCTCAAACATCTGCTTTTCCTTTTATCTCATAACTTTGAAGATTATAATGTAGTACTGCTGTGATCGTGACAGAGCCCTCAGCCATATACACATACACTAATGTACTAAAGGAATGGGGTAATTTTTATCATAGGTACACTTCAACTGTGAGAGACGGAATCTAAAACAAAAATCCAGAAAATCACATTGTATGATTTTTAAGTAATTTATTTGCATTTTATTGCATGACATAAGTATTTGATCACCTACCAGCCAGTAAGAATTCCGGCTATCCCAAAGAGCTGTGTAAGGACATCAAGGATACAATTTTATAACTGCACAAGGCTGGGATGGGCTACAGGACAATAGGCAAGCAGCTTGGTGAGAAGGCAACAACTGTTGGCGCAATTATCAGAAAATGGAAGAACTTGAAGATGACGGTCTATCTCCGTCGGTCTGGGGCACCATGCAAGATCTCACCTCGTGGGGCATCAATGATCATGAGGAAGGTGAGGGATCTGCCCAGAACTACACGGCAGGACCTGGTCAATGACCTGAAGAGAGCTGGGACCACAGTCTCAAAGAAAACCATTAGTAACACACTACGCCGTCGTGGGTTAAAATCCTGCAGCGCACGCAAGGTCCCCCTGCTCAAGCCAGTGCATGTCCAGGCCCGTCTGAAGTTTGCCAATGACCATCTGGGTGATCCAGAGGAGGAATGGGAGAAGGTCATGTGGTCTGATGAGACAAATATAGAGCTTTTTGGTCTAAACTCCACTCGCCGTGTTTGGAGGAAGAAGAAGGATGAGTACAATCCCAAGAACACCATCCAAACCGTGAAGCATGGGGGTGGAAACATCATTCTTTGGGGATGCTTTTCTGCAAAGGGGACAGGACGACTGCACCGTATTGAGGGGAGGATGGATGGGGCCATGTATCGCGAGATCTTGGCCAACAACGTCCTTCCTTCAGTAAGAGCATTGAAAATGGGTTGTGGCTGGGTCTTCCAGCATGACAACGACCCGAAACACACAGCCAGGGCAACTAAGGAGTGGCTCCGTAAGAAGCATCTCAAGGTCCTGAAGTGGCCTAGCCAGTCTCCAGACCTGAACCCAATAGAAAATCTTTGGAGGAAGCTGAAAGTCCGTATTGCCCAGCGACAACCCCGAAACCTGAAGGATCTGGAGAAGGTCTGTATGGAGGAGTGGGCCAAAATCCCTGCTGCAGTGTGTGCAAACCTGGTCAAGAACTACAGGAAACATATGATCTCTGTAATTGCAAACAAAAGTTTCTGTACCAAATATTAAGTTCTGCTTTTATGATGTATCAAATACTTATGTCGTGCAATAAAATGCTAATTAATGACTTAAAAATTATACAATGTGAGTTTATGGATTTTTTTTTTGGATTCCGTCACTCACAGTTGAAGTGTACCTATGATAAAAATTACAGACCTCTACATGCTTTGTAAGTGGGCAAACCTGCAAAATCGGCAGTGTATCAAATACTTGTTCTCCCCACTGTACATACACTCACCTAAAGGATTATTAGGAACACCATATTAATACTGTGTTTGACCCCCTTTCGCCTTCAGAACTGCCTTAATTCTACGTGGCATTGATTCAACAAGGTGCTGAAAGCATTCTTTAGAAATGTTGGCCCATATTGATAGGATAGCGTCTTGCAGTTGATGGAGATTTGTGGGATGCACATCCAGGGCACGAAGCTCCCATTCCACCACATCCCAAAGATGCTCTATTGAGTTGAGATCTGGTGACTGTGGGGGCCATTTTAGTACAGTGAACTCATTGTCATGTTCAAGAAACCAATTTGAAATGATTCGAGCTTTGTGACATGGTGCATTATCCTGCTGGAAGTAGCCATCAGAGGATGGGTACATGGTGGTCATTAAGGGATGGACATGGTCAGAAACAATGCTCAGGTAGGCCGTGGCATTTAAACGGTGCCCAATTGGCACTAAGGGGCCTAAAGTGTGCTAAGAAAACATCCCCCACACCATTACACCACCACCACCAGCCTGCACAGTGGTAACAAGGCATGATGGATCCATGTTCTCATTCTGTTTACGCCAAATTCTGACTCTACCATCTGAATGTCTCAACAGAAATAGAGACTCATCAGACCAGGCAACATTTTTCCAGTCTTCAACTGTCCAATTTTGGTGAGCTTGTGCAAATTGTAGCCTCTTTTTTCTATTTGTAGTGGAGATGCTGCTGCATACCTCGGTTGTAACGAGTGGTTATTTCAGTCAAAGTTGCTCTTCTATCAGCTTGAATCAGTCGGCCCATTCTCTTCTGACCTCTAGCATCAACAAGGCATTTTCGCCCACAGGACTGTCGCACACTGGATGTTTTTCCCTTTTCACACCATTCTTTGTAAACCCTAGAAATGGTTGTGTGTGAAAATCCCAGTAACTGAGCAGATTGTGAAATACTCAGACCGGCTCGTCTGGCACCAACAACCATGCCACGCTCAAAATTGCTTAAATAACCTTTCTTTCCCATTCTGACATTCAGTTTGGAGTTCAGGAGATTGTCTTGACCAAGACCACACCCCTAAATGCATTGAAGCAACTGCCATGTGATTGGTTGATTAGATAATTGCATTAATGTGAAATTGAACAGGTGTTCCTAATAATCCTTTAGGTGAGTGTATATACCTGTATATACACATATGCTTTTATACCATTAATATAAAGCTATTCAAGTCTGGTCCTCCCACAAAGAAGACCAAATTAGTCTATATTACTAGCAAAAGCAGCTTGGACGTGGACAAAAAAAGGATGGCACATCAAATTGATCTGCTGAGACTCCTAACAGAGTTTGTCATGTAAATGTTTACCTCATGTTGCCCTCTGAAATCTTGTTGTTGTTGTTGTTACAGAAACAGGAGGTTCAATTCATCTGCAAGTCATGTTCTAAATAACAGTCTTGCCCTGAGGACAATCACACTCACACGTGTGCACTTGTGTGTGCAGCGCTCTTGAATCAAGCTCCGCCTGTTCGGGACAGTTGGTGGCACTAATTTGTCCATGTTTTTGGCGCGCCACCTCTTGCCCTCCCTAAGCATCGGGTCTCTGCCATCTGCTATGTTTAGCGGCGCTGGCCAGGGCAGAAGTAGGCAAAGTGCCCACGGAGACACTTGCAGACCTCGACTAACTCGAGTCTCAACACACACACACCTGGGGCTGCATGTTAGTTGCACCGCATGAATTTAATAAAACAACGTTATTGATCAGATACAATAGGGTTTTAGTTGACAAATGCAAAGTTAAGACTATTTTATAAGCTTACATCCCACCAGGTACAAAAGGACATGGGAATTAAAAAGATCACAATGCAGATTTTCGATGCATTATGGTGGTAATGAAGCATTTTTCTTAGTACCACGTGACTTTATGCCCCCCCAAAATATAAATTGTAAAAAAAAAATCCTCATAGAACAGATGTAGTCAAGTCACTGTATGCATGAACTACATTTAACATGTTTTTTGTAAATCAATTTATGAACATATGGGGCCCTATTTTAACGATCTGAGCGCATGGTCTGAAAGTGCAGGTGTCTGAATCCTCTTTTGATAGTTTAATGACGAAAAGAAACGGTCTGCGCGTCAGGCGCATGGTCCAAAAGGGTTCTAGTCTCTTAAAGGGGTCAAAAACTGTGTTTTTGTATTATTTATTATGTTTCCTGGGGTGCACTTATAATGTTAGAATGCTTTTTACATCAAATATTGTCATAATTTATAAATAAAAGGCATTTGTCCTACCCTGATTTTAGCCCTCTGCTCTGTAAGCTCTGTTTTAAGGGGCGTGTCTGCTATGAGAGTTCAGTGTAAACGCCCACTGCTGTGATTGGCTAACGTCTTTCCATTTGAAATAGTATTACTCTCTCTTTTAGCGCGTTTTTACTATTCCAGCTCTCATGGTTAACTAATCGTGACAAGTCTTGCATCACATTTAGATCTATAGCATTATATTAAGATCGTGGCATGAAAGGTTGCAGTGATGATTGTAGCCGATCGCACAGCATGAAAGCAGTGATATCAAGGGTGTGTTTTGGGCCTAACGTGCAATAAACCATTCAGAGTCTAATCTCACATTCCCTTTAAAAGCCAGTTGTGCTCTTGAACCATGGCGGATTCGCTATTTACATGGCAGAATTTACAAACGGAAAGACTGAACGCTTCTCCAGAGAGGAATCCTTTTATTTTTAATATTTAAAATGTGTGTGCTGCTGTGCGTCCCTGTGTGTGTAATAAGCAGATTGTGCGCACGTTGTGTACCTGCCTATAGGCACACATTACTAACACACTCTTTAAATAACACCAAAATACTGAACTATTGACTTTAGAGCAGGTTTTTGTTGGTCAATGGTGCAGTCGTTTTCAGTTCCT
Source organism: Gobio gobio (assembly GCF_949357685.1). Taxonomy (NCBI): domain Eukaryota; kingdom Metazoa; phylum Chordata; class Actinopteri; order Cypriniformes; family Gobionidae; genus Gobio; species Gobio gobio. Next base: position 10,026,165 of record NC_137112.1, on the reverse strand, counting down.
CAAAATAGCAATACGCCAACAATGCGCCTGAACACACCTGGTTTTCGAAATGTGGGCTTGTGAAGTTAATACGTGTGTTTGACAGAACAACATTTTTTAAAATTTGGTGATATTTAAATTTTTTCAGACTGACTTTTTATTCATTATCAGTTGCTTATAATAAAATATGAATTTACTGAGATTTTAAGTGGCATAAACATGACTTTCAATCGCAGAGCCTTGGTTCCACATACAAAAGAAGAGGAAATCCATAGAAAAACGAATTTTTGGTTTTCATTCGTTTTATAAGCTCCTTAAAGCTCTGCTGAGATGAAATTCCCCAGTGTACTCTCCAAAAAAAAAAACCAAAACAAAATTGTACCTTTTAAGGTACAAGTGGCCTTCACTGGAGTAGTCCCTTAAGGGTACATTTTTGTACCTCTAAGTAGAGGAAAACAATGGTATAATTTTACCCTAAGGACCAATTGTGTACCTTTAAAAGTAGTTATACGTTTTGTTCCCCAAGGAACAAAATTGTACCTCCACTGTACCTTTTTTTTCTGAGAGAGCGCGCGGGTGAGGAGGAAGGTTCAGCCTCATGTGGCTTTGACAGCCTCAAAACACATGGAAATCAATTTCTGGTGCCTGCTTTTTATCAAAAGACAAGACTTATTCTCCAAAAAATTGCACAAAGTAAACGTAATCCACAATGCTGGTGTAGAAACATCTAAAACATACATCAAATAGACACCAGCTGCTCTGAAAATGTCTTTTCCAGGGACAAGTTCTTGTTTGATTGTCACAGGAATGAAACAACCTGTATGGGACAAACGTTGTACTGTCTATGTAATTTTGTGATGTCACCATCTCCCCCTCCTGCTCACACTCACTCACACCGATTACACCAAACAGGGCACGTGACTGCCATAAAGCAATTCTTTATAGATCATGAATCAATCCATCCCTAAGGCTGACTGAACTACCTCATAAAAACACATTTGTTGAGAGACAACAGAAACCAGAGAAGGAAAGCATCATGTGTTCCTGTTGTAGCTGGTAGAGCCTGACGCTAGTAAGGTCATGGGATTTGCACTGTAATAAAATAGATAAAATGCAAATATGCACAATGTATTGTTACTTCAACACAAAATTAATTTCCTAAATGAGCATATACATAGGCTTGTATCTTTATTAGCAACAAGCGACAACACATAAATGACAGATATTAAACATTATTCTATTTTGTTTAAATAAAATGTATAGTATCTTCGTCTAAAATATAACACTAAAAACACCAAAATCAATCATTTTAAATGCTGCAAGTGAATTTAGATGTCGCAGCATAATATACCGTATGGAAAAATATTCATTTTAAAATTCGATTAAGTGGCCACTTACACAACACCATTTTCAACTAAAAACAGGAAACTTTTTATGCATTTTATGCGTTTGCCGTTCATTCACACAACGATTTTTCGATAGGCACAGAATTTCTTTACAAAGTCATAATGCCAACTACTCTCCTGGTAGAAGAATACAGCATTTTTAATCTTTTTCGCGGATCCGTGTAAACGAGGATCGTTTCGACATTTTGTCATCTGTACGTGAAAAAACTTTTCCATTTTTAGTACACCGTTGTCACGTAAACGTACCCTAAGATTACATTTAATAGTGTTATTAAATTATTTGTGTTTATTAGGCATCACAACATTATAATATTCAGTATTGAAAAATAAATATTGAGTTTAACTGTTATTAAATTATTAGTGATAACTTATTTAGCATCTAGAGAGAACCAATAAAATAGATATTGAACTTTATTCTACTTTGTTTAAATAAAACCAACAATATTTTGTCTAAAATAATGAAAATATAACAAAAAATTTAAAAACATATTAGTTGGCCTTATTAGTTTTGTACTAACGTTTAAATTAATCATTTGATACAATGCAATTATTGTGTACGTACATGTAATTACATCAGTAATTAATTTCTGTAGTTACCTTGTTGACACTTCCTTTACACCTAACCCTGACCCTACTCTAAAACTGACCCATACCACCACACCTGTCCCTAACTTTACCCTTAAACTTACCCATACCACCACACCTGTCCCTAACTTTACCCTTAAACTTACCCATACCACCACACCTGTTCCTAACTTTACCCTTAAACTTACCCATACCACCACACCTGTCCCTAACTTTACCCTTAAACTTACCCATACCACCACACCTGTCCCTAACTTTACCCTTAAACTTACCCATACCACCACACCTGTTCCTAACTTTACCCTTAAACTGACCCATACCACCACACCTGACCCTAACTTTACCCTTAAACTGACCCATACCACCACACCTGACCCTAACTTTACCCTTAAACTGACCCATACCACCACACTTGTCCCTAACTTTACCCTTTAACTGACCCATACCACCACACCTGTCCCTAACTTTACCCTTTAACTTACCCATACCACCACACCTGTCCCTAACTTTACCCTTTAACTTACCCATACCACCACACCTGTCCCTAACTTTACCCTTAAACTGACCCATACCACCACACCTGTCCCTAACTTAACCCTTAAACTTACCCATACCACCACACCTGTTCCTAACTTTACCCTTAAACTGACCCATACCACCACACCTGTCCCTAACTTTACCCTTAAACTTACCCATACCACCACACCTGTCCCTAACTTTACCCTTAAACTGACCCATACCACCACACTTGTCCCTAACTTTACCCTTTAACTGACCCATACCACCACACCTTTCCCTAACTTTACCCTTTAACTGACCCATACCACCACACCTGTCCCTAACTTTACCCTTAAACTTACCCATACCACCACACCTCTCCCTAACTCTACCCTTTAACTGACCCATACCACCACACCTGTTCCTAACTTTACCCTTAAACTGACCCATACCACCACACCTGTCCCTAACTTTACCCTTAAACTGACCCATACCACCACACTTGTCCCTAACTTTACCCTTTAACTGACCCATACCACCACACCTATAACTAACTTTACCCTTAAACTTACCCATACCACACCTGTCCCTAACTTTACCCTTAAGCTTACCCATACCACCACACCTGTAACTAACTTTACCCTTAAACTTACCCATACCACCACACCTGTCCCTAACTTTACCCTTAAGCTTACCCATACCACCACACCTGTCCCTAACTTTACCCTTAAGCTTACCCATACCACCACACCTCTCCCTAACTTTACCCTTAAACTGACCCATACCACCACACCTGTCCCTAACTTTACCCTTAAGCTTACCCATACCACCACACCTCTCCCTAACTTTACCCTTAAACTGACCCATACCACCACACCTGACCCTAACTTTACCCTTAAGCTTACCCATAACCACACCTGTAACTAACTTTACCCTTAAACTTACCCATACCACCACACCTGACCCTAACTTTACCCTTAAACTTACCCACATCACCACACCTGTCCCTAACTTTACCCTTAAGCTTACCCATACCACCACACCTGTCCCTAACTTTACCCTTAAGCTTACCCATACCACCACACCTGTCCCTAACTTTACCCTTAAACTTACCCATACCACCACACCTGTCCCTAACTTTACCCTTAAACTTACCCATACCACCACACCTGTCCCTAACTTTACCCTTAAACTTACCCATACCACCACACCTGTCCCTAACTTTACCCTTAAGCTTACCCATACCACCACACCTGTTCCTAACTTTACCCTTAAGCTTACCCATACCACCACACCTGTAACTAACTTTACCCTTAAACTGACCCATACCACCACACCTGTCCCTAACTTTACCCTTAAACTGACCCATACCACCACACTTGTCCCTAACTTTACCCTTTAACTGACCCATACCACCACACCTGTCCCTAACTTTACCCTTTAACTTACCCATACCACCACACCTGTTCCTAACTTTACCCTTAAACTGACCCATACCACCACACCTGTTCCTAACTTTACCCTTAAACTGACCCATACCACCACACTTGTCCCTAACTTTACCCTTTAACTGACCCATACCACCACACCTGTCCCTAACTTTACCCTTTAACTTACCCATACCACCACACCTGTCCCTAACTTTACCCTTTAACTTACCCATACCACCACACCTGTCCCTAACTTTACCCTTAAACTGACCCATACCACCACACCTGTCCCTAACTTAACCCTTAAACTTACCCATACCACCACACCTGTTCCTAACTTTACCCTTAAACTGACCCATACCACCACACCTGTCCCTAACTTTACCCTTAAACTTACCCATACCACCACACCTGTCCCTAACTTTACCCTTAAACTGACCCATACCACCACACTTGTCCCTAACTTTACCCTTTAACTGACCCATACCACCACACCTTTCCCTAACTTTACCCTTTAACTGACCCATACCACCACACCTGTCCCTAACTTTACCCTTAAACTTACCCATACCACCACACCTCTCCCTAACTCTACCCTTTAACTGACCCATACCACCACACCTGTTCCTAACTTTACCCTTAAACTGACCCATACCACCACACCTGTCCCTAACTTTACCCTTAAACTGACCCATACCACCACACCTGTCCCTAACTTTACCCTTTAACTGACCCATACCACCACACCTGTAACTAACTTTACCCTTAAACTTACCCATACCACACCTGTCCCTAACTTTACCCTTTAACTGACCCATACCACCACACCTGTCCCTAACTTTACCCTTTAACTGACCCATACCACCACACCTGTCCCTAACTTTACCCTTAAACTTACCCATACCACCACACCTCTCCCTAACTCTACCCTTTAACTGACCCATACCACCACACCTGTTCCTAACTTTACCCTTAAACTGACCCATACCACCACACCTGTCCCTAACTTTACCCTTAAACTGACCCATACCACCACACCTGTCCCTAACTTTACCCTTTAACTGACCCATACCACCACACCTGTAACTAACTTTACCCTTAAACTTACCCATACCACACCTGTCCCTAACTTTACCCTTTAACTGACCCATACCACCACACCTGTCCCTAACTTTACCCTTTAACTGACCCATACCACCACACCTCTCCCTAACTTTACCCTTAAGCTTACCCATACCACCACACCTGTAACTAACTTTACCCTTAAGCTTACCCATACCACCACACCTGTCCCTAACTTTACCCTTAAGCTTACCCATACCACCACACCTCTCCCTAACTTTACCCTTAAACTGACCCATACCACCACACCTGTCCCTAACTTTACCCTTAAGCTTACCCATACCACCACACCTCTCCCTAACTTTACCCTTAAACTGACCCATACCACCACACCTGACCCTAACTTTACCCTTAAGCTTACCCATAACCACACCTGTAACTAACTTTACCCTTAAACTTACCCATACCACCACACCTGACCCTAACTTTACCCTTAAACTTACCCACATCACCACACCTGTCCCTAACTTTACCCTTAAGCTTACCCATACCACCACACCTGTCCCTAACTTTACCCTTAAGCTTACCCATACCACCACACCTGTCCCTAACTTTACCCTTAAACTTACCCATACCACCACACCTGTCCCTAACTTTACCCTTAAACTTACCCATACCACCACACCTGTCCCTAACTTTACCCTTAAACTTACCCATACCACCACACCTGTCCCTAACTTTACCCTTAAGCTTACCCATACCACCACACCTGTTCCTAACTTTACCCTTAAGCTTACCCATACCACCACACCTGTAACTAACTTTACCCTTAAACTGACCCATACCACCACACCTGTCCCTAACTTTACCCTTAAACTGACCCATACCACCACACCTGTCCCTAACTTTACCCTTAAGCTTACCCATACCACCACACCTGTAACTAACTTTACCCTTTAACTTACCCATACCACCACACCTGTCCCTAACTTTACCCGTATCCACTTCATATAAGTAAAAGTGTTTTGCAATACAATATGAACACAGTTAGTACATTGTACTTTTTTTTTTGTAAGTACATAGTAGTTAAGGCCACCTAATATAATCGTGGGTCCACGATTACATTTAACCATGTTATTAAACTACTGGTGTTTTTTTAAGATTACAAGTTATAAACAGCTTTATAATTCCTTTGTCATGTGGGCAAAAACTTATATATACTTTTTATAAAATAATCCAAAATACAGTGTCACGGTAGGCACAGCATATTAGTGGCTGGAAGATTTTCTCAATTTACTGACTATTGGCTGGAAAAATTTTCATTTTGGGTTATAGCCAAACCAAGAGCAAAATGAGCATTGCCACCATTCATTCATCAGTCTAAGCTTAGGATGAGAATCCATCCTGCGAATTAAGAAAAATGACTCACCTGCATCAAAGTCTGGATGTGGGCGGCACAACGAGATCAGAAAGTGGGGAAAAAATAGGAAGAAAATTAGTTTCTTATTGTTCAGATTTGATCATTTTTCCAATACACAGCATGCATGCATTCATAAACAACTGTGCCTCAGTTCTACAAGCCACATCCATGATCTATGGACATTAGATCATTAACAGAGCCAAACTCCCACGTCCAGATCCCAATGATCAATGAAAATAGTCCCTGCGCTGTCATTATTGTGAGGTGTTTAGATCTATTTTAGAATTGGTTTCTGCCTTCACAGATCCAAATCAGATTCTAAATCTGCTTTTGTCTAGAAATGTGCTCATCTGTTATCAATACTACTGGAATCTGTACAAAGACAAGCTGAGACAAAGATTCAGGGTCACATGGAAAAGTCAGAGTGTTTCTGGCTCGGATCCGTTGGCAGCGATACCCTGCTGGCCAGCAATGTGCTAGCAGATGGACGTTAGTGAGCGTGTGTGTGTGTGTGTCTTGAGGGCCAAATTCCCAGAGAGATCTGGACAGGGGCAGGACATCATCCTTTATTGATATGGTGATGAAGCACTTTGAACAAAGGCACTACAAACAAACAGAGGCCAACATATGTAGCTGAAGCACAAACGTGCACAAACGCACACAAACACATGAAGGCAGAGGTTTTCTTCTAGAATTATAGCTAGCGGCCAAGTTCCTCAGACACGCTGACGGTTATGCGAACTGTCAGATAAGCGTGATCATGGCGGCAAAGGGGTTGAGTGACAATATTATGACAGGAAGTGTGTCACTGCTTCAGAGAAAATAACTCCACCTGACACCTGATTCACCGCAGAAAACCACATTCTAACATTTTTTTTATTTTAGGATTAATAATTCAGAAGTCACCTAGATCTGTCTAGTCAAGTTAAATGAAGGATCTGAGGTAAGAAGATCGTTTAGGATGTGGTTATTATGAGAGGTTTTGTTGTTGGAACTAATGTCTTATCACCCGTTAGATGGAAAGAGGCAGTTAGAAGAAGAGGAGAAAGAGACATAATGAAGAATTAACAGAGAAAGTGAGAAGAAAGATATGGAAAATGAGGAAGGATACAGGAAAGAAAGCAGATTCTCACTCTTTGCTGTATGGTGGCGTGTTTGTGCTCCATCTCTCTCTTCTCCATAGCTGAATCTATGACCAGCTGATCCAACTGAAATACAAACACAAAGGATATTGCATTATAAAGAATATTTTTTATCATATTTATGATAAGTAAATATTAGTTTATAAAAACATTCCTTTAATATATGCGATTAATTTTTTCTCAGTTTAAAGTGTTAAAATATTTACAGGGTTCCCACTCTTTCATGAACACCAGATTCAAGGACTTTTTAAAGCACCTTTTATTTTAAATCAAGCACAATAAATACAATAAAGGTGGGTGTGTTACTGCCAATATATCAAATACCTACTGTACCTGTGTCGATCATTAATGCAGTAACGCTAAGGCATATACTGAAAACTAAAATACAATTTCCAATGAGGAAAAATTTCCAATTTTATAAAATCCAATGAGGAAAGAGGCTGGTGTACAAGAGCGAGCGAGTTTTAACGAGAGATGCAGTTTGCCACACGACCTTGGTGTTTGTCTAAAAACAGTAGGTAATTCGGTCTGGGTTTTTTACGCGGGTGGTGGGAGAAAAACACTTCTGGCGGCAATAAAATCACAGACTAGCCCCTGACAATGATGAAAATACCTTCCAACCCCACGAGAAACAATTACCATCCGAATAGGGCTTTTGACAGTAGATGGCGCTTAGGGAACAGCAGAAATATCTTGAAATAGCTTCCTCCCGTAATGCTATTTTGTTCTGGCTTTGGCAGCGCATGAAGGCCAATGTTTGTAATAGCACCATGCTACTCTAACAAAATGCCGTTCACGCTTAAATCAAGCACTTTCAAGGACCTATGTTTGTTTTCAAGTACTTTCCAGGCCTTGAATCCATGTGTCTGAAATTCAAGAAGCGTGGGAACCCTGTATTTAACGCAGCATCCGTTTTTCCCCTGCACTGCAGTATATGATAACGCTATCATTCATTCTACTGCTATTAAACCATTCAAGCAAAAATAGTGTACTTGCACAAATAACTCATGCGCACAGAAAGCCGCTTCAGACAGTGCGCCGGTCGCATTTAGTTCTCTTTCTCGCTTGAATGGACAAAAACACACAAAAGTATGTCAAAATGCCTGCTTTGTCGAGTATCCTCGGAAGCACTTCCACCTCGTCTTAAATGAGTCTTAAATGACAGTATCCGCGTCATGTGAGTCACGTCTTAAAGTGGCTGCGTCCAAAACCTGGAAAATGCTGCCTTCGGAGGACACATGTCAAGGCAGGAAGGCACCAAGGCACGTCCAAATCTAATGTTAGCTTCACTTTCTGTCTCCTGAGAGACCTTCATCTGATCGTTTTTTGAAGGCAGCATATTTGTATCCTTCGCTGCCTTTGATATCCCACAATCCTGTGCTTTTCATTCTGTGACAGTTGAGCTGGGAAAAAAATGGCTTCCGAAAGTTGCGTTTGCTGGTCAGTTTGTGTGTAAATGTACGTTTTTTACCAACATTTTCTACTTCTGATGTCATTTCTAGCGAGAAATTAAATATGTGTTTAGTTCTCACCAAAGCTCTCTCTATTTTGCTGTAGATCATTAAACTGTTACACTGCCTAAGAAGTCTGTCCGAAATTAGTTTCGTGCGGTGCCTTCATGCACAAACGCTGCCTTACAAGCCATTGTCTGATAAGGCAGCGAGGCAACGAGTCAGCTGCCTAGGTTTTCGGACGCAGCCAGTGACAGCAGCCTAACAAACCCACTGCTGTGATGTCTGTCATTAATGTTAATCAAAGAACAAAAAAAACAAAAACAAATAGATAAAATCACTTCCTGCTCTTGACTGAATAATTTAGGATTAAGGATTAATAAGGATTAATCTATATTTAAATTATAATTTATGCAGTGAAGACTGTGAAGGGTTTGAAAACTTTATTCAATTTCTTTATACGTTAGATCAAATTTTTAAAATATACTATATTTATGGTGTTTATACATTCATTTGGAGATTAAAGCTGCACTATGTAACTTTTCTGGTCGCTAGAGGTCACCTATTCAAAACAAAGGCGTAGTTTGATGACGGCAAGTTTGAGCGCAGAATCTTGGGACATGTGGTCTTCACCTCACAGCCGGTGGAAAAAGAATCGGGATAGGACTCGGGCAGAAATCATGTTCATGGATGTGATTATTAACATTACTGTAGTATGAAGCAGAGCAGGACAGAGTGTTGTGGAAGCTGAGAGAGGCCACTGGAGCGATTGTTAATAAGACGAACGCAACACACGCCTCGTGAGTAGCGGGACTTTTATTATGCCACAGTCACCAGCGCCACTTCCGCTTTTCTGGTCATGAGTATGAGGTAACGCAGCTCTGATTATCATATTAGATACATCTGATGTGTTGAAAATTATGTTATGACGTTACTCTGTGCGTTTGCTCGGTGGCTACTATTAAACTTATTACACACTGTCTGCAGTGAGAGTAAAGCGTTTCTGCAAAATAAAACCGGAAACTGAGGGTAACGCAGATGTGATCCCATTGACCGGTCGACTCCAACACACGTCCCACTTCCTTAGATTTACAAATAGTTTTAAACTTTTGGGATATTGTAAGTACTCAACTGAACAAAATATATAACACTGGCCTAGTGGTTTTGGGATATTTTACTGCAAAAATGTTACATAGTGCAGCTTTAACAGTGACACAATATAAAAATATTTAAAACAACACTAATGATGTGTCCAAGGTTGTGCATCGGAAGATGTTTCTGTAAACTGTGATGTGATTAATTGCGAATAATTACAGAAAAATGCGTGATTAGTTATGTTTTTTTATTCGATTGACAGCACTAATATATGCATTATAGTTTTATAATATATATGCTTATCATAATTAAATCACTAAATCATGAGAAGGTGTGCAAAGCTCAATGCCAGTATTTTATGATACAGTTTTTTAAGCATCCGATAACTAAAAAGCAGAATGTGATGTTTTTGTTGTTGTTGTTGTTGCTCTTTGACACAATAAGCAGTGGATTATTTTTTTTATTAAATTATTATTTTAAAATTATAATATACATTTATTACTATGATTATTTATATTTATCGTTATAAATTACATTTATAATGTTTATCATTGCTGTTGTTATTATTATTAATGTTTTACATTTTTAATAATAATAAAGAGTTAAAAAAATTATTTAAATAAACCTTTTTGCTTCAGAATATCATGCACTGATGAATCATGCACAACAAGACTTATTCATTTATTAAAGGTCCCATGGCATGAAATTTTCATTTTATGAGGTTTTTCAACATTAATATGAGTTCCCCTAGCCTGAATATTGTCCCCAAGTGGATAGAAATGTTGATCGGTGTAAACCCGAGTTCTGGCTGTCTTTCTCTGCCTTTGAGAAAATGACAGCCCAGACGAGCCAATCCTGAAGTCTCCTGGTTTGACGTCCACACAGGAACGGTTACCTCCCTTTCCTCCGCCCAGAGAATCTGGCACGCCCATGCAAACGCTCGAGAAATCATTACTTGTGAACGAGTGAACGCTGGCAGTTTCTCAGTGTTTGGGTGTACAAATGAAAACAGAAGTCTTTTTTCAGTTCCTTCTGATCTGTGATCTGTGATTTCTGATGTGTAGCTAATTATTTATTATTCGTGCACACGCTGCGGCTTCTCTCTCTCCCGACAGAACGGTGTTTTCGTGTTTTCTATCTTGTGAGTCAGTGTTTTTGTACGTCCTCGTCGCGTCTATCTGTTCTACAATGTGCATACAGTCATGAGTTTCTGCTCAACATCAGCAGACTCACATCTCTTTAGAGATAAACCTCACGCACGCCGAGGCTCGGGCTGCACTGACCGGTCGGCCTTCAACATCCCCGACCCCCAGTACTGCATCTGGCCCACAGCGGAGGCACCAAACGCGGCGCGAGATTAAGCAGAAGGGGGGTAAGCGTGAGGGTATCCGGCTAGGCTAGCCAGCTTTCCCCACAATAAACTGGATTACATTCGATTACTGCTGTTGTGTCTTTGTTTGCGCTGCACTCAATGCGCGTCACTGACGCTTTCCATATGATAGGAACATATCTAAAAATAATGCTATTATCAACACTTACTCGTAACTCGTTCATCTCGACAGCTGTAATGGTACTTTGCATGTGTTACAAAGTTGGTAATAATGATGAAGACGGGCTCGGCGTGACTGGAACTCGTGTTTATTCAGAACTCTCAGATACAAACACAATAAACTCGCGCTGACTGACAGCGCTCTCATAACTCAGTAGTTACTATAAATAACTTTGTTAGCAATCGCTGAGCTCAGTCTCTGGTACATTAGTGATGTCCGGTTCGCGAACGATCTTTCATTTGAACCGGTTCTTTTTAGTGAACCGAATCAGTTCACCAAATCGGACTGAATCGTTCTAAACGGTTCGCGTCTCCAGTCAGCGCTGATCCATAATTTACTAAAGTTACTAACTTTCTGACATGAGTGACAGCCCCTCCGACTAGAAATAGACTAATAACCTGAAGTATATGCTGTAAATAAAACAGTTCACTGAACTGAGACTGACAGAACTAATGTGAAGTGAACTCAGGTCCATCCATCTCTCTGACAGCAGCTCGTGCCTGCTCGTGCCTCGTAGACCTCGTTAAACCACGCCCCCTCCGCTCATATCAAATGCAAAGATGTCAGCCAATCACAACAGTGGGCGTTTTTACTGAAGTCTCACAGCAGACATGCCTCTTGAAACAGGGCCTTCAGCCACAGAGCAAACAGCAGTATAGAAAAAATGCCTTTTATTTCTAAATTATGACATTTTATGATGTAAAAATCATACTAACAATATAAGTACACCTCAGGAAACATTATAAAATAATAGAAAAATGCCATGCCATGGGACCTTTAAGTAAATAGGGTGAATTTTAATTTCAGCTTTCATTTCACAATTTTGCATTGTGCCTGTCACCCTCAAGGATAGACATTATCCCTAATTTCCACTCATTAGGGCTGTGATCATTTGGAGCCTGGGGCTCGTCAGCACATGTCCAGCATTAGGCGCAGGTGTCGGGGGACAGCAGGTGAACAGAGGCCCTAATGAGCGGGAGTTAATGAGATGTGCAGATCTATCTCACCTCAGCAGCCAGCTTCTTCATGTAGGGGTCGATCTCATCCAGGAGGTTGAAGCCCTGCTGGAAGAGACTGTACTGAGCCTGCATGAACGACAGCATCTGTGGAGGAGAGAGAAAACGGTGAATACACAAACTGTGGAGAGGGAGAATTCTGGTTTAATATGGTTTTAACCCACTCACCGAATCCAAAATCTCAAATTTCTTTTTGGCCTGAAGAACATTGATCTGAGAAAGATATCAAGAGAAGCACATATTAGCAGGTGCAAATCCAAACCTACAACCTTTGGCTACCAGACCACTAAGCCATTTTGGTTCAAACTAGCCATTTTTGGCATGGCATAATTATGGTCCCATTAAGGCGAGACGACCCTGAGACCTTTGGGTCCCCTAGCACTGGCACACAATCCATTCTTGGCACTAGTAACCCATAACCACCACATTTTTAGTCTTGTTCATTAATTTTATGTGATTACACATGATCCTGCTCCACACAGTGGCCATTAGGGACACTACAGCCTATTTGTATCTTGTAGGAGACTTATTAAACATATTTAACATGGAACAGGAACGTATCAGATATAATAAAAAAAATTCTTATGACACAATATGGTGGCTGAACATGGTGGCTCCCAACCCTGTTCCTGGAGGCACACAAAGGGGCCGTTTACGCGACACCGTATATAAACTGCAAACTTTTTATGCTTTTTGGCCAGCAACTCTCATTTTGGGAGCCTGAAAACGCAAACTTTTTGAAAACGGGATTCAAAGTGAAAGTTTTTAAAAACAATATCGTTTTTCTCTGTGTAAACTACAAAAACACGAATGTGTGAAAATGGTGATGTCATGACCATGCGTATAACGTGTTCAGGCTCGTAGTGTTTCTTTACAGAGTGACATAGCCGCCTATTGGCCTGGCAGCAGAATGCAGAATTTTTAGTCGTTTTGACAACGCAGTCGTCTGTATGTGAAAAACGCGAAGGAAAAACTTTTCTGTTTACTTCATCATTGTGGCGTAAACGTACCCCAATACACACTTTCGACTTCCTGATCAAACGCACCTAATTCAACTCATCAGCTCATTAGTAGAGACCGCAAGTCCACACTGAGCCGTTTTTTTTTTTTAAAGGGGTACTTCACCGCTGGAAAGATGAATGTGTATTTAAATTGGGTCCTTTATGTAGTAGAAATTATTTTAGAAGTTGGTGCCTTCTAGACTGAGAAAAGCCAGAAAATTTATTTTTGGCTCATATGGATGAAAGACGACAACTCTCAGAATGCACTAGCTTCCCTATCTATGAGGCCACTCCCAAGCCACGCCTACCGGTTACATCAACTTGACCACCGCGGTACCACCCCACCATCGTGTTAATTTTTATAGTAATAAAATCCTTTAGTTCAGTTAGAGAACAGACACTCCAATTAAAAACGGAAAGTGTCTGCTCAATACAGCACAAGCCGAAAGAGAGTCTCAGCACAAACACAGCAGGATTCAGATCATTCATCAGAGAGTGAGGAGCTGACAGACCAGATGATCGCGAAGATTTGGTTTCAAAAGTGAAATGTAAAAGCGCCTTTTTAAGTGAGTTTGTCATTGTACCATTTTGTTGTTGTGTTTTTCATTAAGAATAATAGGCTAATGAACCCACAATTCAAGCAACCCACCCCTTAATTGGCGCTAATTCTAAACTGAAACTAAAATGAACACGGAGAACTTGTTGGTATATGCATTCACCTTTACTATTTCTCTCAAAAATGATGACCGTGTTGGTATGTACTCCGTGTATCCTTAAATTATTTTTACAACACCGTCAAAGATCGTTTACACATCTTCTTCTTCTACTTCTTCCAGCGTGCGTGCAGTTGAGTTCTGGTGACAACTATGCGTCGCTCTGATTGGTTGTAGGTCCATCCAATTGAGTGCAGAGGCATTTTCGCCCCATAATCACAGCCCAATGGAGCAGTATCAGACTCATATTCTGACTACAATCCGAGTATGACGACATCAGGCTAGCAATCTTTGTCAACCAACCGAGTTCACTAAAAACAGAACATGGATGGTAAATAAAATGAGGGGAAACCATAAAATCACAGCCTTCCCAGGACAAGGCCTTGAGAGTACAAAGGAGGTCACGTTATGTTATAAAATGAGAGCTAATGATGTCCGAATAAAGACAGGGCTTGTGCAGATGGCAAGAAGCGGTCAGGTCCAATCCGTCAGACCGATGCCACGAGGACTGGAGGCTGGGCGGCCATTTCCAAGTCAAAATAGTATCCAAGACTGTCCAGAAACTGGCATACAAACTTGCCAGTGGGTGGAGTTAGGCTTTGACCAGGGGTTGAGTTACCCTTTAAGCGAACCATCCCTTTAACATCATCATTTTGGAGATTAAAAATTTTAGATTTTGAATCAAATATTTATTCATTTCGAAATACCTGAAGCACATAGTCCAGGGCGAGGTGTCGGAAGCACTTCCGGGTCGTGATGAGGGCGCTGGTGGCCTCCTCCACCTCATGCGGTTTGTTGCGAGGCGCCTGTGCGTTCTTCACCTGGGCGATTTCCATATCCTCCCGCACCTTATCGAACTGCTTCTTTGTCTCTTTAAACTTCCGAACATCCCTGCGTGGACACATATTACAGGGTAAGACACCAGAAAAACAAAAACAAGAAACAAGGGCAGGAGAAAGAAGAAAGAACTCACTCCTTCACAAAATTGTGCAACTGTTGCTTTACGGATCTTTGGGCTTGATCGAACAGGATCTGTGAAAGAATCAAAGGAAAATAAAAGTATCAGCATCAAACATATAAAAATATAGAGAGGGTAGAATTGGTACTTTGCATTAAATGGGAGTCAACAGAAAAGGGCGGGGCTTAGTGTCCCAGATGTTCTCTAATTGGTTAGATATGACGTAGTGGTGTGTCATTTGAGAACAAATTAGCATATTTGAACAACTCATTCCTGTTCCTTTCGACTCCTTTCACTAAAGCTTCTCCCTTTACTAAATGAGACTTGAAATTTCACTTGTGAACAAACTGAATTGACTAAAGCATCTTGTTTGCGAAGAAATCAAATGATCATTCAGCATGTGATTCACTCATGTATGCATTTCAGTGTTGTGAACAATTCAATGACTCATTTAAAACACTTGCTTGTCACTACAAACAATATGTGTCATGTAACCTGCAGAAAAAGCAAAAGTGAACAAATCTAAAATATCCTTTCTGATAAACTGATTCAAAAGATTCAAGTCACTGGGATGAATTGAAATCACCACCACAAGTATTGATTGGCTATATATAAACATTTCCACCTGGGAACAAGTCAAGTCAATTACACAATACAGATAGTTTCAAACTATCTTAATGTCCAAAGTTATTGTCCAGCTTAGTTCAGTTCTCATACAATATTAAAATATTTATTTATATTTTGTCGACAAAATTAATACATTTGACACAATGACACAACTTGATGATGCTGTTTTTTGTTAAATCAAAGAATCCTGAAAAAATTGATCAGTTTTCACAAAACAAATTAAGCAGCACAACTGTTTTCAACATTGATAATGATAATAAACGTTTTTTGAGCAGCGAATCAGCATATTAGAATGATTTCTGAAGGATCATGTGACACTGAAGACTGGAGTAATGATGCTCAATCACAGAATGAAGCTGAATCTCAGCTTATAAAAATAAATCACATTTTAAAACATATTTCGAATAGAAAACAATATTACAGTTTTTACTGTATTTTTTATCAATTGATCAAATTATGAGCATCCTTTAGAGGGAGACCATATTTTGTGCCTTTTATCTAGCAACATTAGTCACTAATGGGCTTTAAAAAACATTAGGAAGGTAACTTTATATGGGATAAATGAATATATAAAGCTGTAGGCTAGCGGATAGGTCTTCGATCCTGCTCCTGGGGACCCAAAGTTTATTTCCAACCTGCTTCAGCTCTCCTGCCTGTGATTTTCCAAATGATCCTGAAGACTTTGATCGCTGGTTGAGGTGTGTTTGATTAGGGTTGTGGCTAAACTCCGCAGGACAGTAAGTCTCTAAGAGCAGGATTGAAGACCTATAGGGGGCTAGTATAATATAAAGTGTGCACTACTCGCATATCACCAGCAGGTGGCAGAGCAGCTGCAGCTCTGTTGTCTGTAAACCCAAAATACTGCAGCAGAGCCCCACACCCATCTCACACATTTACTCATGGTTGCTCACGATGGGTGACTGCAGGTCAAGGGTTAAATAGGTCACGGATGCGTCACACAGAGCTGGGAGTTAGACATTGGCGTCATCCAGTTCATGACAGGCGAACACAGAGACATGCGTACGAGAATACAATCTGCACATGCTCATGGAATCAAGCCCTGGGGGTCTTGCGAGGAAACCTCTAATGGAAGGATGCAAGAATGAAGGCATGTCAGTGCCGGGGTCTGTCATTGTGGATCATGCATGATGTCAGCAGAACGGGGCTAGAGGAAAAGCTTTACTCTGCAATCATCTCGATTCCGGTCACAAGCGCAGCAGCTTTACAGCAGCGATAAGCTGCAGCGAGAGAACATGTGACAGAGTATGTCACATGGAATAGGAGCGCATCATGTCTTGAGGGTAAAGCTGGCATGTGAGAGAGGAAGAGAGAGTCGGGGGAAAAGGGGAAGCAGACAAGCTTAGACATTTGCATTTTGCTATACAGTTCCATAATGTCCCAGCCATTGCATTTTACAAAGAACTAGACTAGATTCAGCATTTTCTATTCTTCTGCCTCAAATGTCCCAATTCTTTCATTAGTGATGCTTGCTTCTAGTCAACTATTACTACTGCTCATACCTTGGACACCAGGGTTCTGCAAAAAGTATACCCCATTTTTTATGTGTACTACGGTATGCGTACAGTGTGCATGACGTAAAATTCAGCATCAGCCTAACATGCACATACTGTACGTGCTAGGGCTGCACAATTTGGTGAAATAAATGTGATTTTTCTGATAACATTTTTGATTCTGAACTTAAAATTCAACTAAAAAAGGTTTTGCTGTGTTATTTCTGTAGAGCTGCACAATTTGGCCCAAAACTTTGTGATTATACTATATCATTATGATTATAAAATATAACAATAACAGCAATTATAAACAAAATAAAAATATTAAACATTACTATTGTAATATTTCATTAAAAATAATCAAACCCAATTACGGTTTTATTTCATTAAAGTGCAGCCATAGTAACTGTAAATTAAAATTTTTGATCGTCTTTTCTTCCCTATATTGTGAAATGTATCCCGTCTCCGGCGGGATGACTCCGATCTTTCAAATATTCCGATCTAATAAATGCCTCATTGACACAGCATCCTCAATAAACCCGTCTCCGGCGGGATGACTCCGATCTTTCAAATATTCCGATCTAATAAATGCCTCATCAACACGGCATCCTCAATAAACCCGTCTCTGGCGGGATGACTCCGATCTTTCAAATATTCCGATCTAATAAATGCCTCATTGACACAGCATCCTCAATAAACCCGTCTCTGGCGGGATGACTCCGATCTTTCAAATATTCCGATCTAAAAAATGCCTCATTGACACAGCATCCTCAATAAACCCGTCTCCGGCGCGATGACTCTGATTTTTCGAATATTCCGATCTAATAAATGCCTCATCAACACGGCATCCTCAATAAACCCGTCTCCGGCGCGACGACTCCAATTTTTCGAATATTCCGATCTAATAAATGCCTCATCAACATGGCATCTTCAATAAACCCGTCTACGGCGTGATGACTCCGATCTTTCAAATATTCCAATCTAATAAATGGCTCATCGACACGGCATCCTGAATAAACCCGTCTTCGGCGTGATGACTCCGATCTTTCGAATATTCAGATCTAATAAATGCCTCATCAACACGGCATCTTCAATAAACCCGTCTCCGGCGTGATGACTTCGATCTTTCAAATATTCCGATCTAATAAATGCCTCATCAACACGGCATCCTCAATAAACCCGTCTCCGGCGCGATGACTCCAATTTTTCGAATATTCCGATCTAATAAATGCCTCATCAACACGGCATCCTAAATAAACTCGTCTCCGGCGTGATGACTCCGATCTTTCAAATATTCCAATCTAATAAATGGCTCATCGACACGGCATCCTGAATAAACCCGTCTCCGGCGTGATGACTCCGATCTTTCGAATATTCAGATCTAATAAATGCCTCATCGACACGGCATCCTCAATAAACCCGTCTCCGGCGTGATGACTCCGATCTTTCAAATATTCAGATCTAATAAATGCCTCATCGACACGGCATCCTCAATAAACTCGTCTACGGCATGATGACTCCGATCTTTCGAATATTCCGATCTAATATGACTTCTGATTTGTAATGTTACCAGAATCATAATCATACACTCTTTGTTCGTTGGCCAGAGGAGAACTGGCACCCGACTGAGCCTGGCTTCTCCCAAGGTTTTTTTATCCATTATGTCACCTGATGGAGTTTTGGTTCCTTGCCACGATTGCCTTTGGCTTTTGGCTTGCTCAGTTGGGGACACTAAATATTCAAATGTATTACTGATCTGCCTGCATTGACACTATATGATAATTGAAATGAGCTGGATGACATCACCGTTTTCCCCAGAGCGGCTGTACAGCCGAATCAAATTCTGTTGCATTATTTTCCTGTCTAACACTGTGAAGCTGCTTTGAAACAATCGGCATTGTAAAAAGTGCTATATAAATAAAGTCTGGCACAATTACCCTGCTAGCCTATACAGTACACAAACATTTATTTATGTTTTTATATACTGTATGTTATACATTTTTGCATTGTTACTATGACTCGAAAAGCATCCACACAGCAACACAGTTTTGCATGAGCAAATGCCACTGATTTTCTTCAGACGATGTTAGTTAAAGAGTTCAGAGAGCAGCGTCTGGTCTGTGTTGAACACTGTTCAGCAGGGTAATTAACCAGCATGCTTTACTGAGCCCTTAATGACTCTACATTGCGGTCACATCTCTAGACACTGGCATAGCACCTTCTCTTTCACGTTCTCACTTCTCACTGTGAGTTCTCTCTTTAATTGCATTTCATCCTCTATCCTTGTTTTACCCCAGATCGTCTCTAGCGAGTCTGGGAAACTGTGATCGCATCACCTTGGGTGACATTCTAATAAAGACTTCAAGAGAACGTCACGACTCTGAAGATGAGCGACTGTAGGCGGAGAGAGAAACTGGGGAAGAATTGAATGAGCCTGAGCGAGTGTGTGTGCAAGATGAGGTTTAATCGTGGCCTGCAGCCCGCCGATACATGTGTGCTAGCGCCCCTTCAGAAAGCACAGGCCTTTTATGTAGCGCCAGACGCTCTCACAGAGAGCAAAGAGTCAGTGAAGCATCACAGTCACAGAGATGGAGAAGAGAGGAGGATTCTGCAGCCCTTCAGCAGTGGAACATAAAAGAAGGATGAGTGAATGAGAGAAAAAGAACAAAGGTATGAATGGGTGGTTCTTCAACTTCAGGCACTTTCATGTACCAGGGGTTGATTTTTATTAAAAATTGACAGATCAATTTTTTTCTTAGTTATATGAAGGCCATTTTTAAGGTTATATTTATTATATACTATGGATAGCAGGACCCAATGTTTCCCAGCAGAACATTGCCCAAAGCACACGGCCATCCACGTGATGTAAAAGAAAACATGATTCATCAGACCAGGCCGCCTTCTTCCATTGCTCCGTGGTCCAGTTCTGATGCTCACATGCCACTGTTGCCGCTTTCGGCAGTGTGTATTCTGTGTATTCAGACACCTTTCTATTAGAACCAGCATTAACTTCTTGAGCAATTTGAGCTCCAGTAGCTTGTCTGTTTGATCGGACCTCACGGGCCAGCCTTCGCTCCCCACGTGCATCAATGAGCCTTGGCCGCCCATGACCCTGTTGCCGGTTCACCACTGTTCCTTCCTTGGAGCACTTTTGATAGATACTGACCACTGCAGACCGGGAACACCCCACAAGAGCTGCAGTTTTGGGTATGATCTAACCCAGTTGTCTAGCCATCACAATTTGGCCCTTGTCAAACTCGCTCAAATCCTTACGCTTTCCCATTTTTCCTGCTTTTAACACATCAACTTTGAGGACAAAATGTTCACTTGCTGCCTAATATATCCCACCCACTAACAGGTGCCGTGATTAAGTGTTATTCACTTCACCTGTCATAATGTTATGCCTTTTAATGTTATGATCATGTGTGAACATGGACCTTTTCAAAAATACCAGCAAATCTGTTCTGGAAATTTCCCAATACGAGATGTTGAACGCCTTGAGTTGTAGCACTACCAGTAAATTACCGGTATGGTGCTGTGTGTGAACAAAGACTGAAGATTACCGGTATGAGCACAGACGAGGTCTGAACGCATGCTTTTTGTTGTTCCCAAACCAGTTGAGCGGAAACTCCACCCTGCAGCGGATTCTTAAGATTTTATTGGTCATGTCAATCACAGTACTGATTGCTTACACCAAACACTGATTCCTAAACATACCTGTCACTGTAACCTTAACTAATGAAATTAGTTTCAGGGTGGGATTTCTGGTGAAGTGGTTTTCTGGGAAAAAATCTGAACGTGTCAGAATGTGCTGAGGTACCAAGTTTACTTTTGGCCAATCATAAAGCTCTGTCGGAGCCGTTAACAGTAAGCAAGTTTGGCTGCTTTTAACTGTTTTTCTATGCAAACATGCACTAGATGAATACCTGAACATTGCGACAATGATTTATACCGTGTCCACAAGTTCGCTTGGGTGTGCGCGGCAAAAATGTCGCTATCACGGTGTTGGTGGTGTGCACAGCATTTTTTGTAACTTTCATCTTTACCAGCAACCAGTTTGTGTGTGTCTAAAATAGCAGAAATAAACCCTTTTAATGAAAATAAAGGTCCAGGTTTCATAAAAATTTTCACGAAATTAAATGAAAATGTTTAGTGAAATTCGAAAATATTTAAAGGCTAGGTATACATGTATTGTTCTAGAAACATTTTTGCTATGCTGGTGGAAAGTCTCTTCACATCCTGATAGCAATCACTAAGTTAAGTGGCCTAAATGTATTTATATGTATATACAGTTGCAAGAAAAAGTATGTGAACCCCTTGCGGAATCTGAAAATGTAAATAATTTTAACAAAATAAAAGGGGTCTTAAAAAATGTATGTTATTTTTTATTTTGTGCTGTCCTGAATAAGATATTTTACATAAAAGATGTTTACATATATTCCACAAGACAAAAACAATCATACAGTCACTGCTCCAAAGGGTTCAATTTTGCAAAAGAATCTGGAAAACTGAAGAATTTTGTGACCTGGAGGATTTTTCTGAAGAACATTGGGCAGTTCTACTGCTCAGGACAAACAATGGTAGTAGGTAAAATATCCACAAACTGTTCCTCCATTGCATAATTCCACCAAGCAGCACCAATACCATCATCTTTCTTTCGTTTCTGTGCTCCCATTGGTCAACACCAAATGTGACCGAACTCGTCGTGGAGGACCAACAAAAATTAAACATGCTAGTCTTTCTGTCAGGACGTTGCAGACGCAGCGTCGGTTGTCGTCCACTGACACACTATGGGCCCTATTTTAACGATCGGAGCACATGCTCTGAAGCACAAGGCGTGTCCGAATCCACTTTTGCTAGTTTAACGACGGAAAAAAATGATTGGCGCGCCAGGTGCATGGTCCAAAAGTGTTGTACCTAGTCTTTTAATGAGTCATGTGTGTGTTTTGGGTGTAACGTGCAACAAACCAATCAGAGTCTCATCTCCCTTTCCCTTTAAAAGCCAGTTGTGCTCTTTCACAATGGCAGCTTCGCTATTTACATGGAGGAATGTGTAGTAAGAGAGTGTACGCACGTTGCGCAACCGCCTAAAGGCGCGCCCTTTAAATAACATACTAACGCGCCGTTTAAATACCACAAAAATACTGCGCTATTAAATTTAGAGCAAGTTTTTGTTGGTCAATGGAGCAGTCATTTCGGTTCCTCAAAATAGCAACACGCCAACAATGCACCAACAAAGTGAGAGCATTAGCTACTTAAACAACATGGCGCTGGGCGTGAAAATGATAACTGTGTCGGGCTGAAACTAGCAAAAAAACACTTGCGTCACGCCTGGCGTCGCATTGCCCCGGTGTATGATAGGGCCCTTATGAGATTAAACCAAAGATTATTGCGTTTTATAGTGAATCTGTGCTATTATCCAAACTGTAATTTTGTCAAATCATGTGAAAATATTTATTGTGAGTAAAATGGCGGCTTTGAAACTAACCATAGTAAGACTAATGAGTTATTCCATGTCATTTTCATCAGTCATGTCTACCACATGGTAAAAGAAAAATAGGCTGAATGCTCATTCATGTACGTCTTTGGACATTGTTGGTAAATGAAATATACTACAGAAAGAGTTTGTTTAAAAAACGTATTTTCTAAAAAGTCCCATCAAAATGCCCAGCATTGAAGAAACACCCAAATACAATAAATGCCACAATAGAATAGCTGCCCTTGGAAATGCAAACAGTCGCAACCAAATGTTCCAAACTGGCATGAGGAACATCAGATGGTAACCTTTTCTTTGGAGCAGTAATGGAAGTGACACGCTTTAGAAGCAGACAGCATGTTCAGCACTTGGCTGCAAGCTGTTGGAATGGTCTGCATGCGACTCTGAACTGCCTGCTCAGCTTTTGACTTCCTGCATTAAAAAAACTGCTCCATACGAGACCACTTTACAGAGCCCGGCTGCCAAACGACTGGGCCATTCATGAACTGTACAGTTGAATTAGTTTAATTCGAAAAATGTGTTGCAGAAAGCATGCTGGGACATCACAGGAAGAGAACGAGATCAATAACGCCGGTCAAAGGGTTCTGTGTTGCTTTCAAGTGGAAAGAAAGTAAACTGGGTTTCAGACCCTCAGTTGTGGTAAAGCAAAAATATTACAAAAAGTATTACCCGATTCTTACTTCTGGAAATGGGCATGTTACATAATACAGCAGGTTTTAGCAGGAAGTAAAATGCAAAGTTGATGCTCTCACAAGAAACTAGGAATGGCAGTAAAAGATACTAGAACTGGTAACTTTTTACTGCTTTCATCTTAACATTCTTCATTCAGATACTTTAAAGAAACGTTCATAACATTTTATATTCAGTTCTAAAATCTTGTGTGGTAGCTTTAAGGCCCTGTTTACAGGTGTATTAATCCGTCTCTTTTGTCCACTTTCAACCACTTATGTCCTGATTTCTTCAAGGGGAGGGCCTATGGATGGGTAAATGGATGTTTTTTTTTCAGATCTTTCAATCTAATGGACAAAATTTACATATGAACTCGCCCGGGAACGACAGAAAAACACAAGAGCGCAGCAGCTTTCGTTTCTGCTCTGACAGCCTTAAGACCACACCGAACGCTGTGAGTTAGAAATCAGGAATGGTGAGAACATTGTGTTTGGTAAGTTTTCTTCAAACCAGACTTGGGTCTCCAGCCAAAAAGTTTAAATTCCGTCTGGCTAGCGTGCTTCCCATAATGTTTCATGTTAGGTCTGTAGGCGGAGAGTAGGCAGCCTTTTGCGGCTGTTCGAACACATTCGACCACATGAACGTTTACACTACGAACCAATCCGGTCAAATGTGTTTTTTGACTAAAGGCCCCTTCACATCGGACGCGTAACGAAAAACCGAAGCTTCAAAACCATTCACATCAGCCGCGACACAAATCAGAGCTCCAACATCCCAAAACATTCGCGGCGACAGCTGAGAAAACATGGACACTTCATCATCCAGTGAAGACGAGCTTTTCATTTTCTTTAACCCTTCTCCGGCCTTCGCTTGGGAATTACACTCAGGGTCTTTGGGGTCTCCACAGATTTTACTATGTTTATTAATGTTTTTGCTCAACATTTGTGCAGTTTTTGGAGTATTTATAATAATTTTTAAATTTATATAAATAAATAAAAATATATTTTTTTAATGGATTTTCACACAAAATCAGTTTTTTTAATGTAAAATTCACTTTATAAAAGACCCAAATTTCTAACTTTCATTCGTGGGGATAACATGGATAATTTGATATGGTTTAGTGTAAGATTTTTGCCCATCTTTTGGAAAATACAGTAAAAAAAATAAAACTTAGGTTTTAATAAAACTTTTACTAGTAAATGGCTGCAGAGCTCCACTATTTGCTATGTGCTATTTGACTGACTGAAAGTCTTTTCACAAGTATTTTTCAGTTGGATTCATATCTAAATGTTATTGAATCACATTTATAACAATTAAAATGTATTAATTTTGTCAAAGTTTAGCATTTTTTTGTACTGAAAAAATATTTTTTTCAATGATGTTACATTATGATTAGAATCAAACCTGAACAAGAGAAAAGTTGGAGTCTTCAGAGTTTATCATTTATTTCAAACATCTGATTTTCTTATAATTCTACAGATTTAATCTACACTTCAGTTACTAACTGTAACAGAACAAAAATAAAAATTATATTACATATTGAGTAAAAAATACACAACATGAACATCAAAATGCAATTAACTGAACAGCAATAACAGGCAATAACAAATGTATTCCTGTGTGTGTGTGTGTGTGTGTGTGTGTGTGTGTGTGTGTGTGTGTGTGTGTGTGTGTGTGTGTGTGTGTGTGTGTGTGTGAGCATGATCATTTTGCATTGTGGATGTTTTATGCATTGTTGGAAGTGTGCCACTTCATTTCTGTATGCCTGTTCCATGTTATTTCTGTTTTTGAGGATGAATTTTGTCCATTTTCTAAGCAGGGTCTCCAGAGACCCCGGAGACCCTGATTGTGACTTTGTCACATAAAAACAGATATCAATCCAATGAATTTTTTTATTTGTAGATCTAGAGAGTGTTGACCACCATACAAAGTGTCATGCCATTTGGACAAAGGGATTTGTTTTTTTTTAATTGGACCAAATGTCCTTTGGGGTCAGAAAAGACCCCGAAGACCGGAGAAGGGTTAAAAGACCAAAAAGAAGGTTTTGGGTGCACCCAGTTTTAAAGAACAGAGAGTCTGAAGGGGAGTATGCTAATCTTGTACAGGAGCTAAAACTTTATCATGGCCGGTTCTGCACTTACTTTCGAATGTCCGTGGGACAATTTGAGGAGCTCCTCAAGAGACAGTAGCAGCACATCTGACGAGACAAACCACAAACTTCAGGAACCAATCGATCCGGAGCTGCTATGTTTCCAGTTGAGTCACAATGTAAACATTCAAGTGCCACAGACGTAATGACGGACACACATTCACTTTCCATAGTCGCGGACACAAGGTTTAGAGAAAAACAATCAACCAGTTTTAACTCAAAAGGTTATGTTATCGATGTCTGTAGCCTACAGTGGGCAAGCACAGCTGAAGCTGTACAGCTGTAACAACAACTACAGCTGTAATCTAGAGAGAAATGCGATAGCTGGCAAAGGTTAATGTTGATTGAATAGCTAGTGACATCAACTGGACATTTCGTGACCTTTGTTTCCTGGTATGCGATTGGTTGAAGCCTTATCTGTCGCTGCGTTAAAAAAAAATCGACATCGAAGCGAAAAAATGTGTTTTCTTAGTTTTTTCGCCGCAGCACATTCGCGTTCGGTGTGCACTCATTACACAAACAGCTGATCACAAAATAAAACCATTGCGCAAATTATTCGCACATCAAAATTGCGTCCAGTGTGAAAGGACCTTAACTCTGCAAGTGGTCTTAAGTGGACAAGCTCAAAATGTTTTAGACCCGGTTTACTCCTGCATTTAGAGCCATCCAATTGTGATCCGATCGACCAAAACACATCTTAAAGGTCCCATGGCATGGCATTTTTCTATTATTTTATAATGTTTCCTGAGGTGTACTTATATTGTTAGTATGACGTTTACATCATAAAATGTCATAATTTAGAAATAAAAGGCATTTTTTCTATACTGCTGTTTGCCCTGTGGCTGAATGCCCTGCTTCAAGAGGCGTGTCTGCTGTGAGACTTCAGTAAAAACGCCCACTGTTGTGATTGGCTGACATCTTTGCATTTTAAATGAGCGGAGGGGGCGTGGTTTAACGAGGTCTACGAGGCACGAGCAGGCACGAGCTGCTGCCAGAGAGACGGATGGACCTGAGTTCACTTCACATCAGTTGTAGTTACAGCATATACTTCAGGTTATTATTCTATTTCTAGTCGGAGGGACTGTCACTCATGTCAGAAAGTTAGTAACTTTAGTAAATTATGGATCAGCGCTGACTGGAGACGCGAACTGTTTAGAACGATTCAGTCCGATTTGGTGAACTGATTCGGTTCACTAAAAAGAACTGGTTCAAAAGAATGATTCGTTGGCGAACCGGACATCACGGAGACGGAGCTCAGCGATTGCTAACAAAGTTATTTATAGTAACTACTGAGTTATGAGAGCGCTGTCAGTCAGCGCGAGTTTATTGTGTTTGTATCTGAGAGTTCTGAATAAACACGAGTCCCAGTCACACCAGAGTCCGTCTTCATCATTATTACCAACTTTGTAACACATCCAAAGTACCATTACAGCTGTCGAGATGAACGAGTTAAAAGTAAGTGTTGATAATAGCATTATTTTTCAAATAAAATAAAAGCGTCAGTGACGCGCGTTGAGTACACAGCGCAAACAAAGACACAACAGCAGTAATCGAATGTAATCCAGTTTATTGTGGGGATAGCTGGCTAGCCTAGCCCGGATACCCTCACGCTTACCCCCCTTCTGCTTAATCTCACGCCGCGTTTGGTGCCTCCGCTGTGGGTCAGATGCAGTACTGGGGGTCGGGGATGATGAAGGCCGACCGGTCAGCCCGAGCCTCGGCGTGTGTAAGGTTTATCTAAGGATGTGTCTCTGCCGATGTTGAGCAGAAACTCCCGACTGTATGCACATTCTAGAACCGATAGACGCGACGAGGACGTACAAAAACACTGACTCACAAGATAGAAAACACCGTTCTGTCTGGAGAGAGAGAAGCCGCATTGTGTGCACGAATAATAAATAATTAGCTACACATCAGAAATCACTGATCACAGATCAGAATGAACTGAAAAAAGACTTCTGTTTTCATTTGTACATCCAAACACTGAGAAACTGCCAGCATTCACTCGTTCACAAGGAATGATCTCTCGAGCGCTTGCATGGGCGTGCCAGATTCTCTGGGCGGAGGAAAGGGAGGTAACCGTTCCTGCTTGGACGTCAAACCAGGAGACTTCAGGATTGGCTCGTCTGGCCTGTCATTTTCTCAAAGGCAGAGAAAGACAGCCAGAACTCGGGTTTACACCGATCAACATTTCTATCCACTTGGGGACAATATTCAGGCTAGGGGAACTCATATTAATGTTGTAAAACCTCATAAAATGAAAATTTCATGCCATGGGACCTTTAATGCCAGGTGTAAACGGGGCCTAAAAGTGTTTGCATTCAGAGATGGTCTAATTATTGGGAGATACGAGGGTCCATGGCTCCATTGGAAAAAGCGCAACGGTTAACTTGGATCACGTCTGCCTTTATAACATTTACATTTAGCAGACGCTTTTATCCAAAGCCACTTACAACTTGGGGGTACAGGAAGCGATTGGTCATGAAGAGTCGAGTAAGCGCATCAAGTGCCTGAAATACTGAGACCATGTACATTGCTCAGTGTAGCACAGGCTAGAGTAGGGAGGGAAAAAAGGAGGAGAAAGAGGAAAGGAAAGTTTTTTTTATTTTTTATGAGGTTAAGTGGTCACGGAAGAGCTGAGTTTTTAGTTGACTTTTGAATGTTGTCAATGATTCAGCGTTTCGAATGGCGTTGGGAAGATCATTCCACCAGCTGGGAACGTTGAATGAAAATGTTCTGGAAAGGGATTTTTTGCCTCTCAAGCCGTCGCTTGTGGTACCACATCACATTAACAATATCCAATCACATTACAGCCTTGACCTCATTACAGCCTTGACCTCACTGAATTTTGTTAATAGTTGTGCAACAGTCAATCCCTTTTTGAGGATACCATAGAAATGAATGAGAAGTGTTGTAATTTGAATCATACCTGTCGCACAGTTGTCGCAC
Organism: Gobio gobio; assembly: GCF_949357685.1. Taxonomy (NCBI): domain Eukaryota; kingdom Metazoa; phylum Chordata; class Actinopteri; order Cypriniformes; family Gobionidae; genus Gobio; species Gobio gobio. Next base: position 9,997,457 of record NC_137112.1, on the reverse strand, counting down.
AGCACTTTTTTTGGTGTAAACTCTAAAAATAGATAAGTTTAAGAGCAAACATGTAGAAGATTAGCCGATGGGCTGTCGATTCATTAAATGATACGCTATTTCCTCAGTGTTTATTCATCATAGGGAAGCCTCTACTCCATTAACATCCATTAAAAAAACGACCTGTTCTCTCCTTCCCTGCGTACCACAGAGTTAACAGGCATTAAGTTTTTTCCCCCTTACACATTAGGAACTTTTACTAAAAACCTAAGGCGTTTCTCACTACCGAGTACTGCAAGTTTGGACTTGCGTCCTTGGTAGTTTGCATTCAGCAAGACAGACTCCGAAGAAAAGTGGACTTCCAAATAAACAATATTTACACTACATTAATATAGTGCACTGAGCAGAACTCAAAAAAGCCAACAAACTTGGTGCAATGCGTCTTGATGTGCGCATATTCAAAAAGTGTCTGACATAGAACCCCCAGAAATGAATCTGTTTGACTATCAGTATAACAGCACAGCTTCTGCAGGCATGTCAACGCTCCTGTTATCACCTCTAAAATCCCAAAGTGAAAAGCCCATCACATTCTCTCATTACTTCTCTTTCTGTGGCCTCTTTTTATACTCTTCCCTGCCAAATAGATAATATCAGTAATTACACTCAGTCGGGAGGTAGTGTGGCGTCACTTCGACAAGTTTATGACTGCCTGGATTCCAACAACTCAATAAGCTGTAAAAGAGGGACATATTAACTGATGAAGAGACACACAGGCTTTCAGTCAATTACTGTAATTACTATAGATTTACATCTCCCAAACTATTTGTTGTTACACTACAAGTGCACCAATGTATCTTTGCTTTAAAGTTCTTACTGTGAAATGAATCTCGCCATTCAGCATTGGCACTATGACAATAAAAGTAGAAAAATGGCAAAAAGTCAAATAATATACCAATCTTATTGGTAAGCATTGGGCTGTTGGACTAAGAACAAGAGACAAAAACAGAAAGTGTTAATGAATCTTGATTAAAAAAAAAAAACTACTCTCCACTATCTATAGATACAGTGATTCGCAGCATCCAGGGACTTGGCAGTGATGGGCGTCCTGGATTTATGAGGCTGACCGATTATCTACATCCCAGAGTAAAATGGCCAGGCTTCAGATTTATAGAGTGACAGGTTAACTGCTTTGACCCTGGTAAAACAGGAGAGAGAGCAGGAACAAGAGGAGGGAATAAAAGTAATGTTCTTTTCAGCACACAGGCTTTATCTGTCATTCCTCCCATAGACATACAGACACCTGTTCTGGGTGACACAAGGATAAACAGAGGTGAACCACTTCCTGTGCTGGGACATAAACATCTCTAAGAATCAAGCAATAAGAACCATGCCAGAAAAAAAACCTACAAGTATACAAACTTTAAGGGGATGTCTAAGGCTATTTCATGCATTCAGACTTATTTACACTGTAAAAGAGTTGGATTCTCATGCTTAAACATGGCCAAAGTTTCAAAAAAGGTGTTGGACGCATGATGGAGTATTTCTGTGCCAAATACACTCCTTCAGGGTTTGTATAATTTTCGGAAAGTTTTTTCCGAGTATGGCCCTGATTGACGTCATAAAAGGGCAGAATTCCTTGTATGGGCACTTCTCCCGGAAGAGCGTGCACACTAGGGCTGTCAAAATTGCTCAAAAATGACGTTCGAATATTCCCTCTAAAAAAAGCACGAATATTCGAACTATTCGAACATCTGGTTGCGCATTTTATCAATGATGCGCATTACGTCAATAACAGGACAAATTAATACAAAGACACATAACTACTTACATAGGTAGTCTATTTAAGTTTAAACATATTTGACAACGTATTACCTACACAAAAACAAGTAAATCAACTAATGGCTAAAGACCGCAGACCTCACTCGCCCTCACGCTCTCTGCTCATAACGGCTTAAATGAACACACACATTTTGAGAGCTGATCAAGAGTTTTGTGCAAGCAATTTAAGGTCGCGACTCTTGTCCCAAATATAGCAGGCTTCATTCAGTGATTGAAACAAATATTAATATAAGTTTTACAGCATATTATTGAACGCTCCGAGCGAGCTGTGCTGTGGTAAACATGGAACTTTTCCTTGACATGAAACGGTAAATAATCAAACCAGTGGAAGCATTTATCCTTTATTCATGCAATATCTATTCAGTCAGTACCTGTTCCATTGCTTGACAGAACTCCCTGAAGCCTGCCCCATCCACGACACTGATCGCTCTCATGTCCTTACAAATGAACAAAATTAATTTCTCTGTTATGGCCTCGCGTGTTGCAGACAGAGAACTTGTGGCGGGCGATGCAAAGTAAGGGTGCGGTCCAGTTTGCACATACAAATTAGTTGCTTATATTTACAAAACGAGCCTACAAAAGCATAAAAAAGCCCGTTTAATAAATAAAAGTTCACGAAACTAAGTGAAAACTCACTAAAGTGTTTAGTGAAATTAGGAAACATTTAGATATCATAAATTGAGTTGTATAAGTTAACGTTACATTTCTACATACATTTTGTTCTCATGTCACAAGTAATATCAAGGTTTATTTTGATCTGTTTTACATGATTCTTTTGTAGTGTGGTTTTCGGTGAAGTGTACTAAAATAAATATCGTCACCTGTGTACATTAGCCCACTTCTTCTCGACGCTTTTCCTGATAGTTTATAGAACAATTACTCCGAGTCGCCATCTGTCGTTTCAAAGAAAAGCACAACGGCGAGCGCGTCAAATATAAACACCTCGTCCGTTTGGGGAGGAGCGCGCGCAGTCAGCGGAGGCTCGCGCTGCGGAGACAGGCCAATGTACACAAGGCTTCAGGCGCGCTAGCGCGCCCACTCGCAAAGCAGACAGCCACGCCTCTACTACCGCGGGCGTTTTTTCCCCCACATTTTTTTATTTATTCGAATATTAATTTTCACCTTCGAAATTCGTTTTTTAAAAACTATTCAAATATATTCGAATTTAGAATATTCGTTGACAGCCCTAGTGCACACACATCAACCACAGCGAGATCAAGAGCACACACATCAAAGAGCTTCATTCGGGTTACTGAAGTCTTCAGCGCTGCACAGGACCTACTTGAGAAAGATTTGTCATTTTATTTTTAGACCACAAAATGTTTTTGGTTGTGAGGAAAACCAAGCTTCCAACAAAATCCGACTGGGCCATCTGACCAATCAGAGGAGAGTAGACCAATCACAACTGACTGGGCCATCTGACCAATCAGAGCAGAGTAGACCAATCACAACTGACTGGGCCATCTGACCAATCAGAGGAGAGTAGACCAATCACAACAGACTGGGCCATCTGCCCAATCAGAGGAGAGTAGACCAATAACTACAAAACTGGGCCATCTGACCAATCAGAGGAGAGCAGACCAATCACTACAGACTGGGCCATCTGACCAATCAGAGCAGAGTAGACCAATCACAACTGCCTGAACCATCTAACCAATTAGAGAGGACCCATCACTACAGACTGGACCATCTTACCAATCAGAGGAGAGTAGACCAATCACTACAGACTGGGCCATCTGACCAATCAGATGAGAGTAAACCAAATCCCTGCAGACTGGGCCATCTGACCAATCAGAGGAGACTAGATAAATCACTACAGACTGGGCCATCTGACCAATCAGAGGAGAGTAGACCAATCACTACAGACTGGGCCATCTGACCAATCAGAGCAGAGTAGACCAATCACAACAGACTGGGCCATCTGACCAATCAGAGGAGAGTAGACCAATCACAACAGACTGGGCCATCTGACCAATCAGAGGAGAGTAGACCAATCACAACAGACTAGGCCATCTAACCAATCAGAGTAGACCAATCACAACAGACTGAGCCATCTAACCAATCAGATGAGAGTAGACCAATGCCTACAAACCGGGTCATCTGACCAATCAGAGGAGAGTAGACCAATCAATAAAGACTGGGCCATCTGACCAATCAGAGTAGACCAATCACTACAGACTGGGTCATCTGCCCAATCACAACAGACTTAGCCATCTAACCCATCCGATGAGCGTAGACCAATCAATAAAGACTGGGCCATCTGACCAATCAGAGGAGAGTAGACCAATCAATAAAGACTGGGCCATCTGACCAATCAGAGGAGAGCAGACCAATCAATAAAGACTGGGCTATCTGACCGATCAGAGGAGAGTAGACCAATAAATGAAGACTGGGCCATCTGACCAATCAGAGGAGAGCAGACCAATCAATAAAGACTGGGCTATCTGACCAATCAGAGGAGAGCAGGCTCGCTGAAAGGAGGGGTTTAGAGAGCCCTGTTTACACCTGGTATTAGAATGAATTTTGATCGATCGGATCACATGTGGATGATGCTAAATACAGATGTAAACAAGGTCTAGATTGTTTTGAGCTTGCCCACTTTTGACCACTTCCAGAGGTGGTCGAAACGCATGTAAATTGCGCAAGCTTACTTTGTCCATTAAATCAAAAGATCTGAAAAAACACATTTACCTGCACATAGCCCCTCCCCAGGACAGAATCAGGACAGAAGTGGTTGAAAGTGGATAAAAGAGACGGATTAAAACACCAGGTGTAAACGGGCATGTGTCTGCCTCGTCTACGTGTGATCGGATCGACCAAAACGTATCTTAATATCAGGTGTTTTAACATACAAACACCTTTTTTCTTTTTTTTTTCTTTTTTTTTAAGATTATTTGCTGGTTGTTTAGTAATGCCAGTTGAGTGAAGTGACAAAAGTTTTCAAAAATTTTATTATTTTAAAGTTATTTTGAGGGTTTGCCCTAGATGCGTTTCTGGTAAAGTCCAGGAATTCAGAGTTCACCACAGTCATGTCTCACAAAAAGAGTTTATCACAAGAATAAACCAGTCTACTTGACCACAAAAACAGCGCGAACAGAGGAAACATCCGACCTTTCAAATGCTGCTGATGCTACAAGCAGGAAGGGATCAGCCGTCTTTGGGCTGACAATTAAAAAGCCGCAAGTCCTTTATACCACAGCCCTGGTATTTCCGCTTTCTTTAAAAGTGAAGGTGGCTGTGGTAACAGGAGACATGTAGGGCTTTGCACACTGAGTGCCACTCTCTCTGTTATCAATTACACGATCCTCAAGAACAGGAAAACACCCAAAAAGTCTTGAGTGATGACGTCTTACATTAACCAATAAATGTGATTAGTCACCTGCTGGAATGAACGAGACCATTTCAAACATACAAACCGAACTGTGGTGCTCATGCAACCAATGCAAGTTCAAATCCGGCTTGCAACATTTCCAATTCCCGTTTCACCAAAAAGGTTCCTCGACATTTCCTGTCCTAATTATAAATGATAAAATGTCAAAGCACAATACAAACCTGTGGAGCAGGAGGCCCTTTATGACTCTGCAGACGGCTTTAGGGTGGCATGTGGAAAAAATCAGCCACATATGATGTGAAACACCCCGTGTAAAGAGATCCACGTTCTCTCTGGTTTGAGTTACGCCCCACGGCACACGTAATATGGTTTCATGATAAAAACACCCATGAGAGAACTACAGGTCCCGCCAGGTTATGGCAACATATGATGAATCATTATGGCTGAAACATGCATGTGTGTGTTTTATTATCGGACATGTGTCCATGCCGAGTGAGACTGGGGAAATGTGTCTTACCATGTGATAGTTGACGATTTCCTGAAGGCTCGCTCCACACTTTTCAAGACATTCCTGTAATGAAGCAAACAAGCGAAAAATCAACACAGCTCATGAGGGTCTGACTATTGTCTGAGTCATTTGACTCGGATCATTTAGAAATAAATACTTGTCTGGGAAACTTACTGAGATCATCTCCTCCTTTTTGCAGTGGTGAGACAAGTCTCGGATGCCATTGACGAAGAGTTTATTAGCACTGACGTACACACGACCTGCTTCGATCATACCACTGCATAGCTTCACCAACTGATGGACAAAGAGACAGACAAAATCAAAAAAATATATCACTGCCAAAACTTTGGCCATGACTGTAGTACACGCATTATTCTAACTTTGCATGCTCTGTATGCTCAGCTCACACATATAGCACTTATTAGTTTGTCCACAAGTGGCAACACTGGACGCCAATAACATATAGACACCCATGCTTCACTGAAGGGGTTGAGAGATACACGCAACTCTAGATTTAAAGAGCCAAAACTTCCGGTGAGAAATAGTTATGTTTTTCAATTGTTATATTTTTAATTATTTTAATAATTTGTTGGTCATTGTCATGGATCACAAAATATAACAGGCCATAACAATATAATATTTTCTGTAAAAAGTGTCTTATATAGCTGAAAATCATGATTTCTTCTTGTCCGAATTAGTCAATGTATTTTTTCCATTGTGTATCATTGTGTAATCAAAATATTTTATTTTTCTTAGGTAATATTTCTCAAGCTCAAAACAGTAATTTTCCTCATTCTTTAACATTAAATTGTTTAAAAATAAATGATCTTCTAAAAACGTGTCCATAAATCTTGAGTCAATTCTGTTAACGTACCATACTTTGCCTTTAAATTGGTGGAATTATCTCCCACAACAATGTAAGTTACAGGAAATGATGTCACTTTCCCTCACTGATAAGATCTAAAGCAGGAGTTTTCAAACTTTATGATACCAAGGATCCCCAAATATGGTGAACCTTTGTGAGGGACCCCCTTCCTAAAATCCATCTATTTTTATTTTTAAGTAGTAACTGATAAATAGTTAGTGCGACATTATGAATAAAACAAATTGTTTCCCAACTTAAATTGCCTATTAATGATGTTTAAAGCTAAAAAGATGTTTTAATTAAAAAATGTTTGTATAAGCAATTTTCACAATAAATGTATGTAAGCAGCTCACGTCCTGCGTTAAGGATACTGCCTTACATTCCCAGTGAGCAAGATAAAGGGGACTATAGTGAGAAAAACTCACTAGAAAGATACAAAGCAAACATGTACTACAATTCTGGAATGTTAACGGCAAGAAAGGAGAGAAACATTTAGAAATGAAAAGGTTAGAATATTCGGTAGACTTGATCTATTTTTGGTTTGTTTTTTATTCTCTGAAATTTTCTGGGGACCCCTTAGAACCTTCTGAAGGAACCCAGTTTGAAAACCCCTGATCTAAAGCACTGAAAGGTGTGTGTGCTTCGGGGTTGGGGGTCATTTTGGGGGGTTTTATGAATGCACTGACAGGGGCCCCAGGACATAATATTGCTTATGGGCCCCAGAAATCTAGGACTGGCACTGGGTACACACTACATGATTTCAGCCCCAATTTTCACTTGCCGACAGTTTTGTGCAAATTGCTCGAAATTCAGTGCTTGTCAAAGATGCAATCTGAGAGAAGCCCCGAAGCATCACTAATGCCCATTAGATATTTAGTATGCTAAATATCAGGAGGGTATTCCAGAAAGCAGGTTATGCGACATACCTGGGTAAGTTTACTTAGCGGATAACCTCAACTTTCGGTAACTTTAGGCATAGCAACTTTTTCTCTGAACATAACCTGCTCTGGAGCAGGTTCTGTTCCAGGGTTAGTTTACTTCACAGGTTTCAGCGCATGCTTGCCTTATTGATCCAGTAGGCGTGACATTCACAGTGTGAAATGTGTTTTGACTGAAAATTACATTGGCGACGACCTACAGCCAATGAGAGCGCGAGATAGAGGGCAGCGGGAAGATCAGGGGGAAGAGTCATAGACCGGCAACAGAACATCAGCAAGCATGGCTTTGACAAGCAACCATTCCATTTTTCCCCTTTTTTCTTTTTCACAGACAACTTGGATAGCAAGCTTTCTGTGGGCTACAATTTTTTACATTCTCGCTTAATCTTACGTTATTTTCTATATCACTTCATGCGTGTGTTTGGCTGTAAAACGTAGTTTGTAGAGTTTTCTGCAATGCTTCCTATAGAAGCTTCCCCGTTGCAGATCCGTTATATGTGTAATGTGCACACAGAAGAAATTAAATGGTACCCCAGACAGTCGTGTAGTGTGTCAGAAGAACAGCGGTCCGTGTGTTTCCTAGCCTACAAATCAAGACGCACCATAGCAGCAGCAAATCTAATTAGCAGCCAGGGTAGTCTAGCAACTCTCCTTTGGCTTGCGAGCTGGAAAAACCAAACTCTGGTTAGGCCAATCTCATCGTGTATAGAGTCGGTGGGCGGGCTTAACATAATGACGGCAGAGTTGAGATGGTTCCGCTGGCTACTCGTAAACAAGAAGCAGCTGGCGAACAGCAGTCTTTCAATTCGGCTTTGGCCGCAACTCTGGAAGATTTGGAGTTAAGCTTTTCTTTGAGAAAAGAACAAAGAACGGCACTGAAGTCATTCTTAAGAAAGGAAGATGTGTTCGGAGTTTTGCCGACCGGATACGGCGAAAGTTTAATCTATCAACTAGCTCCGCTTCACCTTCTTCATTGCTCTGGTTGGTTGTAGCGCTATCCTATTGCGTGCAGAGGGAATTTGAAAGACAACCGTTTATCCCGCCCCTCGGATTGAGCTCTGCCAATGGGGTGTTCCCAGACCCAACATCTTGATGTGGGTCTGGCTTGTCAGGCTATGTGTTTCCGGCATTAGCATGCTAAAAGTCTCACAATGATTGTTAGCATGCAGTAAGCTGTGTTTTTTTTTTTTTTTTTTGAAGATTCAGCCATCAAAACAGCACTTTTGTAATAAATCAAAGGCCTTCAACAATATATATTTTTTTAAATGCTATGCGAGTTGTCAAAATGTTATTTAGCCTGTTTATTTGCTGAATATCTGTCTGTCATAGGGCTGTGTGATTTTGCATTCAGACGAGCCTCTTTAGTCTAGCTTTTATTTGAGCACTACTTACACTAAACTTTGTGCTAATTAAAAGTCTGAGGCTTTTCGTATTGAAAAAAAACTTGCAATAATAAGCAGACGTTGCCTTTGTATGCCGATTTAGAAGCTTCTAATAATACCCTGAAGCAGCAAAGAGATACAAGACTGCGGTTTCCTAATGTAAATGTTCAGCATTCCTAATGCTAAATAGGTTTCTCTCTCAATCTCCATTAATCCTGTATGGCGTACAAGCTGGGATTTAGCTCGGCGCACATTTGTTATGCATTTTTATCCATGCACTAATGCAGCAGTCCATAGTTAGCTCAGCATTCAGAAGACCTCAAACCAACATCTCAATTAAATGAAGCACTGATCAAATGAAATGGAAGTCGTGTCCCAAATGACAAACTATTCACTTATACTATGCACTATGACTAATGTAGTTAACCATCTAGGTGTACTATATGAGTTTTTATGGTTATTTTTTTGTCATCCAGCATCAGAGTCTGATAGCCCCTCCCCCTCTGCTATATAATGAAAGCTGCAACAGATGAGTGCATGAAGCGTCCAGCATTCCACATTTTGATTTTTGGGTTAAATAAGCACATCTTTTTGGAATTTTCAATGTTAAAGCACTACATGCTCACAATATTTATCCAACAAAATGGCATAGAATGTGCAAGTATGCGAATTGACACACCTGAAGCCATTATTTTTTATCAAGGTCTCTTTATTGAGAAGCAAGAAAGAGTTATGTAACATGCATCAGAACTCTAGAGACTAAAAGAGGTAGAACAACAAAACAAAGAGAGAGAGAGAGAGAGAGAGAGAGAGAGAGAGAGAGAGAGAGAGAGAGAGAGAGAGAGAGAGAGAAATATATAACAGCCAGATCATTAAAAAATCCAACATAAATATACAGCAAAAAATCATCCAAGATATTCATGTCTTTCTTTCTTCAGTCGAAAAGAAATGAAGGTTTTTGGAGAAAACATTGTAGGATTTTTCTCCATATAGTGGACTTCAATGGGACCAACGGTTTGAAGGTCCAAATTCCAGTTTATATGCAGTTTCAAAGAGCTCTACATGATCCCAGCCGTGGAATCATTTTTAACCACAAATGTTTGTCTTGCGCTGCGCCACGCATTACGTAATGACGTTGGAAAGATCACGCGTGATGTAGGCGAAAGTACCGCAGAAAAAAAAACATCCCCCGTACCACGGCCCGGACCAAACAGATGGAATTTGGTCAGACGAAAAGAGGTAGTCTCGGTCCGGATCAACCTGAACAAAGGTTCGGTTCGTTTCTAGTGTGAAAGCATTTTCTGTATGGTTCGTACTTTCAGACCATTTACAGGAACTTCCTGTTTATTTTTTATATTATAATGTTATTTTTAAATTTCATCTAGGCTATATTGATTATGAAAAGTGAAAAGATGCGCAATCTGTCAGAAGACAGAAGGTCAGAAATGATTTTGAAAGAAATTTTGTATGATTTTGCTTAGAAAGACTTTCTTTAATGTGAATTTCGTTTTGTATAAATTGTACCTTAATTTGAATCAATGTTTCATAAGATAATTGCCTGAAATTGAATAAATAAGAAGCAAATAGTCTATAGCAGACAAAAATCGCGGGAGCGATCACATGCTTTGCACATGAACTGGAGCGCGTCTCAAATAAACCGAAACTCAGCAGGCTACTTGTCTCACAAACATGAGAAATATGTGTATATAAAGCTTGAAATGTCCACTTTTAAACGTAACGAAAAGAAAATAGTCAAGCAATGAGCACTGTGTGGCAACGATATGCGTCCGTTCATTCATTCTTGTCAAAGACGCTGACGTCAGACACACGTCCGTTTACAAACCAATCAATGTCCAGATGCCGCCCACATAGATGATGACGAGTGGACGCAAGTGTGTCATGTAAAGTTCTTTAGTCCGCTCACATAATTGCAATGTGAAACCAAACCGAAACTAACCGAATGTATAAAATGTATCAAAATATGAACTTCGGTTCGGACCTTGGTGCGGACTTTCAGGTGTGAAAACGCCATTAGTCTCTTAGTTTAGTTGGGGAAAGGATTAAAACAACATTAAAATACAGTGAATTTATTGATGATAATGTGGTTTTTCAGGGTCCCCACAACACTTTTTGACCTCAGAAAAGCATAAAAAAGATTCAAAAAGCTTTTGCTTTTTCTTTAGAAAATGGCTGATCGTTTCGCAAGATAAGACCCTTATTCCTCGGCTGGGATCGTGTAGAGCTCTTTGAAGCTGCATTGAAACTGCAATTTGGACCTTCGACCCGTTGGACCACACTGAAGTTCACTATATGGAGAAAAATCCTGGAATGTTTCTCTCAAAAACCTTCATTTCTTTACGACTGAAGAAAGAAAGACATGAACATCTTGGATGATGTGGGGGTGAGTGAAATATTCTTATACTTAAAATTAACCTTCTGGCAAGAAGTGAACAAAAAGTGTTATCAGACTGGGATTTTTGAAGTTTAATCCTGAATAATTAATCCACTGCAGTTGACATTGTTGGAGCAATACATTGACCAAACACTTCAGAAAAAAAGATCAAACCCTACTAATTTAATGTCTTCAGACATGACAAGAACATATGGTACAGAGTTGCTGAAGATTGTTTGCATCAGTCACATGTAGGATCAAGATACCTCTTAGCCAATCTATACTTAGACCAATGGAGGCAAATCAATGTACAATTTTGAACAGTATGCTAACAGACTAACAGAGGATGATTATATTCTTTGGACTAATTCATGCCATGACTCATCTGATATTTGTTCTTCCATTTGCTTTTCACACCTGAAGTTATTTCAAATAGATTTTATTCATACCTTATCTAGCTTGGCTTCTATTTCCACAACATCAGTCTCAACTTCATCGATATTCGCCCTGCAAAGACACAAGAAAAACACATCATTCATTAGATGATAGATTTATCACAGTCATTTCTGATTTGTGATATCAAAGGACAAACAAAACGTTTTTGGGGAGGCACAATGAAATTAGACAACCTGAACTAACCGTACCCGCTTGTCATAAAAGACCATATCTAAGTGTTTTTGTAAGATATGCAGTAGTTTTGTTTAATTGTTTTAATAAATCATTAAAAGATCGCAATCTCGATTCAAAAACCCACCCGGGATAAAAGTTTATGGTTCAGATATAAACAATGTTTATGGAAGAGATCATGATAGAGCAAATCACATTTTGAAAGTAACTTGGCGCTTCAAATAAGGATTTTATCGATTACATTGTTACAGCAACAGGCGGCGACAAGTGACTGTTAAAATCTATTTATCATTGAATCATTCATTCAAGAGATTTGTTCATAAATGCTGATTCATCCAGTAATGAAACAAGTGAAGTCATTGATTCATTCATTCATACCATTAAAAAAACAAAATCATTAAAATTAAACATTTTTAAATAGACTGCAGCAATTCATATTTTGTCAGAACCTCTAGTAATTTACCTATTTTATTTAGTTGTCTGTTCAGAATTGTAGGAGAATCGTGATCTCTATAACAAAAACAAAACGTGATTCTCAATTCATACAGAATCATGCCGCTCTAGTTTGGAGAGAATTTCACCCATTTTTCTGACAAAATTCTATTTAACCACTGTCAAAAGTCAAACTCAAAAACATAAGTTGGTATATTTTAGTCTTAAAGGAACATGCCAACTTTTTGAGGCTTCAGCTTATTCACCGTATCCCCCAGAGTTAGACAAGCCCATATACTATTCTCATCTCCGTGCATGCCATAACTCTGTCTGACACACAAACCGCTAGCCTAGCTTAGCACAAAGACTGCAGGTAAATGGCTCCAGCTAGCCTACTGCTCAATAAGAGACAAAATAACGCCAACATTTTCCTATTTACAAGTGATGTGTATAGTTACATTGTGTACTAAGACCAACGTAAAAAGAAAAGTTGAGATTTTCTAGACCGATATGGCTAGGAACTTTACTCTCATTCCTGCGTAGTAATCAAGGAACTTTGTGCCATACCATGGGTGTGATTATTAACGTTACTGTAGTATGAAGCAGAGCAGGACCGAGTGTTGTGGAGCTGAGCAAGGCCGCAGGAGCGAATGTTAATAAAACGAACACAACACACGCCTTGCGAGCAGCAGGACTTTTATTATGCCACAGTCGTCGGTGCCATTTCCGCTTTTCCGGTCATGAGTATGAGGTAACGCAGCTCTGATTATTATAATAATAATAATAATAATAATAATTAATTACATTTATATAGCGCTTTTCTAGGCACTCAAAGCGCTTTTACAAAGAAGGGGGAATCTCCTCAACCACCACTAATGTGGAGCATCCACCTGGATGATGCGACGGCAGCCATATTGCACCAGTACGCCCACCACACACCAGCTGATTGGTGGAGAGGAGACTGAGGGATGATACCAATCGTATATATATATGGGGATGATTAGGAGGCCATGATGGACAGGGGCCAATGGGCACATTTTTTTGGCCAGGATACCGGGGTTACACCCCTACTCTTTATCGAAGGACATCCTGGGATTTTTAATGACCACAGAGAGTCAGGACCTCGGTTTAACGTCTCATCCGAAGGACGGTGCTTGTTACAGTATACTGTCCCCATCACTATACTGGGGCGTTAGGACCCACACAGACCACAGGGTGAGCACCCCCCTGTTGGCCTCACTAACACCTCTACCAGCAGCTACCTAGTTTTCCCAATTTGGTCTCCCATCCAGGTACTAACCAGGCTCAGCCCTGCTTAGCTTCAGTGGGAAACCAGTCTCTGGCTACAGGGTGATATGGCTGCTGGCTGATTATCATATTAGATACATTTGAGCGTGTTGAAAATGATGTTGGAAAACCAAGGATAACACAGATATGACGCAATTGACAGGTGACTCCCTCACACGTCCCGGTTCCTTGGTTAAAAAAGCAATTTTCTCACGATTTACAAATAGTTGGAAACATTTGGGATATTGTAAGTACTCAACTGAACAAAATATATAACACTGGCCTAGTGGTTTTTGGATATTTTACTGCAAAAATGTTACATAGTGCACCTTAAAAAAGAGGATCTTTGAGGAACGTGTGGAAAAAACATTAGGATATTCACATCACACGACCATTTTGATCTTTACATTTGAATCTCAGTAAGTTTTGCTTTACTATTCCAATATTTGCATTACAATACAACTCCATTATTCCATAAATAGCATTACGTTTTTGGGGAGTCACACCACATGAAATTTTACAACCTGAACTAGAACTAACCTTGCCTTGTAAAAAAAAAATACAGTTTTTCTTAGAAATAACATTAAATATATATATGACGGTGCAAAGATGTTTAAGAATGAATTTTTTTAAGACATATTTTTTTCCTCAGTTGTACCACCCTGACATTTTTACTTTTTGCCACCCAACAAATAGCCAAATAAACAGACTGCATAAACTGGCTGACTGGATGCATCTCTTGTTATGCTTTGACTTCAATGATCTACAGTTGATCCCAGAGATTTGTTCCCAATATCGACTGACAATAGAAAGACTCATCAATTCACATATTCACACTCTTTCTCTCTGCAGTGAGCACACTTTGTGATTAGGTTACACCTTTATTAACATTAATGTCATAAATGCATGACGACATATCTAATCTCATGCTCTCTAAAAGCCTTCCTAATCCAGTTTCGATTCCAGCTAAAAGCTATTGCTCTTAGTCAGCTCCCCACAGTTGGTGAATATTTGAAGAAACACTGTTGAGGTTTTCATGCGAGTGCCTCCACAGCTCATCCTCCCAACACAGCATGCTCTGTTACTTAGATTTATCACATTAGCAAACTCAGACAGGGCCGAGAGGAGTCCAAGCATACGTATGTGTGGCTCTGCATGCAGCCTTGGACATGTATCTGTGACCACCTGATAATCTTTCTATACTATGGTATCATTATCACTGTACTGCTACAGTACTTTTTTTGTAATACCACTGCTAAAACCCGCTCAAAAATAAGATTTTGTATATTTTAATCTTTAAAAAATTAGGATCTTTGAGGAAGTAGAAACAAAACTTGATTAAAATGAAAACTCTGAAAAAAAAAACTTGTGTTTAGACTTAAATTTCAGTAGGGGTGAATTCAGGGTGATTGGGACCCATTTGGCCATTGAGATGACTTGAAAAACATGTCCCAATCAACCCGAATTCACTATACATTTTTCTTGACTATTTGCATAATACAACTCCAAATTTTAATAGCACAAGCCTCATTTGAAGCTGTTCATTTGGAGTCTACATCAAGCTTATTTTCGTATAGCCAGCTCTTCAGACTGACGGCAGAAGGTCTGGACTCATCACAACTTTCATTGGCCAAGGATCGCGCAAGAGGACCAATCCCCGTTCGTTTTGTTACGCGTCATGTTTAAGGGCGTGAAAATGTAAAGTAGATGTCTCTACATTAAAATAATGGCATGCATCTAACATATTATTAATTCAAGAACAATGCAACAACATTACAATGGCGCCACGAACACCACATCATTTTGAAAATCCAGCGTTTAGATGAAGCGCCCATTGTCACAGTTATAAACACAACGGCTTTCCTCTTCCATGAGGGGGTTTGGCTTTGCGTCACGATGGCGGTTTCCAGATGGACCGTTAAAGAACGCGACACACACGTCTCCCAGAAATTCAACCAATCAAATGACGATTTCGAAACTCCTGAAGTTTTTCCCATTTTGTGTGCCATAGGCATCAGACGCTCAGCCAACGGTCCGTGGGCATCACGTCTGAGGTTGAACAGTCGAGTTCTGGGGTCAAAATCCCCAAAACGTTAAAAGACAGACCTACTGTGAGCTTAGCTTAGTTATAAAATAATCGTATTTAACAGCAGAATTCGTGGTAAAAAAACTAAAAAAAAACTACATTACCCATGATGCTGAACGCCCCAAAAGATCTTGTTAGCTCCACCCACTCCCGTTAAGCACTGTGAATGACGTAATCGAGTTGTTCTCCCTAATATTTGAATGTATTTTTATTTAATTATGTAATTCGCAATGCTTCATTAAAGGCGGCATTTTTTTTGTCTGTCAAATGTTGTCCTTTTTTGCTTTGTAAGCTCTGTTTATCATATTAGATATTTTTGAGTGTGTTGAAAATTATGTTATGACGCTCGGCGGCTGCTATGACTCTTGTTGCACACTGCAGTGAGAGCAAAGCGTTTCTGCAAAATAAAACCGGAAAAACCGAGGGTAACGCAGATAAGATGAAATCGACAGGCGACTCCAACACACGTCACGGTTCCTTGGTTAAAATAGCAATTTTCTCACGATTTACAAACAGTTGGAAACCATTGGGGATATTGTAAGTACTCAACTGTAGGGCTGTAATCAACCAAAGAAAATCTTGGTCGACTGAAGTCCTGAAATTTTCGACTAAAAATCGACTAAAATGACGTTAGGAAAAAAAAACGTTAAATGAATTAGCTGCGCACTGTGCGAAGTACTTGGTAGCCTTGTTGTCTGCCTAAAAGAATTATAAATAAACATAAAAAACTAGTAGGCTATTTGCAGTATATTAAATAGTTTTTGACCTGATTATTTTGCACTGAAATGAGTCTGACACGAGTCTGTCGGCTCTGACAGCGCTGCATCACGTGCACAATATCATAGCCTATGATTTCCGAAAATATAGTACTATATGTTGTCAACTAGATATCATCAGAAGAACTTTTGAGGAATATGCAACATAATTTAGACAATTGTTATTGTCATATGTATTATAATAACTGACAGACAGTATAATTTCAGCCGCTCTGTGCAGCTCAAACAGGATCAGCTGAGCTCAGCTTCGCGGCTGAGACACGAATAGACTATTAACTTAAAGCTTTTACTCTTAAACACAAAAGGCACGTCCACTTTAATAAAAAAGGAACATTTATTAAACAAGCCAGATCAAGAGCAGAAAAAACGCTCTCACAATTAAATAAATAATATACAAGAAAACTAGCCTTCTTCAATCTGTCTCTCTTCTCCAGTGGGTTGGGCTAATCCAAAATAAGTGGAAACAATGGGGGTGTTCTGAAGACAGACGGTTACCTGTGAAACAGGGCTGCTCTGAAAACACCCCCATTAGCAATTAGTGCTTTCCACCTGATGAAATGAACGCGGCGCGGCAAAACTGATGAAATGAACGCGGCAAAACTGACAGTACAAATCCACTTAGCGCGGTGTTGTGATGCTTCCCCTCATGTGTATGTTGATGGGCGTTCCTCAAGTTTACCGCTATGGGCGTGCGTTTGAGCCAGCGGGGAATGAAACACAAAGGACCAGCGAGAGACTTCTCTTCGCCAGTGGGTTGGGCTAATCCAAAAGAAGTGAAAACAATGGGGGTGTTCTGAAGGCAGACTGTTACCTGTGAAACAGGGGTGCTCTGAAAACACCCCCATTAGCAATTAGTGCTTTCCACCTGATGAAATGAACGCGGCGCGGCAAAACTGATGAAATGAACGCGGCAAAACGAATGAAATGAACGCGGCAAAAAATCGACCAATCAGAATTTTGGTCGAGCCAGAACGTATCGACTAATAATCGACTAATCGACTGGGAGATTACAGCCCTACTCAACTGAACAAAATATATAGCTCTGGCCCAGTGGTTTTTGGATATTTTACTGCAAAAATGTTACATAGTGCACCTTTAATGAAGACTTTTTAAAAATTTCAAGGGGGAAAAATACTTTTAGAACCAAGGCTGCCGAAAAAGTAGGTGGGCAGGCACTAATGCACCATTACAATGTGACATTTCTGAGTCAAATGGTACATTCAACATGAAACAACGGCCTTTACATACCAGAATGGAGTCTATTATGTGCTTCATTACAAATATGAAACAGCCTGGGCAAAAACAAAACATAAAAAAACACCCATGTGTCTAGATATGCCACTTCAGGGTCATTTGATTTTCTTCTGCTTTGGAAGATACCATCACATTATGCTCCTAAGAAAACATAATGCCAGCCTCTAATTGTTCATGCCATCTCTGGCCACATGAGAGTTTCTGTCAATAATGCAGCCCGGCCTCCTGGGGCCACACAACCATTAGCCCAAAACGCACCCACACGCTGAGCAAACACTTTAAAAAAATGAAGGACCAGAGACATAAAGGTTAGTTGTCATGGCAACCGCTAAGTGGGGCACAGAGGTCGCAGTGGGGGACTTCTGCTCTGCTTGTGTGGGAGTACTAACAAAACATATTGTTATGGAGTTATGAGCAATCAATAGTTCAACACACACACACACACACACACACACACAAACAAACACACCCATTTAAACAGCTCTGTCATCTCTGATGCAGTCATTAGCCTTCTGGGACGGACTGTTGACCAGTTTTAAGTTATTTTAAACACTTTAAACAGGAAAGGTCAGCTGTAACTGGCTGAGACCAGTCCTGGAACGGACTGACAACTGTGATATAATGCAAATGTTTTGTTTCTACTGAGGAGAGAATTGGGATCAATGGCATGAGATCTATTAATTAAAAAAAATACATAAAAAATTCTAATTATCCCCGGGTTATAAGGCTAAAGTTAACTAAAACTAAAATTAAAACCATAAAAATAAACAAAAAGTGTTACTTGAAATAATATAAAATGTATTATATAAATCTATATTAACTATAAAAGACATTAAAAAAACAAAAAACGGATACAAATTATAAACAACAAAAACTTTTACATTTATTTTTTTAAACAAAAAATACAAAAATAAAAATGATTCAAAATATAATTAAAAAATAAGTACAAAAACAAAAAATTAAATTAAGTTAAACTAAATGAAAATGTTAAATGTTTCCCTGGCAACTGGCTGAAATAAAGTATGTTTTTTTCAAATAATTTATTTTACGTTTTTTATATATAGTTTTAGTTAAAGGTCCCATGGCATGAAATTTTCATTTTATGAGGTATTTCAACATTAATATGAGTTCCCCTAGCCTGAATATTGTCCCCAAGTGGATAGAAATGTTGATCGGTGTAAACCCGAGTTCTGGCTGTCTTTCTCTGCCTTTGAGAAAATGACAGGCCAGACGAGCCAATCCTGAAGTCTCCTGGTTTGACGTCCAAGCAGGAACGGTTCCCTCCCTTTCCTCCGCCCAGAGAATCTGGCACGCCCATGCAAACGCTCGAGAGATCAAGGCTTGTGAACGAGTGAATGCTGGCAGTTTCTCAGTGTTTGGATGTACAAATGAAAACAGAAGTCTTTTTTCAGTTCCTTCTGATCTGTGATCAGTGATTTCTTATGTGTAGCTAATTATTTATTATTCGTGCACACGCTGCGGCTTCTCTCTCTCCAGACAGAACGGTGTTTTCGTGTTTTCTATCTTGTGAGTCAGTGTTTTTGTACGTCCTCGTCGCTTCCATCTGTTCTACAATGTGCATACAGTCATGAGTTTCTGCTCAACATCGGCAGACTCACATCTCTTTAGAGATAAACCTCACACACGCCGAGGCTCGGGCTGCACTGACCGGTCTGCCTTCAACATCCCCGACCCCCAGTACTGCATCTGGCCCACAGCGGAGGCACCAAACGCGGCGCGAGATTAAGCAGAAGGGGGGTAAGCGTGAGGGTATCCGGCTAGGCTAGCCAGCTTTCCCCACAATAAACTGGATTACATTCGATTACTGCTGTTGTGTCTTTGTTTGCGCTGTGTACTCAATGCGCGTCACTGACGCTTTCCTTATGATAGGAACATATCTAAAAATAATGCTATTATCAACACTTACTCGTAACTCGTTCATCTCGACAGCTGTAATGGTACTTTGCATGTGTTACAAAGTTGGTAATAATGATGAAGATGGACTCTGTGTGACTGGGACTCGTGTTTATTCAGAACTCTCAAATACAAACACAATAAACTTGCGCTGACAGACAGCGCTCTCACAACTCAGAAGTTACTATAAATAACTTTGTTAGCAATCGCTGAGCTCAGTCTCTGGTAACATTAGTGATGTCCGGTTCGCGAACGATCTTTCTTTTGAACCGGTTCTTTTTAGTGAACCGAATCAGTTCACCAAATCGGACTGAATCGTTCTAAACGGTTCGCGTCTCCAGTCAGCGCTGATCCATAATTTACTAAAGTTACTAACTTTCTGACATGAGTGACAGTCCCTCCGACTAGAAATAAACTAATAACCTGAAGTATATGCTGTAACTAAAACAGTTCACTGAACTGAGACTGACAGAACCGATGTGAAGTGAACTCAGGTCCATCCATCTCTCTGGCAGCAGCTCGTGCGTCGTAGACCTCGTTAAACCACGCCCCCTCCGCTCATATAAAATGCAAAGATGTCAGCCAATCACAACAGTGGGCGTTTTTACTGAAGTCTCACAGCAGACACGCCTCTTGTAACAGGGCCTTCAGCCACAGAGCAAACAGCAGTATAGAAAAAATGCCTTTTATTTCTAAATTATGATATTTTATGATGTAAAAATCATACTAACAATATAAGTACAACTCAGGAAACATTAAAAAATAATAGAAAAATGCCATGCCATGGGACCTTTAACTGTGTCATTTAAAGCGATAGTTCACCCAAAAATGTAAATTCTGTAATTAATTCCCCGCCCTCATGTTGTTCCAAACCCGTAAAATATTTCTGATGACAAAGAATAGTGGTTATATTCACTGATCGGGCGGGCCAAGTAATAAAAAAATAACATCCCAATCAATCGCAGGTGGATGAGAGATTAATCACTGTTTGTTTGATAAAGATATTTAGCAAGTTCTGTGAGCGATTCCCCAGACGCTTTCAAAACAATTCCCACATGTACTGAAGGGAGCTGAAGCTCATTAAATATGCAAATCTTATCCAATCCTAGCCGTGGGCGTTTACTTCCAAGTCTTCAGTGCAGCACGCCCATCAAAACCGACTGTTTCTTCAGAGAGCCTCAAAACCATGGCAGTAAATAGCCTATTACTTATTCATTATGACGTTTTTGAATGTAAAAACTGCGCAAACGTCATAAGTTGACCTCAGACAACAGTATAAAAAATTTTAAAAGCCAGTTCAGGGAAACAGTTTAGCAATTTTCCTGAAAATGGAAGAGTAGATGGAGTTTAACAAAACCATATGAAACCACAATTAAAAATGTTCCTAAGTTCCTAATGTTTTTTTTTCTTCCCCCAAACAATTCCTTTCTTTATCTTGGACACTAATTTATCATTGATCAGGGGAGCTTATAAGAGGCGAGACGCAGAGATCTGACGCTTCCCTCAGGGGGGAGGGAGAGATCGGGGCTCCAGAGCCAAAACAGCTCTTACAGAAGGTGTGGACCATCACTGAGAGCATCGATTGTGCAAGAACTTGTCAAAACAATTCCAGTGTGCATTTGTAATGCAAGAACATCCTTGTTTACATCCTAAGGACGAGAGGTCACGCTTTGTTGTTCAGCCTTAACTTGTGACCAGACTCATGATCACTGGACGGCCTGACAACTGTGATGAGCTGCGAGGACGCCACATGCCCGTGATCTATTGTTAGGACCCCGAGCATGTACAAAACAGCTGAACGAGCGCTGGATCCGCTGAAGAGTTGCTGGTCCTTCAGGTTCCCCAGTAGGTGGGCTTTTCCAGCGAATTTAGGTGCCGACTCTAAAAAAAAACCTATGGCAGCTGAGGCTAGCATCAACTATTGGAATAAATATGTTAACAGACAGTAACCAGATGCCATGGAAAATTAGATTTTCTTAGCTTTTTTAAATTAAAGGGTCACATGTATTACTCTGGCAAAGCCCGCTCCACACAGACCATTCATATGAAACAGAAGTATGAAACATTCAGACAGCGTAATGTTTATGGTGTCACATTTACAAGCAAATACAATAAGACTGTCCAAATGTACAAATCAACTTGGCCAGCCTTGATGAACGACAATTCAAACTATACTGAGAAGTGGAGGTTAACCAGTCGCAATGTTAAATTTCAATCATAGAGATGGTGGAACGTTTTTTTTTATTTTACTTTTAAAGGTCCCATGGCATGAAAATTTCATTTTATGAGGTATTTCAACATTAATATGAGTTCCCCTAGCCTGAATATTGTCCCCAAGTGGATAGAAATGTTGATCGGTGTAAACCCGAGTTCTGGCTGTCTTTCTCTGCCTTTGAGAAAATGACAGCCCAGACGAGCCAATCCTGAAGTCTCCCGTTATGACGTCCACACAGGAACGGTTACCTCCCTTTCCTCCGCCCAGAGAATCTGGCACGCCCATGATCATGCTTGTGAACGAGTGAATGCTGGCAGTTTCTCAGTGTTTGGATGTACAAATGAAAACAGAAGTCTTTTTTCAGTTCCTTCTGATCTGTGATCTGTGATTTTTGATGTGTAGCTAATTATTTATTATTCGTGCACACGCTGCGGCTTCTCTCTCTCCCGACAGAACAGTGTTTTCATGTTTTCTATCTTGTGAGTCAGTGTTTTTGTACGTCCTCGTCGCGTCTATCTGTTCTACAATGTGCATACAGTCATGAGTTTCTGCTCAACATCGGCAGACTCACATCTTTAGAGATAAACCTCACACACGCCGAGGCTCGGGCTGCACTGACCGGTCGGCCTCCAACATCCCCGACCCCCAGTACTGCATCTGGCCCACAGCGGAGGCACCAACCGCGGCGCGAGATTAAGCAGAAGGGGGGTAAGCGTGAGGGTATCCGGCTAGGCTAGCCAGCTTTCCCACAATAAACTGGATTACATTCGATTACTGCTGTTGTGTCTTTGTTTGCGCTGTGTACTCAATGCGCGTCACTGACGCTTTTCATATGATTGGAACATATCTAAAAATAATGCTATAATCAACACTAACTAACTCGTTCATCTCGACAGCTGTAATGGTACTTTGCATTTGTTACAAAGTTGGTAGAATAATGATGAAGACGGGCTCGGTGTGACTGGGACTCGTGTTTATTCAGAACTCTCAGATACAAACACAATAAACTCGCGCTGACAGACAGCGCTCTCACAACTCAGAAGTTACTATAAATAACTTTGTTAGCAATCTCTCCGTCTCCGTGATGTCCGGTTCACGAAGGATCGTTCTTTTTAGTGAACTGAACCAGTTCACCAAATCGAACTGAATCGTTCTTAACGGTTCGCGTCTCCAGTCAGCACTGATCCATAATTTACTAAAGTTACTAACTTTCTGACATGAGTGACAGTCCCTCCGACTAGAAATAAACTAATAACCTGAAGTATATTCAAGTAACAACAGTTCACTGAACTGAGACGTGCTGACAGAACTGATGAGAAGTGAACTCAGGTCCATCCGTCTCTCTGGCAGCAGCTCGTGCGTCGTAGACCTCGTTAAACCACGCCCCCTCCGCTCATTTCAAATGCAAAGATGTCAGCCAATCACAACAGTGGCCGTTTTTACTGAAGTCTCACAGCAGACACGCCTCTTGAAACAGGGCCTTCAGCCACAGAGCAAACAGCAGTATAGAAAAAATGCCTTTTATTTCTAAATTATGACATTTTATGATGTAAAAATCATACTAACAATATAAGTACACCTCAGGAAACATTATAAAATAATAGAAAAATGCCGTGCCATGGGACCTTTAAAATGATATTAAACAACAACAATAACAAATGTATAATAATAGTAATAATACATATTATTAATATTTACACAAGTAAAATGTAGTTAATTTTTTTTAATTGTTATTCTAATTATTTTATTTTTAAATAAAACTGAAAATATAATTTACAAATAAAATATATTTAAATCAATTAAGTTTTACATGACCATTGTCCACCATTCAAATGAGTTTAAATAATAATCAAAATACAAATATAAAATATGAATATATAATAAATATAATAATAAACAATGTATTAAAAGTAATTAAAAGTAATAAAATATTAACAAATAATTTCAACCGAATTTTTATTTGTAAATTAATTTTAATAATAATAATAATAAAAGCTATGAATATATATATATATATATATATATATATATATATATATATATATATATATATATATATATATATATATATATATATATATATATATATATATATATATATATATATATATATATATATATATATATATATATATATATATATATATATATATATATATATATAGTTTTTTTATTGTAAAATAGTATAATTTTAATAACTATTATTATTATTATTAAATATAATATTAAATAACATTTTATTTATTAAATATGATGTACAAATAAACAACTTAAATGAGTTATATTTATTCTTTTAAATTATATTATTTTATAATAATACATTATAATATATTATTATTATTAATAATAATAATAATAATAATAATAATAATAATAATAATAATAATAATATTATATACAATATACAAATAAAAATACAATTTAATTTTATATTAACATTTTCCATCTTTCAAATTACCTTTTAAATAATAATAATAATAATAATAATAATAATAATAATAATAATAATAATAATAATAATAATAATAATAATAATAATAATAATACATTTTTTATATTATTATAAGGCTTGGTAAATATTTATTTAATTATAAATTTATATGTTTTTGGTTTAGGAAACCCTGACTAACATTCTAAGTGGACATCAAAACATCATGATTGTCAAAGTGCTGCAGATGTACAGAATTAGGCTGGTGCGGTTGGGTTTAGCAAAAGAGGTGCAACACTAGAAAATGTTCAATTGGAGACCTGATTTTTTTTTACAGTGAATATATTACTATGATATTATGATAATATCACAGTTTATGAGACAACATTTCTCATTTACAGGGACTGGAGAGCTTCAGACCATCTGCTGGGGTGCACTGAGCCAATATATCACCAGTCTGTTCTGTAATGTTTTATGCATTACAAAAATTGTATAATATTGTAAATATAATTTATAACGTTCATTTAAATACACTATAACTTGGAAACAGAGATGGATAAAATACAGGTGTATAGGCCTGTCACAATTATTGATTAATCATCTAATTGTGGTTATTTGATCTAATCGCAATTATTTGAGATAACTGCAATAATTGTACAGTTAAAATCATTCCATTCAAATAAGATACATTTGCATTTAAAGAAATGCCATCAAATGTGATATTGTGTCTTGCAGGTTTAAAGGGATAGTTCACTCAAAACTGATTTACTCACACTTTAAGCCATCCTAGGTGTATGACATTCTTCTTTCAGACGAACACAATCGGAGTTATATTAAAAAAATTTCCTGGATAATCCATGCATCCATCCACTATAAACATACTCCAAACGGCTCCAGGGGTTAATAAAGGCCTTCTGAAGTGAATCGATGGGCTTGTGTAAGAAAAATATCCATATTTACCACATTATAAAGTAAAATATCTAGCTTCCGGCGGACCGCCTTATGTATTAAACTTACGAAGAAAGCATAACTGATGTGACAATGACGTTGGACGTAGCAAGTGTTTTGAACCGTGAGAGGCGTTACACTTTCTGTGTAAGTTGAATACAGAAGGCTGGAAGCTAGATATTTTACTTTATGAAGTTTTATGGAAAATGTTCTTACACAAACCCATCGATTCGCTTCAGAAGGCCTTTATTAACACCCCCTGGAGCCGTGTGGAGTACTTTTAAAATGGATGGATGCACTTTTTTTACATTTTGGGCTGCCATTATAATGCTTGGTAGAGCTATGACATTTTTTATATAACTAGATATACACCTAGGATGACTTGAGGGTGAGTAAATTAAGAAATTAATCTAAACACATCTGATTCAACTCAGCACATTAGACGAAACTCCAGGACCTGAAATGGGTGTGTCAGAAAGAGGAGACTTTCAAAATGTCCAATATTGGGGGTCCTTCAAGACCAGGGTTGAGAAACATGGCCTAGACTACAAGATCACACACACAACCAGCTGTGTTTGCATGTATGTGTCTGTTCAGATGAGGCGGGACACTTAACCTTGTGTTCTGACCACTATCTAGTCTGGCAGATAGGCCCCGCCCTGCCCTGTTCACACGAGTGAGCGGACACTGATGTGATATGGTGGTGGTGGGGGAGGGTCTCACGTGTCTTTCATCTTAAGCTCGGCTGCGCAGCCTCCCATCCATCGAGAAGCTATTCTTAGCCCCATGCAAGCATGAGTATGTGCGCGCATGTGTGTCAGCATCACAACGCATGTGCGTAAGCATCACATGAATCTATGCTCATAACTCTCAGCCTGACATTTTAGATCAGCCCTGAGGTATATGAGACACAGAGGCCTGGAGGTTTTCTCATCAAAAGAGCGCTGTGGACAATCTCAACCCACAACATATCACTCGGCCTCAGGGAACGATGATCTAAAGACGAAAATCTAACAAACAAACACTGATAACATTGTAACACTGTTCAAAGTGCAGATGGGTGCAAAATCGCCACAACGTTTTAAAGACAACATGACATCACCCATGAATTGACCCTTCTTACTTTTTTAAGGCTAATGCAATTTTTTCTGTTAAAATATTTTCTTATATTCCAATACAGGGGCGATTCTAGGATTTTCATTTTAGGGGGGCTCAGCCCCCAGTGAGGGTATGAAAAAAAATGGTAACACTTTAGTTTAGGGTCCAATTCTTACTATTAACTAGCAGCTTATTAGTATGCATATTAGGATATTGGCTGTTTATTATTACTTATAAAGCAAATATTAATGCCTTATTCTGCATGACCATATTGTACATCCTTTAATCATACAATGTAGGCAGGTTTATAATCACTGCAATCCCAAATGTGAGGCCAAATGTGAGGTGAAATGAAAACCATGTCAGTGGGCGGATATGACTGACAAAGTTTTTCCATGTTCGTCTGAGAAGACTGTAAACATGTTTAATTGATATTTACATTTTTTAAAATCATTTTCATAGACATGTTAATTTACTGAAGGCTACCAGGAGAGCTAGGTAACTAAATGTATTAAATTAATTCACAATATGCACACATTCATTAATAATCTTATGCCCAATACAGGCTGACAAAAACTGAGCTTTTTTATTTACTGAGAGCTACAAATGGAATTATATTAATTTACAATATGCATACATTCATTACTACACATTCATTATTAATCTTATGCCTTCTTGTTTGTTAATTACATTATAAATTACATTACATAGGCCTATTTCAATTCAAAATGGCGAAATTAGACAAAAGTTTATTAATTTGGCTGAATATTTTTGTCAATTGTTTAAAATCTTTTACTTAAAGAAGCAGCTGTCAAATATGAAATGTTTAGTTTAGTTTAGTTACTCATCTCGCACTTGACGTCGAGTCGCTGCGGATTGAAGAACACACTGATTAAAAGACGGGATGCCAGTTTCATATGTTATAAAGGTTAATCACACAATTTTTAGGGGGGCTGGGCAGAAGTTTAGAGGGGCTGAAGCCCCCCTAAAATGTGCCTAGTGACGCCCATGTTCCAATATAATATGCAGGTTGATTTACTTGAAAAGTGTAACACTAGTTCAGTAGGCAACTGGACAATTATGCATTTATATTATTATATTATTTTAAAATTGGTGGTTGTCTGCATGCATAGATACATATTATGTATATATTATACACACACACACACACACACACAACAAAATTATAAATGCAACACTTTTGTTTTTGCCCCATTTTTCATGAGCTGAACTCAAAGACCTAAGACTTTTTCTATGTACACAAAAGGCCTATTTCTCTCAAATATTGTTCAAAAATCTGTCTAAATCTGTGTTAGTGAGCACTTCTCCTTTGCCGAGATAATCCATCCACCTCACAGGTGTGGCATGTCAAGATGCTGATTAGACAGCATGATTATTGCACAGGTGTGCCTTAGGCTGGCCACAATAAAAGGCCACTCTAACAGGGTTTTTCCTACATTGAAAATTTTTTGGCGGCCGCCAAAACAAATTTTTGCCCCGCCAAAGCCTTATTTGATCAGTTATTGTGATTTATGAGTGATGTAGATCTACTGCGCTTGTGATCGGCGCATGTTAACTGATGACAGAGAGAACGAGCGGAGAGCCCCATCCCGCGCGCACGCTCTCGGTCTTCAAAATAAGCACCGTTTTAGCATTCTAATATTTCACATATCACGTTAATCAAAAGGTCGGAAGACCGAATCCATGTTGCACGTGGTGGATTCGGACATTTTTTCCCTTGAACTACCGCTGGATGTGAATTGCGCTCAAAAAACGCTAACTCTTCACCGACCAGCTGACATAAACCATACTTTCAATAAACGGGAAACAAATCCTATCCAGTTATTAAGTGTTTTCTGTGTGTTGACAAATCTTTCGCGATGTTCTAACAGACGGGATTCACACACAACGCGTCTGCTAGTGTCCGATTCGCGACCTAATGACTCCTTTGAATCGAATCATTTTAACGACTGGTTAGAACAACTGAACTGTCCAACACTGAACTCACGAATCAGTTTAATCATTTACTCAGAACATCTGAAATGAGAACACAAGTGTGCTCACCCAATTTAGCAAGAGTGGATAGTAAGAATTAGTTTGAATTATCCACAGTCTTTCAGCTTATTTCTGTTGACAATGTGTAGTAAATAAATAGCCTAAAATCATTTAGTTTAGAATGGAGTGAGGTGAAACCAGAACAAAGTTGTTATTAGCTAGCTGATAATTTTATGAAATTGTATATGGCAGAAAATTAGGCTATTTGTTATTTTTTTTAATACTATTTTTTAATATTGATATGGTTATATACCAAAACAATTATTTGTAAATAGTGTAAAAATGAGGAACAAAAGAAACAAAAATCAAGGTATCGAAATAAGATAAGCAAAAATTACAAACTGTTTCTTTGAATTTATTTTAAATGTATTGTCAGTATTGCGCTTGCAGATCACGTGGGTAGGGTACTTTTTACTGTGTATGTTTGGATGACCATGTCGGTCAGCCACCACCGAAGACCATTTTTGACCCAGGAAAAACCCTGCTCTAAAATGTGCAGTTTTATCACACAGCACAATACCACAGATGTCGCAAGTTTTGAGGGAGCGTGCAATTGGCATGCTGACCGCAGGAATGCCCACCAGAGCTGTTGCCCATGAATTGAATGTTCTCTGATACACTGACATTCAAAAGTTTGGGTTAGGTAAGATTTAAAACAGAAAAAAAAAAAAGAACAAAGAAAGAAATTAATAAATTTTATTTATGCACATAATATAAATGCACAGTAAAGACAAAAATATATATTCCAAAAAAGTATTTATAATAAATACTGTTCTTTTGAACTTTCGATTCATCAAAGAATCCTCACAAAAATATTAAGCAGCACAACTGTGTTTAACATTAATAATAATAATAAATTTTTCTTGAGCAGCAAATCCTCATATCAGAATGATTTCTGAAGGATCATGTGACACTGAAGACTGAGAGTAATGATGCTGAAAATTCAGCTTTGATCACAGGAATACATTACATTTTGAAATGTATAACAACAGAAACCAGTTCATTTAAATAGTAATAATATTTCAATCTATTACTGTTTTTATTGTATTTTTGATAAAAGAAATGCTTGCTGAGCATATGAAAAATCTTAATTCCAAACTTTTGACCAGTAGTGAATATATTATACACATAAACAATCATGAATGGTTATAAAACAATATTTTATCCTGCCCTGAATTTGAATTGGTAAGTGTTTAAATGGAATTTTAGACATAAATTGCAGTTATTTATTATTAATATTTTATTTTCATTATTATATAATGACAATGAGACATTAAACCGAGGTCCTGACTCTCTGTGGTCATTTAAAATCCCAGAGTAGGGGTGTAACCCCGGCATCCTGGCCAAATTTGCCCAGTGGCCCCTGTCCATCATGGCCTACTAATCATCGCCATATCCTCATTGGCTTCATCATTCGGCCTCATCTCCACCATAAGCTAGTGTGTGGTGGGCGTTCTGACGCAATATGGCTGCCGTCGCATCATCCAGGTGGATGCTGCACATTGGTGGTGGTGGAGGAGATTCCCTCCTTCCTTATTAATAGTATTATATCAAAAATTTTATATAAAAACAGTAAAAATGGTGGCACATGTACTTCTGGTTATGACCACTAGTTTAACATTTTCCTTCTTTTCATGACGTCAAATCCTAATAAATAAAATCAAATTACCTCAGCTAAATTCGACATGGAAAGTGATAATAGCAACAATAAAAATTCTACGTCTCCTTCTTTCTAGTGAAGTGGATGTCCTGTAGTTTCATTGCTGGAATTTCCTTGCTTGGCTGCAAACATCCTCTATTTCACAGACTGTTAAACTGATGTGCTGGTATTTGCAGGTTTAATGATTTGCTGAGAGAGAAACCGTAAACTTTATTTGCTCCATTTGATGGCCAAGATAAGCAATTTTGAGGAAAAGAAAAATCCCCCCCCCCCCTCCTGACATTTTGATGATTAAAAAAAGTAATCTTATTGTTTGTTTGTCTTTCTTTAATTAATTCCTGAAGAACTAACGGACATTAACCATCTTTCACTCTGATCAAATCAGAGATAGTTCTTTGTTTTCACTCTTGTCGCTTCGTTTGAATGATGGCGATTCTCACTGTAAAAACACAAGCTCACTGTGAGCAACATCTCTAGGAGACTGAAACAGCCCAACAGCTGCAATGCAGCCATAGATCTTCTATATATGAAGGGGAATTATAAAGACACCTGCGAGTCTACTAAAATGCCATGCTGTCTTCGGAGTCCTAGCGCAGCTAAGCACATTCCCCGAGCTGTTTCCGCTCACAAAGCCTGGACTGTTAGCAAACAAACTCAATAGGCCAACACAGGGGCTGTTTTCATCCGCTGAATGACTGGGGCCTTCAGGGCCCATAGCAAACGGATCACTGAATATCAATCTGTGTCCACATGTGTCCACTATTTACAGGCTTTACTTTATAAGCAACCAAAACAACAAATGTGAGGCGCTTTATCTGGGGAAACTGAAAGAACAGAGGAGACGTTTTTCAAGTCAAGTTGATTTCACAGCGAGAGGGAAAACTGGTTGGTTCGGGTGCACAACGGCTTTGCATGCGTTCATTCTTGGTTTAACATTTCCTCTCTACGCCACAATTGCTGAGGATGTTAAATTAACTGAACATTCATAAATGAATAAGTGTGTTCTTTTAAATAAACAGGTGATATTTAAAAGAACACGCCGACTTTTTGGGACTTTAGCTTATTCACCTTATCCCACAGAGTTAGACCGCTAGCCTAGCTTAGCACAAAGACTGGAGGTAAATGGCTCCAGCTAGCCTACTGCTCAATAAGAGACAAAATAACACCAACATTTTCCTGTTTACATGTTGTGATGTGTATAGTTACACTGTGTACTAAGACCGACAGAAAATGAAAAGTTGCGTTTTCTAGACCGATATGGCTAGGAAGGAACTATACTCTCATTCCTGCGTAATGATCAAAGAACTTTGTGCCGAACCATGGATGCAGCGGCGCAATGATATTACGCAGCATCTGAAAATAGGCTAAGTTCCGTCAACATAACCAACGTGACAACATGCTTGCACAGAGAGCGTGCGGGGGACTATTTTCAGGCGGTGCGTAATATCATTGTGACGCTGCACCCATGGTACGGCAGCAAAGTTCCTTGGAAGTGACTTAAACTGGCTCCAAAAGTGGGTCAATCCTTTAAATCTGGTCAATCCTCGGCTATCTGGAAGTGGCGTGTTGCCAAGATGGCGACGGCCGGCTCCATCCACTTTGGGCTTCAAAAATGCTCTTCAGAAAGCCACGGACACTATGGCCATAGTTTTATGGTGGCAAGCAGTCACGTAATAAGCAAGATAGCGTACAATCCTAAATAAATCCCTTCAGCGTGATACAAGACCCCTCCGCATTGTGTCCTCATATATTTTGGCTGGATGTACATCCTTGCGTAAATAGGGTTAGTGAGCCACAACGTCAATGATTTGATGCGTCACATTGTGCACAAGATCAAGGAATCTACGGGTGGCCATGTAGACTCACTAGCATTAACCTCCACACATCACTGGAGTTCATTTGATCACCCTGGTATTACGCCGCCTTCTAAATCAGAGAGCGCCGTTGAGAGATAATGACAAGGATCTCGCCCTCTAAACCCACAGAGAGCGTGAGAGCATCCCAGATCATGGTGTCGTACGTCAACTTGTTAACTTTAACATTGAGGTACGATCCCGTTTATCACCCCTTTCACTGGTCGCACTGGGAGAAGCATGTTAATGGCGTTATAATGACTTTCAGATGGTGTAGAGTAAGAGTCTTCAGCTGCACTGGATGACAGGATCAGATGCCGCCCATCAGCTGTGCAGCATCTGTTAGTGAGGGTGTGTAGCCATAGTGTTTAATGGAGTGAGCCGTCCCCATTCCCCAAATCTTGGAACATGGGAAAACGGGCCACAGGAGTTGGAGAAAATCCAGGGTTGAAAAGAAACGACAGTTGCCAGATGTTCCCATCTGTCTTGAGCAATATCTTCTGTAGTCCAAGGTTCATGAGAGTGTCTCTTGTGAGAAGTATCACCCTCGTCCACTTTGTGGAATAAAACCCAGACGTCTAAACAGGAGAATGACCAGATGAGAAGGTGACAGAACCCTAAGGTGTTTCACCAAATAGCTCCCTCAGGAGCGGGACTGATTGCTTAAGCGATGGTTCAGAGAAAAACCAACCCAAGTGTAAAGACCTCATTTGTGGTGAGAGAAAAACAAGTACTAAAAGTGTTGGCCGGGCTAGGTTTACTTTGGACCTCAATCTTTCCTCTGCAAACTGCAGGGGAGCAAATGGCACCTTTTCCCTAAGTGAGCTAAAGACCTACGCCAAGTATTAGGCAACACTACGAGGCTTTAAACCGTTAAACATCTGCACGAATACATGATCTGTTCTGAAGTAAAAACACAAGCATCCTTGTTTAGACAGCACTACATTTGTACCGTTTTATGATCCTCCATTACTGTTCCTGAATGTTCAAACATTACATCACCGCCTATGCTGTGTACGGAGTATGTGTGGAACAAATAATGTTTGGTCTGTCAAAAGTTTTTTACCTCATAAAATCATTTGAGATACAGTCATACAGCACAACATGAGTTGACCATAATTGGGTGAGTGACAAATAAGTGTCCAAGACAAAGAAAATGAAAATTTTTTTTTTTTTAAATAGATTTATTTTGTATTTTTTTTAAAGAAAAAGTTTCATATGGTTTTGAAAAATGTTTAAGTTTAAATGCGATTACTCCAGAAATGTCATGTGGTGTAACTACCAAGTAAAAAGTACTAACATTTGAATACTAACACCTTGAATGCATGTGAGTGTACACATCTTAAGCCCAATTTATACTTCTGCGTCGAGTGTATTCCGTAGCTACATCATAGGCTGTGTGTTGCATGTGTAGCCTACGATGAACCCTTCCCTCAGGTCAATAAATAAAATAAAAAAATCTGCGATAGGATTGTGTGTGTGTATGTCCAGAAATGGGATGGTTTCATCCTTACATCTGCTAACACAATACACTCTAAAAAAAAGGTGCTATATAGCAGTAAAAGTGGTTCTTTGGCTCGTAATCATAGGGGGACCACTTTCTTGGTGCTTCAGTGGTTCTTCACCGGTTCTTTGGGATGACTGAGGTGCTATTTAGCACCGCTACCATATACAGAACTAGGGATGAAACGGTATGGAAATTTAACATCACGATTATAGTGACCCAAATTATCACGGTTATCAATATTATCACGGTTTTGTTCAAGTTTTATATTTGAAAATCAACAAACAAACTAAAGCAGCTCTATGCACTTTTTTAAGCAAGATTCTGTGGGATTTTCTTCCTTATAATGGCCGTCGTCAATAGCAACGCATAAATAATAATAATTTCTCATAAATATAATCTCTAATATTATCTCTGTAAATATATTCTCAAGCAATATTCTCATCAGTGTTCAGCAATGATGCATTTAAATCTAGCATGTTTTGTGTAAGAGCCCAAACAGTATCCTAGAGAAATAATGCATATTCATATTTCCATATGATTTGACAGTTTATTTTATTAAATATCAAAATGACTGCATCATACCTGACACCTAGATGATCACTTTACAGCCAGTTTTATGACTTTCATTCTCTTCAAATGCTATTAAAGTTTCAAACGTGTATAACGTTACCAATGTTGTGTGTAACTTTAGAGACGGTCCCTAAATTCGCCAACTTTATGCCAGTCACATCAGATGCGCTGTGGTTCTGCTGTGTTTGTTTGAAACTATTTTCGCTGCTGAAATAGAACAAAAACAGTCAACCTCTGTATGATGAGTGAATCTCTTGCGTACATCACACACACATCTGCTTTTAGTGTAGATTTCAGTGTGTGAGCGGCGCGCGCTCTGAACAAAATTCCGGATAATCTGAACGCCTCTGATTATGAGACATTGCATTCATAAACTCAATATAAACACGTGTGAGTGGTTATAATGCGCAACGCGATTATAACAGATGGCTTTTGAGAAGACTATAATAAGTTCAACAGCAGAGTGGCTAGTGTGCAGCCGAAATAACGTTAACTTACACCCGCAAACGGCGGTTGTTAATGGCAAACCCTGATTATTATCCCTTAAATGTCACCCTAGTCTTGTCTGAACTTGTTCGTTCACTTCACGTTATTATTTCCCAGACGTAGTTTTGGTATTCAGGTCAAAGTCCACTTGCCTTGCGTTCGTAGTTTTGAAGTGTTTCCCTCTATTACAACGACTTTCTGCAGACAGGGTGACCATCTTCGATTAAGTTTCCCTCAGGACTTTTGTAAAAGCCAAAATATGACAACGCCTCAGATTTGGTGCTTTTAGAAGTCTGAAAAATCTCCCGGCGCTGTCACTGCTTCTGCCATTTCTTCTCATTCAGAAAACAGCAGTGCGCGCAACAGACTGAGGCTGACTGGACAAGATTTACCGCGAGTTTTAAAATCGTGATAATCACATGCGGTTTTAATGATAATTAAATGTTATACGATATTACTAACCGTCACTAAATTTTACCGTGGTTTATCGTGAAACCGGTAATCGTTTCATCCCTATACAGAACCTGTTAAAATATGGTGCTATATAGCTCCAAAAGTGGTTCCCCTAGGATTATGAGCCAAGAACCACTTTTAGTGCCATATAGCACCAATTTTTTTTAGAGTGTATGTTGTAGCCCAGAGATTCTTTATGTTAGTGATTAAATACATAGATCCGCTGGGAGTGTGTGTGAGCTCTTAATGGTCTAGTGGTTGAATTTTTGTTAAGCATGCCAGAGGTTCTGGGTTCTAATCCACCATTGAATAGTTTATTTATTTATTTTCTCATTCTCATTAAAACCAAAGATGTTAATCAGTGATTGTATATCAAGAACAGGGACACATTTGGCTGCATTTTGTTTTAAACCAAGCTAATAAAGTCTCCGCAACAGCAATCGATTGAAGTGCTTGTCTGTGCACGAGCCACCGATACTGAAACAGCGGCCACGAGCACTCTGCATGAACGCATTCCAACGCCAGATCGCCTCTTATTTAACTCTACTAATCAACTTGAGATGCTTCATTTGTATTAGATACAACAACTCAAGCTGCAAGAAAAGTCGCTATCTATTTGCCGCCATCACTGTTGTTGCTACTCCGACTATGGCCCTGTCCCAAATGGCACCCTAAACCCTCGCTGTCTTCCTCTGAGTCCGCACTTTCACGACGTAACACCGCTTTGACTGCTGGGAAGACGTCCGCTGCGTAACCCTCACCAGTGCAGGCTCGGCAGAAGTGTGCATCAAGGGCGCATATCGACCTCAAAGGGGGCGCTCTCGAGCACCCTTCTGAGACCTAAAATGACAAATGGGACACACTGCGGTCTCGTGGACTTAACAGACACGTGCACACATCTGCCATTGTAAGTCCACAAGACCGAAAGTGCCATTTGGGACAGGGCCAATGTACACAACAAGCTGCTTCTTCTTCGGTTTTTGCCTTGATACTGTGGGTTGCCCGTGGAAACTGCATACTAGTGGTCTGCATGTGTAATTGCACATTGACGCAGAAAACAACACAGAAGTATAAATGAAAACTGACACGTAACTTGTGGCGTAGAGGATACGGCATAGGTCAGACGCAGAAGTATAAATCAGCCTATAATCATTATTCCCAAATACAAAAGTAAGAGTTTTTTCAGTCACACCACATGACATTTTACAAAGGGAACAAACCTTGGCTGTGTCCGAAATCTCCCCCTATATCCTTAAACAGGGCACTATTTGAGGGGACAGCCATTTGTAGTGGGGTCCGAAACCATAGTGGACGTTATCGAGTGCACTCATTCAATCCCACAATGCACTGCAATAACAAGTGATGTACCCTCTGCAGGTATAGAATACCCATAATGCACTGTAAGAGTCACGAGCAAATAATTTCCCTTGTCTGACCAGAAGATGGCGCATCCCTTTTCCAAACCGCTGGTCCAATGCGGCTACAGCGTAATATCATATAGGCAGGGCTTGATTTTTTTTTTTGACACAGCAAATTAGGAGTTTTTTCCATGATACGATTTCCTGTTGTTTTTCTTCTTCTTCAAATTGGTTGCACCTTCTGACTTTGTTGATTGCACTACATGACTTTGATATAGCAGACAAGCTTCATCAAATATTAATAAACATTAAAGTTGGCATGAAATCAAATTTTACAATTCATATTTTTATATTTAATATTGTAGTGTTAACTGATTTATCTGTGCACTTCATACATTTTTTTAAATTAATTTACCCTTATAATCTTTAATCAAATACGTTAACTTTCCCTCCCCCATCGAAACGACTTCTCTTCTCTTCTCTTCCGGTCATGTGCTATGGTGCGAGGGCGGGGTTATCGCCCCCTGTCTCGTTTCTCCACCGCCTCTCAGAAACCAGTCACTGATTGTAGCAATATGGTGGTTAGGTGCATTTTTCTCGGTGTACACAATACCTTCTTCAGGAAGGACTTGAGGCAAAAAGAGAGAAATATATGAGAAATAAAAGCTTTTTTATGTAAAAATTACTCAATATAGTCGGACGAACAGCTTATCGTGACGACTCGCACTTAGGAATACAGCGTGTGAACGCGTTTACGGCGCGCCCCCCTTATAAGGGAGAGCTGAGAAAAAAGTTTTACAGAAATAAGGCCATAAAAGGCTTAAAATAAGTGAAATCTGTAGCATAAACCAGCGAAAAGGAAATATGCTCAGTAACATATGTAGAAAAGTTTAGAGAGAAAATGAATGTATTTAAGAGATAGATCGAGTTACTCTCCACAACTGAGTGCAAACTGGCATTCAAATCTGCCTCCATTTTGTTAGCAACGCCTAACTTCCAACGATCCAATCAATTCCTGAAGGACGAAATCAAGCCCCGCCCTACATTTTTTCTAATTTCAGAAGCCGTTTCACTCGGATATACGTCACAATAAGGAGAAAAAGACGATCTCAACTTCCGTTTCACGCCGACTTTAATATGGCAAACTACTTATGGCTTCTTTTAAAGAACGTAATTTGCCTTAACCAACCTGGTACTTAACATCCAGTGAGAAATTACAGAGCAGCGCTGAAGGCTCGACTCATCACATCCTCTACCGCTAATGGAGTCCGTCACAGCCTCATCTGCAGGGTGAATAATCAAGCTGCTCCTGAAACGGCTACTGCCTTACATGGGAATCGCTTTTTAAGAGGATGTTGGGAAATGGTGTTTTTACTGGCTTGTTTTAACAACCATAGTCTGGGACTAAGTGAGATCAAACTAAAAACCAGCCATGTTTTCTACCACTGAAAACATTAATGTGTCATATCATATCTGATGGAGCCCTGACTTCGGTAGAAGCTGTCTAGCCACTTTAAACCCAATATGCAATCTTGTTTTCAATTGCTTGCTTTAGGTCTGCTGATGTGGAGCACCACAAACCAATAATTACACCTGATCATAACTCATAAATGTACTTTCGATGCAATTTATGGTGCTTAACAATACGCATGGCAGATCGACATGCCGACAGAATGCATTGACGTCTAAGAGTTCTCAGGCCCACCCATGCAGCATGTTCACCAGCCAGACGATTCAAACCCCTGCCAGAACGACTGTGGTTTGATTTCTCTCCAGAAACCTCAAATATCTCAGAGCGCGAGACTGAAAAATCATGTATTAGTGAGAATAAAAAACACCCTCTGCTAAAAGCAATCCAGTAGCATACTGTCATTAACCACAACTTTAAAATTACCATAGGACACATTATTTGTAAAAATAAAAAAAAGTGCATCATTTCAAACTGCAGCTGGCTTTATGGTTTTACCATCTGGGTGGAGAATTCCTTGGCATCGCCACCTACAGATGATCAATTCTACAAAAATCCTTTCTCAGGTTAAGCTGTGCAAAACTTTCAGAAACAAGTTCGCTTTTAGAACTAGTAAAAAGTATACCATTTAATAATCCTGTTCTGAATATGATTAAGGTTACGTCTACATTAATCCGGATAGATTTGAAAATAGTTTTCGTTTTGAAACGCTCTCCGTCCACACTAGCGTTTTCCAAAAGTTTCTCATCCACACTGAAACGTCAGTACATGCCAAATTCAACATGAATTTGATTATACAGACATCATAAAGTTATACATTTGGCAGGATCATTTTATTTAGCAAAATATCTCCCCACTCACTGATGCATTCAGGTCGCACTCAGTCAACCATTATTATGTGTGGTCTAAAATGCAACTCGTGTTGTGCTGCAGGATAGCATATGCAAGTACATTTTCTGTCATCCTTGCAGGACTGTCATATGAAGCGTGCAAAGTAACATATTTGAGAAACTGTGTGAAAGTGAATAGCACATAACAGGCACAACAGCGGTATAAACATGCATATCTATTGGTACAATATGCGTCACATGATGTTTACAAAATACCTCTGTCTTCACAGTCCACACTACAACGCAAAGACGACATTTTCAAATGTATCCGCTTTGGAGAGCATTTTAAAAAAGCCATGTTGTCTTAAAACGCCATCTCAGAGTGGACGGAAGGCCAAAATGGTGAGAAAAAGATAGTGTGGACATGG
This sequence comes from Gobio gobio, assembly GCF_949357685.1. Classification (NCBI taxonomy): domain Eukaryota; kingdom Metazoa; phylum Chordata; class Actinopteri; order Cypriniformes; family Gobionidae; genus Gobio; species Gobio gobio. Next base: position 9,958,490 of record NC_137112.1, on the reverse strand, counting down.
CCTAAGACACAACAGGCATACTTTTTACTAGCTATGGGTCACAATAGATGACTAGATGCAGATTAGTTTGGTCTAGTTTATATAGATTCTTTCATATGTATATTTTTTGATTTTAGATTTTTACCTGTAATGTTTTAATTAAGGTTGCAAAGGGACTGAAAATTTCCAGTAAATTTCCAGACACTTTCCAAAACTTTGCAACCCTAGTTTTATGCAAACAGCATGATATGCTTTATCTGGCATATACAACACTTGCGTCCTTAAATTCATCACCTTTAAAGCACCATTGCTGCAGCCACTGACATGCCATTTTTGGCTGTTGTGTCAAGTTTTATCGTGGGGTTTGAACATCCTGCTTGTTTGAACAATTCGTATGGGCTGTTGAGTCCATCTAGTACCCAAAGATGTAGCCATTTGTAATGCATGACCAAACCAAAAACAGTGAATAATTCTCTGAATAATTGAACATTTACATAGTGTGTAGGCTAAGCTAGCATGCTAAGCAGATAAAATCAGGAAAAATGTTTGATTTCTTTTTTGGTCATATAACACAATTTAAAAATCGTAATAGATAAAATACACTACAAAGCAATTTTTGAGCAGAATTTCTAATCAAGCACTGAATAGAATATCCATTAAAATATATTCCTCCCAATGGAATCACTTTGGGGTCCCAATAAGTGTTGTGTTTTTAAAGGCTGGGACACACCAAGCCGATGGTGGGCCGTCGGGCAATGTTGGGCCAAGCGTCAGTTGGGCTTAGTTTTTCGGTGTGTTCCGCACCGTTGGCTCTACTCGGACGCCATCTGGGTTTTTTGGGATGATTCAGCGTGTTGAATCACCTTTGGGCCATCGGTGAGAGGGAACTCTGATTGGCTGTTCGGCTTAATAAAAGCGAAAGCGATACAAGTGAACAAAGAAGTCAAGACGGTTCAGACAGAAGGCTGTTATAATTTTACATCATGACCCGGCAAACTGCAATTAAACAATTTCATTTGGCGAATTGAACATGTTGAAACCAACCAACATCGACAGGGGTAACGCACTGATCCAACAAAACCTGACAAAGTGTCTGTTGCCTAGGGCTGGGCGATAAAACGATAACGATATGTATCGCGATAGACACGTAATTGATATCAATAAAAAATGCGTTCGATCATTTTTTTTTCTTTGTTGGAAGAAACCAGAGGTTGTGAAGCAAGTTTGGTTGCACGAACAAAGGCACTCACTCTGTGGTAACCAAGCAACGTAGGGAGTGACAGGCTAACAGCCAATCAGGTAACTGTATCATGTTTGGTTGCGCCATATCGTTGTCTCGTGTTGGATTCATTCTTCAGTAAACAGAACCGGCATGGAGTGATAAGTGGAAAATAAGTGCCGCAGCGAGCGGGGAAATTGTTGATAAAACAGGAAATCAAGTCAGCTCGCCAGTTTTTGGGATTTTATAAGTCTCACCGTCGTCCCCACCAAAACTGGTCAGCGCGAGCCTCCGCTGACAGCGCGCGCGCCTCATTCGTTTATGCTATTCTTAACTTTGGCTGAATCCGAAATCACTATTCTCTGCTTTAGTCCACTGATACAATTCACTTGAAGGAGTGAATGAAAACAAGGGAGCGATTTCGGACAGCCGCTGTGTGTACATCGGCTGTACACTCCTTATTGCGGTGCAAAGTGGGATAGAATGAGTGCACTCAATAACGTCCACTATGGTTTCGGACACCACTACAAATGGCTATGCCTTTCAATAATGCCCTATTTAAGGGCATAAGGGGCGATTTCGGATTCAGCCTGTGAAACTACAGAAGTAATGTTACTCTGCATCAGTGCTTTATGACAAAGCATCTAAACGGTAACCATTACAAAGAAATAACGAAGGCACTGCACCTTAAGAGATAAGTGTTCATTGTGATTTTAGACTTGTGTTTATCTTTTAATTATTTGAGTGTTTTCCATGGTTGTGTTGACATTTCTGCCTTTATAACTGAGTGGACTATAAATCAGAGGAAGGTTACGTTTAAAATTAAAATCTTTAAATGTAAAATATTTTTCTCCTGGTCCTTATTTTAAATCGGTCATATAACATATCAATAATTATCGATATCGACCGATATGAAACACTTTTACCGTGATACAGTTTTCAGCCATATCGCCCAGCCCTACTGTTGCCATCTGTGAATTGGCCAATAGATTGCTTTCCTGCATTATGTTCCATTCTATTGTGGTCCATCTAGTACACTGGACCATCTACGCATCTTCTGTACCTGTAAAGGTACACATCTGATCGGGTCTGGTGAATATAAAACCTGCCTAATTACACAGACCGATTAGTTAACTAGCCATTCAAACAAACCACCAACTAGTTAATTTTGAAAGCACACAGTTTTACACATTAACACAGCACATTCCTGCGGCACAGTCGAGCAGTAGAGATGAGCGCATTACCCAAGCCGTAAAGAATGCCTAAAAGAATGCACACATCAAGCGTTGGGTCTTAATCCTGAGAAACAGCGAGTGATCTGAGCTTTGGAAGACATATCATGTCTAAAAAAAATGAGAAAAGAGCCAGAAGAACAATTCCTTCACAAACAAACCAAACATCAGTTTCAGCCCATTGGCAACAGACGCAGCATTGGATGGCTCTCTGGGGACAGACAGACAGCTCACAGGAAGTTCAGAGAGAAGCACTGGCCAGCATGTAACTTTTCTGACTGGACAGTGCCAGAACTCTGGAGCGAGAGACTAATTCTCTTAGCGGGGTGTTGTGTTTGGCACGGGGACCTGGAGCAGACGGATAAGCCTTGACACGTTGCTCCTCGCAGGGAGAGCTGCCCCGAGAGGAAGCAATCTTTAGCACTGTCCAAAAGACCCGAAGAGAGAAAGTGAGAGAAGTGATATAGATGGTGAATGACGAATATGGGGATTTCTAACATTTTTAAATACATTTGATGACCTCAAACTGTTCATATCCCAACAAAGCATTGCAAATGACAAACAAATCATTCTCTAATATATTGTATTTTATACTCAGTCAGTAGTTTTATATTGTATTGTGCTGCTGATTAGATCATACAAGTGGTCGTTCATCATTTTTATTTCAAATTAAATGTTGGGTTGCACTTTACACTAGGGGTCTTTAACTACCATGTAATTACATAAATTGTTAGGCACAATGTACTTATTGTGTTGTTGTATTGCATAACACTTGCTGCTATTGAGGTGAGACAGGGGTAAGGTGAGGGACAGGTTTAGTGGTATGGGAAGGTTTAAGAGTGGGTAAGGTGTAACCTGAGGTCTGACTGGTTTGCGTGAAGACAGAATGCCTGGCAAAATAAAGTGAAACTATGCATTTGATGTGTTTTGCAGTGATGCCTGGAATCACTTTGATCATGAAATGCAGTTAAGTGTGAGATAGCAGTGCCAATCTGCCATATATATATAAAAAGTATTGCTGTAAACAATGTATTTTGCAACACCACAAAATTAACAATAGAACATAATCTGAAACGACAGACTTTTTATTTCGTCCATCCGATATATATCGTCATATTGCACGATATATTGGATCCATACATGACAACAGAGAAAAAGACACCTCTGGCCATTGATTCCGTTGGGTCGTTTATCAGTCACAGGTACTGTACGGACAATCTGACCCAATATGGCTCAGTTTTTCTATATATCTTGCTCTGTCGAGCGGCAAAAGTGATTCTACACAGGCTTAACTGGGTTAACCCCATGCATTTACACTGTGGGGGAATGGACTGGGAATGGTTTCCCCCCACGCCGACTCCGCCCCCATGTCACGCCCCAAGCTATGACACGACGCCGACCAAGTATATCAATTACATTGTTACGACACCATAAAACTAAATGTTATTGAATCATTCCTCAAAAAAATGCTGATTCATCCAGTAATGAAACAATAAAGTATTTATAAGCGAGTCATTGAATCATTCATTCATTCAAAACATCTTTTTAAAATGAATTCAGACTCATTAAACAATAGACTATACAATAGACAATCAATACATTTAAATAGACTGCAGCAATTAAAAATGGTCAGAACCTCTAGTGAATTATTTTGTTTAGCTGTCTGTTCAGAATTGCAAGAGAATCATGATCGCAGTGGTCGCAGTTTGAAAAAATTTTTTATTCTCAATTTATCCAGAATTGTGCAGCAATATCTTTTTTTTTTTTACCATATTGGATTCAAAACGGGGAATATGGTGTGACGCTCTTCACAATAAATGTAAGCACATAAAATAAGCAGTGTCGAGAGTTTTCCAGTAGAAATGGAAATGCTATAAGGATGTTAGCTAGGAAGAGATGGATTGGGTTCTCATGAGCCAGACATGGGGGAACACGTCAGAGTGTGTTCGTCCTGTTTTCGTGAAGGTTTACATAAACTCCAAGGGTGGTCTGTCATTTCTGAAAGAACACATAAACCTGATATGACAGTGTGTATGTGCGTGATTGTGATGCACATGTATGCATGTTCTGCAGCAGGGACAGAACAACAGTGAGTAACTGTCTTTTTGACAGTTTCCACCTGGACAGTTTAGTCATATTTGCTAATTATCTTTAATGTATTTGCTCTGTTTTGATCCGTTTTCCTGGGAAATTGTCATAAAATGGTCAAACAATCTGAAGTTTTAAGGTAAGATCATTTATCTTATTTGGTTGCAATACATTACTTTAATTTGGCAGACACTTTTACATTAAAAAATATAAAGATTATGTCAAGCTAAAAACATACTCATCACAGAAGGTGTATTGCAGTCAATTTATGTATGAATTGCATTTTTAAAGCTTTTTTGAATAAATAAAAAAAACATTTTGTCATGTCTTTGACCCAAAACTAAACCACGACTGTTATTGGTTCAAAAAACCTTGACTACCATTACGTGGACTTCAGGGAAAACATAAAATGCTATAAAAGTGTTTTAAGTGCTTCAGAAGCTTTACTGAGAAATTCCAGCGGCCAATTTTCACTTTAGTATCTCATTCCTTCTCTCAAGAAATCCACTCACTTTTTCTCTCTCTCTCTCTCTTCCTGCCAAGGTCAAGATATAATCAAGCTGTGTCGTCCACCGTTACATATACCAGGTCCAGTCCGGTCTCTCTAAGGACACACAAGCTGGTTCTGAACGGAGCGCGCAGAGCATGCAGTATATTGAGCGGGACTTCCTTCCCACCTGCAAGACCATCCATTAGAAGGACGACAATGTTTCAGCTGTTCTAATTTTCCACTGTTAGTCCGCCAGGACCTGCTCTTAAACCATGTTGTCTGAAACTGACAGCCCTGGAAGCTCTGGAATATGTGCGACTATTGCGCAGCTTTACATCCTTTTGGTCTCCTCAAATTCCCACAGTAGAAGTTCATACTGTGTTTAAAAAAAAACATTTTGTGAGGTCTGGGTAAGAAATCTGTGGCGAATGCAGCCTGATGAAAGTAATCTACCATATTAGAAACAAAATCAAATGGCATTTAATTTGCACTGTTAGCGGTTTCAAAGGCTACTTACACCAAACACACAATCAGTCTGAAATGTTTCAGTAAGAAAACATATGATTCATAATGGATTACTTTGCATTCCCTGAACATTATGACAAACTAAGTGTACAAGTACAAACTATGGTTGTCAAATGTACCAGTACTACTGGTTAGTGTTGTCAAAAGTACCGACCGTGATACCGAGTCGGTACTGAAATTTTTAAAATGTGACACTTTGAGCGCTGTTGAGCTGGAATCATAAACACCTCATATTGTACTCATGCGCTCATCGGATGTGTCTGTGATTGGCTATGTAAGGCCCGCTAAAATCTCGTTCCAATGCCGATAACGAGCTGCGGTTGAAGGTCGCTGCGTGTTCAGTGTTTCAGCTGGGCAAAATGGATTTAATTATAATATTCTTTATCTGACTCCATTTATCATATTGTCGAATTTAGGATAAAATGCCAATTGGTTGTTTGGTCATTTATATTTAATAGTAAGTCATACATTTAATCATTCCGTTTTAACCATTTGTTGAAATTATATTTGTTTCACAATCTGAGATAATCATTCCAGAGTAAATCAGAATAGGTCAAAATGTAACAATTTTATTAACAGTCAGGTAAATGTATAATGCCAATTACATAATCAATTCAAAGATAATTTGTACATAACATCAAATATTCCAAAATAGCCAAAAGATTGAAAGATTTCCTGACTTTCCTGACAGAGCGTTTGCTGTGTTACGGGCCAATCTTATCATAGTATTGCGCCCCGAACTCACTACTACATCGCTTTAAATAACTCAGACCAGACCGAAACCTTTTTCAAATGGAAGTGCATGATAAAGGGAATTTAAATGGAATCGAGCTCCCATTTCCCAATCTGGATTGGAAGAAGAGACAAATGGCTCCCAAAGCCACACCCACCGTCATGAGTAAAATATCTCTAAGCTCTAAAAACTCTTATTAACTTCTTGTTTATTTCTGTGGGGATGAGATTTTTGTACCATTCGCACTGAGACATTTCAAACGATATCAAACACATTTAATATTGTATAATGAGAATTGACATTAAATCCAATAGATTTTGGGTGAATTCTAAGTGATCTCTCAAAATGAAGTGGAGTAAGATGGGGGATATTTGGGGCAAGGTAAATACATGCAAATGAAGGCCATACTCAGTTGATTCACTCAGTGGGACGTCGGCTGCGAAAAAGTGTCCTCTCAGTGAGTAGTTGTCTTTCGCCACACAATCTGGAGTTATGCAAGTTTTCACAGTCTTTCAGCTACAATGATCAACGCACGGGAGTGTTCGAAAGTGTTTTGAAAGCAGGAGAATCTGAAAGCATAAGCTGGCATTGATCAGTGGACCGGTCCGCTGATAGGCGCCGGCATTCAAACGCTCCCGTGTGTATCTGTGTAAGCGCTCTGTGAAAAGCGTCACTGATGTATATTTATAACATGTTTTTTAAGCTCTGATCATTGTAGCCAATCACAGACATATTTGATGAGCACGTGAGCACAATCAGAGGTGTTTACGATTCCGCTCAACAGTGCTCAAACATCACATTTTTTAAATTTCAGTACAGCCTTGGTATCGCGGTCAGTACTTTTAACAACACTTCTACCCGTAGTGTACACATTTTTTTATAAATAAAAAAATTATAATAATACAAACAAAAATTATATATATATATATAGACAGCATCAGCATTTCTGAAGTACTGGGTATATTCAGTACCTGCTGATAAACACTTCTTTCAGATGCTCTCATTTGTGTTTGTTACAGCATCTCTGAGCATCAAAGGTTTCTATTTACAGTCTGTTTTAACAAGCATTGAGCACTGTAGCCAATCACAATCATATCTGTTGAGCACATGAACTCAATGGCCAATCAGAGGAGCTAGTCAATAAGAATCTGCTTAACACCGCTGAACACGCACAAGGTTTTGTTTTGCCTCACTCTCGCGAATCCTTACATTATAACACAACACAAAAATTATGTAAATAAGAGACTCGTACAATTAAGTAGGGCTGCATGATTATGACAAAAATCATAATATTGTCAATTATTAATTACGATTTTCACAATTTACATCGAATGATGTTTTGAATAGCTTTACGCCATTGCTTGAAGCAACTGCATGCCATATTGTTACATCAAAATAAACAAGAGGAAAACAATTTTCCTGAAAAAAAAAAAAAATACTTGTATTGCTTTTCAATAGCATTGTGCCTTAAAGGTAGGGTAGGTAGGATTTGGTTAAAAAACTTTTTTTCCAAATTTCTTTAAACTTTCTTTATATATCAATACATAATTAAAATGTAAGTAATCTGAAAAAGAAAGTATGAAAATTGAATGTCTGTAGACCTCTCACGACTGTTTTAAAGACAGCTCATTATTTCCATTCACTCCACCTTCTCCCTTCTGGGCTCTTTCCAACGCCACGCCCCCAAAACACATGAACGCGCCACGCTGACCGTTCAGCTGACGCATTATTTACTTGAGGCGAGCGGAGAAGGAGCCGAGTGCATGTAGTGACATCATGTCAGAATCACATGTAGTAAAAAATCTAACTTTATCATTATTAATATAAACAAATAAGATGTCTTTTAGTACTCACTCTCAAGCTAGAATAACGATACTGGTAAAGTTCAAAATACACACACAGTGTCTACGACACACACAGATACAAGATAAAAACATTGGTAGAGTAATTATATAAAAACAAACCAAGGGCCGAAATAAACGTGCAGGTAAAGTTCCCGGTGAACATGGTAAAAGAGTTTAGACAGAGGGTAGTAGCTAGGGCTGGGCGATATATCGCATGATGTTAGGCGCATCTCGTCAGTAAAGCCAGCTCCTTGATTAGTAGTAAATCGCCATCACCTGCTTTCAGATAGGGCGGCATTTACTACACAGAGCCGTAGTTCACTGACAAGCTGAGCCATATCGCATTAATTATCGCAGGCGATACGTCCCTGATAATTAATGCGATATGGCTCAGTAAACCCCGTCGTGACTCGCGAGTGAACGTTTGTGCAGCTGCATGTATCCGTGTTTGCTCTTAAAGTGACAGCTGTCGAATAAACTGCTGCTGTCTCTGAGTTTCTCTTTGTCTTGTGTTGTTTGATGAACCTTTATGACACTCACTGCTCTTGAATGACTAACTTTTGCAACCTTAAGTGTAAGGATTAATCTAATTTAAGGGAAGACCAATATTAATTTACATTTGATTTCTTTTTAAATGTCTTTAGTATTTCTTACCTCAATACTAATGTTAGACCTACCTGAAAAATTGTTTTTAAAAACAAAAATGCACTGCATGATCAAATATTTAGGTGAGAATTATATACATTTATTATATACATTTATTTGGGAAAGACGGCCTATAGTAGCCTTAAGTTATCTCATTTTCTAAAATAAACACTTGGTAGTTTTTCAAGATCTTGACTCCGTTAATTTAGAGTTAGTTTCATTTCTACAAATGGTGCAAACTCTGCAAGATTATAGATAAAAGTTTGCCATTCCCCTGCCATTCTGTGATCGGCAGTGATCGGCAATCGGCAGATCATGAACTTGGTGATCGGTAATCGGTGATCGGCCCCAAAAATGCTGATCGGAGCATCTCTACTCAAGACTGGCTTTTTGCTGGGATCAAATCAGCAGCCTTACTATTAGTTAAACCATACATTTTACAGTCACATTTGGATGTTGTGAATATTATGAGTGGATGACCTTTGACCTAGCAGATGATCACACAAGAGTATATCCATCTCTATACCATTAACCAGTTTTTAAAAATGGGAAAAATAATTAAATAGACATGCGCGTTGAATGACCACAACTGATTTTCTACCTGAAATGTTCACTGAAATGTATTGAATATACCCTTATGCGGCAGATAAACAAGCGCGCGCTGCGCAGCCATCTGTAGTTTTCTTAAACTTCTGTTTTTGAGGTAGCTCTGTATAATTCTATGGCATCGCTATCAAAGAGTAATTAGCTAGTGATGTGGATTTACTTTTTGTTGAGTTAACGAAAGTTATCATAAGCATTGTCATGTTTGAAGCGGATGTCGTAATGTCAGTAGATGGGAATATTTTAAAGCAAGCGGTTCATTCATAAATCCGTAAGATCTTACCTTACCGGAAGACAGAACACAACGAGTGCAGAGCTGAAAAGGGGCGGAGCTACATATAAGGTCTTACCCCCTTAACTGTCACGCCCCTTTTTGAGAATACACATGAAAATGCACTATCCAAACTTAAAGGGCAAGAATGCTTTGGAATATAGACCTAAGTTTGGTCTTGTTTTAAAGCAGATACTCGCTATTGCTGAAGTGATATTCAAAATATCAAAGTATGAAAAAGTTATGGAAGTTTAAATTTACTGTAAATAAAAAATACTGTACTAAATATTTTTTATTTTAAATAAAATATATATTTTCCAAAAATGTTTTAATCTAAAACTACTATAAAATCAAAGCCAATGTCTAAACAAGTTGTGTTCCAAATTTGAAGTTGATATCACAAAAATTGAAGTTCCCATGAGATTTTGTTTAGATGCTATACCAAAAATAGCCACCAGGTGTCATTGAAATTCCACTGATTGTTTTTTGATGCATTTTCCTGTAAATTTCTGTCCAAATGCCACTTCCATTACAAATCGGTGAGCAAATATGGAATCTTGAGACTCCGACCTTTCCGACGATATGCGTTTTGTCAAGATTTGAAAAGATTTTGATTATAAAGTAGTTAAAATAAATGTTGTAATGTTAAACATGACACCGCCCACTAGGGGAGGATCCGCTAGAAGAATTTAAAGTACCATTTCCATGGTAACGCAACGTCCAATTTCACAGGATGAATTTTGAGTTTGTAAGCTTTCGAATGATACCTAATTTATGATAATTACTAAAATATATGATACGAAAAAAAGGTGATCAAAAAAAAAGAGTGCCAGGTGTCCGGCCAGCGGGACGGTGACAGTTATTGCTGTTTATTACAGTGTATTTTTTAATTGGTACATATAAATAACAAAAATATTAAACATCCTTGTCTTTAAGAAGTTATAAAGTGTGATTAAACAGTAATTTCTTTTACTGTATTTTACAGTAACACTGAAAACTTGGCAAACAAAAATCACTCTTTAACACATTTTAGAACAAATACATAAACACTGAGATTGAAGAGAATACTAAGATTGAGAGAAACTATAAATCTCCAATAGCTGAAAGAAACCTTTGGATCATTAATAGAAGTCTAACAGTCAATCACTGCAGCATCGCTGAGAAAAACACATGATGCCTAAATACATGTGTGGGCCAGTAACCACAACCAACCTCCATCGCTTGTTGATATTATTAAATGTGGAGGAGTTGCTATTTAAAGATGATGTAACAGAAACCATAACAAACTTGCATCATAGTCATGGAATCTTGTGGTCCACTTTATATCAAAACATCTAAACACACTCAGGTTGTGAAATGACATCACCAACCCCTTCCTTCTTAGCTCTTCTGCTGCATGAGGACAGTATAAAATGTAACATTTATACAACAGACTGAATTATTGCTCAGGACTCAATCTGCTTGAGATATTGGCCTGCTCATAACCACAAGACAAACTATCAATATTGCACCAGACGTGTCTACATGCCAATGTCACCCTCTTCTCCTAAATATCTGATTCATTTGTGGCCAAAAACAACAACAATCAATAATGTACAAGCTGCATTTTTGAAAGCTACAGACAGTTTGGGTTTGCTTCAAACAGCCTTGCATGCTTTCTTGTGCAACAGTTTCGAAATGCTTAAGAACTGCAGTGGGAACGATGTGACAAGCAAAACCAGTTGTTTTGGTTTGAAGCCCTGAAAGTGTAGTCATCTTCCATAAAGCATCCTTTCTGCATAATGCAGGATGATGACACAGTAAATAAGGAAGTTTTGCTCAAAAACCTGCAGCGGTGTTATTATCGTATTATATAGTAGTATAGCATTTATTAATATTTTTAATAACCTTTTATTTTATATTTTTAGTTTTTAATTTAGAGTAAGTTTGAGTAATTTTGTTATGAGGTTTTGTTTCTTTTAAATATTTCTATTTAACTTTATTTTTATTTCATATTTATTTTTATTTAAATTAACGAAAACTATTTTTAATATTTTTTATCTACCAATAGTTTACCTGACTGAACTCAGTGTCGTAAGATTTTATTTCATTTTAATATGTCTTAGTTTTAATTTTATTTTAGCTTTAATACTATTATTTTATTTCGATTAATTAAAAACTAATTTTAAAGGGGTCACATGATACCATTTTAAAAGTTCCTTTTTTTAGATTATTGGGTGTAACAGAATAGTTTAAATGTTTAAAGAACACATTCTTTTTTCACATACTGTACATTATTGCAGCTCCTCTATTCCAAGTCTGTCTGAAACGCAGTGCATTGTGATTGGCCAAACACCTTTGGCCACGCCACTAGAGTTAAACAGTTGAGTTTTACCGTTTTTGAATCCATTCAGCCGATCTCTGGGTCTGGTGGTAGCACTTTTAGCATAGCTTAGCAAAGATCATGCAGCAGGCGCAGTGATATTACGTTATTATATTAATGATATTAAAATGATATTAGTAATGACATTAAAAATATCGAAACTCTTTGGTCATTTTTTAACGAGATGCTAACGGTCTAATCAGATTCAATGATCTATATTCCATCATTTATGACACAACGCTTCCCCGCCATTGACGGAATTTTCCAACCATCCATGATTTCACTGTTATGTGGTAGAGGGCGCTATTAAAGGGTTAGTTCACCCAAAAATGAAAATTATGTCATTAATTACTCACCCTCATGTCGTTCGACACCCGTAAGTCGGAACACAAATGAAGATATTTTTGTTGAAAGCTGATGGCTGAGAAAGGCTTCAGATAGGCCTCAATTGGCATTCAGTACATTTACACTCCCAAGACCCATAAAAGGCACTTAAAATGTTGTTACAAAGTCCATGTCACCACAGTGACTCTACAATAATTTTACGATGCGACGACAATAGTTTTTGTGCGCAAAAAAAAATCTAAATAACAACTTTATCCAACTTGTTATTGTCTTCCGTGTGTGCCTCCACGACGCATGCGCGAGAATATGACGTAGCGCCAGCGTTCGGGAATCCATGAAATGCACACTTCAGCCCGATTTTGAGAACTACGCCGAGACCTAAAGCACAATCAATGTAGAATTCAACAGCTTAGACACGCGCGTCTTCCTCTGCTCGTAAACAAATCGCTTCTGGGTCATGTGTCCGAACGCCGGATCTGCGTCATATTCTCGCGCATGCGTCGTGGAGGCACACACGGAATTAACCATCTTCTGAATCTCTGGATCAAAACACAGGCGAAGAAGAAGCAGAAACAAGCGATGAACATGTACAATTACGTGATCATCAAACAGCATATAGGGCCTAAATCAAAATGATATGCGGTTGCTTGGGTGGCTTCTTGCAGGTCTATGGGATTTTTACGTTTTTTAATGATTTAAGGTATCGTACATCCTGAAATGAACTATCCATATCGGTTGACCACTAATCTAAACAATGTGGTGTGGTATGGGTTAGTTTTACACTTATGTTTAGATATTTGTTCCAAAAATGAACCCAAAGTATGAGCAAAAGTAGTAGTGATGCTTATCTTGGCTATAAAGTTTTTTTAAAAGGTAAGCAGAAGGCTGTGAAATGAAATTATTCACCAGTATCCTTCACAGTCTCAGTGATGTCATTGACCGTCTGGAGACACTCGCACAGAGCAAAGAGCCCCAGATGCAGGGCTTGATCTGGGAAGTGATCAGAGGTTGTGTACACAAACATGTTTTCATAAAGTGCTCAAGAGGGACAAACAATCCAGTAACCCAGAAATGAATCTGTCACAAGCCTAAATAAAACAGAGCAGAAGCAACAATCAAGTAAGATACAACTGGCAATAGCTGCAAAACATTAGAAAAACCCAGACACAGATGGCTGTTTAATATCACCAGACCCTTTTAAAAATTATACAAAGCAGGAATCCAAATTCCTCCTGTCCACAAATAAGACAAAAACTAATACTGATACTTCCAGGGTTCTTGTGGTACAGATAAGTGAGTTATGTGTACTTTTGTAATTGGTTTTAGGGAAATAATCAGCCATAATGGAGTTGCTTGGTGGCCTGGACTTCTAAAACCTTGAATACTTCTAGGCCTGGTTTCACAGACAGGGCTTAGATTGAACCATAATTAGGCCTTGTTTAAAAAAGCTACTTAAATGTCCTAATTTAACTATGCCTTAAAAAACATTACTGGTGTACATCTTGAGGCAAAACAATGTCACTAACATATTTTAAACTCCCCCTTAAAACTCATCTTTGATCACCAAAATGATATATATATATAAAAGTTTTTTCCAGTGAAAATGTTTTATTCATGCCTTAAAATAGCTTGAATGTAACTCTACACCTTTGCTTAATTTAGTATCCGTGTACCTTGAATCTGCAAATGATCCCCGCCTCCACTCACTCAAACCGGCTCAGAGATCCACTCACTCAACTTTACTGAGGTAAACGCTACACAATGGTATGGTTCTTTACAACATCGGACACATAACAGTAGTTAATATGATTAGCCTTTGGTGTGACTACATTATCAAACAGCTAATATCCATCCATCATCTTCCACTTATCCGGGGCCGGGTCGCGGGGGCAACAGTCTAAGCAGAGACGCCCAGACTTCCCTCTCTCTAGCCACTTCCTCCCCACCCGGGAGACATAATCCCTCCAGCGTGTCCTAGGTCTTCCCCGAGGTCTCCTCCCGGTGGGCCGTGCCCGGAACACCTCCATGGGAAGGCGTCCAGGAGGCATCTGAAATAGAGGCCCGAGCCACCTCAGCTGAGCTCCCCTGAGCTCCCCGAGGGTGACCGAGGTTCTCACCCTATCTCTAAGGGAGCGCCCAGCCACCCTTCGGAGAAAGCTCATTTCGGCCGCCTGTATCCGGGATCTTGTCCTTTGGGTCATGACCCGCAGCTCATGACCATAGGTGAGAGTAGGAGCGTAGCTTGACTGGTAAATCGAGAGCTTCGCCTTACAGCTCAGCTCCTTCTTCACCACGACAGACCGGTACATCGACCGCATTACTGCGGAAGCTGCACCGATCCGTCTGTCAATCTCCCGTTCCATCCTTCCCTCACTCGTGAACAAGACCCCAAGATACCTGAACTCCTCCACTTGAGGCAGACAGCTAACTACGAGTTGCTAATGTTACACAAACCATGTTCCCGTTCGCCATCTCAGAGTCAGACAGCTGCCTAACAATCAGTGTCCTTAGAAACGCTTTGAACAACTCAGAACGTCAGTGAAGAAAGACATATAGTTCATCATGACATCTACCCGATTTTTCATATCTAAAGAAAAATATACCGGGATAATCTGGCTTCTCTTGAGACTCCCATGCTTCAGAGCAGTCATAGTTAATGATATGCTAAAGCCCGCCAGCTCATTGACGTGATTGGTTACGAGGTAGTTTGTGATGTAAGAAACACCAGCAATTTCAAACCGTATTTTTGATTAGATCACCGCAGTTTTAAAGGGGAAAAAACTCAGCAATTATGTTGATGACTTATGAATTTGCACTTGGTATGTCTTAAAATCTTGATTTTCACCACTTGGGGTCTTTAAGATATGCAGTACAAGTTGCTTTCAGTTAAAATAGCTCAAACATGCATTTTAGTCTGGCACAAGCTTAAACCTCATCTTGGCATGTCGTGGACAAGAAACATGTCACACTACACTTTGCTTCCAGACCAATCATTGCTTACCATCTTTAATGATGTGTGATATGTCATCGAGAAGGAGGAATTAGTTACTGACTTCCAGAAACAAGAGTGTAAACAAACAATGGAAGTATTAGCTTAAAGCAGGGGTCTCAAACTCATTTTACCTGGGGGCCGCTGGAGGTAGACTCTGGGTCAGGCTGGGCCGCATCAAGTATTCCACATAAAAAGTGTTTCAAGTATTCAAAAAAAAAAGAGCGGCAAAACTGATCCAATCTTCTCAATCTTTATTATTAACAGTTCTTCAACATGAATGTTTCTTCTGAACATGAACTGTCCCTCTGAATTTGAACTAAATATAGCCTATAGAAATGAAATCATATAATATGAAATAATGAATGATTTTAATTAAATTTTAAATAATAGACTAATTCACAGCAAGGCCGTAACCAGGTCAAACAGAACAGTGAATTAAATTCTCTGTCTAATTCTAGTTGGGAAATAATCTTTTTGGGACTATTTGTAAACAACAGTTGCATTAATCTGCGTCAAATATATTATTAGTCCGGATATTCTTCGCATGAGTGAGT
This sequence comes from Gobio gobio, assembly GCF_949357685.1. Taxonomy (NCBI): domain Eukaryota; kingdom Metazoa; phylum Chordata; class Actinopteri; order Cypriniformes; family Gobionidae; genus Gobio; species Gobio gobio. The sequence goes on along the minus strand of NC_137112.1, from coordinate 9,942,608 downwards.
GAATAAATACATAGATCTGCGAAACATTTTAGAATTCTCTAGTGGTCTGATGGTAGAATTTTATTCAACCGTGTCAAAGGTTCCGGGTTCTAATCCGCTCTCATGTAGTTTTTCTTCATTAAAATCAAAGATGTTCATCAATGATTGTATAATAAGACCATGGACACATTTGCATTTTGTTTTGTGATTTCACCGGAAAGAATAGAGTCTCTCTCAGCAACGGCATTAAGCGATAGATTGAAACGCTCGTCTGTGTGTGAAGACTGTGCAATGTGCATGAGCCAAAAGAGAACGTAAACCCCGCCTACTTTGATTTGATTGGCCATCTCAATCATTTTGACATTGACGAGCAATGTTACATTTATATTTACATTTATGCATTTGGCAGACGCTTTTATCCAAAGCGACTTACAGTGCCCATATTACAGGGACAATCCCCCTGGAGCAACATGGAGTAAAGTACACACTGGACACACTCAAGGACACACTGGTGGTGACCGCTGGGATCGAACCAGCAACCCTCTGTGTATCAGTTCCATGGTTTAACCCACTGGACCACCATCTCCCATATGTTGAATGTTAGACCACATTCGTTTCAACTGTCTGATCAGCTTTGTTCGTTTGTTCCTGTCAATCACGTGGTGTCAACCAATTACACTGCATGAGGGAGGGGCGAGCCAACTCTCCCTCTCACACACACAAAGGAGGCAGCAAGCGTGGCAAGCGCTGCACACGCAACGATTCAAGAAAAAAGGTGCTTTTCAGAGCAACGCGCGGGCCGCACTAACACTAAACTTTGATGTCAAGAAGGGGGCCACAAAATATCACCCTGCGGGCCGCAAGTGGCCAGCGGGCCGCGAGTTTGAGACCCCTGACTTAAAGGGTTACTTCAGCGATTAGCATTAAGCTTTGTATCAGTAGAAACCTGGTAGTATATTCAAATTATGGTACTTTTCCCCTTCATATCCCTCTGAGATGAGAGAATTATGCATTTTATTTCTGGTAAAAATCCTCAGATGACGCAAATATCGTCATTTTGCGTCATCAGAGGATTTTTTGTCCAGGAGCTAGTTCCGCATGTTATCAAACCGCCCACAGGGGAGGGATCTCACTCACAGAATGTAAATGCGTATGGCCGTTTGGCTCTGGCATTAATAACGGAGCAGTGCAGAGCAAAGTGAGTGTTTCAACTTTTCAATTAATTCCTATGAAAGTTAAGCTTCCATAGGCATGATCTGATAACGCATCAGACTGGACAATCGCCGAGAATGACATCCGCGCTTACCTCAGCTCTGCTCAGCTCTTCTCTCGTGATTAATGAAATCTGACTCCTGCTGCGTTTGTGCCGTGACTTTCGTTCGGCTCACTCACACTTTATTGAAAAGACACGTTTCGTTTTTAATTGTAGTGTCTGTTCTTGAACTGAAAAATATATATATTTTATTACTATGAATATCAAAACGACGGTGGGGGCGGTGTCATGGTGGGCAAGTGATAACCAGTAGCCGTGGCTTTGGGAGTGGCCTCTTAGGGCAGCGAAGCAAGTGCATTCTGGGAGTTGTTGTCTTTCATCCACATGAGACAAAAATAAATTCTGTCTTTTCTCAGTCTAGAAGACACCAAATTCAAAAATAATTTCACATTTCTACTACATAAATGACCCAGTTTAAATACACATTCATCTTCCCAGCGCTGAAGTGCCCCTTTAATGCTAATTCAAGTACTCATTCCAAAAATGTTTTTTTGCACTCGCAATTCGAAAAAGGAATATTTCGCAACACTGCAATGGAAAGTTGATCATTCTTTAAAGATGTTTGGTACATTTGGACAGAAGATGAAACAGTTCTTTATTAAACTCATAAAAGACAAAAGAATACTATGGGAATACTGGATTCTAAACAACAAAGAAATGCCACAATTTAGACCTTAAAGCAGATAGGAGGGAGAAACACCTAATACATGGCCAGTCCCAAGTAAAATGGGCTTTTCATTAATGCTTGGATAACAAAGCGGCACACCTACATCTCCTTCGATTAAAAATAATAACTAATGTGGTGGCTGCCATATACGTAAACCTACCAACATCCGCTGCCATGATTTCTGTCAAGACTTATCGCGAGAGTCGCATAACATTGTTTAATGGAAGCGCAGTCATTTCACAATAGTTTTTCATTAACATTTTTTTAAAAAAGTGGCTATTGTGTAGTCTGAACCCGGCATTATTTTACTTCATCAAGGTGATGTATTCCTAATCGAAAGAGGATATACAACACCAAAAACTAATGCAGGACTAGTCAGGAATTGATTGGATCACACAAACTCTAATTTTATAAATCACCCTAGACAGCTAAAGCCATGCTTGTTGTCCAGGAACTTCAATATAAGCTACAATGGGCCCTTTATAGTAGAGATATGGGTATACAACCAAGACTAACAGGGTTCTTTCAACAGACATCTCTGTTATGAATCACTAGACTCATATGATGTGCGCCTAAGGGAACATGCCTTTGGCATTGTCTAGGACCGGATAAGGAGTCTCCTGCCGAAACAGCAACAATGTACACCTTCATCGTGTCAATAGATTAAGAAGATTACTTCACATGTTTTATCTTGATAATAGAACTTACTGTCTTCAGGATCTGACATTTCTGGTTTCTGTTATTTCTTTGGTTGTGTTTTACTTCTTTTAATCTTCTACGAAACACAACAGAAGATATTCTAAAGAATATCTCTGTGCACATTGTGAAAGTCTATGGTGTCCAAAACAACACTGGAACCCATTAACTGCCATTGTACAGACATTTAGCACAATATGTTCTGTGGGTTCATGAGGGTGAGTAAATAATGACACGGTTTATTTTATGTGAGCTAAGACTACCTGACTCACTGAGCTTGAACTGAAGTCATCAACAGATCAACAGACAGGTAAAGAGATAACAACAATCCAAACGTGGCGCAATGAACAAATGCATTCATCTGTCTGTTTCACTGATCTCCAAAATGTGTTCTGCGAGACACAGCATGCAGACAGCTCAAGAAATGGGTAATCAATTGGAATGAAGTACAAATTGCCCAACATGTTTATTCTGAATGAGGCAGGTATGGACTATGTCAATGGACATTGGCCTTATTGTGGAGATCAATGACCACTAAATTGCATTTGGAGACATCAACACATCCATAGATGAAGAGAATGTGTTGGGACAGTTTGCCACAGTTCTGAAAAATATAGACCATTACACTAATCATTATTACAAAGCCATAAACACATTCCTTTCGCTAACTACCACTAAATATTTCCCACAGCAGACCATGCAGAGTGATCTCAGTTTCTCATGCGGCTTTGAAGTTTTTCAGTGGCGCTCTCATGATCTTGACATGAAAGAGGACGTCCTGGTATTCCCAGCATGTGCATGAAGCGGAGTGGAACCGTGTTCAGGGTTTTTCCTGCATTGAAAATTTTTTGGCGGCCGCCAAGACAAATTTTTGGCCCGCCAAAGCCTTATTTGATGAGTTATTGTGATTTATGAGTGTAGAATAGATGACTGTTGCACGTGTGATATGGCAGTGTTAAATGAGTGACAGAGAACGAGCAGAGAGCTCCTCCCCCGCGCGACCGGTCTCTCTTTCTGTCGATGTCTTCTCATATTTCACATATTGGTTCATATTTCACATATTAATCAAAATCAAAAGGTCGGAAGACCGAATCCATGTTGCACGTGCCGCATTCGGATATTTTTTTTCCTTGAATTCTTGTGCGCCTATATAAAGGACAAACAACCTCGCCATCCCATATCTATCCAAGGAGCTGCCTTCAAGGCAGGGTCACAGGGAATAAAAAAAAAGTAATTTCCACAGTGAACAGTGTGGATTGGGTGAGTGTAGCCTGAAACTTCTGGCTTCTTTAGGGGTCTTGATGTTACTGACTGCAGGATAAAGAAAGGGTTCCAGGTGTCAGTAGTCAGCCTAGGTGTAAGAGGTCGGCTGTGGGTCCCTCTCAGCTGTGCGGCGTCTTTTTCCACCTTCACGATCAGATGCTCCTTTCAGGTAACGCATAGCGCTAACCTGGACCGCCTCATCAGTGGCATCCTGGGTTGCCGGGTTCTTCCGGATGGCTCCTGTAGAAAATACAGATCTGTCATTCCATGTGAATGTCATAAGGCCACACACATCTACTTAAATATATAACAAATTTATATATTTATATATATATTACTTTGAACAATGGTCTTCAGGAACATGTCTCTAAAACATGCTTTATCCCCTACACCCGTCCAGGTTGTATTAATGGAAAGGTGATTAGAGAAGATACTCTAAAGCATTCGCCACACGGTTGTCTTTAGGTCCCTCCCACATTTGATTGCCAAAAACCGAAGCTGAAAATACAAAAAAGTGTTACAAATTACATATCTCTGAAGCTTCTCATACATAAATATAAAAATGTGACAGGCTGTGATTCAGACTGTAGAATATGCAGTGTACAATCTTAAATTTTACTTTTTAGATTACCCTACAGCATTATAAACAAAATCAGCACACTTACTGGAGCTCTTTATCCTGCCTCAAACTGTTGTCAAGCAACGCCAAATGGGTTGTCTAGGGGGAGTAACAGACCCCCTGGCAGGGATAACTCTCCAAAAGACACATTGGCACTGAAATGTTGCAGCATAGTGTCCATTTTGTTGTCCATGCTATGCACAACATCGCCAAACTCTCCAAGACGTCGCAGCATTAGGGTCTGATCTGCACCTACAGGGGTTCACAGAATAAAAGAATAAAGCAGTCAGTCCTGGTCCCTCAACTACTAAACTATGACATTTACAACTAGGTCTACTACATGTACAGGTGGCCCCAGTGGGAATTAAACCAACAACCACAGGTGTTGTTTGCAAGTTGTACCTGATTGCCCAGTACGAGCAAACGTCGTCAACATTGTCCCAACTTGCTTCACCTGCTCATGAAGTGAGCCGCTGTCATCCGAAGCTACAAAATGAAAGGCATTTGGTAATTTTGGACCTACATCACAGTCAAAAAAGTAAAATTTAAGAAAGAGTGCATGTTCTCACCTGCTCGTGCATTGCTTTCCCTCAGGGCTTGGTTCTCATTCTGGAAATCTACATAAAAAATATTTTATTTTAATTATATATATATATATATATATATATATATATATATATATATATATATATATATATATATATATATATATATATATATATATATATAACAACAACTACAGGCACAATTTTCCATACTGTTAAAGTTTCCAACATCTGCAATTTCCTGTTTGTCCATCTCAACTCCTTTCAATATTCTTCTCCTTATAGCCCAGTAACTAGACATTGTGACTAACAATTTATTTACCTTGAAAGCCGAAACGATTGTCCAACAATAGGTCTCTTGGATGAAGATAACCGATTGTGCTCTGGTCAAGGTATCTGCAAGAAAATGTGAACAAAACCGCATTGTTAACGTTAAATACAGAATATACAGTAGCTATGCTGTGGGGGGAAAAACTGGTCAGCCAAATGTGGAACAGTAAAATGTATTCATTCAGTGTAGTGATTCAAGTAAACTGCATTGTCCTCAAACATAATAAGTACAGCAGTTCAGAGAAATAACTCATAAATGACCTTAAATGCTAGAAGAACAGTAGCAACACAGCACATGTTAGCTAACACTTGCTAAAACTGACCTAACGTTAGCAGCATGCTTGTTCGGACTAACAAAATAATTTAAATAACCTATATACATCATTCTGTTTTGTTAGAAAACACCAAAAGTTAAACTTAAGTCTTTCTAGATGTAAAGCTTTGGCTAACTTACCTACAGTAGCTAGATACATTTTAACATGTAGAACATGCTTGAACTCAGTGTGTAAAAAAGGCGAAACAGCACGTGTTAGCTAACACTGTGTATTGTGCACTATATCAGCGTGCGTGTCTGAACAAACTAATTAAAACAACCTACCGGTATAGCTATACATCAAAAATGAACATAATATTGTGTGACACAAAAAGGAAACATGTACTTACTTAAACGCTCGTAGTCGAGGATATTTTCTGATCTCCTCTCTTCAAATACTAAAACCATGTGATGAGCGGCCGCTGTTGGTAAATCTGTATGTTTTACCGGTTTGTCTTCCGTCTTTTTTAAGTATACTGCCCCTCTCGGCCGGTGGAGGTACTTCTCTGTTTTTTTTTATTTTATTTTTATTTAAATTAGTACATGTATAGACAAGTACAATACAAAAAGTACAATGAGAGAAAAATAAAAATAATAAAGCATTGTGGTACAGTTCCGAATATGTAGAACAAAGAATAACAACAAATGTAACACTGTATATAAAATAAATAATAAAAATAAGAATTCTGAGATAGAAAATACTTTATAATATTAAGGCAGTCACATGAAATTGAAAAGCTTTCAGGTTTCTGTTTTTGTAAGCTTTTTGTTTTGCGACCTCATGTTTGAGAGGGTTTCAAATATTGTAAAAATCAGCTTTATAAGAGGTAATATTAGAGGGCTTCTTTTGAGTTATTCTTGTCTTATGAATGTAGAATTTTTCCTAAATAATTAATAATATATTTTTGTTTTTCAGAAAAATATGGGTTTTGAAAACAAAGTAAAATGTCATGAAGTTAGTTCTAATTTTTTGTCATGTCTATTTTAAAGTCAGTCCAAAAAGAAATAGAAAAAAGGCCAATACAAAAATAAGTGTTATCCTAAAATGAACTTTCAAACTTTCTTAACCCTCCTATTATGCTAAAAAAAAAAAAAGTATTAGCCTACATCCATTATGGGTCAAATTGACCAACACTGTTTAAACACACTCGACATGCAAATAATCAAGTGAAAATTTAAATGTAATTTCCTAAACCTAACCTTATCATGGAATCAAGAGTCAAGAATCTGTTATAAACCCTAATGGCTTTGGAGCAAAAAAAACTAATATTTGATATAATTCACATATAGGCTATTATGATTTTATAATCGCTTCAAATGTGAGAACTAGTTAAAATGCTGTCAGTTCCACTCTATTTCCCAACAAGCCAAACATAGCCAACGTGGCTGGTCGAATTTGAGAGTAGAAATCCTTGTATTTCACAGCGGCTTGCCGCCAGCCGGCCGCGGTCCATTAGGCGGAGGCAACCGCCAGAGAAAATGAAGCCGGCGGCCCGCCGGCTAGTCGGCCGCGGCATCTCGCAAGAAATGGGAGTGACGTATTCGGCGGCAAACGTTTCATCACCGCCAGCGGGACGCACCTATAGCCGACAGCTTAGGGCCGGCGGCAAAAAGAAGCCGTGCCGATATTTTTTGCTATCTGGGGCTGAGTGTGAACTGCGCTCAAAAAACATTGACTTTTCTCTGACCAGCTGACATAAACATAAGTTTCAATAAACGGGAAAACATTATATTCTGTTATGAAGTGTATTCTGTATTGACAAATCTTTCGCGATGTTCTAACAGACGGGATTCGCACGCAACGCGTCTGCTAATGTACGATTCGCGAACCAATGACTCCTTTGAATCGAATCATTTTAGCGACTGGTTAGAACAACTGATCCGTCCCACACTGAACGAACGAATCAGTTTATTCATTTACTCAGAACATCTGAAACGAGAACACAAGTATGCTTACCCCATTTAGCAAGAGCGGATAGTAGGAATTAGTTTAATCATCCACAGTCATTCAGCTTATTTATGTTGACAATGTGCAGTGAAATATAATTTAGTGTAGACTGGAGTTAGGTGAGACCAGAACAAAGTTGTTAGCTAGCTGATAATTTTACAAAATTGTATATGGTAGAAAATTAGGCTATTTGTACATTTTTTAATGCTACTTTTTAATATTGATATGATTATACCAAAACAATTATCAGTAAAAAGTGTAAAAAATGAGGATCAAAAGAAACAAACATCAAGGTAGAGATCATACATAATATCAGATGTCAAAATAAGATAAGCAAAAATTACAAACGGTTTCTTTGCATTTATTTTAAATGTATTGTCAGTATTGCGCTCACAGATCACGTGGGTAGGGTACTTTTTTACTGTGTGTGTGGATGACCATGTCTGTCAGACACCACCGAAGACCATTTTTGACCCAGGAAAAACCCTGGTGTTCCCAATAAAAACAGATCCTTGAGTTGTAACTTTATTACAAGTCTTTCTTCCTCTTGGGTTTGATTTATGGTGAACGCTTGGGTATACTGACCGATGGTGGAAACCTGAATGTTGAAAGTGTAATGACTTTATGAAACAAAAATATGGAGGGCCAATGCGAGTCAATGACATGATGCTCATGTGTTTGTCCTATTAATTTATTCAATAGGTCAGAACATACAGAACATGACTCTTCGATGATGGGCATGTTTTTTATTTTCTGAATTAAACTTTATATATTTTTGTCAGGATGCTACAACTGTCCTGATCACATAACGGAGAAAAGCCTCATTAAATGAATTAAATGACGAGATGAATGGAAAAAAAAAAAACATGAAACTATTTCTCAAAGGACATTTAAAACAAGTTTTTTCCTTTATCATAGATACTCTGATATGTCACCATATAAGCAACTTTATATACGAGTAGACTGCAACTGAATTCCCCACAGTGTTTGTTTGTTTACTTTCTATTACCATCAAATCTACATATATTATTTCCTGTTAATGCTCTCTAAAGCTCTTTTGTATGCTGAGAGAGATGAGATTCAAGGTTTAATCCTGGTCAAACAATTGACCTAATGCAAACATACCTACTCTGAAAACCTGTATCCATAGGATAAATCCGTTGGGATTAATGGTTTTACGACAAGACAGAGCATTAAGGCCCAGAATGCAATCATAATTCAATTCACGGAGTTCTTTTTTCAAACATTAGAGAATTAGATTTATGTATCAGGTTAATAGCGATCCATTTTGTCCTGACCTTTCTAAAGAAATAGTGTTACGGGATTTAATAAATCAAATCAAGAGATCGATGTGTGCAAATCACTAAGGTCGCTGGGACATGTGGAGTGAATTTTCATGCATCTTCCGTAGATTATGACTGCACATCAGTGATGTGGAATAGGTAAAGGCCACTCTTGTGATACGCAGAAAAAGGCAGTCATCCGCCTACATCCGAAAAGCCTGTTGCCATGGCGGCCAGTCACTGCCAATAATATCACATAATGAAGCAGAGGAGGTATTCAATATTCTCAAAAGGGGATGCGCTGGAGACGACGGATTACATCCTGTTGACATTTGTGAAAGAATGAGTTTATATGATTATGAAAACAGGCCAGGCACATTAATATTGGAGTCTGTAACGAAGATAATCATCTATCCATAGAAAGAGACACGATTTAGACTTGCTAACTGAAATAATAGAATGTGATCAATCAATAACAATACAGTAAAATATAATATTACATATATAGGCACACCAATCAGACATAACATTATAACCACTAACAGGTGAAATGAATAACACTGATTGTCTCTTCATCACAGCACCTGTTAGTGGGTGGGATATATTAGGCAGCAAGTGAACATTTTGTCCTCAAAGTTGATGTGTTAGAAGCAGGAAAAATGGTCAAGCGTAAGGATTTGAGCGAGTTTGACAAGGGCCAAATTGTGATGGCTAGACGACTGGGTCAGAGCATCTCCAAAACTGCAGCTCTTGTGGGGTGTTCCCGGTCTGCAGTGGTCAGTATCTATCAAAAGTGCTCCGAGGAAGGAACAGTGGTGAACCGGCGACAGGGTCATGGGTAGGGTTGGGTACTGTTCACATTTTAACCGGTATCGGTACCTCAAATTCGGTACTGATACCCAACAGTACCTTTTTTCGGTAGGCTACTTTAGGGATGTTTACATCAATAACTGTAAAGAACCTGTAAGTCGTTTATAGAAGTGTTACTGGCATTATGCCAGCCCTGGTCTCTGTCTGCCATTGTCTGCGACGGTTATATACTGTAATATATACTAGTAAATAGTAGGCTACTAGGTACATAATTTAATTAATAATAACAACCATATTATTATTTTTTTTTCTTTTTAATTTCATTTCTATGAAAAGATTTCCCACAATTTGTGTGTTGTGTATTTTATGGTAATCAAATTAAGACTAAAGACATTAATTTAATTTATTTTTTAATTTAATTTAAAAAAAATTATCAAACAATGTGCTGCAAAACTGAGCTTTATATGGTTAACATGAAAACATGACGAAAATGGGTAATTTATTACTTAAAAAATAAAGTTTTGATAATTTATTATTATTACATTAGTGTTAGTATTATTATTACATTGAGATGTATCTAAATTCTACTGTACAACTGTAATGTATTTGTCAAGTTAGCCAAACTTTTATTTTGACAGGTTGCTGTGAAGACCTTTGAGTTTCTGTGTTTATGACATGATGGTAGTTTTTCTCAAATAAGACGGTAAAATGTTTATGAAGTGACTCTGAGTGGCTCTGGAGATGAAGTTTGTGCGTTCATGTCCTCATATGAGACAGCATGGAAACATGCGACCGTCACGCGCGATTCTGAGTAAGTGTGTGAGGTAAACCACACATATATGGCATTAATTCGCACAGAGACACGCATGATAGTCTTTTTGCGGTTTAATATTCACAGACATTAGTCTATATCACCAGATGCGTTCTCAGGTACCGAAATTTGGTACCGATTGATTTCATGTGAATCTGTACTCGGTAGTACCGACGTAATTCGGTCGATGCCCTTAAAAGTACAGAGTTCAGAACCCAACCCTAGTCATGGGCGGCCAAGGCTCATTGATGCACGTGGGGAGCGAAGGCTGGCCCGTGTGGTTCGATCAAACAGACTCTGTTGCTCAAGAAGTCAATGCTGGTTCTGATAGAAAGGTGTCAGAATACATAGTGCATCGCAGTTTGATACGTATGAGTCTGCATAGCCGCATAGAGCACAACCACGAGGTCAGGGCTGTTGTGGCAGCAAAAGGGGGACCAACACATTAGAAAGGTGGTCATAATGTTATGACTGATTGGTATGTGTGTGTGTGTGTGTGTTACCTAACAAATTAGGTTTTTCAGGTATTTAACATGCAGTTAATTTGTAATTTTCATACATGCATATATGCACACATACGATTATTAATTATTTATTGAGATTTACTGTTTTTCCTGTAGCTCAAACAGTAGAGCGTGGCGCTAGCAACGCCCAGGGAAAGCAAGAACTGCCACTATGTAAAATGTGTACCTTGAATGCAATGTAAGTCGCTTTGAATAAAGTCTATTGCATATGGTTTCTGCAAAGAAACATTTAGCTGCGTCTTCACGGTACCTCTCATGGCTTTTCCCCTACGCTTTATACAGTATAAAAAATGAAATTGTTGCCATGATTTAAATACAGCAATTCTTATTTTTCCAACTATACGTGCACTACAGACAGAAGTGTGGTCAAGCATGGTCATATAATGTGCTCTGGTTCCGTTCCTTGTCATCTTAAACCATACATTCTTCTCATGCATTCCAGCCAGCCGATTAAGGAAGCCCATCCATTAGAAACACATGCTGAGTTCCAGGGTCACGACCCCATATCTGTCTGTTTCCTTCACTGTAGGATCCAGGAGAAAAGTGGTAGTTTCCTGTAACTATAGTGACCAAACAGAAAATACACTGTTGTTGCCCTTTTGAGAGACTATAAAAGGCTATCACTTGTTCTGCATGTTCAGAGCTTGCTTTGACAGCTCTGAATGTACTGTCAGGTGTTACAACAGCGTGAATCAAGTTTGTCAGAACTGTTTACTCAAGTCACCATTTTGACTGATTTAGTTGTTTGACGACTCTGTCTTAATCCACAGAGGAAGTAATGAGGCTTGATGTAAACCGACCACATACATCAGAGTGAATGTGGGCCAATGTAAATGGACACATTTCTGTGAAAGGGAGGTGTGACAGGAGTTGTCACATGCCAGTTATACTGCATTGTCAAAGAAGAGGCCGCTGGCGGTCATGGGTTAAGAATGAATGAATGACAGGTGTGTGAATAACTTTACCTTTGAATTCGTGAAAAGGCTGCGGTGGAAAACTGTTTGCCAAATGCTTTCACGCTGACACTCACTGACAATGCTTTCTTGAAAACACATACACAAAAGCAGACTTCACAAAAGAGGGCCAGTCACTTTTAAATGGTCAAATTTATATTGCAAGTTGTACTGTTATAGCTATGCTTTTGTAGCCAGACAAGCCAGAACCATATCAAGCTGTTGGGTCTGGGAACACACCATTGGCAGGGCTCAATCCGAGGGGCGGGATAAACGGATGTCTTTCAAATTCCCTCTGCACGCAATAGGATAGCGCTACAACCAACCAGAGCAACGAAGAAGGTGAAGCAGAGCAAGTTGATAGATTAAACTTTTGCTGTATACCAGTCAGCAAAACTCTGAACACATCTTCCCTTTCTTAAAGGGTTAGTTCACCCAAAAATGAAAATTCTGTCATTAATAACTTACCCTCATGTCGTTCGACACCCGTAAGACCTCCGTTCATCTTCGGAACAGAAATGAAGATACTTTAGTTGAAATCTGATGGCTCTGAAAGGCCTCCATTGGCACAATGCACTGTTCACTCTCAAGACCCTTAAAAGGTACTAAAGACGTCGTTACAAAATCCATCTCACTACAGTGGTTCTAAAATAACTTTATGAATCTGCGATAATAGTTTTTGTGCGCAAAAAAAACCTAAATAACGACTTACATAGTGATGACGATTTCAAAACAAGGCATCATGAAGCTTCGAAGCGTTATGAATCAGCGAGCCGAATCATGATTCGGATCGTGTGTCAAACCACCAAACTGCTGAAATTTGGCGATTCAAACCGCTGAATCGACTCGCTGACTCATAACGCTTCGAAGCTTCATGAGGCCGTGTTTTGAAATCGTCATCACTATGTAAGTCGTTATTTAGGGTTTTTTACTATTATCGCCGATTCATAAAGTTATTTTAGAACCACTGTAGTGAGATGGACTTTGTAACGACATCTTTAGTACCTTTTAAGGGTCTTGAGAGTGTAACGTGCACTGTGCCAATGGAGGCCTTTCAGAGCCATCAGATTTCAACTAAAATATCTTCATTTGTGTTCCGAAGATGAACAGAGGTCTTACGGGTGTCGAACGACATGAGGGTAAGTAATTAATGACAGAAATTTCATTTTTGGATGAACTAACCCTTTAAGAATGAAATCAGTGCCGTTCTTTGTTCTTTTCTCAAAGAAAAGCTTAACTCCAAGTCTTCCAGAGTCACGGCCAAAGCCGATTCGAACTCTGCCATCATTATGTTAAGCCTGCCCAACGACTCTATACACGATGTGATTGGCCGGACTAGAGTTTGGTTTTTCCAGCTCGCAAGCCAACGGAGAGTTGCTAGACGCCCTGGCTGCAAATTATATTTGCTGCCACTAGGGTGCGTCTAGATTTCTAGGCTAATGCTTTTGCGTCTCTGTGGCAGTACCATACCGCCGTACCCAAGGGGGCGATAGAGTTCAGATGTGCTTATGATCTAACTTACTCAGAAAAAATATTTTCAAACTGTTGCTCCAGTAGTTGACCTGAAAGAATAATAACAATAGAGAAAGAGAATTTAGATGAATCGCTGAGGCAACATGAAGATGTTGTGTTGCGGTACAAATCGCACAGACACAATTAAAGGGATAGTTCACCCAAAACTGAAAATGTACTCACCCTCAAGCCATCCTAGGTGTATATGACATTCTTCTTTCAGACGAATACAATCTGAGTCATATCAAAAAAATGTCCTGGCTCTTCCAAGCATTATAATGGCAGTGAATGGCAGCCCAAAATTTGAAGCCCAAAAAAAGAGCATCAATCCATTATAAAAGTAATCAAGTGGAGAAGTAATCTCTGGGAGTTAATAAAGGCCTTCTGAAGTGAATCGATGGGATTGTGTTAGAAAAATATCCATAAAATCTTATAAAGTAAGATATCTAGCTTCCAGCAGACCGCCTTCTGTATTGAACTTACACAGAAAGTGTAACGGTAATGCCTCTCGCAGTTCAAAACGCTTACACAACGTCCAACGTCATCGTTACGCCAGTTATGCTTTTTTCGTAAATTAAATACGGAAGGGGGTCTGGCAGAAGCTAGATATTTTGCTTTATAACATGTTAATTTATATATTTCTTACACAAACCCATCACTTCACTTCAGAAGGCCTTTATTAACCCCTGGAGACGTATCGATTACTTTTATAATGGAGAGATGCCTTTTTTTGTGTTTAAAATTTTGGGCTGCCATTATAAAGCTTGGATTAACCAGGAAATGTTGTAATATAACTCAGATTGTATTCATCTGAAAGAAGAATGTCATATACACCTAGGATGGCTTGTGGGTGAGTAAATCATGGGCTAATTTTCATTTTTGGGTGAACTATCCCTTTAAGAAAGCAATTGTGTTGATCTTGTACAGTTTCAAGGTTAATTTCTAAATAAGGAAACGTTCAAATCAAAATGTAGTCCTGCAAGTCCTGGCAACTCGCGAGACACTCTCTGTGTCCAAATATGCTTACTTCACTACTATACAGTGGTGGGCTGTCAGGGCCTTCTCTGCTGGCCCTGTCAAAATAAAATAAATTATTCAAAATAAAATGAAATTAAATGAATTTGTGTTTGAACATGTCTAAATTCACTTACTGTCAATTTCAGTATGTTACAATTATATTTCCAGAAAGAATGTGGTTATTTTTTGTGAGGCTGCCGCTGAGCTGTATTTCCCATATGTCATCATCTAAATCAGGGGTGTCCAATCCTGCTCCTGGAGGGTCACTGTCCTGCAGAGTTCGGCTCCAACCCCAATTAAAAAAAACTAATCAAGGTCTTATTAGGCATACTAGAAACTTCCAGACAGGTGTTGAGGCAAGTTGAAGCTAAACTCTGCAGGACAGTGGCCCTCCAGGACCGACTTTGGACACTCCTGATCTAAATGCATCACAGCTCCATGGACCAGCACTAGTAGCTAGCCTTCCGTTGAAACGGCCATTTTCCATTTGATCATAACTTTGACTGACGTGTCTTTAGCCAATCAAATTTTGATGTGTAGTGATAGAACGCTCCAGAGGTGTGGTGTTGTTATGCCGGCGGCGTGGGGTAGGGATGCGCGGTATACCGGTACTGGGAAAATACCGGTATGTATTTTATTTCAAACGGTACGATATCAAGATTTTGCTCATTTCGGTATATACTGCTGTTCCGAAGTTCACCGCTAGGTGGCAGTGCGCTACCCAAACTGACGCGAAACCGGCAAATGTCATGTGGCGCCATAGAGGAACAAAATTAATACAGCAGTTGAATCTCACTCAACACGCACAAAAGGAGTTAATAAAGAGAGGATTAGACGTGAAATTTGGAATTACTTTGCTTATAAAACTGCTGAAGAACCATCAAACCTTGCCAAGCATCTGCCACTTGCCCATCCTGACTTGTACAAGACATTAAGAGATTGACAGGTGAGTGCATAAATCAAACGATCTAATTTATACATTTATTTTCTTTTAACACTGATCAACGCACATACATAAGATCGTATCGTTTAAATATAATGAATTCTCCAGCGTTCGTTTCAACCAATGACATTTAGATTTCATAATATTTACACGCATACTATTGCACTATATTCGCGTAAGACATAACCAACTGTGTTTATGTGACTGCTCACTAAAGATGGACATTTGACATAAGTTTGTGTGTATTTGACTAAGGAAAAACAACTTAATTTGGAATGCGCGACGCTCTTTAGGCTTGTCTGTTTGTTGTTGGTATGAGCACAAAGAAAACTCTCTCTTAGCTCACATCCCATGTATGATGGAATGCTATAAAATCGCTCGCATGTTCAAATTGGCAAGTTTTAAAAAGACATGTCATGGGCAGTGATTTCCGTCAGCTGTCCCGAAACGAAAGCATAAGTTTTGAATCGGAGCGCGCAGATTGCTTTTATAGTGCATGTGTGATGTCTTTTGAAGCTAGAAGCAATTTGCTCATTTTGAGAGCTAGAGAACGGAGTATTGCTGAAATTACTTTGCAAAAAAATCGGAGTAAAATTATGCGCCAAAATTCAGACCCTGTATGGTATCGATTCAATATCGGTACTTCGGTATTAGATTGTGGTACCGTACCGAAGCTAAAATTGTGGTATCGAGCCATCCCTAGCGTGGGGTGTGTTGATCGTTAGTGAAGGCCCTGACTGAAACCCCACGGTACGCTTCTGCAACTACTATAGAATGCTAGCCTAGATGCCAGCCAAACTTAGCCCCGCCCACAACATTTGAGGTCGGGAAGTTCGGTCTGGACTTGATCCGTTGTGGAGCGACTATGCTCAAACCAGAACTGTTTGGACCAATCAAATTGTCAGGGCGGGCTTTATACGATGATGGACAGATGATCCACAGTAACGTAATCATCCACGTCACCAAAGAGCGCTTGGGTTGAATTCGTACAAATCCTAAATGGAGAATTTGTTCGGATATGCATTCACCTTCACTATTTCTCTCAAAAATGATGATCGTGTTGGTAAAGTACTCTGTGTATCCTTCAATTCTTTTTTTACAAAGATTGTTTACACTCATCATCTTCTTCTACTTCCAGCGTGCGTGCAGTTGAGTTCTGTTGACAACTATGCGTCGCTCCGTTGCTCTGATTGGTTGTAGGTCTGTCCAATTGAGTGCAGAGGCATTTTCTTTCCTGGTTCGGTTGAAACACGCCTCATAATCACAGCCCAATGGAGCAGATCAGACTCATATTCTGACTAGTTTGAGTATGACGACGTCAGGCTAATAAAATGTGCAAAAAAAGTAATATGCCAAGTAGGTAGGATGTCCACATACTCATTTTTTAAATATTAATTTCAGGGGAATACTTTATTTTCTTTTGTGTTCCCCAGAAAGGATGAGTAAATCTTTTACAGAATTTTAAGCAAACTTTATTATATATTATTGTGACATTTCCACAGAAATTCACAGGTGAAAGAGGTCCATTGTCTATTGACAATAACGAACAAAATATGAAGCACATCACCTTAAAAGTCGGTTTCGAATCTGCGTGACAAACTTGGGAAGATTGCATTAGAAGTGTTCACCCTCGTGCAAAATTGTGGATTCCTTTTGAAATGACTGGATTTTGCCCATGAAAATTTGCACTAACAGTAAATATCCGTGCTATAGATACAAAGAAAGTTGTTCAATTGTGGTCAAATTGTACTAGTTTAATAACACCAGCATAAACTTTGTTTTACTGTGCCTCAGGTCAACAAAAAAAAAACATAATAACAATGGTAACATGTCAAATGTATTATGTCCGGAAAAGCACTACACACCTACACGCCTGCACAACATACTTCATCAACGGTCTAGACGGAAGTTTTTCATCTAATTCAGGACATGCTATAAAAGTACAGGAATTCAGATGCAACCCTGTCCCACCTAGATGCCTGTATTACAATCAACGGATTGTGACTTCTTCAGTGCAGTATGTACCGCAGCCACACCTGATTTCTCTTAATACTCTGCTCTAAAGTTTCCTGGCTGCAGGTCGACGCATGTAGAAACCAGCAAGTCTACAGCTCCACCTTTCCTAAAGCTGACAGCCTGCTTGAATTGACTGGGAAGATCATTCCGGTTCCTGCCTCCTACTCTCAACGTCCCAGTTTTACCGTGTTACACAACAGCAGCAGCAGCCGGCTGTCCGTCAACATGTCCACATACACACTGGGGTGCCCGCCAATTTTGTTCTGTTCATTTTATGGCTGGAGTGACTCAGTGGAAGATCGTGTTTAGTGTGAAAGAGTAGTCCTTAAAGATTTCTGTAGATGCTCCAGTTACTTTATAACTGGAAATTGTGGAAATTGTGAAATTCCTTTCTGTGTCTTCTTGTAGTCTATAGGAAGGAAGTGTGTAATACGAGTTTGAGTTATTGCCATCACAAGTATAAATTATGTCTTTAACATGCCAAGACAATGTCCAGCCATCGTTGAGCCATCTTGAGCATCTGTCAGCTCAGTTTTTGCGATGTGTTTCACAATGTGTCAAAACTAGTCAGAGACTGACGACGGCTTTTAGGATGATTGAGCATGTTGAATTGGCGTCGGTCAGTCAGTTCTTTTCAAGAACCAATGAGGTTCATTCTCGTGTTATGCAGCACGTTTGAGCTTAAACAAGAACCAATGAGGTTCATTCCCGTGTTACGCAGCACGTTTGAGCTTCAACAAGAACCAATGAGGTTCATTCTCGTGTTATGCAGCACGTTTGAGCTTCAACAAGAACCAATGAGGTTCATTCTCGTGTTACACAGCACGTTTGAGCTTCCTCAAGGACCAATGAGGTTAATAAAAACCATCAAACCTTGCCAAGCATCTGCCACTTGCCCATCCTGACTTGTACAAGACATTAAGAGATTGACAGGTGAGTGCATAAATCAAACGATCTAATTTATACATTTATTTTCTTTTAACACTGATCAACGCACATACATAAGATCGTATCGTTTAAATATAATGAATTCTCCAGCGTTCGTTTCAACCAATGACATTTAGATTTCATAATATTTACACGCATACTATTGCATTATATTCGCGTAAGACGTAACCAACTGTGTTTATGTGACTGCTCACTAAAGATGGACATTTGACATAAGTTTGTGTGTATTTGACTAAGGAAAAAACTTAATTTGGAATGCGCGACGCTCTTTAGGCTTGTCTGTTTGTTGTTGGTATGAGCACAAAGAAAACTCTCTCTTAGCTCACATCCCATGTATGATGGAATGCTATAAAATCGCTCGCATGTCCAAATTGGCAAGTTTTAAAAAGACATGTCATGAGGTTAATTCTCGTGTTACGCAGCACGTTTGAGCTTCCTCAAGAACCAATGAGGTTCATTCTCGTGTTATGCAGCACGTTTGAGCTTCAACAAGAACCAATGAGGTTCATTCTCGTGTTACGCAGCACGTTTGAGCTTCCTCAAGGACCAATGAGGTTCATTCTCGTGTTACGCAGCACGTTTGAGCTTCCTCAAGGACCAATGAGGTTCATTCTTGTGTTACGCAGCACGTTTGAGCTTCCTCAAGAACCAATGAGGTTTATTCTCGTGTAATGCAGCACGTTTGAGCTTCAACAAGAACCAATGAGGTTCATTATCAAGTTATGCACCACGTTTGAGCTTCAGCAAGAACCAATGAGGTTAATTTGTGTTCCGAAGATGATCAAAATTCTTACGGATTTAGAACGACATTAGGGTGAGTAAAAAATGACAAATTCATTTTTGGGTGAATAATCCCTTTAACATTTGCGGCAATGGGCCAAATAACACATATGTCTCGACTCTTATGTAGATCATTGCAACTATTCTGGGCCTCTAAAAGTGCTAATCATTTCTTTTAAAAAATAACAGTTTTAAAAAGTACTTTCACAGGAACTCTCCCTTCAATAGACTATCTAAAAATATCAGAAGGTGACAAGTGTGTCTGAATGTGCTGAATGTAAATGACACTTTGCTACAAGATAAACCCATCCAGCCATTCTCCAAACCGCTTGTCCTATAGGATAATGGGGATAAACTGTCATTTTTCACCCAAATCTGCAGTCTGGTTCTTCATGTATGGTCCCTAGAGAGTGTTAGAGAGTGAAGCTGGGAATACTGGATGTCTGCCCAGAACATCGAGCCCTTGCCGAGACTGCACATCTCCATGACCCTGCTGCCTGTCTTTCAAAAGTCCTTGATGCCTCAGAGGCACAAAGAGGGCAGAGCTCAGAGCTTCACTGACAGTTTGCTGGATAAATGTCTACTGTATGTGCATGACGGGGTCACTGTGATTTCAACAAAGATGTTGATCCAGGAACATGTTTTACTTGGTGAAATCACGATCACCGCATGATGGAGTACTTAACGTCACTGCTGTAGAATGACGTTTATGATGCCTCAATGTCTGACACAGAAGATAAAAGATGAACTGAACAGATGGAGAACAAGTTCAGCATCTCCTGTGTCCTTCATGTTTGATGATCACAGACCCACATGACTGGCAGAAGCCGTGACTCACCTCATTAGAATTCATCTGAAGTGAATCTGCCCATGCTGAAATCTGCACGCCTGCTGACTAAACTACTGAAACCAAGACTTTCACAGTGCTGAGAACAATGACAGCACTAAAAATTAAATGATATTGCCATAATTCCGGCAAAGTTAGACACCAGGCTAGAAAATGAAAGGAATCGTTCATCAAAAAGCAAAAATTCTGTCTTCACTGACAGTATCAAAACCATAAGACTTTCTTTGCTGTACGGAACACAAAAAGAAAATAAAAAAAAAATGTCCAGGTAAAAAGTGTCATTCATAAAAGGTCAAAAGAGTCCAAAAACGATATCCCAGCCTTTTGAAGTTATAAGACGCATAGACTAAAATTCTATATTCATTAATCCAACGGCCACTGATTGAGACAATGAGCTGAAATATAAGAAACACATCAGTCGGATTTATGAACAAATCAATCAGATCAGTTTTTTTGAATTGGGTCAACAGTCTCATGGAAAACACCCAACACAAACAGATGGGACATTGCTAATTTTCTCATGTACTCAGTCTCACGAATTCCCCAGAGAAGATTTGAATAACAAATTATTAAATTCCAATCATACAAAGCTACTGCATACCCCTTTTAAACCAATGTATGAACCATTTTTATGAAACTTTTATGATTTGTGATTTTAAGCACTAGCTCCTGTTCATTGTAATTAAATGGAAAAGAGCAAATACAAACAAAAAAAAATCTAAATTGTCCAAATAAGTCCTTAGCAATATATATTACTAAAATGTATTATTTTATACATTTACGATAGGAAATGTACAAAATATCTTCATGGAACATGATCTTTACTTAAAGGATTAGTTCACTTCAAAATGTCCTGATATTTTTCTCACCCCCATCTCAACCAAGGTGTTCATGTCTTTCTTTCTTCAGTCGAAAAGAAATCAAGTTTTTTGATGTAAACATTCCAGGATTTTTCTTCACATAATGGTTTTCAATGGCAACCAAAATGTTGAAGGTCCAAATCAATGCAGTTTCAAAGGAAGGGCTTCAGAGGCTCTGCCCGATCCCAGACGAGGAATAGGGTCTTATCTAACCAAACCATCAAAAAAAAAAAAAGACAAATGAATATACTTTTTAACATAAGTTGCTCATCTTGTGCTGCTCTACGGCCGCCAGTGATTGGGCAATCACGTTGAGACGTCACACTAGAAGTAGGCGGAAGTACCGCCCCAACCAAACGTGCAAGGACTAATACAAACGCCCTTTACCAAAAAACACTCCATCTTCAACTTCAAAATTAAAGGGAGTTTATATTAGTCTTCGCATGTGCGCTTTGTAAATACGTGGGCGGTACTTCCGCCTACGTCTAGTGTGATGTTTTCGACGTGATTACCCAATCACTGGCGGCTGCAGAGCAGCGCAAGATGAGCAATTTAGGTTAAAAAGTATATTAATTTAAAAAAATATATAGAAAATGACCGATGGTCGGCACCAATAGCCTCGTGGGCAGTGCGCTGACATATAGTGCTGTTGCGCTTCGGGCGACCCGAGTTTGAGTCCCGGCTCGTGGACCTTTCCCGATCCCGTCCCCCTCTCTCTCTCTCTCTCCCACTTCGCTTCCTGTCTACCTACTGTCCTATCATAATTAAAAATCTTAAAAAAAAAAAAATTTAAAAAAAAGAAAAGAAAATGACCGATGGTTTGGCTAGATAAGACCCTATTCCTCGTCTGGGATCGGGCAGAGCCTCTGAAGCCCTTCCTTTGAAACTGAATTAATTTGGACCTTCAATATTTTGGTTGGAATTGAAAACCATTATGTGAAGAAAAATCCTGGAATGTTTTCCTCAAAAAAAAACGTATTTTCTTTTCGACTGAAAGAAAGACATGAACATCTTGGTTGAGATGGGGGTGAGAAAAATATAAGGACATTTTCATTTTGAAGTGAAGTAATCCTTTTAAGCTGCAGTCCGTAACTTTTTGCGCTCTAGCGGTTAATACACAGAACTGCACGCGTCTTGCGGAAGAACATTGCAGTCGGAGCTACTTCTCTCTGTTTATGTCTATGGCGAGTCACGCAGGGACTGTGCTCCTCCGCCACGGTTCCTCCCAGGCCACTCTGAAATAGTCCCAATATAAACACTTATTATAAGTGTACCATAACGATTCAGGGTAAGAAAAAAAACACTGTTTGGAAAATGGATTCATGTTGGACATTCTCATTATATAATTTTTGTAAATCTTGAACACAAAAAAAGTTACGGACAGCAGCTTTAAAGGGATAGCTCACCCAAAAATGAAAATTCTGAAATTCATTCAAAAGATGATATTTTGAAAACTGTTTGTAACCAAGCAGATAGAGCAACCATTGACTACCATAGTAGGAGAAAAATACTATGGTAGTCAATGGTTGCTCTATCTGCTTGGTTATAAACAGTTTTCAAAATATCGTCTTTTGTGTTCAGCAGAACAAAAACTCATACAGGTTTGGAACAACTTGAGGGTGAGTAAATGATGGCAGAATTAAAATTTTTGGGTGAACTATCCCTTTAATATCCTAATGATTTTTGGCATAAAAGAAAAATCGATAATTTTGACCCATACACTGAATTGTTGGCTATTGCCACAAATATACCCGTGAGACTTATGACACATTTATGTATTTATATTATGCTCATGATTATATTTATATGCATGTCATGCATTTTCTATTATATCCTCCTGAGAACCAGGAGAAAAAGTTCTGTGAATTTTGTATTTTTGAAAAATTATATTTTATTCATATATGCTATACCCTCTGTAGAGGACACCAGGACTCAATGAAAAAAAAAATACATGAATAGACAAAAACAATGCGATTTTTGTTTTTAAATCACAAATCAATTTTTAGATTTCAGGATTTTTTTATTCCAAAATTTGTACATAGATGATTCTCAACTATGTTATGTAAGATATAACAGAACGATTTGATATATCATTTTCCTTTATGCAATATATAAAATGGTGATAAGCGGGGTTTCCCATTATATACAATACATCTATCTCAATGTATCAATATATTATATCTATATGTATATGTATCTCAATGTATACATTGTGTAACCCAATTGCATATTAATGTGTTCTTGGGGAAACATGTAATGAAGAAAAAATGTAATAATGTGAGTAGTAATTGGCAAGATTTTCATAATAATATCTAATATTTCATAGGAATATTGAAACATAATTTCTTTCCCTAGTCTCTCACTCACAGAATGCCTGATAAACATGCTTTAAGTCACGGTGTCCTCTACAGTGGAAATCGATGACCTGTAACAAAAAGTCATATTTTGATATGAAACCCCATAACATTTTCCTGAGATGTTGATTTATTTGTCAGATTTAAATCATTACAAAATATTGTCATTTTCCATAAGAGTGTTAAAATGTGATCACTAAATTAATGTCAGTCAAGCCAAAACCATTGTGCCATGTAAGATGTCAGAGAAATTCACTAAAATATAATGTCCACAACAGAGGACAAAAGACTATTCCTGGGTCCCAGGAGGATATTATGTTGTAATTCACATTGTTTAGCATCGCTGTTTTTAATGTGCTATATAAATACACTTTACCTACGACTTTGTAAATAATGGCAATTTTCATTTTTGGGTGAACTATCCCTTTAAGTCAGTGGTTCTCAACCTTTTTGACTCCTAGTTGAATCAATGGCTTTAAAAAAAATCTATTTATGACTATTATAATTAATTGCGATGACTGGCAACAAAAAGCCTTAGTATTAATTACCATTTTTCTGTAGCATTTTATTATGCATCGTGCATGCAAGCTGTGATAATGAATGCTACTGTAACATATATTCAAGAAACCTGTGCAGTTGTGCATGTAAATGGCCAGTGTCCCTGCATTAGTAATAATGATACTTGGCGTGTGAAACAGCAACGCCCCCCTTCATGAATTCATCTGAACATCCCCACTGCATTAGGTTTTCATGTGATGCTTTTGCATTAGGCTGGACCGGTTAATCTCATTTATTTCAGTAAATGATTCAGCCGAACAGCATCTGTAACACAACTATACAACAAACCAGCGAAACTGGGCTATTGCAGCTAAAGATCCGTGTCCTTAAAAAGCCCTCATTCATTCAACTGGTCCCTCATGAACAGGGCGAATGTCCTCATAACCTAGTAAGATGCCGAGCGAGACAGCATTTTAGGGCGCCTATGATGCCCAGTAGCACGCGCCTCCTGTGATGCCCTCAATAGCTCAAAAGCTACAATACGAGTACATGTTTAAAACCACAATATTATAAACGGAGGATAAAAGCCCGACCTGTTTTTAAGACTCATCGTATTTTAAAATAACCCCACAACGTCAAACAAAAATCCCGTTGGATCTTTTGTGTGACAATTAACCCTCAATTGACCATAAACACACATAGAAAACCCCACATCGCCGACGACGTTATGCCGTGTGTGTTGTTTAAAGAGAATCTGAACGTTCACATGCAAACAGGCGTCAGCTGTGGAACATGAGTGTGTTCTTACCTGAAACGGGGTGAATCTTTAATACATTCCTCAAAATCCACCGTCATGTTTGCAGTTATTCCGTCTTTCAGTTAAAAATGTAACACAGCATTGCCGGTGGCTGTAATACGCCTGAATGTAAAACGCAAGTGTATCCCCGGTAAAACAGTGACACTGTGACACACTGTTACAGATCTGTGTGTGGATCAGTTTCAGCGCCGTGCAAGCTAAGGGGCCGTCGTCAAAGTGCGGCAAAATATGATAAGGGAGCGTCTTTCAAATACGCATTTTTACTGTGTGGCTGCGTCCGAAACCTGGAAAATGCTGCCTTCGGAGGACACATTTCAAGGTAGGAAGGCACCAAGGCACGTCCGAATCTAACATTAGCTTCACTTCCTGTCCTCTGAGAGACCTTCATCTGGTCGGTTTTTGAAGGCAGCATATTTGCATCCTTCGCTGCCTTTGATATCCCACAATCCTGTGCTTTCCAATCTAGTTGAGCTGGAAAAAAAGATGGTGTCCAAAAGTTGCATTTTCTGGTCAGTTTGTGTGTAAATGTAGCCTACGTTTTTTACCATCATTTTCTACTTCTGATGTCATTTCTAGCGAGAATATATTTATTTTTGCAAAAATAAATTTTTGTGGATATTTTACTGAATTTATTTTACATAGTGCACCTTTAATCAAAATGTGTCTTTAGAATTTGTATTTATATATTTATTATTTATAACAGATATATTACAGATTTATATTTTCTGAACCACTTGTATGTGCTCACACCATAAATAATGTATGAAACACGTCTGGAAATGCTTTATTGTTCAGCTTCTCTCAGCAGAAAGAATATATTACTTGTTCCATTTAAGTCCAGTAAAACTTTTTAGTACTGTAGGCTAAAGCGCTTTCAAATACAAATCATTTCATAGCTGCATTATGAGCCATAATCTTATGCTATCCCTTAATGCTTTAACATTAAGGAATTAGGGCGATATGATCTATATGTTGATTGAATAAATGATCCACTGGCTGAGATCAAGCTATATGTATTTATTATTTTATATGTCAGATACAGACTTTTTAGTTGGGCTATTAAAAAATTAACTGCAAAAGAGAAATCAATGTATGGTGTTGTGTGTGGTGCGATAGAAGGCGGCCGTCTAATTTGTGATTGTATGAAACGTGATGAATATGGGCAATGTCCTGGACGCACGACTGAGCGCTCATGTACGTAAGAGATTCAAATATTAGTCCATTCATTCGAACTGTGTGCAAGCAGTTTTTTAAAAAGTATTAACGTAAATACAGTTGTTTTTTTTCTCTGGTGATTTGCATTTGTTATCATTGTACACTCCTGAGTGTGTCCTAAAACATGGCGGCGACTACCCATAATGCAATGCGCAATGACGTAGTTTCCCAGACTCTATAATGGTAGTGAATGGAGCTCAAGTCCAAAAAAGCGCATCCATCCATCCATCCATCCATCCATCCATCATAAAAGTAATCCATATGGCTGCAGTGGGTTAATAAACACCTTCTAAAGTGAAGTGATAGGTTTTTGTAAGAAAAACATCCATATTTAAAACTGTATAAACTAAAATAACTAGCTTCCGTCGACTTGTCCCAAAAGAGTACCTTCTGATGTGATGGGACGTAGGATGTAGGAGTAGTGACGCAAACAAATAGGGCTGGGCAACAAACTCCAGCTCCTCTTCTTTTATATCAAAATCCGACATTCCTCTTTGAAAATGAGTCTTTTAGACTGCTAATTCGTGACCAGTGTTTTGTTTTGCTCTATCCTCTGCGCTTCCGCGTTCATCATTACGTCATGTGCCAGGCCAGAGGTAACTCTTTTAGCATAAGTTATGGGATAATTTAAATTTTTGGATGAACTATCCCTTTAAGGAGTAGTTCACTTTAAAGGTCCCGTTTTTCCAGTTTTTTTGAAGCTTTGATTGTGTTTACAGTGTGCAATATAACATGTGTTCATGTTTCGCGTGTAAAAAAACAGTATTTTTCACACAATTTACTGATCTGTATACCGCTGTTTTCACTGTCCTAAAAACGGCTTGAGGATTTCCCTGTTCTATGAAGTCCCTCCTTCAAAAATACGTAACGAGTTCTGATTGTGCCAGCGGTTCCCGTGTTGTGATTCGACAGCAGCTTAGCGCACGTTGCCCGGAGAAGTCACGCCTCTTACCATAACGGGGAGATTCATGTCCTCAAAGTACAGCCCCTGAAGGCCAAACAAAGGTGATTTGAGTCTCTAACGTCATCACCGGCGGCCATCTTGTCACAGGCAAGTTTTCTGGCGGGCTCTGTGGTACCTGATGTAAGGTGAGTAAATACTCTTACCTCGCTGAAATCTTGATGGATTTACAAATCGTTTGGTTTCTGACAAACGTTATTAACGTGGCTATAATTCTGGATGGTTGAACAAATTATGAATAATTATTCATAAGCAGTGTCATAACGTGTCATAAACTGACGTTTATAACAAACCAAACAGTTTGAAAATCGGTATAAAATTGAGTTATGGTTATTTCAAAAGTACATGCACCATTAAAACACAATGTTACGAGTGAGCGAGCTGACTGTGGCAAGATGGCCGCCTCTTCTTCTTCTACACTGGTCTGGCTTGTATACTACATTGTTTTGAGTCAGTTTCAGTGGTTTCGTGTGTAGCCTACGCAGAAATTTCTTGAGACGAGGGAAAAAAAGATTGGATTGGGAAAGCTCTGGCTTCGTGTGGATGTGGCCTTACTCACCATCAAGCCATCCTAGGTGTATATGACTTTCTTCTTTCTGATGAACACAATTAGAGTTATATTAATAAATATACTGATGCTTTCAAGCTTTATAATGGCAGGGACGGGGTCCATTGAGTTTGAAGCTCAAAAAAGTGCATCCATCCATTATAAAAGTACTTTTAGTACTTTTAAAGGGGGTTAATAAAGGCCTTGTGAAGTGAATCAATGGGGCAAAATGCTTTCGCTACGTTCTAGTGATAGGTCGCGCCAGTTACGCTTTTTCAGTACGTTGAATATGGAAGGCAGCCTACAAAACTCTATCGATTCACTTTAGAAGGCCTTTATTAACCCCTGGAGCCGTGTGGAGCGCGTTTATGTTGAGTCTTGGGTGGATGCATTTTTTTGAGCTTGAGCCATTATAATGCTTGGATTAGCCAGGATATTTATTAATATAACTCTGATTGTATTCGTCTGAAAGAAGAATGTCATATACACCGGGATGGCTTAAGGGTGAATAAATCATGGGTTAATTAAATTTTTTTGGTGAATTATCCCTTTAACTTTCCTTATAACCAATAAAAAAATATTTTAAATATTTTTATTTTTACACCCCTTTACAATAAGGTCCCATTGACAAAGCATTAACTAATGCTAACATATACAGCCGTTCATTTAAAAAATTTATTATTATATGTTAAAAGAAACATTAACTTACTGCGGAAGTGTGTGTTAGTTCATGTTAACTAATGTTAAAGCCACAATATGTAATTTTTCATATCCAAACCCTCACCCGTCTAATAAAAAGCACAATATATTAAAGCATCTTTGGTGTTTCCATGATTTCTACAAAATAAAGCGGGAAATCGAGGGTAACGTGGGTATGATGTCATTGATAGGTGATTTTTTCAAATTTTTTCCTGGTTAAAATTGATTATTTCTCTGGATTTAAACATTTGGAAACATTTGGGATAATGTAAGTACACAAGTCAACAAAATATAACACTGTTCTGGTTTTTGGATATTTTAATCCAAAAATCTTACGTATTGTGCCTTTAACAAATGAAACTTTATTGTAACGTGTTACTGTGTGAGCAAATAAAATCAAAGATCAAATAATTATTTTAAGAGCTTCACACAATGCCTGCTTTGCTTCACAATAATAATAAAATGTTATTTAATTAATGTTACCCATAATTAATAACCCTTTCACCTAAAAATCATCCATATCATTCCAAAATATTAAACTAGAAATGCAGTTGAAAAAAATAAACGAACAACAGTCTGTTTCTACATTCTGCAAAACTCACATTTAGTATCCATATCTGTATAAAATCTTTAAAAAAAGTTTAACAGTGAGCTTTGTTTTTTTATTAATGCAAAAAAATTAAATAAAAAAAATTACATGTAAATACAACTCAAAACAACAAAAAAACAAAACAAAACATACGGATATGTAAATTAAAGTAAGTCATGCCAGGGGTAAAATAACAATTTAATGTAACAAAAAGCTTCATAGGCCCTTCTTGCTTTTATGTTTTTAATTTGATCTAATGTAGAACCATATTGTTTAATTTATTTTATAAAATGTTCAAAGCTTGGCTTAGCTTTAGCCCATTTTTTTACATGAATGTGATATTTTCCAAGTTAAAGTTGCACAACTGGAAGCACAATTGTACTTTTGGAATCAATATTGTCTTGTACGAAGAAAAATACTACAGATCAATTTGTATACATGTTCCAAACAATCTAGAAACAAAACATTTTTGAATATATAAACTAAAAAAAAAAAAAGATGAGTCACAGATTCTTTGGCATTGCCACAGAATTCACATAAGTTTTCAATCTTCATATGGAAACGTTTAAGTAACTCCTTGACAGGGTAAATTCTGTGTACAATTTTATATAATTTTATTATTAATACAAATTGAGCTTTAAGTTCGCCCCCTTCTGTCAATCATCATTACGTAAATGCCTACGTCAGGTTTGTCCCTGTTCCCGCTGATTTTTTTGAATGTTTTTTTGCCGGCCTCCCATACCGCCTTTAAATTTCCAACACTTAGAAAATAAATATTCTCAAATAAAGCCACACACGGTATAAACATAAATACTCTTTATACGGCAAACAGGTCTCAAGACTGAAAAGATGTGTGTTTTAACTAATTTGTCAGTTGAACGCCTTTTTTTTTTTAAACAGGCATCGCTTTGGGTTCTAAACGTCAGACAGCAGCTGAGTTTTCCTTTGAGGCGCTCACACATGGCTCTAATTTTTAACATGACTAGTATCGTTCGTGTTTGTTACGGCATTATTTTGGCTATACGACGTTTAAATCATATTTTGACGTATGTGTGATACGTACGCTGCTTTTTCCATTTTTAACGCCTCGTATTGACAAACTTTAAACGTATATACCAGGAAACATGCAACACTCCGCCGTCACCGCCCGTTATTTAATCTTTTTCCAATACGCAGGGACCAAATACAGGTGTGTCTCCATGACAAGCACAGCCACGCTTCTTCCTTATTGAGCTGTTGTAACATCACATGTCTGCTTGTCATTCTGTCCTCAGTGGCGTGATGAAAACACCAGCCGATCAAGCTGTAGAGGGGGTTCAGAATCATTTAGAGGTCAGTCTCTGCCTGACAACCAAAAACAGCTGACTGGCTCAAATAGTTTTCCCCCATGACTGATGCAATTCTTTTTCTTTACACTTGAAAATGTGTTTAAAATGTCCATTGAAATCCACAGTCCAGTTCTCTATTTTACTCATCTGCATTCAAATCTCAAAACATCTGTCATGCTCTTTAAAGCAATATATCTGCTCATTAAATTGCATTTCTTTTGGAAATGGAATATAAATATTTTGTGGTAAAATCCCTGTGTGATACATTTCTGTTGGATAGCTGCTCTTGCATGGATTGGATTGTCTCTGATTTAATTTATTGCACAAAAAAGTAGTGAAATACACTCATTTGTAGGACTGCACAATATATTGAAATATCGCAAATGTACATATCGCAATATGCATAACGCAAGGGCACACAATATCTGAATGATTTTAATAGGCTACTTCAACATTGTGAAAAGTGTATGTTTTAGGTCAACGCATATAGCAGAGAATAGACTGGTCACACGACTGTTACTTATGTGACTTGCTTGATGTTAAAAAGAGTTATTAAACACAATAACTTGCGAAAAATAACTCCTTGCAGTCTAGCACTGTCTGACACGCACACCGAAACGTGCGCACAAGCCGTTCTTTTTTCCGTGTCTTGATACACACTCAAACTGTCAATGCTTTCTTTTCCTAGAAAGAATGTGAAACACATAAATGGTATCATTCTCAGTTTTTAAATATTTTTTAAATTATAATTTAAATAGATTTTACACATTTAAAGCAATATCGCATTATTTAACAAGAATATCAAATTTTTCTTTAATATCGCCCAGCCCTACTCATTTGTCAAGGATATAACACAATAAAGTTATAAACTTGTTTCCATCGCGGTCCTTGATGTAAAGCACACACTTCACTCCTAGCAACAGGTACAGTGGTATAGTATAAATACAAAATTAAAATACATTTACAAAAATTACACATACAGACCAAATACTAATACAAATTAATCACTAAAACAACCTTTCTAAGAACCAACTTTTAACTTTCATACTAAAACTAGCCATACTTTTAATATCCATTGGGGCCATTGTAAGTCCACTGAAAGTGTCAGTTCAGTGTTGGTTCAGTTCAGTTCAATAACTAAAGTTAATCAATTATGAAATTAGTTCAGGGGTCCGTTCTTCGTACCACGCTTAAAGGGATAGTTCACCCAAAAATGAAAATTAGCCCATAATTTACTCACCCTTAAGTCATCCTAGGTGTATATGACATTCTTCTTTCAGACGAATACAATCGGAGTTATATTAAAAAAGTCCAGGCTAATCCAAGCATTAGAATTTGATTAATAGTTGCTCTGTTTTTGAAGTCCATAAAAAGTGCATCTGTCCGTCAAATAACTGCTCCACGCGGCTCTGGGGTGTTAATAAAGGCCTTCTGAAGCGAATCGATGCGTTTGGGTAAGAAAAATATCCATATTTAAAACTTTATCAAGTAAACTTTCGTCCGACCGCCTTCGGTGGAAAAGTGTTGAATGTTGAAAGTGAAACTCAAGATGCGTACGTGAGGTCATGACGAGCGGACCTGGTCGCGTTAGTCTTTCAATCGGCAGGGGAACTTTCAACACTTTTTCCATAAATTGAACAGGGAAGGCGGGCGGTCGAAAGTTTACTTGATAAAGTTTTAAATATGGATATTTTTCTTACACAAACGCATCGATTCGCTTCAGAAGGCCTTTATTAACACCCCAGAGCCGGGTGGAGCACGTCATTTGACGGACAGATGCACTTTTTATGGATTTCATAAACAGAGCAACTATAAATCCAATTCTAATGCTTGGATTAGATTGGACTTTTGTAATATAACTATAATATAAGAAGAATGTCATAAACACCTAGAATGACTTGAGGGTGAGTAAATTATGGGCTAATTTTCCTTTTTGGGTGAACTATCCCTTTAATACATCTGAGATGATTTGACAGATCCCAGATCTTTTAATCGTGATAAATGAATTTGCGGATTGGATTAAAATATCTGTATTAAATGATCTAAGATTACTGCGCGTTCTTGTGTTCACTGAAGAGGGTAGATGCATCGATACTCAAAACCACGATTAGCAGTGCAGCGATTGGAATTTGACCCCCACAAATTTCTGGACCTTTTTTAAGGAACCGGCCAAACGACCAAACCAACATAAACATTATAATACATAAATTATAAATGTTTTTTTAAAACCTTATTCCCAATTATTTATATTCACGATTTTATAGTATTTGTACACCCTTTACATTTTTATTTCTATGTTGTAATTAGCAATTCATTCATTTTTTTTAATTAAATTTGAAGCAGATTTGTTACATGACAGCATTAATTAAAGTTTCTTAAAGGGGTGGTTGCATGCAATTTCACTTTTTTAACTTTTGTTAGTGTGTAATGTTGCTTCTTGAGCATAAACACTATCTGCAAAGTTACAGTGCCGAAAGTTCAATGCAAACGGAGATATTGTCTTTTAAAGTTATGGCAGTTTATTGCCTACAAAAACGGCCGGTTTGGACTACAACAAGCTTCTTCCCGGGTTGGTGACATCATAAACCCTTGCTATTAACATAAACACTGCCCCCACGAACACGCAACAAAGTGCAACAGTCATTACGAAAGCGAGAGAGCTGTGGCAGAACTACAAACTACATTTGGCCATCTAACCAATCTAAAACCATTGAGTTTTTCGGAGGGATGGGCTTCATAGAAGCAGGAACCAAACGAGCCGTTCAAAGGACAGTGGAGACAGCGGTGTGGAATAAAAGTAAAATATAAGAGAAATATTGCGTTTTTAAAAAAAATAAGTATTAAAGGGTTAGTTCACCCAAAAAAGAAAATTCTGTCATTAATTACTTACCCTCATGTCGTTCGACACCCGTAAGACCTCCGTTCATCTTCGGAACAGAGATGAAGATATTTTAGTTGAAATCTGATGGCTCTGAAAGGCCTCCATTGGCACAATGCACTGTTCACTCTCAAGACCCTTAAAAGGTACTAAAGACGTCGTTACAAAGTCCATCTCACTACAGTGGTTCTACAATAACTTTATGAATCAGCGAGAATAGTTTTTGTGCGCAAAAAAACCCCTAAATAACGACTTACATAGTGATGACGATTTCAAAACAAGGCATCATGAAGCTTCGAAGTGTTATGAATCAGCGAATCGAATCAGCAGTTTGAATCGCCAAATTTCAGCAGTTTGGCGGTTTGACACGTGATCCGAATCATGATTCGGCTAACTGATTCATAACGCTTCGAAGCTTCGAATCGTCATCACTATGTAAGTCGTTATTTAGGGTTTTTTTGCGCACAAAAACTATTCTCGTCGCTTCATAAAGTTATTTTAGAACCACTGTAGTGAGATGGACTTTGTAACGACGTCTTTAGTACCTTTTAAGGGTCTTGAGAGTGTAAAGTGCCATTGTGCCAATGGAGGCCTTTCAGAGCCATCAGATTTCAACTAAAATATCTTCATCTCTGTTCCGAAGATGAACGGAGGTCTTACGGGTGTCGAACGACATGAGGGTAAGTAATTAATGACAGAATTTTCATTTTTGGGTGAACTAACCCTTTAAGACATGTTATACTGCGCCCCATAAACACAACCAAGCCTAGAAAAAACCCACGGGACCACCCCTTTAAGGGTCAAGATCAAGTTCTCTGCATCTAGCCATCCCATAATATCTGTCACCACTCAAATTAATGCGCGGCTCAGAGTAACTGTACAGCATGTGTGTAAGACTGCGATAACATTATAAAGTAATTATTCTATCAAAAATAAATCTCTCAAACAAGTGGCAGTGTCTTTAGTGTTATACACAACATTATAATATTTTCAAATACATTTTTATATTATTATTGTTATTATTTAAAATGATTATTGCCCCTGGTTTAGTAAGGAATTCTTGTAATAAAGTAGCAGTGGTTGGGACAAATTTTAAGTATCAACGCCGCTTAAAAAGATGCTATCTAATCCTGTTTACATGAAATAAGATGCTCGCGAGCAGGTTTAAGCTTACGCAGGGCTCGACGTTAAGCATGTTCACGTGCTTGTCCTTCGGACAAGTAAATCTGTCATCCACTTGTCCGTGTAAAAAATGTGCTTGTCCGGAAAAAAATTTTTTTTTTTTTGCGTGTGTGTTGTAAATAAAATATATTCTGAAGCAATATTCTCACCAGTGTTAAATCAGCTTTGACATATGCATATTGATATTTTTACCTTTTATAAAGGGCATTTTTCCCCTAATCTTATTAAATATAGGCTATGATTCAGATTTCCTTTTATATTCTTAAATTGGATCAATCAATTAAATTAGAAGACGACACTGGCTGTTACCAGTCAAATTAAATAATTTACACTGAAAAATTACAACTGCATTAAATAATGTTATGAGATTATTTTAAATATACAAATAAGAAATGTTGGAAAAATGAAACTAAACCACCAGTAGGTGGCAGCAGGTGACCGTCTGAATGAGTGAGTCATTGAGTCGATTCGTTCAAACGCTGATTCATTCAAGAATGAGGTAGGCGTTTACGAATAATTCATTGAATCTTTGATTCTATCGATTCATTCAAAACGCTGAATCATTCACTAACACACACTGTTGCTGTGACACGCGTTCTGCTGTGATCTTTTGGAACTATTTTCGCTGCTGAAATAGAACAAAAACACTCAATATTGCATCTAAAATGTAAGTGACTTCATGTTATTACGGTAATTGTTTATGGAACTG
This sequence comes from Gobio gobio, assembly GCF_949357685.1. Lineage (NCBI taxonomy): Eukaryota > Metazoa > Chordata > Actinopteri > Cypriniformes > Gobionidae > Gobio > Gobio gobio. The sequence continues at coordinate 9,907,894 of NC_137112.1, read as the reverse complement.
TCAGATTAAATCAGTGTCATTTTCAGTCGTGATGTTATTCAGGAAAACAGCACTCTTGGGAATGTGACGTTGCAACTGTATCATTATAAATATAAATAAACTCCACATTTCTACATTTTTACGGCAGTGTGTTAACTGAGTTTCTCTGTGTGAGCGGTGCACATTTCGATTTCTCCTCGAGAGGCTGCGCGATCGTCAACAGTGCGTTAGTTACCGTCAGTTCATTATACATTATTATCATTCACTGACGATCGCCAATTACAGTAATGAATGCAGAATCATTCTTGCATTTGGGTGATTCCCTAGTTATTTTTGTTAATGACGTTTTATCAGGTTACTTGTCCGTCGGGCAAGTAAAATTCTCTTTCACTTGCCCCTTCAAAAAATCCACTTGTCCCGGACAAGCGTTAATGTCGAGCCCTGTTACGGACCTGTTGCTATGACAGCAAGTCCAGGATAAGCGTCGAAAAACCAAACATTCCAAGATCATGCCAAATCGTCAACAATCAAATCCAGCTAACTGAGTTAGCGACGTACGAAGAACGGACCCCTGTTCAGCTATAAGCAACTCTACTGACTACAATAGTGTTGTTATTCAGCTCAATTCAGTTCATTTACTAGCCTGGCTCCGCCCTCCTACATACTTCGGAGTTCATTTTCCTTCAGTACTCCGTCCGGGATTGTGGTATATTCTCTGGTTTCCTCCGGTCAAATTTTAACCGGTCCAATCAGCGAACAGAGGGAGTGGCTGAGAACGATGACATTGATGTCGTGTGCTAGTTTGAGATGACATACGTGACCAAACGTTAGCGATTGGCTATGGCAGATCCAGAGTAGCTCTGGGCAGATCCAATAGTTTTAAACTTCAACAGAGTACCCGCCTTCAAGGAAGTTAACGCTTGTCAATGGAGAGTGGCCAGACTCTCTGTACAAATGAAATGTGGAGGACCAGGCTATTCAATTACAGCATCGACGTTACAAATTTAGTAAATTATGACACAAAGTCAAATCAACTATAGAGCAGCTCTGACACCAACAGTGGTGTCGCCATTGTTCAAATTTTGTTCTCATCCAATAGTCTCAGTATAGTCACATCAAAAATATTACTGAATATTAAAGGGTTAGTTCACCCAAAAATGAAAATTCTGTCATTAATTACTCACCCTCATGTCGTTGGACACCCGTAAGACCTCCGTTCATATTCGGAACACAAATGAAGATATTTTAGTTGAAAGCTGATGGCTGAGAAAGGCTTCAGACAGGCCTCCATTGGCATTCAGTACATTGACACTTCCAAGATCCATAAAAGGCACTTAAAACGTCGTTACAAAGTCCATCTCACCACAGTGGCTCTACAATAAGTTTACGATGCGACGACAATAGTTTTTGTGCGCAAAAAAAAATCAAAATAACACCTTTATCCAACTTGTTCTCGACTTCCGTGTGTGCCTCCACGACGCATGCGCGAGAATATGACGCAGATCCGGCGTTCGGACACATGACCCAGAAGCGATTTGTTTACGAGCAGAGGAAGACACGCGTGTCTAAGCTGTTGGATTCTACATTGATCGTGCTTTAGGTCGCGGCGTAGTTCTCAAAATGGGGTTAAAGTGTGTATTTCATGGATTCCCGAACGCCGGCGCTACGTCATATTCTCGCGCATGCGTTGTGGAGGCACACACGGAAGTCGAGAACAAGTTGGTTAAAGGTGTTATTTAGATTTTTTTTTGCGCACATAAACTATTGTCGTCGCATCGTAAACTTATTGTAGAGTCACTGTGGTGAGATGGACTTTGTAACGACGTTTTAAGTGCCTTTCATGGATCTTGGAAGTGTCAATGTACTGAATGCCAATGGAGGCCTGTCTGAAGCCTTTCTCAGCCATCAGCTTTCAACTAAAATATCTTCATTTGTGTTCCGAATATGAACGGAGGTCTGACGGGTGTCCAACGACATGAGGGTGAGTAATTAATGACAGAATTTTCATTTTTGGGTGAACTAACCCTTTAAGGGCCAGCAAGATTTACTAACAGCTTCCTCCAGCGCAAACCCTCTTTTGGCATTAAAAAACTACAGTCAGGATTTAAAGTGATAAACTAGCACTGAAAAGGTGTGGACAGGGTTATTTTTGTGGCTGATCTTATTGCATATGCATTTGTAGGAGTTTCCCTTTCAGATGCAAAATGTATGGGAGGAGAGTATTTACATGAATCATGCAAGGTGATCAACTAAAGTTTGCGCTCGTCAATTTACTGGTGTTTGTGTCAATATTTACAGCCTCAAAAAAGCATGTCTTAAAGCAGACGCTAATTTGCGCTGCTCTTGGTAGATTGTGTTGGTCATTATGGAAATGATCCGGGTTCATCTGTGTTCTTTAATTTGCACGTCGTCTGAAGATCCTTTTTTGGAAGAAAACTAATTTGCCCTGTTTAGTAAATCTGGCCGTAAGTGTCTAGATACCATGAATTTAATTGCTGCTGTTTGTTTTGTCCTGTGTAGGGTGCAGTGCATAAGCTAAAGCCGGTCAATGAGGTGTCAGTGTCCATCTCCAGTAGAACAGACACTGGTGTGCATGGCTTGTGTAACTCTGCACATGTGGATATCCAGCGGAGAGCAGACAAACCCCCACTGCTGGAGCAAACCCTGGTGGAGGCCTTAAACTTTCACTTGAAAGCAGAACCTATAAGGTGGGCGTCTTTTAAGGGATTTAAAAAGCTGTATATTTTTGTACCATATTTTTTATATACATTATTATTAGGGTAACGGTACACAAAACTGATTTTTCAGTACGTACCTCGGTTTTGAAGTCACGGTTCGGTACGAGTTCGGTACAACAGTTCTCCAATTCGTTGTTGAAATATAATCATTTATACACAGTGGCTGTCATTTTCACGACAGATTTATTTAAACATGCATTAAATAATCAAGACATCATCACTAACAGGTTCAGTAGAATATAATGAATATATACGCTAATATAGTGCATATATTTAGCGAAAGGGTTCGTTTCTCTAGTGAACTCACAGCTGTGGACACTGAATGACTTCTGAGGTAAATGTGATGTTACGTGTCATTGTTCTCTAACTGTTTTATTGTCTTACCGTGGTTGAAACACCGATTGAGCAATTACACAATATATGATACATTTTAGCAAGTTGTAATGTATCCTCAACACACCTTAAGAGATATTAATTTATGTTTATTCTTTAGGAAGAGATGATCGCGTTCACTCGTGCGTGATGCGTGTCTATACAGCGCCTATACAGTCACGTCACATTAAAGAGCGTCAAAACGGCATTTATCGTTTGAATTTCATGATAAAATGGACTGAATACTTGTATGTTCATGTGAGAACTCAGATTGAAGTGTGTTCCGCGCTTAAAACAAGCCGACTGTTAAAGATTGCATTCACACGTGCACCAAACTGAAAGCCCTGTACGGGAACGGTTCGATACGAATACAGGGCTCGACATTAAGCTTGTTCACGTGCTTGTCCTTCGGTCATTCACTTGTCCGAGTAAAAAAACGTTACTCTTTTTTTTCTGTGTTGTAAATAAAATGTATTCTGAAGCAATATTATCACCAGTGTTCAATCAGCTTTGACATATTTAAATCTGCATATTTGTGATATTTGTACCTTTTAGAAAAGGCATTTGAACGCCTTTTTAAAAATAGGCACTTATTAAATATAGGCTATGCTTCAGCTTTCCTTTTATATTCTTAAATATGATCAATAAATTAAATTAGAAGACGACACTGGCTGTTACCAATCAAATTAAATAATTTACACTGAAAAATTACAACTGCATTAAATAATGTTATGAGATTATTTTAAATATTTTTTGAATATACAAATAAGAAAAGTTGGAAAGAATGTTTAAACATGAAACTAAAACGCCAGTAGGTGGCGGCAGGTGACCGTCTGAATGAGCGAGTCATTGAGTCGATTCGTTCAAACGGATGATTCATTCAAGAATGAGGCAGTCGTTTATGAATAGGTCATTGAATCTTTGATTCAACCAATTCATTTAAAACGCTGAATCATTCATTCACTAACACGCTGTTGCGGTGACACGCATTCTGCTGTGATCTTTGTCTGGAACTATTTTCACTGCTGAAATAGAACAAAAACACTCAATATTGCATCTAAAATTTAAGTGACTTAAAGGATTAGTTCACTTTCAAATAAGCTTTTGCTTATAATTTACTCACCCCCTTGTCATCCAAGATATCCATGTCTTTCTGTCTTCAGTCGAAAAGAAATGAAGATTTTTGATGAAAAGATTTCAGGATATTTCTCCATAAAATGGAAGTCAATAGACCCCAAACGGTTCAAGGTCCAAATGAGAGGTTCAGTACAGCTTCAAAAGGGCTTTAAACCACATCAAACGGTACCAGACGATCAATAAGGGTCTTATCTAGCGAAACGATCGGTCATTTTTTTTATAAATAAATAAAGTTTAAGTTTTATAAGCACAAATGTTCGCCGTGCTCTGTTCAGTGATGCGCGCTCGTGACGTCACGTAATACACAATTACGTTGAAAAGGTCACGCTAGACGCAGGCGGAAGTACAGAGTCAGTGTTTACAAATGAGCGGAAGGAGGACCGTATCCACATATTCAAACGTCTTTGCGCCTGCGTCTAGCGTGACCTTTTCAACGTAATTGTGTTTTACGTGACGTCACGAGCACCCATCAATGAACAGATCAAGGCGAACATTTGTGCTTATAAAACGTAAACTTTATTTATTTAAAAAAAAAATGACCGATCGTTTCGCTAGATAAGACCCTTATTGATCGTCTGGTACCGTTTGATGTGGTTTAAAGCCCTTTTGAAGCTGTACTGAACCTCTCATTTGGACCTTGAACCGTTTGGAGTCTATTGACTTCCATTTTATGGAGAAATATCCTGAAATCTTTTCATCAAAAATCTTCATTTCTTTTCGACTGAAGACAGAAAGACATGGATATCTTGGATGACAAGGGGGTGAGTAAATTATAAGCAAAAGTTTATTTGAAAGTGAACTAATCCTTTAAATTCTCTTTCACTTGCCCCTTCAAAAAAATCCACTTGTCCTGGACAAGCGGACAAGAGTTAATGTCGAGCCCTGCGAATACGTGTACCATTATACCCCTAAAGGTGGGCATACACTGTGCGAATTCAGAATAAATCTTGCACAAATGATACAGGCAAAATATTTTTTTCCAGTACTTTCTGGAATATAGTGAAAACAGCCAAAACTGTTATGTATAACCAAAAAATCAAAAAGCGCCTCTTTTTTGGGTGGTGGTTATTACAGCTCAGACGACATATACTTACTTGTTTATTACTTTTAGCTGTGGTTTGTGTAACTTCAAAGGGTTTCCTGTAAAATTAAACAACAATTGTGTATTTAGACCACTGTATGTGGGTATGGGAAGCTTTTCAATTTGGGTAGGCCAAATCCAGGCGGAAATCCCCAAAAATGGTCCCAGGGCATAAGTAGTTAACAGAGCAATCCCAACACAGTTTGTTTCAATCGAACCAGACCTGCCAAGTGTGAACACACCATTAAACATAGAAAACATGACCCTACTGCCTTGCATTAATGCTCTAAGGGAGCAACAAAGCATTAACTTCTCAAAGTTTTTCTTTTAAAAGTCTTTCAATCAATCTCACATTGTGTAGAGTCAGAGAGGTCAAAACATGGCTAATTCAGATCTGCTGCAGTCTTTGCAAGTTGCTTAGTTGTGAAAGATCAGGGCCAGTTATCTGGAGATTCAAACCCCTGAAGGGGGAATTCACGGGAATTACTAGGATCCCCAGTCGCTGTTGTGCAAGGGATTTAATCCCATGTTGCTCTAGGCGGACCCTCCTTGTATTAAACGTTCTGTAAATTGCTTTTACAAAGTCACCTTGACACGTCTTTAGTGTGATGATGTGGTGTTTTGCCGTTAGTGACCAAATCCTTTAAAGAAAATAATTTTGGGCTGATATAAAAGTGGTATGAAACGTGGTAGTTGCGTAGACTGTCAAAGAAGGGACAGAAATATCAGTTTCAAAGTTGAATGAAAGTCTTGCGGGTTTGGAATGACATGAGAGTGAGTAAATAAATGACAGAATTTTCATTTTTGAGTGAACTAACCCTTTAAATTCGTATTTTTCTTCGTCTACTATTTCAATCCAAATTGTATAAATTTGTGTAGTTGGCAGGTGGGATGAGTGGTGATGAATATTTCAGTGGTTTTGGGTTGGGGAACCTCAGGTCACATCAATCAAGTACTTCCTCTGCAGTGTGTCAATAATGCTCATCATGCACAGATGCCTGGGATTCTCTTAGAATGCTGCTGGAATTGATTAATTTAGTAACCGTTTTCATTTGACATTTTCCTTAAGTCACAAAAACGATTTAAAACTGAGAGACACAGTGGTCATGTCAGGTCTGTTTGTGTGTGTTATTCCATGTTCCTGTTAGCAGCGATTAGCGACTGCTGGTAAATCATTAATACCCACTGACAGACTCCTCTGGGAGCCTGAGCATGTCATCTTCTTTATTTGGTGTTGTGAGTGGAGGAGCAAACTAGTGGAAATTGCCCCTAAAATGCCCCAGCGACCCTGCAGAGATGCTGTCAGAGTGTAATGGTGCTTTTAGCTGGAGATGCTGCTGGCAGCTGTGCTCTTTATTCTTTCCCTTCCCTATGTTGAGAACTCACTGGCCACTGAAACTGAATCTGAATCCACAGACACATGATCGCTAATGAAAATAGTATAACTGAAGGAGATTTTTAAATGATAATTTTTATTACCTTTTTTTTGAAGAATTTTTTATTTGATCAAAATGCAGTTTAAAAAGTAATATTTTGAAGAAATATTCCAGTTTAAAATAACTGTTTTCTATTTGAATATACACTATATTGCCAAAAGTATTGTAACACCCCTCCAAATCATTGAATTCAGGTGTTTCAATCACTTCCATGGCCACAGGTGTATAAAATCATGTAGACTTTTCTACAAACATTTGTGAGAATGTGACGCTCTCAGGAGCTCAGTGAACTTAAGCGTGGTACCGTGATGGGTTGCCACCTGTGCAATAAGTCCATTCGTGACATTTCCTCACTACTAAATATTCCACGCTCAACTGTTAGTGGTATTATAACAAATAGGAAGCAATTGGGAACAACAGCAACACAGCCACGAAGTGAAACGCCGTGTAAAAGAACATAGCGGGGTCAGCGCATGCTGAGGCACACAGTGAAGTCGCCAACTTCAGTCGATAGCTACAGACTTTGTGTGGCCTTCAGATTAGCTCAAGAACAGTGCGTAGAGAGCTTCATGGAATGGTCAGTCCCTCCAGAAAACGCGATTATGTGATCGCATGATTTAATGCATAATCAGCCAAAGTCCGCATATTTATGCGGGGGCCGCATTTTTTCAAATACGCCGCACTTTCGCTGCATAAATTGCCTATTTCCGCGTGCAAAATATGCGGGGCTAGCATGATTTCATAATCCCCGCATTTTCGTTGCAAAAACGTCATATATATTAGCAGAAAGTTCAAAAATGTTCGTTTACTTCACACAAGAGCCGCCATTTCCCCCTATTGCCTTGGGAACGTTTTGAAGTGACGTAATTACCCGGCGTGAACGTCATCGAAAAGCTACAAACCCCGTGGTGAAACCATAGATATCGGTGAAACCATGATGAAGCGCGCAAATTCCCATTTGCCAACAAAAATAACAGCAACAGACCGTGCATAGCAGTTTCCCGGTGTGTTGACCGATTTCAAAAAACAGCATCATGAAGCTTCGAAGTGTTATGAATCAGTGATTCGATTCAGCGGTTTGGATCGCCAAAGTCACGTATTTCAGCAGTTTGACACGCGATCCGAATCATGAATCGACTCGCTGATTCATAACGCTTCGAAGCTTCATGATGCTGTTTTTTGAAATCGGTCATCACTATATAAGTCGTTATTTAGGTTTTAGCACAAAAACTATTCTCGTCGCTTCATAAAGATATTGTAGAACCACTGTAGTGAGATTTTGTAACGTCGTCTTTAGTACCTTTTAAGGGTCTTGAGAGTGTAATGTGCATTGTGCCAATGGAGGCCTTTCTGAGCCATCGGATTTCAACTAAAATATCTTCATTTGTGTTCTGAAGATGAACGGAGGTCTTACAGGTGTCGAACGACATGAGGGGAAGTCATTAATGACAGAATTTTCATTTTTGGGCGAATTAACCCTTTAAGAGATTGCACTTTGTGCATTGGAAGCACTCAAATGTCTGTTTTGTAAAGCTACCTCTGTAAAACAGGAAGTTATTTATTCATTTTTTCAGAAGTTGTAGCATATTCCTTTTGTAAAGCTACAGAACTTGTTTGACTCAATGTTTTGTAAATTTGAGCCATGTGTTTATTAAGGTCTTCAATAAAACAAGATGAGAACTTAAATATTCCCAGCACTTTCTGTGATGTAGTGTTTTTTTTCTCTTTTTCATCAAACCTCAGTTTTTGCAAGTTCCCGCAATTTTATCGCATAAAATTGCATAAATATCCCGCATTTTCCATCGTATTTTTAGGAAAACGTGCTGCATAATCAAGGATTTTTTCCCGTAACAATCACAAAAAAGCGCCGCATTTTTCTGGAAGGACTGAATGGGTTTCCATGGCCGAGCAGCTCACCCACGCCTTACATCTCCAAGTGCAATGCAAAGTGCAATGCCGCTACTGGACTCTAGAGCAGTGGATAGGGCTGGGACGGTTACCGCATTACCGCAATACCGCGGTCACGTGACGCCTACCGCGGGTCTGAGATGGTCACCGCCATCACCGAGAAAAAAAAAAAAAAAAAACCTTTCGCGAGTTGGGGAGCGCAATGTTCAATTATAACATTCCATTTGTACCTGTGTAATGTCTTGTAGCCTATAATTTTAATTTAATTTTACTAAAGCATAAAATACAGGCGCATTTGGACCTCAGTTTTTAATTGCACGTGCTTAACACAATTCTCTCACATGGTTGCGCAGCCGACAATAGCGGGTAGGGAGATAGAAGTCATGAAAGCAGAAAAAGAACGCACCGCCCGGGCCATGGGTTTGTGTCGAACGCTGGTGACCGATTTCTCCCATAGCTGGCAAAAAAAAAAAAACACGGCTTCAGAAAGAACAAACTGAGCTGGACCTGCCTCAGCACTCCATAGTACTGGTAAGTTTTAACTCTCTTCCAACTCTGTTTGGGAAAGATTGACTACAAATAAGCTGGGCCTGCGAAATTTCATTCAATATAATCAATAAATAATCTATTGTAGGCAATTAAATATAAGTTGGCTATGTGATTCTGAAATTCCAATTTCATTAAAAGGCTATCGAAAAAGATATCCGTCTGGCAGGCTTACAATCACTGTAGTGTGCGACACTTTGTTAAATTAAATAGCCTTTGTTAAATATTTGAACCACTGAGACAAATGCGCACACGAGATATATAAATTAATATGAATATGTAAACATATATAATATAAATATAAAGAATAAGTAATATACAATCACGGTAGTGTGAGCAGCGACACTTTGTTAAATTAAATACCCTTCGTTAAATAGCACCACTGAGACAAAAGCGCACACGAGAGGCATGTAGGCCTATATATAAATTAATATAAATATGTAAAAATAGGCCTAATATAATATGTAAAAATTATTTATGTAATATAAATAACATAAATATAAATAATTTTATATATATATATATATATATATATATATATATATATATATATATATATATATATATATATATACAGGGAGTGCAGAATTATTAGGCACGTTGATTTTCTGATCATATTTTTTTTCCAGGCACATTTGACCAATTCCAAACCACAGTAATCCTAATAACTACTATTGATTTAGTATTTAATAATGTATAAGTTATATATAATTGTTCATGAAGGCTGGAAATGAAAATCACCTTATATTCAGGTGTGCAGAATTATTAGAATTATAAAATGGTGGCGCTGGAGACTAAAGGGTTCCTGATGGTTTCACCCTTAATTCTTCACCTTAATTCTTAATTCTTTTGCAGTTAACAGGTGTCTTTTCTCCGCCACATGTTTTTGTCTGACCCTGCTGACTCAACGAGCATTTCACTGTCCAATGGTCATGCCTTAACTGCAATGTCTAGTATTGCATTAGTATTGCATCCTTCTCATGGGCATTTAATACTTTTTGACTTTTCAGTCTGAGTTGAATCTCTTTTTTGGCTCAATTTATCTGTAAAAGAAAACATGCCTAATAATTCTGCACACCTGAATATAAGGTGATTTTCATTTCCAGCCTTCATGAACAATTATATATCACTTATACATTATTAAATACTAAATCAATACTAGTTATTAGGATTACTGTGGTTTGGAATTGGTCAAATGTGCCTGGAAAAAAAATATGATCAGAAAATCAACGTGCCTAATAATTCTGCACTCCCTGTATGTATGTATGTATGTATGTATATATATATATATATATATATATATATATATATATATATATATATATATATATATATATATATATATATATATATATATATATATATATATATATATATTTAAGTACAATCATTAGCCTAAAAAGTCTTCGTTAAATAGCCTTGAACCACTGAGACAAAAGCGCACACCACACGAGATATGTAAAATAATATAAATATGTAAATGTTTTAAAATATAAAAAATAAATATAAATAATAAAAGTAGCATAATATACAATCAAGGTAGTGTGAGCAGCGAGTGACTACACTTTGTTAAATTAAATAGCCTTGAGCCTTCGTTATTCTTCATTAACCACTGAGACAAAAGCGCACAAGATGTAAATTGTAAATTAATAGCCTGAATATTTTAAAATATGTAATATAAAAATATAAATACTATAAATATAAATAATATATTAGGCTATAGGCTATTATATGGGCGGGTGTGCGCGAAAGTCGTTATAGTTAAAGTGATTGTTTGATGACGATGACTGTAATCTGAAATTAAAAATATTGGAAATAAATAAACAAATAAATATATCTTACTGATCAATACCGATGAATAAAAATGTGTTTGTTTGTCTTTGTTTATGCTGTTCCATCTTCAGATCTCTCAGTCGGGATCTGATCTGCTCTCTCAGCAAAATATGAAGGCTGGGATGTAAACCATGGCCTAGTCTAGATTTCGTTTTGCCAGCACTTTTTTTTCAGATATCATTCCATTTCTGTTCTAATTGTTCTTGTTCTAAACGTGAAAAAATAAATGTAAAATAAACATGTTCCTTATTATGTTCAATTGCCTGCGCTGGTGTGTGCGGCTGTGCGCGAAAGTCGAGTGGGAGCCGTTTAAAGCGGTTTACCGCTGAACCGCGGGAATTTCTTGCTTTTCAACCGCGGTAAGAAAAAATCCATACCGTCCCAGCCCTAGCAGTGGAGACATGTTCTCTGGAGTGATCAATCATGCTTCTCTGTCTGGGTTTAGCGGTTGCCAGGAGAACGGTACTCGCCTGATTGTATTGTGCCATGTGTAAAGTTTGGTGGAGGGGGGATTTTGGTGTGGGGTTGTCATTTAAAGTTGTAAAGGTTGTAAATGCACATGTAAACTCAGGCGTCCCAAAACTTTTGGCAATATAGTGTATTTTCAAATGTAATTTATTCCTGTAAGGCAAAGCTGAATTTTCAGCATCATTACTCCAATCTTCAGTGTCACATTATTCTTCAGAAATCATTTTAATATGCTCATTTGATGATCAACCTTTCTGATTATTATTTATCCATGTAAAAACAGTCGTTCTGTCTTATATACTGTTTTCTTTGATATATAGAAAGTTCAAAAGAACAGCATTGATTTGAAATAGAAAGCTTTTGTAACATTATAAATGTATTTACTGTCAATTGAATGTGTATAATTATAATATATGTTATATAAAGTATAATTGTTATAAATTTGTAACATGGTTAGCAGAACATTAGCAGTCTATCCTGCATCTGTGGATGGTTCTTCTTAAAGTCCCCTTTCGGTTAACATAACAACATAAACCCTCTTCATTTGACTCATATGACCTCATCACTAAGTGTGTTGAATGTCAACAGGTTCTGTGACTTTTGAACTGGATCTTTTTGTTGATATGTCACGTTATCATTAAACTCACGAGTATATTCACAGAATATCCATACTGTCATCTCATGAATAGTAATGAAGCCCTCTGTCATGTGCTTTAGGGAGGTCTGATGGTGATCGACTGGTCCTCTCAAAAGGCCTAATGGGACTGTATTGCATGAATGTTTAATGAAGAGTTGAAGCTTTTTGTGAGTCAACATCAAATTCATTGGGGTTCAAGACCACCAGTTTAATCCATAAGAGCACTTAGTCAGATGAAGACCACCATCACAGCAGGTGACAGTGTTTGGAGCAGCATATCAAGCATTATAAAAAACATTACAGATGTTGTGAATTCTGTTGTGTGTTTCACTGTTATTCAACCAATTACTATAATTTTATATACAGTACCTGTCAAAAGTATGGAAACATTAATTTTTTTAAATAAGTCTCTTCTGCTCGCCAAGGATGCATTTATGTAATCAAAAATACAGTAAACACAGTAATATTGCTAAATATTATTACAAAATATAAATATAACTGTAATTTATTACTGTGATCAAAGCTGAATGTTCAGCATCATTACTCCAGTCTTCAGTGTCAGATGATCCTTCAGAAATCATTCTAATGTGATATGCTGCTCAAGAAACATTTATTATTATCAAAGTTGAAAACCGTTTTTGCTGCTTCACATTTTTGTGGAAATGGTGATACTTTTTTCAGGATTCTTTGATGGATAGAAAGTTCAATAAACATCATTTATTTGCATTCATTACATTTATTTATTAAAACATTTATTAAACAGAAATCTTTATAACAATATAATATACATGTCTTCACTGTCACTTTTGATCAGTGTAATGCATCCTTGCAGAATACAATTATTAAAGGTACAGTATGTAAGATTTTTGGATTAAAATATCCAAAAACCACTAGAACAGTTGATATATTTTGTTGACTTGTGTACTTACATTATCCCAAATGTTTCCAAGAATGTTTAAATCCAGAGAAATAAGCAATTTTAACCAGGACCGTGTTTGTGTGTCGCCTATCAATGACATCATACCCGCGTTATCCTCGATCCTCGATTTCTATTTTTAAGAAACCATGGAAACACCAAAGACGCTTTAATATAGTGCTGGGCGGTATGACCAAAAATGTATATCACTGTATTTTTCTAAATTATATCGGTTTCACGGTATATGACGGTATTTTTTCCCCCTATGCATGACTGGGTGATAACCACATTTTCTACTGATTAAGAGAGAAAATACTGCAGTAGATTGACTAGAATGCCCTATTTTACTGTCATGACGAGTGAATATTGTAGAAAAATTCCACACTAGAGTTAATACAGGTTTGCAAAGCCCCACAAAATGATGCTGTGGAGAGACAACAACCAATAAAACACAGACCTGCAACACACTCATTACAGGCACATGAATATTAAAATATGACCACAGAGAGAGAAAAAAACAGAGTTGAGGGCACCATTTTAGCATTTAAAAAATCTTATCTTAGTTATAATTGTTATAACAACAAACTGCCAAAACGAGGGAGAAACGCGGATATTTGCAATACTTGAGAGCACTCTCTGAAAAAATGACACATCAGTTTAACACAGAAAGAATAAAGCAGTGTGCAACAAGTGTCTTATAACAACCGCGGTAACGTTATAACATAATTTTCAACACGCTCAAATGTATTTAATATGAAACAGCGCTGCATTACCCCACATACACATAACCAGAAGAAGCGGAAGCGGCGACTGTGGCATAATAAAAGTTCTGCTGCTCTCGAGCTGTGTGTCGCACTTGTCACAACACTCGCCCTGCTCTGCTTCATACTACATTAACGTTAATAATCTCATCCATGAACATGATTTCTGCCTGAATCCTATCCCGATTCTTTTCCACCGGCTGTGAGGTGAAGACGACAATTCCCATGGTTCCACGCTTAATCTCGGCGTCATCAAGCAACGCATTTATTTTTAAATAGGTGACCTCTAGCAGCGAAAAACTACATAGTGTGCTTTTAATTTCAAATTTTTTAATGGTATCACTGTTTCCACAAAAATGTTAAGCTTTTTTCAGCTGTTACGAATAAATAAAATCTCTAATCAAAGAGACAGAAAATACCCATAACAATAAAACAGGGATCTAATCAACAAGATCCCTGGAGTCCCCACTCTCACTCCAAAGGCTTCCGAAGACACAAACACTTGTTAAAGTGCAAGAATAAATGTATTAATCAGGAATAAATCACCAATCAGGGCACTCATTAGCCACCCCACCTGTGAGCAAATAAAGCAGGAGAGCAGAAAAAAGAGAGAAGAGGAACACACAAGGCACACCAAACAATAATGCATCCTCCCTCACTACACCAATAAACGTAAAAAAACAATATGTAACACAGCATTGATAGTAATAAGAAGAAATGTTTTGATCAAATAAATGCAGGCTTGGTGAGCGTAAGAGACTTCATTCAAAAACATTTGAATGTTTCAAACTTTTGATAGGTAATATATAAAATTGTTATTTGTGAGTAAAATATTATATTAAATAAAATAGTATTTAAATATTATAATTATTTTATTATTAATATTTATTTTAAGAAATTTCCACTCCTAGTTAAATAAAAAGCCGTTTTGTCGTAGCAGAAGTCTCAGAAATATCTTTTGAGGGGCCTTCAAATGTTGTCTTTAATGCTTGAAGTCAAAAAAAGTTTTTGGCAAAGGCCATTAAATGATTTCAGCAGTACATCGAATTTTGCTTTACTTGAATAAGTCGGGTTGAATAGATAAAGGAAGAAATGTGTTCTTTCCTCAACCACGAGAATAAACCAGATTTGTTTGTTATTACATCAAAGATGCATCTGAATTTTGAGTGACTGTTGTTTTTCTTTTATGAAAACCAGTGTTATGATATTTCCTCCAGTGTCTTGATTACTCTGGACTAACTTGAACCTTTTTCAGTGGAAATTGGCGGGTGAGTTTGCAAAACAAACACATGAGCCTGTGCATTACCAGATTTGAATCAGTGTGTGCTTTTCTGTGTTTTTTTTCCCAGAATCACCAGGGCTTACCGTGTCCACAGTGACTTCCACGCACGCTATCAGGCGATATCACGGACATATGTGTACCGCTTTGCTTTGGGTCTCAGACATCACACAGAAATGCCAGTAACGGAGAGGGATCTATGCTGGGCATTACGAGACACGTGAGTGCCACCCCCGCTCAACTGCACGTGCTCAGAGGACTTCTGTCTAAAACCGCATCACTACGCCCATGTCACAGAAGCTAAATCCTCTCAGAGAGGAATAGGAACAAGCAGTGGAAAAAGCTGCACATGAATTATACACACTCACAAACAAGACCCATCGTAAGGGCAAGCGAATGATTATCTAGGCCAACACTGAAACTAAAGAACGCAGATGAGAGAATTATGCATTGTTTCGGCAGTGCATGCCTCAGATGTCTTTTTGAAGCCCACGATGGAGCGAGAGGCCCGTCTCCAAGGTGACGCGTGAACGTTAATGCTATTTTTTCCACTGTCTTCTTTTTTATCGAGAAAGTAGGCCAAGATAAGCTTCAGGCTCGTAGTGACGCAGAACAACACCCACTGTCGTCTTATGTCTGGTCCATGAACACACACATTCCATCTGGCTTTCCATCTCATTCATAACAACTGCCGTTCCCCACACATGGATTAAGTCCTTTAAAACGGATGTTTGTTGAGGTTGTCCTTATCTGAACATCCCTTGACCTGTGTTTCTTTTCGTTTATGCCTTCTAAGTGAGAATTTGTACCCCTGTCAGTTAGGGCTAGGTGATATATCGATATATTTAAGCTGCTTTTGCTAAATACTAGCATTAAGCTACATTGTAATTGTCCAATTTGATGATTTTAATGTTTTTTGTTTATTAACAATGAAGTTTCCTAAAGATTTTTTTTGCGATCTTGTTACTGGTGAACACAAGGACGTTAATTCTTTCCCCATCATTGACGAAAATTTCTGGCTTTCCGTGTTTTCACTGTTATACGGAAGGGGGCGTTATGACAAATATTCTAAAAAAGAGTACAGAATCCCCGGATCAAAACACATGCAAAGAAGATGCAGAAACAAGTGATCTCATATGTAAAAAACAACCGAAAAAGCACGCGCTTGTGACGATTCTCTGTCAACCAATCAACGTTCTGCAGTGAGTCTAACTCCAACCTTTTAGTACCGGACTACTGTGCTAGGTACCTCAACGGAAGGGTGCCAAAAAAGTGGTACGGTACGGTTTGGAATTATGGTACCATTCACAACTTCTGACAAAAAAACAAAACAGTACCGAGCTGTACTGAAGCATACCACTCGGTGGAAATGAGCCCTAATTTCCTAAAGTAATTGAATGCAGTATTAAAATACTGTTGATCATAGTCACCACACAGTCTGTAATAAAACAGAGTTTGATGCAGTCCTTTACTTCATTCTCCCCACAGGAGGCTAAATATCGATGCAATGCAAGAAGCCACTGCAGTGCTGATAGGAACCCATGACTTCAGCACCTTCCGTGCCTTGAACTCAGAGACGCCCTTTAAGAACCCAGTGAAGTCCTTAGAGTCGGCCCAGCTGGAGCCAGGGGTCTCATTCAGTCAGAGACACTTTCACAGGTAGGACTCTATTAGGGCTGCAACTAACGATTATTTTAATAATCGATTAATCTGTCGGTTATTTTTTCAATTAATCGATGAATCGGATTAAAAAAAAAACCCATTAATTTCCAATCCTTTATTCAAAAACAGAACTGACAGTGCAAATTCAGTGCAAAAAATCTAGAAAGTGCACAGGTTGCTACAATAAATCTATATATCTTCTTTTTTTTTATAAAGAAAAATACTAATCAGAAAACTTAACAGGATGTTAGAACTTGTTCTCTACACTACACTCACAAACAAAGTTTAATGGGTTTAGTTAAATTGTAATGCATTAAGAAATTCAAAACAATTATATACTCCTGGAGAAAACATCTACTGTATTAACATATTAATATGAATGATATTAAAGTTTAAACATGCCATACAGACACTGATTTAACTGCTGTGACATATAAACAAATATTATGTAACAATTAAATAAAACTACTCCTCCTAAAGAAGAACACAATGTCTTATTGTCAATGAATGATATGCATTCTTTATAACAACTTGCATACAACATTCCTTATAGATTAAATATGGATTAAATAATTAATGTCTAATAAATATAATGAGTCCTTATTAAAACTAAAGAGGTGATTTTCTCTGTCTTTTGTTGTTTGATTAATATTAAGAGCACAAATGTAAGCAGGTTAATGGACTGCTGTCACTTTAAGACCGAATGCTGACCGAAAATGACAATAGATATTAGTCATAGTTTTTGTCATTCAAAGCTGGTTTTGATTTTCGTCTCGTTTTTTGTCTGTGAAAAATGTTGTTGATTTAAAATATTGACAAATTATTTGTCAACGAAATTAACATGGCAACAGATTGAAAAATGAATGGGCCAAAAAAAGGCAAGTGAATAAAAACGTGTCTTTAGTCTTGCAAACTGTACCAACCCTGCTTTACTACTGTTATTAACAAGCTAACGCTAACTTGTCATGCTTGTCAAGCTGGATAACGAGTAAGCAAGCACTAGAAGAGCTACTGGAGGGACGTCACGCTCCTCACTTCGGAACGGAACAAGATTGGGATTTTGTAGTGACTTAACGTTCGCCTGCTGTTGAACTCCCTTCCTCCTCTAAAGGACTCCAAGGACTCGTTTTAGGTGCTGAATCACCACCGTGGTGCTCCCGTGCCATGCCATGTCGCGACGCTTTTGCTGCAATTAACACACTTTTTTGATTTATTAATGGCGCCTTTCGACTGGTATGGCTCGGCTTGGTTTGCTTTTCCACTGCGTGGTACGATGGGTACAGCACGGCTCGCCCGCTTCCACTCTGCTTTGTGCTCAACCGTGCTTTCTTTATACTCAAACATCTCCGCGTCTTGTTGAGGGGAATAATAGTCGAAAATCGATAATGAAATTCAATGCCAACTCTTTTAATTATCAAATTTTATTGATTTTATCGATTCTTTGTTGCAGCCGTAGGCTCTATTCTGTCCAGGAAAAAAGCTACAAAGCCACAGATTGGAGGAAGCTTGGTTTGCTCAGCGCTGCGATGATACCAACAATATTGGTTGCCTGATTTAAAATTAACAATAAATAAAGCAACAAGTCTTTCCAAACCCATAGACTTCGTTTCATGGAACATAAATGAGAAGTTTAGCAGAATGTTTACGTTGCTATTTTCCATGCAATGCTGCTGAAAAAAGGCACCGTAATAAAAAGCCCAAATATCCTGTGCACAGTATCCTCTATAGTCTTCTAAAACCATATGATACTATATTGAATTTTAACTCATTGTCCACTGACAATCTTGCCTTTCATCATATTTATTGTACTCAATATTTACCCCCAAAAAATATATTATCAGTTCAACTGGCAAGGCTGTCAGTAGATTTGATGTAATGGTCGATATAATGAAATGATATAATATAATGAAATCTTGGCATTTTATTTTAATAGCCACTTTTCAATCGCATGTGTAGAGGGATTACTTATGCAAATGTGGAGTCATTTGGCACAGGAGCATATAAATAGCTTTGGATTTCATAGAAAGAAAATATGGCTGAACATCAAGACTAAAGGTCATCTAATCCTTGATTAGTGGATTGGAAATTACAGCATGCCGCCAATAGTCGCTAATGCAAATTCATTCTTTAGCCATAAACCCTCCTGGACCTAATCAAATTGTGCATTAATAATCCCAGTTATGATTTTATATAGTCAGTTCTTCAACCACTGGTCATTATCGGCTCCAATCTAAAGCAGTGTTTACATTGTTTAATATCGTGTAGAAATGTTAGCAATACACAGTATGCAAGGCAAAGCTGCTTTGTACAACAGATGGCCAGTCTTTGAGGCTGGTCTTTCATCAGTCGGTTCTTGAGTTAGGCATGTGCGATGAGACTGTTGCTAGGCAACAGATGTTGGACCAAAGCGTGATGCTGACAAAAGCAGGCTGGCGGCTCACTCTTGCTGTAATGATCTGAGGGACAGACACGGATGTTTTCATACTATCTTTACCGTGCTCTTTCAGCTCATATCAGTGTACTGAAGAAAACGTTTAAGGTACAAAAGTATTTTGGGCAAATACAAAAATATGCATTCAGTATTTGATTATTTGGGACAATTGACTGCTTGATTATAGCCGCTGAGAGGCTAAGAAGCAGGAAAGAATCAATGACGCGTTCTCATATGTTTAAAATCCATAAACGTTTATTGACATGATATATAGTCCATATTCAGCGCAAACCTTCTTTTGGCGTTAATAAAATTACTGTCAGGATTTACTAAAGACACGCAGTGATAAATTAGCGCTGATAAGGCGTGGACAGAGCTATTTGTGCAGCTGACCTTATTGCATATGCATTTGGGAGGAGAGGCTCAGCTCAATAATCCGCTCAATGCCAGCGTTCCACTCTTGAACCACTCACCGGTAAAATGACGTTCGCTCAAATCCCGCTCAGACATGACATTTATCTGTACTGTAGCCTACTATACTTGTTGTAGCCATTAAACAATGTGTTTTGTTTCATATTTATGTTTAGATATTATAATGTTATTTTTAAATTTCATCTAGGCTATATTGATTAAAGTGCAAAGCTGCGAGTGGGTCAGAAATGATTTTGACCACTTCATTAAGTTTTGTTTTGTAGAAAGCCTTTCTTTAAAGTACTTTTTTTTGTATAAATTGTATATTCGTTTTAATCAATGGTTCATCAGCCAATTGCCTGGATTTAATAAAGAAGAAGCAAATAGGCTTTAGCAGACAATAATCGTGTCTCATAAAAACTCATCAGGCTACTTGCCTCACAGACATGAGCAATATGTGTATAGAAAGCTTAAAATGTCAAATTTTAAACAACAATTCGAAACGAAACAAAAAATAGTTAAGTAAGGCGCACTGTTCACGCGAGCATCTCATGACTGGCGTCTCAGAGCGTTTCTGTTCAGAATGCTGCGCTCTATCACTGCATGTGCTGTGAGTTTAACACGCATTTTTAGACTAATCCTGACTTTTGCAACTTTGTACACATTTGTTTCTTAGTTGTAGTATTAGTTCTTACTTTGCTAAAAATAAATATATTATTTCTGATGGCTCGATGCATTCCCATGTGGGTTTCGACCAAGCCTGCAGCGCTCCTGTCAGAAACTGAAGCTTCCGCGCCTCGATCGCCCCCCAGTGGTTGGTCCCAGTATAGCTCCTAAACCCCACCCCTCCATGTATTTGAATGGACGCGAGACACACTAAACAATTAAATTACACTTCAAATAATTGTTTCCTAAAGATGGTTTCTGTGAAGTGTTTGTTTTTTAAATAATTTTAGTTTTAGTGAGTTATGTGATGCTATAAAAACGGGGGGTGTGATGTCATGATTGACAGCTGAGATTGACGGCTTCTCTGAGTGAAGTTGTCACTGAGGCACTAACTGACTTTTTTCGGGAGATTGGAGCTTTAGCTTTAATTTCTACATTTCTATAACTGTATATTTCACACCAACATAATTAATTGTTCTGCATCTGTGAGAGTGTGGGTGGGCTTTTGATAATCGCTCCTCTACTTCCTGCTCTCTACTGCGCAACTCCCGTCCCGAGATCGCTACCGCGCAGACTCGGCCCCAAGATGTCAGCGCCGTGTGCGGGCCTACGAAAGCTTCAACTATGGTCAGCGCAAGTCAACGAAGTCGCGTTGTCCATATTTTTTTACGGTCTATGGTTTCAACCGATCTGCTTGACAGCCGTTTTTTTCAGAATCAGACTTGGGAGAGAGTAGCTAGCGCTCAGTAGAGCAGTTTGTCCATTTAGGGCTACTGTGGAAACATAACGGCGCAAAATGGCGATTTCACTGTAAGGGACCCGCGGTGTGTGTAGATAAAAATGGCTCATTCTATTTATGCGAGGAGAGTATTTAAATGAATTGTGCAAGGTGATTGACAAAGTTTTGCGCTCGTCAATTTACTGGTGTTTGAGTCATTATTTACAGCATGTCTTAAAGCAGACGCTTATTGGTAGATTGTGTTGGTCTTTATGAAAATGATTTAGCTGCATCTGTGTTCTTTAATTTGCACATTGTCAGAAGATCACGAACTGAACTTTCCACTCGCATTTTTGTAATTGCGCTAATTTGTCCTGTTTAGTAAATCTGGCCCTTAAAGACGTTAATAATCACTAACAATTAGAAACGGAAAATCATTATAATATGATGATTAGGTGCTAAAGAAACATTTCTGATTATTATTAATGTTTAACACAGTTGTGCTGCTTAATATTTTTTGTGGAAACTTAGATTTCTTTTTTGTAATATTTATTAATTTCATAAATGTCTTTACTGTCTTTTTAAATCCGTTTAATGTGCCTTTTCTAAAGAAAAGTATTCATTTTAAAAACAGCAAAACTACTTTTTAAAAAACATTAAATAACCTCACCGAATTTTTGAATAGACGTTTGTTGCTATTTAAAGGAATATTCTGGTTTGTTGTGATTAATATCTATGGACAACATCTGTGACCTGTTGTCATTTACCACAGAAAATAAGCAAAAACTACATTGAATAAACATCAGCAGTACAGTCGGATTTTGGGCGTCACAAACAAATAGCCCCGCCCAAACTCACACCATTTGTAGATTTTTCCTTCAAGTTTTTTGATTGGCTGACACCAATTTCTTTTTTGACTTCGTACTTAACTGTCTTTTTCTCCTAATTTAACCATGAGATTTTTCAGGACTGATTTCTTTCATTTTCCTAAACAATTATTTACAACAAACTTAGTTCAAAATAACCTAGACATTTTGCTAGGCTGTTCCCCTCAGAAGCCATTGGGAGGCATATGTTTAAAACCAGCTCACACTGGGATCACTTCGGCGGGTCATTTGGAGTTTCTCACGTGCAGCTCTCAGCTGGGAGAGAGCAGTCGGGAGTCGGGACACACACACCATCTGCTCTGTTTCACACTAATGTCAAGATCTGCAGGGGATCAACTGCTTTTATCATGTACACACACTCACTCATATGTCACTATGTAACTGAATGTCTGCATCCAAACCAGATCAAGGCATTTTGCTGCACAGCCCAAGAAATGCACAAATACGTTTTTTTTTCTCTCTAAAGGTAGACTTTAGCTGCTTTTAATGGGACAGTTCCTCAAAAAAGGACAGTTTTGTCTTTGGTATGCCATCTGTCATTAACAGCAGTGTGAATGTTCTTTAAAGAGACAGACCATATGATGCTTTTTAATGTTTTTCTTTTCCTTTAGTCTGTAATGGATCTGTTTGTGCATGTATAAGATCTGCAAAGTTACAAAGTCCTTCCACAAAAGTGTTTTTTTCTAATAGAGAACACTGATGCAGACCTGCCTAAAATGCCTTGATTGAAGTCTAAATATTACTTCTGCCAACGTCTATGTCACAACGTGAAATATTAGCATAATGCCCATGCAAAGGCATACACCAAGAGAAAAGAGGATGCTTCAGTGAGCCACCATGTCATGGCGTTCCCATGTGGGTTTCGACTGATCTGCTTGATCGTCGTATTTTCAGAATCTGACTTGGGCTCAAACTGATACGGTAAAGCCAAAGACATTTTTAAAGGTGCACTCACTGTGCAAATTTTAGCTGCATCTAGAGATGAGATTGTGAATTGCAAATGTCCACCACTCACCCCTCCCTTTCAAAGCACGTAGAGAAGCTATGGTGGCCAACACAGGACAAAGATGTCGTCGTCTGGGACAGCAAAGAGTAACTAGCGCTCTGTAGAGCAGTTTGTCCGTTTAGGGCTGCTGTAGAAAGAAACGTGACGGCGCAAAATGTCGATTTCACTGTAAGGGACCCACGGTGTGTGTAGATAGAAATGGCTCATTCTAAAGTGATGGAAAAAAAACTTTTTATGTAAGGTCTTTATACACCACTGACAACATAGTTATGTATATTATATTGCATTTCTGTCAATAGATCCTCATAAATACTACACACTGAACCTCTAACTGTTTGTGTTTATAATTGCTTTAGAAGCCTTGGAAACCGAAGCTCACAATTATGGTAAGGGGTGTTATTTACCGAAACATTCTTAAGGTGTTTGACCAATCACAATGCACTGGGTCAGCTGGCCAATCAGAGCACTCTGAGCTTTTTGGAAGGAGGGGCTTTGTAGAAATTAAAACCTAAACAGAGTGTTTAGGACAGCCTGGGAATAGAGCTACTGCAGTAATGTACAATATGTGAAAAAATTGTTTTGAACATGAAATCATGTTAACATGTTCTATCAAACCCAATACACTAAATTAAAACGTTTTAAAATAGCATCATATGGCCTCTTTAAAATATCTCCTTTTTGGTCCGCTAAATAAATGAATACGAGTTTGCTAAGACCGAATGAATTAAAGCTACACTATGTATTTTTTCGCCGCTAGGGGTCGCTGACCTCTTAAAAACAATAACAAAGGTGAAATCATGGGTCTCGTCATCATACCTATGAATCTAATAATGTTTATGGATGAGTGAATGCATTCATGTTTTTTAACATGACTGTGGTATGAAGCAGGGCGCCATTACTAATAAGAGACAGATATCAGCGCCACACGCGCGAGTCCCGGGGGATATAACGTTAAAGAAATAAGGACATTTCATTCTATCCAACTAAACACAAGTGCTGAATTACCACTCATGCAGGTCAGTTTATTTGACAAATTAAAATTTGTGAGGAAACGCAATGCAGTTTGCTATCTAAACTGCATTTGAGTGTGTTGAACATTATAATGTTATTCTGTGTGTTAGTTTGTTGGCTGTGTGAGACTAGCAGTAGCTACATCATACTTATGATATTCTAACATTTCATTGTGTTGAGCTACATAACATTGATTAATTTTATGTACATTTGCTCACCTGTCCAATAAAGCACATGCAAGAACGGCATCTCTGTCAAGTCGAAGTTTGTTGCGAAGCTCTCGCCAAAACACCACGTCGATACTGGTCCTCTTGATTTCTCATTTTCTTCCAAAGTCTGCTTGCCATGGTCCATAATGTTTGAAAAAAGCTACAGAGTGCCGCGAGACGTACAATTGTCCACGTCTGTTGCCATGGTTTCTACAGCAGATAAAAGCGTAAACCGAGGGTAACGCGGATATGACGCCATTGACAGGCTACTCCCTCACACGTCCCGGTTCCTTGGTTAAAATTGCAATTTTCTTACGATTTACAAATAGTTGGAAACATTTGTGATATTGTAAGTACTCAACTGAACAAAATATATAACATTGGCCTAGTGGTTTTTGGATATTTTACTGCAAAAATCTTACATGTTACACCTTTAAGTTAATAATGACAGAATTTTCATTTTTCAATTAACTTTTCCTTTAAAAGTTTTTTATAAAGCGCTTATGAAAGCCTCTTCATTTATAGCACTGTGTGTGTGTGTGTGTGTGTGTGTGTGTGTGTGTGTGTGTGTGTGTGTGTGTGTGTGTGTGTGTGTGTGTGTGTGTGTGTGTGTGTGTGTGTGTGTGTGTGTGTGTGTGTGTGTGTGTGTGTGTGTGTGTGTGTGTGTGTGTGTGTGTGTGTGTGTGTGTGTGTGTGTGTGTGTGTGTGTGTGTGTGTGTGTGTGTGTGTGAGAGAGAGAGAGAGAGAGAGAGAGAGAGAGAGAGAGAATGAGAATGTCTATTAATATTTCAGTTTGATCACAACTACAAGAAATCAGAATCAGCTAGAGCCTAAATTAAACCCTGCGTTTTGTAAACGAGGACACAGTAACTTAAAAGTAATGCAGCTATACATTTATTATTGACTTGGATTTAAACTACAAGATATCCAATATACAGACAAGGTTTTATACTACAAGTAGTTATTTAATAGTAATTTATTTTATAGTAATTTGATGTCATATCCATCTGTATCATAATTAATTGAGATCGAGGACTTCACCCAGGAGGAGCATCATGAACATAGAAACATCATGAATATGACCGCATGTGGTCGTCAGATACATCTGTTAAGTCACATGAAGATTAATTAATTACTAAATGGATAGCAAATAAGCTTATATGTCCAGGTGCACCTTTTTAGAAAATAACACTGAGTTGGTTATGAAATGTTTGTACAGTCAGTAAGTTAATGAGATCAGAAATTATTCCTACAATAGGGTTGTATTCATAAAGTGGCATTAAAAGAATCCCATAGCCATTGAAAGTAGATTCATTGTGCAGACTGATTATGAGGCAAGCTAATAAGGTAACCTAAATGTTTATTGTTTGTGAAACAAGACATGTTTATACTGTATGTTTAATTAAAATCAATCCTTTAATTAATCCTCAACGCATCACTGTATACTGTATAACAGAGTAGGTTGGTCTTCTTTGCTTAACAGAAGAAGAATGCACTGGTATTTAATTATTTAAGGCCATTTTGGGGATGTTGCCATCTTATCTTTGCTGTCTCATAAAACAGAAAATTGTTTAGAAATACTTTCTTCGCTCGCAAAATTGTTTTATTCTCTCTGTTCCTTTTGATCAATCTGAATTAGGCAAAAAGGCTTTTATGTATGCAGCTCCTACTGACTGAAATCTTCTGCAATCGAAATTGAAATTACAAAATTTACTGTCTTTGAATAATTTTAAAACAGATATTCGACAAATGGACACTGATTCAACGATATGTAACTGTTTTTAGTGTTTTTTAGTCTGTTTGTGTTGTAATATTTTGTGATGAAACTGATGTATTGCTGCCCATTTTGGCCAGGACACTGAAAGAGATTCTTAATCTCAGAGAGTCTTTTCTGGTTAAATAAAGGTTTAATAAATAAATACAAATAAAAAGCGGTCAAGGTCTGGCTAGTTCACATGGGCCAGTTCACTTAACTGACATTAAAGTGCCCCTGTTATGCTATTTTAAAAGTTATTTTGCTTTGGAGTCTCCTACAATAGGTTTACATTCGTCCAAAGTAAATAAAACAACAACAAAAAACTTAAATTTCCTCATAATATCCATTGCAGCATCAGCTCTTTTCTCACAGTGTATGAAAGAGTTCGATAAAGGATTTGGTTTCTCTAAACCCCTCCTTTCTGAGTGCCTGCTCTGCTCTGATTGGTCAGAAGGCCCAGTCTGTTGTGATTGGTTTACTATGCTCTGATTGGTCAGACGGCCCAGTCTGTAGTGATTGGTTTACTCTGCTCTGATTGGTCAGAAGGCCCAGTCTGTTGTGATTGGTCTACTCTGCTCTGATTGGTCAGAAGGCCCAGGCTGTTGTGATTGGTCTACTCTGCTCTTATTGGTCAGAAGGCCCAGTCTGTTGTGATTGGTCTACTCTGCTCTGATTGGTCAGATGGCCCAGTCTGTAGCGACTGCTTACAGCACATGTCAGAAACCAAATGGCCATTACTAAATCTGAATTTCAGCTTCCTCTGCACTTTTATACAAAGTGATACAAATGGCGTCGGTTTTACTGTATCAATTCGAGCCTGAGTCCTCATCTTTGGAAGTGCAGCAAAGTGGATTTGCAGCATAGAAAACAGCGTCTTCTTGAACAACACGAACACAACTCTTCCGGTCTCAGCTACAACTACAGTATTTGAGGGTCAAAGCAGACGTTGTTCACGGGCAGCCAATGAAGATTATAGGCTGGAATTATGCTAATTTGTTACAAACCTACGTAAACCCAAATAAGTTGGCAAAACTTGTGGCAGTCGGTTACATCAAATATTTTAAGTTAAGAAATTTAAAGTTTAAGTAAGCAGAATTTGCAGATTTTTTTTGTACAATTTAATTGCTCTTAACTTCAAATATTTGAGTAAGCTAATTCATACAGTTAATGGTGCAGTGTGTAGTATTTATGAGGATCTATTGACAGAAATGCAATATAATTTACATAACTATGTTTTCATTGGTGTATAAAGACCTTACACAATGAACGGTTATGTTTTTATTACCTTAGAATGAGCCATTTTTATCTACATGCACCGCAGGTCCCCTTACAGTGAAGTCACCATTTTGCGCCGCCATGCTTCTACAGTGGCCCTAAACGGACAAACTGCTGTACAGAGCGCTAGCTACTCTCTGCTGTCTGAGACGACGACATCTTTGACCTATGTCGGCCACCGTAGCTTCTCTATGTGCTTAAAAAGGGAGGGGTGAGCGGTTT
This sequence comes from Gobio gobio, assembly GCF_949357685.1. NCBI lineage: Eukaryota > Metazoa > Chordata > Actinopteri > Cypriniformes > Gobionidae > Gobio > Gobio gobio. The sequence goes on along the minus strand of NC_137112.1, from coordinate 9,880,549 downwards.
GTCATGTGATCAACTTAAATATTTTTAGTAGTAGAAACTTAGATAGCTTTAACTAGCTAATTCAATAAATGCTACCTTGCTAATTGGTAACATGCCACTCATCACCATGATGGCAAAAAACCCAACATAACAGAAACTCTTCTAAACTAGCATAACAAAACATTAAACACTACTAAATCTCCCAATTAACAATAATCTGGCACACACACAAAAAATATTTGACCATTTACTCTCCCTTTTGAGTGTCATGGCAAAGCATGCTGGGAAATCGAAATCCCAGCCCAGTTTCAGTTAAATTTAAGTTAGTCTAAATTAAAAGAATCAAGTTCATAAAACTCAAAACAATGAAACAATTCAGATTACTTAAAATGTGTCAGTTTTGTGAACTCAAAAGAAAAAGAAAGTTCTAAATACTCATAAAAGTCCATTTGATTGAACTAGTTGGAGTTGGCTCTCCTCAAACCAATTAATTATTTTGAGCGTTAGGTTTTAAAGTGTAGAATTACTGATGACTTGTTTCAGGCAGGTCAGAATCACTTCTTTCTTTTGGGAGACAATAACTCCATTTATCTGCACTCTGAACTTTGAAAATCTGGAAATATCTTCACATATAAAAAGTGTGATTTCTAGTTATGGAACAGTCAAAGAAAATAATGAAATCTTAAAGTCCCTGTAAAGGCAATTCTGAGATTTTTTTCTAAACCCATTATAAATGTTAGAAATGTATTGCTGAAACAAATTACAAAGACTGTGAACTATGTAGTACTGAATTCAGAAGTTAGACCGTTAAACAGTTTTTCACAGTTGCTGTGTTCAGGATTTTCTGGGCGGGGCTAAAACGGTGGCTCGATGACGCACTGGAGCCACCGAGCCTGGCTCCTCCCCTAACACGATCATAACTAGAGCACATTCGCATCAGTTTGCCCGCTCGATCGCGAGTTACTGTCAGTACTGTTAGTTACTATAGTCTACAACTTACAAAACAGCTTACAAAACAAACACGATTATCAAGAAGAGGTGGATTAATTTTGTGAACAGCCATCTTGATGGAGAGCTGAGGATCACCACCGACGCCTGCCTCCGAGTCTGCAGTGACAATACACCGGATCGTTTTACAAACTTTCACCGGAGACAACTGGGATTCACTGATAATCCGCTGCAGAACCGACTATCCCCCGCCCTGGCCTTAGTCCTCCCGTCCCGCCGACATCTGGTGCGTCGTGATCATAGACGGTCGTGATCAGTGAGTGTTGTCTTGTGTGCTACTGCAGCTTCCCCGCGAGTGGGCGTGGTTTCGGCGCCGACAGCGGACACGCCCCCAGCGTTTGAGAGCAGAGAATGCTGCTCATTTTTTCAAGTTTTTGATAAGCTATTTTATGTACTTGGCGGATTTTTTAATGATTAAAATTTGGCTGGGTGGTTAATAACACATTTATCTGTTGTGTGAGAAACTCAGAACACATGTTTAGTTTTGACTTTACAGGGACTTTAAGTGAAAATCAAAAAAAAAAAAAAAGGTTCTATATAGCCGCGTTTCCACCGCAGGAACTTTCCCTAGGAACTAGGAACTTTGGGGTGGTTCTCGGTGTGTTTCGATCGCAGGAACCAGGGTCTAAATGAAGTTCCGGGTAAATATTTCCCCCTCCAAACGGCCCTGCTCTCGGGGTAGTACTTTTTCAAAGTTCGGGAAATTTCGGGGGTGGGATTTGGGCGCTGAACATGCTGATTGGTTGAACTCACGCCGCATTTTATTTCAACTGGCAGCTTTAAAAGTCTTTTGCGAGGTTCGTTCTGCGTTCAGTAAATATCAGTCTTGCTCTTTCTGTCTGATGGCGCGCGTTCGTCTCAGCAATCGCACGGTCAATGTCCGTAATAGCTGATAATAACATACATTATCTTATCTTAGATCTAGCTTTACTAGCTTTCAGAATATGCTTTAGTATCAGTGCTCGTCTCTTTACTGCCGTTTTGTTAATTACCTCTTTATTAAACCAATACATAACTACCAAAAGCAGCGCTGCTTGCATCTCCCCGTTATTGTTGCAGACAGTATCGCGCAAAAATGATTCCTGTCCGTCGGTGACAGGGAGGAGCAGCGCGCAGTCCTACATCACCGGACTAATTTGCCTAATCTTCACGGTACTTTAGACCGCAGTGGAAACGCAGACAGTAGCAGATCTGGGGGGAAAAAAGTTCCTGTAAAAAAAGTTCCTGGTACAAATTGTTCCGGGTAATTTCAGTGGAAACGCGGCTATTGGCACCAAAAATGGTTCTTGGCTCGTAATCATAAGGGAACCTTTTTTAGTGCTATATAGCACCAATTTTGGTGCTTCAGTGGTTCTTCAGCGGTTCTTCAGCGGTTCTTTGACTAAGGTGCTATATAGCACCTCTGAAGAATTCAATTTTTCAATTCAATTCAAATTTATTTTTGTATAGCGAACCGCTGAAGAACCGCTGAAGAACCACTGAAGCACCAATATTGGTGCTATATAGCACTAAAAAAGGTTCCCCTATGATTACGAGCCTAGAACCATTTTTGGTGCTATATAGAACCTTTTTTTTTTAGAGTGTAGTATATATATATTTTAGGGCTGTCAAAAGATTAATTGTGATTAATCGCATCCAAAATAAAAGTTTGTGTTTACATAATATATGTGTGTGTACTCTGTGAATTATTATTTATATATAAATACACACACAAGCATGTATATATTTAAGAATTTTTTTTTATATATAAAACATTTATATATATTATAGATTATATAAATGTATATACAGTATATACATGCAAATATTTCTTAAATATATACATGAATGTGTGTGTATTTATATATAAATAATAATTAACAGAGTACACACACATATATTATGTAAACACAAACTTTTATTTTGGATGCGATTAATCGTGATTAATCTTTTGACAGCCCTAATATATTTGTGTTCTTTTCAGTTCTGAAGTTATCCGTTCTGAAGTATTTTTTTTAATCATGCAGTCATCAGACAACTGGAAAAGCTAGGGAAAACCATGGAAATTCTTAAAAAATTTTATGAAATGTTCATCATTGCATATTGTTTCACATACATATTTTTAAAATGTAGTGCAGTAAGCCGTTAGCTATTCAATTGAGCACAGATTATTCTATTGACATTAGACTCATATGTGCTTCCTTTGAGGTTTTCATTGCATTGGTGTTGTATGCTTATCTCTGTTCATGTAACGCACACTGCCTGTTTGTTCATTCAAAGCCATGATTAAATGAGAGCCAGACGATCTCATTCAGCGTTTCTATGAAGTCATTCCAAACAAATCTCATCGAGAATTTTCCGCCATAATTTTTTTTCCTGTTAAAAAGGCATTATGAAACATTTAGCCTCTCCAGCAGTAAATATTGGCTGCTCTGCTTGTGATGTTATCTAGCCTGATCGCTCCAGTGCTCCTGCTGCATCTCCAGTTGTTTATTTGATGCAGGCAGTCTGGCATAATAGTAGTCACATTTAGTTTTAATTGGAGAAATACCAACTAGACAGAATAATACGTTGAGTGAGGGAGACAACCCAAAAGAGGTCATGTCTTCAGTCTTCACCCAAGAATCTGTTGTCTATTGACTGCATACATGGAAATGTGTTCATGTTGTAGTGGTGTCTTCAACAATGGAGCTAATATGTAGAAATAGTGGTTTAAAAAAGATTAAAGCGGGGGTCTAATGCTATTTCATGCATTCTGACTTATTTACACTGTTAAATAGTTCGATTCTCATGCTAAAGATGGGCAAATTTTTTTTAAATCAGTTGGACATATGACGGAGTATTTCTGTGTCAAATACACTCCTTTAGGATTTGTTCCGGAAAGTTTTGTTCGAGTATGGCCCTGTATGAGGTCAAAAAGGGAATTCCTTGTATGGTCACTTCTCCCGGATGAGCGAGTGCGCACGTCAATCAGAGCGAGAGCAAGAGCACGCCCATCAACGAGCTTCATTCGGAAGCCGCTTTTATTTAGTTTTTAGACCACAAAATCAACAATGTCACTAAAGAAGTGTTTCTGGTTGTGAGGGAATGATAACCTTGTTTAGCTTCCCAAATAACCCAGTGTTAAGGAAACAGTGGATGCAGTTTGTTTTCCGGGCGCAGCAACAGAGTTCTGCAAGTGTGTTTGTTTGTTCCCGGTCATGAGTCGAAACTGCAGGTGGTGAGTGAAACTGCATCAAATGTGTGTGTTTTGTTGGCAATTGGCGCGCAAGTGCATATAATGTATACAACACAAACGTATAGTGAATCGAAAGTTTTCCAGGGATAATCCCAGGATGTATTGTGTGTGTGTGTCATAGGTGTGTGTGTTTGTGACTCTTTGGCTCCGTCCACTGCATGGCTCCAGGAGTTTGGCTGTTTTCGGAAAGAATCAGTACAGCGCATCTGTCTTTTATAAATATGATAAAATTAAAGATTCTTCGGAGATATGAAGGATGCAAAACTACTCTATTGGTACTCAAGATTCACATGAGATTGGCAGAAACTGTGTGTGTTATGACCCCTTTAAAGATATGCCCTTTTACAAAGTCTTACAAAGCATAGTTTTTTCATGCTTAAATGTAAAAAAACAAAACAACAACAACATTATTTTACATCATTTTAGATTGTTGCAGCACCTCTCTTCCCAGTCTGTCAGTAACACTCCGGGCTGCGTTTTCCAAAAGCATCGTAAGCTTAAGTAGTTGGCTCACGATGCTTTTGGAAAACACAGCCCTCAAACTGGTGCGCAACGTTTTGCTGCGGTTTCTGGGTTGAACGTCATGTTCATGTGCAACCGAGTTTGAGATACGTTTTATCTTGTTTGGTGGGTGTGTCAAAAACATTAGCCCAATGAGCAGCAAGGTTATAATCGTTAACGAAAACGAACGAAAAAATGAAAACTAGGTTGGAAAAAACATTGTCAATAAACAAATAAAACGAGGCATTACAAAAAAACGATAACTAACCAAAACTGTAGTGTGTTTGCGAAACGAACTAAAATAAATAAAATATATATATATATATAATTATAAATTAAATGTCCTTAGTTTTCGTCTTTGTCAATGTCTTTCATAGAGCAAATAACGTTCAGCTGCATTTCCTTTCTTTGTGTGTCTCACTCACATGTCTCTCTCGCACACACACACACACACACACAGCCCGTCACACCTCCGTGCACACCGCGTCTCCATGAGAACGAGTGTTCGACGTTGAAAGCAAGTTCGTGAAAGGTTGGTATCTTGCGAACAACTTTACACAATCACACATTAAAAAGTGGTATAAAATATTTTTAATTCTGAATATAATTTCCTCAGTGTGTTAATGTCGACCCGAGAAGCGATTGCTACTTTAGAAAGTTAACTAGTCGCAAGTTTGAGGTAAAATGCACTTGGGTCGTCGATGTCAAAACACAATAAGCTGTGATTCAAATATTAAATAATGTTATGTCATGCGTTTACTCTTACACTGAATGTTTGCTGCTTCAGTCCAGATGAGTAGGCTATTGTATAGGGTACATTTAGTATAGGGTGTGAAAATTGTACAGCTGTGGTATTTGTATAGGTTTAGCTCAATTTAGGTTTAGCTATATATTTGTATTATAGCTCAAAAATGTGTTGAACACATGCGGTTCATGTATGTCTTCTTTAGTCTGTTGGCTCTTTAGGTTTTTTACTGGCACACGTCACACATTGTGCCCTGCGGAGTGTTGAGACTGTTTACATATTTGTGCCCATATGTACATTTTATGTACTGGTTTTATTTTTGAATGAATATTTTCTAAAATTGTATGATGTTTTTGTTGAGTTATTATTACACAATACTTTTTCTGACCTTTTTGAATCTTGCCCCTGACAAATAACCCAAATTACAAAAAAATTCTAAAACTAACATTAAAACTAATAAAAACTAAACTTAACTAGCAAACCCACTTTAAAAACTAATTAAAACTAAACTGAATTTGAAAACAAAAAGTCAAAACGAGCAAACATGTTGAAGATTACCCGATGGGCTGTTGATTCATTAAATGGTAACCGTTTTCCCACAAAAGCAGTTTATTCAGCATAGTGAAGCCTCTCCTCCATTGATATCCATTTAAAAAAATGGCCTCCTCTCCTTCTCTGTGTCCCAAAGAGTTATCAGGCGTTACACTTTTTCAGCTAAGGTTGCAGGCTTGCCTTCAAGTCACTTTGCTACCACTGAGGCATTTTAGGGAGTTCAGAAACAGCGCTTACTGGTATATATGAAGGACTTTGTGCTTTGTAACTTTGCAGAGATTTTTCATGCTCAAACGGCAACATTTCACACTAAAGAAGTTGAAAATGCAAAGCATAATAGGTCTGCTTTAATTTGTGTATTTTTGTCTGTTTTCTTTCAGAGATATTCAGTTCTGGGAGCTCACTTTTAAAAGTAGGTCTTTTTTATACAGACAAGTAAGTACATGCTTTGTTTCCCTTTAAACATGATAGTTATGTTTGCATTATGGGATGTCTGCCTCCTAGTGTTAAATGTGTGACTCTGCACTAGTTTGAAAGAATGTGTCTGGTGATGAAAAACGGCTGATGTTGTATAACAGCACTAGTGTGTGACGTTTTCCCTCACAGGTGCGGAGGATGACTGGTGCGCTGGTTGCCGTTGGACAGGGTAGACTGTCTGTTAGTCAGATTCAGGAGCTACTAGAGGCACGTGATTCACTGGCATTCCCAAATAACCTGACCGCCCCAGCCCATGGCCTCTTTCTGACCAATGTACAGTACAGAGATGCAGGTGAGAACTGGAAGCTTGGGTCAGAATGTTTGAAATACCACACTGCTCATTAATACAGTATCTATGTAAATTGAGCATAGTATGCAAATTGTAGACTACCCAGAAGTATTCAAAAAGAACACACTACACAGAACAACATATCCCACAAATGCTGGGTTCTGGAAAACTCCATTAATTTTTCTCCATAGGCAAAGTAATTTTTTGAAGATAACTTATAAAACATTGAAGACAGACCTACTGTGAGCTTCAATGTTGTTAATCAATGGTATTCAGCCCACATTATTTAAAAAAATCATGTTTGGAATTTGTGGTGAAAAACTACATTACCCATGATGCTGTACAGAAAATTCCACCAATCAGAGAGACAAGTAAATAGTGCCAAAAGTGCTTGCGGAGAACGCCCACTCCTATAATCTCGTCAATCTCTCAACGCTCTCAAAATACTCTAATATTTGTATATATGCATATTTTGAAATAAACCTAAAATATGTGACCCGTGCTGGCAAAAGGAGTCGGAACGCACATGGGATAATTTTGAGATGCAGGCAAAACAAGTGAAAAATTTCGATGTTGAGGTTTTCTCAAAAATGAGTTCATTAAGCCCTCATCTAGTGATCCCAATGCTCCAAATAGAAACTAAAAGTGTCTTTATTTGTAAGTTTTCTGAGAGGAGTACTGTGAAAACGATCTTTCAAAGACGCCTAAGACAGCACGTGATGCTGATATACACATATACACGGAATTACAGTACTTCAAAATATCTGGCTTGGCAAGTATTCACGCAAACATTATCTGTTATGTCTTAAGTGAACGTTTGGTTGACAACTATGAGTCGCTCCGTTGCTCTGATTGGTTGTAGGTCTATCCAATTGAGTGCAGAGGCATTTTCTTTCCTGGTTCGGTTGAAACACGCCTCATAATCACAGCCCAATGGAGCAGATCAGACTCATATTCTGACTAGAATTGAGTATGACCATGTCAGGCTAGATCCATGCGGTACAGTAGGTCTAAAAGGGTTAGTTCACCCAAAAATTTAAATTCTGTCATTAATTACTTCCCCTCATGTCGTTCGACACCCGTCAGACCTCCGTTCATCTTCGGAACACAAATGAAGATATTTTAGTTGAAATCCGATGGCTCAGAAAGGCCTCCATTGGCACAATGCACTGTTCACTCTCAAGACCCTTAAAAGGTACTAAAGACGTCGTTACAAAGTCCATCTCACTACAGTGGTTCTACAATAACTTTATGAAGCAACAAGAATAGTTTTTGTGCGCAAAAAAACCCTAAATAACGACTTGTATAGTGATGACCGATTTCAAAACACTGCATCATAAAGCTTCGAAGCGTTATGAATCAGTGTCGAATCATGATTCGGATCGCGTGTCAAACCGTCAAACTGCTGAAATCACGTGACTTTGGCGATCCAAACCGCTGAATCGACTCTCTGATTCATAACGCTTCGAAGCTTCATGATGCATTATTTTATTAGTCAAAGTTGCTCTTCTATCAGCTTGAATCAGTCGGCCCATTCTCCTCTGACCTCTATCATCAACAAGGCATTTTCGCCCACAGGACTGCCGCATACTGGAGGTTTTTCCCTTTTCACACCATTCTTTGTAAACACTAGAAATGGTTTTGTGTGAAAATCCCAGTAACTGAGCAGATTGTGAAATACTCAGACCGGCCCGTCTGGCACCAACAACCATGCCACGCTCAAAATTGCTTTAATCACCTTTCTTTGCCATTCTGACATTCAGTTTGGAGTTCAGGAGATTGTCTTGACCAGGACCACACCCCTAAATGCATTGAAGCAACTGCCATGTGATTGGTTGATTAGATAATTGCATTAATGAGAAATTGAACAGGTGTTCCTAATAATCCTTTAGGTGAGTGTATATTTTTCCTAAAGATGTTTGGTTTTGACTGGTGTGTGCCAAATTTGGTGTTATTACCAGTGATGTTAAGGTATGGTTGCTAGGTCATTTTGTTTTGGAACCTTCAGATAACTTTAACTGTGCTGACTGGAAGAGAAAAAAACAATAACTCATTTTTGAAAATGTGCTCATTGCGGCTCATTTTGCCAGCACGTTTTTACATATATTGTTTGTCAACAACTTTAAATTAATAGTTTTATTTTTCTCCATCGTCTTTTGGTCTGATTTTTTTAAATACTTTGTAATGTTATGGTTCACCTCATAGCTGATTCATTGCTTATTAACAAAGACTTTTTTTAAATCCCTATGGGAAAAATGAATGGAAAAAAATGCTTCCGGAACCAGTGCAGCCAAAAAGGTGGGCGGGCACTAATGCACTGTACTCAAATGTATTTTTGATATGTTTCGTGACTCATGACTTGATCAAACTGTTTAAAATAATATTTTTTTTCACAAAAATATTACGTTTAGAATCTTAACGATTTCTATAACGTTTTTAATTTAATTCTGAGAAGATATGTGTCCTGCACTCACTAAATGAAACATGCAGCATGATGAGGTCATGTGATCAGTGTAGCAAACTGCTGTTTGAAATGTATATTGTTGCATAATGAATGCTATTTTATTTACTCTATTTAAATCTATATTTAAACAGTGTATAGTGTGCAGTATGCAGTACACACACATTCGAACAGCTGTTCTCTACAAGAATCCATTTCCTCCACAAGATCCTGCATTGTACACTGGGCAATATGTTGTCCTGCTAAGGACAGTAAAGAACATCAGTATTAAATGTGTATCCTTGTTTTCTTACAGATCTTGGCTGGCTGAACCGTGATGCAATTATTTAAATGATTATTAAAACAATTATCAAACTGAAATTTCTGTGTTAAAGTTTTACACACATGCATAGTTATACATACCTGGATATTTAGCTAAATGGAATGCTGTGAAACAACACACACATATATAGGCTATATATATATAAGGTCAAGGTATCTTTATTAGCACCCGAAGGTAAATTTGTTGCGCAGACAGGAGATTCAGCAATCCATCCTTAAGACAGTTCATAAAACATAATAACATACAATAACTATAAATATTACAATATATACAAAGTCATGACAATGTGCTTTTACACACACCCTCGACACCCACCTAAAATATATAAAGTAACCATGCATGTCACCTCCTGCTTTTTTCATTTAATAATTGGGACCCACTTTATATTAGGTGGCCTTAACTACTATGTACTAATATTTTAATTAATCATTTGATACAATGCACTTATTGTGTACATACATGTTTTTACATTGTACTTACATTTTAAAATATACCTGTATGTAATTACATATCTAATTCATTTCTGTAGTTACATTTGTAATTACACAGTTGATACTTCCCTTACACCTAACCCTACCCTTAAACTGACCCATACCACCACACCTGTCCCTAACCCTACCTGTATCCCACCTCAATATCAGCAAAGGTGTTTTGCAATACAATTTGAACACAGTTAGTACATTGTACTTCTTTTTTGATGCAAGTACATAGTAGTTAAGGCCACCTAATATAAAGTGGGGCCAATAATTCTATAACTGCGGGTACAAAAGTGTTTCTATATCGTCTAGTTCTCCACCTAGGGGCCACAAACCGACATCCAGAGGGGAGGAGCTGGAACTCATCATGTAAAGGGTGCGAACAATCTTTAATTAAAAAACTCACCTTACGCTGTAAATAGTTGGAGTAAAGATCTGCTAAGTTAAATTGTGGTTCACCTATAATTTTACTTGCCCACCTAACAGTTTGATTCAAAGAATTTTTGTTCTTCAAAGACAAATTACCAAACCACACAAGGGAGAACGACAAGATTGATTCAATAAAGGCCCGATAGAAAAGGGTCATCATAGATTTGTCAATATGAAATCTAGAACGCTTTCTGAGGCAAAACAGACGCTGATGAACAGTTCTTTTCAAAAGTCAGTTTAGAATCTATGACTGTCCCAAGACAATAAGGGCTGTTAAGCGCCGATTAAATTTGGCAGAGAAAATGACCCCCCAAAAGATAATTTAAGTCAACATTGTGTTAAATAAGAAAAGCATCAATAGACGTTATAAAAAGTAGCTTTAGAAATAAATATTTTATTTGATTCAACATAGAATTTATACAAACTTTTAGGCTACAACGGCCATGTTTTTTTTCCCAGAAGCTGCATCTAAATTGGTATTTAGATATTTTTACAGATATTTTATAAATGTATTTTTTAACAAATGTTACCCTTGATATTTATATATATATTTGAACAAATAAGCATTACAAAAAGTCAAAGATACTTATATTCAGTTTTATTCTACCACACATCATTCAGACATCAATATCAGCACAAATGCAGCAAACCTGAGAGGTGCTGGATTTGTTAGTTTTATCAAGACATTCCTCATCCTGTAACATCCAGTCACTGATCAGCTCCAAACACACACAGAGTCTGTCATAACACATAACTTCCAAAGCGATACATACTTTTGTGTCATCAACATTAAGTTGAGGTGAAACACGGAAATTATTAATTTCAAACGGCTGATGTGTCATCTGTAAGTGCATGTTTGTTGAAAACCAAAAAATATCTTCGAAACATTTGTTCCATGTATATAACAGACAGAATGATACACGAAACAGTGAACAAATCACTAAAACCAGCCTCGCGGTGCCAAGTGGAAACATCAATGAATTGTCATGATTGTTTTTTAACATTTTTACATAATTAAAAACAGAGGTGTAGCAATGATTATGCAGGAATGTGTTTGATAATAGACAAGTCCATTTATTACCTGATGCAACACCACATCAATTGTGTTTCTAGACAGTCCTTTTAATCATAGACTCAACATCAATGTTGTTTGCAAGAAAAAATGCCAAAAAAATAAAACCCTTTAATATCATAGTAACAGGTCAAGTATGATTGACAGCTTGAGCCAAACGGAGACAAATGAACAAGGCATCAGATGTATTGATCGATCCAATATTTCATCATCAAAAAGTCTTCCCTTCAAAGATGCGACTGACACACTTTACCCCAACCTCACATGCTTATGAATTAAATATACGTATATAATGCATATATAATGGAGCTGAGTGCAGTGTCTGTTGAGTTTAAAGTGGTTAAATTAAAACGTTCCATAATATAAAATAATCATTTGCTATGGCTACCCTGAAGAATACAGTAAGATTGTAGATGCGTTCACATCTGCCTTTTACATTTTTAAGGCGGCTGCAAATGGGAATGTGGCACAGCCTTCTGCGGTTACAAATTCTGTTGCATTTGTGTACTTAAACCTGATCGCTTACAATTCAATGCAGTCTGTTACTGGGAACACACACACACACACACAACGCTTCTTCTATTACTCTGCATCTGTTGAATATACTAACTATTTCACTCTTTGTACTTGTTTAATATACACGACATTATTTTAATACAATGAATAGACCAGTTTGCATTATTCCATGTTAAATTGAGTACTGACGAATCCAATGGAGGCACAAATCTTTGGCTTTTACATGATTTTAGACTAACAAAAGGACTTTGGCAACTATTTCTTTTAATTCAAAGCCAATAACAGCCAACATTCTTTCAGTAGAAATGTTTAACTTCGTGAGGTATCGAGTATTGATGAACAACACAATAACAGCAAGCTCTCGTATTAAATAAACCCTGCATTTTGACTCCTAGTTTGGAGTGTGACAAAATCAAATGTAGCTGCACCCAGTTTCATACAACACAAATATACTTTATGACATATAGAACCATGCATCCTTGAATTAAAAGAAAATTCCATCGCAAAACGAGTCCTTGGTTTGGAGTCCCGTATTAAAAATCAATAAAACAGTCAATGTAACTTCTTCCACACTTAGTGTGAAGGCAGGCTGTTTAAAAATCAATTTAAAAGATGAATGATGCCATCGTTAATATTAAAAGGCATATTCCTTGTGTCAGTGTCCCAGACCGCAGCTGTAGCATTCTCCAACACGTGACGTTAAGACTACACATTCAAAATTTATTAAAGTACAAAGAGTGAAACAATTAAAAACAGCATCCGAGATAAAACTGCTGCACATGTAAACATCCTCTCTGGCACAGCTCTGCTTCCAGCCTCCGAATTAAAATGTAGCGTGAGTGCAGTCCTATTAGAAGAACAAAGACGGCCGCTCAGTTAGCGATTTTCTCAATTTCATCCAAATCATCTGTGTCCAGCTTCTCAATTTTCTTATCTGTAAAAGACAGAAAATTTCATTAACCCACATACAGAGCCATGAGAACATGGTAATATATAACAGTGCAGATAGAAATTCATGAATGAGTTACGTTTTATCAGCATGCAAATAAATGCTAACTTTTCCATTTTAATATATTGCAAAATGTATTTTATTACTGAGTTGGCTGAATTTTCAAGTATCATGATCCTTCGGTAATAATCCTAAAGCTGCGTTTCCACCGCAGGAACTTAGGGGTGGCACTCTGTGTGTTTCGAACGCAGGGCTCAGGGTCTCAATTAGGGCTGAACGATATGGAGAAAATTTCATATCTCGATTTTCATGCCAGATATCTCGATATCGATACAATATGACTACGTGTTCGGTGAAAACCAGAATCTGAATTAAAATTTTTGATTTAAGCCTACATTTCAAAAATTTGTGTCAGAAAATGTATTGTTTTTAAGCCTTTCGCACGTACGATCACAGGTGTAATCAGTCTAGGCTGGTCCCTGGAGCGTATGATCATGAAATGTTGAATTTAGCCAGAGACAGGCGCGCTCAGAGCTGTCATATATCACAACTTTTCAGTGTTTTCAACCACATACTGTTTATTTTAGGTTTCAAACATATAAATTCACATAAGTACTAAAAAAACAATACATTTAGAGTTTGTAAAATACACACTGATGTCTATGGAAGAGGTAATAATAATCCTTTCCATTATAATTCGACACGTTTTATTCATATCAGATACACATTGTGTAAGTAACTTCAATGTTTACTCTATTCTATTCCCAGTTCACCAGCCACTTACTTTTAAGTATTTCGGGAGAAGTGGATGAATTCACGTGTTGTAAACATAGAGGTTGTAAATCCAACAGATCCGATTCTCTGAACTGTGTCTGCGGCACAAACTAACACGGCGGCGCCCATCGCGCATACAGCTCAACTAACGCGATCGTTATAAAGGTGTTTAAACAATAATATACTTCCACTTGCATGTATTTGACAATCGGAATATCAGATATTTCATGCCATAGCTAACACATTTGTGAATATTCTGAATAAAAAAGGAAAAAAATGACAAAAGCAGATCATCATTCATTCAGCGCTGTTGCTGCTGCGGTGTGTCACGTGACAAGCAATGACGCGTCACCATGGAAACGCCGCCCCCCCTCTAACAATATAGTTCCCACGTCCCTGGTAATGTTTGCGCGCTGGCTTTAGCGGTGCATTCAAGGGCACTCGTAAAACTGATGTTTGTTGTGACTGCCAGAGTTGTATGCAGGGCGAGCGCGGAGAGAGAAAATCTATATCGTCTATATCGTTGCTTTTTTCGATAGTAATATCTTGAAAGTTCATATCTAGATATAGATACAGTAATGATATATCGTTCAGCCCTAGTCTCAATGAAGTTCAGTGTAAAAATAAGTTCCTGGGGAAAAATTGTTCCAGGTAATTTTGGTGGAAATGGGGCTTAATATGCTGATTTGGTGCTCAAGAAATAGATTTTTGGTTCAAAATAACAGCGTTTATTTGAAATACAAGTCTTTTATAATACTATAAATGGTCTCTTTTGATCAATGTGTCCTTGCTAGTATCTTTGTGGCTCATTTTTGTTAATTGATACTTTTATGTTAATAACATTAAAGCGCTTATTTGTTTCATAAAGAAAATATTTACAAAACTTTGTATATAACGTCGGGTTAGTAAGGGACCATGACTGCATTCACACTGGGCGTCTGCGTTAACGTTTCTCAATTACTTTGAATGGGTGAAGTCATGTGTTGCCGAACTGAATTGTGGCTTCTAATTTTTTCAAAAGTACCGACTTCGGTACCAAGTTGGTACTGAAATTTTATAAATGTGATGCTTTGAGCGGAATCCTAAACACCTCTGATTGGCCATTGTGCTCACGCGCTCATCGGATATGTTGGTGACCTTGTGCTTTCAAACGCTCCCACTTTCAAACACTTCCGTGTGCTTACAAAAGCTCCCGTGCGTTGATCATTATAGTTAAAACACAGACATATCCATTGAATGCCTGAGCACAATGGCCAATCAGAGGCGTTTATGATTCCACTCAACAGCACTCAAAGCCTCACATTTTGTAAATTTCAGTACTGAAGTCGGTACGTTTGACAACACTAGTGGCTTCCATTGTGTCACTGGCGTTGCTTGCAGCAGAAGTTAAAAAATGTTCAACTTTTAAATGCCAAGGCAGGTGTTAGCCAATCAGATCGCCTATGCAAATACCCCAGTACAGCCGCTAGCCAATTCAGGGTTCCCACTCTTTTTCAGAAACCATTTTCCAGTACTTTTCCAGGACATTTTAAATTTTACTATGGCGGGAATAAAAGACAAGGATCATGCCAAATATTGCTTTCTAATGCTGCGTTCACACCAAACGCGAATAGAGCGTCAAAATCGCGTCTACCGCATCTAGTTTCACACACGAACATTTTGAATGCATTTGCGCGTCCGCGGCTAATTGGACGCACGTCGAAATCGAGCGTTGGAAGCGAAATTGACGCGCGTTCAAGGTACTCCAGGAGAAATTGTTCATAAAACACCACTCTGCCTCTTTTCATTTTCATTAAACATATATATTAAGTATTAATAGCCACACAAATGTGGTCCAGGCAACTCCTACATTATCTTCACTGCATGTATATTTAAATATCCTTAAAATATAAAGTTATGAAACTTCTCTTTGGCCTCAGTCAAAACGATTTGGCAGACAACAAATTATAGATTCATGAGAGAAAAGATCGGCCATTAGATCTACACAAGACGAACCAATACAGAGACAGAGTCAGCGGCAGACGGCAGAAGGACTGGCCGAGGAAAGGCTGCTCTCACCGGGGTTATGAGTGGTGATTGCCTGGTGATCGCCTGGATCTCACAACTCCAAAAACACAAGATTATTTTTTTAAATAGGCGCTCTTTATAAATAAACCACAGATTTGAGCTTAAAACAACTACATTCCCACCTGAAAAAGTCTTAAAACTAAATTTTTTGTGACACAATAGTTCTATTTTTAAATTATGCAGGGTTTCTCATCACGTCACTTTACCACGTGACCGCAGCGAGCAGGCTCCTGATTGGTTAACGCGGCGCGAATTGATGCCAAAGTTCAAATTTTTCAACTCGGGCGTCAGACGCGAATTCGCTTCAAGCGCGTGAATGCACAAAAGCACCATTCGCGTGTAACGTACGTATCGCACATGACGCTCAATTCGCGTAATTCGCGTGAATGAGGCGGATTTGTGTCTTTCGCGCCGCGCAACGCGCCTTTCCATTGACATTCGCGCCAGACGCTCTATTCGCGTTTGGTGTGAACGCAGCATTAGTCTTTAAAAGCCGTACAGTTTATTGCCATTACTTAACAAGCATTTTTCAAAATGAGCTCTTAATCATACATTATGACTATGGAAGCTTGTTTACGCCACAGAATAGAACGAAAAGGTAATTGTGACTTTTTATCTCTATTCTGACTCTCTAGCAATTGCGAGTTTACATATTTGTGATCTAAACGTGAAAATTGTCGCAATTCTTTTTTCCTCAGAACTTGACTTTATAACTTGCAATTGCAGTTTAGATCTCACAATTCTGAGAAAAGTCAGAATTGCAAGATAAACTCGCAACTGCGCAAAAAAGTCAATTGTGAAGAAAAGGTCAGAATTGCGAGTTTATATCACGCAATTCTGACAATTTCTTGCAATTCTGACTTTATATCAAAATGATTTGATTAGGTAGCAGCTTACGAGTTAACATTCACTGCATACATTTGAGCAGTTAAAGCATTAGCTAACAGCTGCAAGTGGCAACACAAGACTAAACATTATTCAAATACTAATACGTATCAAACTCAGCATTCCTGATGTGCTTTCTGCAACTAGCGCTAATTGTTTGGGCCAGCGATAAACTCTTTATACTCGGCTAAAGAAATAACTTTTTTTAAAGAATTTTCCCAGACAACAACAAGATTTTCCAGGACATTTTATATTTTCTCTAATTTTCCATGTGTTTTCCAGGACTGGAAAATTTGTCACCAATTTTCAAGGTTTTCCAGGATGAGTGGAAACCCTGCAATTGCGTTCATGTAACACCGGAAAAGTAATGTGATTCACTGTTGTCTTTATAATGGTCACATCAGCATCAACAGGGTTCCCGCGGGGTCTTAACAAGTCTTAAAATGTCTAAAATAAAAAAAATTAAATTTAAGGCCTTAAAACGTCTTAAAAACGGCCAGATTTTTACCCGAGGTCTTAAATTTAATTTAGTTAGGTCTTAAAAAAAAGTGTTCTCCTCGTTCATTTCCAGAAATGCTGGCTGCAGAAAGTTATTAACGTTACACTGTAGCAAAAAAGTATCGAATCGCGAAAGCGGAGCTCTAGAGTCTTTGCTGCGCCGCCCTCAGAGTGTTCGTTCGGTGTGTTGTAGTTCTTTCTGGGGGTGTTGGTACACGTACTCGGTGATAAAACTACAAATCCTGTGATAAATGCAATTACCTGCCCGCAAAATACTTCTACATTTAATAACGTTGTATTTTTCTGGACAGAATGAGGCAGACATGCATTGTTTTATATTATTCTAAACAGTGATAAAGTCTGCACTCAATCAGCACTGCATACCTTATTATTATGACAATAGTGAAGGCTTGAATAACTCAAATACACCATAGCTTGATGCAGTCGTGTTTATTGTCTTCGTTTCATCAGTCAAAGCGTTTCTATCTTCAGTTTATCCTACATCGCTAGCTTCACATTAGGGCTAAGGATTACTTCTCTGAGGGAAATGTGGAGTTTCTGCTCGAGGGCGCCCTCTGGCTTCCAGTATGAATGAAAGTTTGGGTAACAAATATGAAAAATAATACTTCTCTCTAAATAAATTTATGTGACAACCCATATGTGTTTCTCCAATGTACAGTTTTTCCCCCACAGTTGATGCATAAGAGGCTCATATTTCATATTGAATACATAGACTTTAAGAAATTTATATCACAGATAAAAAGCACAATTTCTTTCTTTTTTTATTTTATTTTTTACAATAAATCTTTAGACCGTTCTAATGATTTTTAGTCATAGGCTGTCTGCATATTAACAGGTAACCCAGCAGGTTTTTTTTGTAAAATAAGTTTTCTGTAAAATATAAATGTTATTTTATTAGTATTATTATTATATTGTTATATTTATTCTTAAATACTCTATTTTTATTTTTTAATAATTAAAATGTTATTGTAATAGTAATATTTCTAATTTTGTTAAATATTTGTATTTATTGAATATAATCATTATTATTAGTCTCGTTAATATATAAACATTAATATATAAAATGTTATTTGCATACACTTTTCATTTGTAAAAAAAAAAAAAAAAACTTTGCATTTTAACCAGAATAATCGCATTTAGATATCTTCCCCAAATCGTGCATCCCTAGTTTATCCTATCTCCCTAGTGCATCACCTGTTCAATCTCTATTAGGCTATTAATATGCTGTTTTGTAATCTATTCTATTAGAGGGCAAGTTTGTTTTAGCCTATTTTCATTTTGGGCCTAAGGTTTTGGCCATTTGGCACGTTGTTGGCTGTGGAAGGTTACTAATGTCATTGCTTTTTTTATTATTTCTTTGATTTAAATAATTTTGGTAATGCGTCGTATAGGTCTTGAATTTCAATCTTTATGGTCTTAAAATGTCTTAAAAAGGTCTTAAATTTGACTTTCTGAAACCTGCAAGAACCCTGATCAAGCGTTGGCGCCCTCTGTGTGATATCGGTCTTGCTGTTTTACAAATTGCGGAATATCAACAGAATGTTCCAGAGTTTGCCGATAACACTTAATCCTACACTGTAAAAAAATATTTGAAAAGTAAGTTACCTGGTTGCCTTAATTTTGTTCATTGAAATAAAAAATTTGAGTTCATTCTTAAAAGATTTTGTAAGCATCCTGCGTAATTGTGAGTTTTATTTGTAATAATGCAGTGAAACATGCCAAATTGTGCTATTTTCAAGATTTATCACAACATTTTTTTACATTTATGTGGTTCAGATACAACAATATTTTGAGTTTTTATTTATTAAACCAATTTCCTTCATTGTATCAACTCAATTTTTATTTCAATGAACTCAATTTTAAGGCAACCAGGTTATTTACTTTAAGTTTAACCAACAATATTTTTTTTACAGTGTAGACATATCTAATTTGTTACTTGTGGGAAATCAAGGTTCCACTTACTGAAGTGCTCCTGGATGCGGTTGAGGATGTTCATGCTAAACCTGCTGTCCACCATGTTAATCGCCAACCCCCTCTTGCCGAATCTCCCAGTACGCCCGATTCTGTGCAAATATGTCTCATTGTCAGGGTTGCCATCCTTGTCCACTGGCAGATCGAAGTTGATGACCACTGAAACTTGCTCCACGTCGATACCTAGTAGAAAAAAATTGTTTGGAAAAGAAGCAATAAGGGAAAATCTGCTAAACTTGAACTAAAAATGAGGTGGACACCTTAGGCGTTGTATAATGGATAACACGACATTCACCTCTAGCACAGACATTAGTGGTAACAAGGACTTTCTCCTTGCCGTCACGGAAACGTTCGATGACCGCTGCCCTCTGCTCCACCTGCATCTCTCCGCTGAGCAGCGCCACCTGGTGGCCTTCTCTGGACAGCTCTCCTGCCAGCCAACCGGCCGTTTTCCTGGTCTGTGATGGCAAATTATATGAGTAAACTCGAAAACATGCATGTATTACTTTAGTTAGGCCAATTCTTTCTGTGCTTTAAAAGGAAATTAAATAACGCCTCAATATCTGCAAATGATATTGTACTTACGTGGCAGAAGATCATGGCCTGTGCGATAGTAATGGCTCCGTAGATGTTGCACAAAGCCTGGAATTTCTCCTCCTTACTGTTGCAGATGACATAGTACTGCTTGATGGTGTCCAGAGTCTCCTCTTCACGCTTAAGTTTAATGATGTTGGGGTCGGGAACGATCCTCTTTGCAAAGTTCCACACGGTTTCTTCAAATGTGGCAGAGAACAGGAGCATCTGGCAAGTTTTAGGAAGCATCCTATAAAAACACAAGAACAACAGATTGTAATACTTCATGCAATTTAAAACACACATTTCTTAATGCTCTGAACCATTTGAAGATTTAAAAAAAGAAAAAGAAACTGGTACAAAATTTGATGTATAAGAAAATATACAAGTAAACAGCATCCTTAGATAATAGAAATTCAATCAGAGTCCAAATGTCAGACACCTAATGAAGCGCGAGAGTCATATCACGGCCTGCAGCATTCTTGACGTTTGCCTTGTGCAGATGCAATGTGGCTGACTTTTAAAATCACTGATATGTTCTTATAATCTGTGTGGATTAAATTTACTCATACAACCCACATGCTAAAGTGAATAATTGTTTGCGGGAATTTTCCAGCATAAGCGCGAGACCTGCGGGAATTACAATTATGCACAATACCCACAATCCTGCAGTGAAATTTATGTAAACAATGAGAGCAGTCCATTCAGATCTGGTGGTCTCTTTCCAGCTCAACCAATAGCGAGAGTTTGGGGCGTGGCTACGGTAGCAGGCGGAGCCAGTGGGTGTTTAGCTGCTGTGGGACCATGACTGACGCATTTACAAGAGAAGACATTCAGCTTTGGGTTTACTGAAGTGCAAGCCAAATTGCACTGCATTTGGACCTTCAAAGATTAATCATCACGAACGGGGCATTGTGATGAGTGTTGCTGATGAACCGTCCGATTTACAGCCCTGGTGCCGACTATCAGCGGGAACACATCAAATCGGTTCCACCTGATAGAATATTCTGAGAGTCAGAAGATGAAGATTCTGTTTTCAGCAAATATGAGCACTTTTCATATTCTTTATCCTGGCTGAAGCACTTTTGTTTTAATCTATATTAGAATAATATAATCAGCCTACGTTATAGTTTAAAGTTTAAGATATTCATATTAAAGGTCCCATGGCATGGCATTTTTCTATTATTTTATAATGTTTCCTGAGCTGTACTTATATTGTTAGTATGACTTTTACATCATAAAATGTCATAATTTAGAAATAAAAGGCATTTTTTCTATACTGCTGTTTGCCCTGTGGCTGAATGCCCTGCTTCAAGAGGCGTGTCTGCTGTGAGACTTCAGTAAAAACACCCACTGTTGTGATTGGCTGACATCTTTGCATTTTATATGAGCGGAGGGGGCGTGGTTTATCGAGGCACGAGCAGGCACGAGTCTGCCAGGGAGACGGATGGACCCGAGTTCACTTCACATCAGTTCTCAGCATGTCTGAACTGTTTTAGTTACAGCATATACTTTAGGTTATTAGTCTATTTCTAGTCGGAGGGACTGTCACTCATGTCAGAAAGTTAGTAACTTTAGTAAATTATGGATCAGCGCTGACTGGAGACGCGAACCGTTTAGAACGATTCAGTCCGATTTGGTGAACTGATTCGGTTCACTAAAAAGAACTGGTTCAAAAGAAAGATCGTTCGCGAACCGGACATCACTAATGTATCAGAGACTGAGCTCAGCGATTGCTAACAAAGTTATTTATAGTAACTATTGAGTTGTGAGAGCGCTGTCAGTCAGCGCGAGTTTATTGTGTTTGTATCTGAGAGTTCTGAATAAACAGTCACACCGAGTCCGTCTCTTCATCATTATTCTACCAACTTTGTAACACATGCAAAGTACCATTACAGCTGTCGAGATGAACGAGTTAAAAGTAAGTGTTGATAATAGCATTATTTTTAAAATAAAATAAAAGCGTCAGTGACGCGCGTTGAGTACACAGCGCAAACAAAGACACAACAGCAGTAATCGGATGTAATCCAGTTTATTGTGGGGCTAGGCTGGCTAGCCCGGATATGCTCAAGCTTACCCCCCTTCTGCTTAATCTCACGCCGCGTTTGGTGCCTCCGCTGTGGGCCAGATGCAGTACTGTGGGTCGGGGATGTTGAAGGCCGAGCTTCGGCGTGTGTGAGGTTTATCTCTGCTGATGTTGAGCAGAAACTCATGACTGTATGCACATTTTAGAACCGATAGACGCGACGAGGACGTACAAAAACACTGACTCACAAGATATAAAACACGAAAACACCGTTCTGTCTGGAGAGAGAGAAGCCGCATTGTGTGCACGAATAATAAATAATTAGCTACACATCAGAAATCACTGATCACAGATCAGAAGGAACTGAAAAAAGACTTCTGTTTTCATTTGTACATCCAAACACTGAGAAACTGCCAGCGTTCACTCGTTCACAAGCAATGATGCAATGATCTCTCGACGAGCGTTTGCATGGGCGTGCCAGATTCTCTGGGCGGAGGAAAGGGAGGAAACCGTGCCTGCTTGGACGTCAAACCAGGAGACTTCAGGATTGGCTAGTCTGGCCTGTCATTTTCTCAAAGGCAGAGAAAGACAGCCACAACTCGGTTTTACACCGATCAACATTTCTATCCACTTGGGGACAATATTCAGGCTAGGGGAACTCATATTAATGTTGAAAAACCTCATAAAATGAAAATTTCATGCCATGGGACCTTTAATAAAGCGAGTGAGAGTCTTATGGTTGTTTGATGGTGATTTCACGTTTCTTGTTTGCATGAAGGCTAAATGCAAATAAAAGGTGAAAATTAATTTATTTGTACCGTTTTTATTTCTAAAATATTATATAGTTTATTAGGAGGAGGAGGTTTCAAAGACTTGGCAAATTCATTTTTCAGAAGTTTGTAGGCGTTGATCCGTTGTGGGCGTTCTTGGCAGTTTTTCTGAGGCTTTTATATAGTTCATATCGATATCGGAATTGTATCGTATCGACCAAAATTAGGAAATATATTGTGATATACATTTTGGCCATATCGTCCAGCCCTGCCATACACCCGTTCAGAAAGACAAACATACCAGTTTATAGTGATTACTTTTATGTGTCCAGTGTAGTCGGACTCAAAACAGTTGTGGTGCATCTTGTCAACAAATGTGTCCAGTGCAGATACGTCGGATGAGCTTATTATACGAAATATGCTTGTGTTCACTCTATATTAGGGGTGTAACGGTACACAAAACTGACGGTTCAGTACAGCGGTTTTAAAAAATTGCTATAATTATTTTTATTAAACCGTGGTTTACTGAAAAAATTGTGTCTGTCTTTAAGAAACTTTTAGTTATAATTGAATTAATTTAAAGATATTGCTGTAAACTATATAGGGAGCCCTTACTTGCACATTACTATAATATTAATGGTTAACAACAGAGCCCAAACTATTTGCTATTTATTTTTAGATATAATAAATCAACACTCAAATAACATTGTATGCAAACATGTAAACTTCACATAAGGCAGTTTTTGCATTAACTTCTAAATCTAATTATAAAATTATGTTTTTTCTCCAATTCATTGTTGAAATATAATCATTTATACACAGTGAGTTTATTTAACATGCATGAAATAATCAAGACATCACTAACAGGTTAAGTAGAATATAATGAACATATAGGCTAATATAAAGCATATATTTAGTGAAAGTTGATTTCTCTAGTGAACTAACAGCTGTGGACACTGAATGATTTCTGAGGTAAATGTGATGCTACGTGACATTGTTCTCAAGCTGTTTTATTGACGTCTTTCTGCGGTTGAAACACTGAGCGATTACACCACATGATACTTTTCAGTAAGTTGTAATGTATCCTCAACATACCTTCAGATGTTCATTCATGTTTATTCTTTAGGAAGAGATGATCGTGTTCACAGGCGGCATTCAAACTGACAGTGATCAGTCCCGTCACATTAAAAAGCGCCAAAATGACATTTATCGTTTTAATTTCGTGACTGAATACTTAATATGTTCGTGTGGGATCTCGGATTGAAGTGTGTTCCCCGCTTAAAACAAGCCGACTGTTAACTGTTAAAGATTGCATTTGGAACCGTTTGGTACACACGTGCACCAAACAGAAATCCCTGTACCGAACGGTTCGGTACGAATACGTGTACTTTTACACCCCTACTCTATACAGCATTAGTTAAACAGTAGCTTACTCATGACATGTAGCAACTAGGCTTGCTGCGGCTGAACACAGACTATTTAGATTTTTTTTATTGTAATAAAATAATTTCAGTTCGAGAACAGACACTACAATTAAAAACTGAATGTGTCTGCTTAAAGCGTGAGCTGACTTACAAGAGGATAGCATAAGTTTTGTGTTTTTCATTAAGAATAATGGGCTAATGAACCCACCATTCAAGCAATCTGCCACTGTTATGAATGTCTGTGTGGACTTGGGCATTTTACTTTCACTTTCAAATTGGTGATTTAAATGCCCCAGCCGGTGAAACCGGTATTGTCACACAAAGCTTAACGTATTCCTAATATGTTGGACCTTTTATTGCAAATAGCCTGTTGAGGCATGCTTTCACAAGCACCCGTAAGTGATGCGTCTGATGTTTGAGTTGGGAGAGGTTTGAGTTGCATATTCTTCCATATGCAACACTGTCGTTAGCCACTGGCTAATAAATTGCTAGATTTCACACACCAGTGACTAAATTAGAGGTTAAGAATGTTTTAAACACTTTTAAAAATTTTGCTTTATGTAATATGAACGCTTTACACTAGAACACTGCATTTGACTGGAAAGAATATGCAAGCTTAGTGCATAATGTAATAGCATAATATGGTTCCTTTATTCCTCGTTTAAGACTTTTGCGTTTTGATTCCAGCAAATCAATTCGATTTTACAAGCCAATGGCGATCATATAGCCAATGTGTGCCATATAGTCAAAGGGTTGAAGAAAGTCGATGTGGTCTTACACTTTATAGACATTTAGTAAACTATGGGGGAAATCACATACCTCTGGATACGAATACTCTGGTCTTGATGGCCCTGTGTAGCGATCATGACATCAGCTTCATCCAAGACAAACACGTTGATCCTCTTTGGGTCGATGAACTTAAGCTTTTGGCACCAATCCAAAACGGTACCAGGAGTGCCAATCACGACCTGTTCCTGTAGTTTTGTCCCCCGCTCCACTGGACCAAACAAAACACACAGCTCGATAACTTGCTTAATTATACAGTCACACCTGCCAATATCAACTATTACATACTCATCCAAAGTAATAAATACATAATTCTTTGAAAGCGACAACATTGATATTTAGTTTTTCTGAGATATCACAGGACTTTTCAGCAGATGACTAGGCCTGTCACTAGGGATGTGACGGTGAGGAAATTTTCCCACCGGTTAATCGGCGTGTGACAACACCGGTAATACTGGTATCACCGGCGGGGGCTTGTAAATCACTAATTCTATCTAACCGAAAGTAATATACACGACCGCAATTGAAAACTAAACTGAAAACGCACCAGTTCGCGCACACACCGTGAATGACAGCTCGTCTGTAAATGCGCGCTCTGTGAGACCATGAATGAAGTTCATCCGTAAATGCGCGCTCTGTGAGGCCATGGGTGCGTCTCAACAGTTCCCTAGTAGTCAGGACACTGATTAGGCATTGATCGGTCTATGTGTGAGACGCACGCCATGAATGAATGACAATTCGTCCGTGAACCCTTGTTTATACTCAACGCATCCGCACCATGGTCCGAGCGAACGAGCGAGAGGGTGCGTGCGACAAAAATTACGTCATCTCAGAGTGTCGGACTCGGAGACAGAAGGTGTTTCTCAATGTCAAGGATCCTTCCTCTGCAGGACTGGTCCTTCCAAGTCACTTCCTTCAGAGGCTAGGCGAGGCTCCTCTTTAGCATTCGGAGAACACGTAAATGGAACAGGCTAGCAAGTGCACGTCAGCCTCATTACGTCAGTGAAAAGGTCCGTTAGCTATCAATAACGTAATTTGTATAATATCAATACGGTTGTAATTTGTACTGGCATTTAAAAGTTAAACTTTACTTATATTGACTATGGTTATAACAAATGTTTGGTAACGAAAAATACTTACACTTGAAAGCATATTGCCCCGTTAACGCTCCGACTCCGCCAACGTCCGATATTTTGTATTTTTTTAACAAGATAGCAAAGCTGCGCGCATAGGATTGTGGGTGATTTGAGAACGCTAAGAGCGCGAAGGCTACTCGTATGCATCCTTTTCTGTATATGGCATATTTTTCGAACGAAGGACTCAGACCTTGGTTGAAATTCCGAGGATCCTCGACATTGGAACAGTCCTTCGACAGATGCCGATGACGTAGCATCCTCGGAATTCTGGCTTCCGAGGATCCTTCCTTGACATTGAGAAACGCCTACAGTCACAGACAAAGGAAACAATGCGCGCTTTGTGCGGCCGTGCACATTTTACTTTCGGTTTTGAATTAGCGCCAATTTGGTGGCAGGTTGCTTGAATTGTGGGTTCATTAGCCTATTATTTTATATGAAAAACACAACAACAAAAATAATGACAAACTCCCTTAAATAGGCGCTTTTACGTTTCGCTTTGAAACCAAATCTTCCGCGATCATCTCAGCCAGCTCGTCACTCTATGATGAATGAAATCTGATGAATGACTCCTGCCGAGACTCATGGTCGGGTCATGCTTTATTAAGCAGACACGTTCAGTTTTAATTTGTATTGTCTGTTCTCTAACTGAACTAAATAATTTTATTAGGATTAAAAAAAAAAAAAAACGACGGTGGGGCGGTGCCACGGTGAGCAAGTGATGCAAGCGGTGTTGAGTCTGAACACCGGTAACACCGGCAACACCGACTATCGTAGCAAGCCTACCTGTCACGATAAATTTTGCTGGACGATAAATTGGCCAAGAAATTATTGCAATAAACAATAATATTGTCGTTCTGAGACCATTTTCATCTAAAATAATGATAATGGCATAATAATGCAGGTACACCTTTTCAAAGACCATTAAACTTTTATTTCTAAAGACTATTTAACACTGAAAACGGAAAGCATTTTAAATATCCACAATAAATGAAAAATAAAATAAAAAGCAATGGACACAGTCAGTTAACAAAAAAATGCACTTGAATAAACAGCTGGGAAAACTGCAATGGATGATTGTGTTTTAGATAGTGCTGGGAATCAATAATAAAAAAATAAATAATTAAATCACATTTTTTCTGTAATTAATCACAATTAATACGTTTTTTATGTTTTGATATTGTAATAATTTCAGTTACTCTCCAAATTAATGTAGAAACAATTTATTGACAGCATATTTTAAATATGTGTTGTATTGTCATGTTTTTATGAATGAAGGCCAATATCACTGATACTAATGTCTCTATGAAACATTAATGACATTACATTACAGTATAACTGAAATCTACCAATTTCAACATTTATTAGGCTTTAAAAAAACTACTTTTAATTTAAGTGAACTTAAAACAATCTTTACATAAACCCATTATAATAAATGTGATTTTTACCTGTGGCCTTCCCTGTTAGACATATACAGAAATGTAATAGTTATCAAACACCTTTCTTAACTGCATAAATAATAAATGAAATATAGATTAATCATCATTAAAGCAACAATTTTCTCTGTTCCCGTTGTTCTTTGATGAACATTAATAACAGGCATCATCAATGCTCCTGTCACTTTAAGAACGGCAGCAGCCGAACATGCGCAGGACAGCGCGTGAGATCCGCGTCATCTCATTTCCTCACAACTCTTTAAGTTCATTTAAGACTCCTAATATGAGAATACTCAAAATTCTCTGTTGTGTTGTTGTTATTGTTTGTTATTCATGAGCAAAAGAGAACTCGATGGGAGCAGGAAACTGCGTCAAGTGTGTGTGTGTGTGTGTCAAGTACCTCGATTAGCTGACATGAGACGCAGCAACACAGGACATTGACATACAGCGCGTTCTCTTGTGTCTTGTCGCGCTTAAAAGCATTTACATGTATAAGAGCGTGATCATATAATGTAACGCTCGGCAAAAATGGATATTAAAACTGACGCTGGAAATTATCGCGGCCGGAAAAATTATCGAGCGATTAATTGATTTATTGACTATCGCGACAGGCCTACAGATGACTTGAATAACTATTTGGAAAGAATTAATCATTCTAAAGTGAATGGGTTGTTTTTTTTTTGTCTGTTTGTTTGTTTTTTGAAAAACATCTGCATATTAAAAAAAAAATTTTTATATACATTTTTATATATCTATATATATCTTTGAAATAGGAATTTGTAGGACTGGATAGTTTGGGAAAACCCTGAAAAAAGTATTTTTTAATAAGTCAAATTATTTTAGTTAATATTTGTGTTTGCTTATTCCAAGAACTAACTAAAACCACCATAAAGAGAATTAAAAAAAAAAAAAAATCTTCCCACTTTTGTCTTCTTAGGCCACATTCCTGCTGTTTTTAACCAACTTAATATAAATATAAAATAATGATTATAGTTGAATAAAAATATTAAACCGAATAAGAAACATTAACACTTTTGTACTGTTAAAAAAGTTGTAAAATTAAAACACCAATATATACATTTAATTTTCACGTTGCCGGCAAATAAACATTATGCAGCGTCAGTTTCAGAATGAAACCCGGCACGGTGTTCATTTTTCATTTACACTCATGCAGTCTAAAATTGGGTAGCGCATCCTTTTATTTAATTAAATCGCAGACTGCACAATTTGACAATCGCACTAAACCATATCGCGAAACTGATTTTATTTTGATATATATTACGCAGCACTAACACAGGGTCAACAACTAAAATTCTGAAAGTCTAGAAAATATGCAGTCGATAACATGTGGCTAAAGAGTTAAGATAATCTAAATTCCTAAAATAAAAGCACTTACATTTGTTTCCTCTGATGGCATACACTAGTTGGACTTCAGGGTAAAATTTCCCCATCTGCTCAATGACCTTGCCTGTCTGCAGGGCCAGCTCATATGTGGGGGACACGCACAGACACTGGGCAAAGAGAGACAGAGTGACAATTATGCAATTATTTGAATGCATTTCATCCACCGATTCTGAAGCATTTCATACCTGAGGCCATTTGTTTTCAGGGTCCACGTGACTTAACATGGCCAGCACAAAGGCAGCCGTTTTACCCGTGCCTGACTGAGACTGAGCGATGAGATTCTGTGGACTGGAGGGAAGAATGTGTTGCGTTCAAACTCTGCTCTCATTAGGATGGATTTAAATGGATGGGAAAAAAAGATTAACTTACGGTTCTGCGAGCATCATGGGCAATGCGGTCTCTTGGATTTTTGAGGGCCTGTTGAAACCCATGGCATACACTCCTTGCAACAGCTGAGGTTTTCTGGGAAACAAAATAAGAAAAAAATGGGCCAAACAAGACAAACGGATCACCCATAGATCTTAGGATGTGTTCACACTTGGCAGGATTGGTTTGGTTCAAATGTTAGTGCAGTTCATTATAAACAAGTGTGAACACTGCCATCTGAACCCTGGTGTAATTATAAATTGTGTATTTATTTGGTTTCATGTTTTATCGGTCTCTTCCCTATGCCTCTAATGAAATCGAACTAATGCATCTGCATGGGTCATTAAAAAAAACATACACTCCGGCTAACTCACAACTCACAACTCCTGTTTTCTTCTCTTGAGCTCCCTCTGTTGCTCCGGCTGAAAGGATAACCGTATAGTGTGGATCGCTAAAACCTCCTCAAGATCTCAATTTCATGAAATATTAATATAAACGCTCACTCTTTCTAAAGAAATGTGACGTAAACATAATATTTTATCAATATTTTTCTAAATGTGTAAAAATGTGTAAGCATTTTGGGCTTAAAAGCCTCAATGGAGTTTTGTTTAGTGCATTCCTGTGATCGTGAATAAATGGAAGCAGGTGCAGCCGAATAGGTATGCGTTCTCTTTTTATGCGAAATGGTAACTAATAACAGTTTGATTCCGCATGATTGAGGTGCACTCCTGACATAAATTAATAAATGACTGTCATAAATGACATTTTTATTGTAAAGCATTGGTCAGATATCCATGCTGGAATCTTGAGTCTTTAAAGGGTAACTAAACCCTAAACCAACTTTTTTTAGTTAATGATCTGTAATAATGGGGCTTTATTAATGCTGTTCATTGATTCGAGTAAATGTTTTGACATTTGAGTATAAAGTGTTTTAATTCTATAAAATATGGTGTAAAACCGCCAAAGTGCTGCCCTCTTAAGGTTGAACGGTGGCTACTGCAGTTGAATTTTCCTATTGGACGTTGTGGTACATCGTGACGTAGGATGGTACCTCCAACGGCTCTCTATCCGCGCCCCTAGCATGAGCTCACCACGCCCTCAGAAATGTTTCCCCCAATCACACGATGAGAACGGCTTTACTCCAGTATGAACTGTCATGTTACATGAAGTAAACATTATGAATGAAACTCACTTGACACTTGCTTTAACATTGTATTGAAGAAAATACGGTTAAATAATGCAGTTGTCAGTACACGTCAGGCTTTTCTTGCGATATTATTGCCGCCCGTCATGTGTACAGATAATTTTCATACATGAGACGCGCTTTTCAAACCCTGACACGCAAGTGGTTGCCGCGGACGCAGATAGATTAGGTCAGTTCTCTTGCGCGGCTGCTTCACTAGCATCGTCGGCATCGGGAGTTAACGCAGTTTGAGCAGCGGCTCGCATTGATAAGGCTCCGGGTTTGTGTCTGTTACAGACAATCCACCCTCCTCCACTTCAGGTGAAGGTAGGAGAAATGACCGCTCTGTTGCAAAGCTGGCGTCACTCCAGTCATTCTCCATCTTTGCAACTCGCGAGTCTGACAGCTGTCAGTCAATCCGTCACTGCGGGTCTCAGGTGCACACCCTCCGCTCAGCCCCGCCCTCGGTTCGTCCCCTCTGTGTCCGCCGGGCTCTGCCCACTTTTCCAGCATTTTTTGAAAATTGCCAGTGGGTGGAGTTAAGCTCTGAGCAGGGGTTTAGTTACCCTTTAAGTAAAGACCAAACGTTCGCTTCTGTTGTGCTAATTTTGCGATCTAGCTAGTTTTCAGTCGGCTCAGTGAAATGGTGGGGTTGTTCTATGGAGGCGTGTTATGGCAGGTTTAGGGTAGTGCTGCGGGGCTACTGGCTCGACAGTGGAAGCCCTGGCCTAGCCTCCCGTAGCCAGACCTTCAGACTGACAACAGCATGTCTGGACTTTTCCCACAGCTTTCACTGGCCAAGGACCATTCAAGAGGATGTTTGACTGACGTGTAACGCAACCAATCACAGTTCGTTTTGTTCTGTGTCATGTTTAGTGGCGTGAAAATTTAAAGTCGATGTCCCTGCAATAACAGACCGGCATGCATCTAGAAATTTCTCATTCAAGAACGTCGGACCCGCGAACTTTACATAATTTTGTAAATCCAGCATTTAGTTGATCCTGGTAAGCGCTCATTGTCACAGTTGTAAACACAAAGGCGTTCTCCCATGAGGGAGTCACGGCATGTTTCCAACACTTCCATGTGTTAAAGAACGCAACACACACACACACACACGTCTCGCGGACATCCTGCAGAATTCAACCAATCAGATGACAACTTAGAAACTCCTGACGCGTTTCCAGAAAAAAGTGCCATATGCATCAGACGTTCAGCCAACGGTCCGTGGGCGTCACGTGACGGATGCGGCTGAGACTAGCCCTGGCCTGACAGTGGAAGTGGCTATTTTTTTGTTGTTGGTCCAGGCCAAAAGAACCAAGAGAAGTCAACTAGTGTACACACACTTAGAGTAGTGTTCAAATCTTAGTTGGTCAATTAAAACATCGTTAAAATTACATATAGTGGTTACATTAGTCTGACACTCATTGAAGCTGTAATACAACCAGGAAGGTTTAAAAACAGTCCAACTTACAATCGTAGCTCTTCAAATGACTTGACCGAGTACAGCGGAGAGTTCGGATCCCTCTGAAGGACTTCAACTTGGTTGGTGGTGTTGACTAGATTACTACGGATCAGTTTATTCAACAGTGACTGTGCCGCCTTGTCATCTGTAATTCAAATTAGTTTTAGTCAACTCGTGCGGAGCATATACACATACTCAAACCAGACTGAACTCAGGTCGTTTTCTTTTCTTATCTAGATCATAAATCCTCACCTTTATCGTCATCCTCCGTCTTATTTCCATTGCCTTCTGTCTTTGCCCCACTGCCTTCTGTTTTTGCCCCACTGCCTTCCGTCTTTGCTCCACTGCCTTCCGTCTTTGCCCCACTGCCTTCCGTCTTTGCCCCTTATTAATAAAAGGGAAGAAAAAAAACAACCTCATTCATCAAGATGTTTTTTGTTTTGAAAATTTTGAATCATCAAATCTCACCTAGCAATATATAAAAGTATTGAGGAACAAGTATTCTCACCATTTGCTTCAGCTTTCACCGTGTCATCTTTCGGCTTGTCGTTCTTTTCTTCAACTATTTGCAAGTTGCTTATCTGTAAATTAAATGCATGTATTACTTTATATAAAAAAAGTCTTATTTTTAAACAATCTGTCGCCGTATTAAATTCAAATAACTAAAGCACATAAAATATCAGTACAATAATACTACATTTATATACAGTATCACACACGTTGTAACGTTATTTGTTTAAATTGCACAAAGTTAGCAAGCTACTGCGACACAACAGCTTTAAAAGTTGAATTATAACAAATCTAACGGCACTGTTAAACAACCACCACGGGAATTATTCCGTTTCGTAAAATCTGTGATTAAATTGTTCAGTTTCTTATCATTATTGTTTCAGTTTGAGATGTAAACCCACCGACTCCGCTGCGGCTTCTTGTTCATCGACAGCCTGGGCCCACGAATCTGTTGCCATGTCCTTACTTGTTATTAAAATGTTTTTCCTTAAAAGCGGGACTCGATGATTTAACAGCGGACTGCTAAATATAACTATACATAAATCCTTAGTAAAATTAAACGAATAAAACTTGAATGCAACAAATTCATACAATGGCGTGTGGCGGTACTTGCTTCTTATAGGGTGCGACACTCACACCTCCGGGCGGAAACCGGCTCTTCTGTAGTTGGTTCCTATTAAACGTTCCGCTGTACGGTTAAAGTCACCGTGAAATCAAAATGGACAATTCTTTTGTTTTTCTTTAAAATAAAAATACAATATTGAGGTATTTAACGGGTTAGTTCACCCAAAAATGAAAATTCTGTCATTACTTCCTCCTGTCATTACTTCCATGTCATTCCAAAACTGTAAGACCTTCATCTTCAGAACACAAATTAAGATATTTTTGATGAAACGCGAGAGCTCTCTGACCCCTACATAGACAGTTATTTAATTAACACTTTCAGGGCCTAGAAAGGTAGTAAATATAAAAAATATCTTAATTTGTGAAGAGTTGACATGAGGGTGAGTAATTAATGACTTGAATTAATTAATGACACAGAACTTGTTCATTTTTGGGTGAACTAACCATTTAAATAAAATATAAATGATAATTATTTGAATTCAAGTGCCCTCATAATCTTTAATAAAAACAACTTCCCCTCCCTCTTTCATCGTCATCTTTTCTCTTCTCTGATATGTTTACTGACGCGAGGGCGGGACAACATTTCACTCACATGAGATCCACCAATAGCAAGCTCAAGCCACTCAATCAATGCCTGATGGACAAAATCAAGTCCCGCCCAACATTTTTCCTTGTTCAAGAAGCTTTGTTCACTCGGATATACGTCACAACAAGGGGGAAAAAAAACTATAGCTGCGGTTGCACCGAGATTACCCAGAACAATTTGTCGCAGGAACTTTTTCCCCTAGACCTGTTGCTGTCAGCGTTTCCATCGCGGTCTAAAGTACCGTGAAGATTAGTCCGGTGACGTAGGACAGCGCACGACTTTTCAGTAGTAGTGGGAAGTTCGGATCATTTTACTGACTCGGATCTTTGAGTCTCGTTCAGCAAAATTAACTAATCTTTTTTCGAGTCATTTCGTTCATTTCAGAAAAATATAATTAAAATGACATGTTAAATAGCCCAACCCATCTAGTACTTATGAAAATGTTGATTACATTTGTAAAACTAAATAAAAATAAACTATAGGGTACTGCAACCAAAGCCAAATGATAAGAAACGGAAACGTTTAATTAATTGATTAGTTGTTGGGTCAGGCTATTGCAGTCTAACTCTGTTAGTTCACCTCACCTCCTGATCCAAGACATTCTTTCTTTTGCAACTTCATATTTGTCATGTTTGTTCTCCGCCTCTCGTGTCTTCGAACTCCTCGAGACGTTAGTTGTCGACTCGTCTGTGTCTGACTCTGATCTGGGGCTGGGCCGGGCCATGTGACACAGAAGGATTAGTTCATCTTTCGAGTCTCGAGTTCGGGTCTAATTGACTTGAATTTTTGATGTTAGACTTGAATAGTCAATATATTTCCCATATTTGTATATGTCTGATATTAACTGAGAATTATATATAAAAAAAAAATAAAAAAATAATAATAACTACGTGCTTGTTAGTAAAAAGGTTGTGAACTAGTGTTCAATACAGTGACAAGTCACGTGGCAAAAGAACGAATGACTCAAACGTCAAACCCGAAAGACTCGTAAGAACTAATTTTTTCTGTTTCCGCTACTGACAGCATAGACTCTACGGGACCGACTGACAGGAAGAACGAAAGACTCAAACCCGAACTCGAAAGAACTAATCTTTTCTGTTTCCGTTACTGACAGCATAGACTCTATGGGACTGACAGGAAGAACGAAAGACTCAAACCCGAACTCGAGACTCGAGACTCGAAAGATGAACTAATTATTTTTGTTCTTTCCAGTACAGATTCAGCGTAATGCGCATGCGCAGTCAACACAAAATGAACGAATCACTCTCTGAGACAACTCGGTAGTCCCGAGTCATATTAAAGATTCGTTCAAAATGATTCCACTGGATTTCGTCCTCTGCATATAAGCTTAATAAAGCCTGAACCTCATCGTTGGTCCTTTGGCCTTCATTGGATTTTTAAACTCCATTGTTGATTTGAATAGCAAACAACTCTTACTGCACGCACCACAACAGACTTTAAAAAATGGTGGTTGAAATAAAATGCTGCATGGAGTCAACCAATCAGCACGTTAAGCGCCCAAGTCCCACCCCTAAAAGTTCCTGAACTTTGAAAAAGTACTACCCCGCGAGCAGGGACTTTTTGAGGGGGGAATTTTTATCCGGAACTTCATTTAGACCCTGGTCCCTGCAGTCGAAACACACAGAGTACCGCCCAAAGTCCCTAGTTCCTGGGGAAAGTTCCTGCGGTGGAAACGCGGCTTATCTTGCCAACTTTAATTAAAATATTTCTGTTTTTAAAAACGGGACATGTTGTTCTGTAGGCGTCATTTGTCATTACCAAGACTTTTGGTTTGTGGTTAGACACACCATATATCAATATTTTTGACATTTCACATTAATTGGAAAAGGAAAGGTAGTTTTTAGCATCGACCAAACTTATGCTTAAACTGTTTGCTTATAATATGTGTGTTTTTCAATCGTATGCAGACTATTGTGGAGGAAAACCCTGTGGAGTCTATAACGATCGTTTGAAACAGGTTTAGATTTACTTGGTTAAACCTTTTGCTGTAATGTTGTTACAGAACACACATTGTCAACCCTTTCTGGTCTGAAACCATTTATATGAACAGCATAAGAAAGAGTGTACTAATCAAATGTGTCCATTTGGGCATCTCCCTCACAAAGTCTCTTGACAGTGCAACATTTCCACTGAATGCAATACAACATTTATTGTGTAAAATGTAATTTCATATTTGTACATGCTAGAGCTACCTGAGTGCAATATGAAAATTCCCTATTTTTATATTTTAAATGTTTTTTTTATTTCCGTAGGCCTACCTGCAAAGACCTGTATAACTCTTCACACATTCTTCTTTGCACATATATGTAACAGCAATCTGTACATTTTCTGTTTGTGTTTGTATTTTTCATGTTCATTATTCTAAGTCTCAGCATGTTTGTCAAAACTCCAGAGACTTCTTTTTATATCACAGTGTGTTCTTCAGACCAGTCTCTCAAATGTTGCAATACAAGAGCAAGTTTTGATATCAGTAATTCTCTGTGTTGCCTGTAGATGCTGCCCCACACTTCTGGAACATTCTCACAGACAGGCAGATCTCAAAGAATTGGCTATATAATGAGATATTATATATTCAAAAAAAAGGGGGGGGGGGGGGCTGTCTATTGGTCGGCTCTGTCGGTTTTTAGACGTTCTTCTGTAGAGCACAAAAGAAGAAGAGTAACCAGAATATAAATTTAAGTCATGAGGCTCTAATTACGTCTTCAAACATTTCATGAACAACTAAAATATAGAATATTTATTCAGTTCATTTACTGTATTTACACTTTTGTTTGCTCACATTATTTATAAAAAAAACCCAAAATTAAATAAACGAATAAAATAGAAACCACTGATCATCTTATTAATAACCAATTATCGAAGCCAAAGTTAGAAATCTAATCTATGCAGCGTTATTACTGTGATGCAATTTTCAAAATATCTAAACAGACTGTCATTTTATTTATATATTTAGATCTATACTTTATTATAAGCTCTCTTGTTTGCATATTGATTATATTCACTGTTTCATGATCAAGATTGTGACAGCCAGCTTTTTAATAGTGCTCTGGCTCTCTTGTTAGTTTAATGAGTAATTGATTCTGGTTTGTCCTCTTGTTGAATAGGCTGACTGAGGGTCGCTCTTCTTGTGTCTGAAGATTACATCAGTTTATGTCGAGAGGCATCTTTTCCTTCCCAAAAGTCTTTGTAACAATGGGGAAAGAGGGAAAACCTTGTCTTTTCAACTTTGTCTATTCATAATGACTCTGCAAGTGTCCATGGCAACTAAAGATTGCGAAATGCACCTTCAGACACAGTATTCAGTTCAGCAAAAATATACAGTGCATCCGGAAAGTATTCACAGCACTTTTTCCACATTTTGTTGTTACAGCCTTATTCCAAAATGGATTAAATTCATTATTTTTCTCAAAAGTTTACAAACTATACCCCATAATGACAAGGTGAAAGAATTTTGTTTGAAATCTTTGCAAATGTATTAAAAATAAAAAATGAAAGTATTCACAGCCTTTGCCATGACACTCAAAATTGAGCTTGGGTGCTCCTGTTTCCACTGATCATCCTTGAGATGTTTCTACAACTCGATTGGAGTCCACCTGTGGTCAATTCAGTTGATTGGACATGATTTGGAAAGGCACACACATATCTAGGTCTTACAGTTAACAGTGCATGTCAGAGCACAAGCCAAGCCATGAAGTCCAAGCAATTGTCTGTAGACCTCCGAGACAGGATTGTATCGAGGCACAGATTTGGGAAAGGGTAAAGAAACATTTCTGCAGCATTGAAGGTCCCAGTGAGCTCAGTGGCCTCCATCATCCATAAATGGAAGAAGTTTGGAACCACCAGGACTCTGGAGAGCTGGCCAAACTGAGCGACTGAGGGAGAAGAGCCTTAGGGTGTACTCACACTAGCCAGTTTGAACCGTGCCCGAGTGCGTTTGACCACCAAAGCGCGGTTCGTTTGACTAGTGTGAGTAATCCGAACCGTGCCCGGGCGCGGCTCGATTAGCCGGCCCTGGCCCGCTTGGAAGAGGTGGGCCAGAGCACGGTTCAGTTGGACTCGGGCGCGGTTCGCATGCAGTGTGAGTGATAACCGTGCTGGAGCACGGAACAGCTGCGCGCTACTATCAACATTACGACAGCAAACACCAAACTATTACTATTTGGATACACTTTCCAATTAAATCAAGTATATTCACGTTTATAACGGTCCTGGTTCTCACCTCATTGATGAACATGAATTGTAGTTTGCGAGTAAAGCTGCAAATTCCTCTGTCAAAGTCAGCTGCCTCCGTAATAATATTCTGATATGTGCAGTGCAATCAAGTGAAAATCGCTGCATGGCATAAATGATAAATGTTTTAGGCAGTCTATTAGCGAAAACACTTTTATTCCCGTTTTCTTCAAAACAAAAATTTGCATCATGAATGACGTAAGCGTGCTCCGGTCCGGTATGTTAAGTGCAATGTGAGTGCAGGCCAGCGGGGGAGTGGGGAGGGGGGACAATCGCGCTCGGGCACGGTACAAGGCAACCATGCCTAGTGTGAGTACACCCTTACTCAGGGAGGTGACCAAGAACCCAATGGTCACTCTGACAGAGCTCCAGCGTTTCTCTTTGGAGAGAGGAGAACCTTCCAGAAGAACAACCATCTCTGCAGCACTCCACCAACCGGGCCTGTATGGTAGAGTGGCCAGACGGAAGCCACTCCTAAGTAAAAGGCACATGACAAGTGTTTGCCATGTGAAAAAATTATCTGGTCTGATGAAACAAAGATTGAACTCTTTGGCCTGAATGGCAAGCATCATGTCTGGAGGAGCTCATCACCTGGCCAGTACCGTCCCTACAGTGAAGCATGGGGGTGGCAGCATCATGCTGTGGGGATGTTTTTCAGTGGCAGGAACTGGAAGACCAGTCATGATCGAGGGAAAGATGAATGCAGCAATGTACAGAGACATCCTTGATGGAAACCTGCTCCAGAGCACTCTGGGGCGAAGGTTCATCTTCCAACAGGACAACGACCCTAAGCACACAGCCAAGATAACAAAGGAGTGGCTACGGGACAACTCTGTGAATGTCCTTGAGTGGCCCAGCCAGAGCCCAAATGGCTGTGCACCGACACTCCCCATCCAACCTGATGGAGCTCCGGGAGGTCCTGCAAAGAAGAATGGTGTGCACCCAAAAATAGGTGTGCTTCTCAAAAAGACTTGAGGCTGTAATTGGTGCCAAAGGTGCTTCAACAAAGTATTGAGCAAAGGCTGTGAATACTTATGTACATGTGATTCTCAATTTTGAGGAAAATAATGATTTTAAGGCTATAACATAACAAAATGTGGAAAAAGTGAAAACTTTCCGGATGGACTGTATCTGTTCTCAGATACAGTTGATGACATGTGTATGCAATACAGCTGTCACGGATGTGGCTGTAATGAAGCGCACGACGAACACCCACAAAAACAGTCTTTAATAAAAGTCCAACTAGCACGCAGGAGAATCAGGAGTAAAGATACGCAAGCACATAAACAACGATACCAGACAAAGGAACAGAATGAAACTCAGGGCTTAAATACATCGGGAAAGCAATCAAACTGAACAGAAACAGGTGTGAGGGACTAATTAACAACCAATGAAACTAGGAACTTTTTTATTTGTTTATATATAACATGTTTTTCTGAAATACCCGTTGCTAATGAGTCAATTGCGGCGTTCAGCAGTCAGATAATTCCTAATATTCGCCATCGTTCATAGTTACGCTGTATATCGGTACGCTCATACGAGTCACTGAAACGTTCACGTCATGGCCTGATTATCGTAATTGCGAGATTCCAACTTGTAAAAAGCGTTCACGCCCTCAAAGAACTCGCAAATACAACTTCTAAACAGGGAATTTTCGGAGAGCTCCGACTTGTACCACCTGACCACTGCAGATCCGTTTAAGCTTTGGTGCCATCTTCTGTCACGTGATGTTCCCTTCCCTTTTTTTATGCACATTTTGGGATATTACATAACAAATGCAGGATGAAAAAATGCACACAATCTTCAAGTCCCCCTGTAGTCAATAATTATATCCCTTAAAACTCATCTTTGATTACCAAAATTACATATTTAAAGTTCTGAAAAAAAACTGTGAAACTGTAAAAAAAAATTTATTCATGCCATAAAATATGAAATCAAATGAGCCCGCCTCCACTCACACCAGCTCAGAGATCCAGTCGATCAACTTTACTCTACTCTATGTAGTAAATGCTGCACAAAGGTATCGCTCTTTACAACGTCAAACACATACAGTAATTAATATTAGTATAATATTAATATAATAAGCCTTTTGCTTGACTATGTTATCAGACAGCTAATAATGTGTTGCTAGTTCACTGCAATGGTGTTGACTGATGAATTTGCACATAGTTTGTCTTAAAGCATATTAAAAACACATATAAACAACATAAAAAACTTGATTTTCAATACAGGGGGACTTTAAAATGCTACCAATGCGTTTGTGTAAGAAAAATATATCCATATTTATATCTTTATAAACTATAATCATTAGTTTCCAGTAACGGCTGTATGTGAGTCTAGTTCTGGCGGAGGAGTGACTCTGACCTGATCCGCATTTGTCAATACGTCATGTGTCGGGTCAGAGGTCACTCTTCCGCCGGAACTAGACTCGCATACGGCCGTTACTGGAAAGGCATTTTGGATGGCATTTTTGGGTGGACTATCCATCTCCATTATCCATTATACGTCAATGCTTTTGCTCCCCCTCGCAAAATATTTGGGTTCTCAGAGAAACGTTGCGTTAGCTCGCAAAAACGTTGTGTTCCCTCGCAAAAGTTTTGCATTCACTCAAGAAACTTTGCGTTCGCTCGCAAGGAACACAAAAGTTTACACAAGGAACGCAAAATTAGCCTGGCTCCGCCCTCCTACGTACTTCCGCTCAATTTTCATTTTCCTTCAGTACTCCGTCTGGGACTGCTGTATATTCTTAGGTTTTCTCCGAACAATTTTTTTTTTACCGGTCCAATCAGCGAACAGAGGGAGTGGCTGAGAACGATGATGTTGATGTCGTGCGCTAGTTTGAGTTTTAGTTAAGTAATGGCGGAGCGAAACCATTCATTCCGTTGTGGCACCGCTGCTGAATATCCAGAAGTTAAAACCGGAGCAAGAACAACCTTGGCTGAGTTTTGTTGGTGGCCATGGTGTTGTGGCCCAAATTAAATGTACAAGAGTCTGGTAAGACCAGGCTAACGCAAAATGCCTGTGAGCATTGAAATACATTATCCTCCCATCTCATATTTTCTTCATCACCATTTCCCTCCGTTAAAACATGTCTAGTCATGCTAGTTGAATAAAACTGCAAAAAGAACTTTGACATGCAGACATTGACTCGTTTTGCCATCATGTACTAAGCTCTGACTGGATTGACCAGAGTTGAGTACTTTATTGTGTTGGTAGACAGGCAATCATTCTCCAATAACATGTTCCCAGTACTGCCTTATTACATTCTTAATAATACATTAGTTTCTTTATAATAGGCCTACTGATACTCAATAGCTATTTGGTGCCCTTTCATCCGGAAAGAATGCTGTATGGGAATGATTGTCTTTTAGAATGCTGATCTAATCTACAGTATAAATTCGATAAACTGAAATGTTTGTTATTTGAAGGACTCACTATGAGGGGAAGTAATACAATAGAAAGGGCTTTGTGCTCGATTCACCACCCTAAATCAAGTTTTAATGTCAGGTGCTTTATTTCAAATCCCGCCATCAGGACAGGAATGAGTTTGTTTGGGACGGCGCCTTTTAGACTTGTTGGTCTAACCCAGTGACCAATGGTGGATTTCAATCTGGGCCAACATATTTTATTCAAGAGCTTGACTTACACAGTTACCAGCCATGTTGCCCAGGGCTTTACCACAGTTGCTCTGTGCCACCGAGAGACAAAGCGCCCACTCTGTTCCATCCTGAAAACGATCTCTATGTAATAGCTTGTGAAGTGACCTCTATAGTATTGAGAGGCTTTGCTTCTCCTTCTGTTTGTTAGTGGTGTGCGTTTGGCTGTGGACGGCTGGTGCGTTTGAAATAGTTTTCCACAGAAGCTCTGAACTACACAATAGGGTTACATCATCCTCCAAGGAAAGCCAATCAGAGGAACACAGTATGATTTTTGATATTTTAATTAGCAGCTGTACCACGTTACATCATATTTGCCATCATATTTTCATTTCCAGAGACTGTCGGTCGGCAAGACCGAAAGATTTCCATAGAGGGCTTGAGGCGATTATTCACATCGAAAAAAAATGCGTAATTGTTATCCGAATGCTTTCTTTTGAAGCCTCTGCACCAAAAATCACTCTCTGAAACATTCTCGTACACTTCCCACTGACGACTTTGCAGTAGCAAAGAGAGCAAAAACCTGTAATGGTAACCATGGAAACAGTCCAGTCAGCCAACAGTGTATGTAGCCTTCTGGTGTTCATGGTGTACATACTGAGTGAGCCTCTCTGACTCAGACTCCCTACCAAATAAAGCCTCTAAACAAATCCACTGCAACTTCAGTATCACTGATATACAATTAAAACCAGCAGATTATCTTAATCAGTGTGACAGACTGCGCACTTCTACTGACGTCAATCATTTAACATGTATAACAATTTAACAAGTATATATCTTCTGAAAAAAAAAATCATCTGGTCTTTGGCAGGTCTTAATGTGGAAAATAAAACCTCATACAAACAACAACACATGACAGAATACACTGTGTCATTATTTATTTAACAAAAACAAGGCCAAAATGGAAAAGCCATGGGTAACAAACTGAGCACACCCTTACTGTTGACAGGAATTAAGAGGGTTAGTAACAGTCAGGCGCTGCTAATGAAATGTCTTCGATTAATTGATCATCAGCGAGTGTGATCACCTCTATAAAAGCAGCAGTTCTGGCAGTTTGCTGGTCTGGAGCATTCAGGTGTGTGTTAACACAATGCCAAGGAGGAAAGACATCAGCAATGATCTTAGAGAAGCAAATGTTGCTGCCATCGATCTGAGGAGAGTTATACGGCCATTTCCAAACAATTTGAAGTCCATTATTCTACAGGGAGGAAGATTATTCACAAGTGGAAGACATTCAAGGCAGTTGCCAGAGTGGACATCCCAGCAAATTCACCCCAAGGTCAGATCGTGAAATGCTCAGAGAAATTGCAGACAACCCAAGAGCTACACCTCAGACTCTACAGGCCTCAGTTAACATGTTATTTGTTAAAGTTCATGACACTAC
This sequence comes from Gobio gobio, assembly GCF_949357685.1. Classification (NCBI taxonomy): domain Eukaryota; kingdom Metazoa; phylum Chordata; class Actinopteri; order Cypriniformes; family Gobionidae; genus Gobio; species Gobio gobio. Next base: position 9,837,766 of record NC_137112.1, on the reverse strand, counting down.
CATTAGAAAAAGATGGGATGAGGATGGCATTTTTGGAAGGGTTCCCAGGAGAAAACTTCTTTTCTCTAAAAACAACATGGCAGCACGGCTTAGGTTTGTAAAGTTGCATCTAAACAAACCTCAAGACTTCAGGAACAATGTCCTTTGGACAGACAAGACCAAAGTGGAGATGTTTGGCCATAATGCACAGCGCCACGTTTGGTGAAAACCAAAAAAGCATCAGCACAAACACCTCATACCAAAAGTCAAGCATGCTGGGGAATGGGTGATGATTTTGGGCCTGTTTTACAGCCACAGGACCTGGGCTCCTCACATACCCCTTTTCCACCAGAATGAACCTGGTGTTAGTTCAGCGCCAGTGCTAGTGCCAGTTCGGAGTTGGTTCGACTGACAAGCCTTCTAAGAACTGGTTTGCCTTTCTACTTGCTAGAGAGCCACCACAGAGCCAGGTTATACGTCACTGTATACGTCTCATCTTTCTCAGCGAGGCAGCGGGAAACACAAACACACCAGGCTTGTTCGAGATGCATTGGCACTGCGCAGACTGATGAGCGTATGATATCAAAATACCGCATGAACGATTCGAAAGCATAAGGAGTCGTATGCTCTCGTTGTACTTTGATGTCATACGGCGATTGGTCTATACAGCGCCGATGCATCTCGAACAAGCCTTCAATGGCGAACGTTGTTACTATTGATGCACATGGCTTTAAGATCCTACATTGGCATCAAAACACAGTGAATCCAACACATTCGTGCAGCTCGCCCTAAATTGTATAGACGGAGATTACAACCAAGCAGCTATTAGCTCGATTAGCTGCTATTTCAAAAATGGCGGTCACAAGTTTGTGTTCATCTTGTTGGTCATGGTAACCCCGCCCCCAGCCCCTGACGCAAGCGGTTCTTACTTCTAGACCAGCAATGTTTTGGTGCTACTTAAGAACCACTTTTCCTGGTTCAGAGATGGTGCTTTGGCTGTGGAAAATATATATATGTACATAGTAAAATCCCCAGTGCACATATGGTCCCACTCTACAGAGTGTTAAAGTAACACACTGAAGTAGTGTTAAAGTTAATTAGATAATTAAGAGATTAATTAAGTGATGATTGACCATTAGTGATGAACACCTGATGATAATGAGCAGAATCACTGAAGGAAAGAGAAACACAACAACTACAGTCACAGCCTTAGATGAAATAACAGAAGTTATTATTGAGAATTAACAGAGGTTTAGATGTTGATGTTTAATTGAAAATGTTTGGTCGCCATTATGGTGAGTCAGTCCTTTAGTTGGGCAGTTTGACTCTTGGCTTTTTATGTGAGTTCATAGGCGTCGATTTCGGGGGGGACGGGGGGGGACGGGGGGGACGCGTACCCACCAGATTTCGTCATGAGTCCTTTTGTACCCACCACTTTTTTTTTTTTTTTTAAACCTCGAGTTCAATTTTGCGGTGAAGCATTGCTGACACACATATTATTTTTTCCACTCAATTGTGTCGTAATAACGATATCTTATGTCGTTTTAACTACATCTTTTCTAATAATAACGAGATCTTATGTCGTTTTAACGACATCTTTTGTTGTAAAAACGTTTGAAAAGCAGAAGCAAGCTCCGTAAAATAGGCTCTTCCGCTGCCTGTATCAGTGGCAGTGCCCATAACACGAAATTGTTGTAATGGATTGATGTAGCCTATACAGTTCTTAACAGCAATGGGTAGCAGGTACCATGGACCGCTCATGATTTAGCGTAATAACGGACCCCGGTGCAGCCACAAATATCATAATTATCTATAGGCTAGGCCTACTGTAATTGAGACATTCAAGAAATGTATTAAAAAGAAAGACGCTTTCAGCCTTACTCAAAGTAGAGCCCTACATTTCTGCCCGAGCCCGACGGGCCCCGACTTTTTTACGCCCTAGGGCCGGGCTTCGGGCCAATTTTCCAGTCATAGCCTACCTCAGACGCGGGCCGGGCTTCGGGCTTTTTTAGGCTATAGGACGGCGCTATGCAACATGCATCGCCGCAAATGAGTAAAGCAAGCCAACACGCAAACTGCCACAAGTGAAACTGAAAATAAGCTAAGTTTTAGATGCTCAAAAGACCAATCATCTTCATTCAAATTAATGAGACTAAATGCCAGTGTTTAGGTCGCTCGTTCTCATAATGCGGTCTTTGATGTTGAAAAGAGCTGATGAAGAAAATACTCATATCGGTTGATTTCGTTGACATGAACTCCGTTAAATTAAATCGGGAATTGAAGATCGGATATATATTCATTTCGCGGAGAGGTGTAGCCTAAGGTAAGACAACCAGCATGTTTTTAATTTTTAATTATTTGTTTAGATTGTGTAGCCTGTTTTGTTTGCGTCAAGTGTTGATTTCAGAGGCTAAAGTGTTGGGTTAACTCACTGTCGGCCGCTGGCCGCTTGGTCGTCACTTTAAAAAGCAAAAACTTTAGTTTAACAAACATTAAATGCTTTAAACATTTTTCTAAATTAACTTAATAAAGAAACAAAACGAAATATATCTACTTTGACATTAAAAACAAAACTGAACTATTTTAATGGCTGTAACTAATGTGTAATAGGGAGGATAAAAAAAACACGGGCTCCAGTGGGACTCTGATAATGAAGTGGTAAAAAAAATTGCAAAAATGAAAAATATTAAAGAATTCGCGGGGCGCTTTCGTCGGCATGAGTAAGATAGGCTATAAGACCCGCAATATGTCTCTCAGCTGACATTTTTATTTATTTACGTTAGTAAGCTGCAGGACATAGTCTTTCAAAACATGACCTGCGCGAAAGAGAAAAAAAAATGTACCCAGCACTTCTGAAAATGCACTTCTGAATGCGTCTCTGTCCCCAGCACATTTCAAACCAAACTGACGCCCATGTGTGAGTTTGTGATTTTTGTTACAGTGTTTACTAAAACACATAATTTGTTGCAAGGAAAGCCAGAAACAAAGATGATCAGATCAGCATGTCACCATTGTAGAGATTCACATGTTGATTCTTGATGTCTGTGTGTGTCTAAAAAATTTCAAGAATGTATTTAAAAATCAAAAATCTGAATGCCTGATCTGTGGCATAAAAGGTGAAAATCATCTAATAACAATGAATCACCACTTTTGGTCAGAGGTGAGATCAATCATTTTACTTGATGGTGATAAAAGCACCTGACCATCTTTGTTTCTGGCTTTCTTTGTAACAATTTTTGTGTTGTGGTAAACACTTGTTACAAATACCACAAACTTACACAAGGAGCAAAGAGTCAAACTGCCCAACTAAAGGAAACACTCTTTTCAATAAAACATCAACAGCTAAACCTGTTAATTCTCAAAAGAACTGTAGAGGTCTGACAGAAATACAGTAAATCTGGTTAGTGATAAGTGAAGCTGGTAATGCTGTTTGTGGAGTTGTTTAATCCTCCTCTGCTGAGATCTTCATAGTCAGTCTTCTTTGATAGTCAGTCATAGTTCTTGTGTTTTTTTTTTTCTCTTTTCTTCAGTGATTCTGCTCATTATCATCAGGTGTTCCTCACTAATGGTCAATCATCACTTAATTAATCTCTTAATTATCTCATTAACTGTAACACTACTTCAGTGTTATTTTAATACTCTGTAGAGTGGGACCATATGTGCTCTGAGCAGTGTAAATTTAACACTGGGTATCTTACTGTGTATTGCCCCCCCCCCCCCCCCCCCCCCCCCCCCCTCACACACACACACACACTTAGTGATGATTGTCGCTGTATTGCTCGAATGAAAGTTACTCTTTGTCTTACAGGTCATCGGTAGAAGACCACTGGAGGAATTGGAGACAGGACTTGATACCCGGAGAATGAGGGAACATACTCCAGTAGGAAATTTCAGGTAAGTAACCAATGCAGTGTTTGACGGAGTCCTAGTCGTAAACCAGGCGGTGATGATTGTGTGGAACCAAGAGGGATTATGGGAAATGTAGTGCGAAGGTAGACTGGGTAAACCCAGCCTGATCTACCGGCGATTTGATTTCGCCCTGCAACTCATTCATTTCTACTGCTTCTGTTACACTTTTGTGGGAACCAATCACAGACTGGCTTATCCACCTGGTGCGCTACTGGCGGGTTTAACACGATGACGGATAGAGAAGCGATGGGTCGTTGCTCGTTTATCACGCCTCTTGTGGTCTGATTGGTTGAAGCACTATCCAATTGCATACGGAGTCATTTGAATTATGCTCGTTTATCATGCCTCTTGTGGTCTGATTGGTTGAAGGACTATCCAATTGCGTACAGAGTCATTTAATTTATGCTCGTTTATCACGCCTCTTGTGCAGTAGAAAATACATAGCAGACTCCCCAGACCAATGTTCAATCTTAAATTGAGCTTGGTCTGGTGATAGCCAGACAAGTGTGAAGGTGACAAGTGATGGTGAAGTGAATGGAGAGTGTGAATATATATATATATAATATATATAATATACAGTATATACTATATAAACGTAATTTAAGTGTAATATTTCACTTATTTAATTATTTATTCATGTACTTGTTTCCAAATTAGTTGGTTTATTAAATTATTGTTTTATTAAACTATTTGTTCATTTCATTATTATATTTTGAGGACTGTAGTTTAAAATAATGACTTTTTTGGTGGTTAGACAATGACTGATTAGCACTGGTCAGCACCACAGCAACGGATAACAAACAAGGTGAAATAAAGTACTTCCATTAGGATGAAAACAAACGACAAGGTCGGTTTCAGCCTCTGAACACTCTACGTCAGCAAAACAAACATTCCAAATAGTTATTTTCATACTCAACTAATTACAGCAACCAAGTCTCAAAATTCCAGAAACCTTCCATAGTTAATTTCCAATCCCACCACAAAATTTCCCTGTTCTTATCATGTTGCCCTCTGCAGGCATCCGTTTGAAAATGTTCGAGTCATATTGTCTTCAGTTATGGCCCCCATTGAAACAAAAGCAAAACATAGAAGCCAAATGCAAATTTCAGCAGGCGCCAGATTATTTGCATGTCTCTACCAAACACAGCACCAGGCAGACTGTGTCACCACACAGTGCCGGCCTCCCTTGTGCATTACATAATGCCTTCTGACGAGAGCTAACGTTATTCGGCTGAGAAGGTGTTCCCTGTGCTTGTGACATTTTTTAAACGCATGTTCGTGTCACAATCTGAACACACCAATTCATATAGAACCTCAGACTGATCTTTGCTTTTTAGTAAATATCTCTGTCTCCAACTGGTCCGAGTGTCCTCAAATGCCTTTTTAGGATGGGTTATATGTTTGGCATAGTGCTGAATAGGTAAAAGGCACTTGTATCAGCCAAGGCTACTATAGTGCATTAGTACAAGCATTGGCTACTAAGGTTAAACTTCATTTTAAGGTGTCTGTTACAGTGTAAATATGCATTTAAGTATTGTGTGATAATAATTAACTACATGTACTTTCTATAAGGTTAGGGTTAGGATTGGGGTTTTGTCTTGGGTTAGTTGCATGAAATTATGCATAATTAGTTATTACGGTTGCACTTTATATTACAGTATGTGTACTATACAGTGTACTTACCTAAGTACTGGTTAATATAAGGTAACTACATGGGTTAATGTTAGGTTTAGTGGTAGGTTTAGGGTTACCTAGTTATTACCTAATAATAACTGTAACAAGTAACAATCAAAAAAAGATTTTTGTTTTGTTCATTTTATCAGGTTTCTGGTTCAAATGTGAGTGATTGATGTTAAATTGACTTAAAACAGATGCGTTATGACTTAACTTAATGGGCTTTACTTAACTATTTTAATTATCTAAGCGAATGGTGCAAGTGCACTTAGTGCGTGCCCGAATCCACTTTTGCTAGTTTAACGAAGGGGGAAAAAATGCTTAAAAGGGTTGTATCTGTGTTTTGGGCCTAACGTGCAATAAACCAATCAGAGTCACTCATCTCCCATTCCCTTTAAAAGCCAGTTGCGCTTGCACCATGGTGGATTTGCTATTTACATGGCGGAATATGCAAGCGAATTACTGCAAATAGGTAGGCTAATTCTGATACATGCAATGACTATCCATTATGAGGAGGCATTGTTATATTTATGTACACAATAAGAATCTTTTACATTTTAATCCTTTAATTTTTCATATTTAAAAATGTTTGTGTGATGCTGCGCATCCCTGTGTGTGGAACAAGCAGAGTATACGCACGTTGTGCACCCACCTATAGGCAAATCTTACTAACACACCCTTTAAAAACCACAAAAAAAAACTGCGCAATTGACTTTAGAGCAGGTTTTTGTTGGTCAATGGTCACAGTCGTTTTCAGTTCCTCAAAATGGCAACACGCCAACAATGCACCTGATCACACCTGGTTTTCAGACCAGACGTCCATGGGCAAACATTTGGGCGCGAGAGCAATTCACCCTTCGCTGCAAGTTTGATTGACAGACGATCTGACCAATCACATCGCCGAACCTGCCATTTTGTCCGACAAAGCAGTCAGGAGAGTTAGTAGATTAACATCGGTGGACTTGAACTTGGAAAAACGGTGTGTACTGACGTCTTTCCGCGGTTGAAACAACATTTCTTTAAGTGTTCATTCATGTTTATTTCATGCTTATCAATGAACTAGAAGGAAGAGATAATTGGTTCACGAGCAGCTTTAACTGAGGCGCTACAGCGATCACGACACATTAAAGAGCCACAAAACGCTATTGTTTAAATTTCTTTACAAAAATTACAATTTCAAAGTTGAGACTTTGTTTCATATCAAAAGTAACTTGCTCTGTCCTGTCTGTCGGTGTGTTGTCAGTGTCCTCTTTGCTCCGCAATGTATTTTCTCTACGTGAGAACGTGTGTGTGGCGTGAGAGCGGCATGGCTTGTCGGACATAGCAACAGTAACTAAAGGGGGTGGATCTTTGCGAACAGTCAATTGCTATTTAAACAACGTGGCACTGGACGTGAAAATTATAACTGCGTTAAAGTAACTCAATTCAATTATGGACAGTGGTTCCACAGTCAACTTTTATTAAAGGTTTATTTTTAATCTACGCAAAATCTATGTGTTGTAGAGCGATTTTATAATTGCATTTCAAAAAGTTAATGAAAAAAAAACTATTCACTAACAGCAATTCTTTCCAGTATCTTATTGAAAACATATTCAATTTTAATAACTTTTAAAGTTATTTCTTTATAGTATTCTTTGTCAACTCTGTTACAGACAAATTAGGCAATGTGTAGAAATAGCATTGGACAATTTTAAACTTTTTAGCCACTTGCTAGCATGATAAGGCACTAATGAATTCATCATGTTTAAAAGTTTTTTAAACAACCCTCTTGTGATCAGTGATAAAGTTTTCTTTTGGATATTGTGGCAACAATTTTGACGTTTTACAAAATGACAAAATAGAACTTTCTAGATTATATTATATTTATAATAATATTTTATAAGATAAAAGTTATTTTGTAAACACTTTATTGTAGAATTAGGACGGCTTTTATAAATAAAATAAATGAAATATTACCAAAATGAAATATTTTGATTACACGATGCATGATAGAATACAGAAAATATTATATTGTTATGGCCTGTAACATCTTGTGATCCATGGCAGTGAGTAACAAATTATTAGAATATTTTGAATAAAGCAGAACAAAATAATGGCTGTCACTCTGTGACACAAATGACCGAGGAAGAATTTATGTAAATAGTTATGTCCAACCAACCCAATTCAATCACTTGGCTCTAACTTAAACTTGTTACGATTTCTGAACATGTTTTGGTCTAGTAAAAACATGTACATGGGGAACAGGACCATAAGATAAAGTCCCGTGGCTTCTAAATCTGACACATGCCACAGCATACGATATTACTTATGAATGCAGCCAAACAATACATGCGGATTGATGTATTCATCCACATTGTCAGATCCTCTGCTGTGGTTTCCCCAGTGGACAGAATGGAAATTTCATGGGAGGTGAATCTGTTGCCATGGCAGCCCATCCAGCCAGTGTTTTTAACAACGTTACCTCGAGACCGGCAGGAGAAGCTCTGAAACTCACTCGTACAGTTCGCAGATAATATTTGCTCTGACACGCCACGTGATTTCTGATCTCGGCGGACTGGATTTTTAGATGGTGCGCTTTGACAATGCTAATCCCAAACCATGAATCATTGAAAGCTTGTGGCAGAGGCGGAAATGTCACGTCCCCTGGATTTGTGCACACGCACAGATTTCAGAGATGTGTCAAGGAAAAAAAAAACGGCGTCTCTTTGAATGTTTCTCAAAATCTTTATTATAACAGATATTCTGTAGAAATGTTCTGTGAGATAAATACGTTATATTCAAGAAGACGTTCTTAAGGTCGAGAGGTTCGTCATGCATGACTAGAATACATCACAGGTATGAAAGAGCCCTGTAAACATGACCACCGAATATTAATATACCCGTGAAGAAAGCACAGAAATATGTTTCTCTCAGGATCATTTGGCACATCTACAGCAAATATACTTGACGATTATAAGGTTACTGTCTTCAAACTGACATTCCAGATTGAACTCGAACATCAAATGAATGAAATGAAACGAAGCAGATCACGAGAATCACAGATAAGCTACATACAAAACATTTATCCAAAGCAAAAGTCACTTCTCGTCATCGGTCTACTATATAAAACGTTTGCTCAACCTTCAACACTGCAAAATATGTATCCAAAGATTTAATAAATAGCTTTTTTTTTTACATACATAGTGAGACCTTTTCGGAGGTCCACTGTGGAAGAAAAGGTCGACATTGCTAGTATACCATTAACACCACCAGTAGGCTACTGGGTTAAGCGGGAAGATACTGGTTTGGTGTTAATGGTACCGTCTGCTCAGTCTGTCAAATTGCTTCATTGGAATCGAAAGAAGAAAAGAAAAGTAGAGCCCAGTCTCTTTAATGAGACCGAGCCCTGTCATTGCACATATCTCGGAGTATAGTTTGGAAAACACAGTATTCCTTCGAGCCCCCCCGGGCCATTCTTCCGGACGGCCGGTTCAGCCCGCCGCCCCGTCGCACTGTAAACCCTGGACAATGGAGTTAGGGAGAGGAGAATGTGTGGAGTGCTTGTTGCCAGATGGGAGAGAGAGCCTCTTCGCAATGTCTTTGGATATACACATCAGAGAGGTTTAGGAGTCTTTGGGTCCGTTCACGCCGACGAGGATTTCTCTGTGCTCTTGTCCAGTGCTTCCCCGTCGTTTTCTTCCTCGTTGACTGTTAATGCACACAGACACATGGGTTGATGATGAGAGACCAATTCACACATCAGCTATTGTCTCACACGCCATGCACTGGCACAAAGATGGAGATTCCATGTTGCCATGAATTTTAACACAACAGAAATGGCGCAATACATCATTGTGTCAGAATCGCTGTCGATCCCCCCAAAAAAAGAAGAAGAAGAAAAAAAAAAGCATCCTTTGACACATAATTTCGTGCGTAAAGGCATAATAGTGAAGCGCAACATGGAATTTCGCATCATCTGTTCGTGTAGTAATAAACAAAGGCTTTGTCCGTTACCTCTTTTGCTTCTCCCGATCTGTCCGAGCTTTGGTGGTCGTTTATTCGGGTTGCCACCGAAAAAGTTGTTGGTGTCTTGGAGGCGGCAGGTGAAGGAAAGGTGTTCCTCGTCCCCGTCGTTGCCAAAATGAGTCATTTTGTCCTCGTTATACGGTAATACATCCGACATGCTGTACGAACTAACCGCGGCTACTGTATGTTCTGTTGAATCGATCGCGCGAGGTGAATTTTGTCGAGCGAATCTTTCGCCTGTTTACCTCTATCGCACGTGTCTCCGCGAGTGGATGTCTGGGACGCGGGGCGCATACATGTAATTTCCTTTTCCTCAGCTCGCGCCCGCTATAACTATTCCAAATTTCCCAACGTTGGAATTCTCGAAACGTGAGTGGACGCGCGCGGAGGAATGCGCCTTTGCGCGCTCGGGGCTTTTCGGCGGCTGGAGCGTCGTATGGAAAACCTGAGAAACAAATGCAAATTGGGAAGCGATGCAAAACAAAGATCCCTGATCGAGAATGAACGTCACTGTGGCGCGGGCTTCCTCTCCAGCTCTTTCATTACAGCTATCGCCAATATTAATCTTGGGAAATTTCCAAGCTATTTGTCCCTGGAACAAGATGCTGACACATAAAGACATACGATATGATCTTTTAATATTTAATTCTAGTTTAACCTTTTAAACACCTAACTTACATTTTGAGACAACGTTTATATAACATTCTTTGCAAAATTGCTGATGTAGGCTAATGACTCTAACGTCATGTGGTGTAACCATCACAAAACTCACCTTGAATAATAATTAAAAAAAAAATCATTATAAAGTTTTTCTTGAGTAGCCTAAAATGTTTTCTAAATGACACAAATGGCATCATGCATGTTGGTTAAGTCATACTGACTTTAATTTGGCAGACATTTTGTTGACAAAATTGCTAAAACAAAAACTCAATACATCCTGGACAAAAAAACGACCTCAAAATAAAGCCATGAACTAGTCTATCTATCTATCTATCTATCTATCCATCCATCCATCCATCCATCCATCCATCCATCCATCCATCCATCCATCCATCCATCCATCCATCCATCCATCCATCCATCCATCCATCCATCCATCCATCCATCCATCCATCCATCCATCCATCCATCCCTAGTGAAAGTGAGGGTTTATCAAGAGTCAGACAAAGAGCAAACCAGAGCTAGGCCTGATTCACAGCGTTTCACACGTTTAATCTGATACCAATATGCCATCTACATTTTGTAAGACCTCATATCTTATAAAGAGCCTACATTTTCTAAGCCTGTTCTTTACTTGGTTATTTCATCCTTATTACATGCGCTTCAGTCAAAGCCCCAGCAAACAGAATATGATATTAAAATATGCCTGCAAATAGCAAGAGAAGGCAATATGGGATGCTTTTCCCCCTCTGTGCATAGGCTTTCATTTTGATATTTTAGAAGCTGGAATGATGCTGAAGTCATACTGGCACAATCTGGATATGAGCTGAGGGGGGTTTGTTCCTCTGTCCAAGATTTCGAGAGCATAATCTTCTGCACTGGGCACAGTCTTAACCTTTCCAGGATTGAGCAGCAGACATTGTCACTCCACTGCAGAAATATCCAACCAGCAGGATGGAAGCGAGATGCACGGCTTCCTCCCATCTGTGAATGAGAGGCCATTTTGTTCTGTTCTGAGTAACTGAAATGGTGAACAGTTCAGTTCAGTTCGTCTTGGTTTGCTAAAAACCAGCCCAGAGAGGTCATTTGAATGCTTGAGAGGAAAGATGAAGAAGACGAGCTTAGCGTGCTTGGAAATGATGTGTTGACAGACTACAGCTGTGATTCTCAACTGGTTCTTAGAGTGTGAGAGGAATCGCAGTCTCTGACGTCAATATCAAAGATACAGGATGCATTTCATATTCCCTTTTAAAGTCGGCGTGAATCAGAAGTTGCGCTAGTCTTTTCCACAGTCTTTTCCGCAATGTAGTTGCCTACACTCTCAAAAAAAAAGAGTACAAAATTGTACCCTTTAAAGGGTAACTTCAGGGATTTAGCATTAAGCTTGGTATCAGTAGAAACCCGGTAGTATATTCAAATTATGGTACTTTCCCCCCTCATATCCCCTGAGACGACAGAATTATGCATTTTATTTCTGGAAAAAATCCTCCGATGATGCAAATATCGTCATTTTGCGTCATCTGAGGATTTTTGGCCAGAGGCTAGAGACTACAGGAGCTAGTTCTGCATGTTTTCAACCCGCCCATAGGGGTGGGATCTCACTCACAGAATGCGCACGGCTGCTGCCGCTCGGCTCGGGCATTAATAACGGAGCGGTGTGGAGCAAAGTGAGTGTTTCAACTTTTTAATAAATTCCTATGAAAGTTAAGTTTCCATAGGCATGATCTGAAAACGCATCAGACTGGACAATCGCCGAGAATGTCAGCCGCGCTTACCTCAGCTCTGCTCAGCTCTTCTCTCGTGATGAATGTAATCTAACTCCTGCTGCGTCTGTGACGTGACTTTCGTTCGGCTCACTCACACTTTATTGGAAAGACACGTTCAATTTTCAATTGTAGTGTCGGTTCTCTAACTGAACGAAATTATTTTATTACTATGAATATCCAACGACTTTGAGGCGGTGCTGCGGTGGGCAAGTGATAACCAGTGGCCGTGGCTTTGGGAGTGGCTTTGTAGGGCAGGTTAGCAAGTGCATTCTGGGAGTTGTTGTCTTTCATCCACATGAGACAAAAATACATTTTATGGCTTTTCTCAGTCTAGAAGGCACCAAATTAAAAAACAATTTCACATTTCTACTACATAAATGACACAGTTTAAATACACATTCATCTTCCCAGCGCTGAAGTGCCCCTATAAGGTACAAGTGGCCGTCTCTGGGGTGGTACCCTTAAGGGTACGTTTTTGTACCTTTAAGTCAGGGGTAGGCAAGTTCGGTCCTAGAGAGTTGCTGTCCTGCAGAGTTTAGCTCCAACCCTAAGCCACCATAGTGCATGGCTCCCAGCGTGCATTGCAGCATTAAGTATGTCACCATTGTTGAGATTCATATGCTGATTCGTCTAAACTTTTTCACCCTAGAATGTATTTGAAAATCAGAATTCAGAATGCCTGATCTGTGGCAAGAAAGTATTGTTGGTGAATATTATTTATTAACATTTTTAGTCAGTGATGAGTTTAGTCAAACATTCTTCTTTAGGACAGTTTTTGTTTATGGCTTCCTTTGATTTGAACAGATTATGTGTTTTGTTAACACTATAACAAAAACCCCAAACTCACATAAAAAGCCAAGGTTCAAACTGCCCAACTAAATGAAACACTAATCACCATAATGGCGACCAGACATTTTCAATAAAACATCAACATCTAAACCTCTGTTAATTCTCAATAAGAGCTTCTATAGATGTCTTTCGGGGTTGGAGCCAAACTCTGCAGGACAGCGGCTCTCTAGGACCGAACTTGCCTACCCCTGCTCTAAGTAGAGGAAAACTGTGGTACTATTGTACCCTAAGGACCAATTGTGTACCTTTTAAAGGTACAGTTATACTTTTTTTTCCCCAAGGAACAAATTTGTACCTCCACTGTACCTTTTTTTCTGAGAGTGTAGTCAGTAAAATATCTGTCGGGATCATCAAAATAAAATGTTAGCAGATATTAAGCAGACAGTCTACTAAAACTGTAGTGACTGGTAATTGATATGTAGTTGAAAAGTTACTTAGTTAGTAGATTGTCTAAAGTGGACCATCGAAACCACATAAAGATTTTAAATAACTAAATAAAAAATAGAAAACATCGCAACCCAAAATATTTTTATGGTTTGCACATAATAAAATGGGTCAGCTTAACGGACAGCTTATGTGCAATTATGCATTGTTCTTTAGTATTTGTTCATTTTATATGGCATTTTCATTCACAATGCTTGCACTGTGGGAACGCGCTGTTTATTTCCCATGAAACACTATTCAGAGATCCATCAGATTATTCCAAACATGTTCGCAGCCCCCTCAAAAACGTCATTCCTCCCAAATGACCTTACCGTTGGTTGGTTTAACCTTTACGCTCCATGTTACCTATTGTTTTTAATTATGTAAGTAATGAATGATGCCCCATACAAGTTATTATTTTGAAACGGAGCATTTGGATGCATTCATATGATGCACACATAAACTGCTGTGAATGATTGTGTGTAGTTCACATGGGGCCTGTCATGCGGTGATCATCTTACATGTGGTGTCATGTGCAGGCAGTGAAACCAAAAGCTCCTGGAACTAACACAACCTCCAGAGAAGAGTAATTGTGGACACACCCAGTTCTTTTAAATGTGCAAACATCCTTTGTTGCATGTACAGTGCAACATCAAATCCTTTTATAGCTTCCCGTTCACATCATTTGAGCTAAACAAAGGCAATTTTCAGTCGTTTGGTGAAACCTTTTGGGATAATTTACAAGCAAATAGGCATTTTAAAGGGGGACTAACTGATATTAAAATGTTCTGATCAGTCTTCAAAACTATCCCACATAATGGTATAAGGAAATGGATCCAACATCAAATGACTTAATGAGTTTGTAAGCATATTAAGAGCCCTTCACATTATTTGCTTCAATAGGCCTATTAGTGCTTGTTCAACTTTATATTACCATTTAAAAGTTTGTGGTTGGTAAGATTATGTGGTTGGTTTCTTATGCTCACTAATGCACCATTTGTTTGATCAAAAATACAGTGAAAACGGTAATATTGTAAAATATTATTACAATATATTAATATTTATGTATATTTTGTAAAATGTGATTTATTCCTGTGATCAAAGCTGAATTGTCAGCATCATTACTCCAGTCATGTGTCACATGATCCTCCAGAAATCATTCTAATATGATGATTTGATGCTCAAGAAACATTTCTGATTATTATCAATGTTAAAAACAGTTGTGCGGCTTCATACTTTTGCGGAAACCGTGATACGTTTTACTCAGGATTCTTTGATGAATAGAAAGTTCAAAAGAACAGTACTTATTTGAAATAGAAATATTTTCTAACACGTTTGATTAAAATTTTTCCTCCCTGATTAAAATTATTTCTTTTTGTTAGTAAAACTTATATATGAAGGCTTCATTCAAATTTAGAGACCATGCTTTCATACATTTTTTTAAAATGCCTTTTATGCAATGATTTATTTTACTCTTGTCCCAGCCTTACACTTTCAGCATTAAAATATGTAAATCTATCATAAAAAATATTAACTATTACATGTTTTGAACTATGATGATCTAAAAAAAAAAAAATTCTATATATATATCAATATATATATATTGTTTGTACACGAATATACATTTAAAAATAAATAAATAAATAAATAAAGTAATGCCGTTACAGAATACAGAATTTCCACCGCTACCAACAATTTTTTCCTAATAAAGAAAGAAAAACCAATTACAAGTAATAAACTGGCTATATCTATTGTTCATCATTTCCAAGCAAGCTGTTATTTTGTCAAATTATGCAAAAACTATATAGGTATTAAGGATACATAATGGGCCTTATTTTAATGATCTGAGTGCAAGTGCACTTAGGGCGTGTCAAAATCTACTTTTGCTAGTTTAATGATGGAAAAAACTGTCGGCGCGCACGGCGCATGGTCCAAAAGGGTTGCCCCTAGTCTCTTAATGAGTCATGGGTGTGTTTTGGGCGTAACGTGCAATAAACCAATCAAAGTCTCATCTCCCATTCCCTTTAAAAGTAGGGATGGGCGATACCACTTATTTTGTTTTCGATACGATATCGATACGATACTTCTAAACTGAACTTTTAAATTATTAAATTTCTTAATGATTAAAATGACTAAGAGTAAAATGGGTAAAGATACCCACTTAACATTATATTTGAAAGGTATTTTAACATTCAATACGCCTTAATTGCAACTTATTAGATCATATTTTTGTTTACACATATTAAAATATGTTTACTTGTAGTGATAACCATGGGAATCTACAAATACTATAGTTGAATTAGGGTCACTGTAGTACACAATAAATCATGATTTATTTTTACAAGGACTGCCAGTGACAGGCCATAAAATGCAACCTTTTTATTCTGATAGTGTATGATTTATATTAACAATTGTTGCAGAATAGAACATGATCAATATGAACTTTTAACATTAAATTTAAATAAGTGTAATTGCACAAACTATGTAGGCTACAATTTCTATTTGTTTGATGTGAAATAACCCAAAACATATTGTTTTCTGTCTTCTGATGAGCATTGTTCAGGGCTGTGTTTCCAAAAGCATGGTTTCTTATGATAGTTTTTGGAAACGCTGCCCTGTTTGAATACAGAGTCATCAGTGAACGAACGCTCTCTCTGTGATCGATTGCTTCTGTCTTGCAGCATTTGCGTGTGTACTGTGTTCAGATCATGGTTCAGACGAGCAGGAAAACAGTTCTATAAACAACACAATTATTCTGTAACATAGGTTATTCGTATTGTATGCATAAAATTATTTTTTTAAATAAACAAAATTACTGGTAAAAAAACCCCCACCTTAGTATTGATATTTTTACTTGAGTATCGATACTTTTCGATGCTCACATCAGTATCGATATATCGATACTTCATATCGATACGCCCATCCCTATTTAAAAGCCAGTTGCGCTCGCACCATGGAGGATTTTCTATTTACATGGAGGAATTTGCGAGTGGAAAGACTGAACGCTTCTCCAGAGAGGAATCCTTTTATTTTTCATATTTAAAAATGTTTGTGTGCTGCTGCGCGTCCCTGTGTGTGTAACAAGCAGAGTGTACACACGTTGTACACCAGCCTATAGGCACATATTACAAACACACCCTTTAAAAAACTCAAAAAATACTGCGCTATTGACTTTAGAGCAGGTTTTTGTTGGTCAATGGCGCAGTCGTTTTCAGTTCCTCAAAATAGCAACACACCAACAATGCGCCTGAACACACCTGGTTTTCAGACATGGTTGAACAGATGGGCGCGAGTCGCATTTCGCCAGGTGTATGATAGGGCCCAAATGCTCAAATGTAGAAAAAAAAAGTTTAAAAAAAAGTTTAACATATAATTTCTAGCTGTCATTTCCACCACAGAATGCTGTTAAACACAATACATCATTTAAGATGTAGTGGAAATGTTCATAAAAAAATAAAAAATAAAAAAAAATAACCTAATGAGAATGTGAAATGCATGTTTTAGGAGACTTTATTTTCAAAAAGTCCACAGGGATAAATGTGCCCATATTTAAAGAATATTGTTCGCACGTTGCATGAATACAAACACACAGAAGTTTACTCTTCTCTGCTGAAAAGACCAACTGACTTAAGGCATCGTGAATATGGGCTGTATATGGTCTGGTCAATCCACCTGCGGAACCGGGACACGGCCGTATACACCCCTGGAAATCTTGGATCTCCACAGCCATTTCCCCAAGAGACCAGGCCGTAGACCCGTCCTTCACACACCAGCGGCCCTCCGGAGTCTCCCTGGAACATCAGAATGCCAACATCCCCGTAAAGCATCGAATCATGGCTAACGAAGGATGTCAGCTGGTCGTTGTCTTTCCACAGTACCTTACATGCGTCTTTTCCTCCCGTTCTGGAGCCCGCGCAGATCATGCTTGTTGTGATGTTTCCGCTGAAGGAGTCACTGCTGTTGCACTTGGAGGTGGAGACGATGGGGAGCCTGACCGTTCGCAGGGTCAGAGGGTTCAGACCTCCACTGTGGCTGGTGGAGCCCCATCCAGACACCCGGCACATCCTGCCCGCCAGCAGCCCTGTGTTCTGTTTGGGGAGTGGGGCGAGCGACACATACCTGTTCAGCTCTATAGGCGCACTAAGCTGAAAGAACCAACATCCAGACACAGATCAGGGTTGGTATGAAAGCACAACTTACATCTTCAAACTGTTATACCATATTTTACAAAGCAAATGAAAGATGACCAGCTTGCTATGTTAAAATTTAACTTTTTTCAATTCATTAAACAAGAACTCGACATTAAATGAAGGGTTTTTAAGAAAGCTCAAGAGGAGCACATTCAGGTAATCCAACCACTCAGCGTGAGAAGAAACCTACACTATAAACCCGAATACGTTGGCAAAACTCCAAAAAATTGAGGCAATCGGTTAAAGTTAAGAAATTTAAAGTTTAAGTAAGCAGAATTTGCTGATTTTTATTTTGTACTTGTACATTTTAATTGCTCTTAACTTCAAATATTTGAGTCAACTAATTTGAATATGTGACCCTGGATCACAAAGCCAGTCATAAGGGTCAATTGAAATCTATACATCAGCTGAATAAATAAGCTTTCCATTGATATATGGTTTATACAACTATTTTAAAAAATCTGGAATCTGAGGGTGCAAAAAAAACTAAATATTGAGAAAATCGCCTTTAAAGTTGTAAAAATGAAGTCCTTAGCAATGCATATTACTACTAACAATAAGTTTTTTTATATATATTTATGGTAAGAAATTTACAAAATATCTTCATGGAACATTTTACTTAATTATCCTAATGATTTTTGGCATAAAAGAAAAATTGATAATTTTGAACCATACAATGTATTGTTGGCTATTGCCACAAATATACACGTGCTATTTATGACTGGTTTTGCGGTCCAGGGTCACATATTTAAATTCAAATGTTCACAAGCTTTAAATAGCAAATTTAATAAATGCTACCTTGCTAAATAACATTCTGTATATTTGTTCTTAAACTAAGCTCATGCTCCACTCGTCACCGTGATGGAAACCCCACAAAATAAACAAAATAAAAGAACTAGCATAACAAAACAGTAAACACTACCAAATCTCCAGCTTAACATTAATATTGCACAAAAAAAACATTAGGTAACACTTAATTTGAGCATTTACTCTCCCTTTTGAGTGTCATGGCAAAGCATGCTGGGAAATGGAAATCCCAGCCCAGTTTCAGTTAGATTTAAGTTTGTCTAAATTAAAAGAAACATAAAAGTTAAGTTCATAAAACTCAAAACAGTGAAACAATTCAGATGACTTCAAATGTGTCAGTTTTGTGAACTCAAATGAAAAAGAAAGTTCTAAATACTCATAAAAGTTAATTTGATTGAACTAAATTGTTTCATTTGAGTTGGCTCTACTCAAACCAATTAATTATTTTGATCGTTAGGGTTTACAGTCCCTCACCTCTGTCCTATGACAGTTTTGCAGCATCCCTTCTCCACCCACTTTGGCTGGTTCCTATCCCAGTCAAGGATGGGGGGAGTACTCTCGGGCCAAATTTCCAAGCATGGAGCCCTCCCCTCGGACAGCACACCAAATTTGCTTAGACTTTATGTCTAATCTGATCACATAATATTGCCAGTTTATCTATATTTGATCTTTCCAAAAAATATCTTTCTACAGATTAGCGTTCACATTGGCATTTTTATCACTGAACCAAATGATACCAAACCTGAAGGCATAGGGATACGTTCACAATCAGACAGCTTTTATGTTGTATTGCCTATTTTGAGAACTTAACGAACATCCAAAACAATGCTGTGTGCTAGGATAAATGCACTCATTGTGTGTGCGTAGCTACATATTTAGAAAACAACCCAAGTTGGGTTAAAAATGGACTAGCCCAGCAATTGGGTTGTTTTAACCCAGTGAATGGGTTGTTTTAACCCAGTGAATGGGTCGTTTTAACCCAGCGGTTGGGTTAAATGCTTGCTTAAAACAACCCAATCGCTGGGTTAAAACAACCCAATCACTGGGTTTGTCCATTTTTAAACCAACTTGGATTGTTTTTAACCCAGCATTATTTAGAGTGTATGACTTTAGGTTCATAGGTTTAGGAGTTAAATGTCAATGTGAACGCTAAGCGGGGCAGGACTAAAGGTTTTTTAGTCCAAGTGAATCAAGTTAACCGAACTACAAGTGTGAACACACCCTTATAATCATACTCTCACTTAAGAGCGATATATTCATTACACAAAGAACATGTACCTTTATGAGCATAATATCTGCATTATTGGTGCTCCTGTTGTACAGAGGATGTGGGATGAGCGACAGAGGCTTGGAGTACTGCTCTGAACCCTCATAAACACCCAGAGTATAGTCTCCAGCCACCACCATCATCCGATCCATCCTTAAAAACAAGCAAAAATACAGTCGCCACCCTCTGAGAAACATTATGGGATGATATTCAAACACCAACGCAATGTTAAAACTGCATATAAAGAAAGAGCTGTCCAGATACCACTTGATATCTGATTTCTTGACATGACTTGTTATACACAGGGACTCTTTGTAGAGGACATGAGTTGAATGACAGTATTTCTCCCTGTTAGCAGGCTCAGCCGTGCCAAGCAGCAGATAAGCCAGCATTCATTAAGTACCACACGGTGATGACGGGTCAAGGTTGCCGCACGTCCTGTGTGCCTGTCTGCTTTACTCTGCCTTTCGACTCACCCACGGACTTGGCCGTCATCTCATAAACAGCCTGTTTAGGCAGAGAATCTGTTTAAAGAAAAGGAGAAAAACCACGCACCCAATATTGCAATGGGCGGCTGTAAGCACCCAGTACTTATGGACCAGAGATCCGCCACAGAAGTGCTGCCCTTTTGAGCTCTGCAACGACACTATGTATTTGATCGAATTTGGCGAGGGGGTATATCCGCCAACAATGCGCCCCTGAACAAAGTCCAGACCTGGAAAACAATATAACAAAGATTTAAATAGCTCAGAACGCAAGGTGACTGTGAAAGGACAATGAAATAAAACTAATCTCATTTATATGGAGTTCAAATTGACAGCTGACAAAATTAAGCTGGACACCCTGAGTATCCCTGTTAAATAAAGGTCAAGTTCCTTTCCAAGAAAGGATATAAGGCCTGTTATTCTATTCTAAGTGTAAAAATCCGGTGGGTTAATAAGTTGTCTAATGTTGGTTTAGGATTTAAGATATTTGATTGATCCATACAGTCAGTGTTTGATAAGGTGAATGAATGTGTATCAAATGGGTCCATTATAAAGGAAAGGGAAAAAAATATGATTTTGAAAAACTTTTATAGCTTTTTTTATGTAATGACACTAATGAAGGCATGTGGTGTAAATATTAAGCACAAACTATTTTCCTAATCACTTAAAATATATGACCTTTATATGTCAAAAGGTAAAATGATCTGGTATTTTAAGAAACGTATTGAACCTTGTCAATCAATCATATATATGATGTTTTTGAAAGAAGTCTCTTATGATCACCAAGGCTGCATTTATTGAAATACAGTAAAACCAGGAATATTGTGAAAATATTATTACCATTTAAAATAGCTGTTTTCTATTTTGATATATTTTAAATATATTAAAAATAAGATATACATTGGGGCAAAAAAGTATTTAGTCAGCCACTAATCGTGCAAGTTCTCCCACTTAAAAAGATGAGAGAGGCCTGTCATTTTAATCATAGGTACACTTTAACTATGAGAGACAGAATGAGATGTTTTTTTTTTTTTTTAAGAATTTATTTGCAAATTATGGTGGAAAATAAGTATTTGGTCACCTACAAAAAAGCAAGATTTCTGGCTCTCACAGACCTGTAACTTCTTCTTTAAGAGGCTCCTCTGTCCTCCACCTGTTACTTGTATTAATGGTACCTGTTTGAACTCGTTATCAGTATAAAAGACACCTGTCCACAACCTCAAACAGTCAGACTCCAAACTCCACTATGGCCAAGACCAAAGAACTGTCAAAGGACTAGCCTGGCTCCGCCCTCCTACGTACTACTGCTCAATTTTCATTTTCCTTCAGTACTACGTCTGGGACTGCTGTATATGCTTAGGTTTTCTCCCGAACAATTTTTTACCGGTCCAATCAGTGAACAGAGGGAGTGGCTGAGAGCGATGACGTTGATGTCGTGCGCTAGTTTGAGTTGTAGTTCAGTAATGGCGGCGGTGAAAGATGCGAGTGTGTGGCACCGATGACGAATGTCCAGAAGGTAAAGCCGGAGTGTGGCGAGGTGGACGAGCGAGTGAGACATGGGAGGAGCGAGCGAGATCGGTGTGCGTGATTGAGAATGAGACACACCGGTCTCGAGTCCTCTCATGAGGGAGCACGGAGGCATATATTGACAAGCGACACTGGTGAAGGACGAGAGAGGACCAGGCCTGGATTTTAAGTTGTGTTTTGTTTACGTTTTGTTATGTGTGTGCACGGCAGTCGTCCGTGAGGGGCTGCCGCTTTTACTTTAATTTTGTGTTTATTATTTGATTAAAAGTTGTTAAACGTTCGCCGGTTCACGCCTCCTACTTACCTGAACAAACAAACTCCCGTTACACGGAGCAAGAACAATCACTGCTGAGTTTTGTTGGTGGCCATGATGTTGTGGTCCGGGAAAAGTCTTTTTCAGCTCACTCCGTTAGTGGTGAAGGAGTTGGCTGAAGCCGTCCGTTTGCCACCACCCGCGAAAAAAACCAGGCTGAATTACCGACTGCTTTTGACAAACACCAAGGTCGTGTGGTAATGTAATTGCTCTCCGAATCCACATCTATGAGGTTTCAAGAATATATAACTTCAAAATTCACTGTTTATACCCTTTTTAGACCCCTGCAGAGCACCGTGCGGTTGCGTGAGCTTTAATTTGGATGCATTTCTAGACTTGTATTTCTTTAAATGCTTGCACGTGTTTACAAGAGCAAAATATTTCATCACCGCTCAAAAAATAAAAGAAGAAAAGCACAAGAACATTTGAATTGGGCTGTTATTTACGGCAGCATTTATTCTTATCATACCAAGCATATTATATTTAATTTACAGTATACAATCATGTTATGGACCATGAGAGCAGCACGTTCCGATCACAAAACTCTCCTCTCCACCATGAATAAATCACAATCCGAATTTTTATCACTGGTTTTAGTCCAAGTTTTTATCACTGAGGTGGTGTGCATATTAATGTGAGAATCAAAGGTGAACGGCGCGTGACATACGTCACAACCACACGTTAGCGATTGGTTATGGCAGATCCAGAGTGACTCTGGGCAGATCCAATAGTTTTAAACTTCAACAGGGTTCCCGCCTTCAAGGAAGTAAACGCTTGTCAATGGGGAGTGGCCAGACTCTCTGTACAAATGAAATGTACGAGAGTCTGGTAAGACCAGGCTATCAAAGGACACCAGAAACAAAAATTGTAGACCTGCACCAGGCTGGGAAGACTGAATCTGCAATAGGTAAGCAGCTTGGTGTGAAGAAATCAACTGTGGGAGCAATTATTAGAAAATGGAAGACATACAAGACCACTGATAATCTCGCTCGATCTGGGGCTCCACGCAAGATCTCACCCCATGGGGTCAAAATGATCACAAGAATGGAGAGCAAAAAAAGAGGATTGGGAGAATGTCATATGGTCAGATGAAACCAAAATAGAATTTTTTGGTAAAAACTCAACTTGTCGTGTTTGGAGGAGAAAGAATGCGGAGTTGCATCCAAAGAACACCATACCTACTGTGAAGCATGGGGGTGGAAACATCATGCTTTGGGGCTGTTTTTCTGCAAAGGGACCAGGACGACTGATCCATGTAAAGGAAAAAATGAATGGGGCCATGCATCGTGAGCTTTTGAGTAAAAACCTCCTTCCATCAGCAAGGGCATTGAAGATGAAACGTGGCTGGGTCTTTCAGCATGACAATGATCCCAAACATAAGGAGTGGCTTCGAAAGAAGCATTTCAAGGTCCTGGAGTGGCCTAGCCAGTCTCCAGATCTCAACCCCATAGAAAATCTTTGGAGGGAGCCCCAAAACATCACTGCTCTAGAGGAGATCTGCATGGAGGAATGGTCCAAACAACCAGCAACAGTGTGTAAAAACCTTGTGGAGACTTACAGAAAACGTTTGACCTCTGTCATTGCCAACAAAGGGTATATAACAAAATATTGAGATGAACTTTTGTTATTGACCAAATACTTTGCAAATAAATTCTTTAAAAATCAGAGAATATAATTTTTCTCTGTCTCTCATAGTTAAAGTGTACCTATGATGAAAATTACAGGCCTCTCTCGTCTTTTTAAGTGGGAGAACTTGCACAATTGGTGGCTGACTAAATACTTTTTTGCCCCAATGTATTGCATTTTATTCCTTTGATGCAACGCTGAATTTTCAGCATTATTATCATAACTACATGCACTATTACAAACGTATATAAAATATCAATAAGCAAAGAAGCAGTTTTATTTTTTCTAAGAAATATTTAAAAAACAGTTATTCCAAACTACTTAATGCAGTTTTCCCCCATAAATTCCATAATTTAGTTAAGCCCTTTTCATTGTGATATTAGGACCGTTCTATCATCCTGACCATTTTTACCTAATGTCCCCTCTATCAAATTGAAATCAAATTCAGAAAGTAAAAACATGCTTATCAAATTCGATTAGAAACAAAAATTAGCATCATATCATGTCAAAAGTTCAGCTTAAATACTGTAAGAGTCATGATATTACCTTGTTAGCTAAAATGAAGAAGGTCGGCTTCTGATAGTGCTCAGTACTTACCGTTGGCTGGGGCGAGTTTCAACAGCACCAGAAAGAGCAGCATGGCTAATGCGAGCATGTGAAACTGACTGTCGGCTGCACTATATCTACCAAACCCCTCCACATGGGCTGAGGGAATCACATCAACACTGTTCCTCAGGTTTCCCAAGTTCTGATTTCATGGTGAACTATGAATCAAACATTGTTTGATTCAAGGAGCAAGTTGGGCTTTCAGCAGCGTTGTCCTCTCTGACCTTCTCATGACAGATAATGTGTCCTCACTGGACCGCTTGAGTGTGATGGACATGCATTATGACCAGTTCACACATGTCTGGTAAAGCTCCCCAACTCTGCGTGTGATAAATGCTAATGTGTTGCTAATGTCCTTTCTATTATAATATGGAACCAATCCTATAGGCCTCATATAAGAATCTTCTAAAGGCCCGGATAATTATGAAGATTACTATAACAATAACTATATCAGCATCCAGAACAACGGGAAATAACATTCTTATAATTAATCAAACGCCGTTATAAATCCTTCCACTTTTTAAAGTCTCAGTGCATTCAAGTCCTTTTGGGAAGTTGTAATTGCGACATCAGGTGTGTTTAAGTCACTTTGGTTGGAGAAAGATAGTAGAGAGCCCCTATAAAGGGACCTTTGCAAAAACAAAACCCCACAAAAATCAAACAAACAAGAAATGGTGATCGTTTTGTTTTAGAGTGGCCTACCATAGGTACATGCATCTAAGGTCAAAAACACTTTAATTTTATCATACATTGCACTTCACCACATTTCTCAAAGGGTCTGAAAAAGGTTTGTTCGAAAATTCAGTCTCTCTAAACCCCTTCTTTCCCAGCGCTTACTCTGCTCTGATTGGTCAGATGGCCCAGTCTGCTGTGATTGGTCTACTCTGCTCTGATTGGTCAGATGGCCCAGTCTGTTGTGATTGGTCAACTCTGCTCTGATTGGTCAGACGGCACAGTCTGTTGTGATTGGTCTACTCTACTCTGATTGGTCAGATGGCACAGTCTGTTGTGATTGGTCTACTCTGCTCTGATTGGTCAGATGGCCCAGTGTGTTGTGATTGGTCTACTCTGCTCTGATTGGTCAGACGGCACAGTCTGTTGTGATTGGTCTACTCTGCTCTGATTGATCAGATGGCCCAGTGTGTTGTGATTGGTCTACTCTGCTCTGATTGATCAGATGGCCCAGTGTGTTGTGATTGGTCTACTCTGCTCTGATTGATCAGATGGCACAGTCTGTTGTGATTGGTCTAATCTGCTTTGATTGGTTAGATGGCCCAGTCTGTTGTGATTGGTCTACTCTGCTCTGATTGGTCAGATGGCCCAGTGTGTTGTGATTGGTCTACTCTGCTCTGATTGATCAGATGGCCCAGTCTGTTGTGATTGGTCAACTCTGCTCTGATTGGTCAGACGGCACAGTCTGTTGTGATTGGTCTAATCTGCTTTGATTGGTTAGATGGCCCAGTCTGTTGTGATTGGTCTAATCTGCTTTGATTGGTCAGACGGCACAGTCTGTTGTGATTGGTCTAATCTGCTTTGATTGGTTAGTTGGCCCAGTGTGTTGTGATTGGTCTACTCTGCTCTGATTGATCAGATGGCCCAGTCTGTTGTGATTGGTCAACTCTGCTCTGATTGGTCAGACGGCACAGTCTGTTGTGATTGGTCTAATCTGCTTTGATTGGTTAGATGGCCCAGTCTGTTGTGATTGGTCTAATCTGCTTTGATTGGTCAGATGGCCCAGTCTGTTGTGATTGGTCAACTCTGCTCTGATTGGCCAGACGGCACAGTCTGTTGTGATTGGTCTAATCTGCTTTGATTGGTTAGATGGCCCAGTCTGTTCTGATTGGTCTACTCTGCTCTGATTGGTAAGGCGGCCCAGTCTGTTGTGATTGGTCTACTCTGATTGGTTCAGAATGTATTCTTCCATTTAAAAGACAATAACTTTATTTGTTACTTACTTTGATCTTTAAAACTTTGAAGACATTTTACATTCACAAACAGCTGTATTACACATTGCATGAAATGTAATTTTTGAAAAAGCAAAATTAGGGAACTTTAGCAAGTTATCATATCACTATGCTAAGCTAGTAGGCTAGTGTAACAGGGTTTGTTCGTATGGGAAGAAGGAGGCGGGAACAGGCGAACATTCAGGATACTTTAATTCAAAATAAACACAAAATGAAAGTAAAAGCGGCAGCCCCTCACGGTTGACTGCCACGCACACACAACAAAACGTAAACAAAACACAACTCAAATTCCAGGCCTGGTCATCTCTCGTCCTTCACTGTCGTCACTCCTCTGTGAGACACGAGGCCGATGCGGCGCGCAGCTGGCACTCATCATCATTAATGATGTCCCGTTCTCACGGTTCCCCAGCCTCGCTGCTCGCCACAGCTAGCTTGCTAACAGAACAATAATTTAAAAAGTTGCCTTTTTCCTTTATTAGATTGGACAGTAGCTATGAGGAGCGGCAGGAAGCTTTTGGAAAGAAGAAAGAGGAACGGGTTCAGTAAAGGAACTCGATAGAGCTCCTGTTAGGTTTAATTTGTTAACATTAGTTAATGTATTAACTAATATAAACTAACAATTAGCAATACATTTGTTACAGTATTTATTAATATTTGTTAATGTTAGTTAATAAAAATACAGTCGTTCATTGTTAGTTCATGTTACTTCAAAGTGCATCAAATAATGTTGAAATTAACATTAACAAAATTAATAAATGATTCTAAAGGTGCGATCACATTTATCTTTGTACTCAAATAATATCTGTTAATCTAGTCAATTCAATAGGAATTTTGCAATGCCGAAAAAAAATCGTGCTTCCTTAAATTTTTAATTATAATCAACTTTTCATTTCAACTTAAATGACATTAAACTGACTTAAAAATGAGTTGAATCTCGTGTAACTTAAAAAGTCAAGTTTTAAAAAGCTTATTTTGATGAGTTGAAGTAAAGTAAAAACATATGTTGTCGTGACTTTTTACATTAGTGCTTCATACACTGTTGACAACAGAGAGTGGACCTTTTTTACCTGCAAAATTTTGCTTACGTGACCGCACCTTAAATGTAAACCTCCGTTCTGCCAGCAACTCGCAAACATGTTGTCCATCAGATGCAGTGAACATTTGCCTATACCCCCACAAAAGCATTTTGTTTCAGAAATACACACCATGTTTC
This sequence comes from Gobio gobio, assembly GCF_949357685.1. Lineage (NCBI taxonomy): Eukaryota > Metazoa > Chordata > Actinopteri > Cypriniformes > Gobionidae > Gobio > Gobio gobio. The sequence goes on along the minus strand of NC_137112.1, from coordinate 9,810,503 downwards.
TGTAACTGCCCATCTCAAGGGAAAGAGAATAACAATAACATGCTCTGGCTGAACAGATTACGAGTTACGTAAAAGAGAATGCAGCACGCTAGCACCAATAATACGAATTTCATATTTGGCATCATTTGATTTTCAACAATAAGAGGAGAGAAATTGACATTTATTTTTCTGATCAGATCTCACGAGGCACTATCAGAATACATATTCATTACATCCAAGGAGGGACTTGAGATAAATGGCAAACTCATCCTTCTAGGTGGAGCTTCTCCCCTGAGGATACAGCCGTGCGTTTCTACAGTAAAGGGATATTGGAAAAGACCTTGTACGCAGATGCTTTGTTTAGCGCCATCCTATTGCCTTTTCCACCCAATTTTGCCATCACCTGATATCCTATTCTCTGACAAACCGTTTTGTCAAATGAGAGAGTCTATAGATATTTGATTTCCCCTTAGAGAGCAGCACAATGTGCACGAATCAAAGGCAAGGTCTTGCATCAAACAAGAGGAGGCGATCACAGATACTGAGAGCTTTTGGGTCAGCCCAAGTCCTGGCGTGTTCTCGTTTTTGTTCTTGAGAACAGTTAGTGTACAAACAAGACTATAAAACCAAAGGGACAGATGTGGTTACACTATAAAAGCAAAGACAATATTCACATTAGGTAGTGCGGAAGGAAGTTAGTGGGATTTAGCTGCTCAGGATTGAGCTTTCGATGCTCAGGGTGAGTTTTTATCCTGTCCATTTCTTTTTTTTAGGTAGGAAACGTCATTAATATCATACATATAACGTCATATATACTATACCATTAAAAAGTTTGGGATCGGTATGATATGTCTTTTATGCAGAAGAAGTCTCTTCTACTCACCAAGGCTGCATTTATTTAGTTAAAAATACAGTAAAAACAGTAACATTTGTGAAATATTATTTAAATTTAAATGAACTGTTTTCTATTTTAATATCGTCTCAATTGTAATTTATTCCAGCCAATTTTCAGCATCATTACTCCAGTCTTCAGTGTCACGTGATCCATCTGAAATAATTCTAATATGATCATTTCTGATTAATATCAATGTTGAGAACAGTTGTGCTGCTTCATATTTTTGTGAAAACCGTGATACATTTTGTGTTTAGGATTCTCACATTGTGTGTCTTTATTGTCACTTTTGATCAATTTAATGCATCCTTGTTTAAAGGTGCACTATGTAAAAAAATTCTGTAAAATATCCAGAAACCACTAGGCCAGTGTTATATATTTTGTTCAGTTGAGTACTTACAATATCCCAAATGTTTCCAACTATTTGTAAATAGTGAGAAAATTGCTATTTTAACCAAGGAACCAGGACATGTGTTTACGCTCACTGCAGTGTGCATAATAAAAGTCCCGCCTGCGACTATGCCATAATAAAGGTCCCGCTGCTCGCGAGGCTTGTGTTGTGCGCTTCTTATCATCAACCGCCCGTGATTCTGCTTCATACTACAGTAACGTTAATAATCTCATCCATGAACATGATTTCTGCCCGAGTCCTATCCCGATTCTTTTCCACCGGCTGTGATGTGAAGACCACATGTCCCAAGATTCTGCGCTCAAACTTGCGTAATAAAAGTACGCCTTTGTTTTGAATAGACAAACCTCTAGCGGACGGAAAAGTTACATAGTGCAGCTTTAATACAAGTAGTGTGCATCACACATCATATTAACGGTTCTAGACATTTCAAAATGATGATGATTGATTGATGACAATATTTACATGTTAATAAAAAAAAGTTAGTTAAACCAACCAGCTAAACCAGTTTAAAACAGCTGAACTAAACCTTTTACTTTTAGTATACATTTTTTCCAGCAGGGTAACCTTTTGTTTGACATTTGCTTTAATATTTGACCAAACCGTGATGCTGCTGACAACAGCTGCATTGTGCTCCGTTTGTTTTCCGACCTCTAAACGTCCTCTGTGTTTTTCAGACCCCTCAAACATGAAGAAATGCCTTGAATACGCCTTGCTCCTCATCATCTCGACGCTTCACGGTAAAGCACTGCATTACCTGAGCAACTCACGACGGTCTCATCTAAATATAATCCATATGTAACTGGATGTTGCTTTCTGCGCATACATTATTAAACGACGTTGGTGAGCACAGGCCGCTGGCATTTATTGTTTAGCTAGCACATATGAGGTCTCACTTTATCATTATTCTCCTCATTCACAGGCTCGCTGCAGCAGAGAATCATCGGAGGACAGGAGGTTGAGCCCTATTCAATAAAGTACCAGGCCTCCGTCCAGTACAACAACTATCATTACTGCGGAGGAACACTCATTCACCCGCAGTGGGTGGTTACTGCTGCCCACTGCTGGAGGCCGTGAGTATTTCAATCACAATTCGCTTATCGACAAGGAACTAAACACACTAAACATGCTATAGTGTATCTACAGCTCATTGCACTAACTTTACTGGTGTTAACTGATCTGTCCGCAGGAGCTATTTAATCAAAGTGGTTTTGAGTGAACATGACCTCTCCAAAAAAGAAGGCTTTGAGCAGGTGTTCAATGTGTCCAGAGTCCTGGTGTATTACATGTACAACTACAGGACATTTGATAGTGACATTATGCTCCTGAAAGTAAGTTCATTAAGCATCAAATAAAAATATAGCATTCTTGTTAATAAGTCTGTTTATCCTAGTCATTGGTTTGGGTCAATTGCATAAAGCCGAAAATAAAACAAAAAGAAACAAACTATATATATATATATACTTAATATATCATGGACAAAAAACGACCTCAAAATAAAGTCTATCTATCTATCTATCTATCTATCTATCTATCTATCTATCTATCTATCTATCTATCTATCTATCTATCTATCTATCTATCTATCTATCTATCTATCTATCTATCTATCTATCTATCTATCTATCTATCTATCTATCTATCTATCTATCTATCTATCTATCTATCTATCTATCTATCTATCTATCTATCTATCTATCTATCTATCTATCTATCTATCTATCTATCTATCTATCTATCTATCTACTAAATCATCTTCTGTATCCATCCATCCATCCATCCATCCATCCATCTATCCATCTATCTATCTATCTATCTATCTATCTATCTATCTATCTATCTATCTATCTATCTATCTATCTATCTATCTATCTATCTATCTATCTATCTATCTATCTATCTATCTATCTATCTATCTATCTATCTATCTATCTATCTATCTATCTATCTATCTATCTATCTATCTATCTATCTATCTATCTATCTACTAAATCATCTTCTGTATCCATCCATCCATCCGTCCGTCCGTCCGTCCGTCCGTCCGTCCATCTATCTTATCTTATCTTATCTGTCTGTCTGTCTGTCTGTCTGTCTGTCTGTCTGTCTGTCTGTCTGTCTGTCTGTCTGTCTATCTATCTATCTATCTATCTATCTATCTATCTACTAAATCATCTTCTGTATCCATCCATCCATCCATCCATCCATCCATCCATCCATCCATCCATCCATCCATCTATCTATCTATCATCTACTAAATCATCTTCTGTATGCATCCATCCATCCATCCATCCATCCATCCATCCATCCATCCATCCATCCATCCATCCATCCATCCATCCATCCATCCATCCATCCATCCATCCATCCATCCATCCATCCATCCATCCATCCATCCATCCATCCATCCATCCATCCATCCATCTATCTATCTATCTATCTATCTATCTATCTATCTATCTATCTATCTATCTATCTATCTATCTATCTATCTATCTATCTATGTTTAATTCTGCCTTTAATTTATGTTGATTTTAATTTTAAACAAAGGATTGTCACACACACACACACACACACACACACACACACACACACACACACACACACACACACACACACACACACACACACACACACACACACACACACACACACACACACACACACACACACACACACACACACACACAATATTAAAATTACTGTTTGCTATTTTATTATATTTTGAAATATAATTTTCAGCATCATTACTCCAGTCTTCAGTGTCACATGATCCTTCAGAAATCATTCTAACATGCTTATCATCAATGTTGAAAACAGTTACATGTTTATAGGTGTTAAATATGCAATGTATAATATTTTCATACATTTTTGGAACTGTACATCAGTTGGAGAAGCCTGCAGAGCTCAATGCCAACGTTCAGCCAGCCGTGCTGGCAGCCTCACTCGCTCCTTTACCAGGGGGCACAATATGCACGGTGAGCGGCTGGGGCGTCACTCAGGTCTACAGTTATTACCTGTCCCCCGTCCTGCGTGCTGTGGACGTCCAGATCATCCCTCAGTGTCAATACTACTACTACTACAGAATCACAGACAACATGGTGTGCGCCGGCTCCCCGCTGGGCGGCAAAGACTCCTGCCAGGTGAATCCAAGAGAGAGGAGAAAGTGCATACAAAACACATTTTCAGTATTGTATCATGCTTAACACTGTGTGATCTGTGGTGACATCGTGCTGTGTTCGGCTGCAGGGCGACTCTGGCGGGCCTCTCATCTGTAATGGTTATTTTGAGGGGATCGTGTCCTGGGGCATCAGCTGTGCCAACCCTTATTTCCCAGGAGTCTACACCAAAGTTCGCAACTACAACTCCTGGATCAAATGGATAATCGAAAATGACAGCTAGAATGTTCGTTTTCCAAAGGTTGTTGAACTGCCACACCATCAAAAAGACGCAGTATACCGAGTACGCCGGTCAATGTCTATTAGATAAGATGAATACCAGCATTAAAAGTTGTTTTATTCTTTTACATTCTCAAACGAAGAGTTAAAAACTGCTCAATTTATGAATGAAAAAAAAACCAAGAAACATTTGAACAGGAAGGTTTTTGGATATCAGAGACTTTCATTTGTGGTTAAATTCGGGATTGTATTGGTGCGAAATCAAATTTCTACAAACTTCAATAGTCATCTTGATTTAAACTCTTTTTTATTCGACGTATTTTTAATGTTATTTCAAGGCAGGAGACCATAAAATAAATAAATCGAGTATTTTCCCAGCTTACTATCACTGTTGGCCTATTTATCTCAAGCAGTCTGTTGTGGAAAGCGAATGCTTTCTCATTGTTATTCCATTGGGAATGTCAGTGTATTATTACGCAGTGACCTTTATACCTCATCCTCACTGTTTCGGTGGGGCTAAGGGAAAGGTCGCTGTCAAATCTGACTGGATATTATATAACCTTACAGCTTGACAGCATCACACACATCAAACACAGAATATCAGGGAGGTGGGAAATCTGGGAAAAGGGGATTGGATGTTGGGAAAAACAATTCACAGTCAAGTCTGTTGAGCCACTGAAAGACTATACATACACACATAGCAACATGGAAGACCAAAAGATGAGACATGAGCTTGTGAATGGGTTGAATGGGAACTTGTTGGGAATAAAAGAGTTGATTCGGAAGTCCCTAGAGGCCAAGAAGTTTGCCTACTGCCCCTACAGCAAGTTCCGAGTCGGGGCTGCACTCCTGACACATGACGGGATAGTTTTCACAGGTAAGGGAATATCTGACATGTAAAAGTCATTAAGTTGTACAAATATCAGACGATTTTAGCAGTGCTGGTTACGTATATGTTATTTTACCATTACTTGGCAACAGAAGGAAGACTAACCCTCATGTCGTTCCAAACCCGTAAGACTGTCATTCATCTTCGAGACACAAATTAAGCTCTTTTTGATGAAATCTGAGAGCTTTCTGTCCTTCCATTGACAGCTACGCAACTACCACTATAACGTTTCAAGATATCGTAAAACTAATCCATATGAATTGAGCGGTTTAGTCTGGAGACACGATAGCTTTACATTATGGTTTTTAAATTGTCAAAGACTACATCCGGATTGGATTCAGAACGATGGAGTAGAGTAGATCGAGTCCATCAACATCCCCAAAGCTTCACATTTCATTCGTAACGTTTGGCAGTTTTGAACTTATACTGTTTAATATTTGATGATCGCGTTGTTTTACATTTGCATGAACAAAGCTTCTATCACTTATTTCTGCTTCTTCTTCGTCTGTGTTTCGATCGGGAGATTCTGTATTCTTTCAGAAGATGCGTAATAGCGCCCCCTACTGTATAACAGGGAAAACATGGATAACAGGACAAATCAGTCAATGGCGGGGAACAAGTTAAAGGTGAACTATGTAAGATTTTTGCAGTAAAATATCCAAAAACCACTAGGCCAGTGTTATATATTTTGTTCAGTTGAGTACTTAGAATATCCCAAATGTTTCAAACTATTTGTAAATCGTGAGAAATTGCTATTTTAACCAAGGAACCGGGACGTGTGAGCTATGCGTGTGAGGGAGTCGCCTGTCGATTGCGTCATATCTGCGTCACCCTCGGTTTCCGGATTTAATTAGCAGAAACGCTTTACTCTCACTGCAGTGTGAACAAGTGTCATAGCAGCCACAGAGCGAACGTCATAACTTCCTTTTCAACACACTCAGATTTATTTAATACGATAAACAGAGTTGCGTTACCTCATACTCATGACTGGAAAAGCAGAAGTGGCGCTGGCGACTGTGTCATAATAAAAGTCCCGCCGGCGACTATGCCATAATAACAGTCCCGCTCTTCAATCGCTCCAGCGGCCTTGCTCCGCTCCACAACACTCGGTCCTGCTCTGCTTCATACTACAGTAATGTTAATAATCGCATCCATGAACATGATGTCTGCCCGAGTCCTATCCTGACTCTTTTCCACCGGCTGTGAGGTAAAGACCACATGTCCCAAGATTCTGCGCTCAAACGTGGCATCATCAAACTACGCCTTTGTTTTGAACAGGCGACCTCTAGTGGACGTAAAAGTTACATAGTGTAGCTTTAAAATAGATTTGAAGTAAATAAAGTTATAAAGTTTTCTTTATTAACAAATATTTTCAAACAATGTAAGTTCATAAGACGTGTGTAAAACTTAGTGGAAAAAATAATTTAAAGGAACACTCCACTTTTTTTGAAAATAGGCTCATTTTCCAACTCCCCTAGAGTTAAACAGTTGAGTTTTACCGTTTTCGAATCCATTCAGCCGATCTCCGGGTCTGGCAGTAGCACTTTTAGCATAGCTTAGTATATAGATCATCGAATCTGATTAGACCGTTAGCATCTCGCTCAAAAAATGACCAAAAATTTAACTTTAGGGGAGTTGGAAAAGGAGCCTCTTTTTTAAAAAAAAGTGGATTGTTCCTTTAATAGGCTACTCAATCAAAAGAGTAAACACAACTACAAGCCTTACTTAGAATTATCGATCAAAAGATTATAGGCCAAATTTACTTGGACCTTTCTTTAAGTCAAGTATACTTAAGTGCAAATTTAAGTATATTTCTGAGAAGTACATAAAATTAGACTGAAAGTATACTTGGTTATTCTTAGTTTAAAAGAAGTAGGCTATACTAATAGCACATTTAAATAAACTTCTTTTGGTCTGAACAGCTCATGCTTTCGCTAACCAATGATAACTCTTTGATCCGATTAAGTATTACAGTTGATCACTGCTCAACTGACAGCCTTGATCTGCTGTGAAACAGCACTATGTTGTTCAGTAACCATGTGTCATTCACTGCAGTAACATGGCCGTGGCAGAGGATTGTTTTGTCGTCACAGAAAGCAAATAAAAACCTTGGCCCCTGACCTGACAGGCCCCCTTCTGACCAGCCAATACAAATAAAACTGTACAAAACACAAGTTCAAGATGTACCTCATATGTGTTTACAGTGTGATATAACATATTTGGACACTTATGCCCGGTTTCACCAATATTATCTGCCTGCAATACCGGCGGCTGCACTGTTAGGACCGCCGCAGTTTCAGGATCACATTTCTTGGACCGTAGTTTTTTTTGTGACAGCGCCATCTAGCCAACTGTACTCCAACATGAGGAGACCTGATTCAAACTTTTTCCACCTTATTTTTAACAAGACAGCAGGCACGGCCATTTTAAACTTAATTACTTAAATTAGTTTAATATTTCAACAGGGTTAACAATGGGTAGGTTTAGGACTAGGGTAGGTTAGAAGTAGGACAATATATCAATTAAACAATCAATTAAACGACTAAATCATATAGGGTCTTGAAATGTGACTTAGACTTAAAGGGTTAGTCCACCCAAAAATTATATTATCATGTCGTTCCAAACCCGTAAGACCTTCGGTCATCTTCAGAACACAAATTAAGATATTTTTTATGAAATCCGAGAGCTTTCTGACCATAGACAGCAACACAAGGGCCACTTTCAAGTTCGAAATGACATGAGGGTGAGTAATTAATGACAGAATTATCATTTTTGGGTGAACTAACCCCTTTAAGCCTATAGTCCAAGACTAAAATGCGTGTTTGAGCTGTTTTAAAGGGATAGTTGACTCAAAAATTAAAATTATATAATTTACTCGCCCTCAAGTTGTTCCAAATTTGTATGAATTTCTTTGTTCTGCTGAACACAAAAGAAGATATTTTGAAAAATGTCAGTAAGCAAACAGTCGATGGACCCCATTGACTTCCATAGTATTTTTTCCCCCCTACTATGGAAGTCAATGGGGTCCATCAACTGTTTAGTTCCCCATATTCTTCAAAATATCTTCTTTTGTGTTCAGTAGAACAAAGAAACTCATACAGGTTTGGAACAACTTGAGGGTGAGTAAATGATGACAGAATTGTAATTTTTGGTTAAACGATCCGTTTAACAGTTAAAGGGATAGTTTACCCAAAATGAAAATTCTGTCATCATTTTTAAGATATTACATTTTAATATATGTCAGTGCAAGTTGCTTTCAGTAACTGATTCAAACATTTTCCACCTTATTTTTAACAAAACAGCAGGCACGGCCATTTTAAACTTAATTACTTAAATTAGTTTAATATTTCAACAGGGTTACCAATGGGTAGGTTTAGGTCTAGTTTTTTTTTTTAGGACAATATATCAATTAAACAATCAATTAAACGACTAAATCATACTAGAGTCCTAGAAATGCGGTTTCACAGACAAGGTTTAAAGGGATAGTTCACCCAAAAATGATAAATCTGTAATTAATTCCTCACCCATGTCGTTCCAAACCCATAAGAACTTCGTTCCTCTTCGGAACACAAATTAAGATATTTTTTATGAAATCCGAGAGCTTGAGGGTGAGTAAATGATGATTGAATGGTCATTTTTGGGTAAACTATCCCTTTAAATTGTAAGATATAAAAGCAACTTGCACTGACATATCGTAAAATTTGTCAGTGTCATTGTTTTATCTCCAGATGCACATTAGTAATGTTTGTTTTCTTTCTAAGGCATTTTTTTTTTTTTAAAAAGCTACTTAAAGGGATAGTTCACCCAACAACGAAAATGTGATGTTTTTCTGCTTACCCCTAAGGCATCCAAGATGTAGGTGTCTTCGTTTCTTCAGTAGAACACAAATCAAGATTTTTAACTCCAACCGTTGCTGTGTGTCACTCATATAATGCTTGTCGATGGGGTCGAATTCTATTAGAGTAAAAAAAACATGGACAGACAACTTCAAATTAAACCCCGCGGCTTGTGACGACACATTGATGTCTTAAGACACGAAACGATCGGTTTCTGAGAGAAACCGAACGGTATTTATGCAATTAATTTCACCTCATAATATCAGACAAACCCTTTAGCTCTCCAGACTGCCATCACATCCTGTCAGTAAGGTCAAATAGCGGCAGGGTCATAGATATGTATACGTAGATCCTCATTCGAGCGATCCACGCAGGCACTAATGAGGAATCTATGTATATATCTATGACCCGGATGCTATTTGACCTCACTCACGGGTCGGGAAGTGATGGCAGTCTGGAGAGCTGAAGCATTCGTCTGATATGAGGTGAAATTAATTGCATAAATACCGTTCGGTTTCTCTCAGAAACCGATCGTTTCGTGTCTTAAACATCAAGGTGTCGTCACAAGTTTTTTTTACTCTAATAGAATTCGACCCCATTGACAAGCATTATATGAGTGACACACAGCAACGGTTGGAGTTAAAAATCTTAATTTGTGTTCTACTGAAGAAACGAAGACACCTACATCTTGGATGCCTAAGGGGTAAGCAGAAAAACATTTTCGTTTTTGGGTGAACTATCCCTTTAAATATCCTATTTTAACGAAGGCCTATTCCTGGCTTAATCTAAACTCTGTCTGTGAAACCAGGCCATTGATTTCTACAATTATAAACAGCACTGTATGCTAATTTTCATTATTGCTCGACATCAGGCTGTAATGTGGAAAACGCGTGCTTCAACTTGGGAATCTGTGCTGAGAGAACTGCCATCTCAAAAGCTGTATCCGAGGGCTACCGGGATTTCAAAGCCATTGCTATCGCGAGGTAAACTTCTACTGTATTCGACAGGCCCTCTAGTGGCGGAATACAAGCACTATAACATTTGTAACTATTTGAACTAGTTCCATGTTTGGAAGATGACTCTTTTAGTATAATACAAGTGTCTTCTGCTCTTTCAGTGATATGGGTGAGCACTTCATTTCCCCCTGTGGAGGCTGCAGGCAGTTCATGAGGGAGGCAAGTGTCATTTACCACAGTTTTTAAACTAAAACTAAACAAGCATACTCAGGTTTCATTAAGAATGTTATTTTTCTTTACACCTGCAGTTTGGTGCTAACTGGGATGTGTATTTGTCCAAACCTGACGGTTCTTATGTGGAGATGACCGTTGAGGAACTGCTGCCTGCATCTTTTGGTCCAGAGGACTTAATGAAGAAAGGGAATATTCGGAACGAGTTTTAAAAAGCCGACTCTGGACAAGAAAGTCTTTGTACCTGAGAGTTTTACTGTGTGGTTAGAGGATTAATGGTGTTTAATAGGGAACGCTGAATGTACATTTGTATTTATTATTATTTTTCAATAAATACAGTCAATACAGTTACAAATATGAGTATACACATGTTGCTACAGTACAAACTTTATTATTATTATTATTTATGCAAATCAACCACAAAAAAAGTGCAACATAAAAAAAGTGTCATTTTCTTAAAAGAAAATGCCAACTGATGATCTAGAGACATTCTTAACCTGATTCAACTGGTTATGTTAATTCAGATGCAGTTAGAACCTCTATTTAAATATTATTACGTTTATGAATTAAAGAATCCTAAGCAAGTCATCAAAGTGCAAAACATGAAACAAATGACATTAAAATATGGGGTATGAAAGGCAGCACATGCACAAATGGCAGCAAAACCTAAGTATATTCTCAAGCTTTCAAAACTTAACATAGTGACCTTTTCATGCACCAGAGTTTAGTAAATTTGTAGTTAGAGATTTTGCATAAAGAGAATGGGTTGACTAAACCGCACGCACACACGCGTACACACACACACACACACTTTCTTATTTCTATAATCCAAAAAGTGACTGGAAAAAAGGCAGAAAGGTTACCTTACTACAAACTGCTTCTGTGAAGCCAGGGCCATCGCTTGAATTCACAGGGCCCTGGACAAAATCATAAGGGTGGGCCTTAGCCGCCATATATCCAGCTGTGTTGAGACACATTTAGCCCTGTTGGAAGCTACACAGAGTGGCTTTATCTGGATATTGGCATTCATACAGCAATGAAACAACCATACTAACAAAAAGACAGTGTACGTTGCAGATGGAAAGGAGTTTTGCCCCTTTAAGCAGCGGACGAGCACATGGTGCTCTAAATGAAGAAAACCTCTACTCATAACCAGTGCGTTTTACAGAATAACTTAATATCACATAATAACCAAGTAATTTGGATAGAAAAGATGCTGAAAGCTAGAATTCGACATCTTTCACGTCACTACAGCATGCCTCCTGCAACAGGCCTGAGGGCACACGGGAGTCTTATTTCTGTGGCGTTATGGTATCCAGACCGGGCCAGGCCGGAACATAGTGTCTTGGTAGAGTTCCCTCCATGAGCCTCTCCATCCACAGACCCAGTCGGTCCAGTTTGTGGTGGATCTCTAGAGTGGTGGCCTTCTGGCGGGAACTTGACCGGGACCTCGAGGCTTTGCTTGGCCCGGCCGTCGACGCATCCTCGTCGGACCACCTGCTACATTCGGCTTCCTCCCCCGTAAACACTGGCCTGAATAGGCAGAAGTACTTCTTGTGGCCGTTGAGCGCTAGGACGTGGCCAGTGTAGTCCGATTTGTTGGAGGTGGTGTCCTCCTCCTCTTCCTCCAAGCAGTCTGACGGCCTGGCGTCAGGAGCCGACTCCATGAGGGAATCCATCCATTGGCTGTGCTTGTCCACGTTTAAAAAGGAGTAGTGAAGAGTGTGAGACCTGCAAGAGGAAGTAGATTTGAGTGGATTTGTTTGAAGCAAAAAGTAGGTTTTGAGCAGGGGTGATTAATACACTTCCTCTACTTTCTTTCAGTATTTAATTCCATGAAATGCATTTGCTGCTACTTTCCAGACTCAGAAATAGGTATTCTCTAACTTGAAAACGACCACTACTTATGTTTGGACATTGAATTTGTAATTATTCATTGTCCATTGGTTGTTCCAAGTGGAGGGAAGAGAATCCCAGGTTGAGTTTTGGAAATTGGAATTCTCCCTTTTCACTTGAAAATGACCAAACTCAATGTCGGACATCCGACTTGTAAAGTGAGAAGAGTCATTTGACATCATATCACAATGACAATTCATTGGTTATTCCAAGTGCAGCTGGATCTTTTCCATAATGAGCAACGCAATCTACCAATAGCAGCGCAAATTAACATCTGCTTTAAGACGCACTAGCCATGTTTACATGCGCACTTTTTTGTCATTCCGATTAAAATCATTCCGATTGAAATATTCGGTGGACTGTTTACATGGGACGTTATCTAAGCCGATCTGGTGTTTACATGTGCTGACTTTCAATCTGAATCATTTTGTGACATGCGCGCACAGTTTGTCTGTCGCATAGATTCGTAACGTTGCCAATTATAATAACGGCGACGTTCGTGGATCAATAATTCTGTGTTGGTAATTTTTATATTTAATTATTTTTCTGTGGGCAGACATGCAGTAGTTTAACCTAATTTATGTTCTATACAATGGCTATTTCAACAGCTGTGAATGATGAATGTGGACTCAAAATGAATTCAGTTAATTTAATTTGAAAAACACAAAATTAACAATAAAATGCACCCAAATTATTAATAAAAACATACGGTGAAACATGAATGAAAGCATTCAAGACGTGCTCCGCATCATTACTAGTAGGCTAGATACATACTAAAAGCATAAATATTTCAGATGATTAAGGAAAGATACGATAATCACAGAGGTAGGCTATAAATATTAACAAAAGTAATTAAAGTGGACCGTGGGTAATGTTACTTAACCAATTTGAAGCAGTTGTTGAAAATTTTTTATACAACTTACGAGAAACAGAGAAATATCGCCACATTCTCTCCAGCAGCTTCAATGTTCCCCGTTGCAATGGCAACTCTCAACGGCCACCAGGACTTATACAGTTTTATAAAAGCTATTTATTATTTATTATAAGTGTAAGAATCACCTCAGAAAAATTAATTCTTCTGTCAGGCGCAGTTGAAGCCTCGGACAAACGCTGTCAAAATGAGATGCTGTAGCCAGGCTGTCTGTGTCATTATTCCAACATCATGTTCATAACTTATGAAATAAAAAAGTTTAATACCTCAGAAAAATGAACTTTCCTCTCTTGTCAACATTAGCCTGGTGTGAGCGCGACACGCGCTCTTCAGTTGTGGAGGCGCGCGCTGTATATCCCGTCACAGAAAGACGTGCACTCAAAGTAATCGGATCAGATCGTTTACATGGTGGAATTTTTCGTTTGATCGGTTCATGAAAAGGTTTATCCCACCCCTCTCAAACCGATTACAAGTTAATTCGGTTTGGGCATTTTTATTCCGATTGAGGTGTTTATATGGAGCTTTTTCATTCGGATTGGACTTTTAAACCGATTACAGTGCTCCATGTAAACGCACCTACTCGGTGCGTTTACATGGATCACTGTAATCGGTTTAAAAGTCTAATCCGAACGAAAAAGCTCCATATATATTCCACCATGTAAATTACCAAATCCGATTACTTCGAGTGCACGTCTTTCTGTGACGTGATATATAGCGCTCGCGCCTCCACAACTGAAGAGCGCGCGCCCCGCTCACACCAGGTTAATGTTGACAAGAGAGGAAAGTTCATTTTTCTGAGGTATTAATCTTTTTATTTCGTAACATGTAATGAACATGATGTTGGAATAATGACACAGACATAGCCTGGCTACACCATCTCATCTGGACAGCGTTTGTCCGAGGCTTCAACTGCGCCTGACAGAAGAATTAATTTTTCTGAGGTGATTCTTACACTTTACAACGAATAATGTATAGCTTTTATAAAACTGTATAAGTCCTGGTGGCCGTTGAGAGTTGCCATTGGAACAAGGAACATTTTCAAGCTGCTGGAGAGGACGTGTCGACATTTTGTTTCTCGTAAGTTAGATATAATAATAAAAAAAAAAAAGTTAAACAACTACTTCAAATTGGTTAAGTAACATTACCCACAGTCTACTTTAATTACTTTTGTTAATATTTATACCTTTGTGATTATGGTATCTTTCCTTAATCATCTGAAATACAGTATATGCGTTTAGTACTAATGATGCGGAGCACGTCTTGCTTTCATTCATGTTTCACCGTAAATCCTATGTTTTTATTAATAATTTGGGTGCTAAGTTATAGTTAATTTTGTGTTTTTCAAAATAAATGAATTGAATTAATTTTGATTCCGCATTCATCATTCACAGCTGTTGAAATAGCCATTGTATAGGACAAATTAGTTTATACTACTGCATGTCCGCGCACAGAAAAATTACCAACACAGAACTATTGATCCATGATACTAACAAATCTGATGCGGTAGACAAACTGTGTGCGCATGCCACAAAATGATTCCGACTGAAAGTAAGCACATGTAAACACCAGATCGGTTTAGATAACGCCTCATGTAAACAGTCCACCGAATCTTTCAAATGGAATGATTTTTAATCTGAATGACAAAAAAGTGCGCATGTAAACGTGGCTACTGTCCTATGTTTTTTTTTGACTATGGTTTACAGTTGAGGTCTGCAATCCCGTGGGACTATCACGGGATCCGTTGGACCCGATGCAACAGAGTCCAGTCAAGTTTCGAAATGCTGAGTACGGGAGGGAAGACACTGAGGAGCGCTTGGGAAACGGGAGAAAGAAATTACTCACAAGGCCCACAAAAGATAAATATCTAAAAATAAAATGAAAGGTACAGCATGTTGTGTGTGTTATTCGTCTGTTCAGTAACAAAAATAAAAATAATCAGTTTATAGGAGCAGGGTTGGATATTCTTAATGTTTTTTGATTTTACAAAGCAGCAAGGGAAGGCATCTTTCTTATGCCTGGTGTGACAAATGCAACAATGTGAGGTCTAAACCATTGTGTGTGTAGGCTGGGGTATTGGGAAAAATTGCCTTTGGTACTGGAACGAGACAGAATCAAACAGGAGGTGGGGGTGTAAACCTCACCTTGAGGGCTGGGAGTGGTACGAAGTGTAAAAGATGTGGATGGGAGTGAGGCAAAATATATATATATTTTTTTATGGGAGCAAGATACGAATGCTGCAAGGCACATGACTTTGCACAGACCTCGAGTTTATGACACTTTAGTGTATGATGCAAATACATCATTTTTATGGTGAATTGAATGCACCTTTTGATTGGGCATACGTTGACCAATTAGAATTTAGGAATATTGGGTCCAGTTGTGCTTTATCAAAATGATTTCAAAATGACCTGGGACCATGGCTAAACCGACCGTCTGCTTGGCTAAACCGACCGTCTGCTAGCTGTCTCACGTTACCGGAGTCAGATAAATCCCAGCACATAGAGACTCTTTCAGCTAGATATTATCATATAGAGACTGTGTCTGTTCCCCGAATTAGTAATTACAAAAAAACATCAAAACCATTCAACAGTAAAAATGTAATTGACATCCAACAAATAAACAAAAGATATAATACAGATGAACAATTGATAAAGCTTGGGTTGCTGAATATTAGATCCCTTTCCCCAAAAGCGCTTATTGTTAATGATATTATTACAGATAATAATCTAGATGTGCTCTGTTTGACAGAAACCTGGCTAAAACCTGACGACTACATTACCTTAAATGAGCCCACCCCCCAAGATTATTGTTATAAACATGAGCCGCGTCTGAAAGGTAAAGGGGGAGGGGTTGCTGTAATTTATAATATCTACAGTATTACTCAGAAGTCTAGTTTCAAATATAATTCCTTCGAAGTTTTGGTGCTTTATGTAACGCTATGTAGTGTACATGATAAAACCCGTTCAACATTTGTGTTAGCTACTGTATACAGGCCACCAGGGCATAATACAGACTTTATCAAAGAATTTGCTGATTTTCTATCAGAGTTAGTACTGGCCGTAGATAAAGAACTAATTGTTGGTGATTTTAATATCCATGTAGACAACGGAAAAGACGTATTGGGATTAGCATTTAAAGACACACTAAACTCTATTGGAGTTAGGCAACACGTGTCAGGAGCCACTCATCGCCATAATCATACTTTAGACCTAATATTGTCACATGGAATAAATGTTGATACCGTTGAAATTCTGCAGCAGAGCGATGACATCTCAGATCATTACTTAGTATCATGTATACTTAATTTAGCTAAGGCTGCAAAGCCGCCCCCTCGCTTCAAAAATGGCAGGACAATCACTGCCGCTACTAAAGATCGCTTTTTAAATACTCTTCCTCATCAGTATCATCTCCTCAGCATCCCAGATAGTATAGAAGAACTCGATGTTGCAACAGAAACTACTGACTCTCTCTTTTCCAGTACTTTAGACACAGTTGCTCCTCTGCGCTTAAAGAAGATTAAAGAAAATAGTCCAACACCGTGGTACAACGAGCACACCCGGGCCCTTAAAACAGCAGCCAGAAAAATGGAGCGCAGCTGGAAGAAAACAAAATTAGAGGTATTTCGTAATTCGTGGAAAGAGCACATGATCACATACAGAAAGGCCGTAAAAACTGCTAGATCTGCTTATTTCTCAACTCTCTTGGAAGAAAACAAACACAACCCAAGGTATTTATTCGATACAGTGGCTAAATTAACCAAAAATAAAGCTTCAACTTCTGATGATTGTAAACAGCACAGCAGTAATGACTTTATGAACTTCTTCACATGTAAGATTGATAATATTAGGAAAAAATTTTTAACCATGCAGCCGTCATCAGACAGAGCATTGTAGTGTCACTGAGGAAAAATTACACTCATTCACTGCTATAGGAGAAGAAGAATTGGCTAAACTCGTTAAATCATCAAAATCGACAACATGTATGCTCGACCCTATACCGACTAGGCTATTAAAAGAGATGCTACCAGAGGTCATAGATCCTCTTCTTAATATCATTAATTCATCTTTGTCATTAGGATATGTACCGAAAACTTTTAAGTTGGCTATTATTAAACCACTTATTAAAAAAACGCAACTTGATCCTACAGATTTAGTCAATTATAGACCAATCTCAAATCTACCCTTTCTTTCAAAAATACTTGAAAAGGCAGTGTCTTCACAATTATGCTCCTTTTTAGAAAGAAATGGTATCTGTGAGGATTTCCAGTCAGGATTTAGACCGTATCATAGCACTGAGACTGCTCTCATCAGAGTTACAAATGATTTACTCTTATCATCCGATCGTGGCTGTATCTCTCTATTAGTGTTACTCGATCTTAGCGCTGCATTTGATACTATCGACCACAACATTCTTTTGAATAGACTCGAAAATTATGTAGGTATTAGTGGAATTGCATTATCATGGTTTAAATCATACCTATGCGACCGTTATCAGTTTGTAGTAGTAAATGAAGATATGTCACACCGATCGCAAGTTCAGTATGGAGTACCACAAGGCTCAGTGCTAGGACCGCTACTCTTCACCCTGTACATGCTACCACTGGGAGATATCATTAGGAAGCATGGCGTTAGTTTTCATTGTTATGCTGATGATACTCAGCTCTATATTTCTTCACGCCCTGAAGAAACTTACCAATTCACAAGATTAACGGAATGCATAGCTGATATAAAACATTGGATGACCGGTAATTTCCTGCAACTCAATTCAGAAAAAACTGAATTTTTAATGATTGGACAAAAAAGCCCCACAAGTAGTAACCTAGAATACTGTCTAACACTTGATGGCTGTTCTGTCAAGTCCTCGTCGTCAGTGAGGAACCTGGGTGTGCTCTTTGATACCAATCTTTCGTTTGAAAGCCACGTTTCTAGCATCTGTAAAACTGCTTTCTACCATCTTAAAAATATATCTAAATTACGGCACATGCTCTCAATGCAAAATGCTGAACTGTTAGTTCATGCGTTCATGACCTCAAGGCTAGATTATTGTAATGCTCTACTGGGTGGTTGCCCTGCTCGCATAATAAATAAACTCCAGCTGGTCCAAAACGCAGCAGCTCGAGTTCTTACTAGAACCAGGAAGTATGACCATATTAGCCCAGTTCTGTCAACACTGCACTGGCTGCCTATTAAACATCGCATACATTTTAAAATCTTACTTATTACTTACAAAGCACTAAATGGTTTAGCTCCCCAATACTTGAGCGAGCTCTTAACATATTATACTCCATCACGTCTACTGCGGTCTCAAAATTCTGGCCAGTTGATCATACCGAGAATATCCAAATCAACTGCAGGCGGTCGATCGTTTTCCTATTTAGCACCTAAACTCTGGAACAGTCTTCCTAACATTGCTCGGGAAGCAGACACACTCTGTCAGTTTAAATCTAGACTAAAAACACATCTCTTTACTGGCATACACATAAAACACTTTTTCAATGAAATGATTGTTAGGCTGCATTAACTAGGTCAGCCGGAACCGGGAACACTTCCCATAACACCTGATGTACTCGTTACATCATCAGAAGAATGGCATCTACGCTAATGATAGTCTCTCTGTTTTATCCCGAGGTTTACTGCAGTCAGCCGGATCCGGGCCATATCCAGTTCAGATGGTGGACCTGCGCCCAGAGAAGACCAACACAGGACCCCGAAGTGTCTGCAGAGACCGTGATTAGACTCCCCCTGCAACTGCCTCATCGACACGGCATCTCAATAAACCCGTCTCCGGCGTGCTGACTCAGATTGTTCGAATATTACAATTAAATAATACTTAAATCGATATGTCATCCTCAATAAACCCGTCTCCAGCGCGTTGCCTCCGATCATTCGAATATTGCACTTTAATAATTATTTAATCAACATCATCCTCAATAAACCCGTCTCCAGCATGTTGCCCCCGGTCCCTCGAATATTCTGATCTATTATGACCTCCGAGCTGTAAAACTGCCAGAATAATAATAATAATAATACTACGCTGTTTGTTAATTGGCCAGAGGAGAACTGGCACCCCGACTGAGCCTGGTTTCTCCCAAGGTTTATTTTTCTCCATTAGGTCACCTAATGGGGTTTTGGTTTCCTTGCCACTGTTGCCTCTGGCTTGGCGTGCTCAGTTGGGACACTAAATTTTTCAACTAAGCATCGAAATAAATCTAAATAATAAACTAAATTAACCATTTAAACTAAATTACTGATCGAATTATTGATCTAAAGCCCACACTGTCACTGTATGATAATTGAAATTAACTGATGACATCAGCGTTTTTTCCAGAATGGCTATACAGCTGAATAAAATTGTGCTGCATTATTTTCCTGTTTAACACTGTAAAGCTGCTTTGAAACAATCTACATTGTTAAAAGCGCTATATAAATAAAGTTGACCTGACCTGACCTGTATTTCCTAACAGCATCACCAGCCTAAGTAGATTGAAACCATTGGCACCAATGTTCTCTAAGATCTACCAAGGCTTGCAATGCTTTTGGAAAAAACAGCCCTAGCTATTTCCACACCTTCAGCTCAGCTGTCTATAGCTCGAAAGAAGATGATGAATGCTAGAATTTCGTTTTGCAGATGTGCCATGCATCAAGTTGGGAAGCTACCCTTTTTTTACACTGCACGCATCTGCGGCGTGTTACGGCTGCGGCGAGGTTTTGTTCCTTCTCCTACGTGGTGCCAACTCACAGAGAGAGCATTTCAGGAGCGAGGCGACAGGATTCGCAAGACCACGTTATTGCACAGTCCTACGTTGTTTTTTCTCTCTATTTTTTTGTCTTCTAACATTGTGTTTGTTTTGTCCAGTTTAATTCTGTGTATTGTTGTTTTTCGTTGTACCAGATAAAAAATATACTACAATATTTGCTGTGTTAAACTAGTAAATTCTAGTATACTGTATAGGCATGTGCCGGTATCAAATTTTCATGTTGCGGTTAATTGCTGAAGCTTTTATCACGGTATACGGTATTATCACAATATTGAAATAAGTTGCAAAAAAAGTGTTGTCAAACTATAACAGGTTTAATAACTTTCTTATAACAAAAAGAACTGAACATTTAAATATAATAAAGCAATACACAAAAATGTATAAAGTAAACAAATATTTAAAACGGATTAAATTGCAAAAGAATTATAAAGAACAATAGGTAACACTTTACAATATCTCACTAGTTAATGCATTAACATTACCAAAGAGCAAATAGCTAGTTATTCTACTTTGATAACATAAAAAAGCAACTGTTAGTTAGTGTTAACTCAGGTCCATAAAAAAATACAGGTTACAACTTTTGATTTTAATAATGTGTTATTAAATGCTGAAATTTACATTTAACTAAGATTAATACATGCTTTAGAAGTATTTTTCATTGTCAGTTTGTTAATGAATGAACTAATGTTAAATAATAGAGCCTTATTGTAAAGTGTGTGACTGAACAACAATCAGAACATATTCAAACAATATCTAGGGCATGTAATTTAGTCCAGATTAAAATATAAAAATGTTATGTATGAAAATGAATAGCCTTAATAAATGAATAGTCTTTTAAGTATTAGGTTATGTGATGAGCACTGTAGCGAATACAGAAATCTGAATGGCTGTGGCTGCGTCCCAATTCGCCTACTTATACTACATCCTAAAAGTATGTACTCTTTTTGTGAAGAAAAAGTACATACTTTTGAGTGTGTAGCAGAAGAGTATGCAAGCTTTGGGACATACTACTTCATCATCTTTAACGGACTCTGTTACGTGCGTCCCGTCACCGTTTAAACTGTCAATCATCGTCACAGTTAAAATCCCCCACTTTAAATTTAATTTCCTACCGTATCGGAGAGAAATGTAGTCGCTCGTTGATCTGCCTTGCGTGGGTCTTTAGACTCCTCTCATGTGTTTGCAAAGTTAATGGCCAAACGTATCATTACAAAAGTTCTCAATGCTGCTGAAGGAGAAATATAATGTGGATAATATTGAATAAATATCTTTTCGTCCGGTTAAATACTGATAATTGCTCACTCAAACCACTTTATCTAATCCTCTCCATTTAACCGTCAGACTCGCGTAACCGTCATGTTTGTAGTTTTTTAAACACTTTTTATCCGCGTTTGTAGTTCTAATTGAATCCTCGTCCATCTCGCAATGGGTTGTGGGCAATATCAGCCGTTAGAGTGCGCATCGATCTGCACTTCGGATTCTGACCGGAAATAGTAAACCATCCGGGAATCTTTGGAATACTTTTTTCAACATACTACGATTTGGGACATACTAATTCTTTTTTCGAATACTATTTAGTACGGATAGTATGCGAATTGGGACGCAGCATGTGTGTTTAGTAGGCAAGTCTGTTTTGTTTACAAGGGTTACCGGGGAAACGGCTGCATTTCTGCTGTTCCATCAGCGCCCTCTGCTGTCAGAGAGTGTGAATGTGCATCTCCTGCACTCGTTCCACCATGAGCTGCTCATGCACCTTGGGTCTGTTTACATCAGTGCACGTTCCTCTTTGATGTGTTGTTCATTTTAAACGGTTGATGGGTAAAGCATTCTTAAAATGCATTCTAAAAATCAGAATAATTCGTAATAAATAATTATTCACTGTATTTTGAAGTGCCCATGATGACAATATTGTGCATGTTCATTATTGTGATATATCGTATTACCGTATACCAGCACAAGTTTAATACTGTATAGATTATGGTTAATGAATGCTAAAGTATTAATTACAGTGAACTGATAAACTGTAATAAATACTGTAGCAAGGATAGTTATGTGAAATACAGAGTCTGCACAGGGTGTTTATTATGAAATTGACAGGATTTCTTAAGTGCCTATCTTTAGCGAAGAGGCGCTACGAGGCACTTCTGAAACGCGGCACAACGCAGCTGGTGTAAACACAAGCATTGACTAGAGTGGGCGCGATCAGCTCCGGTAGCAGACGCGTGCAGTGTAAACAAGGCTTTAGGGTGCTTTCACACCTGCCTCATTTAGTTGGGTTGAATAGTACTAGAGTTCGTTTTCCCGTTTGGTGCGGTTCGTTTGGTCAGGTATGAAAGCAGCAATCGCACCTGAGTGCGCACCAAAAGCGGACCAAACAAGCGAGATCTCCTTGAAGAGGTGGTCTCGGTACGCTTTCAAACAAACTCTGGAGTGGTTTGTTTGTGGTGAGATCGTGATCCGACCTCAAACAGACCCAACTGCAAAAAGTACTGATTAATTTTGGACTAAACCAGCTGCCGTAGTCAGCTGTGCTGTGCATTATGTGATGAGGAAGTGTTTGTTGACAGTTTGCACTTTAGCACGGCAGCTCGCGGACAAAGTTGGAGAAGTGAGGAGGTGCGGAGCCTCATAGAAATTTGGTCTGATGACCATAGGTCCCAACTTTCGAAAACTCACAAGAACAGCGCAATCTTTGCTTGAAGTGACGATATTGTTTGCATATTGTGGTGTATACAAACAATGTAATAGATTATGGCCAGGGACAAAACCAGCCCGCGCAGGAAATACGCCATGGCCAATGAGTGATGTGGATGTTGTCATGTGACTGCATTTTGGTTCGTTTCAACTGGTTCGGACCAAAGTCAAGTCAAGTCAACCTTATTTATATAGCGCTTTTAACAATGCAGATTGTTTCAAAGCAGCTTTACAGTGTTAAACAGGAAAATAATGCAACAATTTTATTCAGCCGTATAGCCATTCTGGAGAAAACTGTTATGTCATCAGTTCATTTCAATTATCATTCAGTGACAGTCTGGGCTTTAGATCAGTAATTTAGTTTATATGGTTAATTTAGTTTAATAATTAGATTTATTTGGATATTTAGTTGAAAAATGTAGTGTCCCCAACTGATCAGGCCAAGCCAGAGGCAACAGTGGCAAGGAAACCAAAACCCCATCAGGTGACCTAATGAAGAAAAATAAACCTTGGGAGAAACCAGGCTCAGTCGGGGTGCCAGTTCTACTCTGGCCAATTGACAAGCAGTGTATGATTATTATTCTGGCAACTTCACAGGTCAGAGATCATAATAGATCTGAATATTCAAAGGATCTGAGGCAACACGCCGGAGACGGGTTTATTGAGGATGACATATCGATTTAAGAATTATTAAATTGTAATATTCAAACAACCAGAGTCATCACGCCGGAGACGGGTTTATTGAGGATGACATATCGATTTAAGAATTATTAAATTGTAATATTCGAACGACCAGAGTCATCACGCCGGAGACGGGTTTATTGAGGATGCCGTGTCGACGATGCAATTTCAGGCGGATCAGTGTGGTGTGAAAAGGAACCAAAAAAGCGGAAAAATGCTACAATGTATAATTGTTTGCCCTTGGTTTGGACCAAATGAACCGAACTAGAGATGTGAAAGCACCCAAAGTGTTGAATGGACCACAACCTAAACTCTGCAAGAAGGTTGATCTCCAGAAACAGGTTTTAGCATTCTCTCAAACACACACACACACACACAGGCCTCACCCTGAGAATGAATATACTTCTTTGGCAAACTTCCTGAGCAGCACTTGCTTAGAAGCATCAGTGAGGATCAGCACTACGTTGATGTGACCAGGCTTTAACCTGACTAGGTTACTCATGTAGGTGATGTCTGTCAGCTCCGTCACCTCCACAAAATTCTTCTTAGGGGGGCGACTGTAACAGGAAAACCAACTTTTAGCGATTTGTCTAATGAACGGCTAAACACATCTGTGATCTCAAAATCTATATTTAACATGCTGTTATGTCATGTCACAGTGCAAATTTGCCATTAAGCAGTGTTTCACCTTGAAGTGCTCTCAGGTCCTGGAGAGCTCTCCGCTGTCTTCGGTGAATCAGTGGCCTTTTGTTTGGCTGGTTTTTCTTCCCCAGAGTCACTGTTCATCAAAAAAAGGAAGTAAATATAATATACAACTCTCCATAGAAAGGCACCGAGATATAACTAACCAGTCCTACCTGAAAGCCTGAATGATTACAGTTCCAAACAGGATGAAAAGTGCGGAGAAGATCAGAGACAGTACGGGCATCATCTCACGCCTGGTGGAAGCAGAAGAAGATGTAAGCTAAGCTTAAAAAAAAATCAGGGCTGCAACAACAAATAAATTAATTAAATGAAAAAAAACCTATTGACAATAGTAGTGCTGCCCCCTAATAGTTGACCAAATGTTAGTCGATGAGAAGAGGCTTGGTCAACCAAATATCAATTGGTCAATTGGTTGCAGAAGAAAAACTGGGTGAAGCATGGCGGTCAGATCGTTAACACGGCTGGTCCATGTGATAATTATGTCGGACAGGAAATCCAAAGTGTGGGATCGTTCCGAGAGGGTAAATGAGGACACCAAAAAGGTGATATACAAACTCTGCACGCAAATGTTTGACTCTTAATCAACACTCTCAAACATGACTTATCATTTGAAACATGTATGTAGTAGTCTAACTTTAGCCACTTTACATGAGCTTCAACAAGAACCAATGAGGTTCATTCTTGTGTTACGCAGCTCGTTTGAGCTTCAGCGAGAACCAATGAGGTTCATTCTCGTTTTACGCAGCGCGTTTGAGCTTCAGCAAGAACCAATGAGGTTCATTCTTGTGTTACGCAGCACGTTTGAGCTTCAACAAAAACCAATGAGGTTCATTCTCGTGTTACACAGCACGTTTGAGCTTCAGCGAGAACCAATGAGGTTCATTCTCGTGTTACGCAGCACGTTTGAGCTTCAACAAAAACCAATGAGGTTCATTCTCGTGTTACCCAGCACGTTTGAGCTTCAACAAAAACCAATGAGGTTCATTCTCGTGTTACACAGCACGTTTGAGCTTCAGCGAGAACCAATGAGGTTCATTCTCGTGTTACGCAGCACGTTTGAGCTTCAGCGAGAACCAATGAGATTCATTCTCGTGTTACGCAGCACGTTTCAGCTTTGAGCTTGTTTTTTTTAGACCAGTTATAGTCAGGTAAACAACAAGGGCCAGATTTACTAAACAGGGCAAATTAGAGTGAGAGTGCAATTCCAATAAAGCATCGATGGGAGTGGAAAGTTCTGTTTGGGATCTACTGACAGACACAGCCAGATCATTTCCATAATGACCAACGCAATCTACCAAGATATGCTTTTCTGGGGAGGTAAATAATGCCGCAAATACCAGTAAATTGACTAGTGCAAACCTTAGTAAATCACCTTGCATGATTAATTTAAATACTCTCCTACCATAAATTTTTCAACTGAAAGGGAAAATCCTACAAATGCATATGCAATAAAAATGTCAGCTGCAAAAATAACCCGGTCCATGCCTTTTCAGCGCTAATTTATCACTGTGTGTCTTTTCACTCCAAGTCTGAGGAAATACATGGCAGGTTCAAGACTAGGCTTAAGTTTGCCTGGAAAAGAGGTAAGAAACGGCATTTAAAAAGAACCATGAATTAATTGTTTGTGCTCACCAGTTAGAGTAGAGTAGATCAAAGTAAAATTGAGCGAGGTAATCATATGCAGTGTTTATCCACTGAATCAGAAACATCTGGAATAAAAAAAAGAAAAACACATTTGATTGCATTGATTATTTCTCTCATTATCATTTCTAGTGATTAGATCTTGAGGTTCAACAATAGTGTCACAAAGACAATCTTATCTCCTCATTACTCTATATGACTTACAGATGCAAACTCATTGTTTAGTTCAGGCAGCATGGCATCGTTGGTAAGGTAGGAGGGGTCTCTTTGCAGGAGCTCGAGCAGCTCATGGAGGCGGTGCTTATCATCATCACTCCCATTCCATCCACCCGTCACGGTCCGATACAACACCCTTCCAGTAGTGCTGCGTCTCTCCAGGAGAATCACCTGAAGTCATACGCCCAAAAGGTCGAAATTCATATGGCATCAAACAAGGTGACTAAACGGCCTACTATGTGTGTATAAGCACCTGTGGAGGGGTTGTGTCGTCCTTTTTGAGCAGGGTGTCACAGAGAGGTTGCTGTTTTCTCTGATAAACATAAGCAAACCTGAGGACTTCTTTAGTGTTGGAGGAAGCAAAGTCAAAGAATGCCTCATTCACTGACACAAACTGCTCTCCTTCACCAGTAACGAGAAGAACACAGTACCTGTCAACCAGAAAGACAGGGAGATTTTCTCAGAGACATTTCTCAGAGACATAAGACCACCAACACTACATTTAAAGGTCAGGTTTCATACTTCCTGCGACGGTGGAACTGTTTAACTGGACACAGCTCATCAAAGAGTTTCTGATTCACCAGGCGCGGCACCAGCAGAAAACGATTATTGGACACAAATTCGTCAATTATCTGCTTTTTCATCCCCCTTGCCTAGGCAGAAAAACAGAAAATGACTTGTCTGGCAAAAACTGGTATACAGTCTGTGAGAAAACAATTGGCTGTTAACGAATGGGGATCAGTGCCCGGTTGCATAAAGCACCTTAAGTGTAATTTTCCCTTAAGTTCGCCCTTATGTTTCCCTTAAACCTAAGGGTGTTGCAGAAAAAAACCCTTAAGTGTTACTTAAGGGTTTCTTTAAGTGAAACGCCATAAACACTTAAATTCCCCTAAATGCTGGTTTTTTACTTAAGTAATCCCTTAAAAAGCATTAAGTGTTGCATAAAAGCCCTTAACGGTCATTTCCCTAAGTATAACTTAAGGTTTGGAAATCGTAACCTTAAGAGTAACGCGGACAAAACAAGACGACATGGCTGAATTTATGGAACCAGCTGAAGATCATTATGTGCCAAGAAGAATTTTTAGGGATAGGAAGAACATTTTGGACCATCTTAGCAATGAAAAATTGTTGCAAGAATACCGATTTGACCATCACACATCGCAACCACTGTGACACTGAACACTTGCAGTCATACGTACATTTCTGAATGAGATGAAGAAAAACTCACATAATTAAAGAAGTCGTTTGACGTTATAACAAGTCATTAATGTCTTTTAACTAGGGATGCACCGAATCCAGATTTTTGGGGTTCGGCCGAATACCGAATACACTGGTTAAGATTCAAATCCGAAACCGAATACCGAATCCTACTCCCATCCGCAGTCCATTATCACAGTAAACACATTAATGAAGTAAACAACGTCCACAGCAGTGTAGGGATGCTATTGACCATTTAACTGTTAACCGAAAGTAAGACCTTCGACCAATTAATACTACCAGTTCAACAGTTTAAATGTTTTTAACGCTTTTTTGTTTGTTTGTTTTTTGGTGCATGGTTAAGAAAAATATGCTGTATAGCTTTATTTGTTCACTCAAGGAGCGCGTCGACATGTGCAACCACAAACAAGATATATCGTTATATCGCAAAATGAAGCAATGGAAAAGCTTAATGTGTGGGACCATTTCGACAGAAAAATACAGCAGTAGTACAAGCTCCTGACTGGTGGAAAGCAAATGAACAGCGCTTCCCGAGGCTGGCCACTCTAGCGAGGCGTTATCTCTGTAGCCTATTCCCGGGACATCAGTGCCATCTGAAGCCTTGTTTAAGGCTTTTAATAGTGTGGTTTTGGTCAAGTTTACTAAAGTGTTCTTCTTGCCGCTATTTCATGATGGTTTATTGAAAAATTACCCCTAGTCGTCCTCTGTCGTTTCAAAGAACAACCCAACGGAGAGCGCAGGAGGCGCGCGCTAGGGTTTTGCCGACATCGTGATGGCTGACCGACATCAAGATGGAGCGCCACCATCGTGATGCCATGCCCCCGTTGCGAGTCTGTTGTGTGCGACACACACTAATCCTCTTCTATAGTATTAGTTAAACTAAAAACTTAGCAGGGATTGCTCTGTAAATTGAATTGAGAATGTAACTAATGCATATATGCTATTTTAAATACTGTAGTCTATGCCAGATATATAGCCTACATTTTGAAATAATTTGAGGCTGAAACATCCATAAGCATGCGTGTTTATTTTAGCACTTCCGTCAGTGAAACAACACAGCCTATAAAACAAAAACGATTTTCAGTAAATAATGGTAACCTCAAGAATATATGAAAATTAAATATTAGTTAGAAAAATATTTGATTCATACTATTTCCCTGCAAAGATGCGTCATATACCGCTCTGCGCTTTGAGAGGAATGGCACACTGAATAGACACCTTCTTGAATATCTTCGTCTTCATATGTTCTACTGATGTTGCAAAACAACACTTGTTGTAAAAGGTCTGAAGAGCGGATTTTATTTTCCACAGGGTCAAGACATTTAAGCAATGTTTGATTATTCACTGCCAGAGAAAACGAAACTAAAATCACCGGCGTGTGTGAAATGCGCTATTCAAATAAACCAAACTTGACGCGCCTTACCAAGTTTAATAACAAGAACAAACTGTGTTAAATAAAATTTGAAGTAAAAAGGTATTCGTCTTACAGTGTTTTTTATACTTTCCCACAGTAAAGGATGTGAATAGTTATAATAGACTTAATTATAAGCAAACGAAAGGAAGAAAAGTTTATAATCCCCTGCGAACATGGGTGCGACGTGAGTGAAGATTTGGGAAAAGAAACGAGATGTCCATGTCCATTGGGATAAAATGGACTACTAGGCCTATTGTTCAAATTCACGGAAAATCGAGTGACCATATCCAGATCGCAAAACAGAATGGAAAAGTGCTATCTGACCATTATTTCCTTTCTAGGCTAAACAAAGCTTTGTGCTTCACTCCTGTGGTAATATTCACATGAAACAGCATTCACATACAAAACACTGGGTTAGTAAAATAACAAAGTTATTTTTTTTAAGTAGAAAATAGTATTTATGTAAAGAGATTTAGTGTAGGCCTATATATTTTATTCATTTTATTTATATTTTATCTGATCTATATGCGGCTGTTTGCACGGTAAAATAAAATACATTTTGGCTGCTGTCTGTAGATTCCTTCATGCACAACTCGTATTCTCTCGGATGTTTCATATGCAAATGTTTTAACAGCGGCTGTTGTTTAGGGTCCTTGTCATCACGAGACAAATCGGCATTGCAAATTGAACACGTAGCTCAACTTGAATGGCCTTCTTTTGACTTAAAGTAGCTACTGCCACGTTTTCTGTACATGAGTTCCATTTTCACCTTCAACAGCGGCGTCATTACGTTCGACCACGGAGCGTGCATAGTGCAAGCCTAGGGTTCGGTGGAAATCAATTCTGAGGTTCGGCAGAAACCGAACCCAGTCAAAAAGCCCAATATTCGGCCGAATCCGAACCCGAACCCTGGATTCGGTGCATCCCTACTTTTAACATATATGATTCATATAATAGAACGAAGCTTTGTGAATTGTGATTGTGAATTTAAACATTTCTCGTTTACCAGCGGGAAAAGTCAGGAGGACTAGCCGAGGTAAGGCTGTTCCAGGCGGGTTTCATGAGCGTGAGGCGATCGCCGGGATCTCACAACATTTTTAAATAGGCTCTATCTTTACAAATAAACCACAGATTTGAGCTTTAAACAACTACATTCTCGACTGAACAACTCTTAAAACTACACTTCGTGACACAATAACAGTAGTATTTTTCGATTTCGCGGCCGCACACAGCCACTATGAAAAGTGCAAAAGGACGCGCGTCAATTTCGCTTCGAAAACGCTTGCTTTTTACACGTGTCCATCTCAGTTTGGACGCGCGAATGCATTCAAAGTTCAAGCGTCAAACTAGACACAAATTTGATGCTCTATTCACGTTTGGTGTGAAGGCAGCATTAGTGTTAGTGTTTTGCGTATCTATGGCAACAAAACTTTTATAACGTGAATCCAGGATCGCTGCCGTGAAACACTTAAATGTTTCCCTTACCTAAGAGAACCGTTTAAGAGATTATATGCAACACCCTTAAGTTATTCTCTTAGGTAAGGGGAAATCGCCCCTTAAGTCTCATACTTGAGGGAAAAAATTAAGGTGCTTTATGCAACCGGGCATAGGGCTTCACCTGTATAACATCAGCCGGTTTCTCTGTGTTCTCTTTGAACAGGAGCATGGTGGGAGCGTATGTGTTGATGTTGAAACTCTGCACAACTTGGGACGTCTCGGTCAGGCCCATATCCACATAGCCAAACCTCACGTAGTCTTTATAGGCAAACGCGGTGAGCTAGGAAAGAGAGAATATAACAACTCGTGTCAAGAAAATAGATAGAAGACAGACTATTTAAACAATTGATATAATAAACACTCACCTTATACAAAAGAGGGATATTAGATGCTACATCAAACATTATCACCCTTGGTTTATTCTCCTCATGCCAACTGTTTAAAAACTCAAGGTAGCTGTTATCAGTCACCTAAAACAAAATGATAGAAAAAGAAATAAGATGAATATATAGAGGGTAAAGAGAAGAAATAAAAACAGGAAAGCACGGAAAAGAAAGGGAGGAAAAGGAACAGGAAGTGAAAAGGAAAGGAAAAGAGAAAAGTAGATAGATAAAAGGAAGGGGAAAGGAACATTGAAAAGCAGCGGAAAGGGATAAGGAGAAGAAAAGGGACAAAGGGAAAAAGAAAGGGAAAGCAAAAGTGAATTTGGAAAATTTGGAAAGGGAATGGAAAAGGAACATGAAAAGAAGGAAAATGGGAAAGGGAGAGGAAAAGGAAATGGGAAATTAAGGGAAAAATAAAGGAAAATGAGAAGGAAGGAAAGGGGGAAAGGCAAACGAAATAGAAAGGAAACAAAAGGGATAAAAGGAATGAGACAGAAAAAGAACAGAAAGGGAACAGGCAAAATAAAGGAAATGGAAAATGAACAGAGAGGGATAAAGAAAAAGGAAAAGAGAAGAAAGGTGGGTGAAAGAAAGAAAAGGTCCAAAGGGAAAGAGAAGAAAAGGAACATGAATAGAATAAAAAAGACAAGACAAGATAGAAAGGAAAAGGAGAGAAAAAGGAGATAAAGGGGAAAGGAAGTAAACATTTATTAAAACTAGTTGTATTCATATGAATGTATATATTTACAGTCCATATTTGTAGCAACAAGAGCCAATGCTTGTATTAAACAGTTGAAACGGACAACCTGAATAATTCAATATATAGATCAGTCCTACCTTCTCCACCAGCTTCTGGGGCAGAAGGCTTTCCACAAACTGTCTCAAGTGTTCCCTGACCACAGAGTAGTGGAAGAAAGTGATTTTGCCATTGATTAAACCAAGTATGGAAGGCGTGCGGTGGGCACCCAGATGGTTAGCAAGCTGCCTCTCATATCCAATGTCCACCACACCGATACCAACCCCTTCAAATCAAAACAAGAGGTTATATTCTGAGCATATGTGGTGTTGTTTCATTGAAAAAATTACCATATACAATGGACTATTGGACCACTCTACCATTATACGTGTGATATGCATCCTTAAAGGGATAGTTCACCGAAAAAATGAAAATTCCATCATCATTTACTCACACCGAAGTTGTTCCAAACCTGTATGAGTTTCTTGTGTTGTACACAAAAGAAAAATGCTGGTAACCAGACAGTTGATGGTAGCCACAGTAGGAAAAAAATACAATGGAAGTCAATGGCTACCAGCAACTGTTTCATTACCAACATTCTTTAACCCTCTGGTGCTCTTCGTTTAGGGGTTGCATTGGTTGTCTTCCCGGTCATAAGTGACCGGACACCTAAAAATTTAACTTCCTCCACCCCAGTAAAACCAATGCAATTTATTTTTCTTCAATAATATTTTTAATTTTGAGATGATTTGATGGTATTTTTTTAATATTTATGCAATAATTATGGTCTATTTTTGCCATTGAAAATTATAAAAAAAATTGTGTAATTATTGCAGTATTTCAGGTTAAAATAGAGACTAGGCCCTCAAAATATTTTTTTTTGAAGGCAGATTAGCGCCCTCTTTTGGAATTATTTAAGAAATCATGCAACCCTGGGTGTAATCTCTAGAGGTCTCTATGGAGAGGCTTGAGAATTCCCTAGTTCTGTTTTAAACACATTTAATGATTTTTTTGTTGTTGATGGATTTGAATATATATTTAAAAAATCTCAAAGACTATTTATTATAAAGTTTTAGATTTTTCTTTTTTTGTTAGAAATATAGATTTTTTCTGTGAATTTGTGTTTTTGCAGATTTCCCATTCATTACCTATGGTGTCATTTTTGACCAAAGAGCAAAAGTGGAAGTATTTTTTTTACGACCACTTAGAATGCTCGAATCATGCCCTACATTTTGTTGTGTGTTTACACACCTAATGCTAGAAAAATCACCAAGTTTCATATCATTCTTATGAAGCTGTGATTTTTTAAAATTCCAAATGTGGTTCATAGGTTCAGTTTTTCATAGGTGTGTGTGTGTGTGTGTGTGTGGATGTGTCAATATCACATTCTTGATGTTTTAGAGTGTCACCCCTTTACTACTGTGTACTTTTTTCAGCATAGTGGCCGATTTGTAGATTGTACACAAATATTCCGTGAATTTTTGTGTTTTTGCCGATTTCCCATTCATTTCCTATGGTCGGCCATTTATGACTGAAGACAATGAACGCTACTTTTTTTTTTACGACCAATTAGCATGCTCGAATCATGACCCCAATTTTTGTGTGTGTTTACATACCTAATGCAAGAAAAGTCACCAAGTTTCATATCATTCCGATGAAGCAGTGATTTTTAACATTTCAAAACAGAAAATTTTCCAGTCAGAAATGACAGAAGAGCACCAGAGGGTTAAAAAGTCCCATGTTGTGGATTTTTTTAATTATTTTTATATTTTCTGAGTTTAACTTATATTGTTATTATGATTTTTACATCATAAAATGTCATAATATAGAAATAAAAGGCATTTTTCTATCCTGATTTTAGCCCTCTGGCTTGAAAGCTCTGTTTGAAGGGGTGTGTCTGCTGTGAGACTTCAGTGTAAACGCCCACTGCTGGGATTAGCTGACATCTTTGCATTCTAAATACGTATTACATGTGGAACCCCTCTCGAATAATTTTACAGCTGTTGAGATTAGCGAATCGTGAAAGTGTTGATTATAGAATTATTTTTAGATCTTTTCCCATCACATGAAAGGCTGCAGTGACGAGCATAGATCGACGGTCTGTTGATCGCGTGAATGCAGTGATCTCTTCATTGCAACGCTATTTCTCCCACAAAATGCTTTCACCAAAACTAACAGCAAACACGACATCGATATGAATACAGTAAGAGCTTCGTTGTGCAGCATAACAGCGTCATTAATTATAGCGGCAGTTTGGGCAAGTGTGAAGATATACAGCTCTGAACATTATAAAGAGAGTGTTCTTTGATCGCTCTCTGTAGTTTAATCACAATTTAAATAACAGATTTGTTTCATGCTACTAAGAGAAACAATGTGAAGTTGATGGTTTAATCACTGGCTTGATTCACTGATGCATAAACAGTATTACATGATTTAGAGAGAAAGTCTGTGTGAACTTGAATAATTAGCTACACATCAGAAATCACTGATCACAGATCAGGCATTAATGAACATTGATACTCACTGTTTGTGGCGGTGCAGTCGAATCCATATCGTAAAAGTCTGTTTGTAAAGCCTGTGCTGACATTGCGATAAACTGATAAACTGAATCCATTTTCTCCAAATTCTCTGGGCGGGCAAAGCAGAGAAAGGGGAGGAAACCTTTCCCCGTATGACTACATATAGGGAAGCTTTCATTTTCTCAAAGGCAGAGCAGGAGACCCAGGGCTTGGTTTACACCGGTCTCCATTTCTAGCCACTGGGGGATCATAGACAGCCTAGGGGAACTCATATTAATGTTAAAAAAAACTCATAAAGTGAAATTATGTCATGGGATCTTTAAAATATCTTATTTTGTGTTCAACAGAAGAAAGAAACCCATACAGGTTTGGAACAACTTGAGGGTGAGCAGCAGTTATCCCTGCTGTCCCTTGTTTTCACAGACTGAACATGTTCAATCGGTGTTTGTTGGCTTGTGGAATGTACTGTAATCTGGTGACTGTGGCTGTTGGTTGGCGTCCGTCAGTACAGTGTGAATTGGCCTTCATGTGTATTAGAATATCACTCAACTCTACTGGAATCAACTGTGAGGGTGATGCTCCTGAAGAACCTACCTAATGGCTCCAGCTCCAGCACCGTGTCCTTCCATACGGGCTCAATGTGAATGCAGGTGAAGCACCACTCTGACGTGATCTTGATCAGGTAGGGCCTCTTGAAACTATCCGGCAGCACCTCATTCATGTATTGGTTGTAGTGAAGGAGATGCTTGCTCTCTGTGAAATCTCGACTCGTCCGAGGAAAGTGAAAGAAAGATTCATCGAAGTAGAAACTGTCATGAAAGTGTTTGAAGCCCTGCGGCGCTCGTGCAAAGTTTTGATTCTCGTCCATTTGGCCAAAACGGTCATAGTTTGCCCTTCGCTCCTCATTGGACAGAATCTAAGTAAAGTAAATAAAATCCAATTCAATATGCATGATTTTTACTGAATGTTTACATGAATCTTACACCAGTTGTTTAACCTGAAAATATTTGTATATTGTATAAATCTCCTGCTTATTTTATGTGTACATGTTGGACAAAAAAAAGAAGAAACCGCTTAAGAACTACTTTCGGTTGTGTTGTTAGTGGACAAGTCTTTTGTAATATACATAAAACAAGTCTTTATAATGAGCAGATTTTCTGTGGGTGTACGTGGAAACACGATTTACAGAAAACACCACTGATTTGCCAAATTTATGAAATAGAAACATTTCAGATTTAAACAACTGGTATAATGCAATTGCAATATAATTACTTGCTATGTAAAAATGTATGCATAAATAAATGTTTTGAATTTATTTGAAAGAAATTAATACTTTTACTCAGCAAGTGCTTAGATGCATTAAATTGGTCAAAAAAGTAAAGACGTTTATAATGTTACAAAAAAGTTATATTTCAAATAAATGCGTTTCTTTTCAACTTTTGTTCACCAAGGAATCCTGAAAAACCATGTCACTGTTCCACAAACTGTATCCACAAAAATATTAAGCAGCACAACTGTTTTCAGTATTGATGGTTAAAAAACGAAAAGCAACCAATCAGCATATTAGAATGAATTCTGAAGGATCATGTGACATTGAAAGCTGAAATAATGATGTCAAAAATTCAGGTTTGATCTCAGAAATAAATGGATTTGAAAATATATTCAAAAAGAAAACAGTTATTTAAAATTGTAATAATATTTCACACCGTTTTTATTTGTGGTTTTAATACAACCCCAAATCAGAAAAAGTTGGGACAGTATGGAAAACACACACACAAAAAAAGAAGAAGTGATTTCTAAATTTACTCCAACTTGTATTTCATTGCAGACAATATGAACAAAATATTTCATGTTTTGTCTGGTCAACTTCATGTCATTTGTAAATATGCATCCTTTCCTGTCATTCAGACCTGCAACACATTTAAAAAAAAGTTGGGACAGGAGCAATTTAGGGCTAGTAATGAGGTAAAATGGTTAAATAATGATGTGATTTGAAACAGGTGATTGTAATTATGATTTGGTACAAAAGCAGCATTCAAGAAAGGTCTAATCCTTTAGGAGCAAAGATGGGCCGAGGATCGCCAGTTTTCCAACAATTACGTGAGAAAATTATTGAAATGTTTAAAAACAATGTTCCTCAAAGAAAGATAGGAAGAGATTTGGATATTTCACATTCAACAGTGCATAACATAATTAAAAGATTAAAGGAATCTGGAGGAATTTCAGTGCGTAAAGGACAAGGGCGCAAGCCTAAGCTGAACAACCGTGATCTCCGATCCCTCAGGCGGCACTGCATCAAGAATCGTCATTCATCTATAAGCGATATCACCACATGGGCTCAGGACTACTTTGGCAAACCTTTGTCAAGTACCACAATACGTAGTTACATCTACAAATGCCAGTTAAAACTGTACTGTGCCAAAAGGAAGCCCTATGTTAACAGTGTCCAGAAGCGCCGTCGACTTCTCTGGGCTCGGAGGCATCTGGGATGGACCATCACACAGTGGAAACGTGTACTGTGGTCAGATGAATCAGTATTTCAGGTATTTTTTGGGAGGAATGGACGCCGTGTGCTCCGGACTAAAGAAGAAAAGGATCATCCAGACTGTTACCAGCAACAAGTTCAAAAGCCAGGGTCTGTCATGGTATGGGGTTGTGTCCCTTGGCAAAGGTAACTTGCACTTCTGTGAAGGCACCATTAATGCTGAAAAGTACATAGAGATTTTGGAGCATAATATGCTGCCTTCAAGAAGACATCTTTTCCAGGGACGTCCATGCATATTTCAACAAGACAATGCAAAACCACATTCTGCACACATTACAAAGTCCTGGCTGCGGAGGAAGAGGGTACGGGTACTTGACTGGCCTGCCTGCAGTCCCGACCTGTCTCCAACAGAGAATGTGTGGTGCATTTTGAAGCGCAAAATGCGACAACGAACACCCCGTACTGTTGCCCACCTAAAGACTTGTTTGCAGGAAGAATGGGACAAAATTACACCTGAAACACTTCATCACTTGGTGTCTTCAGTCCCAAAACGTCTTTTAAGTGTTGTGAAAAGGAATGGCAACATTACAAAGTGGTAAATGCTTTACTGTCCCAACTTTTTTTGAAATGTGTTGCAGGTCTGAATGACAGGAAAGGATGCATATTTACAAATGACATGAAGTTGACCAGACAAAACATGAAATATTTTGTGTTCATATTGTCTGCAATGAAATACAAGTCAAAGTAAATTTAGAAATCACTTCTCTTTTTTTTTGCGTTTTCCATACTGTCCCAACTTTTTCTGATATGGGGTTGTAAAATAAATGAAGCTTTGGTGAGCATAAGATACTTCTTTTAGGAATATTACAATTTCTTATGACCACCCAAACTTTTAAACGCATATATACAATATATTGCCAAAAGTTTTGGGACGCCTGCCTTTACATGCACATGAACTTTAATAACACCCCATTCTTAATCTGTAAGGTTTAATAAGAAGATGGCCCACCCTTTGCAGCTATAACAGCTTCAACTCTTCCAGGAAGGCTTTCCACAAGGTTTAGGAGTGTGTTTATGGGAATTTCTGACCATTTAGAAGCGCATTTGTGAGGTCAGGCACTGATGTTGGACGAGAAGGCCTGGCTCTCTCAGTCTCCGCTCTAATTCATCCCAAAGGTGTTCTATCGGGTTGAGGTCAGGACTCCTGTGCAGGCCAGTCAAGTTCCTCCACACCAAACTCACTCACCCATGTCTTTATGGACCGACGCTTTGTGCACTGGTGTGCAGTCATGTTGGAACAAGAAGGGGCCATCCCCAAACTGTTCCCTCAAAGTAGGGAGCATGAAATTGTCCAAAATGTCTTGGTATGCTGGAGCATTAAAGGTCCCATGGCATGAAATTTTCATTTTATGAGGTATTTCAACATTAATATGAGTTCCCCTAGCCTGAATATTGTCCCCAAGTGGATAGAAATGTTTATCGGTGTAAAACCGAGTTCTGGCTGTCTTTCTCTGCCTTTGAGAAAATGACAGGCCAGACTAGCCAATCCTGAAGTCTCCTGTTATGACGTCCACACAGGAACGGTTACCTCCCTTTCCTCCGCCCAGAGAATCTGGCACGCCCATGCAAGCGATCGAGAGATCATGGCTTGTGAACGAGTGAATGCTGGCAGTTTCTCAGTGTTTGGATGTACAAATGAAAACAGAAGTCTTTTTTCAGTTCCTTCTGATCTGTGATCAGTGATTTCTTATGTGTAGCTAATTATTTATTATTCGTGCACACACTGCGGCTTCTCTCTCTCCCGACAGAACGGTGTTTTCGTGTTTTCTATCTTGTGAGTCAGTGTTTTTGTACGTCCTCGTCGCGTCTATCTGTTCTACAATGTGCATACAGTCATGAGTTTCTGCTCAACATCAGCAGACTCACATCTCTTTAGAGATAAACCTCACACACGCCGAAGCTCGGGCTGCACTGACCGGTCGGGCCTTCAACATCCCCGACCCCCAGTACTGCATCTGGCCCACAGCGGAGGCACCAAACGCGGCGCGAGATTAAGCAGAAGGGGGGTAAGCGTGAGGGTATCCGGCTAGGCTAGCCAGCTATTCCCACAATAAACTGGATTACATTCGATTACTGCTGTTGTGTCTTTGTTTGCGCTGCACTCAATGCGCGTCACTGACGCTTTTCATATGATTGGAACATATCTAAAAATAATGCTATAATCAACACTTACTAACTCGTTCATCTCGCTGTAATGGTACATTGCATGTCTTACAAAGTTGGTAGAATAATGATGAAGACGGGCTCGGTGTGACTGGGACTCGTGTTTATTCAGAACTCTCAGATACAAACACAAACTCGCGCTGACAGACAGCGCTCTCACAACTCAGAAGTTACTATAAATAACTTTGTTAGCTATCGTTCCGTCTCCGTAATGTCCGGTTCGCGAACTAATCATTCTTTTGAATCGGTTCTTTTTAGTGAACCGAACCAGTTCACCAAATCGGACTGAATCGTTCTAAACGGTTCGCGTCTCGAGTCAGCACTGATCCATAATTTACTAAAGTTACTAACTTTCTGACATGAGTGACAGCCCCTCCGACTAGAAATAAACTAATAACCTGAAGTATATTCTAGTAACAACAGTTCACTGAACTGAGACGTACTGACAGAACTGATGAGAAGTGAACTCAGGTCCATCCGTCTCTCTGGCAGCAGCTCGTGCGTCGTAGACCTCGTTAAACCACGCCCCCTCCGCTCATTTCAAATGCAAAGATGTCAGCCAATCACAACAGTGGCCGTTTTTACTGAAGTCTCACAGCAGACACGCCTCTTGAAACAGGGCAATCAGCCACAGGGCAAACAGCAGTATAGAAAAAATGCCTTTTATCTCTAAATTATGACATTTTATGATGTAAAAATCATACTAACAATATAAGTACACCTCAGGAAACATTATAAAATAATAGAAAAATGCCATGCCATGGGACCTTTAAGAGTTCTTTCACTGGAACTAAGATGCCAAGCCCAACCCCTGAAAAACAACCTCACACCATAATCCCCCCTCCATCAAACTTTACACTTGGCACAATGCAGTCAGGCAAGTAATGTTCTCCTGCCAGCCGGCAAACCGAGACTCGTCCATCAGATTGCCAGTCAGAGAAGCGTGATTGGTCACTCCAGAGAACACGTCTCCACTGCTCTAGAGTCCAGTGGCGGTGTGCTTTACCCCACTGCATCCCACACTTTGCATTGCACTTGGTGATGTAAGGCTTGGATGAGCTGCTCGGCCATGGAAACCCATTCCATGAAGCTCTCTACGCACTGTTCTTGAGCTAATCTGAAGGCCACACGAAGTTTGGAGGTCTGTAGCTATCGACTCTGCAAAAAGTTGGCGACTTCTGCATTCTGTGTGCCTCAGCATGCGCTGACCCCGCTGTGATTTTACGTGGCCTACCACTTTGTGGCTATTGTCCCCAATTGCTTCCACTGTTATAATACCACTAACAGTTGAGCGTGGACAAATGGACTTATTGCACAGGTGGCAACCTATCACTGTACCACGCTTGAGTTCACTGAGCTCCTGAGAGCGACCCATTCTCACAAATGTTTGTAGAAGCGTCTGAATGCCTAGTGCTTGATTTTATACACCTGTGGCCATGGACATGATTGGAACACCTGAATGGAGGAGTGTCCCAATACTTTTGGCAATATAGTATATATATATATTAGGTAAAATGCCCAAAATAATAAAAACCTGAGTGTTTTTGTTCTTACTTTATAATATACATATGCAACCATCGTACCTCGTAAGATTTAGTGATCTTGATAAACATGTCCTCTGCCCCTGGACTTTTGTTCTTGTCAGGATGCCTATAGACAAAGAAATGTGAACAAAAGAAATGAAACAAATGTGGCTGTTTTCATTCAGACATCATCATGAGAGCTACATAATTATTACACAATGTGTCTTTACAGCAGCACACTATATGAGTCAAAGAGAAGGACGCTAATCATGGCGAATTAAACACATTCATTCACACATTCTTATTTAACATGTCTGTGTCTCCACAATGATCTCGGCACTGAATACTCACCATTCCCTTGCGAGTCTCTTGTACACTTTCTTGATTTCGGCCTGGCTGGCGTGTCTAGACACTCCAAGAACTTGGTACGGATCAAACTCGGGTGCAGATGCTAGTGAATCTCCAAAAAGAGCCAGGAGAAGAATCGCCCAAACGCAGCCGGTCACAAACACACTCCAGCCTCCCATCTTCTGCTTCATCAACTGACAGGCTAAACAAATAGAGGAGACTGGGACTAGTCACACATTATACACCAGGAAACATTCCTCAGGAAAATAAGTCTATTCTTTATTGACACAAATCTTAAAACCTAGGCTACCGATAAAAGCTACTGAACATTTCAAGTTATTGCCCAGGAAAAAAATACACACTTCACTGAATCCAATAGCAGTGTGTGGATCCACAACAGAACCTGTTATTAAAGGAATAGTTCACCCTAAAATGAAATTTCTGTCAGAGGGCTGAACACAAAAGAAGATTTGAAAGATTGTCGGTATCAAACAGTTGATGGTCCCCATTAACTTCCATAGTATTTTTTCCTACTAGCCAATGGAAAAATCAACTGTTTGGTTACGGACATTCTTGAAAATATCTTCTTTTATGTTTAACAGAAGAAAGATACAGGTTTGGAACAACTTGAGAGTGAGTAAATGATGACAGAATTTTCAGTTTAGGGTGAACTATTCCTTTAAATAGCCTATACTGTCTTTTTAGACTAAATTTAAACAGTTAAACAATTATGAAACATAAAACAAGTCATGATAGTGCCAAAATTGTAAACGGTAAAAAAATATCAAACCATTGTTTTGGCCAACACAATATATTTTTCATCATGATTCGTATGTCACAACCTATACAATAGATTGTCTAATACACAGTCTATCAATATACAGTATACGCATATCGCTAATCATTTCAATGCTATTATTACAATAGATTTAATTGTTTCTATGGGAACCAGCACACTAAAACGATCACTGCGAATCAGATGAGCTGCGCGGTGTGATCATATGATCAGTGCAATTCAAATGCATAAGACAGTGACTATTTACAGCAGACACACACACACACTGTCAGCGTCTGATAAGGGGAAAAATAATTTCCGCTTTTAATGTAATCAGTGAACAGAAGCGCGAGCTGCACGCCCTACAGAGGAATGACGCTATCCCGTCAGTAATGCAAATACTTCATTAAACACACGAATCCAGAATAATGGTAATACCGAGGTCCGACTCTTGCTCTAATCGTATTTATCCACAATTTAGCAGCAATCCATATTCTCCTGATGGTAATGGGTGGATCGTTTCCAAAGCCTTCACCTGCACGGTACTTCCGGTAGTGAAGTATTCTGGGTAAACACTTTCTATGATAAAAGTCCAATAAAAGTCTTTTTTTTGCATTCTAACCATTCTAACAGTACACATCTCATTACTGACATTAATGGCCAATATAAAGCAAATAAAGCTTCAAAAAATGTGTTTTTAACTGATGTAATTCATATTTATGAGTCATGAACAAAAAAAGTTTCAGTTGTTAAATAATATTTCAAAGTATTTAAATACATTTTTGACTGTTTTTATGTCATATTTTTCAACCAAATAGTTGTGTGTATATATAGTGTACTGCCCTACAAAGGCAAAAGGTAGTAACTTATAAGTATTTATATTTTTGGTACATTCAAGACCTTTATCATGTGGACAAGTATCTTGAGTCAATTCCGTTGTTTTATCGAGAAAATAATGGGTTGTCTTAACAGTAACTCCCAAAAGCCCAGGAGAAACCAAGGCAGAACACCGCAACACCAGTTACTTTTCTTTGCCTTTGTTTTAGAACGCTCAAATTGAGTTTGGATAGGCTACTCTGCTTTTGTTTAGCCGTTGTTTAGAAGTACTGTGTCAGCGTGGAGTTACGGTATTCTGCCGTTGTTTTACTGTCCACTAAAGTTTGCAGCGTTTATATTAGCCTGTGTCATAGGCCTACATCTGTCACTGAAGCACTTCTGACACACATAAAAATGTAATTTTAGATAGATTCAACTTTATTGCCATTACACAAGTACAAGTACAAGGCAACGAAATGCAGTTTAGGTCTAACCAGAAGTGCAATAGCAGCAAGTGCAGGATATACAACGGTTGCATAAGTGCAGGACATGGATATGTACTGAGTATATATAAATATGTATAAATAGAGAGATGGTTATTACTATGAACAGAACTGAATTTACAGGTGAATATGTACAGTGAATAAATATACAGATGGCTATTACTATAAACAGAATTTACAGGTGAATATGTACTATGAATATAATATACAGATGGCTATTACTATAAACAGAATTTTACAGATGGAGGTATACAATGATATGTTAGGCTAAGATGAGGAATATAGCATTGGATTAAGGTAGTGCAATAAATTATGGACAGAAGCTATCCGAAAAAAGTGTAAAAGTGCAGTGGAAAGTGATTGCATATTACAGTTAAAAGTAGGGTGCAAAATGCAAATGTAAACAGTAGATACTGTAAATAACAGTCGGCAGTGCAAATGAGCATAATCCAGTTAAGGTATGGTAGTGCAAAATGCATAAGTAAACAGTTGTAGGTAAAACAAATAGTTGAGAGGTTGTTTTTACTAATAGCGTTTAAGGAGGGTTGAGATGGCTTTTGAAATGCCATAGATTTTATACAGGTTGTTACTATAATGATTTTGTAAATGGTGAACAGCAACCAAATATTGATAATGTGGAAGTTACTGCCATTTGCCTTGGTCTGACTTCTCACTTTTTGCCGACAATATTAAGGCAGAGTAGGCTACAGTAACTTCAAAATAGGGGTCAAAAGTCAAGTTTGAGCTCAAGATCTAATTGACAGATTTCCAGTGTCCTATAATTAATTTGGCTGGACAACAAAAAATCTTTAAAGTCATTTTTCTCAGTTCCACACTCTAGCAGTGTAGTTACCACCTGACATAGAAAGTGACCAGCCTACCCATACTTGACATTAGCAGTTTTTATCAGTATTTAAACCGTTTGACAAGGATCAGTTTGGATGATGCATGATCATGTTTACTGTTATTACCTGGTAAATAAAAGAGCCATG
Organism: Gobio gobio; assembly: GCF_949357685.1. Classification (NCBI taxonomy): domain Eukaryota; kingdom Metazoa; phylum Chordata; class Actinopteri; order Cypriniformes; family Gobionidae; genus Gobio; species Gobio gobio. The sequence goes on along the minus strand of NC_137112.1, from coordinate 9,766,963 downwards.
TTTGCAGTTGTGCCACTTGAGAATGTGTTTATATGAAAGGTTTCAATCCTAAAATGATGCGATTGTATTTATTTTTTTATTTGTATTATTAAGACATTGTTTTAAATAGGTTTCTTTCATTTGTTCGGACAGTTGCACCACCTGATATATTGGGTGTTTAAAATAACAAAACATAAATGTACTAAAAATGAATTCAAAATAATAAAAAACATTTATAGAATAAAGTGATATATATATATATATATATATATATATATATATATATATATATATATATATATATATATATATATATATATATATATATATATATATATATATATATATATATATATATATATATATATATATATATATATATATATATCATGAACTTATCCAGAGGTGGACAGTAACTAAGTACATTTACTTGAGTACTGTACTTAAGTACACTTTACTTGTATCTGTACTTTACTTGATGTAGGAACCAAAATGCAGGTGATAAATCATTTTAATTTATGCGTTAAAGAGTAATTTACATGATTCATTTATGTGGAGGAAATTGTAGGGAATATTTGCAGTATCTACATTCAGTTAATATTTACAGTAATACAACAAGTGAATTGTGTAATTATCTAAAATGTGGGTGGATAATTTAGAGTGCATTTATATTACATTGGTGATATTTTGGAACAGAGGACTGTTAACGAATTTTACCTTTAACCGCATGCTCCTTTAATTGGGGGAATACTCTCGCGAGTATTGTTAGGGGAAGTGAAAAAAAAGTTATCTGAGTCAGGCAAGCAGAGAGTGGAGCCTCACAGTTTTTTGACCTTTTCTCTCTCTCTTCCTTTTTTATTTTCAGTTTCTGTAATATTCTCGTGATTATGTTTTTTGTTGCTAAACAAGTAAAAGGATTCATTTTTGCACGAGTGGTTCTGTGGATTTATTGATGTGGATTTGGACGAAGAGAATGGACAAAGTGTCAAGCTATGGCTTCATTCAGTGGAAACTTACACTTGAATATAATTTTTTCGGAAAACCTTGACTTTAACTTCACCACATTTGAAAGACAAATATCGTAAGTTTTACTCCACTACGTTTCTATCAAGGTCCGCAAAGTTGAAAGTCGTTTCTGTAGCAGCTTTGAAAGTTAGTGGATGATTTTTTCCTTCTTTACAATTTTTTTGCAGACAGCCTATCAGGAATCACTCTTGTATAGGGTCATGTGAAGTTTCCCAACATTTTTTGAACACTGACCAGTTTATAGCAAAATGGAAGAAGGCGGTTCCTCTGCACAGTGTGTGCACCCATGGCCATACTTAAAAAGTATGTTTCAGTTTTCTGAAAAGTTAAAGATTCGTTTAGTTGGCATACACTTGATGCATGTCTCATAAAATGTAAAAAAATGTGAACGTCTGGGAGAAGGAGGAGAGTAAACAGTTGAGAGAACATCGGATGTGTATCAGTGTATTGGATCCGTGCATTTGGCCTTAAAGTGACAGCTGCTTTGTAAAGAGCTTTGTAACTTTTATACAAGTATTTAAATTAGTTTAAGGTAGTCGTATGCTAGCATGTCGAATGGAGCATCACTGATGGTGCCATAATGTGCATTTATCAAACAATGTAACAATAATAAAATAATGCATTGACATACAAAATGAAATTTAGTTTTGATACTTAGGTACTTTTAAAAACAAATACTTCTGTACTTTTACTTAAAGGGTTAGTTCACCCAAAAACGAAAATTCTGTCATTAATTACTTACCCTCATGTCGTTCGACACCAGTAAGACCTCCGTTCATCTTCGGAACACAAATGAAGATATTTTAGTTGAAATCTGATCGCTCAGAAAGGCCTCCATTGGCTCAATGCACTTTACACTCTCAAGACCCATAAAAGGTACTAAAGACGTCGTTACAAAGTCCATCTCATTACAGTGGTTCTACAATAACTTTATAAAGTGACGAGAATAGTTTTTGTGCGCAAAAAAACCCTAAATAACGACTTATATCATGATGACCGATTTCAAAACAAGGCATCATGAAGCTTCGAAGCGTTATGAATCAGGTTTGACACGTGATCCGAATCATGATTCGACTCAATGATTCATAATGCTTTGAAGCTTCTTGATGCATTATTTTGAAATCGGTCATCACTATAGAAGTCGTTATTTAGGTTTTTTTCACACACAAAAACTATTCTCGTCGCTTTATAAAGTTATTGTAGAACCACTGTAGTGAGATGGACTTTGTAACGACGTCTTAAGTACCTTTTATGGGTCTTGAGAGTGAACCGTGCATTGTGCCAATGGAGGCCTTTCTGAGCGATTGGATTTCAACTAAAATATCTTCCTTTGTGTTCCGAAGATGAACAGAGGTCTTACGGGTGTCGAACGACATGAGGGTAAGTAATTAATGACACAATTTTCATTTTTGGGTGAACTAACCCTTTAAGTAAAAACCTGTTTTTAGAACTTTCACTTGTAACAGAGTAATTTGACTAGTAGCTAGTACTTTTACTTTTACTCTCGTAGGCTGATAGAGTTGTGTACTTTGTCCACCTCTGAACTTATCTAATTATTTTAAAAGAAAAAATAATGCGCTTGCGAACATATCCACGTCATGTCATTGACCCTAATCAGATCGTATTTTAATCGTAATTTTTTAATTAAGAGATAAAGATGGTTTATATGAGCAGTGATTTTTATATGTCCTTTTTAAGCAATATAAGTAGGCTACTACCAGTGTTGGGCACGTTACTTTAAAAAAGTAATTAGTTATAGTTATTAGTTATAGTTACTAGTTACTTCTTACAAATAGTAACTGAGTTAGTAACTGAGTTACGTCATTATAAAAGTAACTAATTACCAGGGAAAGTAACTACTGTGTCACTTTTTTTTTTTTTCAAATGTTCAAATATGTCAAATAACTTGGATGCCCCCAATTTAAAATATGTTAAATGAATGAATTGGACACTAAATAGAATAAATTGCTATTATAAAACATTGTACATTAAATGTACACTATTGTAATGTTGCTGTGGGCCAATGTGAGAGACACCTATATCAAATTCAATATATTATTGTAAATATTATCGGTAGTATCACTACTATAGTTTAAATATTGTGTAAATAGTATCAGTACTTCTTTACTACTCCTCTGGTAGTGGAGCTCACGTTATCACCTGGGTTTTTTTTAGCCACTAATGTTGTGGCTGTGATGATGTGAGGCTTCATTAGATTAGAATTACTGGCCACCGACGTGGATAGACTCTTTCTTCCTGGGCATAAGCTGCGCGTTACATAAAATTTCTTACCTTTCACCTCAACGAGGGAAAAGTAGCGCTTATACTTCCAGTTTGCGAAAACTACCTGAAGTCGTTGGACTGCCATCGCTGACTGTGCATATGCGTGTGCGTCATAGGTGTGTGTATGTGTGTGTGTGTGTGTGTGTGAACTCAACCTATCAACCTCAACCTTGTCTCCCACCCACCAATCATCATCAGTTATGTGTAGCACCCAACCCACCCCCCAACACGCATGGCTGGGGCGCGCGCACACACACACACACACACACACACACGCACGTTGCAGGTCCGACTGACAGAGAGCCTGTTGGGATGAAAAACGCTTCAGTGAGCTCAATTATAGTAACGCTGCATTTTTTTCTCAGTAACGGAAGAAACAGTAGTTCGTTTGATTACTCGTTACTGAAAAAAGTAATTCCGTTAGTAACGCCGTTTATCTATAACGCCGTTATTCCCAACACTGGCTACTACATTGTATTCTTTTACAGTTCAATAAACGAGAAGTTAATACCCCTTCAGACACAAAAATGTTCCGACATGCAAATCAAGCAAAGCGTAGACTGTACAAGGCTGACACCTGCTGTTCAAAACTGTGAATGCAACGAGAGCACAGTCTAAACATTATGAGATGGGACCTTTTACAAACCAATTAAATGTTTGCCATGAAAGTGTCATTTATTCAATTTAATCTACATATCATATTTTAAACTATAGACATATTTAGTGTGTATAATTATAAAACTGACCAAAGAAGATCAGTTAACAAAAAAACTGATTCATGGGACTCCCCCTAGCGTCGAACCTTCAAAATTGCATGTCTGCCGAAATCACGTGACATGGCCAGTTTGCTAAACGGCTCTGTCCAAATCACTGGCTCAACACAAACATACCGTTTTCGAAGCTTAACAAAGTAGTTAAAAAAACATCCTGCTACTTTAATATAGCGAATGAAGTAGCCAGCCTAATAAGTGACTGGTTTCGGACGCATCAAAGGGTTTTTTTGGTCAGTCATCATCATGGTGGGGATTTTCAGTGACTCTTTCGTGGCTAAAAGAGTCATTGCATCATTCACTCAACAACTAAGGAGCAAAACACAACTGCTGCTGGGGAACCCATGGGTGTTAAGGTTGGAACAGTTGTAAATCCTTTCACCTCCAACCACCCTCAGATAGTCCTGCTTGGTTATTCGTTTACACTTCACTAGGATGTCCTTCCTTCGTTCAATTTTGTTGAAATCTGTGGGAAAAGGACCACCCATTTCCATTTCACCAAGAGAAGGTAAGCGGGAATAATCAGTTTATCTATAAATAAATGATATTTAAATATTTTCTGACACACAAGGTCAACATTTTCATGTGTCAGTTGTATAACATTGACTTTAATGTTCATCAAATCCCATTTTGGAGCATTGTAAAGTTAGTTGTTATGAAATGTCATGTTATTTATTTTTGTCATGATTAGGCGCAAAGTTCAATATAAATGGACATGTGATATTTTACTAAAGACTAATGTTTAAAATGACAAAACTTATAGGCTGTGCAGTGTTATGAGTGTCTGGGTCAATGACATGGCCTGTCAATTCTGGTGTCCAAAGCATATTCATAATATGAAAAATATATACATTTATAAATACACTACATTAAATGACTCGACTTGCCCCTCTTAATTACTCATGTGAGTATTCATCATCATAAATAATTAATCTTTAAGGAACTTTTGAACTCTAAAGCTTAAAATCTGAAAACAAAAATATGACAAATGTAAAAAAATAAAATAAAATCTACTTGGCATAATTGAATTGATGTTTTTTTTAATGATACCTACAAATATAGTGATACTAAGCTTATTTACATTTTTAGGACTTTTGTCTCCAAATTGTGATTTCTCTAATGCCATTCCTGGATGGACCTGTAACAGACATCAATGGACCATAATGCATTTTGGTATGTCATGTGACATAACATTGCTTCAAAAAGAAGCTCCAAAACACATGCAAAGGTCAGTAAGCGTCTCTTAAAATGTTGATATTTTTTGGTCACTGGTGGACTTTGTAGCAATATCATGTGTCCTTTTGGATAACATTAATAAAAGTATCTGTTTGATCTAAAATATTACCTTAATGTTACAATAGCTAAGTTGTAGTTTTCTACAGGTTGTTAAGTTAGTGCCTGATTTATATATATAAAGGTGTTTTGTCATCCTCAGGGCATGTCATCTGTTATCCAGAATGACATATGTTTAACAATCTAGTTATTAATTCATATTTGTAAACTTTTAGGCATAGGGGAAACGTACCTATTAAAGGGCATATTGCAGGTTAGAGACCCCCAGTGAGTCAATGTATAAAAAAATAATGTAGGAACTAGATTTCTTTTAAATATACTTTAAAATACAAAGCTTTAAGGCTTTTCGAATCGTTTTTGTGAGAAAATTTTACTTCCGCATCTAAACAGTTTTTTATAGGAAACCTGTGGACTCGATGTCCTGACAGGCTGGACACAATAATTTACCATAACAATGATAGATTGGAGTAGAAAATCTACCGAAAATACACAGACTCCAACTGAATACCAACCTATTCTGCACTGAGCCAACGCAGAGCTCGGCAAGCGACTACCTCTCGTGACGTAATATGACGCGATGTTGAAAAAAAAAGCGTTTTTTACAAGCGGCCAATAACGAAACGGCCTCTTTATCTACTAAATTTGTGCTCTTATGTCTTTTTAAAACATTTTAAATCCTTCATTACCTTTTCATATGGTATTTTCATACAAGGTTATATATTAATTTAGAAAAAAATGTAACCTGCAATATGCCCTTTAAGGTCAAGTACCCATTAAGCACACTACTATCTTTGGGCTCAGATTATTAAAATAAAAAAAATATTTATCATCTTAACCAATTTATGTGTTTGTTACTATATACCTCCTGCAATTTCAAGAAAATCAGACCACTGCACACTGAGATATGGGTATTCATGTGTTCACACTGTCTGGCGGCCATTTTGAAAGCTGTCTGAAAACTTTCACCAGAAGAGCCCCTTAAATGTGCTTTTTTTTTTTAGATGTTTAAGCCTTTATTTCGGATTACTTCTTACTGCAAAATTAAGAGATTAATGTTTAGACTTTTGCATATTATTACCTGGAACCTGAATGTGGGAAATAATTACAGTTAGATCCAAAAGATAGTTTTAGCAACATAGCACAGATGCTACGGAACATTGTTAGCTTCCTAGTAAATACTTTTAAATCCATTATATTATACATTTACAGTTTATTGATTTTCTGTGGTTTTACACTGCTGTCATTTTTAAAGGCTTCATATTATTGTGCGGTGAGCTTAAAGGGTGCACTACTATGGAAATCACAGCTTCAGTATGACATCAATAAGAAAAAGTATAATTTCATAGATATTTTCAATAATAGCTGTTCATATTAAAATATGTATGAACTTAATATATGACATAGATTATTTATTTAGCAAAATTATTATTTAATTTTAACATAACTTATTGTACTGAAACCAATACCCTCGAAACCGACATTCAGGTTATTTCGGTTTTCACGTGACTCTGCCCCGTCAGTCACATCAAGTGCAGTTTGCAGGCACACAGACAGATGCAGGAGCGGTTATCTGTGTTTATAAATGCCCATAATCACTATAGTAACTGCATGTTTTACACAGTTTATACAGGTCAGTTAATTGCTGTTCTTATAGCCTACGCGCTGACACACACACACACACACACACACACAGACGGTGCGCGCAAGCTAGGGCTGCACGATTAACCTTTATCGCATCGATATTGAGGTTTTAACTCCCGCAATAACCTAACCTCAGGAGTCGGAGGTTTTTTCCCCCGCCTCTGACATTTGAGTGACAAACCTATTAGCCAATCAAAATGGTCGAATCTCGCGTTCGTGGCTTGCTGGCCAATTAGAAATGGCAATGGAAACAAGGTTGTATGATGCGATGCACCGGGCGTGGCAGGCGGCTTTCTGTCAGCAGCAAAGCAGCTAACACACAACGTGTCGTGTAAGTTACCTCGAATTGTGCCAATAGAAAAAGCTTGTAACTAGGGTAGGTAGATAATAGGTAAATAGGTAGATAATATACTATCTTTACATAAATAGCTACTATTCTCTTAAAACTATAATTTCGTTATTTTTACTAACCCAAATAATGATTCATCCGCTAGTTTGCACGTGAGGGGGAAAAATTCACTTAAGAGTTGAGCTCTTTTTATTTTAATATATCTCTTTACATAAATTCTATTTTCTACTTTTTAAAAAATTACTTCGTTATTTTACTAACCCAGTGTTTTGTATGTGAATGCTGTTTGACGTGAATATTACCACAGGAGTGAAGCACAAAGCTTAGCCTAGAAAGGATATAATGGTCAGAGAGCACTTTTTCATTCTGTTTTGCGATCTGGATCTGGATCACTCGACTTTCCGTGAATTTTAACAATAGGCCTAGTCCATTTTATCCCAATGGACATGGACATCTAGTTTCTTTTCCCAAATCTTCACTCGCGTCGCACCCATGTTAACAGGGGATTATAAACGTTTCTTCCTTTCGTTTGCTTATAATTAAGTCTATTATAACTATTCACATCCTTTACTGTGGTAAAGTATAAAAAACACTGTAGGACGAATACCTTATTACTTCAAATTTTATTTAACACAGTTTGTTATTAAACTTGGTAAGGGGCTCGTGAATCTTTACTGAACAAGGCAACATCAACGTACATCTAGCTCAGTCAACACCAGTGAACATGCTGGCCAAAAACCATATATCCCCCCAACAGCCACGCCCTCCCCAGGCTCTTAGCCTCTTAAAGGAACCTCACTATTTCCATAGTCAGTCAATACATTACACCCCTTTTCCCCAGTCCACAAAGTCTGAAAATCTTCTTGGAGGGTGATGCTCTCTTACAGGGTACCTCCGAGAATGAGGGGAAGCAGACATGCCCTCAATTCCAGCTCCAGTAATGTCAACATCAGGGTTTCCCACATCTAACGCAGGCGGCGGTAACTCAAGCATTTCAGCCCCTGGGGACTCAGGTGGCTGGACAGTATAGCTATCCGGCTCAGGCCTTGATTGGTCGGACAAGGGTGCCGTCCTGTCCAGCAGCTGATCAACATGTCGTCTGTGCATTTGCCCATCACCCGCTCTGACCTTGTATGACAGGGGACCTGTGACATCCACAATGATTCCAGGCATCCACTTAGAATCTCTGGAGTAGCTTCTCATGTACACCAAATCCTTAGGTTTAAACTCTCTGACTGTGCCAGGGCATTTTTCAGCATTCAGCTCCTGTCTGCGAAGCATATCACCATCATGATCAGGGTGCAGACGATCCAGTGCAGTGGTGAGTCGCCGATTCATGAGCAACTCAGCAGGACTTTTCCCAGTTGATGAATTGGGTGTGACGTGCTGTGACAACAAGAAACGAGCGAGTCTGGTCTGCCACTCGCCCTTGGTCATGCGAGACAGGGCCTCCTTGGTTGTCTGCACCATGCGTTCAGCTTGACCATTTGAGCTTGGGTGATAAGGTGCTGTAGTGACATGTCGAATGCCGTTGCGCTCGGCAAATTCTTGGAATTCTGCAGAGGTGAACGAAGCACCATTGTCTGACACTATAACGTCGGGCAACCCATGTGTGGCAAAAAGCAGTCTCAGTGTGTTGATGACGGTCGATGATGACATGGAACTCATCAGAGACACCTCCAGCCACTTGCTATGTGCATCAACCACTATGAGGAATATTTTGCCCTGAAAAGGGCCTGCGAAGTCAATATGCAGCCGGGACCATCTTTTTGTTGTCCACTCCCAAGGGTGAACTTTTGCCTTAGGAGGTGCATGTCGTGACATCTGACAGGTTTCACATGCTTTAACAGTCTCCTCAATGTCTCGGTCCATGCCCGGCCACCACACATAACTCCTTGCGAGTCCCTTCATGTGTACAATGCCCGGGTGCGCGTCATGCAACATAGCCAGTATTTCTCTCCTCGCCAAGCAGGGAACAACCACACGGCTTCCCCATAGCAAACAGTTCTTATGTGCAGAGAGTTCATGGCGGCGCAAAAGGAATGGTTTGAACCGGCTATCCATTACATCAGCCGGCCACCCATGCAGCACCCAGCGCATTACTCGTGCCATGACAGAGTCCTTTAGTGTAAGGTTAGCAATTCGCTCAGCATGCATGGGTGCTTCTGGCACCATTTCAAGTAGCAACACTTCCAATGGTGGTGGTGTAACAGCACCAGATGCAGGCAAGGGTAAGCGACTCAGGGCGTCAGCATTGCCCATTTGTTTGCCCGGTCGGTAGCACAGCTCATAGTCGTAAGATCCAATGATCAAACTCCAACGCAGCATCCGTGGTGAAAGGATGGCAGGCATTGGCTTGGAATGGTGCAGGAGTCCCAGCAGGGGTTTGTGGTCTGTAAAAATCACAAAATGGCGGCCTGCGAGATATTGGTGGAACTTTCTGACTGCAAAAACAACTGCCAATGCTTCCTTATCAATTTGGGCATAATTCCGCTCAGTGGTGGTCATTGTTCTGGAAGCAAAGCAAATGGGTCTCTCCTGGCCGTCACATTCTATGTGGAATAATAAAGCACCAAGCCCATAGGGTGAGGCGTCGCAAACTACTGCCAAGGGTTTCTTTTCATCATAGTGCACCAGCACTTTATCCGTTTGCAGCAACTCTTTTGCCTGAGCATAGGCCATCTTGTGCTTCGTTCCCCACTGCCACGTAGCAGACTGGTCTAGAAGGCGGTGCAGGGGTTCCAGGACGGTGGCCTTATTGGGAAGAAAACAGCTGTAAAAGTTAAGCAGCCCCAAGAATGCCTGAAGTTCTGTTTTGTTCTGTGGGGGCGGAGCATTTTGGATAGCTTCCACTTTCTCACGGGTTGGCTTGATGCCATCTTTATCCACTCTAAACCCCAAGAACTCCACTTGAGTAGCAGCAAACATGCTTTTCTCTTTTTTTAGTCGCAGCCCAGCTTCAGCGAGGCACTTCAGTACGGCTTGTAGCCGTGCGTTGTGTTCTTCCATGGTTTTGCCCGAAATCAGGATGTCATCCAGGTATGGCTGGACTCCTGGAATTCCTGCGAGCAAATTGTCCATAAATCTTTGAAATATTGAAACGGCTGTTGACACCCCAAATTGCAACCGTCGAGCCCGGAAAAGCCCACGGTGAGTGCTAATAGTCAGTAAGTCGGCTGCGTCATCATCCACTGGAAGCTGCTGATAAGCTTGTTTCAAATCAAGTTTAGTGAAAACTACTCCTCCAGCTAGCTTCGAGAACAGCTCAGATGCTGTGGGTATAGGGTACACGTCAGGCTTAACAGCTGTATTCACAGTACAGCGGTAATCACCGCAAATCCTCAAACCCCCATCTTTTTTTGCTACAGCCACTATAGGTGTGGCCCACTTTGCATGGCGAACAGGTTCAAAGATTCCTTGAGCCACCAGTTTGTCCAACTCCTCGTCCAGCTGGGGCCGTAAAGCAAAAGGAACTGGGCGGGCCTTAAAGAAACGTGGAGTAATTGTGGAATCAATGTCAATAGAGATCGGGGGGGTCCGGCAAACCCCAATGTCCTGAAAAACCTCTGAATATTCAGTCAGTATTTTCTCTATGGACTGCAGCTGTACACTGTGTACTCCTTCCACTGATATTCCCAGGGCATCAAACCAGTCCCGTCCCAACAGACTAGTGCCCTGGCCCTGGATGACGAACAAAGGCAGTGTGTTTCGTGTTCCTTTGTACGTTACCTCCACAAATATTTTTCCCTTCACTTCCAAGGTTGCCTGTGACCACTGCTTAAGTATTCCATTGTTTGCATGTATTTCAGGGGGTTGGAAAGGCCACAATGAATGATAGGTATGCTCACTAATCAAGGAACAGGCCGCTCCTGAATCCACTTCCATTGTGTGTGCTTGTTTGTTCAATATAACAGTGGCCAGATATGGCTTCTGCCCCCCTCTTTCTGCTTTAGTAGTGGTGCTGTAAACAGAGTATTCATTATTTTCCTTGCGTGTTATAATGTTGGTGTAACGTTCTTCTGAGCTGGTTGCATCTTTGTCAGTACCATGTTTAGTCTTTGTTAAACATACACGAGATATGTGCCCTCTTTTTTTACAGTAATGGCACACAGCAGTGGAAAACCTACAGCTTTGTGGGGTGTGCTGACCACCACATCGGAAGCATGGCTTGTCACGTGTAGGATTTCCATTCGAAACTGCTGTCTTATGTACTGATGCATGCGCATGGGTTGCATAATGAACATCGTCCTCCAGCCGTGATTCGTTTTGATGTTGACGAAGTAGGCGAGCATTTAACAATGCTGTTTCAGCAGCTAGTGCCTTGTCTTCTGCCTCTTTAAATGTTAGTGTAGTTTCAGCCAGCAGGCGTCGCTGTAGCGCTTCATCCATAACGCCGCACACGATTCTATCACGCAGCATTGCTTCTAACTGATCCCCAAAAGCACAGTGCACAGACAAACGTCGAAGCTCAGCAATGTAGTTTGAAATGCTTTGATTAGGTTTTTGTTTACAATTGTGAAAGTGAAAACGTTGAACAATCTCTGATGGCGCTGGGCTGTAATGGCGTTTTAAGGCAGCAACAATGTTTGCATAAGACACAGTAGAGGGTTGCGTTGGGGCAAGCACTGAACGTAACGTGGAATACGTTTTTGCACCACACACACTGAGCAGCACGGAGCGTTTTTTTGCATCATCCTCAATATCATTTGCATGAAAAAAACATTCCAGTCGTTCTGTGTATTCTTCAAAAGAGTTACTCGAGCATTCGTCAAACTCTTCAATACGGCCGAGTGTAGTCATGTTCGCTTCCAGGTGGCAATTTATTTCACTCACTTGAAAAGTCGCACCATATGAACTTATCTGCACACAGTCGGTCCGAATCCGCTCGTCGCCAATGTAGTATACTTGAATAACATGAGGAAACGTTTGTCAGCTCGTGAATCTTTACTGAACAAGGCAACATCAACGTACATCTAGCTCAGTCAACACCAGTGAACATGCTGGCCAAAAACCATATATCCCCCCAACAGCCACGTCCTCCCCAGGCTCTTAGCCTCTTAAAGGAACCTCACTATTTCCATAGTCAGTCAATACATTACAGTAAGGCGCGTCAAGTTTGGTTTATTTGAATAGCGCATTTCACACACACACACGCGCGCGCCGGTGATTTTAGTTTCGTTTTCTCTGGCAGTGAATAATCAAAGATTGCCTAAATGTCTTGACCCCGTGGAAGATAAAATCCGCTCTTCAGACCTTTTACAACAAGTGTTGCTTTGCAACATCAGTAGAACATATGAAGATGAAGATATTCGAGAAGGTGTCTATCCAGCTTGTGTCCCATTCCTCTCAAAACGCAGAGCGGTAGGCCTATATGACGCATCTTTGCGGGGAAATGGTATGAATCAAATATTTTTCTAACTAATATTTAATTCTCTTATATTCTTGAGGTTACCATTATTTACTGAAAATCGTTTAAATGTTTTATAGGCTTTGTTGTTTCACTGACGGAAGTGCTTAAATAAACAGGCATTATGGATGTTTCAGCCTCAAATGATTTCAAAATGTAGGCTATATATATCTGGCATAGACTACAGTATTTAAAATTGCATATATGCATTAGTTACATTCTCAATTTAATTTACAGAGCAATCCCTGCTAAGTTTTTAGTTTAACTAATACTAGAAGAGGATTTGTGTGTGTCGCACTCACAACAGACTCGCAACGGGGGCGTGGCATCACGATGGTTGCGCTCCATCGTGATGTCGGTCAGCCATCCATCGGCACAACCCTACTTGTAACTGCGCAGAAATGGCCGAAGGCACTTCTTCGGTGACGGGAGAGGAAGCGGAGCACTTGGTTAACAAGAAGGGTGGTTCAGCTGTTTGGACTTATTTTGGATTCGCGAAGAACGACGTGGAGCAAAAGAGTGCTAAATGTAAAATATGTCGACGTGCCGTGGCCAGATCCAGAGGAAACACTACCAATCTATACCAGCATCTTAAAAATGTTGGTGTTTTATAGTAAAAAACCTTTAATGTAGCACTCTGACACAGTTTCTGATTTTGCACTTTCTTATCTTGCAGAAGGCTGGATAAGGCGTTGTTTTTAATTGTCATTGTCATTTATTTTAAAATGTCTGCAATATAACAGTTTCATGTTCAGTAAATTGCAGTGGACTACAGAATTATTTTGTTTTTCTAATTGTAAATCTAAATCTAATAAGAATTCATTTTCTATTTTTCAGTGTTTAAGATTGTTAAATTTAAAAACAAAATAAATGACCAAGTGGTTAAGTTAATTTCCATTATGTCGTCTTTTTCTTTGGTATTTAGGTTCAGGTATTTAATAATCACGAAGCATCAAACAATCTCATTACCTCAATCACTAGTTTATTTAACCTTCTGTGCCGTAAAAGTAACAACATATTTTATTCATAATTTTAGGTTTTATGCACTTAAAAGTATCGAACGCAAAAATCGAAAATCGCACCGCAATCGCAATATTTGTCAGAAAAACCGCAATTAGGTTTTTTCTCAAAATCGTGCAGCCCTAGCGCAAGCCCCGAAGCCGCTTTCACTTTGTGCTCATAAAGTTTAAATGCGTTTAAAGGCTTGCCAGTTTCAACATTTAAAGCCATTGTGCACTAACAATACGTAAAACTTCTCCGTTCAGTGCTCAGCTTTTTTCAGTGACACAGAGAGCCAAGCCATGTCGCGTCTCTGACAACGCGCGTGCCCTGAAGGCAGACCTCTTTCACCTGCGTACTCACAAAGCTTTGTCATTTGTATGTGGTTTAAGCCCTGGCAGTTTGAACATTAAAGCGAGTTTCGACCATCAGATGTGTATTATGTTGAACTAATGCCTGATAAATTGTGACAAACGAACACTCAGACAGAAGCTCGCACATGACGTGAAGATCGCGCGCAGAGAGCAGCAGAAACGCAGTGTCAACGCTGTCCTGTGCCTTAAAGTAAAGTCAACCGTTATAGGCATACATTTTAATACCTTGAAGTAAGCACAAACCACAGCTTCATAATGAATAGAGACAGTAAGAGTAATTCACACACACATCACTCTCTCATTAATGCATTCAAATAAATGTAATGTAGGCCTACAGTGTTAATTTATCTGTATCTGATGTACAACAAACAGAAATCTGCTCCATAGACAGTAACTAGGCTACATAGACTAGTAACTGGCTACCATAACTGACTAGTAACTGGCTCCATACTGACTAGTAACTGGCTCCATAGACTAGTAACTGGCTACCAATAGCCGCTCGCATCAAATTCAAGGCACTGGTACTCGCCTTCAAAGCAACCACTGGCTCTGCACCAATATACCTTAACTCGCTTGTTCAGACATACACACCCTCCAGGAGTTTGCGTTCTACCAGTGAACGACGCCTTGTGGTGCCATACCAGAGAGGCATGAAATCACTGTCACGGACCTTTTCCTGGACTGCCCCCACCTGGTGGAATGACCTGCCTATCTCAATTCGAGCAGCCGAGTCTGTAGCCATTTTCAAAAAACATCTAAAGACGCATCTCTTCCAGCAGCACCTGACCAATCAAGAATAGCACTTAACATTCTATTCATTTTTCTGTCTGTCTAATTTATTTATAAAAAAAAAAAAAAAAAAAAAAAAAAAAAAAAAAATCCTGTGTGTTCTGTGTTAGATTAACTGAGACTTGTTACAGCACTTGCATACTGTAGCCTCTGACTGTTGTAGTTGCTTCTATTGCTCTCATTTGTAAGTCGCTTTGGATAAAAGCGTCTGCTAAATGACTAAATGTAATGTAATGTAATGTAACTACTGAAAGTGAACCGTTTCCTTCAAGTATTTTAAAATCACAAAGAAATGCAGTTTTTCATTAGAAAAAAAATTCCACCTTTAATAGTAGAAAATATTTACAGTACAAACCTTATCAGTGAACTTACTCAAAAACCTTATGAGGGCAAAAAAAAAGCAAAATAATCGTTCATTAATCGTAATCGAGGTCAAATGTTCAATTAATCAAGGTTTTTATTTTTGGTCAAATCCTGACAGCCCTATACACGACAACTGAAATAAAGCGTTTTGGCGAAACATCACACACCCCTAGGACAGACCCTCAGTCACCACTCAGAGACCAAATACAAACTTTAGAAAATATAAAGGAAGAAACAACAATCATTGGTCCTATTGATTAAGCAAAATCATAACTGGAAATAATCATTCAAAATCATTATAATAATATAGGAGGATAAATATTGATTAAGGCTTTGACCATATATTTAATTAGGATATATATATACAATTATATTGAAGTGGCAGTGGATTTCAGAATCCACCTTTCACTAGTTATTATTAGCCGACTAGCCAATTAAACAATAGTGCAACTTGGAAAATATTAGTCGTTTACAATTATTATTATTTTTTTAGCACATTTAATGTTTTGCTTTATATTTTTATAAAGGCTATGTTTAAATTACTGTCATGTTAATGTTACATCATATAAAGTGTATATATACATATATATACATTATATGAAGTGTAAAAATTGAAGTATATATAACTTCGTAATATATATACAAAAGTGTATATATATGAAGATGGTTTTCATGGTAATCATGAAAAATATTGCAGAATGTCCTTCCATCTAATAATGACACAGGCAATTCATTTAACCCATATTTGTGAGTTAGATTCATAGACTGTAAAAAAATGTGGATGTAGTGTCCGTGACTTGCGAACTTCCCTAGGCACTTCCCCTCGGCGGAATCCCTGTCGCCATTTTGAAGTGCGTTCCTCTTCGTGAAGTGGACGAGGGAAGTTTATATGGACAGACCCTTGCTCCCTCGATTTTGACCGAGTCTACTTCATGTACACTTCAGGCAGCTCCTTATACCACAATGCAACACGATTGTGATGTCACCGCGTTTAATTTACCCCACCACAAACAACTCTACGACATTTAAAACAACCCAAACACACCTATATACATATAAAATGCAGCATTAAACAATTTCGTAAAGGAAATAATACATCAACTCCATAGTGGATTCCAAGTGTATAAAGGGCTTAGGACGTTCCAGTTCAGTCCATTGCAAAGGTTCCTCCAGCAGTGGGCACTCATGTTGCATGTAAGGAATGACGCACATCCGAGGGAACGAGACAGAGGGAAGTTACCAAGTGAAGGGCATAAAAAAAATTAACTGGAACGCAGCATAAAGTGCGGCCCTTGCCATCTTGGCAGCGCATCATCGCCTGTCACTCCTGGATAACTTGAAAATGGGCAAAGAGGAGCTAACAGGTGGAGTTAACAGACAGCAGACCGCTAGTAGTGACAGCAGTGGCAATCCACCTGTCACTCAAGTGACCACGCCCTTAATTATGCAGAACTTTAAGGCTTAATATAATTGAAACGGATGAGATATAAAAAAATTCACCCCCTCACAGTTGTCATGAAGCTGTATAGACCAAAACCACAATTTGTACCAGGCTGTAAACATGTTTTTTTCTGCTGTAAAGTTGGGCATTTTAACATGGAGCTCAATGAGATTCTGCTCCCTTCTGGAACCTGTCTCTAGCGGCCAGTCGATGAATTACAGTTTAAGTCACTTCCGTGTTGCCCTCAAGAGAAACTGGGGGAGGTTGCCGCTTGGTTAGATTACACAATTCTGTTTTTTGTTAAGTTAAGGATAAAACAAATCTTATTTACTTTATTGGAAAACATTTGTAAACATTTTACAGCTTTTTTTTTTATTTGGTTCTGATTTTGAGTTATCATCAGGCTTCAGCTAAAAATGAGCCCATGTTTATATGAAATCCCAAATTGATTATATTAATTGTGATTTTAAAATTTAGTTTTACAAGCTAATTATTTGTTGAGCTCCCATTATGGATATCCGTACATTTGTATATGCCAACAAGTGTAGAAATGTAATTAAGTTCAAAATTAATTTGATACCCAGGAATGACATTTTCATGGGGGAAAAGATGTGATTCACCAATTTTTGAGTACATGTCATTGCATTACATACACAACACTCTAATAAGTATAAAAAGTCCTACATTTTTTTCTCTCCAAATTTTAAATCCTTACCCATCATTCACCCATCTAATGAGAAGCTGTGGTCATTAACTGTGGTTACAAGCACAGGGAGCCACTGATTTAAAGGATTAGTTCACTTTTAAATAAACTTTTGCTGATATTTTACTCACCCCCATGTCATCCAAGATGTCCATGTCTTTCTTTCTGCAGTCGAAAAGAAATTAAGGTTTTTGATGAAAACATTCCAGGATTTTTCTCCATATAATGGACTTCAATGGGCTCCAAACGGTCCAAGGTCCAAATGACAGTTTCAGTGCAGCTTCAAAGGGCTTTAAACGATACCAAACGATGAATAAGGGTCTTATCTAGCGAAACGATACGTTTCTGCGAGAAACCGAGCAGTATTTATGCTATTATTTTACCTCTTAACAGACGAACGTGATCATCTTTGAGCTCAGCCATAACTTCCGCTAAGTGAGGTCAAAATACGAGCATAGTCATAAATATATACGTAGATGCCTCATTAGCGCCTGCACGGATCAGTAGAATGAGGCATCTACGATCGATATATCTATGACCACGTTCATATTTTGACCTCATTTAGCAGAAGTTATGGCTGAGCTCAGAGATGATCACGTTCGTCTGATAAGAGGTAAAATAATAGTATAAATACTGCTCGGTTTCTCGCAGAAACATATCGTTTCGCTAGATAAGACCCTTATTCATCGTCTGGTATCGTTTGGTATAGTTTAAAGCCCTTTGAAGCTGCACTGAAACTGTCATTTGGACCTTGAACCATTTGGAGCCCATTGAAGTTCATTATATCGAGAAAAATCCTGGAATGTTTTCATCAAAAAACTTAATTTCTTTTGACTGCAGAAAGAAAGACATGGACATCTTGGATGACATGGGGGTGAGTAAATTATCAGCAAAAGTTTATTTAAAAGTGAACTCATCCTTTAATACACCTGTAAACCAGATGTGGTTGAGAGAATGATTCGCTCCATTGACGACAGACAGTTCAAGCACTCTCTAAAATGAACATCTGCTCATGCATTTGCCCACGAAAATGTTTTACTGGATGAGATCTGACATCTCTGAAAAAAAGTGATTCGTATAAATCACTCAGACCTTGTTTCCTTTGGATCGTTTGCCAGTGTAGTCATCATTTTAGAGGTAGTGGCCAGGTTGGTGTTCACTTCATTCACAGTGTGTGTGTGTGTGTGTGCGGATGTTTTTCTATCCCAGTGGGGACTTGGGGACTCGTGTCACCGTGGGGACCTAAATTGAAGAAAACCATTATAACATACAGAAGGAGTTTTTTGTAAATGTTTAATTTCTGAAAATAATTAGTTCAAAGATTCGGCCTCTCTAAACCTCTCCTTTCTGAGAGCTCCCTCTGCTCTGATTAGTCAGACGGCCCAGTCTGTTGTGATTGGTCAACCGCTTACATTTGTCGGAAAGCCAAACGCTTACTATAACTGCAATTCAGCTCCGGATCTTCCTCAGCACTTGCTACACAGTGATACGAACAGAAATGATGGTGTCGGTTTTACTGTGTGAAGTAAAGTGAAGAGTGGAAAGTGGACTCACAGCACAAAAAACAACACCTTCTTGACATGTCGACAACACAAAACAAACTCTTCCAGTCTCAGCTGCAACTACAGTGTTGAAGGGCAGGTTAAAGTAGACATTGTTCGCAGCAGACAGCCAATAAAGACCATAGGCTGTGCTAATTTGTTACAAATCTACGTATGTGTGTGACAGGAAGCGAGACTGTAATTGCTGATGACTCGTTTCATCAGTTGAGAATCGATTCTTTCTTTTAGGAGACAATGGGCCCTATCATACACCCGGTGCAATGCGACGGCAGGCCGACGCAAGTGTTTTTTGCTTGTTTCATTTTCACGTCCAGCGTCACGTTTTTTAAATAGCAAATGCACTCGCGTCCCTCTGTTCACCCATTGGCGTGCTGGTCTGAAAACCAGGTATGTTCAAGCGCATTGTTGGCGTTATTTTGAGGAACTGAAAAGACTGCGCCATTGACAAAAAAAAACCTGGTCTAAAGTCAATAGTTCAGTATTTTTTGTGTTATTGAATGGGCACACAAACACAAGCGCAGCTGGCTTTTAAAGGGAATGGGAGATGAGACTCTGATAGGTTTATTGCACGGTACGCCCAAAACACACCCAAGAGACTAGGTACAACCCTTTTAAAACATGTGCCTGGCGTGCCAACGTTTTTTTTTTCTGTTTTTTTTTTTAGCAAAAGTGGATTCGTGCCCAAAATAGTGCCCAATAACTTTGTTGTGCATTTTGTTATTTGAAACTTTGCAAACCTTTTACATTCACAAACAGCTGTATTACACACTTAAAGATAATATTCGAACAAGCACAATAGAGGCACTTTAATGTATGTAAAATTTCACACATGTTTACTTTTCAATCTTTTATTTCCAAATTTATACCCATTTCATTTTCATATATGTCTTTATATAAATGTATATTCGTGATCTCGTGGTTCTAAGTTCTAAGTAGTGTTGTCATGATACTGGAATTTCTCATTTCGATACAATACAAATCAATACAAAATATTGGAAATAAAGCGAAAGTGAAAATAAAGCGTATTCCAAATTCTTGTTAAAATCACAACACATGCAAAGACGGATTGTGCTGCATTTACTGAGCTGAAAACACTGGATCGCGAGCTAATGACCACACAGCTGACTATATACTTATTTAAAAGGACAAGTTTGCCAAACAAGTTTTGCGTCATCTGGTCGGACTTTTGCTGACTAATAAATGGGGAGTTCTAGGTGTAGGTAAAGAAACAATAATTCTTGTTAATTTACATATAGTACTGACATCGCAATACAAAGCTGATTGAAAATATGCAGACTTGTCCAATAGTAAAATACACAAATTGCATTGTGTGTCAACTTTGCGGATGGAGAGAAGAGAGAGCGAGAAAGCTCAGCTTTTATTAGTGTTTTGAAAATGAGTATTTCAAATATTCCATTATAGATATATATATAAATGATTTCGACAACACTAGTTCCAAGTTCAAATTATCTGTTAAAATGACGTTAATTTTGATGATGACATCTGTTTGATAACGGTTGTCAATCATTGTTTTATCTGGTTTTGGAGGCTCATTGTTAGATTGTCTTGAAGAGGCCAGAGACGATATAGTCTGTGTAAACTCCATCAAGCAATCCGGTGCCGTTATTGTGAATGAACCAACAGGGCACTTGTTCTCCGTTCTTCACATCTTGTCTGAAGTCTCTCTGCCAACCCCTGTTGACACAGAATAATGCGGTGTAATGGTAACATCGACCCCTCCATGTTCAAAGCAAGGGCAAACTGTACAGTGTCTTAAATTCACCTGGTAACTACAAGCTCTTGTCCCTTCACAAACATGATGGCATCTGGTTTCTTTGGATCCTTTCCTGGAAACGGTTCACTCACTTCAAACTCCAGTCCATGGTAGAACTGACCTAAAGAGCCGTGAACACAGTTCAGAGTGCAACCGTCACAGATTGTGTTGCTTGATAATGCACGATAATGGGTGTAATGTTGATTACCACAACCAAATTAACTTCCTCTTGTCCTTTCTTTTTTTGGACCAATTTATCAATGTTAATATTCATAAACAAAATGTAGAAATATGTATGTCACGCTGGATTCACGTGGGGCGTCGGCGTCAATGCTTCTCATTTAATGAGAATTTAATTTGAATGGGTGATGTCATGCGTTGCCGAACTGAATTGTGAGTTCCGTTGCGTCGAGTCACTGGTGTTGCTCGAAAGTGAAAAGACTTTAATTTATCAAGTGCCAATGCAGGCATCAGCCAATCAGATCGACCTATGCAAATACCCTAGTGCAGACCCTAGCCAATTGCGTTCATGCAACACCGGAAAAGTAATATGATTGGCTGTGGGTCATCAGCACCAAGCTTCACACACTCCCTCTGTCAAGGTAGGGCAGGCAATTTTGAAATTTTGGCTTTGAAGGCATGAGATCCCCCACCCTCCCTGCAGAGCGTCTCCAAAGCAATGCCTCTTTAAAAACACATGAACGCGTGGAGCAGGGACAGCATTACGAGAGACGGCGTTGTCTCAAAGCACTTAACATTACAATAATAATGAACTCAAACAACTGAGCACTGACCTGTACCACTAGCCTGGATGGCAGCCGAACTTAGCCCCGCCCACAACATTTGAGGTCGGGCAGTTTGGTCTGGACTTGATCCGTTGTGGAGCAACTATGCTCGAACAGAAGCTGTTCGGACCAATGAAATTGTCAGGGCGGGCTTTAGACGATGATGGACAGATGATCAACAGTATTGTGATGATCACGTCACCAAAGAGCGTTTGGGATTAATTTGTTCTAATCCTAAATGGAGAACTTGTTCGTAAATGCATTCACCTTCACTTTTTCTCTCAGAAATGATGATCGTGTTGGTAAGTACTCTGTGTATCCTTAAATTCTTTTTTACAACACCGGCAAAGATCGTAAAGATTCTACTTCTTCCAGCTTGCGTGCAGACAGGGTTGCCAAGTTTTCACAACAAAACTCACCCAATTGTTACTCAAAACTAGCCCAAAACAAGCCCAATAGCTTCCCGGGGGGGATTTTTATCCGGAAAAATGGCGTTTGGGGGGCAAAATGTGTGTTTTTTTTTTTGGCAGGGTTGCCTGCTAAAATTCGCATTCCTGGGTCTAAATATCACATAATTGGGGTCGCTTCAACCCGCGGACATGGAAAAACAGCCCGCGGGAAAACCGCGGACTTGGCAACACATTGCAGTTGAGTTCTGTTGACATTTGACAACTAACGTTATGCGTCGCTCCGTTGCTCTGATTGGTTGTAGGTCTATCCAATTGAGGTCTTTCCTGGTTCGATTGAAACACGCCCCATAATCACAGCCCAACGGAGCAGTATCAGACTCATATTCTGACTAGAATTGAGTATGACAACGTCAGGCTACTGTACCACCTGACTGCTGCAGATTAATTTCGGCGTTGATAGTGTTAACTATCAGTGGGATAAAAAAATGTATGCATTGCGATTCTCTCTCCAACGATTCTGGATAGATTCTGAGAATTTCTGAATACATTTTGAGCTCAGTTTTTAACGGCAGTTGCGTGATGGGGCTGTGTGTGTTTTAGAAACACCCGTATTCTGCTTGCTTCCATTTGCTCACACACACGCACCACTCAACCAATTTACTTGCTTCTCAAAATGGTTTTATGATGCAAAATTAACACAGTCAGTCTATGTTTTACTAAGGACAGAAAAAAACAAAAGAGGTCTGTGCATTAGTGTGAATTCAGCTCTCCCGCTGCCAATGATGTCATTAGTAATAGACTAATCTAACAATGGTAAATCTGAGAAAGAGAAAATTCAGATACTCTTAAATACGGAAAGCACTTTTTTATTGTTTGTAAAATGTTTTGTTGTTTTGTTATTATTTACTACTTGCTTTTAAGTTTTGAAACTATATTAGTTTAAAATTCTTAACAGACAATATTTTACATTTATATTTTTAATTTGTAAAACGTACATATAATTACATAGGTAATAAAAAAAAAGATTTTAAGATTTTGAAGTTGGGCAACTAATTAATTAATAAAAAAGTTTTGACTCCCAGAATCGGATCGGATTGTGAGGTGCCTAAAGGTTCCTACCCCTAGTGTTGACATTGAAATGCTCTGAGTATAATGTCATGGGTTTCCATAAAAGTAGTTATAGTTATGGTGTGAACGCTGCGCATGCGCTTTGGTCGACGCAGCAACAAACTGTCCTTGCGCTGCGCAAGCCATTGAAATAATGGGTTTCATAGCGCACCGGTGCCGTTGCCGCGTTCCGTCTGAAAGGCCCATTAGCTTGTTCTGGTTCAGGAGGAACTGTAAAAGGGGGCTGCTGTTTTGGTTGCGGTGCTCGGTGACTGATGTCTAAAGGCCATTACATACTCCACAAGAACAGAGAAAAAAGTTCTCGCTCACAGGGCTGACGTCATTTTGTTCTCGCAGTCCTGGTTTGAGAGTTCTCGCAGCTTGTTCTAGACACATCATCTGAGCAGAACTTTTTTCTTGTGGGTTTCCAAGAACTATTGTGTGATTGGTCAGAAATGTAAAGTGGGCGGGGTAAATTTCTTTGTTCTTGCGGAGTATGTACCAAGCTTAACTCTGCATAGCATGAAACGTTCTGATGACGTGTGATGTCTACGTGGAGATATGAAAATGCATACGTTGACATCGTGTTGGACATCGTATTATTATATTCGGATCGATTATTTTAATATGACATATTGTTGTAAGTTTTTTAGATGTTTTACCAAGCAGGCCATGGACATTGCTTGAAAATAGGTGACTGTCCAGAGTGTAGAACCCGAGGTAGTCTTGATGATACGGGTGCTTCTGCCAGACTTTGTGCAGGATGATAAGAAACTTGACGGAGTTCCTCAAAGTCACTGTTAAAGTACGATCTTTGATCACCTGCAGATCCATGCTGGGGAAAGAAGGACAAAGTTCTGTGAGGAGGATTAGTCTTTCTTCAACTCATTTTGAAGAGTACATATTTTAGTTAGCTCACAATGACTTGACATGAATGAAGTGAAAAGATGATGTGTGCTTCTCAAACAGAAGGCTGGATCCTAGTGAGGCTGTGGCCTTCCTAGTCCAGTCTTTTGGAGGCTTGTAGGCTGGAATGAGACGGTCTACGTCCGCATGGCTACGTCACACGTTCCCTGCCCCCACGGTCACAGCACGAAAGTACTAGTAAAACTTAATTTTGGAAAACTACTTTGAATTAAAAAAATTTATATCAACTGTCTTTATATTATTTCAATACAGTGAACGACAGCCATCTGTAGTCTCCCATTGGCTTACGTTATTGGCAGTTTAGTGTTAAGTGATTTAAATTACGCCAAAACAAAAGATAACATATATGGCTTAATTTCCAATATCATTATACTGTTTTTGTCTTACACTTCATAATGAACTTAGACAAGCTCAGTGCAGATTCATTTTGCGTCAGTTCTTTTTCAAGATTTGAAATGTGTGCAAAGGATTGTGGTTGATTTAAGGACGTGACTTAATACATCCTTCAAAAATGAGCTTCGTGAAGGACGCAAAAAGAAGGCTTTCAAATTGAGACAGCCTTTGACGGAGCTTTATGGCAAGGCAGCCAAGATATGCAGCCTTATTAGGATGCAGCCTTCCGATCGAGAAGCACCCAAGATCCTGCATCTTACTTGGGCCCTTTAACCGTGGCAGTATCAGTCCAGAAGAATTTAGCTTGTTTTCCCTCATCAGACACCGAGATCTCTTTTGTGCTCACCATCAACCTGATACCAAACTTTTCATGAACGATTCCAAAGCGCCCAAAATAGGTGTTTACTTTTTCTCCAGGGATGACCTTCTTATCACCAATGGTTTGGCCATTGACCACGATACCTGTAGAGCACCACAGAACCAAATAGAAAACACTAAAACATTGAGCTTCAGAAGAGCTCAGAAGATAACAAAATATGTATTGTCCTCTTATAAGTTGTCATTGGTGAGTAGCTACTTTGGGGAGCTTAATCCCCTGATTTTATGTCCAAGGCCTGTGAACTTTTTTAAGTTACATATAACATCAGATAATACAGATTTTATAAAATTTGGGCACTTCGTTCGCCCTAGCCTAGTGATGATGGGAAAATAGAAAAAGTTGTTGATTTAAAAACGTTCTCTGCTTTCTGGAAATGGCTAACAAGTCAATAAGTGCTCCTCTGCTGCCATCTACTGGCTATAGTGGTAATTTCATATCTTTTTGATTTTTAACTAAAAGTGTTTGTTTGCCATCAAGTATTTACAAATGGTCACAATTTTGAAGGATGAACAAATAATTTTTTTGGTCATCACATTAAAAATAACAATTAAATTGGATATTATTTCGAGATTTGAAGTACTAGAAAAGGTGTGAAGCACTTCAAAGTCCTTGAAATGTGCTTAAATGTCACTCTCTGATATCTATCTCACTAGATCTTGCAGTGACGTTATTAATACTGAATTCAAACGTTTTCTCACTTGATCTCCCATCGCTGTGTGGTAACGGTGTTGCGTGATCGAGATCGGCCCGCGAGTTAACCTGTTCTAAACTTGCGCTGCGCTGTCTATTATTGGTCCGAGCTGATAATTGGTCAGCGCTGTGCAGCTCAAATGAGTAGCAAGGTTTCGAACCGCTTTCGTTTTATTTGCCATTCGATATTTCTCATATGCAAAAGAAATGGTAGCTCTTTCATTTGGGCAACAGCAAGGGCAGTCGTAGCCTAATGGCTAGAGAGTAAGACTTATTAGGGTTCGATTCTCAGTACCGGCAGGAAAATGTAGGTGGGAGGAGTGAATGAACAGGGCTCTCTTCCACCTTCAATAGCCGCAACTGAGGTGCACCTAACTCCCAATCGCTCCCTGGGCACCGCAGTGAATGGCTGCCCACTGCTCCTAATGTGTGTGCACTAACTTGAATGTGTTATCATTCTTGGCCTTTACGTCACTTTTTTCTTTTCACATTCCCAATGTGGTGGTTACCTTATTTCAAACATTTAACCAAAAAACAATTAAACAAACTCATTGATTTCGGAACGATAGAACCAGAAGTGCTAAAATGCTAACTTGTTTCTGGGTTTTGGCCTACAAAAATGTGTCATCCCTGCAGCACTCTATTCAATTATTTAATTAGCACCTCTTCTGAACCACAAAGCCCCACCTTTGCACCGCCAACTAAAAACCCGCTAGAAATTTTACGTTCCCAGAACGTCCCCACTGGTGTCAAGGACATCACCTAGTAATGTTCCCAGAACGTTCTCAGAACATCCCCGTTGATGTCAAGGGCGTCGCCTTAACGTTCCGAGATGGTCACAATGTGGAGTTCTATTAAGGGTTGGGGGACGTTATTTGGCGGACCTTCAGGGAACATTTAAGACGTTCTGGGAATGTTTAGCGGACCATTACTATAGGACGTTCCCTCTAGGTCTCTACACTACATTCCCATAACGTTTGTAGGACATTTAGGGGACCAACCTGGAATGTTATTTTTTGGTCCTATTTTGGTCCTTCCACCACGTTAACTAAATGTTTTCAGAACATGTTTGTGTGAGTCATTGTACACTGGGCTGCTCTGCAAATCCTGATCCCACTTCATATATAATGTGTGTGTTTGTAAATTGCCTTTCTGAATGTGCTAATGTGGCTAAAGTTACCATCGTCTCTTACTGTATTCACAGAGACCAAAGCTTGTTATTTTTAGCACGAAAATGCTCACCGCCTGTACAATTCAGAAGCGCACTTTTATTACTTCTTAAAAATAAAACAAATGACATAGCTCTGATCTCTGTGAATACAGTCAGAGGCAGTGGTTACTTTAACCACATTAGCCGTCAGCGTGGTAACAAGTACTTACATGTTCTGAATATGAAGTTGGACAAACAGTTGGTATTGATCCATCCTTGAGAAGCAACTTTTGTGTAAATCCTGTGTTTACTGACCCTCATTTGCAAAGCAGCCCAGTGCACATTGATTCACTCAAACATGTTCTGAAAACATTCAGTAAACGTGATGGAAGGACCTAAATAGGATCAAAAAATTACATTCTAGGTTGGTCCCCTAAAGGTTAAGGTCCTGCATTATGGGAATGTAGTGTAAAGACCACTGCACTGAACAAGATACGTAAGATACACACCGTATGCGAACGTTATGTTGCTATGTGAGCATAGATTAACCAAAATGGAATGTCCTCCTTAAGTCATATAATGAACCTTGAACTGTAGCATGTTCATAACTGAAAGAGGTTGTTTAAGGAACGTCCCTAATGTTCTATAAAGGTTTGGGATTTTTGTCACCTTTAGGGAACGTTGCGCAAGGTTGCGAGAACGTCCCCTCCTACGTGGGAAAATCCTGGATTGACAAGTGAAGTTTCCATCACTAACAGTATTTTCGATTTAAGCATGCAGTGGATGTAAGACACACTCAAAAAACAAACAAACAAACAAACCAAAAAACTACATGAATCCCTGCATGTTTTGCAAGGGACTGCATAACAGTAAATTAAAGCTGCAGTCTGTAACTTTTTGCGCTCTAGCGGTTAATAAACAGAACTGCATGTGTCTTGCGGAAGAACATTGCAGCCTCTTGACAACTCTTGACAGCTTGGGAAAGCCACAATTCGAAAAAAATAAAAAAAAATCGAATTACAGGGTTTTTCCTACATTAAAATTTTTTTGGCGGCCACCAAAACAAATTTTTGTCCCGCCAAAGCCTTATTTGATCAGTTATTGTGATTTGCGATTGATGTAGTAGATGACTGCTGCGCTTGCGTTAACTGTGTGTCAGAGAGAACGATCAGAGAGCTCCTCCCCTGCTCGCAGGCTCTCTGTCTTCAAATTAAGCATTCTTAGCTTTCTAATATTTCACATATTACGTTAATCAAAATCAAAAGGTCGGAAGACCGAATCCATGTTGCACGTGGCGCTATAAGACAATGTTTTCCTTTCATTACCGCTGGGTGTGAATTGCGCTCAAAAAATGTTGACTCTTCTCTGACCAGCTGACATATACTTTCAATAAACGGGAAACAAATCCGATCAGGTTATGAAGTGTTTTCTGTGTGTTGACACATCTTTCGCGATGTTCTAACAGACGGGATTCGCACACAACGCGTCTGCTAATGTCCGATTCGCAACCTAATGACTCCTTTGAACCGAATCATTTTAACGACTGGTTAGAACAACTGATCTGTCCAACACTGAACCAACAAATCAGTTTAATAATTTACTCTGAACACATCTGAAATGAGAACACAAGTGTGCTTAAACAATTTAGTAAGAGTGGGTGTAAGAGTTAGTTTTAATTATCCATAGTCTTTCAGCTTATTTATGTTCACAATGTGTAGTAAAATAAATAGTCTATAAATCATTTAGTTTAGACTGGAGTGAGGTGAACCCAGAACAAAGTTGTTATTAGCTAGCTGATAATTTTATGAAATTGTATATGGCAGAAAATTAGGCTATTTGTTCATTTTTTAATACTACTTTTTAATATTGACATGATTATACCAAAACAATTATCTGTAAATAGTGTAAAAATAAGGTATCAAAATAAGATAAGCAAAAATTACAAACTTTCTTTGAATTTATTTAAACATTTTTGTCAGTATTGCGCTCGCAGATCACGTGGGTAGGGTACTTTTTTACTGTGCGTGTATGTGTGTATGGATGACCATGTCTGTCAGCCACCACCGAAGAACATTTTTGACCTAGGAAAAACCCTGAATTAGATTTAATATGAATCAATAATGCCATGAGGGAGAACCACATGTTCACGATAGAAAAACTGGGTTCTTGTGAAGCTATGCCTCACGGAATGTTAGTGCACTTTTCTGCTAATATAGCAAGTTGTTCTTACCTGTAAGCGGGTCTCTAACCAGGTTAAAGATGGTACCAGGTTTGTCATCAATGTTGAAGCACAGAGCATCATTCTTTTCTGGCAGCTCAATGATGAAGTGTGGATCTCCATCAACTGTTGACAAATTGTAAGAATAACACTGCTGATGTGACTTATGAATCTTTACCTACATTTCACATGGCCAGTGCATGGTTTTTACATTTACCATAATATGTAGGGTTTTGATAGCTCAAATAGGATGCGGACGGCATGGCTGAGTAACCTGCAAATAAGATCAAATAAATGCATCTCTTGGTTTTACATAATGTCAAATACAAAAGAAAGCTTTGGAACTCTTTATTTGCACATTAGTACGCTACAGTCTCTATGCTCACAGTGTCCGGGGCACCAATATTTGAAGGATTCATAAATTAATCACTATGATTTTTCGGTAGTACAGCACACTGTGATTGTATTTTAGCACCATTTGCTTTTGGAATATGAAGGAGCAGAAACGTATCCAGATTAATAAGTGCTAGCGTAATGGCTTACCACTATATCTTTGTTTTCCTCGTTCCTCTGTGAATTGGTGTTGAGAAAAGAGTGTCATATAACTGAATAAACATGAACAAAATCATTGATAACATTGAAACAAGTTTGTTTTTATTTGTATTGGCCTCTCCTCTGAGATTTAGGTGCCATTTCCATGAGTTTTTCAAACTTCTGTTTGCTATTTGACAGTTTAGTCATACCTTCAGTCAGCTTGTCAGCAATGAACGTGTCGTTTGTGCCCTCATCTTCAGGTTTAGTGACGACCATGGAGGTAAGCGGTGTAACAAAGTTGTACTTTAATGAAAGGCTCAGAGCATCAGCAGTAGCATTTCCTTTCTCCTCTGATGTACCTTTGTCTCTGTCAGAAAATATTTTTCTATTATAATTGGATTTGATTCAAATCTTCCGGTTAAAATATTATGAATGAAGTCAGACCCAATTAAAATCCGTGAAAATAATTCAGAGAAATTACATTTATACTAGTCATTTTTACATTAAGTTAGGTTAGTGTGCTAAAGATCCCGCTTTCTCAAACTGACTTCTTATCCAGGAGCTCTTGGATGGTCAGATATGCCCAGAGACGCTCAACGAAGTCCCCGAAGATATATTCTTCATCAGGAAATATGGTTTCCCACTTCTGAGCGTTTGCCTGACCTTTCAACTCAAAATTATTTTCAAACTGTTGCGAAACACAAACAAAGCAGGATTAGTCCCCCAAACAAGCTCACCACTGATAATGATGCAAGTTCACTGAGAATGTGATAATCGATATTAATGAGGCTACAATCTTTGGATTCATTGGTAATGCGTGTAATTTTTTCAGTGGTGAAAATACTTTCTCATATCCACCTTAATATGCAGCAGCAACTTTAAAGGGGTGGTAAAACACGATTGAACTTTTCTAACTTTAGCTAGTGTGTAATGTTGCTGTTTGAGCATAAACAACATCTGCAAAGTTACAACGTTCAAAGTTTAAAGCAAAGGGAGATATTTTTTTTTAAGAAATCAATTTCTAAGGACTACAGCAAACAGCCGGTAGGCGACTACAGACATTCCTCCAGGGTTGCTGACATCACCAGCCCCAATATTTACATAAACCCCTCCTCAGAGAATATTAAATAAGGGGGGCAAAGCCATTTTTTATTGCTGTGGGGAAGAGTTGTTGTGGTATAGTTAGGCTGGAATGTTGTTGCCGCAATACCGACGAAACGCTGTTATTTTCATCCGGATTACAGGTCCACTTTGTTCAGCCTTCCTAGGGACGGGGGAGTTAGGGATCAATGGTTAAAATGTATTTTTAACTCGGTCCCTCATAATTATTACCCAAATCTCGCTCTCTGTGCTGCACAACGGCTTGTCCTGAAAGATGGATTTAAAAACAGAAGCTGTTTACGGGCCACAACCTGTAAGTATGATTTATTTTTTGTCGATGTGTTTTCCTGTAATAGTTCGTATTGTTAATTGTAAGTTGTAGCAAGGAAGTAAACAAATGACAATGCTGTTTGGCTCTGCAAACCAGTTTGTTAAATGCTCATTCATACTTAACGTTATCCAACAAACACGTAACGTTACAAACTTTTTTTAAATCTCAACAGCGAACTTGGAATTAGTGTAAATTATTCTTTGATTTATGTATTGTTTATCTACATGCTTGTTTATCTACAGGTATGCTATGCTTAACATGGTTCTGTGTTCGATTTGGCTACTATAGTAAAGCCAATGTTTAGTGTCATTTTGGGTTAAAGGGTTAGTTCACCCAAAAATGAAAATTCTGTCATTAATTACTCACCCTCATGTCGTTGGACACCCGTCAGACCTCCATTCATATTCGGAACACAAATGAAGATATTTTAGTTGAAAGCTGATGGCTGAGAAAGGCTTCACACAGGCCTCCATTGGCATTCAGTACATTGACACTTCCAAGATCCATGAAAGGCACTTAAAACGTTGTTACAAAGTATATCTCACCACAGTGGCTCTACAATAATCATACAATGCGACGACAATAGTTTTTGTGCGCAAAAAAAAATCAAAATAACACCTTTATCCAACTTGTTCTCGACTTCCGTGTGTGCCTCCACGACGCATGCGCGAGAATATGACGTAGCGCCGGTGTTCGGGAATCCATGAAATACACACTTAAGCTCCATTTTGAGCACTACGCCGAGACCTAAAGCACGATCAATGTAGAATCCAACAGCTTAGACACGCGCGTCTTCCTCTGCTCGTAAACAAATCGCTTCTGGGTCATATGTCCGGACGCCGGATCTGCGTCATATTCTCGCGCATGCGTCGTGGAGGCATACACGGAAGTCGAGAACAAGTTGGATAAAGGTGTTATTTTGATTTTTTTTTGCGCACAAAAACTATTGTCGTCGCATCGTAAGATTATTGTAGAGCCACTGTGGTGAGATAGACTTTGTAACGACGTTTTAAGTGCCTTTCATGGATCTTGGAAGTGTCAATGTACTGAATGCCAATGGAGGCCTGATTGAAGCCTTTCTCAGCATCAGCTTTCAACTAAAATATCTCCATTTGTGTTCCGAATATGAACGGAGGTCTTACGGGTGTCCAACGACATGAGGGTGAGTAATTAATGACAGAATTTTCATTTTTGGGTGAACTAACCCTTTAATAGTTCTTGCGACAGATTATTTGGCTATAATCGTTCTAAAAATACAAAAGTAACAGTGCCATTCAGTAGCGATCATTATAGATCCGCAGTCTTTACTCTTGAGGACTGAACAGGTTCTGCTCGATCATCTTCACTAAAATTGTCTGGGTCCGATTCGGGCTCAAATTGGTTTTATTGTCATTTATTGCCATTGTTTCTAATACTACCAAAGCACAGACAACCGGTAAAGGTAAGGGGCGTGACGTTTCCGAAAAACGTGCTCTAGGCGGTTAGTGAATCACAACACACTGGGCCAGCTAACCAATCTGAGCCCATTGTGTATTTTTGAGGGACCGGCTTCATAGAACCCGGAAACCATCAGACCATTTTTACAGGGAGGGACAGAGCAGTGTAGAATAAAGGTCAAATATATGAAAAATAATGCATTTTTTTTTTAATGGAGCATGAACACATGTTACAGTGCACCCCACAAACACAATCAAGCCTTCGAAAGAATGTGTTTTTTCATCCCTTTAATAAGCCTGACATAGCAACAATGGCTCAACCAATGATGTGAGTTTGGGGCAGAGCTATCTGATATACCAACCAATGGCTGACAGGGGGAGTGTTCTGAAAACCTTTTTGAGATGGTTTTGCTAGAGGCACAGAAATTACACATTCCCCCTTAAAGGTGCAGTGTGTAGTATTTATGAGGATCTGTTTAAAGAAATGCAATATAATATACATAACTATGTTTTCAGTGGTGTATAAAGACCTTACATAATGAACCGTTTAGGGATGCACCGAAATGAAAATTCTTGGCCAAAGCCGAATTATAATAAAACACTTGCCCGAAGGCCGAAGCCGAATACAGAGTGCGGTTTTTCTATTTATTATTTTTTTCATTTATTTTGCCAATTTTTTCACCATTGCATAAATGTGCTTTTTTTTTACTATTTTGTCTTTTTTTTTTTTTTTTTTTACAAAACTACAATTTAAAAATATGTATTTAACATTTTTAGCATTCCAGCAGACATTATACAAACAAAGCACAATATAACTAACTTAAAAAAAGTAATATATATATATATATATATATTTTGGCCATCTTATCTTTGGCCTATTATGCCTACAGGTATCATAATCAAATCATAATCAAATTTTGTTTGTTTGTTCATGAGAGGTTTTGTAAGCCTGTATAACTCAGCACTGAATAAAAACTCTGGCGGTTTGAGCAGTGAGTGGAGTCTGACTAACTTTAAACACATTGGCCATTGCGTACAAGAGATCAACAACTATGTCACCGCTGCAGAAACACGTCGTAAATGGACACATTTGACGTTCTACAGACACAAATATGCACTGGAGCATTTGCCAATATATTATTACAGTATCAACTGAAGGTGCTCTTGCTTGCATTTTAGGGTGCTTAGACAATTTAGTAGAACAGTGTCTGCAAGCGGCCATTTCTGCATCTTTCTCGGACACTTTAAAGCCTTCTTTAAGCCTTGTTTATACTCGACGTAAACTCATGCGGACAAAAATTACATCATCCGCAGAGTGCCCAGCGGACGAGGTGCGCTCTCAGTCAGTGGAGGCTCGCGCTGCGGAGCCAGACGAAAGTATAAATAAGGCTTAAATGCTTCCACACTTCCGACATGTTTGCTGCATTTAGAAGCGGGCGCGCCTCTCTCACACGCGCTGGTTGCTAAATTTGATTGCGTCATCAAAAACCTCATTGTTCTGTAAAATTTATTCGGTCTTTTCACTTATTCGGCCGAACACCAAAAGTGCAATTTTTGCTATTTTCGGCCGAATAATTACGGTTGCTGAACATTCGGTGCATCCCTAGAACCGTTATGTTTTCATTACCTTAGAATGAGCCATTTCTATCCACACACACCACGGGTCCCTTACAGTGAAATCGCTATTTTGCACCATCATGTTTCTACAGTAGCCCTAAACGGACAAACTGCTCTACAGAGCGCTAGCTACTTTTTGCTGGCTCAGACAACTACATTTTTGTCTTGTGTCGGCCACTGTAGCTTCTCTACGTGCTTAAAAAGGGAGGGGTGAGTGGTCGGTGATTGCAATTCACAACCTCACCGCTAGATGGCGCTAAAATTTACACAGTGCACCTTTAATTATCTGCATCAGAAAGGCATTTTATTTTTTTGGTTTTCACACTTAAAAGGAAATATTATGCTTTCATGCTCACATACATCCAACAACGAATGTCCACAGATTTATATACAGTTTTTTACAAAGTACTGGAGCTATGGACTATGTGTATGTGTGACTGGAACTGTAGATTATTTACTCACCCCTTGTGCGGACACTTCAATTGCAAAGTTGTTTATGTCATTTAAGTCATTAAGTTGGCCAGCAACCATGATCTCCGAGCCGTTGAATAGCTGTTTAAAATGACTTCTTGTCAATGAGTTAACAGTGTTGTCCGGATAGTGAAAATTCACCTCTGAAAGTAGAGGGCTTGACACTTCTTCATAAAATCCCTTGGTAGAAAATAATAATAGTGGATATATTAAAATATTCCATAACTGTTAGTATTGCTAATGTGTGAAATATTGATTTTTAAGTTTTTAGGACTTTATGATTCTTAAAGTGATTTATGAGATTGTTTAAACGAAGATAGCTATTCATTGATAACAAATATTTACTTTAATCATTTAAAAGGAATCAATATTTTGCAAAGACCTCAGTTTTGCTACCTTTAGCTGAAGCGGAGCATCTGAATCCTCATAAATCCTGCGAACCAGGCCATTGTTCTGCTTGCTCAATGTATCCAAAAATCCATAGTCTGCATCGTTACCGAAGGCCAAACTGAACACAGTGATATTCCCATGGATTGCATCACTAATGCTCTTTTGGATCTCAGGAAGAGATCTTGGCCCTAAAATGAGTCAAATTTATGATTAAAATGTACCATCCCAGACGACAACAAATGAACAATAGTTAAATAATAACTGATTGATTAATCTCGTCTACTCTTGAGCCGTGCTCTTTTGATGTCTTGCTTGTGTTCTCAGAATAGATCGTGGAAATGACACTAGGGCTGTTTTCTGTATGTTTCTTAAAGGTGGGGTAAGCCATATCTGGTAACCGATGTTGATATTTCGAATCATCAAAACAAACACGCCCCAAACCCAAAAGAGTCTCGCCCCTATTTTGATAGCTCCGCCCCACGCAGGCAATGACTATGGCAGAATCTGCTGAGGCTATGATGTCATCATGAAAGCAATGTGTGTTACTATGGTAATTCACGTCGAATGTTCAATGAAAAAGTCATCCCTTACATCCCAAAAACACAAACACAGTTCTCATGAACCACTCGATAGCACGAGCACAACGAACATATTACAATTATGACAATATTAGAGGGTTATATCGATCACAAAAAGAGGAACCAAAGGAAACAAACATATATTAAGAGTTTATTATCTTACTTTTCGGACACACTGCGAGCTGATGCTTGAAACAGACAGTGGTTTATAGGATGTGGAAATTAATGGGTCTTTATCATAGCTGATACGATCGCAAATGGACAAGCAAGCGAACAGGACACATGAGCATATTCAAGCAAAAGCCAGCATATATTAGTTCTGTGAAACAAAACTAAATCAATGTTACTCGCCTATCGAGAAGAAATAAAGCAACCTCGGTCTTCGCTCCTTGAGTTCTCTCCAGCGCTGGAAAGCTGATCCGATATTTACACGGGTTCTACTTCTTGCCTGATCGTAAGCCTTCTCTCTCTTGCCATCTCTCACTTTCTGTCGTCACTTGGCTAATGTCCGTCCTGTGTTGTGTCTTTTGAATAGTGACGTGCACTGAGCGATCTCTTCTCCCCGTCATCAGTAGACACGCCCCTTACTGCTGATTGGCTACAAGTTTGTTTTGGTACTCGGCCCGAGACACTTTACTAAAGCATTTTAGAAATATAGCTTACCCCACCATGGGGTATTTAGTCATTGTTTTTCCTCAAGGTAAATCACAAAAACAGTAAATGGCTGCTGGTATATACATACACTGGTTTGGTACCCCATCAGTCAGCAAAATGATCATCAGTACCATATTCTTTGGGGCTGTACCGTTACGCTGTTCTTCATACAGCATCTCAACACCATGAATGACAGCATCATGCAATTCTGTACCTGAGACAAAAACAAAAGGTGCTCATGTCACACATTTTTGTATTTGATTAGTGATGTAGAAAGGGTGCTGAATATATTTTATCTTTAACACTACGCACACCGTGGCAATGGAATCACCATTGGCTAGTAATTTTTTTTTCTTACTTGCCAGACTGATATGCTATTTTATGTATACACCGATCTGGCATAACATTATGACCTAATATTGTGTTGGTCCCCATTTTGCTGCCAAAACAGCCCTGACCCGTCGAGGCATGGACTCCACTAGACCCCTGAAGGTTTGCTGTGGTATCTGACACCAAGATGTTAGCAGTAGATACTTTAAGTCCTGTAAGTTGCGAGGTGGGGCCTCCATGGATCGGACTTGTTTATTCAGCACATCCCACAGATGCTCGATTGGATTGAGATCTGGGGAATTTGGAGGCCAAGCCAACACCTCAAACTCGTTGTTGTGCTCCTCAAACCATTCCTGAACCATTTTTGCTTTGTGGTAGGGCACATTATCTGCTGAAAGAGCCACAGCCACCAGGGAATACCGTTTCCATGAAAGGGTGTACATGGTCTGCAACAAGGCTTAGGTAGGTGGTACGTGTCAAAGGCTGAAGAGTCCTTTATTTGTGGTGTTGTTGGTTCATTGTGATTAGGGATCAGACTCGGACATGTATGGGCCAGTGCTCGCAAAGCCCAACATGTGTTTTTCAGATGGGCTACCAAAAAATCTTAAATAGCGAAATAACATACACATAATCAATACGATCTGTAACAATGCAATACTATCATATATAAAAAAAAAAATTTATTCACATTAGTGTGTTGTTTCATCCTGTCTGCAAATCCAGTCTCTTGTTTACAAACAAATCTGTGGTTAAATTAAGAAACAGACGCGCAATGTCTTCCCCACGTGAGCTGGATATTCATTCAAAATAAAGTTCATCCATGCATTCATAATATTGGAATCCGAATGAAGCTTATGTGGTATGTTTACTGCTTAGAAATTCGATGCGGTTTAGCACTATGTAGGCCTATGTCATGTCAGTGGCACGAGTCGGTGGGCGGGGCTACAGAACCAGGCGGTGTTCTTTTTCTGTTGAGGCGGTGTTTCAACACACGATGATGTCAAGGTGTGGTATATTCTGAAATCGATTGTTTGCTGGGCCTGGTGTCAATAAAAGCTTTTCTTTGACTAACAAAGAAGTTTTCAGCTCTGAAACTTACAGGATATTCTTATATTCCCATGACCTTTTATATATCAAAAGCTCAAGGGAAAGTTGATTCCTCAATTCATCACCCCTTTAAGTTAAATGTATGAATTAGCTTACTCAAATATTGGAAGTTAAGAGCAATTAAAATGTATGAGTACAAAATAGAAATCTGCAAGTTCTGATTAAACTATTTAAAATGTCTTAACTTAAAAAATTTGATGCAACTGGTTGATACTGTGTTGGAATTCATTCGGCATGACCCTCACAGTGCTTTATGGGTATTCTCTAGCTGTTGAGTGAACATTGTACACATTATTGCAGTGCATTATGGGATTAAATGAGTGCACTCAATGATGGTTTCAGACACCACTACAAATGGCTGTCCCCTCAAATAGTGCTCTATTTTAAGGGTATAGGGGGCGATTTCCGACACAAAGCAGGCTGCTGGGAGTGTCCTTGGATGGCAACATGCCCAGTGCATTATGGGTGTTGAAGTTATCTATTTTTCACCAAGTTTTTGCCTTTGTGCTGTTTAGGCTGCCAAGTTTTATTGAAAGCCCATTTTGCCAGCGGTGAGCTAGGCCTACCCCTTTAATGTAAGGTCTCAGTGC
The DNA here is from genome assembly GCF_949357685.1 of Gobio gobio. NCBI lineage: Eukaryota > Metazoa > Chordata > Actinopteri > Cypriniformes > Gobionidae > Gobio > Gobio gobio. The sequence goes on along the minus strand of NC_137112.1, from coordinate 9,729,012 downwards.
ATGTTAATTTGTGCACCAATTTAAATAAATAATTATGAAATTCTATATCATCATATATATTAACATTCCCACAAGTTAATATACCACGGAACAGCAAAATTAAAGTAATAATCCAAGTTCAACATGAGTAAAGCTCTGCATATTTGTGAGAATGTACATGAATTGCATACACAGAATACATGAACTATGTTTTTGACAAATTATTAGTATAAAAAATTAGTACCACCCCTTTACAGGTAATTTAGCATATGTGTAAAGGTTAACTAATTCAAGCTTACATTTCTGCTTTTAACTCTCACAGGGCTACTTCCTAGTCATTTTGCATTGTACTGTTGTGCTTTATTTCATGTTTTCATATGGATTGCACTCACATTAATTTGTTCAGTGATTATTTCAGTGTAATTTCATATTCATACTTACTACCCATAACTTCAATTGTTTTGACATATTCCTGGGCTGCACGCACATTTTCCTTTGTTGCTTTACTTAAATGTGGCCGCCATACAACAAAGCTGGATGAAAAGATGATGATCGCAAAGTAGTCATCCTCTGGGAGTTCTTCCAGAATGGTCACTAGCGCCTCTTTGGTCTCATTCCGGCAACAAACACAGACAAATTAACTGTCCAAAGTACTTACAATCTATTGAAAACTATTTTCTCATTTAATAAACATCATAACTCACCTGTGTCATTTTATTCCCCACCATAGAGAAGCTGTTGTCTATCACAAAAACAACCATCTTTGGTACTCGTGGAAGACTGGCTGGTGCAAAAAAATGCACAAAGTATCCATTCACAATCTGTAGATGATACATTTATTAGATATATATACATATACATACAGTTGTGGTCAGAATTATTGGCACCCATGGTAAATAAACAGGTAAATCGCATTATAAAGTAAATGTTTTTCTCGAAAACACGTTGGCCATAATTATTGGCGCCCTTTTATTAAATACTTTTTGCAACCTCCTGTCAGCCGTCTGAATATTTATATAGAACATAGAACTTCAGACGCCGTACCGTAGTACGGGTAACATTGTCCATGTTTTCCAAATAAGCATCTGGTCCAAAATGATTAGAGCAAACACACCATTTCTTGATCGATTCTACCTGTGTTTTGAGATCTATGTTCAGAGCAGCCAACCATTAATTCTTTCGTTGCTTGTTTTTTGTTGGTATTCTGTGAAACATGATGGTAGGGATCGACCGATATGGATATTTTAGTGCCGATGCCGATACCAATTTTTTTTCATCAGCCTTAGCCGATGACCGATACAGGCTGCCGATATTCTTGAGCCGATATTTGAAGCCGATACTGCTTTTGCTCCCTCAATTTACAACATAAAAATGACACAATGATCAGGATGATAACAATTTAAAATTTACAATTTAAAAAAAGGAACACTTATTGAACTAAAAAAAACAATATTTAACAAATTGTAAAAACAGGTGAGCTAGAACAAGAAAAAAAAAAGAGTTCAGTGGTGAAAATAAATTGGGTTGAATATGGACTAACCCAGTCCATGGGTTTTGACCCAGCGGTTGGGTTAAATGTTTGCTTAAAACAACCCAATTGCTGGGTTAAAACAACCCAATTGATGGGTTAGTCCATTTTCAACCCAACTTGGGTTATTTTTAACCCAGCATTTTTTAGAGTGTAGGTGCACTTAACTTAGTCTCTTGTAGAGCAACACCAGCGGTAATTCAGGAAAAAATCTCCCAATGCTCCACGTGAAACTTCAGTTTTTCGACCTTTTACCATCATGTCAATTCTCAATTGATTTTGATTAATATGCGCAAGGGAGGGAGAGCAAGAGAGTTTGAAGACGGTGAGAGCTGCCTGTGGACGCCTGTCTGTAAATAATGCAGGGAAAAAAATATCGGCGAACGCAGCAGCCTTGTATCGGCCGATGCTGATACACGCAAATATCGGCCCGATATATCGGCCGGCCGATATATCGGTCTAACACTAGTAGAATACACTTTCGACCTACTGTCACATCCCTTTACGACACACCGAAACATCGGTGTGCTAATCGCACAAGTAAATCCACTAACTAATTTGCCACAGCTGAAAGTCTGCAACTTTCTCTGCAACTACACAAACTTAGTGGCGGTCACATTGGAAGTTACCGAGCTGGGGACTACTTTCAGGCGCTACGTAATATAATTGCGCCGCTGCGCCCATGGTACGGCAGCAAAGTTCCTTGATTATTACCAGTGTTGGGGGTAACGCATTACAAGAGTTACGAGTTACGTAATCAGATTACTTTTTTTGTGTGCGCTGTGTAAACATGATGTTTTTTGTAGTTCTAGAATAAATGTGAGCATGCATTTACTCTTATTATATAGAGATAAACAATTTTTATTTCACTTGCACAAAAAAGATTCAGTATTCCTCAAAATTAATAAAATCAGCCAAATGCTAAATCAGAATACTATGCAAACCTCCAATAATTAAATATGTTAAATAAATCCAAAATGTGTATGCAATAGGGCTGTCAAAATTGCTCAAAAATGACGTTAGAATATTCCCTCTAAAAAAAGCACGAATATTCGAACTATTTGAACATCTGGTTGCGCATTTTATCAATGACGCGCATTACGAGTCGCCATCTGTCGTTTCAAAGAAAAGCACAACGGCGAGCGTGTCAAATATAAACACCTCGTCCATTTGGGAGGAGCGCGCGCAGTCAGCGGGGGCTCGCGTTTCGGAGACAGGCCAAAGTACACAAGGCTTCAGGCGCACTAGCGCGCCTTCTCGCAAAGCACACAGCCACGCCTCTACTACCGCGGGCGTTTTTTCCCCCAAATTTTTTTATTTATTCGAATATTAATTTTCACCTTCGAAATTCGTTTTTTAAAAACTATTCAAATATATATTTGAATTTAGAATATATGTTGACAGCCCTAGTATGCATTGATTCTCACTTTATTGACCAATGACTTGCTGCTGACCTTCGATAATTCGGTTAAACCATAAGCAAAAATTGTATTGGTGAAGTGTCAAACTTTTTTTTTTTTCTCCTGCATTCTATTCTTCTGCGATCCAGAATGGCAGCACAGCTGAAAGGCTTCTTTGAGCTGCGCCCTCTACCGTAAAGGCATGGATTTGCATTTCCTTCAGCCTGATGCTTATTTTTTAAATTTTGGTGTGAAAGGGTCTTTACTTTTGCCCAAAAATAGAACTTTTGTATTATATAAAAAACCAACAAGCCCAGCCCAGCCCAGTTGAGAAAAAGTAACGCAAAAGTAACTTAACGCATTACTTTTTTAAAAAAAGTAACTAAGTAATGCAATTAGTTACTTTTTAAAGGAGTAACGCAATATTGTAATGCATTACTTTTCAAAGTAACTTTCCCCAACACTGATTATTACGCAGGAATGAGAATATAGTTCTTAGCCATATCGGTCTAGAAAATCACAACTTTACATTTTCTGTTGGTCTTAGTACACGATGTAACTACAGAAGAGTCAAGTTTTAAATAGGAAAAATATTGAAAGTCTTTGGTCATTTTTGAGCGCGATGAAAATGGTCTCATCTGATTCAATGATGTATGCTAAGCTATGCTAAAAGTGCTACAGCCAGATACAAAGATCGGCTGAATGGATTCAAAAACGGTGAAACTCAACTGTTTAACTCTAGGGGAGTTGGAAAATGAGCCTATTTCCAAAAAAAGTGAAGTGTTCCTTTAACAATAATAATTTGCACGGTTTGATGTGATATGAGCCAAGCGATCATTAGATCTAATCACCATTGGTAGCGTGATTTATTTGAATGCAGAACAAAAGTGGCAGACATGTTATTTACTCGTTCAGATGACATTTTCCGGTGAAACTTATTATTTTGCTCATACTTCCAAGACATAGTATCTGTAATTCTGAAGTACAGTATCCACACCGGTGTGGTGACTGACAGCCACACACTCCTCAAAAGTCCTGAGAAGCTGCGCCGATGCACAACCCACGTAAAGATAATAATTCCGCAAATAACAGCAATTGCAGGTTTCAAACAGAGATGGCAATGAAGAGGCAAAACGTACGGACTGCAGCTTTAACTTTAATGGAGATTTTAATATTAGCCATCAATCACTCCCTTTCACTGCTCTCCGTTGTAACGTGATAGGGAGCTAACTAGTGCGCAAAATGTAAAGAGCTGAAGATGAAAGAACAGAGATTTATTTTGTAAGCTATGTAAAGTTACAGATAATGTAACTCCTGGAGTTGGTGACCAATGAAATGTGGAATGTGGATCCACTTTTTGGGGAGACTGCCTGAAAGACTTTGAGTGGCTCCGTGATGAAAATGGCTCAAAGCACTGCGTTCACTGTAAAGCCACACATTTTAAGTGCAAGAGCTTGATTAAACACAGGGAGAGTGCCAAGCACAAGAAATGCGGGACAAGTGTGTGGCAAAGAATTCAGGATCAGGGTCGATTGTTGAAGCTTTTAATCGACAGGATGCTGCCAGACATTTCGCTCAACTGGCAGATCTGAATGTGAAATTTAACACTGCCTATCTGTTAATATATTTAACATATGGTAAATCTGTTCATATATAAATTGTAGTTGTGGTGCTCCTTAATTTCTGGTGGGTGCTCCTAAATTATGAGCCCTGTTTCTCAAAAATCGGCTACTGCACCTTTAACATATCAAAGCATGCGTTAACCGTCCGACCACTAATAATGTTATTTTTTACTTTTTTATAATCATAATGAAATCTGACCTGAATTTCACCGATGTCATGAGCACGGTTGACATCATACTTAATGAAGAAATCTCCATCAATGAGTGTACCGTCACACTCAGAGCATTTCCTCTGTTGATCCAGTGTCGGAGAGAAGGACACATGGGCCTGAACAAAGGTTAAAATTTGATATCATTGTCATTACTACCATTATTATTGTCTAACAGATTCTTGTTAGTTATTAGTTAGTATACTAATAATGCTTTATACTAAGTGGCATCCATCATCCAAAGATTTTTGAATAGTCACCTTCTTATCAGTGACAGTTTTCTCCACTAGGGGGAGCAGCTCATTGGTGATGAATGTTCCATAGGCGTCCACAAATGTAATTCCCTGAGGCTCATAGATATCTGCTACAATCTGTGGATGAGAGAAAGGACTGATTATTTATTTATTTTTGCTTAATACTTAATTCATTAAGATTTTAGGCTTAAATGTTTACTTTTAAAATGCCACCAGTTCACTTATTGAGTAATGAATTTTAAAAAATATAGCATGTGGCTTCTCATCTACGATGTCTTAAAATCTGCTGCGGTTAGTTAACAATGCACCTCAAAGTGCTGGACCAGCTGTTTGGGTTTGACTCTGATCATGAGCTCATATTTGCCAAACTGTCGCTGAAGAAGTTCCTCATGGGTGAGAATAAAAATGACACTGCTGTCTGCTGCGACGTTCACAGAAACAGAAAACTTCTCCATTTTTCTACCTGAAGCCCTGCATGGAATACCAGAACACCAGTTAGTTAGTAGCATGAGCGTGAGAAACAAGCAAGTTCACATTGACTTCCTGTTTTCTTCTTCTCACTTGACTAAACCAGCAGTCTGGCCAGATGACACCGCCTTCTGATACTGCTGCTTGGCCTTCTCTTTTTCCTTCACCACACCTATATATGTCTTGCCTTCAATCTCCCTGAAAATCCAAAAAAAATTGTCACAACATGTAGCAATAATGTTTCAAAATGCAAACATACATAAAACTGAAATGCAGTAGATTCTTTTGGCTCATGCCGAGTTGTTTAGTTTTTAAACTAAATCTAATGGGAAAGGACTGACATGCTGAAGTTGGTGATAAAGGACTTCTTGGGTAACTCCACCTCAAAGGACACTTCATTTGAGATGTTGGCCTTATTGAGAGCTTTCGTGGTCATGACAGTGTGGGCAAAACGTGATGTCACCTTACAGTCCACTGCGATGCTCTGTAACTCTATCTGAAAAGAGTAAAAACATACAAAGATTAGAAACGCATGCAAAGAAAGGGTGATATACTTTGTCAATTTTCTTTCCTGTACATTGCTTGGTTACTGATATATAAACACTTTTTTTTTTACTTACAGTGCATCCGGAAAGTATTCACAGTGCTTCACTTTTTCCACATTTTGTTATTTTACAGCTTTATTTGAAAATGGATAAAATTCATAATTTTTTTCCTCAATTCTACAAACAATACCCCATAATGACAACATAAAAGACTGATATGGAAAATTATATTTCGATAATTTTTTGGGCTGGGGCGAAGGTTCCTCTTCCAACAGGACAACGACCCAAACACACGATAACAAAGTAGTGGCTAGGAGACAACTCTGTGAATGTCCTTGAGTGGCCCAGCCAGAGCCCAGACTTGAACCCGATTGAACATCTCTGGAGAGATCTGAAAATGGTTGTGCAACAACACTCCCCATCCAACCTGATGGAGCTTGAGAGGTCCTGCAAAGAAGAATGGGGTAAACTGCCCCAAAATAGGTCATTCTTAAAAAGACTTGAGGCTGTAATTGGTGCCAAAGGTGCTTCAACAAAGTATTGAGAAAAGGTTGTGAATACTTATGTACATGTGAATTTTTTTTTTCTTTTGTAATAAATTTGCAAAGATTTCAAACAAAGTTCTTTCACATTGTCACTATGGGGTATTGTTTGTATAATTGAGGAAAAAAGAATGAATTTAATCCATTTTGGAATAAGGCTGTAACGTGACAAAATGTGGAAAAGTGAAGCGCTGTGAAAACTTTCTGGATGCACTGTAATAGTTTAAGCAGTCCCTTCCAAAGAACCTTTCCGAAACTTAGCTGAACTCCACAAATCAGTGAAAGGTCAAAATATGACAAACACATGTTGCAACCAAGATTGTCTATTAACTCTGGTCATTTCAGGATAAAGGTTGAGCTTTTTGAGGTCAGTGTCAGCTACACTACAACATATGTCAAATAACCTATTGTAGATGTAACTCATTTTATTCAAATGGAATGTTATGAATAACCTCAGTAAAGTGGCATGCAGAAAACATGCACACACATCAATATTAAAGGGTTGGTTCACCCATAAAATGAAAATTCTGTCATTAATTACTGTTATCAATGACATATCTTTCCAAAGCCGTGAGACTTTCGTTCATCTTTATAACACAAATGAAGATTTTTTTAATCCAATCTGTGAGCTTTCTGTCCCTCCATTGGCGGTTCACGCATAAACATATTGTAAAACTAATCCATATGAATCAAGCTGTTTAATCCAAATTTTCTGAAGGGACACAATCGTTTTATATGATGAACAGATTGAATTTAGCCATTTATTCCCATATAAACGTTTATCAACTCGCACATCAGATATGGTAAACGAAAACTCGTTTGAGAGTATGAGAACCAATGAGGTTCATTCTCGTGTTCGCAACACGTTTGAGCTTCAGCAAGAACCAATGAGGTTCATTCTTGTGTTACGCAGCACGTTTGAGTTTCCACAAGAACCAATGAGGTTCATTCTCGTGTTACGCAGCACGTTTGAGTTTCCACAAGAACCAATGAGGTTCATTCTCGTGTTCGCAACACGTTTGAGGTTCAGCAAGAACCAATGAGGTTCATTCTCGTGTTACGCAGCACGTTTGAGCTTCAACAAGAACCAATGAGGTTCATTCTCGTGTTCGCAACACGTTTGAGCTTCAACAAGAACCAATGAGGTTCATTCTCGTGTTCGCAACACGTTTGAGCTTCAGCAAGAACCAATGAGGTTCATTCTCGTGTTCGCAACACGTTTGAGGTTCAGCAAGAACCAATGAGGTTCATTCTTGTGTTACGCAGCACGTTTGAGTTTCCACAAGAACCAATGAGGTTCATTCTCGTGTTACGCAGCACGTTTGAGTTTCCACAAGAACCAATGAGGTTCATTCTCGTGTTACGCAGCACGTTTGAGCTTCAACAAGAACCAATGAGGTTCATTCTCGTGTTCGCAACACGTTTGAGGTTCAGCAAGAACCAATGAGGTTCATTCTTGTGTTACGCAGCACGTTTGAGTTTCCACAAGAACCAATGAGGTTCATTCTCGTGTTACGCAGCACGTTTGAGCTTCAACAAGAACCAATGAGGTTCATTCTCGTGTTCGCAACACGTTTGAGGTTCAGCAAGAACCAATGAGGTTCATTCTCGTGTTCGCAACACGTTTGATCTTCAGCAAGAACCAATGAGGTTCATTCTCGTGTTCGCAACACGTTTGAGCTTCAGCAAGAACCAATGAGGTTAATTCTCGTGTTCGCAACACGTTTGATCTTCAGCAAGAACCAATGAGGTTCATTCTCGTGATCGCAACACGTTTGAGCTTCAGCAAGAACCAATGAGGTTCATTCTCTTGTTACGCAGCACGTTTGAGCTTCAGCAAGAACCAATGAGGTTCATTCTCGTGTTCGCAACACGTTTGAGCTTCAGCAAGAACCAATGAGGTTCATTCTCTTGTTACGCAGCACGTTTGAGCTTCAGCAAGAACCAATGAGGTTCATTCTCGTGATCGCAACACGTTTGAGCTTCAGCAAGAACCAATGAGGTTCATTCTCGTGATCGCAACACGTTTGAGCTTCAGCAAGAACCAATGAGGTTCATTCTCGTGTTCGCAACACGTTTGAGCTTCAGTAAGAACCAATGAGGTTCATTCTCGTGTTACGCTGCATGTTTGAGCTTTCGCAAGAACCAATGAGGTTTATTCTTGTGTTACGCAGCACGTTTGAGTTTCCGCAAGAACCAATGAGGTTCATTCTTGTGTTACGCAGCACGTTTGGGTTTCCGCAACAACCAATGAGGTTCATTCTCGTGTTACGCAGCACGTTTGGGTTTCCGCAAGAACCAATGAGGTTCATTCTCGTGTTACGCAGCACGTTTGAGCTTCAACAAGAACCAATGAGGTTCATTCTTGTGTTACGCAGCACGTTTGAGTTTCCGCAAGAACCAATGAGGTTCATTCTCGTGTTACGCAGCACGTTTGAGCTTCAACAAGAAGCAATGAGGTTCATTCTCATGTTACGCAGCACGTTTGAGCTTCAGCAAGAACCAATGAGGTTCATTCTCGTGTTTGCAACACGTTTGAGCTTCAGCAAGAACCAATGAGGTTAATTCTCGTGTTCGCAACACGTTTGAGCTTCAGCAAGAACCAATGAGGTTCATTCTCGTGTTCGCAACACGTTTGAGCTTCAGCAAGAACCAATGAGGTTCATTCTCGTGTTCGCAACACGTTTGAGCTTCAGCAAGAACCAATGAGGTTCATTCTCGTGTTACGCAACACGTTTGAGCTTCAGCAAGAACCAATGAGGTTCATTCTCGTGTTCGCAACACATTTGAGCTTCAGCAAGAACCAATGAGGTTCATTCTCATGTTACGCAGCACATTTGAGCTTCAGCAAGAACCAATGAGGTTCATTCTCGTGTTCGCAACACGTTTGAGCTTCAGCAAGAGCCAATGAGGTTCATTCTCGTGTTCGCAACACGTTTGAGCTTCAGCAAGAACCAATGAGGTTCATTCTCGTGTTCGCAACACGTTTGAGCTTCAGCAAGAACCAATGAGGTTCATTCTCGTGTTCGCAACACGTTTGAGCTTCAGCAAGAACCAATGAGGTTCATTCTCGTGTTCGCAACACGTTTGAGCTTCAGCAAGAACCAATGAGGGTCATTCTCGTATTTCGCAGCACATTTGAGCTTCTGCAAGAGGTTTGTTTTTGCGGGGTTGAGCTTCTATTTATGATCACTGAACAATGTTTATACGTGAATAAAAGCCTAAATTAAAGCTGTTCATCATATAAACCAATCGTGTCTCTTCAGAAAATTTGTTCTAAACCGCTCAAATCATAGGACTAGTTTTACAATCTCTTTATTAACTTTTTGAAGCTAAAAGTGGCAGTTGCGTAGCTGTCAATGGAGGGTCAGAAAGCTCTCATATTTCATTTGAAATATCTCCATTTGTTTTTCAAAGATGAACGAAAGTCTTAAGGGTTTGGAACAACATGAGGATGAGTAATTGATGACAAATTTTTCATTTGAGCGCACTAACCCTTTAATACGACTTTAATATAATTTAAAATTAATTTAAATGTTTAAATAATAAATTCATTCAATAAAATTTTATAAAATATAATTAATTAATTAAATGCATATAAATGAACTGTATCATTAGCCCAAAAAAATATTTTTAAGGGTCAGATTAGGTAAAGATAGCTCATTAACTGCCCACATTCATTTTAAATGGACTTTCAAATCACAAAATCTGGACAAACATGTGTGAGATATAATGAAGAGTTCCCACCTCTGCACTGCTCACACTTCGCTTCTGTTAGGAGGCAATTGCAAAATTAATTTTTGTATGGAAACAATATACAGTGTGTAGTTGTAAAGCTAAACACAAAAAATAGCCTACTTCATGTGAATTATTTGACTCCTTTCTAATTCTTAAAATATATCAGTGGTTCTCAACCTTTTTTGATTCAAAGGCTTTTCATTATTGGCTTGGATATTTCCTCTGGCATTTCTGCCTTTTATTTTTTATATCTAGTTCAGTCCTGAAACTCTAGCGGTTGCAGGCTAATAGGTACTTTACATGCAATCTGTTAGCAATCACATAATTTACTACATGGAACCAGCTTATTGGCATCTGCTGATTTTGTATCGATTGTTTGTTCAACATTTTGGTTTAGTGTTGCTGGCCCCAGGGCTCATTTGAAAACCTCCACCTCCCCCTGCTCCACCTGTCCGGATCTTAATTATAAATGTTAACTAGATGTGTTTCCTACCTGTCTAGCGATGTGTGTTTATGCTGACATATAATAAAAAAATGGTTTATCTTTTCAAACCTTCTATCGCGTGTCATTATATTTATTGAGTTGGGTTGTGTGTTTTATGTTTGCTTCAGAAATGTGACGTAATTTTCAGTGAGGGAGCATTGAGCATCAAGTTAGAAGTCTTTTCAATCTACAAATCACCACCATGGATTTACTGTAGTAACATTAACTGGCTCGCCCATATTGTACAGCGGCCCACCTGGAAAACTCCCGGTGCTCCAATCGGCCATTCTGCCCTTGAACCGCACCACGGTATTATGGAAGAATGTGGCATATTCATATAGAATTTTATGATGTTATTAATGTAGACATGTATTAAAGGAGTAATGGAATATAATTACAGTATTTTTTGTTATTAAGCTATAGCATTTCTGCATTTATATTTCTACAAAAAATATATATTTAGACTGTTGTTTTTCATAACAAATACCATAGAAACCATAGTTACATTTTATCATGGTAGTGAGGTGCTAAATGTGCACTTGTTTTTTTTTCCAATGATATAATGATCTAAATGTATGATACTACTATGTATGACCAATGGATAATTTTAATAAAAGTAGAGTCCTAACTCAAACAGTCAGAATGTGGTTGTTTCAATTTTTACAGAAGTTACTGTTTTTGTTAATGATTATAAGTGTACATCTGCATCCCAACTCAAGCTACTGCTACTGTCAAATGCATTTCTAACAGACAAAACACATGATATATTAATATTGCAGAATGCACTACTGATAGCTTGCACTGCAAAAGATACAAAGTCAGGCAACACAAACTTTCACCAATTAGAACATGCAGAAACTAAGAAATTCAATTTTAAGCTATTTCTTTTGTTAAGGAAAAAAAGTTTTTGTCATGTTCTGATGATAAAGAGTAGTTTAAAACCACAATTAACTGCCCGGTTTCTACAACTTTCACTCACGGGCAAAAATCTGCCTTTAGACTTGACAGTCTAAGTGACAGATTTGAAAATATTTATCGTTATATTTTTGGGCCATATCGCCCAGCCCTAATTGTCATATCCATTAACATACTAAAACTATTCTGATAGTTGTCATGACTGAATGTATAATTGAAATGAAATGAATTGAAATGAAGTTTGCCTCGGCCCCCCAGATGGCCTCTGCCCCCCGGTTGAGAACCACTGCTGTATGTAATCTATTGACATAGCAGACTTTTAGCAGCATTGTTGCAATACCTTTAAGAGTCTGGTTGTGCTGGTTTCAGTGTCCTGGAAGGGGCATAAGAGGACACATTACTGTACAGATAGACTATGATGGCTGAGCTGTTTTCCCATATTTGATACTGTATTGACATTTTAGAATAAGAATGTTACTAATGTGTTAATTATTATAAGGTAATTCATTAGTGCATCAAAACATAAATAGGATATCAAAAGCAGACCTACCCATTGCGCATTGCCCTTTGTGATCACCAGGGTCTCAAAAGACCCTGAAGTAAAACATAAGCACACAAACACACAAAATATCCACCCCGAAGACATGGTGCACTGTCTGCTCAATCGCATTCAGGACTTCTGAACACTCTGAACCCCTGTGTACGCTTTGTACCAGAGCAAATACCTGTTTGAGTGGGTGTGTGGGGAATTTGTGATCTTTGTACCTTAATTCTTGAATTGATCATTTGCCTGATGGTATTTTGTATTAGACGTTGTTCTTGTTCAAGCTACTTTCATCCCTTAATGAGTCAGTGAGCGGTTTCATGTTGGTCTTTGTTCAGTCCCCAATTTTGAGCCAGAAGATGGAAACAGAAGGCATGTTTAGATGGGTGGTTTATTTCATAATCATTGAATGCCAATACATTATGTATATATAAATTACTACTATGAACAGCTTTGTAATGCAGCTTTGTCAAATATGGCATTATATCCAAATAAAAACCATCACATTATGTACTTAAGACTACATGAAAGCTAACATGTACTTTGTGTGTAGTGCAAAGGTCGTCAGAGTGACAGATGTTGTCTATATTGCCTCGAAGAGACCAGAGACGATGTAATCCGTGTGAACTCCATCGAGGAGTCCGGTGCCATTATTGTGAATGAACCAGCAGGGCACATTATCTCCATTCTTCACGTCCTTTCTGAAATCTATCTTCCAGCCCCTGGAGTCATGTGAGATTCAATGAAAATCTGCATGAAATTTCTATCTGTTTTCAGGTGTAAATTCTACAATTCATATTTATGTTCATTTTCATTCACCTGGTAACCGTGAGCTTGTTTCCTTTCACAAACATGATGGCATCTTGTTTATCAGCGTCTTTTCCTGGAAACAAGTCACTGACCTCAAAGTTAACGCCCTGGTAGAACTGACCTGCAGTAAAAATAGAGACCAAAAAAAGCTATTGTTAAAGGAACACTCCACTATTTTTGAAAATCCATTCAGCCGATCTCTGGGTCTGGCGGTAGCTCTTTTAGCATAGCTTAGCATAGATCATTGAATCTGATTAGACCGTTAGCATCTTGCTCCAAAATGACCAAAGAGTTTCGATATTTTTCCCATTTAAAACTTGACTCTTCTGTAGTTACATAGTTTACTAAGACCGATGGAAAATGAAAAGTTGCGGTTTTCTAGGCCGATTTGGCTAGGGACTATACTCTCATTCCTGCGTAATAATCAAGAGCTTTGAGCCATAACATGGATGCATTTTTTGAGTGAGATGCTAACGGTCTAATCAGATTCAATGATCTATGCTAAGCTATGCTAAATGTGCTACCGCCAGACCCGGAGATCGGCTGAATGGATTCGAAAATGGTAAAACTCAACTGTTTAACTCTAGGGGAGTTGGAAAATGAGCCCATTTTCAAAAATAGTGGCGTGTTCCTTTAATGTAAAGATTAGAGTAAATGAGCTGGGTGGAGTGGAAGTGTAGTTAGGTTGCAAGAAGTAGCAGTATTTTAGAAACGATGTTCTTATACACTCAAAATTTGAGTCAAAATTGTATACACTCATTTGCCCTACTTTTACATTTAGATCTGTGATGTTATTTAATGCTCAAAGTTAATCTTTAAAAATGCTGATAATTAAATAAGTGTTCAATATAAACTATAGCAAATCTCAACATGAATATCCATTTTTACAGTTCATCATACTGAATGTTATAATGTTATGGTGCCCAAATTTATTTAGACAACATTGGGCCAGATTTACTAAACAGGGCAAATTGGCATGAGAGCACGATTCCAAAAAAGCGACGATGGGAGTGGAATGTTCTGAGCGTGATCTACCTTTCAGCGCTAATTTTTCACTGCGTGTCTTTAGTAAATCCTGACAGTAGTTTTTAAAGCCAAAAGAGGGTATGTGCTGGAACAAGCTGTTAGTAAATCTGGCCCATAGTATAGAATTTTTATATTAGCCAAAAATATATAGGCCATAAATCATATAGTCTGCATTGAAAAAGTACACTTTAATTACCTGGATAGTGTACTTAATTAACCGAAAAGGAAAAAAAATGAAGTGGACACTTCATGCACTCAACAGTTGATGCTTTCAAATTGTGGCGGAAGGGAAGGAGCTATCAGACTCTGATATAACCTGACTAATTTCAAACCCTAAACGATAGAGTAGTGCTTAGTATAAGTGCATAATGTATAGTATGTCATTTGGGACACAACTTTGTGAATGTTTTGGATGGACAGCAATGAAAAAACTAAATGTTTAGTTAAACTAATGAAGAACAAACTTCAATGTACTGTGGACAACCAAGTCATTTTAAAAGACATCAAAGTTTCATCACTAAACATGGCATTGTGCCTATATTAGCAAAGAACCATGTATGTTCCCTTTTGTGAGAGTAAGGCAGCTATACGTTTTCTGCTGATGTTTTAATCTTATTTTACCAAGCAAGCCGTGGACATTTTGTGAAAGATGGTGACTGTCCAAGGTGTAGAACCCGAGGTAGTCTTGATGATACGGGTGCTTCTGCCAGACTTTATGCAGGATAATAAGAAACTTGACTGAGTTCCTCAGGGTCACTGTTAAAGTACGATCTTTGATCACCTGCAGATCCATACTAGAGAAAGCAAAAGATGGAGGATTGAGCTCAAATTTCTATCATGTTTTAACAAAGTTTAAAGTAAATTTATTGTCACTTACTTCAGTCCTTTTATAGTCCTGTTGTTAGTCCAGGACAATTTTGCCTGTTTTCCCTCTTCATATAGTGAGATCTCCTTTGTGCTCACCATCAATCTGATACCATACTTCTCATGAACAATCCCAAAGCGGCCAAAATATGTGTGCATCTTGCTCCCTGGGATGACCTTCTTATCTCCAATGATCTGGCCATTCGCTACAATGCCTGAATATCCATTTTTTACACATATATGAGTAGAAAGAGAAGATGGAAAATAAACCTAGTTACAATTACCCACACCAAAACAGATGTTTCTGTTTTTTGACAGAATGAATCACCTGTAAGTGGGTCGCTAACCAAGTTGAAGATGGTTCCAGGTTTGTCATCAATGTTGAAGCACAGAGCATCATTCTGAGCTGGCAGCTCAATGATGAAGTGTGGATCTCCATCAACTGCCAAACCCAAAGATCAAGAGACAAACATAAGTAACAGGTAAGGAAGTTATTTTTCTTTACCAAAAGAATTCTCTTTAAAATGTATTCAAATTCACACCACAAAAGTGACCTCACTTCTCACCAAGAATTGATGGGAGTAGATTATGTTGTTTTTTGGCAGCAAGATTTAGGACGAGTAGATTTTTGCTAGCACTGCCTAACCCTGACTGAGGTTGAGCGTAGCCATAGACAGCCCCTATATCTTCAAGGTAGTTGTGCGATGGAGATGGAGACAGAAAGAGAGTGTTCATTCAAGAGTTTTTGCAGAATTCATTGTATAGCAAGACAAGATATGATACCTCAACGATGGTTAAATCAAAGGTTAATTCCTCTTACCAGGTTCTGTTGTGTCCTCTCGCTGCTCTGTGAATCAAAATAATTAAGTGTTAATGTGTCACATAAGCACCTCTGTAGGAAATTGTTGCTTCAAATGGTCACATTTTTTGGGCCATTAGTGTTGTAATACTAATATTCAAGCCTAGAAAACGTATAATTTCTGTATTGCTTCTACCCTTGAATTGCAAAACCACTGTAACCACTTTCGGGAGTTGGAGGTTTACAGGAAGAAAGGTAGGTTTACAATGTGCTAGGCCGGTACAAAGAATGGTTCCTTGGAAGAACTAGTTTTTGGATTTGTTGAAGTTAGTTAGTGGGCTGTTTAAACAGGCCGTGATACGTAAGCCGTCCGCCATATTGGAAAGGTCAAAGCCAGTTTGTGAACATTCAGAATTAAAATTTGTGGGTGAACACTATTCCTTTAAAGGAGCACGCCAACTTTTTGGGACTTTAGCTTATTCACCGTATCCCCCAGAGTTCGAGAAGTCCATACATACCATTTTCATCTCTGTGCGTGCCATAACTCTGTCTGAAGCACCCACCGCTAGCCTAGCTTAGCACAAAGACTGGAAGTAAATGGCTCCAGCTAGCCTGCTCAATACATGACAAAATAATGCCAACATTTTCCTATTTACATGTTGTGATGTGAACAGTCACAGCGTGTACAAATAACAAGGTTATATGAGACACTGCCATCTTAATAACGTATACATACCAGTCCCTCCAGAAAAACGCGATTATGCGATCGCGTGATTTAACGCATAATCAGCCAAAGTCCGCATATTCATGCGGGGGCCGCATTTTTTCAAATACGCCGCACTTTCGCCGCATAAATTGCCTATTTCCGCGTGCAAAATATGCGGGGCTATCATGATTTCCAGTGTTGGGAATAACGGCGTTACAGATAAACGGCGTTACTAACGGAATTATTTTTTTCAGTAACGAGTAATCAAACGAATTACTGTTCCTCCCGTTACAACGCCGTTAGCGTTACTGAGGGGAAAAAATGCGGCGTTAGTCGCGTTACTATAATTGAGCTCACTGAAGCGCTTTTCATCCGAACAGGCTCTCTCAGTCGGACCTGCAACGTGTGTGTGTGTGTACGCGCGCACCAGCCATGCGTGTTGGGGGTGGGTGCGGTGGTGCACACAACTGATGATGATTGGTGGGTGGGAGACAAGGTTGAAGTTGATAGGTTGAGGTCACACCTATTTTTTTCACGGTCTATGGTTCAAACACACACACACACACACACACACACACACACACACACACACACACCAATGACGCACACGCATACGCACATTCAGCGATGGCAGTCCAACGACTTCAAAGGTAGCTTTCGCAAACTGGAAGTATAAGCGCTACTTTTCCCTCGTTGAGGTGAAAGGTGAGAATATTTATGTAACATGCAACTTATGCCCAGGAAGAAAGAGTCTCTCCACGGCGGTGGCAAGTGATTCTGAAGCGCCTCACATCATCATATGCCACAAAATTATAATTTAAAATATAAAATAGTGGCTAAAAAACAGCCCTAAAAACCCAGGTGATAACGTGAGCTCCACTACCAAAGGAAAGTATAGTACTGATAATATTTACACAATATTTACACTATAGTAGGCCTACTGATAATATTTACAATAATATATTGAATTTGATAGGTGTCTCTTACATTGTCCCACAGCAACATTACAATAGTGTACATTAATGTACAATGTTTTATAATAATAATTTATTCTATTTAGTGTCCAATTCATTCATTTAACATATCTAATATTGGGGGCATCCAAGTTATTTGACATATTTGAAAAAAAAGTAACGCAGTAATTACTTTCCCTGGTAATTAGTTACTTTTATAATGATGTAACTCAGTTACTAACTCAGTTACTATTTGTCAGAAGTAACTAGTAACTATAACTAATTACTTTTTTAAAGTAACGTGCCCAACACTGATGATTTCATAATCCCCGCATTTTCGTTGCAAAAAAAGTCATATATATTAGCAGAAAGTTGAAAATTTTTCGTTTACTTCACACAAGAGCCGCCATTTCCGCCTATTGCCATGGGAACGTTTTGAAGTGACGTGATTACCCGACGCGAACGTCATCGAAAAGCTTCAAACCCCGTGGAGAAACCATAGATACCGGTGAAACCATGATGAAGCACAAACTCCCATTGGCCAACAAAAATAACAGCAAAAGAGCAAAGCAGTTTCCCGTTGTGCTGACTGATTTCAAAACACAGTATCATGAAGCTTTGAAGCGTTATGAATCAATGAGTCGATTCAGCGGTTTGAAGCGTTATGAATCAATGAGTTGATTCAGCGGTTTGAAGCGTTATGAATCAATGAGTCGATTCAGCGGTTTGAAGCGTTATGAATCAATGAGTTGATTCAGCGGTTTGAAGCGTTATGAATCAATGAGTCGATTCAGCGGGTTGGATCGCCAAAGTCACGTATTTCAGCAGTTTGACACGCGATCCGAATCATGAATCGACTCGATGATTCATAGCATCATGATGCTGTGTTTTGAAATCAGTCATCACTATATAAGTCGTTATTTAGTTTTTTTTGCACACAATACTATTATCGTCGCTTCATAAAGTTATTGTAGAACCACTGTAGTGAGATGGACTTTGTAACGACGTCTTTAGTAGGCTACCTTTTATGGGTCTTGAGAGTACATTGTGCCAATGGAGGCCTTTCTGAGCCATCGGAATTCAACTAAAATATCTTAATTTGTGTCCAACAACATAAAGGGAAGTCATTAATGACAGAATTTTCATTTTTAGGTGAACTAACCCTTTAAGAGATTGCACTTTGTGCATTGGAAGCACTCAAATGTCTGTTTTGTATAGCGACATCTGTAAAACAGGAAGTTATTTATTAATTTTTTCAGAAGTTGTAACATATTCCTTTTGTAAAGCTACAGAACTTGATTGACTAAATGTTTTGTAAATTTGAGCCATTATTAAGGTCTTCAATAAAACAAGATGAGAACTTAAATATTCCAGCACTTTCTGTGATGTAGTGCTTTTTTTCTCTTTCTCATCAAACCGCAGTTTTTGCAAGTTCCCGCAATTTTATTGCATAAAATTGCATAAATATCCCGCATTTTTCATCGCATTTTTTAAGAAAACGTGCCGCATAATCAAGGATTTTTGCCCGCAACAATCACAAAAAAAAGCCGCATTTTTCTGGAAGGACTGACATACAATGTTCTCAGAAGGCTACATCTACAGAGTGCGGAGTGATTTGCTCGCAGCACCTGAGAAGCCCCGTTGTTACTTCCGTCAACAAAACCAACGTGACTAGGTAGCTAGTAACGAACGTGACTGTTGATCATGGCTGACTTTGAGGAATTGTCAGAGGATTTTTTCCTGGTATCACACCAAAATCCAGAACCATATCGTTTTAAACCACAATACACAGACGAGGAGTTACCAACTTTGGAAGCTGATAGACAAGACGCCGAATTACCTCTAGCACTGCTCATTTGTTACTGTGCAGAGCGCGTTCGTGACAACACAATACTAACATTACAGGGGATACATGGAGTGCAGGAACAACTGCAATGCAGTAGTGACCACCCGTTACATTTGATCTAGCTAATGGCACTGTTACAGTAGGCTAGTCGTCTAAAAACATAACGGAACACTTACCGCAGCCGCAGGTGATCCGCTTTGTCCTGTCTGTATTAACGATGGGATGGCCGTATCCTTGATCACACGTTTCATGGTCCGTGTGGCAAATTTCATTTTTTCTAAATAGTCCTCGGTTAAATGTTCTGAGCAAACGCAATTGTACTTGATGATGGCTAAATGTGTGTTTGGATCTATATCCAGAGCAAGCAGCCATAGATTCATCAGGTCAGCGTTTTGGATTGGAATTCTATATCATGGTATTACCTTTTCTCCCCTGTTTATTGTCACAGTTCTTTACAATATAGTAGGGGTGTAACAGTACACAAAACTGACGTTTCGGTACGTACCTCAGTTTTGAAGTCACAGTTCGGTACGAGTTCGGTACAGCAGTTTTACAAAATTGCTTTTTATTTATTTTTATTAAACAGTGGTTTACTGAAAAAGAAAAAAAGTGTCTGTCCTGAATTAATTAAATTATAACTAAAAGTTTATTGAAGATATTTCTGTAAATTATATAGGGCACACTTACTTGCACATTAATATTAAAGGTTAACAACAAAGCCCAAACTATTAGCCTAAATTCAGTTGCTATTTATTTTTATGTATAATAATCAACACTCAAATAACACATTGTATGCAAACATGTAAACTTCACATGAGGCAGTTTTTGCATTAACTTCTAAATCTAATTATAAAATAGTTTTTTCTCCAATTCGTTGTTGAAATATAATAATTTAGGCTATACACATTGTCTGTTTTTTTCATGACAGGTTTATTTAACATCCCTAACAGGTTAAGTAGAATATAATGAATATAACGGCTAATATAGAGCAGATATTTAGTGAAAGAGTTGATTTCTCTAGTGAATAAAATTCTGTGGACACTGAATGACTGCCTGAGGTAACTTAAATGTGATGTTAATGTTACATGACATTGTTATGTTTACAAGCAGTTATATTGACGTATTTCCGCCGGTGAAACACTGATTTAGCGATTACACCACATATGATACATGACAGTAAGTTGTAATGTATCCTCAACATACCTTCAGATGGTCATTCATGTTTATTCTTTAGGAAGAGATGATCAATCGCCTTCACAGATGATCGCGTTCACGTCGCGTGGCCGCTTGAATTGTGATCAGTCACGCCACATAGAGCGTCAAAACGGCATTTATCGTTTGAATTTTAATATGTTCGTGTGGGAACTCGGATTGAAGTGTGTTCCGCGCTTAAAACAAGCCGACTGTTAACTGTTAAAGATTGCACTCGGAAACCGTTCGGTACAAGCGTGAACCGAACCGAAAGCCCTGTACCGAAATGGTTCGGTACGAATACGTGTACCGTTACACCTCTACAATATAGCGAACACCCATGATTGTAAACTATCTAGTAATTGCTGACTATTACTCCAACTCTGAGCGAACTCTCTGCTCTTCATTGCGGGGCTTCTCAGGTGCTGCGAGCAAATCACTCCGCAGAAGTAGAGCAGTGCTGCGCCTTCTGAGAATATAGTCCCCAGAATGTATATGTTTATAAGATGGCTGTGTCTTATGTAACCTTGTTATTTGTACGCGCTGTGACTATACACATCACAACATGTAAATAGGAAAATGTTGGCGTTATTTTGTCACTTATTGAGCAATAGGCTAGAGCCATTTACCTTCAGTCTTTGTGCTACGCTAGGCTAGCGGTGGGTGCGTCAGAAAGAGTTATGGCACGCACGGAGATGAGAATGGCATGTATGGACTTATGTAACTCTGGGGGATACGGTGAATAAGCTAAAGTCCCAAAAAGTCGGCATGTTCCTTTAAGTCATACAGGTTTGGAACGACATGAGCATAAGTAAATGATGACTGAATCTTAATTTTTGGGTGCCATATGGCTTCAAAGTTCAAAAAATTACAAGTACCTTCAGTCAGCTTGTCAGCAACCAGAGTTTCTTCATCTTCGGTCTGTGGTTTGGTGACCACCATGGATGTAAGCGGTGTGACAAAATTATACCTTAGAGAAAGGTCTAGAGCTTCACCTGTGGCATTCTCCTTGTCCTCTGGTGAGCATTTCTCTCTGTCAACAAATTTAATTGGACATTGTATTATTTTTTTGTCATTCTTGGGTAATAGTTGAATTATTTGAATGCAAATGTCTCACGCTGACATTTTATCCAAGAGCTGCTGGATGGTCATATATGCCCACAGTCGCTCTATGAAATCGCCAAAGATGTACTCCTGCTCAGGGAACACACTGTCCCACTCTTCAGCAATTGCTTGACTCTTGACAACGAACTGGTCTCCCAACTGAAATTCGATGTAAGGCACTTACGAAACAGCACAATCAAACAAATTTTTCTTCCACAACAAATAGTGCCTCCCTTACCCCATGTGCAGATACTTCAGTCTGAAAGGTGTCAGTCTCAATTTCTTGTAGGCGTCCAGCTACCACTATCTCAGAGCCTTTGAAGAATTGCCTAAAGTGACTTTGTGTCAAGTCAGTTACAGCGTTACCAGGATAATTGAGATTCACCTCAAAGAGAAGTGGGTTAGCCACCTCTTCATAAAAACCCTATAGAGAAGGAAATAATTCAGGGCTTGCCTATTATCTGGATCAGGCTACATATATTAAATATAAGTTTTTAAATGTATTGATTGAGAGTATTCGGTTGTCAGTTCTACCTGTAGTTGAAGGGCAGCATCCGAGTCC
Organism: Gobio gobio; assembly: GCF_949357685.1. Classification (NCBI taxonomy): domain Eukaryota; kingdom Metazoa; phylum Chordata; class Actinopteri; order Cypriniformes; family Gobionidae; genus Gobio; species Gobio gobio. Next base: position 9,706,923 of record NC_137112.1, on the reverse strand, counting down.
TCATAGACTCTTCGAGCAAGTCCATCATTCTGCTTGGCCAACTTATCAAGCAGACTGTAGTCCACATCATAGCCAAAGCCCAAACAAAAGAGACTTATGCTTCCGTTAATAGCATTATGGACATTTTCTTGAATTGTGGATAGATGTTGCTGCCCTTAAACACACATTATTCAGTGCAGATTGTTAAATCAATATAATGAAGGTTTGAGTTTTCTAAAGCAGGGGTTTTCAAACTTTTTGTTTCCATGGACCTACAATATAATAATCCACTTGTAAGAAACAGCCTTCCTAAAATATAAAGGCAACTGTGAAAAAAAAAAAAACGATTTATACTGCTGGAGAAAATTAACATGATGTTATATCGTTTTCGAAATTAAATAAGTGGCCTTTTTTTTAGGGCTGGTAATTGCCGTAGAGCTCCCGATTCAGTATTACAAAAATATTCACCTTTTGAGCTAAGATTACTTGATTATTACAAATTAATGTATTAATTTATAGTAATTATTACCAAATAAAACAGTTTAAAACAGTCTTGTATTCTCAATGCAAAGCCAATACACACCAGAACTGGGTCGGCCATCAGTCAGTAGGATGATCATAGACATGTCTGGGAAGTAGTCACTTTTTTCTGAGGTGAGCATGTCCACCGCATTCAAAATGCCTGCGTTTATATCAGTCACTAATGGAAAAATATGAGAAATTTTTTTAATACAGCAGCAGTAATGTTGGCATTTAATGTGTGGAATACTATGCAGTGAAGATTTTCCCTGACTAACTGACTAGATAAAAAACAATAATTTACTGTAAAATAGAGGCACCGTGTGCTGCATTACATGAGAGCCATGGCTCTGTGTCAAGTAATAGCTGAGCCATGATCTCAGCCGTGTGCAGGGTTTACAGTATGAAGTTTTGCTTCATACTTACTGTGTCTTGCTTCAATAGTCTGGACAAATTCTTTTGCTGCTGTCACATTTTCGGGTGTAGCTTTGCTAAGAGATGGTCTCCATGACTCTATAACGTTATCAAACGTGACCAGCCCAAAGTAATCATCTTCATGCAAGTCACTTAATATGGTCATCAGAGCTTCTCGAGTCTACCAACAGAAAATCGGCAGATGACTTAAATGTGCAAACTAGGAAAGTGGAGGAAAAGTATGGGAAAGTATTTGATGGACTCGCCTGTTCCATCTTCTCTCCTTCCATGGAGCCACTTCGGTCTATTACAAATACCACATTCTTAGGCATTTGTGGCAAATGATCTGGAGCAAAGAAGTGTACAAAGTAGCCGTTTACTATCTGAAACAGAGAAACACAAGAACCATCAGAATAATGCATGATTCATAAGAAATTCATTGTAAAAATTGCTTTTTTTTTGCTGATATTGTACCTGAATTTCACCTATATCCTGTGGGTGGTTAACATCATACTTGATAAATAAATCTCCATCAATCAATGTCCCTTCACAGACTGAGCATTTTTTCTGCTGATCGAATGTAGGAGAGAAGTACACATGTGCCTGAGGAGGATCATAGGAGATCAGTGTTATGAGCATACAAGGCACTGTTTAGGTGTTGTTATTTTTTTAATATATAACCTAAGGTGTTTTTAGACTCCTAGGGCCTTGTAAGACACTGATTAGCTGGTTCAGGTGTGTTTTTATTTGAGGTTGGAGCTAAACTCTGCTGGACAGCGGCCCTCCAGAACCGAGTGTGGAGACCCCTGGCATAAGCTTTCAATCCATCAATGTTGGGGGATTGTTGGAGAGATTTAATTCAAACCTTTTTATCAGAAACTGTTTTCTTCAATAAAGGAAGCAACTCATTGGTGATGAATGTACCATTGACGTCCACAAATGTAATTCCATTAGGTTCATAGATATCTACCACAATCTGTGGATGAAAGACAGGACTGATTTAACATAGTTTGGAATATATATATGTATAGTAAAAGAGTTTGAGAGAGAAACTAATGATGAACCTCAAAATTCTGAATCAGCTGTTTAGGCCGCACGCCTATCATGATCTCATAGCTGCCAAGATGCCGCTGTAGCAGCTCTTCGTAAGTAAGAGTGAATGTGACGTGGCTCTGGGGTGGGATATTCACGGACACTGAGAACTTCTCCATGTGCCGCCCAGAAGCCCTGAAAAAGCAAAAACAACTCTGATATCTGATAATTGAGATTGAAAAGCAAATATGTGTACTCTGTCAGCATTCCAGAGCTTTGCCATTGACCTGTACTCACTTAACCAGACCAGCAGTCTGGCCAGATGTCACAGCGCTCTCATACTGTTGCCTGGCCTGCTCCTTTTCCTTCACTTCGCTGACATATATCCTGCCCTCAATCTCTCTGAAAAAACAAACACAAAGTATTTCATGAGGCAATAGTGTGCTAAAAATGTTGCAAGTGTAATATATATTTATAGCTTGTCTAAACAATGGACTAACATGCTAAAGTTGGTGATGAAGGCTGTTTTGGGTAAGTCCACCTCAAAGAACACTTCCTGTGATGCATTGCCTGTGTTCAGGGCTTTGGTGGTCATGACCGTGTGAGCAAAACGAGACGCGACCTTGCAGTCCACTCGCATACTTTGCACTTCTATCTGAGAGAGGGCCTGAAAGATAGTAAGAGAAAGTTAGAGAATCTACTGTACAGTTATATATTTAAAATATGGCACATCTTGAATTATATATACAAAGCAGAACAAATTATTATCTTTCATCAATTATGGGACATCCCCAACAAATACTGTTACTTTCAATACAGTATAGTTTTATGACTAACTTTGCAAAGCCACGCCCAACTGCTTCTTGCACGTAATTGAAAATAGGGGCATGTGAGTAATGGCCAAGAAGTCAGTGTTTAGGTCTACTCCAAGATGAAGGTTGTGCGACTAACATTTTTTATTTATTTAAAGAGCACCTATAATGGAATTTTGAAATGTACCTTTCATGTAGTGTGTAACATAGATCTAAGTGAACAAAAACATCCTGCAAAGTTTGAAATATGACAGTGCACCGTATATATAGTTATTTTCTTTCAAAAGTAAGAGTCATTTTTAAGAATCGTTAGAAGACCGAAGCTTTTTCTCTGACTAGATGACATCAACTTGTCAAGTTATTTGAATACGATACGCCCACTTATTGCGCTCCAAGATGCCAGTGAAAACTAGAAAACATCATGGCGACTAGACGCTGTGTTCTGAAGTTCGACTCAAAAGCAAACTTTTTTCATCTGCCCAAGGATGAGCATTTGAAGACTAAGTGGCTTGAAGACAAACCATACATCGTCGCGATTCAGTGTTTATTAGTCTTCAAATGTCTCTATTTGCATGTTTCGCGATCTCAGGAAGCTTTTATTATTGACTTCTATTATGGCACATGGTATCTTCTTCGTATGTCTGTACCATATATGGACTACATGTGCACAGAGCGCCCTCCGGCTGCCAGTATGAATTGAAAACAACACATAAGAGACTCAATTGCTCATGATTAGGCTATATCTGCGTATTTTGAGGAAGTATTGAATAAAAAATACTCCTCTGTTTAGAAATTTGACACAGACATATGAGAATCTATCAATATGTCTCCTCATCTGCACACTTTTGAACTAAAAGCCCTGAGGGATGTTGATTTGTCGCGAGTCTTCCTGACGAGAATAGAGGAGTTTTTTTATGAATGAGATCAGCTGAGGCTCATATTACAATCAAACGGTACCGACGCGGTTTTCATATTCATAACTCCTGACACATATTAACAAATTACTGTCACTATAAGACTTTGATGGGCGTTCCGTTTCCGAAAATATCTGCACAGACGATACCAATCACAACTGATTGGGTCATCGGACCAATCACCGCAGATTAACGTCACGTAAAGGCGGGGTTTTGAAAAGTAAATCACTAAAGGAATAATTTGAGAATCGCTGTCAAAACAGGTAAAAATAAATGCATATTATAAGAAAACTAAAGTCTTTTTTGTCATTGCATGCATGCAAAACTGTTGTTGGGCACTTCTAAAACAATATTTGGAACATTTTAAATGCCATAATAGGTGCTCTTTAAATGATTGGCCTTAACACTTTCAAGGTCCAGAAAGGTAGTAAAGACATCGTTAAAATAGTCCATGTGACTCCAGTGGTTCAACTTTAATGTTATGAAGCGACGAGAATACTTTTTTTGCGCAAAAACAAACAAAAATTTATTAAACAATTTCTTTTAGCCTGTGTCAGACTCTTACGCTGTTGATGCAGTGTAAAAAACTTTCAATAACATTGCTAATTATGAATTGTTTAATTCTCTAATTAATTTTATTTAAATTTAAACGTAAATGACACTGCTGTGAAGTACTGTACCTTTACGTGTCAATGTATTGACAGAAGGTGAGACATTTCATATGTAGTATGTTTAAAACTACATGGAACTTCCATGGAATACCAAAGGAAAAATTTAGCTGAGAAATGTAGTTTTTGACCGATGCTACATTCTCTCTCCAATGAAAGTGGATGGGACCAGGGGCTGTCAGGCTCCAAAAACAGCATCAAAGTGTCATAAAAGTAATCCATTCAAATTGTTCGCTATAGTTAGGGTTGTCACAGTACCAAAAATATCAGTACTCAGTACCAATACCAGTACAATTTTGCTATTCTCTGTACAAATTTCAGTACCAGAGCAAAAACTGTTGAATGAAGTGCTTTAAAAAAAAAAGTGTCCCGTTTTGTCTCATCTGTTGGTTATCATCACTGTCAATCATCACAGTTTCCGATTCAATTGCATATTTAAATATGGTTGTGAATCCAGAAACTTTGTAGTGTACTTAGACTAAACCACATGAAAGATTAAACTTGTATTCAGATTGTGAATGGTTAATATACAAAAAGCAATAGAGGACCCTCCCTTTCTCATCATTAAGGTTGTCTAGAATTTTTTTTTCTGTTCTTTTTTTAAGAGCTAGGTCACAATTTCCATAAGTCCAATGACCATACCATGTACCATAGATTATGGATCTTAGTGAGCCTCCCTCATCTCACCTTCCAAAACAACATTCCCAGTTGTCTCTCCCGGATGACGGTCTTTTTCATATTACTTCATATTACTTTTTATAATCACTAAGGTTGTGTCTAGCAAATAATTTTTTCCTACAGTCAGCATTTTTTCAATGGGAATGCCACGTATTTAAAAATGCCAGCAGCGGGATTATGCTCTGAGCGTCTTTTTCATGCGGAGCGTTGTTTTACTGACGATAGTTCAACTTTGGTTAAATGCAGGGCTCATCACTGTCACTTTTTATCCAGCCGTCCATTCACCGTGGAGGAGGGGCAGGCCAAATACCACTCAACCAACAGCCAGATCCTGCTAATACAATGGCAACAGACAACAACAATAACAAGCACAACAATGGAACAAGAGCATTCAAAACAAGAGCCAGAGCCAATACTTTACTTTGTATTGGCATTTTTATATTCAGAAACAAACTGTTTGCGAAATCAGATATTAGGAACTCTGCCTTGGATATTCCTTATCATAGCAACTAAAGCGTCACAACTGAAAAAAATGCTGCTTCGCCAAAGTGCTCTCAAGTGCCCGCAGCAAGGCGTTTTCTGAAGACCTTTGGTAGGCAAACAGCCTAAGGCTGTCAATGTCTAAAGTGCGAGCTCACTGAATTCTGCATTATCGGTGAAACAGTGTTTTAACATGAGCAACGCCACGAATATGGGCGCTGCGTATAGACATGCGACCACAATTTATTTGCTGTAAAAAAGTGTTTGCAAACTAGCTTTTGTGACATTTGAAGTATCAACATTTATGTGCTAAAGTTAATTGGAGAAATGTTGTTTCAACATTTTCAAAATATTATCAATAATTGGCAATAGATGGAGATCTATTCCTTGGATGGAAACCTGTCTAGTGATTTTCACCTGATTTATGCTTTTTATGTAGATTTGAAAAAACATGAAAGCATTGAAACACAGAATGTAAAATCTTACCTGTCTTTCTGAATTGTTTTGATCTCTGATGTCCATAGTGCCTTGAGCTTTAGCAGTAACAATCACACAAATACACAAACACATCCACAGCATGACTTTCACTCCAGACATGGTGAAGCCTGGTCCGAACTGCCTTCAACTCTGCCTGTTAATGTTCTTAAACGAGAGTGAGAAAGAGAGAGACCGATGAATGAGTGCCTGTGTGTGTTGTACGGACGCTGTAAGAGTTGCCAAGGGGTGTGTGAATGTGCCCAATAATCTAGTACATTCTCCACTGCCTACTCACTCCCTCCACCCAAAACAGCAGAGTTCACTAATTATAGCCATCGAAATTATTTTCTAGATCACCTATCAAATATTACCCAATACACAACACTCATTTCCTTTTGCAACATCCACATCTGTCTGTATCCTATCTTTCTATATATGTAATGTACTCTTGTTTTATCCACCACAAGAATGGTTTCATATGAAGGAGAACCATAAGCACGGAGACTGGAAACTTGAGCAGGGGCCAGACGGGCCTGCATTAAGAGAGAATTGAGTTGGACACCCCGGAAAGTGTTCTGCTGAGGAGGAGTTAAGACACTCTTCTGAAAATTCAACCTGAGACCAAGAGACAGGAGTTGGTGGAGAAGGACTTCCCTGTGATGACAAACCAACTCTCTGGAATGAGCTAGTCATATAGATAATTTAGTACACTGGAGCCTCAAGGGGGCCAGAGCTGCATCCATGCACTTGGAGAACATCTGTGGAGCCAAAGCTAGACCAAATGGAGGGACCCGATACTGGTGGAAATATGCATCCTTCAGGTCCACGGTGACGAACCAGTCCCCCTTTTGAATCTGCGCCTGGATAGTTTTTAACGTCAGAATCTTGAACTTCCCTTTGTAGAAGGAAAAATTCAGGTAACACAGGTCCAATATGGGGCGCAGCCCCCTGTCCTTCTTTGGAATGAGAAAGTAGCGGCCGAAGAAGCTGTTCAAGTCCGATGGAGGAACATCCTCTATCGCTACCTTCAGGATGAGGGACGTCACTTCTTGCTGCAAAACAGAAGATTCTAGGGCGCTGCTCGTGACAGTGGGGTGAACCCCATCAAAGGTCGGAGGGTTGAAGCAGAACTGGAGAGTGTATCCAAATTGGATCGTGGGGAGAACCCAGCATGACAAGCCTGACAGAAGTCTCCATGCTGCCAGGTGGTAATACAAAGTCTGCGCGGGAGCGGGCTCTGAAAAGAGCCCCACCACCAGACTCCCTCTGTGACTGCCAGCGAGAGGTAGTGGACACAGAGTTAAAACAGCTGGAGGAGGGCCTGAGGTGTCCTCTAATTATGAAGATTGGCCCATAGGGGCCACTGAGGAGATCTCTCTCATTCCGGGGTTTAGCACAGAGTCTGGAACATTCGACACAGGGACAAAGCCAGATGAGTTTCCTTCCGTGGGTGAAGCAGTTCGAGCGAGAAGATGTATTGAGGGGAGATAGCCTGGAGCATCTCTGTTCAATACAGGAAGATGGTGTTGGTAGGCTGACTCTGTATCCCCAAGCACGCATGGTGGGGGTATAACAGATTTTGATCTGGAGAGCATCTCAAGGGGGAACATATACGCTTCAGCTGTCTGTCCCTCCCTTCTGAGATGGGGGAAGCTCTCCATTTCCTGACCCATAGATCAGGAACGCCCTCTGCAAAGCTGAAGCAGCGGGTTCACCTCTCTAAGCAATCTTTACTGGAAGATAGGGGCATCCAATCCAGTAGGACGACCTTCTCTTTTCTGCAGATTTTGGTGACATTTAGCCATAGGTGGCGCTCAACAGCCACCAAACCCACCATGGTGTGCCCAACCGCATGTGCAGTGTGCTTAGGATTTGCCTACGAGGGCGGAAGTGGTCCCACAAAGCTTAGAAGGAAGAAGAGGGCAGGACTTCCAGGAAGGATTGGAAGAAGGCGAAAGGTGATTGGCCAACGTGTCCTCGACCACTGGAATGCACGTGTAGCCCTGCTCCACATAACCAACCAGGTTAGTGAAGTCAGCTGGCTCCTCATTAGTCAAACGTGCTGAGAAAGGCTGCTTCCGGGGCCTTGAAATCTCCCAGTGAAGATCGTTGAAAAATGCCAGCTTTCTTCTAATGGGGCGCAAAGTGGATTGGCCACTCAGAAAACGCTCATCAAGCTTGGAGGACTGAGAATCGCAAGGCTCATCCAGCCATACAGTGTTAAGCTTCTCAGTAGCATGAGTTAGCGCATCCACAAGCTCAGTGTAGGCTGCAGATGGCTTTATATGTCAGTCAGACAGCTTCTGGGCGGTCCTTGGCCAATGAAAGCTGCTACAGAGTCCAGACCTTCTGCCATCAGTCTGAAGGTCTGGCTACGCGAGACTAGTTATCAGCTGTAGTGGTTGTCGTGCAATAACAGAAGGCTAGATGGTGCAATTGACCTATCAGTAAGCCCCTCACATCGAACGCCGATGAGCCAATGGCAGTTGAGTATCAGTTGCGCTGGGACCGGAACTCTGACATCTTTAGGTGTTAGCGCCATAGAGATGCATTGGAAAATCCGAAGCTGTCATCGGTTGATGGTGTTTATGCTACAAAAATGGTAAACGTCGTACCTGAGGTACTGCAACACTGATTCCAGGGATCCTGAGAGGATTTTCTGGTTGTCACACTCTAATTAAGTTACTATTAAAGTTAGTAATTCCCTGCTAACGTACAAACCGACTAACTATAACTATCTGTTCTCATGCATGTAGGTCAGAAACACGAAGGTCTACATTTCAGTGCATCTCTCCATATTATTAAACTGATTAAATGTGAATTTATGTTATCTTACCCTGCGGTACATGAACAGTGTTGATCCTGGATGTTATCATCTGCGATTGTAACAATAGGCTTCTCCCGTTTGCATTGAGATCTGTAAACCATCGCTTCCAAATTAATCTCACCATATTTATTTTATTCCCATTTTATTTATGTGAGTTTAGATATGTTTAAAGTCCTGCATTATCTGTCTTATAAGGAGGACTCCTATTTTGACGGGTGTTATTGTCAACGGGTAGTAAAGGGAGAGCTCGCACGCAGTTTATCGGAGTTGTTTTGCAGATACAAAGTTTACCAGTTATTAACTGCACTCCGGAAAAGGCATAAGGTCTGTGTATATGTTTGTTTACTGTGAGTGTTTTTGTGTAATTTGCTGTGTATGTTAATGGTAATGCCACGGAGAGAGGGCTAGAGAGAGAGAGTTTGTGAATGAGACGTTAAGGCGCACATATGCTTTGTTTGTTCAGCTCTTGCGATTATTTTTTGAGTGAAAAACGATGTAATAAACTTCATAAACCATCAGTAAAGTTTGGCCATCATTCGGACGGGGTATACGTTACATTCTGTGTCCAGAAACATCTTGGGATAAGGTTTTCACACTGACAGCTGTACATTGTAAGATATAGCAACTCCGTTTGTTTGTCCGAGTTAGCAACAGTTACTAAGGGGGGCGGGGCTTACCGATAGGTCAATTAAAGAAATCTGAATTGAGTATGGCAGGGAGCTGTGTAAAAATATAAATAAATAAATGTCCACTTAGCATGAGCAAGTTTGTGAAAGGACTGCCTGTGCCAGGTAAATGTAAAGCAGACAAATATGTCAGACTTCACAACTACTAAAACAAAAATATTTCTCTGCAAAAGGAGGGAAGTCAGAAAAAGTTTCAGAACCACTACATTGCTCAGTTCTGAAGTTCATGTGCCAATTGTATGTGCTTTCTGCAGTGGATATGGGTCATCATGGGCACTCTGATTTGCAGCAAACTGCAATGCACTATGTATTCTGACATCTTTCTATTATGAGCAACATTACGTTTTTCAACAATTTGAGCTAGCTTACCTATTTGATGGGCCAGATTGGCTAGCCTTCGCTCCCCCTCAATGCATCAATGAGCCTTGGCCCATGACCCTGACCCTGGTTCACCGGTTGTCCTTCCTTGCACCACCTTTGGTAGGTACTAACCACTGCATACCGGGAAACCCCAAAAGACTTGTGTTTTGGATATGCTCAGTCAGAGGATGGATGGCGGCATCTAGCAATCACTATTTGGTCGTTGTCAAAGTCACTCAGAACTTGTCCATATTTCCTAATTTCAACACATGAAATTCAAGAACTTACTTTACTTTCTGTCTAATATATCCCAGCCCTTGACAGGTGCCATTGTAACAATATAATCTGTCTATATATTCCATCCATCCGTCTATCCATCCATCCATCCATCCATCCATCTGTGAGTCTATATACAGTACATCCATCCATCCGTCAGTCTATATACAGTCCATCCATCCGTCCGTCCGTCCGTCATACAGTACATCCATCCATCCGTCAGTCTTAATACAGTCCATCCATCCGTACGTCCGTACGTCAGTCTATATACAGTACATCCATCCGTCAGTCTATATACAGTCCATCCATCCGTACGTCCGTCCGTCGGTCTAGATACAGTATGTCCGTCCGTCAGTCTATATACATCCATCCATCCATACATCCATCCATATACAGTACATCCATCCATCCATCCATCCATCATCCATCCATATACAGTACATCCATTCCTCCATCCATCCAACCGTCAATCTATATACAGTACATTCATTCATCATCCATCCATCCGTCAGTCTATATACAGTCCATCCATCCAACCATACGTCCGTCCGTCAGTCTATATACAGTACATCCATCCGTCAGTCTATATACAGTACATCCATCCATCCGTCAGTCTATATACAGTCCATCCATCCATCCGTACGTCCGTCCGTCTGTCTATATACAGTACATCCATCCATCAGTCTATATACAGTCCATCCATCCATCCGTACGTCCGTCAGTCTATATACAGTACGTCCGTCCGTCAGTCTATATACAGTACATCCATCCATCCATTTACAGTACATCCATCCATCTATCCATCATCCATATACAGTATATCCATCCATCTGTCAGTCTATATACAGTACATCCATCCATCATCCATCCATATACAGTACATCCATTCCTCCATCCATCCATCCATCCATCCGTCAATCTATATACAGTACATTCATTCATCATTCATCCATCCGTCAGTCTATATACAGTACATTCATTCATCATCCATCCATCCGTCAGTCTATATACAGTACATACATCCATCCACCCACCTGTCAGTCTATATTCAGTACATTCATTCATCATCCATCCATCAGTCTATATACAGTACATTCATTCATCATCCATCCATCCGTCAGTCTAAATACAGTACATTCATTCATCATCCATCCATCTGTCAATCTATATACAGTACATACATCCATCCACCCGTCAGTCTATATACAGTGTATTCATTCATCATTCATCCATCCGTCAGTCTAAATACAGTACATTCATTCATCATCCATCCACCCGTCAGTCTATATACAGTGTATTCATTCATCATTCATCCATCCGTCAGTCTATGTACAGAACATTCATTCATCATCATCCTTCCATCCATCCATCCGTCAATCTATATACAGTACATACATCCATCCACCCGTCAGTCTATATACAGTACATTCATTCATCATCATCCATCCATCCATCTATCCGTCAATCTATATACAGTACATCCATCCATCCACCCATCAGTCTATGTACAGTACATTCATTCATCATCATCCATCCATCTATCCGTCAATCTATATACAGTACATACATCCATCCACCCGTCAGTCTATGTACAGTACATTCATTCATCATCCATCCATCCGTCAATCTATATACAGTACATTCATTCATCATCATCCATCCATCCATCCACCCGTCAATCTATATACAGTACATTCATTCATCCATCCATCCGTCAGTCTATGTACAGTATATCCATCCATATCTTGTCTGTCTGTCTATATATATCCTGTCTACCTGCCATGACAGGAACAAGAGCTGTTGGTTGTGCTTGCTAAGACAAACATTAACATATTTTTTTTATTAATTATTATTATGATTAATAATAAATAGTTAACCTTATCTTTAAAGCTTTGGCTGTTTTACTTTTCCAACAATTATACAAATAAAATAAAAATGCTGTTAATGTATAAAAACGTATATAGTTTTAAAATAAATGATCCTTTAAACACAGAAGCTTTTCTGTAGCTTTTGAGTACATTCAGTACAGATGCTTTTTGTGGTGTGATGAGAAACTCTTTAGACCTTCAGTTTGTTTGAATAACTCCCACAGAACCTCTCATTTATCAGAAGTGCCTCTTACAAACTGCTTCTATACGGTATGTTCTGAGAGAGAGTTAATGTCCCGTAAGTTGTCAAACAGCAGCCAAATGACAAGTAATCAAACTGCTGAGAGAAATAGAGAGAGCGATTAAGTGTGTCAATGAGTCTGTTCATGGTTTTTGGGACTTCAGTGTGTCATGTCTGGTCAGCATTGCTAGGGTGCGAGTGTTTGTGTGTGTTTTGCTTTTCTCACCACTCCCTTTTTAACAAGACTGAAGTCAGATATGATGTCATTCTTCAAAAGGTAAACATTCAGTCAGCGCTCATTCTCAAGGGTGTCTGCAAACGTGCCCTCACTGGGCATCAAAAATATTTGCATGGGATCTACCTCTAGCTCTCCTTTTTTATTTCTTATATGTATATTGCCACCATCATATTGGCCAGGGGTTTTAAAACTGGGGTTCTGGGATCAACAGGGAGCCACAAGAGGTTGCTAGAGAGTCTGCAAAACAATTGAAAGGAAAAATAAATGTCTATATATATAAATATATAACACTGTTGAAGTTAAGATGTGTACGAATAATAATATACTTAAAAATAATATGCAATAAAATATAATACTGATTTGATACATATATTTGATACATATTTGATAATTTTGCAATTTCATTCTGTCTTCTAAATATTAGGTCATGAAATTCTGAGATTCATTCTGATTATTCTATTGATCACACTAGTTTTTAACAGCAAGTATTCAATCTGTATGTAGTGTCAGCACATTAAAGCAATTCTTTATTTTTATTTTGACAAACCACGCTTAATATTTCCTTGGTCTTTTTATATGTGAAAATACATCTGCTCTTATATTTTATACTTTATAAAGGGGGACATCACATTTTGGATTAGTCTTTTCGCATCAAAAACAATTGAGTTTTTTTTTTTTGTAATTCAAGACTACAGTACAGTATGAAAGTCAAAACTACAAAAATAAATAATAATAAAAAAGAAAATTGAAAGTCAGATTCAATCTTGCTGGGTTACAAAATCATCATCCTTTAGTTACGATCTAAGTATGGAAGCTTGTTTCAGCCACGGAATAAAAGATAAAAAATGCTTTTTTTTCTCGCAATTCTGACTTTTTTCACACGTGCAAGTTTATATTTCACAATTCTGACTTCTTTTTTCTCACATCTGCGAGTTTATATTTCACAATTCTGACTTTTTTCTCACATCTGCGAGTTTATATTTCACAATTCTGACTTTTTTCTCACATCTGCGAGTTTATATTTCACAATTCAGACTTTTTTCTTACATGTGCGAGTTTATATTTCACAATTCTGACTTTTTTCTCACATCTGCGAGTTTATTTTTCACAATTCTGACTTTTTTCCTCTCATCTGTGAGTTTATATTTCACAATTCTGACTTTTTTCCTCTCATCTGCGAGTTTATATTTCACAATTCTGACTTTTTTCTCACATCTGCGAGTTTATATTTCACAATTCTGACTTTTTTTCTCAGATCTGCGAGTTTATATTTCACAATTCTGACTTTTTTCTCACATCTGCGAGTTTATATTTCACAATTCTGACTTTTTTCTCACATCTGCGAGTTTATATTTCACAAATCTGACTTTTTTTCCTCACATCTGCGAGTTTATATTTCACAATTCTGACTTTTTTCCTCACATCTGCGAGTTTATATTTCACAATTCTGACTTTTTTCTCACATCTGCGAGTTTATATTTCACAATTCTGACTTTTTTCTCACATCTGCGAGTTTATATTTCACAATTCTGACTTTTTTCCTCACATCTGCGAGTTTATATTTCACAATTCTGACTTTTTTCTCACATCTGCGAGTTTATATTTCACAATTCTGACTTTTTTCCTCACATCTGCGAGTTTATATTTCACAATTCTGACTTTTCTAACATCTGCGAGTTTATATTTCACAATTCAGACTTTTTTCTCACATCTGCGAGTTTATATTTCACAATTCTGACTTTTTTCCTCACATCTGTGAGTTTATATTTCACAATTCTGACTTTTCTAACATCTGCGAGTTTATATTTCACAATTCTGACTTTTTTCTCACATCTGCGAGTTTATATTTCACAATTCTGACTTTTTTCCTCACATCTGCGAGTTTATATTTCACAATTCTGACTTTTCTAACATCTGCGAGTTTATATTTCACAATTCTGACTTTTTTCCTCACATCTGCGAGTTTATATTTCACAATTCTGACTTTTTTCTCATATCTGCGAGTTTATATTTCACAATTCTGACTTTTTTCCTCACATCTGCGAGTTTATATTTCACAATTCAGAATTTTTTCCTCACATCTGCGAGTTTATATTTCACAATTCTGACTTTTTTCTTACATGTGCGAGTTTATATTACACAATTCTGACTTTTTTCTCACATCTGCGAGTTTATTTTTCACAAATCTGACTTTTTCCTCTCATCTGTGAGTTTATATTTCACAATTCTGACTTTTTTCCTCAAATCTGAGTTTATATTTCACAATTCTGACTTTTTTCTCAGATCTGCGAGTTTATATTTCACAATTCTGACTTTTTTTCTCACAATTATGACTTCTCCCTGCCCCGCAATTTTGACTTTTTCTCGCGATTGTGAGATTATTTCTTTCAAGTCTGACTTTATATCATGCAATTCTGATTTTATAACATGCATGAAATTTACGATTTTCTATCTCGCGATTCCGAATTTATCACTCGCAATTGTGAAGAAAACAAGTTGAGTTTTTTTTATTCAATATTGGAAACAAGCTTCCACATCTAAGGCCTTTTGAATTAAATAAAAAAAAATCTATTTAACTTTACAATAAAATCTGTATTACAGTAAATTAGAAAATGAAAAATGGGGGTCTGGTTACCATTTGGACCCCACTGTACACTTTTCCTATGCTTTAAATATCCTTGTCTCTAAACTTTATTTTGGACATTCTATTTGTCTTCATGACTGTTGACATTTTTAACCCCAATAAGAGCATTTTGAATCAGTGTTTAGTCAGTAATGAATGTTCAGTTTTAGTTCTGTCCTGTCCCGTGGTTCCTGCAGTCTCACACTGGCACATACTGGGGAGGGGTAAGGGTGTGCTGGCAGAATCTCCATTTAGGAGGTGACATCACTGTAACATCATTGCCATGGAAACAAGGAAGAGTTTGATCCTAATAAATGTAGGATTTAAACATGTTAGTTCCTTTCTCACAGGACGTGTGTAAAAAAAAAAGCTAGACTGAGCAGGTTTTTCAAAAAGTTTTTCAAAAATGTGGCACTCATGGCGCAAGATGCTCAAAAAATAGTGACTGCCGAATACGTCTGCAAAGCACAAACAGAATGTGTCCTGTGTAAAGGGCCTGTTGCTTTCTGCCACTTGTCTTTTCTCTTCCCTGAGCATGAATATAAATGAGCAATTTCAGTTTGATTGTCAGTGCTCTCCATTGGATGTTAGTTTGTGTGTGTTGAACCCTCCAAATTGTGTTTTTGCCGCTTTAGCCTTGATTAGATGGCTGAAGTATATTTCCTTGAGGGCGAGGGCAGAAGAATTGACCCAGATCATGTCGGAAGTTCAGGAGTTGAGCTGTATTTGAAGGAGTCTGAGAGGCCAGAGGGAGATTGGGGCGGCTGAGGCCTGTTAACTCACAACAGATGTGCTTTTCAAAGTAGTGAAGGAGAGGGATAGATATATGGCGTCAATAGAGGTATACTCCATATAGTCAATTTGACCTGTTTTACAGAGCTGCTTTACATTGTGAGAAGCACCATGAAACCGGTATCAAATGTCATTTATCTAGATAAACCTCACAGTAAAGATTTCCTTCTTGTCATGGATGCATCAGGATTGTCCAGTGAAGGTTCCGGCATTAAACAGAGGATGGCAGTAGAGCCACAATATTGATCTAGATGTGTTGTCCACTAGATGGCAGCACAAGCTGATAGTTAGGTAAATGACATTTGAAAAGATTTATCTTGGCTTTATTTAGTTAAGTGAGTTTTTGTGACATTTCATATTTATTTTGACTGATTAACTTGTAATACTGCAACTATTATTTATCTATTGATTTTAATTTTGTATTTATTTACATCATTAATTACATTTATATAATTAAAGAAATGTCATCTATACATTTAACTTTATAGAAGTATAAATAAATATATCTTACATTTATTTAATCATCAATTATAACCAATATGTATTTAACATCTGTTTCAGAAAATAATAAAACCATTGTACAGTCAATATTAAATAGTTAAATGATGCTTTTTAGTGTAATATTTCATTGGGGCAGGATATTTATTTTCCATTTGACATATGTATTTTTCTTTATTCTTGTTTTTCTTTCTTCACAGTGTTTTATATTGTTGGACAGCAATTATTTTTAATTGTATTGGCTTGAAATATACGACACACATCCAGCTCAGATGAATATGTGGGCTGTGTAATTATGTAGATTAGGCTTGATCACAAAAAAAAACATAAATCAAGGTCATTAACCACTAGTTGTAGCACATATTGCCTCTCTCTGTTATCTCAATTCATATTCTAATTTTAAATTAGAATAATAAAAAAAAACTATCTCTGAATTTTGTTTCAGCTATAATCATGGTATGAGTAAAAAGCCTTTAGTGTTGAGATTATTTTCTCTAAACCTTGACCTTAAGTGACTTTTATCCCATAGTATTCAATTGTTTGGTTGAAGTACAGTAATAACAACTCTGTTACATATCTGAATGTTAAAGTTGAACCTTTTGAATCCCCATTACCATGTGTACATCACAATATAAGAACAAAAGAGGTCTGATATATATGGCAGATTTATCTTATTTCTTTATTCTTCACTCAACTGATTCAGGCCCTTCATAGATATTACACATTTAAATTCTGTTCACTTTACTTAAACATCTAATTTTGTCACAACTTAATTTAATTGTGTTCAATCAGCCTAATATATTTAAAACGGAAGTTTACTTAATTAAGTTGTGTTAAAACTACATGAAATATTTGTGTTGACATAACTAACTGGGCAGTGGATCTGTAGTTCCCAGCATGCTTTGCAAGGGACTCCATCAGGAGAGTAAATTTAGGGATTAAAGTGTTATTTTGTGTGTTTTTCTGCAAAGGGAAAGATGTTGTTAGTTAATGTTAGTGTTTAATGTTCAGTTATGTTGGACATTTAGAGGAGTTTCTGTAATTTTTATTTTTATTTTGTGGTTACCTGAAGAGTGGCGCCTGTGCTTAGGCTGTGGGCACTCAGTGATTTATGCTAATGTCAGGAGTGACACTCTTTTCTTATATTTTCATTATATACATTGTGTATGATGATGAATGAGACTGCTTATAATTGATTGTCCAGTTAAATGTTTTAATTTAAGTTTGACAAGTATAAAAAAAGTCATGTTATAAGTATATAAATATCTTTTAAACTGTATTTGATAAAATTGAGTTGGACCAACTATTGCATGAATTCATTTTTTATGAGTTGGGGCTACACATATTTATTGGATGGAAAACCTGCCCTCAATTAAATTGAGTTTGTCCAATGAGGGGTTTTTTTGTGTGCAATGTCCGGATGTCAGACTATTTAATTTATATGTATCATCAGGATAGTAACAGTGATTGATCTTTTTCCTTACACAAAATACACCTAAAGTCATTTTGCAGCAACACTCACTGATAAACGATGTTAATTATGGGAGAAAGTTGCTAGTTATCAGATGCTTTATTCTAGCTATTTTTTTCTCAGAGTGGGTTTACCTTTAAAACTCATTTCTATAGACCCAAAAAACACTAAGAGTGAACATTTCCTATATAGTTGTTGGCCTTATACCACATTATATTGGGTGAGTTGTCACAATGGGCCTGCCTTTAAATGTCCTTTTGCTTGCGTCTCAGCCACTTCTAAACTGTAAAACAAATGCAAAAAAAGTTTGTATTGTTGTTTTTAGTCGCTTGTATTTGTTTAGCCTGTGCTAGTTTTGTTTTTTGACATTGTGTTTTATGTTCTGCAGAACAGGAACTTGCTTAAATTCAAGAGTCAGGCCCGTTTAAATTGTACCTTAATGTTACTTTTTAACCTTTCCTGTATATTAAATGAAATGTGTTTTGGGAATGAGCGTACCTTCATTTTATATCTGACCATTGTCTGAATGAATGTGTGGTATTATTGTGTGCATCACCTGCAGTCTATCCAAAAGCTATTACAACAGGGTTAGGTTAACCCTAACCCCAAGCTATAACAATATGATATTAGAATTTTAGTTTGAAGGACAGAATGCACAAAAAAGCTGTCTTCTTTGAAACAACACAAAACACTGCTAGAGAGAACAAGCACTTGTGTAAACTGGGATATAGCCCAGGTAACAACTCTGTGTGACTGACAACTGGTCTTTCAGCTTTTTAAAATGGGTTTTTAGTCTGTCAGTACCGTAATGATGCTCCAGTCTTTTAGATTTTTAATGTTGCTCAAGTCTTTCAATATTATAATATTGCTGTTGTCTGACAGTATACTCTATGAATTGCTCCTGTATAGCAATTTGTGTTAATATTTTAATGTCGGTCTTGTCTGTCAGTATTTAATGTCGCAATAGTCTTAGTAATTTAAAGGGATAGTTTACCCACAAATTCTGTCATCATTTTCTCACCCTCAAGTTGTTTCAAACCTGTATGAGTTTCTTTCTTCTGCTGAAAACAAAAGAAGATATTTTGAAGAATTGTCATTTTTGGGTGAACTATCCCTTGAATGTCGTTCTAGTCTGAAAGTATATGAATTTTGCTCTGTTAATATTTTGAAAGTTATAATTTGAAAGTATCTTAATGTCAGTCTAGTCTGTCAATATTATAATATCAGTCTAGTAGGGCTGCACGATATTGAATAAAAATGCAATATGCAATTATAATGGGATATTCAATATGCAATACAATAATGCTTTAAGTGTGTAAAATAAATGTAAATTATATATAAATATATTTAAAAACTGAAAATGGTATAACCAACATGCATTTCACATTCTTTTGTGAGAAGAATGCATCCCTAAAACTTCTAAAAGTGAACAGCAGTGTCTTATGTCGTGTTACAGGCCTCGACATTAAGCCTGTTCACGTGCTTGTCATTCAAGTTCAAGTTCAAGTTCCGTTTATTTATAAAGCGCTTATAAAACTGCCACACGACTGACCAAAGTGCTGTACATAGGATCAGATAAAGTTTTACTCACTTGTCAGAGTAAAAAATTAGCTTGTTCAGAAATTATTTTTTTTGTGTGTTGTAAAAATAATTTACTCTGAAGTAATATTCTCACCAGTGTTCAATCAGCTTTGACATATCTTAAATCTGCATATTTGTGATATTTTTACCTTTTGTAAAGAGCATTTTCCCCCAATCCTATTAAATATAGGCTATGCTTCAGCTTTGAATATACAAATAAGAAAAGATGGAAAGAATGTTTAAACATGAAACTAAACTGCCAGTAGGCGGCGGCAGGTCTTAATAAATGAGTCATTGAGTCGATTCGTTCAAACGGCTGATTCATTCAAGAATGAGGCAGTCGTTTATGAACAGGTCATTGAATCTTTGATTCAACCGATTAATTCAAAACGCTGAATCATTCAGTAACACACTGTTGCTGTGAGACGGGTTATGGTTCTGCTGTGATCTTGGTTTGGAAATATTTTTGCTGCTGAAATAGAGCAAAAACAGTCAATATTGCATCTAAAATGTAAGAGACTTGATGTGAATTAATTGTTTATGGAACTATCATATGAAATCAGTGTAATTTTCAGGCATGATGGTACTGAACTAGATGAACTGTTTACTCAACTTAAAACATAACTGACTGCGTTTACATGAACACTCACCAAAACAGGCATTTTGACATCTTTTTGTGTGTATTTGGCCGTATAAGCTGCGGAAGAGAACTGAATTCAGGATCACGTGCTGTCCGAGAGGCGGCTTCCTGTATTCACTTATTGCATTTAATAATATTAAGTATGTCACATGTATCTAACCGTTGTGTCCAGACTATTCTATGCTGTCGACCTAAAACTTGGATCTTTTACTAAAATCATGCAGTGATTTCAAGCCATGTACATTTGTGATATTTCAATAATTCGGATATATCGTGCAGCCCTACAGTCTAGACTGTCAGTATTTTAATGTTGCTCTAGTCTGGCAGTATTTCAGTGTCACTCTAGTCTGTTAATGTTTTAATGCCACTCTAGTCTGACAACATATTCATATTAATATTGTAGCATTTTGTCATTGTTAGTATCTTAATGTTGCTCCAGTCTGTCAATTTTTGTGGGCTATGCACATGTAAAATAACGTGATCATCAAAGTTAAACAGCATATAAATCAAAATGGCCTTACTGAATGAAATGTCGACCCAGGACGAGGTATAGGACTGTGAAGCTTTGGGGGTGTTGATGGACTCGATCTACTGCATCTATGTTTTGGTGATCGCTCTGAATTTGATTTTCTCAGCTTTTTTCCCCCACATATTTATACAACAAAATATTCTGGATGCCATGAAAGTTGTATGAAATTGATCAAAAATGCTGGCGGTGACTGGCAACGTAAAGAACGCTGACAGGGAAAGAGTTAAAATTGCCCTTGTAGCATTTTGTCCTTGTTAGTAGCCTATTTTGATGTTGGTCTTGTCTATCAGTATTTTAATATAGCTCTAGTTTGTTAATATCTTAGGCCGCATTTACACTGCAGGTCTTGATGCACAATTCTGATTTGGTGACTATATCCGGTTTTTTTTTGGACGACCCGCTTACATCATCTTTTAAAAGCGACCCGTATCCGATATTTGCATTTACACTATACACTGGCGAAACAGTCCAAGCTGTTCTGACCTGGAAAAGGAAGTAAAACAGCGTGATATGCAATGGATGCAGACGAAATGATTACAATGTACAGTGTCTTCACCCCAAAGGCTTAAAAGACATGAAACCTCTGCATTACACCACTGTGTCGCACCTTCACGTCATTAGTGTCATGTGATCGTAGGTCGTGCCCACCTGAGTTGACGTCATTCACCTCCATCCCTTTTTCAATGACGCACAACTCGCATTTAATGGGGAATATCCAATTTGACTGCTTACATGGCAGACGCAAATGTACGTATCCAAATCATATTTATTACCACATATGAGTGAGGCCTGAATCCGATCTGAGGATATCGGAATTCATGCGTTTTTTTTCCCTGCTTTCACATGTTAACATGCCATATCCGATCTGTGCCACATGAGAGGGAAAAATCGGAATTGGGTCACTTGAACCATGCAGTGTAAATGGGGCCTTAATGTCACTAATCTGACAGTATATTAATATTGCGCTTATAGAATTTTGCTCTTGTTAATATTTTAATGTTGTCTAGTAGGGGTGTAATGATACACCTATGCCACGGCTTTGGAGCCACAGTTCCGTTTGGTTCGGTTCTGTTTGCCGTGGAGTCAGGGTTCATGGCAGGGCACCAGCAATAATAACACAAGATTCACTTTTAACTTAATAATAACAACAGCAATAATTTTCAATAGTTCAATAAATTATTAACTCTATCTTTAGTGACTTTATACATTGGCTTAACATTTTCTTTAGAGCAGTTAGATGTAAAATGAAATAAATATCTGCACTAGACTAGTCAGAAATAATCTACTCATTTTGTAATTTACCATAATGTAAAAAAAAAACATCATGCACATTTATTTAATAAAAATCAAGTAATGTCCCACTTTAGCCTACTTAACAGACAAATACATTTTATGAATATGACTTTATACTGATGAATAAATAGGCCTATATAAGCGATTAAATATTAACAGTTTTTGTTAAAACTATAAAGCAGTCACCACACTAATTCAAAAATAAACAAAAAAACATAAAGTGGCATTTTGTGGTTGTGGAAACTACAGTTATGGCGAATACACAATACTTCATGAACTGTTAATGAAACATGACAACTACTCCTAATGAACAGAATGAACATCATCCCTGCATGCCTTCTTAGCTAACACACGTCGAACCAGTTACGTGATTTATTGGTACTTTACTTTTATTTCATGACTTACAAATTGACATCGTAACATTGCATGTTCGTAGTTTCTCTTGCGCATATACTGCGTGTGCGCTACGAGTGCAGTGCAGCTGACAGGACATAAAAGAGGTTTTCTGAGGTGAGAGAGATTTTTATTTCATAACAAGCTACGAAAATGACGATGTTGCTGGGAAATTACCTGGCTAAATGGGGAAACCCAAGGGGGTAATCCTGCACCCGGAAAGCGTACCTTCCATAGGGGCATCCCTTGCTAACCAAGCCATCACCTGCTGTTAGCATTCCATTGACTCCCATTCATTTTGGCGTCACTTTGACAGTGAATAACTCTACATCTGAGGCGTTTAAAGACTCTATTTGTCCATTGTTTATTTCTAAAGAAACACGACAATGTATAGAAGGCTCCATTACCTTGTATCTTACGCTATTGCCCCGTAGAAGCCGTAATTGTAAAAATAGGCTAACGATTGCGTCATATTGGGAGATGGAAATGCATTTGCTGAATAAATTCTGATGTAGCGAACCCACGTGACTGATCAGCTGTTTCCGCTGACATTCTGAAATGTCGTAGCTAAATGTTGTGAGTAAAATGTCTGGTCACTGTGACCTTCCAAAAATCCTGCTGGCGTTGTCTTTCCCATATGGATGGGGCTCAACGTCGTCGTAATGCCCTTGGTGCTAGTACATTTCTTCTGTGCATAGCGTTGCAAGCTGCACTGCTAGTAAATGTATAACTTGCCCAATCGTAACTACTTGCAGTTTTATTGAC
Source organism: Gobio gobio (assembly GCF_949357685.1). Taxonomy (NCBI): domain Eukaryota; kingdom Metazoa; phylum Chordata; class Actinopteri; order Cypriniformes; family Gobionidae; genus Gobio; species Gobio gobio. The sequence goes on along the minus strand of NC_137112.1, from coordinate 9,683,869 downwards.
TGTTGGTTACTAGGTTGCCAACCTCCGTCATCCGCTTGAACAGCTTGATGGGAACGCACCTAATTTGCATTTGTATCTATTTTGCAAAGTTGAAACAGATTCGCTTCACGTTCGGTTGGAAACCCAGCGAATGTAGCCGGAGTATATTAATATTGCTCTACCCTGTCAGTATAAACGTTGCTCTAGCCTGTCAGTACTTTGTCATGCTCGTCTGCACATGTCATATGTAACAGGATCTGTTTCATTATCATTCAACCGGCCGAAGTACTGAATGTAATGAAAAATCTAAACACAGCATGTCACTGAACATGACCTATGACCTAATTTCTCTTGAGCTGTATCTAATGGTCTTGACCCTAACCCTTAATGGTCCGGACTGCATCAAAGTTCTGTAAAGTTGTCCAGGTCTCGTCCTCCACCCGTCACCCTTTCCTCACCCCTCGGCGGGCCGCCACGATTCCCTCACACCCCTCCTGTGCTGTACCTTTGTCCCTGTTTGAATATTTCACATTGCTGTTGCCGCTGGTGCGTGATGCAGGACTGAGCTTTCATTGTGTACATGCGTGTGGGAGCGCTGGTATGCGGGCCCTTGGCGTGTGGTGCGACAGGGCATGCGTGTGGCCGCTGACGCCAGTCTGCCCGCCTGTGCCCGCCTGTCTGTCTCAGCACGCCGCTGTTTGGACACACCTGACCGAGGTTGGAATCACCCACATGGCCGCCCGGGTTTTATCTCTCTCTCGTCTCCTTCGTTCTCCGGTCCTACATTGACTCTTTCGATCTCTGTCCTTGTTTCTCCCCCTGCTCCTTAGTGTGCTCTTTGTATTTTACTGTCTCCCTCTTTCACTAATTTTTCTTTCATGTCTGGAGTGGTAAAGAAAGAGTTCATTTATTTCTCGCGTCTCTTTCTGAGCCTTGTGAATCGTATCATGTGATTTTGGGCTTCATTCAATCAGATTTGCTTGAATTGCTTATGCTAGTACCTTCAAGTTTATTTTCAAACATGCCCATGGAAAATCTTAAAACTCGAGCACTTTAGAGCTTTAGGTTCGGATTTGTCCGTGATCGTAATATCTTGATTTACATTTGGCACCCTAGAGGAACATTTAAATATGAATTCTCGGTTTCACTTTATTTTGATGGTCCCTTTAACACATTCTGTTGACTGTAAGTAGCGTTGCACCTACATGTCTACTAACTCTCATTAGAGTGTTAGTCGAGTATTAGTAGACTAATAGGGTTCGCGCTAGAACAAGTTGACATGTAGTCGCAAAGTCACTGAATGTTCAAAAGGGACCATCGAAATAAAGTGTCACCGAATTCTCTTTTCCCAATATAGACATTAGTGTGTGTTTCATCCATGATTTGTTTCTTCTGTGGGGATTATGGGGGTTTCAAACTTCCATATACTGACATAGATCAGTTTGGAAGATGTAAAGTTTAGTTATGTGGTCTGAAGTGAACAATGAGACGCATTGAATTTTGGATTTTGTATGCATGATCAAATTGCTACCAATCTCGAACTACTCGAATATGTCTTGGAGGGCATGTACACAGTCTTTTCATGATCAGATTGCTATCTGATCAGTATAAATGCATGATGTGACCTAGTGTACTTAAATTCATATACCCCCTGTGAGGATTTATTGGAGCTTGACAGCCTCAGGTCTCCATTTACTTTAATTGCATGTAGTCTGAAAGTCATACGGTAAGTTGGAGTAAATGTTGACAGCATTTTTAGTTTTTGGTGATCTCATGCCCCTTTCTTCTTTCTTACTGGACTTCATAATACAACATAAATAAGAGCAGTACTTGACGTCCATGATGTTGAATGAAACGCTGAAACCTCTCAGGTGACCCTGGCGAGAGAGGTTAGAGAGTGTAAAGTCACAATCTGTTCATTGTTCCTTGATATGTCTCTCTCGACTCACACCTCACTACACCAGGGCAGATCTGCCAGTTTTGCACATTTTTTAGTTTCCTGTGATGATAAGATTCTGTACATATTTCAGACTTATCTTGTTGATTTGTTTGTTTGTTTTCACATGCTGGGAGTCTTGTCCCTCGTACTGTCATGCCTGTCAAATCACAATTCCATCTGAGAAAGTGAGAGAGAAGGAAAGAGAGAAAGAGAGACAAAGTGGTGCCCCATGTTTATCAAAACCATGGAGCTGAATTCCAGATGGCACGATAAGGTGAGAAACAAGCAAACAAAAACTCAAAAATAGAAAGTATGAAAGTAAAAGAGAGGGCAGACAGGCTGACGACGGGAGCCCTGGTGCACTCTGGGAAAATTGTTTGGGAGTGTTCTGGTTGCCGCTCCTTTGATTTGCTCAGACGGAGCGGATTAAAGTTTGTCATTTCGAATTCATCCAGAGATACAAACTGAATCAACAAGATGATTTTAGCAATATATGGCATTTAAACCAGGAGGCATGTGTGCCTTCTTTAATGTAGTCTCTGCTTTTTATTCTCTGGTCTCCAGTATTTAAGACTGTGTCAATGACATGACCACATTTTATTTGTCCATTCCAGACCTATCCAATTATTAGGAAAAAACGTGTTTTATACATGCACTTCTTAATGGATTTAACACACACACACACACACACACACACACACACACACACACACACACACACACACACACACACACACACACACACACACACACACACACACACACACACACACACACACACACACACGTTTGTTTTTGTGAAATGTGAGGACATTCCATAAGGCGTAAAGGTTTTTATACCATACAAACCGTATTTTCTATCCCCTTACACTGCTCCTGCCCCTAAACCTAACCCTCACAGGAGACTGTGCAGTTCACTTTCTGTGAAAAAAACCTTGTTCTGTATGATTTATAAGCATTTTGAAAAGTGAGGACATGGGGAACATCCTCATATTTCACCCTCTTTTTGTAATACCTATGTCATACCCATGTCATTATACACATTTGTGTCCTGATATTTCACAAAAACACACACACACACACACACACACACACACACACACACACACACACACACACACACACACACACACACACACACACACACACACACACACACACACACACACACACACACACACACACACACACACACACACACACACACACACACACACACACACACACACACACACACTCATACATTCTTGTACATCTATCTTTGTGAGGAGGTTCATTGACACTCTAGCTCCTTACCCTAACTCTACCCATCACAACTAAGTGCCTAACCCGAACCCTAAACTGACCCTTAAAGGTGGGGTAAGTGGTATTTCAAAACTGCTTTAGTAAAGTGTCTCGGGCCGAGTACCAAAACAAACCCGTAGCCAATCAGCAGTAAGGGGCGTGTCTACTAATGATGGGGAGAAGAGAGCGCTCAGTGCACGTCATTATTCAAAAGACACGACACAGGACGGACATTAGCCGAGCGACGATAGAAAGAGAGAGATGGCAGATGGAAAAGATGTCTGTGGAACAAAAGAAGGCTTACGATCAGGCAAGAAGTAGGACCGTGTAAATATCGGATCAGCTTTCCAGCGCTGGAGAGAACTCAAGGAGCGAAGGCCGAGGTTGCTTTATTTCTTCTCGATAGGCGAGTAACATTGATTTTGTTTTGTTTCACAGAAATAATATATGCTGGCTTTTGCTTGAATATGCTCATGTGTCATGTTCGCTTGCTTGTCCATTTGCGATCGTATTGTCGTTCACTTCAGCGATGATAAAGACCCATTAATTTCCACACCGTATAAGCCTGGAGCATCTAAACCTCCTCCACTGTCTGTTTCAAGCGTCAGATCCCAAAGTGTGTCCGAAAAGTAAGATAATATTCTCCTAATATATGTTTGTTTCCTTTGGTTCCTCTTTTCATGATCGCTATAACCCTCTAGTCTTGTCTTAATTGTAATATTTTCTTTAGTTCGTCTGTCATGCTCGTGTTATCGTGTTGTTCATGAGAACTGTGTTTGTATTTTTGGGATGGAACGGATGACTTTTTCACTGAACATTCGACCTGGATTACCATAGTAACACACATTGCTTTCACTTATTGATGACATCATACCCACGGCCGACTGGCACAGTAGATTCCGCCATAGTCGTTGCCTGGGTTATGTATGTGTGGGGCGGAGCAAAATAGGGGCGTGTTTGTTTTGGTGATTTGAAATCAACATCGGTTCCCAGAAAGCACTTACCCCACCTTTAACCTAATTATAACCTTATCCCTAAAACCAAGTCTTGACCCTTGAAGTCTCAGAAAGTGAGGACCGGCCAAAATGCCCTCACTTTACTTTCCTTGTACTCACTCTTATTGTGTAAAACTCAAACCTGTCCTCACAAAGATAATTGTACAAGTTTACACACACACACACATTTACAAATTAATTATTTTATTCAGCAAGGACGCATTAAATAGTTCAAAATTGACAGTAAAGACTTTAACCAAAATATATTATTTTAATTAAATGCTGTTTTTTTAACTTTCTGTTCATCAAAGAAACCACAAAAATATGTTTTTAACATTGATGATGAAATTGGAAATATCTCTTGAACATCAAATCAGCATATTAGCATGATTTCTGAAGGATCATGTGACACTGAAGACTGGAGTGATTTAGTTTTGTAAATGTAGTAAATTTAGCTTTGCCATTACAGGAATAAATTACATTTTAAAATGTTTTAATGTACACTCTAAAAAGAAGGTGCTATATGGCACTAAAAGTGGTTCCCCTTCGAGGGAACTCGCACTGCATCGTCGAGTGACAACACTCTGGGAACGCCCACAGCGTTGTCACTCGACGACGCAGTGTCTCGTTCCCTTCTCGGGGAACAAGGGTTACAGGCCTAACCCGAGACGTTCTTGGCTCGTAATCATAGGGGAACCTTTATAGCACCAATCTTGGTTCTTCAGCTGCTTTTCACCAGTTCTTCACTGGTTCTTCGGGCGCTTTCACACCTGCCTCATTTAGTTCGGTTTAATAGTACTAGAGTTTGTTTGTGGTGTGAACTGATAATTTTTGGACTAAACCAACTGCCGTAGTCAGCTGCGCTGTGCATTATGTGATGAGGAAGTGTTTGTTGACAGTTTGCACTTTAGCACGGCAGCTCGCGGACAAAGTTGTAGTAGTGAGGAGGTGCGGAGCCTCATAGAAATTTGGTCTGATGACCATAGGTCCCAACTTTCGAAAACTCACAAGAACAGCGCAATCTTTGCTTGAAGTGACGAGCGATGCGCGCTCGCCGTTTGCAGTGCATTAGAACGTTGTTTTCAAGCCGTATCTGCACTTGAAATATTGCATATTGTGGTGTATACAAACAATGTAATAGATTATGGCCAGGGACAAAACCAGCCCGTGCAGTCGCAGTTTAGCAAATACACCATGGCCAATGAGTGATGTTGTCATGTGACTGCATTTTGGTTCGTTTCAACTGGTTCGGACCAAAGCAATCAGTGTAGTGTGAAAAGGAACCAAAAAAGCTGAAAAATGCCTTGGTTCTGACCAAATGAACAGAACTACAGTGGCATGAAAAAGTATGTGTACCGCTTGCAGAATCTGTGAAAATGGGAATAATTTTAAATACAACTCCAAATCAGAAAATGTTGGGACAGTATGGAAAACGCAAATAAATAAAAAAGAAGTGATTTCTAAATTTACTTTGACTTGTATTTCATTGCAGACAATATGAACACAAAATATTTCATGTTTTGTCTGGTCAACTTCATGTCATTTGTAAATATGCATCCTTTCCTGTCATTCAGACCTGCAACACATTTAAAAAAAAGTTGGGACAGGAGCAATTTAGGGCTAGTAATGAGGTAAAATGGTTAAATAATGATGTGATTTGAAACAGGTGATGTCAACAGGTGATTGTAATTATGATTTGGTACAAAAGCAGCATCCAAGAAAGGTCTAATTCTTTAGGAGCAAAGATGGGCAGAGGATCGCCAGTTTGCCAACAAATACGTGTGAAAATTATTGAAATGTTTAAAAACAATGTTCCTCAAAGAAAGATAGGAAGAGATTTGGATATTTCACATTCAACAGTGCATAACGTAATTAAAAGATTCAAGGAATCTGGAGGAATTTCAGTGCGTAAAGGACAAGGGCGCAAGCCTAAGCTGAACAACCGTGATCTCCGATCCCTCAGGCGGCACTGCATCAAGAATCGTCATTCATCTATAAGCGATATCACCACATGGGCTCAGGACTACTTTGGCAAACCTTTGTCAAGTACCACAATACGTAGTTACATCCACAAATGCCAGTTAAAACTGTACTGTGCCAAAAGGAAGCCCTATGTTAACAGTGTCCAGAAGCGCCGTCGACTTCTCTGGGCTCGGAGGCATCTGGGATGGACCATCACACAGTGGAAACGTGTACTGTGGTCATTTTGAAGCGTAAAATGCGACAACGAACACCCTGTACTGTTGCCCATCTTAAGACTTGTTTGCAGGAAGAATGGAACAAAATTACACCTGAAACACTTCATCACTTGGTGTCTTCAGTCCCTAAACGTCTTTTAAGTGTTGTGAAAAGGAATGGCAACATTACAAAGTGGTAAATGCTTTACTGTCCCAACTTTTTTTGAAATGTGTTGCAGGTCTGAATGACAGGAAAGGATGCATATTTACAAATGACATGAAGTTGACCAGACAAAACATGAAATATTTTGTGTTCATATTGTCTGCAATGAAATACAAGTCAAAGTAAATTTAGAAATCACTTCTTTTTTTTTTCCATACTGTCCCAACTTTTTCTGATTTGGGGTTGTACATAAGAGAGATCATACAAAATGCATGTTATTTTTTATTTAGTACTGTCCTAAATAAAATATTTTACGTAAAACAGTTTTACATATAGTCCACCCCCCGGCTCTTAATGCATTGTGTTTCCTTCTGGAGCATCAGTGAATGTTTCAGCCTTTTTTAGTAGTTGTGTTTAAGTCCCTCAATTGCCCTCAGTGTGAAAAGATGGATCTTAAAATCATACAGTCATTGCTGGAGAGGGTTCAAATATGAAAAAGAGGCTGGAAAACTGAAGAATGTGCAGGACCTGGAGGATTTTTCTGAAGAACATTGGGCAGTTTAACTGCTCAGGACAAACAAGGGACTCGTGAACAACCATCACAAAACAAAAAAACAGCCGTGGATCATCCAGGGAACGACACACAGCACTGAGAATCAATGGTTCATAAACTTTTTATCAGGTTTATTTTAATAAATTAAGCTATTTTTTTGTCTTGTGGACTATATGTAAACATTTTTTATTTAAAATATCTTATTCTGGACAGTGCTAAATAAAAAATAACATGCATTTTGTATGATCCCTCTTATTTAGTTAAAATGATTCCCCTTTTCACAGATTCTGCAAGCGGTTCACATACTTCTTCATGCCACTGTAGAGATGTGAAAGCACCCTTAGGCCGAGGTGCTATATAGCACCGCTACCATATACAGAACATGTTAAGATATGGTGCTAGTGGAGTAGTTTTATTTGTATACAGGATAAACCAGGATGATGTTACATATATCACAGATAGGACCCCTGTAGACTCTGCTGATTGAATTAAGGTCAGATGTTTATGAGACACTGTTTATTCAGTGACAACATTAGTTAGTTCAGGCTGTCACAAAATAATAACATAGAAAACTTGTACATATGTTTACATATGCATATATTAAAGTTGTAAGGAACATTTTATTTTATAGTACAAAATTCTAAAAGAAATGTATGAAACCGACATCAATACAAAGTGTACATTTCTGGCAGATACATTCTTCACTACAGTTTTTTCTTCTTCTTTTTTTTCATAATCTTAGACATCCTTTGTTGTCATTGACCCATAAGCTATCGATTTTGCAGAGGTCTGAAGTAGGATTTGCCTGAGTATTTAAAGGTTAGGCTGTTTCCACAGGAGTGGCGTCCACTAAATAGCCCCGTCTCATGCTGTGGTAGAATGACGAGCTCGCTTCCACAAAGAAAACAGGACATACACTTGAGCTAAAACCAGCATAATCCCCACTCTGAAGGAGAGAAAATAAGGTAAAGATTTTGAACAGCGCGCTACTCTCCCATCTGTTTCGCTTTTTGATGGGTTATGATGACCTGGCCATGACCTTTCTGTTCACCCTCTGTGTCCCTCCCTCTTGCCGGTCACCTGACCACATGGGGTGATTGCATGAAACAAACTGAATACAAGAGCTAATTATTTGTGCTTGATGAATTCGCCGGGCCTTTGGCAAATTTAGATTATGGAAGATGTTTTTGGAGGGGGCAAATCCTTGAGGATCCAAAATCAACACTGACCCAATACCCTGGTGTTCCATGAACTTGTTAGAAATGCCCCCCAACCTTTTCCTGTCAGAGATTAGCTGAACGTGTGGGAGCAAGGAATGCTAAAAAGTTAGTGTAATCGTTATGCAGAGTGGCCTTGAGAGCCGTTTTTCACTGACCTGCACGTTCCCGGGTCATATCAATCCCGGTCGAGTAGTACTATTTTAAGTGTCACTTCCTGTTTTAGGTGGCGTGTAGGAAGAAAGGCTGCTCAGATTTGAAAATGCATGTCTGGCCAACAGGATCAGAGGATGTTTGTTTGCTTTCGCTTGTTAAGAAAGGGTAGGGGAGCGCTGCATTCGCTGTTTTAGAAATGCTTCCCTCTGCCACACACACACACATACACACACTCACAATACACACACTCACACTCACACACAAACATCCCCAAAACATCTTCAGTCAAAACTTTTACTTTTTTTTTTTTTTTTTTTACGCTATTCATCAAAGACTTTCCAACAAAGGTTTCCACAAAAATATTAACCAGCACAACTGTTTCAACATTTATAATAATAAGCAGCAAATCAACATATTAGAAAGTTTTCTGAAGGATCATTTAAGCTGTTTCCATTCACCCATTTTTATCCGCATTTTGGGATATTGAATAAAAAAAGATGGGCATACATTCTAAAAATGCGACTATGATGGAAGCGCATTTACCAAAAAAATCCCTCGATGCGCAACAAAAAACTCATGTGACTTTGCCTGAGCAGAGGAAGCGATTGGATTAGGGATGGGCATATCAATATGAAGTATCGATATATTGATACTGATGTGAGTATCGAAAAGTATTGATACTCAAATAAAAATATCGATACTAAGGTGTTTTTTTTTTACCAGTAATTTTGTTTATGTGAACATTTGATTTAATGCATACAATACGAATAACCTATGTAAGCAAATAATTGTGCAGTATAGGACTATTTTCCTGTTCATCTGAACCATGATCTGATACCAGTACACACGCAAATGCTGCAAGACGGAAGCAAACACAGAGAGAGCGTTCGCTCCCTGCTAACACTGTATTCAAACAGCGCTGCGTTTCCCAAAAGTATCATAAGAAACCATTCATGCTTTTGGAAATGCAGCCCAAAACAGTGCTCATCAGACAAAAAAAAAAAACATAGTATGTTTGAGTTTTCATAATAAACAACTTGAAATTGTAGCCTACATTGTTTGTGCAATACATATATTTAAATGTAATCAGGCATAAAAGCATAATTTTTATAAAAACGCCTCGGATTTATTATTTTATTTTGACGTGGCGCGTTAAAAACTGGCCGACCAATTAGATCAGCGCTTTTGTTCACGTGCCTGGAGCTTCTGAAGTGACAGTAAAACACGACTTGGTGGCGCTCAAGCACAAAACGGTCTTACCGAGCACACATTGATACGACTAAGAAGTAGTAAGTAGACAAAGAAGAAGATGAGCTGATAATGCTGCCTGCCAGTTAGCAAAAAGTGTGTGAATGGTTTTGGCCATAAACATAATATGTCTATGGTTTTGGCAAGCACGTAAATACTGTCTCTCTTCTTCTTCTGTGCGACAAGCGAGTGTCAGAAGTGTAAAGTGCCGCAGCCCCACCTTGTGTACCGGGAGCACAATCTACTGAATTTGCACGTTCACTCGGCGCAGCGCCAGTGAAAATCGCTTGGGTGTGAACACTCAAGACGCGCCGAAAAACGTCACGAAAAACGCTGGCGATAAGCGCGCGCGATATTTGTGCCGGTGTGTACAGGCCTTCAGAATAAAAATGTTGCATTTAATGGGTGCAATGGCCTGTCACTGGCAGTACCTTATGAAAATGAACCATGGTTTTACTACAGTGACTGTGGTTCAACAACTATAGTATTTGTAGCTTTCCATGGTTACCACAAGTAAACATATTTTAACCATGTGTAAACAAAAATATAATATTAACTTATAAGTTAAGTGGGTATCTTTTCCCATTTTACTCTTAGTAATTTAAGTAATTGAATATGTAATAATTTAAAAGTTCAGTTTAGAGGTATCGTATCAAAACGGTGATACTGGCCTTGAAAGTATCGGTATCATTTCGAAAACAAAATAAGTGGTATCGCCCATCCCTAGATTGGATGACTGGACTAACCAGAGGACCAGTCGCATCACAGCATCTCAAATGTTGTTTGATCATTCTGAAATGCCTGAGCCAAAGTCTGTCATCAGAATGATTTGGTATATTTCCCTCCCAGAAGTGACTCGCATGAATACATTCCCAAACACCAAGCATCCGAACGCAAGAAAGAGCGACAGTGGCTTCCCCGATTGCAGCAACTTTTTTTTCTCCAACCATTTTTATTACAGATATTTTTCCCAGGAAGTTGAGCACGTGGGATGGAAACATTGCTTTATTCCAGATGTTTTATGCACTATTCCAATTTTGCGCACAAGTTAAATTCGCAACTTTGGTTGGAAACATAGCTACTGAAGACTGGAGTAATGGCTGCTGAAAATTCAGATTTGCCATCACAGTAATAAATCACATTTTAAAAGATATTAAAATAGAAAACGGCTGTATTAAATTGTAATAATATTTCACAATATCACTGTTTTGAATGTATTTTATTTTATCAAATTAATGCAGCCTTTGTGAGACCAAAATCAAAACAATACTATGAAAACATACTACTTGTTTGCTTTCACTTGTTAAGAAAGGGTAGGGGAGCGTGGCCCTCGCTGTTTTAGAAATGCTTCTCTGTGCCACACACACACAGTCCCCAAAACATACTGACTGGAGCCTGCCTGACCTCCATCTCACCCGGGATCCCTGGGAAAAAGCAGACAGCCAAAGTGAACATTCAGACACAAAATCACAACCAGACCCGTCATTGAGCACAAGAGCCTTCATCCAGGCCAAACCACCCAGGGAGCCGGCCCCCTCATGCCCAGAAAGAGAGCCCTGCCCTGGGGCAACACGCTCAGCAGCAGCCCTTGTGTCCACATGGAGGAGGGAGATTATTGCTGGAGCCATCTATGAAAAGTGACACTTACGTGATTATGAAAACATGTTTTGAAGAGCATCACTGTTTGTCAGTAGCATTCGTCAATAATAGCATTGTGGGTCCAGAGAGGATGACATGCAAACACAGAGAATTCTGGGAACGCTGCTCCATATAGGTCAGATTGTGCTGACTTTCTCTGCATTTTCCTCTTTGTCTGTCTAGTGATTTTTTTTTTTGGGGCCATGGCTGGTTTGAGATCCCATGATCGAGGTCAGGTAAAGGGGACAAGACAAACGGACATGCTCGCACACACTCAACACACGCCTTTTCCCGACCCCTGCCTCATCTCCCACAAGCCCCTGGGTGCAGAAGCCTGGCACCAGACAGTTATTCAAGCCCTCGGGCGGCAGAACAACTACAGGTCACACAGTCAGAGAGAAAAAGAGATGCAGAGGAAGAAAGAGGTTAAGGTTTGTGTATGTGAAACACTGTATTTCATATGAATGTGAGTTTATTTCCCCCCCATAAATCCATGGGAAACATAGAACCAGCATTGTGACGTCGCACACTCATAACCACATCTTTTTCTGTTCTATATATATGGATGTATATTTTGCTAGTTTCACTAGCTAGACACTTGGATTTTATGTTTTGCCAACACAAAACTGTCTTTATTCACTGGCAGGAGATTTTCTGCCCCTTTAAACATTTATTATTGTTCTGAGTGTAGTTTTTTTCTCCTTTAAATATGCTAATTAAACGTATACATAGCACGACGAATAATTCTCATTGCTTTTCCTCTGTCTGTATTCCCCTTATATCTTTGTGCATGCAGTTGTGTTCTTTAAAATACAAAGTAGACATTTTTTCTCATGATCCGTAAATTAATTAGTTTTGCTGTTTTGGTTTTTAATTTGTGTACTAAGCTCATGAAAAGAGCAGAAGGAAGCGGAGAGAAGACTGTGATTGGATTAAATTTTCCTCACTTTGTAAACATTGTGACCTGAGTTTTTGACGCACAATTTTTCGTGCTTTTAATGACTGTTTTCGTACCCTTTCAACATGCGCGTCTTCATAACAAGGGGAGCGGAGATGAAGGCCTTATTTAAAGTTGCCTTTGAGTCTTTGTGTGCTGCATGGGGTGTGTTTTGCTCTGTTTTGTTCTGGTAAATCCTCTGTCTGTTTGCTCTAAGAAGAGCCTTGAGCGATTAGTAATATTTCGACTGAAGAAGAACATTTTACCCTCCTCCAGGTTGGTTGATTCTGTTAAATGTGTGAAAGTGTGTGCATGTGGGTTTGTTTGTGTTCCCCGCCTTAGTGTGTTTATGACTCAGACTAATTTACCACGGTACAGGTTGTAAATGGCGTAAATCACTGCACGATTTATTCAATTTACATATTGCATGTGCCAGGCTTTGAAATAGTTGCACACTAAAATAAGTAGAATTCACAAATGTTTTGACAAACTTGTGACCCCCCAAATCAAACACTTACAAAAGAGTTTATCATGACAAACATAGTTTAAAGTCCCTGTAAAGTCAAAATTAAATGTGTTTTGAGTTTGTCACAGACAAATGTGTTATTAAACACCCAGCCAAATTTGAATCATAAAAAAATCCGCCAAGTAAAAAAAATAGCTTATCAAAATCGTAAAAATTCCTTCTCTGCTCTCAAACGCTGAGGGTGTGTCCACTGTCAGCACCGAAACCACGCCCACTCGCGGGAAAGATACTGTGAGCAAATCAAGCACATACAGGACAACAATCATGGAGTTCAGATGTCGGCGGGACGGGAGGATGAAGGCCCAGGCGGGAGATAATCGGTTCGGCCCCATTCTACCGCGGATTATCAGTGAATTTCAGTTGTTTCCGATGAAAGTGTGTAAAACTATCCGGTGTAAGAGGCAGGTGTTGGTGGTGATCCTCAGCTCTCCATCAAGGCAGCTGTTCACAAAAATCTTGATATCATCGTTTTTGTTTTGTAAACTGTTTTGTAAGTTGTAGGATGTAGTAACTAACGGTACTGACAGTAACTGGTAAAAAGTTTTTTTCTAAAATACCATTATCATTAGTTTTTATTACCATATTTAAACTGTTTAGACAACGTTTTTTTACACTGTTCGAAAGAGAATTATTAAGGCTACATTATGAATCAAGATAAACCTGAAATCACAATATGGCTTAGTGCGATTTATCAAATTGCAAAGGCTGTGATTTAATGAAATAAATGTATGCATGTTTCAGTTTACAAAACTGATTTAGGTTTATCAGCTTTCAAATATATAGGTTATCGGTACCGGACAAATTTTTCATATTGGTGCATCCATAAAAATTACTTATTTTTTTATTTTACAGGGAAATATTAAAATAGTAACATTTTTATATTTTATATTTTTTTTTCTCCACTTAGCTATGCTAATGTCTTTTCTCCACATCCTTTGACTAGCATTATATATATGGTCATGCTATCTGCATGCACCCAGCCGCGCTCTCCTCCCCCTCATCTCATCTTTGGGGGTCCCATGCATGTGACGTGTGAGATTCACATGTAGGAACTAAATGGCTATAATAACTCATTTTATCCCCTGAAATTGAAAAAAAAAAAATCTATTTAAATCTTTCCCTGTAAGAGTTTTTCAAAACGTTACCAGTCATCGTCAGCATTTTAGATCATTTTCAGAAAATGTTCACGGCTCCCGAATGAATATATCAAACATGCAATATATCAAAAGAAAGAATAGCTAGATCCTCCGTAAGTTTAATCAAAAAGCAACATCCCTAAAGTTTCACAGCCCTATACCTTGTCCTGTGTCGACATTTTATTCGGTAACATTAGGCAGTTTTGATTTAAATAATGTTTGATGATCACATTATTTTCGTTGTGTTTTTATCCGAAGATTCTGTGCTCTTATAAGCCCCCTACCGTATAACCGTGAAAACATGGATTGCCAGAAATTTCTGTCAAAGGCGGGGACAGAGTTAATAGAGGCATCAGTATATTGGTTTTCATTCTTTCCCTTGATCATTTAGCAAATATTACAAATATTTTTACAAAACTGTCTTTAGGTTATTCCCACATTAATTTGGAGATTCAATTTGAAAAAATATGTATGATTACACATTTTTATGTTGGGTGCAATTAATCACAATTGCAGTAATTACAGAAATCTGTGCATTTATTCATTTTTGTTTAAAGTGCCTCTATAGACCTTATTCAGAGCAGGTATTAAAGCGAGGCTGTGAGGGATAGACTTACCATGTTTTCAATAGCATCCACTGTAAAAAAAAAAAAAGCTCCTAGATCACTTTTAATATTCCACAGCTCATATTGTCTGGAGTTTTTTGGCAAGTGAAATTTCTTAGAAAGATGTTTTTGCAGTGTTTTGTCAGCAGAACAATCAAAAAACATTAAAGGGTTACTTCAGCGATTAACATTAAGCTTTGTATCAGTAGAAACCCGGTAGTATATTCGAATTATTCGTACTTTCCCCCCTCATATCCCCCTGTGACAAGAGAATTATGCATTATATTTCTGGAAAAAATCCTCCGATATTTGCGTCATCGGAGGGTTTTTTTGGCTAGAGGCTAGAGACTACAGGAGCTAGTTACGCATGTTATCAACCCGCCCATAGGGGGTGGAATCTCACTCACAGAATGTAAATGCGCACGGCTCGGGCATTAAAGGGATAGTTCACCCAAAAACGAAAATGTGATGTTTTTCTGCTTACCCCTAAGGCATCCAAGATGTAGGTGTCTTCGTTTCTTCAGAAGAACACAAATGAAGATTTTTAACTCCAACCGTTGCTGTGTGTCACTCATATAATGCTTGTCAATGGAATCTAAATCTATTAGAGTAAAAAAAAACATGGATAGACAACTTCAAATTAAACCCCGCGGCTTGTGACGACACATTGATGTCTTAAGACACGAAACGATTGGTTTCTGAGAAAAACCGAGCGGTATTTATGCAAATATATCACCTCATATCAGACGAACGCTTCAGCTCTCCAGACTGCCATCACTTCCCGTGTGTGAGGTCAAAATAGCGGCCGGGTCATATATATATACATAGAAACCTCATTAGTGCCTGCGTGGATCATAGCGTGGATCACTCGAATGAGGAATCTACTTATACATATATTTTTAACCTGCCGCTATTTTGACCGCACCTACGGGAAGTGATGGCAGTCTGGAGAGCTAAAGCGTTCGTCTGATATGAGGTGATATATTTGCATAAATACCGCTCGGTTTCTCTCAGAAACCGATCGTTTCGTGTCTTAAGACATCAATGTGTCGTCACGAGCCGCGGGGTTTAATTTGAAGTTGTCTGTCCATATTTTTTTTACTCTAATAGAATTAGTCTCCATTGACAAGCATTATATGAGTGACACACAGCAACGGTTGGAGTTAAAAATCTTCATTTGTGTTCTACTGAAGAAACGAAGACACCTACATCTTGGTTGCCTTAGGGGTAAGCAGAAAAACATCAAATTTTCGTTTTTGGGTGAACTATCCCTTTAATAACGGAGCGGAGCAAAGTGAGTTGTTCAACTTTTCAATGAATTCCTATGAAAGTTAAGCTTCCATAGGCATGATCTGAAGACATGCCAGACTGGACACGCGCCGTGAATGATGCTGCGCTTACCTCAGCTCTGCTCAGCTCTTCGCTCTCGTGGTGAATGAAATCTGACTCCTGCTGCGTCTGTGACGTGACTTTCGCTCGGCTCACTCACACTTTATTGAAAGGACACGTTCAGTTTTTAATTGTAGTGTCTGTTCTCTAACTGAACGAAATGATTGTATTAGTATTCAAATCAAAACGTGGGCAAGTGATAAGCAGTGGCCGTGGCTTTGGGAGTGGCCTCTTAGGGCAGCGAAGCAAGTGCATTCTGGGAGTTGTTGTCTTTCATCCACATGAGACAAAAATAAGTTTTCTGTCATTTCTCAGTCTAGAAGACACCAAATTCAAAAATAATTTCACATTTCTACTGCATAAATGACCCAGTCTAAATACACATTCATCTTCCCAGCGCTGAAGTGCCCCTTTAAACAACAGCACAACCCACTGAAGAGATGTATGTCTATCCTTAACAGCCTTGCTTTCATTCCTGTTAAAAATCAAAGATGGGGCTGCTGTGAATAAGGTCTATTATGCTATTTTAAAGGTTGCTAATTTTGTTTTGGAGTCTCCTACAATAGGTTTACATGCATCCAAGGTCATCACTTTAATTATCTCACTTTAATTGTCACTTTAATTATACACTTTAATTATCACTTTAATTATCACATTCCCTCTCTTAGAGGCCCGGGTATACTTCATTTTCCGCATCCGGACTCTTCTCGTGCACAGTTGTGTCCACACAGCTTTCAAAGTATACTCAATGGCGGATGAGTGCAGATGGACTCTTCTGTCTCTTCTGTCTTTCTTGCGCTTGCACTGTTGTACACGCACCATCCGTACGTTCTCAGAATTTTTTACTGCAGGCGGACATCCTCGAACCCTCCATATATATATATATATATATATATATACCTACAGTCCTGGCCAAAAGTGTTTATTTCCTTCGTGTGTATCGGAACAACTCCAAAAAACAGAGGAAAAAAATCTAATTTCACATAATTTCCCACAAAATTCCAAAAATGGGCTTGACAAAATTATTGGCACCCTTAACTTAAAATTTGGTTGCACACCCTTTGGAAAAAATAACTGAAATCAATCGCTTCCTATAACCATCAATAAGCTTCTTACACCTCTCACCCGCAATTTTGGACCGCTCTTCTTTTGCCAACCACGTCTCTCATATTGGAAGGGCGCCTTTTCCCAACAGCAATTTTAAGATCTCTCCACAGGTGTTCAATGGGATTTAGATCTGGACTGGCCACTTCAGAACTCTCTAGCGCTTTGTTGCCATCCATTTCTGGGTGCTTTTTGAAGTGTGTTTGGGGTCATTGTCCTGCTGGAAGACCCATGATCTCGGACGCAGACTCAGCTTTCTGACACTGGGCCCTACATTGTGACCCAAAATCCTTTGGTAATCCTCATTTCATGATGCCTTGCACACAGTCAAGGCACCCAGTGCCAGAGGCAGCAAAACAACCCCAAAACATCTTTGAACCCCCACCATATTTGACTGTACTGTGTTCTTTTCTTTGTAGGCTTCAATCCGTTTTCGGTAAACAGTAGAATGATGTGCTTTACCAAAAATCTCTATCTTGGCCTCATCTGTCCACAAGATGTTTTCCCTGAAGGATTTTGGCTTACTCACGTAAATTTTGGCAAACTGTAGTCTTGCTTTTTTATGTCAGCAGTGGGGTCCTCCTTGGTCTCCTGCCATAGCGTTTAATTTCATTCAAATGCTGACGTATAGTTCGTGCTGACACTGATGCACCCTGAGCCTGCAGGACAGCTTGAATTTCTTTGGAACTTGTTTGGGGCTGCTTATCCACCATCCGGACTATCCTGCGTTGCAACCTTTCATCGATTTTTCTCTTCCGTCCACGTCCAGGGAGATTAGCTACAGTGCCATGGGTTGCAAACTTCTTGATCATGTTGCACACTGTGGACAAAGGAACATCTAGATCTTTTGGTTCTCAAGTCCTCAGACAGTTCTCTTCTCCTCTTTCTGTTCTCCATGCTTAGTGTGGCACACACAGAAACACAATGCAAAGACTGATTCAACTTCTCTCCTTTTTATCTGCTTTCAGGTGTGATTTTTATATTGCCCACACCTGTTACTTGCCCCAGGTGAGTTTAAAGGAGCATCACATGCTTGAAACAAACTTATTTATCCACAATTTTGAAAGGGTGCCAATAATTTTCCCCAGCCCATTTTTGGAGTTTTGTGTGAAATTAGCTTTTTTTTTTCATCTGGTTTTTTTGTGTGTTGTTCCAAGACACACAAAGGAAATAAAATTTCAGGGGTGCCAACACTTTTGACCATGACTGTGTATATATATATATATATATATATATATATATATATATATATATATATATATATATATATATATATATATATATATATATATATATATATATATATATATATATATATATATATATATATATATATATATATATATATATATATATAAACAGCTTAATAAATATAGCATTCCTGTGGGAAAAAAAAACATTTATCAACATAAAGTAATTAAATGTAAAACAACACTGCATAGTCTTCACTATATAAGTTAAATTTAGATTAAATCTACTACAGAGCAGTGAGTGATTTTCTCTTTGTCGTTTCTTGTGTGACAAATTTGGTTATATTAATAACTATATTAAAACACATCTGAATACCTCTTAAGCAAACTAACCCTGGACCATAACCTGCTCTGGCTATATTCAGAGAGTGAGTTGCTATGACTACTTACATACCCTGAAAGTTACCTCCATTTTTGGAACCGAAAGATGAGGTTATCCGCTTACTTACTCTTAAAGACACCCAGATATGTCACATAACCTGCTTTCTGGAATACCCCCCGATTGGTCAGACGGCTCAGTCTGTTGTGATTGTCTACTCTGCTCTGATTGGTCAGACAGCTCAGTCTGTTGTGATTGATCTACTCTGCTCTGATTGGTCAGACAGCTCAGTCTGTTGTGATTGATCTACTCTGCTCTGATTGGTCAGATGGCTCAGTCTTTTGCAATTGGTCTACTCTACTCTGATTGGTCAGACGGCTCAGTCTGTTGTGATTGGTCTACTCTGCTCTGATTGGTCAGACTGCTCAGTCTGTTGCAATTGGTCTACTCTGCTCTGATTGGTCAGACTGCTCAGTCTGTTGCAATTGGTCTACTCTGCTCTGATTGGTCAGACGGCTCAGTCTGTTGTGATTGATTTACGCTGATCTGATTGGTCAGACGGCTCAGTCTGTTGTGATTGATTTACGCTGATCTGATTGGTAAGACGGCTCAGTCTGTTGTGATTGGTGTGCCACTTACAATGCATTTGAAATTTTGGAAATGAAACACCTATTACCATATCAGAATTTCATCTCCGGAGGCTTCGGCAGCACTTGATGAACAGTGATACGAATGATGAAGTGTCAATTCCAGCGCGAGTCCTCGGCTTCAGTGGATTTTCAGTGCTGAAAACAGTGTCGTCTTGACATTGTCATTAACACAAACCAAACTCTTCCAGGTCTCAGCTACAACTACAATGTTTGAGGGCGTGACAAAGTAGACGTTGTTTGCGGGCAGCCAATGAAGAGCATACTGTAGGCCGGCATTGTGCAAATGTGTTATTATTTTGTAATATTATATATTGTTATGTAATTGTATTTCTAATAGTATTTCTGACGACTAGTTTCAGCAGTTCATAATTGATTCTTTCTTTTAACCCTCCGGTGCTCTTCGGTCATTTCTGACCGGAACATTTTCTGTTTTGACATTTTAAAAATCACAGCTTCATCGGAATGATATGAAACTTTCTAGCATTAGGTATGTAAACACACAAAAAAATTGGGGTCATGATTCGAGCATGCTAATTGGTCGTGAAAAAAAAAGTAGCGTTCATTGTCTTCGGTCATAAATGACCGACCATAGGAAATGAATGGGAAATCGGCAAAAACACAAAAATTCTCTGAATATTTGTGTGTACAATCTACAAATCGGCCACGATGCTGAAAAAAAGTACACAGTAGTAAAGGGGTGACACTCTAAAACATCAAGAGTGGGATATTGACACATCCACTCACACACAGCTGGACTGGTAATCTGGCATACCGGGCATTTTCCCGGTGGGCCGACGCACTTTGGGGCCGATACAAGGTTATTTATTTGTTTAATTTTTTGCCACGGACTGGCCCATCATGCAGGGACAGCGTCCCATTGGTTTGTCTTCTGAATTGACAGGCCAAAGCGAGAGAGACCTTCCCTCCTCCATAGACTGTGTCCATATTAGGCGCTGTTTAAAAATGTGGGCGCATGAAACTGCAAAAGGCGAATATCCGCGCAACAGCGCTGCCGCTGACGAACGTGCGCTGCGTTTCTGCTGCTCTATGAAGTGATGAACCGGCACTTTGACTCCGAGTGTTGTTTTATACAATCGTGTGATATGGGAACCTTAAAGGTTCTGTAGTGAATCAGCTGAAAACAGCCGCGACCATGTAAATACATCACGAGGTAAATTGGAAAACAATACACACAACTACAAACTTGTCACTCTAGCACAACCAAATTCAATAGTTTATTATTATTTATTTATTTATTTATTTATTTATTTTCGAAACCATACACCTTTGGTAATGAGGAGCATGATTTTACCTGTTTTACCATGCCCATACAGTTAAATGAATCTGACCTACAGTTAAACTCAGTTAAAATGTCATTACACTCTAAAAAAAAAAAGGTTCTATGGCACCAAAAATGGTTCTTGGCTCGTAATCATAGGGGAACCTTTTTTAGTGCTATATAGCACCAATTTTGGTGCTTCAGTGGTTCTTCAGCGGTTCTTCAGAAGTTCTTCACCAGTTCTTTGACTAAGGTGCTATATAGCACCTCTATAGAACCTTTTTTTTTTTTAGAGTGTAGGGTAATTAAATTATAATTCAACAAAACAGCTTTAAAGCCTGGATCCCGTGCATTAAAGGGATAGTTCACCCAAAAATGAAAATTATGTCATAATTTACTCACCCTCAAGTTGTTCCAAACCTGTATGAGTTTCTTTGTTCTGCTGAACACAAAATAAGATATTTTGAAGAATGTTTGTAACAATTTGTTACTAACAAAGCAGATAGAGCAACAATTGACTACCATAGTAGGAAAAAAATACTATGGTAGTCAATAGTTGCTCTATCTGCTTTGTTACAAACATTCTTCAAAATATCTTCTTTTATGTTTCACGGAAGAGAGAAAGTCATACAGGTTTGGAACGACAGGCCCTAAAGCCCTAACCCCAGTTAAAACATTCAAGAGGAACTCATGGGCCGGATGGGCTGAATTTGCCAGGGCCGAATTTTAGCCCCAGTCCAGCCCTGCACTCACACGCACACTTATACACACACACCTATGAAAAACTGAACCTATGAACCACATTTGGAATTTTTTAAATCACAGCTTCATCAGAATGATATGAAACTTGGTGACTTTTCTAGCATTAGGTGTGTAAACACACAAACAAATTGAGGGCATGATTCGAGCATGCTAAGTGGTCGTAAAAAAAATACTCCCACTTGTGCTCTTCGGTCAAAAATGACCACCATGAATGGGAAATCTGCAAAAACACAAATTCACAGAAAAAAAATCTATATTTCTAACAACAACAAAAATCTAACATTTATAATAAATAGTGTTTGAGATTTTTTTAAATATATATTCAAATCCATCAAAAAAATAATCATTAAATGTGTTCAAAACAGAACTAGGGAATTCTCAAGCCTCTCCATAGAGACCTCTAGAGATTACACCCATGGTTGCATTGTTTCTTAAATAATTCCAATAGAGGGCGCTAATCTGCCTTCAAATCTTTTTATTTTGAAGGCCTAGTCTCTATTTTAACCTGAAATGTGAAATTTAACGTTTACATCGGCGGGTTTAAATCTGTATCCTTTGTCCACTTTCAACCACTTCTGTCCTGATTTCTTTGAAGGGAGGGTAAATGTATGTTTTTTCAGATCTTTTGATCTAATGGACAAAATACGCTAGCGAAATTTACATGAATGCACCCGGGGTCGAAGGAAAAATGCGAGGAGAGCAGCAGCAGCAGCAGCTGAGAATTCAGGAATGGTGAGAGAATATCGTGCTTGGTACATTTTTCATCATCAAACCGAACTTCAAAGTTGAAATCCCTTCTGGCTAGTGCACTTCCCATGATGTTTAATGTTAGGTCAGTAGGTGGAGAGTAGGTGCTCTTTTGTGGCTGTTCAAACACATTCGATCACATGAGCGTTTACACTACAAAAGCAATCCATTGGTCAAATGTGGACAAGCTCAAAACTTTTTAGACTCCGATTACACCTGTATTTAGCCTCGTCCAAGTGTGATCCGATCGACCAAAACGCCAAATATTACATACTGCATACTGCATAAAAGGTAATATTGAAAAAGCATGATAGGGCACTTTAATCAATCGACAAAACCTATATGTATGTATTTACATGTACACGCATTTTTGTAACGGTGGGCATGCCAAGACTAAACTACTGTAACTACATAACTAGTTCAATAACTACTGAATTGGCTTAACTTGAGCACATGGTACGAGGTGCATGATTTGTGTTCGGAGCATGTTTTGGAACGTGTGTTTCTGTAGATGCCTGGACGGTCAGGAGTAAAGTAGCGTGGTCTGAAAGGAGACCGCAGACCTGAGGAGAACAGGGTCTATCAGGAGAGAGGGTCTATCAGCACAGGCATCAATGGAAATCTGAGTGGGGGCCATTAAGCAGAAGGAACAGTAGCAGAGTGGGGGGATGA
This sequence comes from Gobio gobio, assembly GCF_949357685.1. NCBI lineage: Eukaryota > Metazoa > Chordata > Actinopteri > Cypriniformes > Gobionidae > Gobio > Gobio gobio. Next base: position 9,661,144 of record NC_137112.1, on the reverse strand, counting down.
GACAGGGAAAGAGGGAGAGAGAGAAAGAGGGAAAGGGACAGGGAAAGGATTGTTCGGAACAGACTGACTGTCCTTTTAGTCTTATCTCTCACAGCTTCTTTTACAGAAAACTAAGGAGCGAGCGAGAGCGAATGAGAGAAGGAAAAAAAGAACACTTTCTCTCCCTGCTATTTTCCCTTTCTCTGATTTCTCTTCTCTCCGTCTCACTCCATTTCATTCCTCTTTATTTCTTTTGTCCATTTCTCTCAGTCTTTTCCTCCACACCTCTTTTTGCCTCTCTGGGCCGTGTTGTATCTTCTCAGAGCTGAATCACGCCTCCGTTAAAGGAATATTCCAGCATCTGTGGCCTGCGTGTCTACTGCCGGCGGAAATAATGCCAAAATAATGAAGAATAACTTGTCATCGTGTTTGCAAAAAATTCATTGACGAAATGTAACTACAATTAAAGTCTGTAGGGCATTAAGGAGCGGTTAAAACAGAAATGTGAAGCTCAGATTTTTGCTATATTATTTTGTATGTGCAAAAATGTTTTTGAGCTGTAACATTTTCTAAATTGTCTTATTAGCAGTAAGTCTACTTATGGACTACTGGCTATCTGTTAGTGATGTAAATAGAACTTTTGTCAATAGTTATTTTGTTCACTCTAAAAAGTGCTGGGTCAAAAACAACCCAAGTTGGGTTGAAAATGGACAAACCCAGTGAATGGGTTGTTTTAACCCAGCGGTTGTTAAATGTTTTCCCAACGTGCTGGGCAGTTTTATTTAACCTAACTATTGTTTAAAAATTACTACATGGCTGGCATAAAATTAACCCAAAATAGTTTGTAAATTAAAAATCAGACACATAATTACTAGAGACAACAATAATAATCAAAAGGTGAACATTTATTAATAAGCATTATTAAAAAGCATTATTAAGCATCATTAAGCTTATTAATGATGTTCATTTATTAAACATATTAATAAATGTTAATTTCCATCATACTTTGGGTACATTTTAACCAAGCGAATACAGTAATTTTTAAACAATAGTTGAGTTAAATTAATACCCAGTAGGTTGGGCAAACACATTCTCTGGGTTAAAACAACCCAACCGCTGGGTTAAAACAACCCATTCACTGGGTTAAAAGAACCTAATTGCTGGGTCCAAACAACCCATTCACTGGGTTAAAACAACCTAATTGCTGGGTTAAAACAACCCAATCGCTGGGTTAAATCAACCCATTCAATGGGTTAAAACAACCCAACTTCTGGGTTCAAACAACCCAGCTTCTGGGTCCAAACAACCCATTCACTGGGTTAAAACAACCCATTCACTGGGTTAAAACAACCCAACTTCTGTGTTCAAACAACCCAGCTTCTGGGTCCAAACAACCCATTCACTGGGTTAAAACAACCCAATTGCTGGGTTAAAACAACCCAATTGCAGAGTGTAGTATCCTTGTGCATATCAACCCGAAATTACTGCTGCACGGTCATGAATGGAGTTGTATATGGATATAACTTTGCATGACTTAGTGATTTTAACAGACTAGTCTCGTATTAATACTTTCTAAACAGTGTACAGTATGTTACTGATACTGCATTAAAACTAACAATAGAGCTTTACTTGTATTGATGAATGAGGAGCAGTCCTCTTGTGAAAAAGTGTGCTTAATCGTATGTGCACTTGTAGTATACTTCAAACCTTAAAAGCATGACTAACATACTAAAGTGCATGTAAAGTACTTGATTATTATTTTAACGGAAGTGATTTGATATTACATTCAAAGTTAATATAATTTAATGTAGTTATAAAGATGTGCTAAGTGGGTAAATTCATGTAATTGTAAGTAACATGCAATTAAGGGCCTGAAGACATTACATTCAGTTCACATGCTTTTAAGTATATTCTTTTTATAATTTTCGCATTATGCTTTGCAAGAGTATGCTAAGGTGTTTCAAGAATGTGAAGCTAACCAGTAAAATTGTTTGTCATTTGAGCTGTAAAGTCTCTGAATTGCACTTTTTAAGTGGAACTACTTCTTTTGGTGGATGAACCGTCACAGATGTGGAGCTTATTGTGTTTATCCTGAACTATTCCTGTAACATCTGATCTGCTGCCTTTGTTTGTTCAGCATGGATTCATTCAATACCTGCTCAACCCCACAGCATGTTATTTTACAATGAATATCTGCCTGAAAGGGTTGAGCTGCAATAACACCAGCAGTTTAAACTTAGAAATACAGACATCAATAAATATCTTCATGTCGGCTCCTAAGTCAGGCTTCTCTCTGTAGTTACTTACAAGCAAATGTGTAAAGATCAGAAGAGTTGTTTCTTCAAAAAAGTTGTTTTGTCATTTGATAATAGCAGTGTAATGTGAGTTACTGTACGTAATCAGATTACAGTAACTAGTAAAGTAACGTATTACTTTTAAATTTACAACAAAATATCTGAGTTCATTGTTCAAATAATGCAAGTTACTTTGTTTTCCCATGACCTCTCTTGTCCCTATGTTAAAGCTGCACTATGTAAGATTTTTGCAGTAAAATATCCACTAGGCCAGTGCTATATATTTTGTTTAGTTGAGTACTTACAATTTCCCAAACGTTTCCAACTATTTTAAAATTTTGAGAAAATTGCTATTTTAATCACGGAACCGGGACGTGTGAGGGAGTCGCCTGTCAATTGATCTATCGGTAAGCCCCTCCCCTCGAACGCAGATGAGCCAATGGCAGTTGAGTATCAGTTGCGATGGGACCGAAACTCGGACATCTTTAGATATCAACGCCATAGAGAAACATTGGAAAATCCGAAGCTCTCATCGGTTTGGTAGTATTTATGCTACAAAAATGGTAAAAGGATGTGCCTGAGGTACTGCAACACTGACTCCAGGGATCCTGAGAGGATTTTCCGAATTTCATACTCTCATTAAGTTACGATTAAAGTTAGTGAGTGCCTGCTAACGTACAAACCGAAATAACTAACTGTTCTCGCATCATGTACAGTGTAACGTTAGGTCAAAAACACATAAACGAAGGTCTACATTTCAGTTCCTCTCCATATTAAACTGGTTAAATGTAAATTAATTTAATATTACCCTGCGGTACATTAGTGTCGATTCTGGATGTTGTCATCTGCGACCATCGTGATGACAATAACATGAGGCTTCTCCTGCTTGCATTGAGATCTGTAAACCCTCGCTTCCAAATTAATCTATAAAATACAATATTTTTGTGAGTTTAGATATGTTTAAGGTCTGCATTATTTGTCTTACTAAGGAGGGACTCCTATTTTGACTCCTATTATTGTCTACGGAGCGATACGGTGTGAGAGGGTGAGCTCGCAGTTGTTTTGCAGATAATAAAGTTTACAGTTTATTACACAAGGTCTGTATACAGTATGTTTGTTTACTGTTTGTTGTATGCGTGTTTTCGTGTAGTTTGCTGTGTATGTTAATGATAATGCAACGGAGAGAGAGAGTTTGTGAATGCGACGTTACTGCGCACTTCTTATACGTTTGTTCAGCTCTTACGGTCATTTTTTTGGGTGTGAAAAATACTGACAGCTGTCATTGTAAGACAGTTAGCAACTCTGTTTGTTTGTCCGGGTTAGCAACAGTAACTAAGGGGGGCGGGGCTTACGATAGGTCAATTGCGTCATATCTACGTTATCCTTCTTTTCCGGTTTTATTTTGCAGAAACGCTTTACTCTCACTGCAGTGTGCAACAAGTCTCATAGCAGCTGCCGAGCGAACGCACAGAGTAACGTCATAACATCATTTTCAACACACTCAAATATATCTAATATGGTAATCAGAGCTGCGTTACTTCATACTCATGACCGGAAAAGCGGAAATGGCGCCGGCGACTGTAACATAATAAAAGTCCCGCTGCTCGCGAGGCGTGTGTTGCGTTCATCTTATTAACAATCGCTCCAGCGGCCTTGCTCAGCTCCACAACACTCGGTCCTGCTCTGCTTCATACTACAGTAACGTTAATAATCACACCCATGAACATGATTTCTGCCCGAGTCCTATCACGATTCTTTTCCACCGGCAAACTTGGCGTCATCGAGCTACGCCTTTGTTTTGAATAGACGACCTCTTGTCTAGTGGACGGAAAAGTTACATAGTGCACCTTTAAGAGAAACCGTGAGTAAGGTGCATGTGAACATGCATTTACTCACTTGCACAAAAACATTCAGTATTTCTCAAAATGAATAAAAACAGTAAAATACAAACTTACAATAGTATGTAACCCTGTAATAATTAAACATTAAATTACACAAATATACTTTATGTATTTAATCTCACTTTATTAACCAATGTCTTTGCTGCTGACCTTCGATGATCCAATTCAACCATACTAATAAGCAAAAATGTAAATGCGTGTTCCTGTGAGTGCGTGCGAGTCGTCAGCAGGCGCTGGCGCTCATGCTTGTAACTCGCACTGTTGTCATGGTACCCAGGATAAGCACACACACGCACCATTTGGAGAAATCAGGCTCAATATAAACAAACGCGACTCGTCTTTTCTATAAGGTATATGATAAGAAATAATACTAATAATAAAACCTCCTGAAGTGAATGTTGTGTACCGGTTGTCATGACAACATTGCGTGAGGCTGCTGACGGCTTGGAGTGCGCACACACAGGAAAGGCCGAGCTCAGTATTTTGACTCAATAATACGGTTTCTTTCTCGCAAAACCTTATAGTATGCCTTCTGAACACTTTCCATATATACTGTATCATTACGTGATACTTTCGTATCATTTTTGCGATGTTTTAGCCTGGTCGCTATTCACTGCCATTATAGGAAGGAGCGCGTGTAGGACTATTTTTTTAATTTCTGCTTTTGAGGTCCGAAAAAGATAGAAGGACATAAGGCATTGGAACAACAGCAGGGTGAGTAAAAGATGGCTTTATTTTCATTTCAGGGTGAACTATCGCTTTAATGCTGATGGTGAATAATTACAGCTGGAACATCTGCAATACTCATTTTGAGGTACATTATGATGTACCTCAAAAGGAGTAGCGGATCACTGAGAAACGTCCTCCTCAAGTCGTCCTTGCGATGTAGGTTTGGGTTGAATAACTCAAATTCTTTCAATGTTTTATCATCGGACTCGCCACCGGATTGATATGGTAAAATCGACGTCATCGTTACTGTCTTTACTATCACTGTGTACTGAGGATGCCTCCTGAGCTGAAGAGCAGTAATAGTAATGGCTGTTTCATTTCCAACACGCGCTGTGAGTGGTAGACCAATCACAACAGACTGGGCCAGCTGGCCAATCAGAGAAGAGTAGGCTCACGGAAAGGAGGGATTTAGAGAGATTGATTCATCCAATGAGTCGTTTGAGAATCATTGAACATTGTGATGATGTGCAATATGAGAATTTTTTTTTTTTTTTAATCTTTGCTGCATGTAAACCTGTTGTTGGAGACTCCAAAACAAAATCAAGAAACTTTAAAATAGCATAATAGGGACATTTTTGTTTAATTTAAATGTTCAAGTAATGCTTTTGTTGTTTTCTTTTGTTATTTAATAATTCCATTAAGAGTATAATTAGGTGTGTTTCAATGATCATACCATAAACCATTAAACATCATTTTTGATTACATAAATCATAAATCACACCGACATTAATCATACCTCAAATCGTGCATTTTGTTGAAGATATTAATATTTAGACAGGAATTTGACCTCGCAGATAGAAAAGCACGGGTAGGCTACCTGAATATCATATTAGACTTATTGGTGGTATCTTTTTACTCAATCCCTAGCAACACCCTAGCAACCACCCACACCAATTTAGCAGCACCGTGGCAACCACCCACAACACTTTAGCATGGCAGTGACAAGTTTTTCATGGGCTGGATCTTACTTTTTCTTCAGCAAATGAAAGAAAAATATTGTTTGTCTTGCAGTGCGCCTTTTAAACAGTGACATCCTCATGTTCACGCACCGTCTGTGTGTGTATGTACAACGGCGTAGCATGTTCAATGTCTGATAGAGAGGAGATGGGAGGGGTGTGCGTGTGTGAGGGTGAGGATAATTAGATATCAAAGGCAGGGGTGGGGAGGGAGACAGAGGTCTTCTCTGATGCTAAAGCACTTATTAATGAGATAGGCCTTATCTGTCCTCCTCGGAGGAATTCTGCCTTTGATCGGCCCCACTTTGGACTTAATACATTTTTGATTGATAGGCGGAGATGACAGAGGAAAGAGGTGAGGAGAGAGAGAGAGAGAGAGAGAGAGAGAGAGAGAGGGAGGGAGGGCAGGCCAGTAAAGATGGAGATGCAGTTGTTTCAATGCCCTTCATTTGACAGAATAACCAGTGAAACAGGATCATGGGAAGGCATTAATTCTACATCGCACACACACACTGGAAGGGAGAGAGATGTTGAGCGGTCCGCCGTCGATGACTCACGGACCACACAAGGGAGCAATGCTGTTGATGGCTAGCAGGAGGAATTCTGGGAAGTTATCGAAGGTGGGCACAGTAATAGATAACACACGGCTCTCAATAACACACAAACACCACATACGGACACACAGGCGATGTGTCACCTTCGCTTCCTGCGACTGAACGTGGCCATTAAAGCCGAGCGACTCCATGTCGTGTGTCTCTGTCAGAACGAATGGAGCGAAAGGAGAAAGAAGGACGAGAGGGGAGGGAGGGATAAAATGAGAAAAGCCATAACTGCAACTCTGTCACTGTCTATTACTTTCATTCATCATAAACTTACGTTCAACACATTCTAGTTCTGGACAGGTTATAATCAAACAAGGTAACCCCGGCCCCAACACACGCATGCTTATATCCACATATGGCATTCTTCATAAAGACAGGATATTGATCACCTTGACAAGACATTACAGCATGCCAAATAAATTGTTACAATAACAAAAGTTGAAGGCAGGTTGAAACGTCCTGTTTGAAAGAACGAATGGAAGCCTACTATGACGTACAGTAGAAACGACCAAACTGTACACTAACTAATACAACAAACATTGATGAAAGTTCTATTTTAGTTGCAAATATGTCTTTGTGTGGTAAACATAATTTTTTTAGATAAAGCAAAACAAACATTTTTGGAACATTGTGTGTATATTTTTTTAAATTAAAATAGTCAGAAGCTTTTTGATTTGGGCTGAAAGTGTCACCATTGTCTTTTTGCCCTAAAAAAATACAAAGATGAGACACGCACACACAGTGAGTCTGATGGGGCGAGAGAGATATTTTATCGATTACTTTTAAAATATGAGACTATTGTCATAATATTAATCTGTAGGTTACATCATTAGTTTGGGGTCAGTAAAAACAAATTCTTAAGTGAAGTTATTAAACGTAATTTCGGGAAGAGTACGCCCATCTAATCTTCCAATTCATACCATGGAATAAAACCAGCAGTTTACCTCTTCCCATTTTTAGTTCCTCCAGCATTCCTCCTCCTCCCCTGCTCCTCCTTTTTTGTACAATTTTGCCTGTTATAGGGGGGCAATCGGAGCTCGGGTATAATATCCTCTCCGAGCCCCTCTATAGCAGACAGCAAGCCAAATCTGTTTACCACTTACACTAAGATTATATGGGCACACAAACTCGTGAAAGAGATGTTAATGTGCATGTGTGTGAGTACCGCTATTTGAACGCTTTAAACATGGCTTGTCCAATAAGCATTTAGAGCAAAAACTATCCATTTTATCATTACATTTTCTGTCCTGAGGGGTCAATAAATTATTGAGTTTGCTCTGAGGTAATCAAACTCCAGCAAGGTCTTCAAACCCTGGTCAAAATTGGGATCTTTCTAAAAGTATTCTGGACATTTCTCATGCAGGGTGATTTGGAACTACAGTAAAATACACCCACATTTGAAGAGACAGACTACTGAGTTTGTCGCACACTTGGCAAACTCTATTTGACAAATTTTCTTAGAGTAGGTGAGAATCAAAAAGACAGAAGAATTAATGTGATGACAAAAAAGGGGCAAGCGGGGTCAAATCCCAAGGGGGGGTCAAATCCCATTTCTGCTGCATGAGTGGTACTCCAGAGATGGAGGACAGACAGGAAAAGAGCTATAAAGTATGGCGCGACAGCACACACATCACACAGACAGGCCTGCCGCCTGCTCAGCTGATAACACAGCCCGTCTCACACCTCTCTCACCCTATCAACACCATCCATCATGCACCCACAACCCCCCGTCCCAAAGCCCACCTCCACCCAGCCCTGCCCAGCCACACCTGCTGTATACGGCTCCCATCTCCATCTGATACGACTGTCATCAACCAGAAAGAAAGATCTTCAGACGCAACCCGTATCATCGATAATATAAACCCTCTTAGATTGGACATTGCCATGCACTCAGTCTTGTGAAGCAGGCAAAATCATTTCTCTCTGCAGAGAACTTCTTGGAAAACCGCAGCTTTCTGAAGAATTCTGCAGATGGGTCAGATGGGTGAAAGAATGGGTCGCTGAAAGGTTTCCTGTCAATAGCTACAGACCTCCAAACTTTGTGTGGCCTTCAGATTAGCTCAAGAACAGTGAGTAGAGCTTCATGGAATGGGTTTCCATGGCCGAGCAGCTCATCCAAGCCTTACATCACCAAGTGCATTGCACAGTGTGGGATGCAGTGGTGTAAAGTACGCCGCCACTGGACTCTAGAGCAGTGGAGACGTGTTCTCTGGAGTGACCAATCACGCTTCTCTGTCTGGCAATCTGATGGACGAGTCTGGGTTTGACGGTTGCCAGGAGAACGGTACTTGCCTGACTGCATTGTGTTAAGTGTAAAGTTTGGTGTAGGGGGGATTATATTGTGGGGTTATTTTTCAGGGGTTGGGCTTGGCCTCTTAGTTCCAGTGAAAGGAACTCCTAATGCTTCAGTATACCAAGACAATTTTGACAATTTCATGCTCCCTACTTTGTCGGAACAGTTTGGGGATGACCTCTTCCTGTTCCAACATGACTGCGCACCAGTGCACAAAGCAAGGTCCTTTTTAAGGTCCATAAAGCCGTTTTGCCGGGGTGAAATTGCAAGCACATTGAACATCACAAGAATCAGAAATGACCCAATTTGTGTGGCCCCTCGAGTCTTGTAGCCAATCAGAATCAAGATAACAGCATTGTCGTCTTTTCCATTGATTAAGACAACTTTTCGCGGTACTAAAACAATTCTAAGGTACGTTTGCTGCCAATGATATAATGCTTTTAACTAATTCAAGTGCCTTGAAATGCGCAGCATTATTCAATATGTAGGACAGTTTTCATTGAAACCGGAAGACACGGCAGGACATATCGAACAGCTCCACCCCTTATAAAATAACCCTTAGCGTTGTGTTTATGTCACAACTTGGCCAGAGCTGTTGAGCTTGTTAAAGCTGCAGTTTCGTCCTAATCTCTAAAGGCCAACTCACACTGCACAGACAAACGGCAACAAACAAGTGGCCCTTTGGATTTCGAATTTTATGAAAAATAACTGTCATGTTCACACTGCCCCAACAAACACCTACAAACTCGAGCACCCATAGAAAAACACAAGATATTCTCCATTCATTTTAAACAATAAAAAAAATATTGCAGCTTTCAGACACAGCTTTCTTCTCTTTTTATAGTTAGTTTGATTCCGTTTCTATGGCGTTAAATGTCAAGAGCGCATTATTGTAACACTGAAGTGCCTCCATGTAACGAATCTCTCCGCACGCAGGCGGATTTCTTACACTAGCACAAACCTCTGTGCTATTGTGTCGCTGGACCGGAGCAGACTGTGTGCGCGCTGTGGTGGTCCGCGTGACACTAAAGAGAAACTAGACTTACTTTGCCCAAATGGAAAGCATATTTACACTGTCTGAATCATTCTCTATCCCCTTATGTGCCATTCACCATATAGAAAATAGTAAATATGTGAACAAATGACCCATTTTAGCTGCAGCTTTAGCATCTGTTTATAGTGTAGGGGGCGGGACACTTTAGATTCTAGAGAGCATCTGATTGGACCAAAAATCTGATGAGAAGCTGAAGTGCAGAGCGAAGTCATCAAAATCATTGATCCATATTAAGTGAGTGACTGTCAGTTTTGAATGCTTATATCTTCTAAATGCGAATTTTGTCACTGTTTTGGAGCACACTATCTTATAGACAACAGTAAGGCTAACATATTCATATTAAAAGCCCAAAAAATGTCTTTTATGTTCCCCAAAAGTTTCATGGGGAACAAAACTGTACCTTTTAAAGGTACACAATTGGTCCTTAGGGTACAATTATACCATTGTTTTTCTCTGCTTAGAGCAAGGGTACACTGTAAAACAAATTATATGATCAAAAAGTTATGATGACAACATTTGTATTTAATGCAATAAAAAAAAAAAAAAAAAAAAATATATATATATATATATATATATATATATATATATATATATATATATATATATATATATATATATATATATATATATATATATGTTATGCAAGAGACAACAACAAGTCAGTTTAACGTAATTTAAGTTGAGATGACTTAAACATCCAAGTTGATTGTACTTAAAAATTTCAGGCTGCAACTTTTTTTAGAGTGTAGGCAAGTTCAGGCCTAGTGAGCCGCTGTTTGCAGAGTTTGGCTCCAACCCTGAAGGACACCTATAGAAGTTCTTATTGAGAATTAACAGAGGTTTAGATGTTGGTTTTATTGAAAATGTTTGATCACCATTATGGTGATCATTGTTTCCTTTTGTTGGACAGTTTGACTCTTGACTTTTTTTGTGAGTTTGCGGTTTTTGTATCAGTGTTAACAAAGAAAATAATTTGTTTTAAAAAAATAATTTTCATCATCATAAAGAAAAATGTTTGACTAAACTCATCACTGACTAAAACTGGTTATTTGTTGTTAATAGATAATATTCACCAACAATACTTTCTTGCCACAGATCAGACATTCTAATTTTGATTTTTAAATGCATTCTGGGGGACAAAAAGTTTAGATGCACAGAATCAGCATATGAATCTCAACAATGGTGAACTAGTTAATGCTGCAATGCATGCTGGGAGTCATACTACTGTTTTTTAGTAGGGTTGGCGCAAAACTCTGGAGGACAGCGGCTCTCTAGGACCGAACTTGCCTACCCCTGACTTAGAGGTACAAAAAATGTACCCTTAAGGGTACCACCCTAGTGACAGCCACTTACAACAAAAAGGTAAAATGTTGTACTGTTTTTATTTATTTTTGGAGAGTGTGGGAACTATTTGCTACAGTAACATTAACTTACTAAATCAAGTTACTTTGTCGGTTAGTAAATGTGTCTCAATACATTTTTCCTAATGTTACCCCATCAAACTTTTCCCGACCTGTTGGTAAGCTGTTAGCTCGTAACGTCAGTGTATAACCACATCAGTTCAGAATGAATGTCATTGTCAATAGTTACTAGGCAAATAAAAAAACGGTGTTCATAAATATTTAAATTTTTTTACTTGAAGAAAATATTATCTTTTCCTTTTTTCTTGTCAGAGTGCACCAGAATGCTTTGTTTACATGATAACAAAATACAAAAATCTTCTTGGCCTTGCATGCCAGACCAGACCTTGCATTCTGTTCTGCTTCCTTATTTTAAAAAGAGCATTCTCAATTCTAAATGACGTACAGTGCTCCCCCACATTTTAACTGAAAAAATATTATTTACCCAAGACATTTTTTTTTCTTCGAATTGTGGGTTTTTATGTCAAATGTGGAAAATTGACTTAAAAGTAGCATCATTCACAAACGTCAACACATCCCCCACACATTGCAAATTAATGTATTAGATATTTAGCCTCATTTGATAATGCCTTCAGGCACCAGTAAGTCTGTAGAAATCTGAGGTCCATTTAAAACTTTGTACCTTGTTGAAATCCACAACATTCTGCAGACTTCCCCCCACGATCAGCATAGAAAATGTGAAAAAAAAAAGTGTTTAAATTCCGTCTGGGCCTCATATAACCCACATGTAATAGTTTAACCACAGTCATAACAAATACTGCAGTTAGTGTGTCACATGAGAGTCTTGTTCATAAACTAACTGTGATCATGTTTAAGGTACCTTCCAGTATGCATTTCTGAAAGTTTTTTTGAAAGTTCTTCTGCCGAAATGTAATTTGCACATGTGCATCAAACTCCTGGCATCCCTTTGTCAGAAAAATTACAATTAGACGAAAATATATCCAAAGAGAAGCAAATGACCCTTCAAGGCCACTATTGTTCTCTCATCACTCTGGGTTTTGTTTGCGTATCTCATCCGACTCGCGTGTCCTTGTTGCTCTGTGTGTGAGTTTGTGCTCATGTGTGTGAGGGAAGTAATTATGCAAATGATGGTTGACATCCCAGTGAGGCACAATGTCGATACGGACACCCCGTTAGCCACATGCGCCTGTGTATTTACACACGCACGCATTTCATCCCTCCGAATGACCTGTGGCCCTGCAGTTGCACAACTCTCTCCGCTCTGGAAAGACAGGTTCACAGGACGGATGACAAAAGGCCCAACAATGACTGTCATTGTGGCCGTTCCTGCTCCGTTTTATCTGTCTACGGGGAAGACCCAGAACCCAGGGTATAAAAATACTTAAATATTGAATGAAAGGAAAAGAGTGCTGTCAAAGTCTTTATTTAAGCTGTCTGAAGAACTGCCTGATGGACCGCAGTCTTTTCGTCGTCTGTCTTACGGTCTCGCTGTTTTATGAAGCCATTTTTGAGTTATGGATGTGTTCCCTCATTATTAGCCGTTCTTTTTTTCTGTAGAAAAGAAGTGTCACTTTCATTCAGGTTCAGATGATTGACAAGTGAAGCTTGAGAAGTTTCAAGTGAGTGTGATGAGTTTCAGTCTGCAGTCATTAACCGAAACATATGCAAATGGATGTGAATGCAGACTCTTAGGTTCATAACACAAGTGGGTGTTTCTTCAACTATGGCCACTTTAAGCTCTGCAAACTTTTAGGCAATTACCCCTTAGTGATAAAATTGTGTTTTATTTAATTTATTAACAATATAAAACAGTGGACATTCATGCATTACAGATACCTTTTCCCTGGAAATAAAAAATTAATGCATTTTGTTTGGTATTGTTCTGTGATAGAAATAATGATGACAATTTTCGAATAAAATACAGCATCCTAAATGCACACAATATAATACTATTTTTGCATGTTTGCATGAAGTGATATACAATAAAACAGTTGTTTACAAGTGATATTTATCTAGATTTCTCTTTGTTTTCTTTGCACATAATGAAAATGAAAGTCTTTTATTACTTAATTAGAGGTAAAATAGTTTTGAGGTGGAAATTACAAATTTTATATATAATTGTGCAAATTTCAAATTACTTTCACACAATGACTAGTACAAATGTATATGCATTTCATTCTTTGCTTAGATTGAATTTTAAACAATAATTCAAATTGTATAATGTACAGCATTTTCATATTTATGATTAGAAATCTTGACATTAAAAGTCATTTGAAAAACATATAAAGAATAATTTGAAAAGATAAAAAGTTTAATTAAAAGTCAACATTTTACAACAATATTTATTTTATTAATTTGTTTGTTTTTTTGGGACATAAGTAACATTTTTACGTCATTTGAAAAACATATAAAGAATAATTTGAAAAGATAAAAAGTTTAATTAAAAGTCAACAATTTACAACAATATTTATTTATTAATTTGTTTGTTTTTTTGGGACATAAGTAACATTTTTACGTTTATCTACTGTTGCAAAATACTTAATATCATCCAGTTTCATTCTACAAACATTAGAAATGGACTCTATCGTTCTGAGGTTTATTACCGCCAAAGTAAAGGAAAAACACATTTAGAATTGAGAACAGAATACGTACAGTGCAGGGCCGCCCGCATGCTTGCAATGCATTTACTAGAGTATATTTCTGGCCTAAATTTCATTTCTTCAGGCAACAATTTCAGTTTATTATCTGTCCAATTGAGATTGTAACGCTACTTTTAACCAGCTAATGCAGCCAGTTTAAAAGTTTTCATTTGTGTGACATTGTTATTACGTTTTCGTAATAACAACATTAGGCAGTGGCAGCGGTGGGTTGACACACATGTAATCCGGCTATAGTTGTGGTTATTACAGTGATTCAGTGGTGGTGGAGTTATTTATGTTATTGTGGTTTTACAACCGAAGGGAATGCAAACGACTGAGCGGACTAAACGGATTACATTACACAGTCATTTCTCCCTTCCTCCTCCCTCTCCCTGCGTCTCTCCATCCATACCATACCTGCCCGTCTCTCTCTCTCTGCTTTTTTCTCTATGCCTGGGGAAGGAATTGGGCTTGTTATGCATGTTCAGTAACAGGAGAGCCTATTGAAGGAGCCGTGCTGCTAATTTGCCATGGCCATGTTCCCCCTGAGTGAAGGAGATCTGCCTCACCACACACACACACACACATACTAATATGAAAGCAAGAAGTTTATAGTGAGAATTTAGCAAAGAGTTTAATATTAAGATATGTGGAACGTGATTTTGGGCCAATGAGATTTCACAGTGGGCGGGGCTATGCAGGGCCAGATTTGCTAACAGCTTCCTCCAGCGCAATCCCTCTTTTAGCATTAAACTACTGTCAGGATTTACTAAAGACACGTAGCGATAAATTAGCGCTGAAAAGGTGTGGACAGGGTTAATTTTGCGGCTGACCTTATTGCATATGCAATTGTAGGAGTTTCCCTTTCAGATGCAACATTTATGGGAGGAGAGTATTTAAATGAATCATGCAAGGTGATTTATTAAAGTTTGCGCTAGTCAATTTACTGGTGTTTGCGAAAAAGCATGTCTGAAAGCAGATGCTAATTTGCCCCGCTCTTGATAGATTGTGTTGGTCATTATGGAAGTGATCCGGCTGCGGATCTTTAATTTGCGTGTCGTCAGTAGTCCAATCCCATCGGCGCTTTCTTGAAATTGCACTTTAGTAAATCAGGCCCAAAATGTCCTGTCACTAGGGGTGTAACGATTCGTTTTAACAACGATACGATTCGTATCACGATTTGAGGTTGTCGATACGATTCAAGGACGATATTGGTTAATTTAGAACGATACGATCCGAAACGATTCAGTGACTTGAAATCGATTCAGTAACTTTTTAGCCAAAAATTTTATGACTGAAATAAATATCTGGATACTGGTCAGTGCAGGTGAAATTTCCAAGATTCCTGTTGTTTCTTGTAAGGGAATCCGGTATATCAATTAATTATGGATATAAACAAACAAGTAAACAACAATTAATGGCAAATGCATTCATTTTATTTGAATAAAGTGCAACCAACAGTTTAGGTTGAATTAACAGGAAGTTAACCTTTTCTGCTCTCATTTTCAATATTCAATACATTTTCAAATAAAAGCACAGTAAGTGCAACCAACATTTCAACAGTAGGTTAACCCGCTACTTCTGCTTTTGTTTTCCAACATAAAAATATTACAATATTAATATAAAAAATAAAGTGCAACTAACTTCTCTTCAGGTTTAATTAATAGTAAGTTTACCTGCTACTTTTGCTGTTGTTTTTCAACATTAAAATAATACAAATACAATATTAATATCAAAAATAAAGTGCAACCAACATTTCTTCAGATTGAATAAACTGGCCTGCTACTACTCTCAGTTTAATAAACAAACAATATTTAACAAAAGATAAAATGTAACCAACTACTCTTCAATGACTACAGATTTCTTTTTCAAAAATATCACCATGATCTGACCGCAGAACACTTCTCTGTGCGTTCACTATGTCGCCAGCAGTACTAAAAACTCGCTCTGCTGGCACACTGGTGCTGGAATGCACAGGTAACAAGCAAGGGTTGAAATTACAGGTAGCTCTTTCTCCTGGTGGCTTGATAATTTCTCGCTCGTTGGCTTCTCCTCTGCCATGCGCCATGCTATGTTTTGTTTTCTCAAGCCCCGTTCACACCGCCAGCGACACGCAGCGACAAAGCGACACGATCCCATTCATTTCAATGAGCGCTGCTGCTGGTGCGTTGCGATGATGTCACAGATAGGCAGACTGAATAGAGTAACGTTTAACGCCTTTATCATTAAAAGTGCTAAGAAAAAACATCCATATAAAGTCTGACGTGCTTAAATCCAATGCGTTATTTCCTATGATCGATACAATCGATTGATTACCTTTTAAAACGATGTTAGATCGATATATGTCGTCCGGAAGGCCAACTTGCCGAGCACAGATCGATGTAGTTAGATCATAGGAAAATAAATCGATACATCGATGTAGTGGATGAATCGTTACACCCCTACCTGTCACTGTTCTCGGACAAAAACTTTCTTCGCTTCACGATAAACAACATACATGTTTAAGACACAGTGGTATTATATGTCATATTATTACTAAATTACTATATTATAAGTTTAATACTGTATAGAATAATTCTATTGATAAGGAATACTTATAATAATCTTAATTATACAAAGTAATTATTAGTACACTCTAAAAAAAAAAGGTTCTAAATGGCACTAAAATTGGTTCTTGGCTCGTAATCATAGGGGAACCTTTTTAAGTGCTGTATAGCACCAATCTTGGTGCTTCATGGTTCTTCAGCGGTTCTTCACCAGTTCTTTTGCTAAGGTGCTATATAGCACCACTACCATATACAGAACATGTTAAGATATGGTGATATATAGCACCAAAAGTGGTTCCTCTATGATTACGACGAAGAACCACTTTTAGTGCCATATAGAACCTTTTTTAGAGTGTAATGCTATTTCATTTCATTAGTCCACTTTAGACATTCTACTAACTAAAACTAACTTTGCAACTACTTGTCAGCTACCAGTCATTAGAGTATTAGCAGACTACCTGCTTAAGACTTTATTTTGATGCTCCCCCAACAGATATACTGTAACTAACTAACTTGGCAAGTAGGGGAGAGCGGGGCACAACGCTTTTTGACTTTCTCAGTTTGTGTAGATTCACTTGAGGTTCAGAGTATTTATTTTTTCCCACATTAATTTCACACGTCTTAGTACAATTATGTGGTTTTGTTTAATTAATACAGTGTATACTTTTTTCTTGATTTACCCCGAAAGAATGGAAGTGAAATGTGACAACATGCCCCATAGGTGGGGTACATTGTAACATGTGAGGGGCACAATGTAACATGACCAAATGACAGCTTAAAATGTTACCTGATATAATCCAAAAATATACAAGACAAACTAAAATATTTTGTCAATAAAATACAATTATTAACTTTTTCAAATAAAATAATTTCATTAAAAATATACTAATTTTTAAGTTTGACAACAAACACAGTTTAAAACAATTCTCAAAAGAATTCATAAAAGTATAGAATATAATAGCATAGTTCTAATAGGGGCTCATTGTAACGCAGTGTTACAACTCACCCCACCTGCACAAATAGGATTTAAACCCAGCTGGTGTCTTCTGCTGGTTAGATCAGCATTAAAGCAACTGTTAAATAACAGATATAAGATTAAAATTATATCAGATTTTTCTTATTTTAAATAAACACAAAAATCTGAGATGAAAAATAGACTTAAGAAAGAAATTTACTTTTGCTATGGTTAAATAAATGTTCAGTGATATCTTCCAAAGATTTTTTTAATTTTGGCGCAATTTTTTCTTTAAATAATGTTGATATGGCAACTAGTAAATACACTAAGTTTCGTCATCCTGGCATGTGTGGAAAGTATTAAACCATGCGTGTTACAACTTACCCCGCATTGTGCCCCGCTCTCCCCTACATATTAATTAACAGTCTACTAATACTCTAATAAGAGTTAGTTGACATGTAGTTGCAAACTAATGAGAGTTATGTAGGATGTCTAAAGCGGACTATTGAAATAAAGTGTAACCAAATGATGTATTTAACCATGCGTTACACCGATTTTACCACAGTTAAGGTGGTAATCTGGGGCAGGGGTGGGTGATATGACCAAAATCATATATCACGATATGAGTAATTTGATTACACGATAACAATATATATTACAATATAGTTATTTTTGCTTTAAATAGGGTTTTTATGATATCAATTTTTGATGCCATTGAAATTCCCTAATTCTTATCACCATTTTCAATATCATTTAAAAAATATTACTAGCCTAAAAACCTCTGTCACATGTTTTTTGTCTTGTCTGTTTCCTTGGTTACCCTCGTTAGTCTAGTTTTGTTCAGCTGTGTTTACTTGGTCATCATCTGTATCACCTGTGCTTCATTTATCAGTCATCTGTGTTTGCATTTAAGTTCCTCCCTGTTCATTCATTCTTTGTCTGGTCACCGTTATGTTTTGTAGTGTTATTGCCTTTTTGCCTGCCTTTTCTTGATTGATTATTAAATCACGTTAGAATCTGCATCTCCTGCGTCTTCTGCCTGTTCCTGTTCCTGAGCCTACACCCGTAACACTCTCAATCTTACCATAGACAAGTAAACAGTGATAAAGAAAGAGCAAAGAAAACAAACTACAATAGAACAAAGACACAAATGAAATAGACCTCCCTGACAAAAACTTTAAGCACTAGAAATAATAAATACTACATAAAATGTATAAAGTAATCAAATGTATAAAAAACACTGCATTCTCTTTACTGTGTAAGTTAAATATACATTTATTCTTATTAAAGTTACAAAAGTGAGCAGTGAGAGATCTTCTATGTTTTTTGTTGTTGTTTGATTTAATAATGACAGCGGGTAAATTTGGATGCTTTCACTTTAAGACCAACTGCACCGATCCAATATACTCGTGCCTTGTCTTTCTTAACTCTACACTGTTAGACATTTATAAGAGATTTTACAGTAACTTACTGGCAACACTGTTGCCAGTAAGTTACTGTATTTGAGATTTACAGTACAATAACCGCATTTCAGTTTACAGTAACTACATGTTACTGTAATTTTGTAATACAGTACTGTTACTGTAAACCTTGGTTAACAGTGCATTAATCCTAATCCTATTCAATAATTAATACTTACTGAATTACATTAATTCTTACATTAATCTATCCTACAGAAGTAATCCAAACAGACAATTATTATGAAATATAAAATTCTTTATTTAAAACATTTTAAGTGCTTTAACTTAAACATGTAAATGTGTGGAAAAAGTTCACTTTAAAACATCCTCGAATCAAATCTTATTTTCAGAAAATTATGTATAAAAGTAATCAGAGTGCATTCAATATCACTTATTTTACATTTTATTTACATTTACATTTATGCATTTGGCAGACGACTTGCATTGCATTCAAGATACACATTTTACATTTTGTCAGTTCTTGCTTTCCCTGGGAATTGAACCCATGACCTTGCTAGCGCCCCACACTATTGTTTGAGCTACAATTTTAAAAACTCTGCAGAAAATAGTTGGTAGAATACTGTAAATAGTTGGTTGAAGAATACTGTAACTTTGGTGCAAAATACACATATACATGAATAAAATATAAACAAAGAGCAAATAAATTCTGAAACAAGTTATCACAACACAACACAAACACAAGTTTCATGTCTGTACCGATTTGTGTCATCTTCCACATTGGATGATTTCAAACAGGAACCAGGATTCTGCTCCATTATGGCAAGAAGTCCCTCTAGATAAGAATGATATGAAGTTAGTCATACAATTTGAGTATACACAAACATTTTACACTGTTGGAATTTAATAAAAAATAATAATCCCATTACAATTCATCATAATGGTAAAATACTATTTTATAGACAGTTAACACTTTGAGGTACACCTAGCTCAACGTATGCTGTCTAGTCTAATCCAGTCCTGCAATGCCTTCATGAAGATGTGAAATGAAATGTTCAGTTTTTGTTTTAGCTGGTGATTCAATGTTATGAATATTTTGAAGAATGTACTTTGTAGTGATGCTGAACCTGATTGCATATTAGAGAGGTGTCTCTGTTATTAGCTTAACAAAATTTATATTGAGTAAAAAACTAAAGAAAACTGTTAGTACATAATAGTAGCAGCAGCACAAACTACATGCTCCAAAAAAGTAATATTACTGAATCACCTCAACATGATTTCACAAACTATTTAATCAAAAACAACCTTTTATTGCAGGATGGATTACATGTATACTGCATTAGCTTTAGTAAGGTATCCTCAAACTTAATGCTGCATTCACACGGGACGCTTCTCATTTACTTTGAATGGTTGACGTCATGCGTTGCTGAACTGAATTGTGGATTCCGTCGCGTCGCTTCACTCACGTTGCAAGCGGCAGAAGTTGAAAGGTGTGTTCGACATCAGCTGTGGCCGGATGCAACCAATCGGCGAGAGTAGCCGCGTGCAGGCGGGGAGGAGCTGCAAACGGAGACGTGAAGTCTGACACTTTCTGCTTCCCGCAGTGATGCTTGCACTGTGTTTGCACACTTTATCAGCTGAAGTGAAATAAATGCAATATTTGTCAATGCACAGATGTTTCAGAGACATTTTTTGTCATGTAATACTTTATGCACTGCTTAATACAGCGTGTGTTTGTACAATAATAAAGTTAACATACAAGCCTAAACTATCAATGAAGTGGGGGTCTACGTTTTTCATCTGTTTTATTTTGATAAACATGACAATATAACAACGCAACTACATGAAAAGAGATTTAACTGTTATAAAAAAGAGATTTGTGCGCATTAGAGGAACTGAAGGTTTTAGAATAAACACGAAACACATGTGATCGCTGTCATGCGGAGAATCTGGCCAATCGTGGAACAGCTGTGTCATCATCAAAGTCCGTGCAGTCGCTCTGGAGAAACTCCACCAGCTGTATTAGCCGACTGCTCTCGAATTGCTCTCGAGGTGCTTTGATGCCATCGTCACTGTCACGTGGCGTTGGCGCTGTCTCAGGTCAGACAAAATTTCTAACCGGCATGACGCCCTGTGTGAATGCAGCGTAAGTGTCTGTGTACATTACATATCCTATTAAAAAAGTGTCTCACCTAGTCCAAGTTTTTCCATTCAAACTCCATTAGGTGGCGAAGGAAGGATGACACTCTGTTGTTGATTACAGTTGTCTTCCTGTTCACAACTTCCCCGGTCTTCCGACTCACTTCGGTTTTGGTGGTGCATCTTGTTCCCTCCTCTGGGTTTTTCCTCACGAAAAAAACTTAAAGCAAGAGAAAATTAAGAGAATAAAGATATTTTAAATTTCATCACCCTTAGTGCCTTTGCTTTAAATGTTTTTGGTAACACTTTAGAATAATGGTCCGTCATTAAACGGATAGTTCACCAAAAAAAAAAAAAGTAAATTCTGTCATTTACTCGCCCTGTTGTTCTAAACCTTTTAAAGAATTTTTGTAAACAGACAATTTTGAGGCACCATTCACTTCCATGTTAGGAAAAAATTACTATAGAAGTGAATGGTGCCTCAATCTGTTAGGTTACAAACATTCTTCATCTTCTTTTGTGTTCAGAAATGTATTCAGGTTTGCACTTGAGCAACATTATTCTAAAGTTTTGCCATGTTTTTTTCATAAATTATATTTCATCTGCCAAAATCATCCAAAAATTGTCCAGGACTGCTTCAATTCCAGAAAATAAAATTATAATCTGTCAGTCCTGGACAAACACAGTTTTGGATTATTTTAGTATAATATAATTTATGAAAAAAAAACATGGTACATGGCTAGTTACAGCTAAAAAGAGGTGGAAAAACTAAATTTTGTGATTCTGTTAAACAGACCCGACTAAAACATACAAGAAAAACTTTGAATTATCAGTAATATGTGGAGAAACAAAGAGGACTAACGTTACTTACCGTTGTATGAGTTCCAGTGTCGCACAGCACAGGCAGGCTCCTGGTATTCTTATCTAAAATGTAAAATAAATAATGTCAATCCAAATGTAAACTTTGTTTGTTAACGACATTATTTTTGCAACTAGTGGCCAACGTTAATTTACTAACTAACGTCGTCCTAAATGTACGCTTAATATGTTCGATAAACAAAATCTTCATTTTATTGGTAAAGTTAATTCAATAAACTCACTAACGTTAAGTCTTTTTAAAAATAAAACGTTAGGTTTATGTTACCTCAGTTTTAGTACCAAAGCTGAAGCAAATGATAACCTAACGTTATGTAAAGTATGTTGTCCGGGCCGTGAGCTCTCTCCTCGGGCAGTAACGTTACACACGACGCTGGCTGCACTGGTTCCTAATCTAATTCAATAAACTCATTTTTTAAAAATAAAACGTTAGGTTTGCCTCAGTTTTTAACAGCAAAGTTTAAGCAAATGATAACCTAACGTTATGTAAAGTATGTTGTCCGGGCCGTGAGCTCTCTCCTCGGGCAGTAACGTTACACACAACGCTGGCTGCACTGGTTCCTAATCTAATTCAATAAACTCTTTTTTTTTTAATAAAACGTTAGGTTTGCCTCAGTTTTTAGCAGCAAAGTTTAAGCAAATGACCGGACTGTCCGGTCCGGACTGTGAGCTCTCTCCTCGGGCAAAACTTACAACGCTGCACCGGTTCCTAATCTAATTCAATAAATTCATAAAACGTTAGATTTACCTCAGTTTTTAGCACCAATGCTGACAAGCTAAAATTGGGGTGCAGACAACCGCGGATAGTACAAATCACACTTACCTTGCTTGTTTGCCGTTCTCACGGGGGATGAAAAAATCTTCGCAGGGTGTCCGGACACATATGTTCTCTGGAACCGTGAGCTCTCTCCTCGGGTGAAACTTTCAACGCTGCACTGATGGTTCCTAATATAAATCTAAAGCAAATCCTGTCGATCCCAATTGTGCCAAATAGGCCGTTGTGGTAAATACAGTATTATACTTTATTTTTAAAAAATACAGGAAATCACTGTATTTGGTGTTTGACGTCATAGAAAATACCCATGATGCAACGGGAATTACAGTTATTTACTGTAAAGAGAATTTACAGTATTATACTGGGTGATATATAGTAAATAACTGTACAAATTACAGAAATGTCTAACAGTGTACCTTCACTTAAGACATAAATGACTCTGTTTACTTGCAAATACAGTCATTCATATTTAACCGTTCAAGCCCAATTAGGCAGCAAAAAGCACTCACGCTCTATGAGCAACGGCTTCATGTTCATGCATCGCTCGGACATCGCTGAGAAAGTCTCTCAGTCAGCACGCTTATACTGAAATTATTTGTCTTTTGCTAAGTGCGCTTCAATGGTTTAAAAGTCACCTGTTTTTAAACTGCAATGCTTAAAAACACATGCAAACATTAAGCTTTCGTGTCGTCACGTGAGTATAACCGCAATAGAGACTAGGGTTGTCAAAAGTACCGGTACTTCGGTACCAAGTCAGTACTGAACGTATGATAATGGGACGACACCAGCATTTCTGTAGTACTGGTAGTACCGAGCACCGGGTATATTCAGTATCCACCACTAATAGGCAGCTGATTTCAGTCGCTTCCGTGTTTCCTAGCACTGTAGCTGATATATACCACGATATATACTGGTGTCTGTGAATTTTAAACCGCAGAAAGACTATATAAACCCTCTGGTGCTCTTCGTTTAGGGGTTGCATTGGTTGTCTTCCCGGTCATAAGTGACCGGACACCTAAAAATTAAACTTCCTCCACCCCAGTAAAACCAATGCAATTTATTTTTCTTCAATAATATTTTTTCTTTTTAACTTTGTATTTTGAGATGATTTGATGGTATTTTTTTATATTTATGCAATAATTATGGTAAAAAAAAAAAAGTATTATATTTTTATAATAAATTTTTATATTATTGCAGTATTTCAGATTAAAATAGAGATTAGGCCTTCAAAAGAATTTTTTTGAAGGCAGATTAGCATCCTCTTTTGGAATTATTTAAGAAATCATGCAACCCTGGGTGTAATCACTAGAGGTCTCTATGGAGAGGCTTGAGAATTCCCTAGTTCTGTTTTGAACACATTTAATGATTATTTTGTTGTTGATGGATTTGAATATATATATTAAAAAAGTCTCAAAGACTATTTATTATAAAGTTTTAGATATTTTTTTTTGTTAGAAATATAGATTTGTTTCTGTGAATTTGCGTTTTTGCAGATTTCCCATTCATTACCTATGGTGTCATTTTTGACCGAAGAGCACAAGTGGGAGTATTTTTTTATGACCACTTAGCATGCTCGAATCATGCCCTCAATTATTTTGTGTGTTCACATACCTAATGCTAGAAAAGTCATCAAGTTTCATATAATTCTGATGAAGCTGTGATTTTTAAAAAATTCCAAATGTGGTTCATAGGTTCAGTTTTTCATAGGTGTGTGTGTGTATAAGTGTGCTTGTGTGTGTGAGTGGATGTGTCAATATCACACTCTTGATGTTTTAGAGTGTCACCCCTTCACGGCTGTGTACTTTTTTTCAGCATCGTGGCCGATTTGTAGATTGTACACACAAATATTCAGTGAATTTTTGTGTTTTTGCCGATTTCCCATTCATTTCTTAGGTCGGTCATTGATGACCGAAGACAATGAACGCCACTTTTTTTTTTACGACCACTTAGCATGCTCGAATCATGCCCTCAATTTTTTTGTGTCTTCACATACCTAATGCGAGAAAAGTCACCAAGTTTCATATCATTCCGATGAAGCAGCGATTTTTAAAATTTCAAAACAGAAAATTTTCCGGTCAGAAATGACCGAAGAGCACCGGAGGGTTAAATATAAATTCTGTGTGCTTGTCTCTGTGTGAATGAATGGCGCAGACGCGCAGTTTCCAATTTACCACAAACACGCTGAAGCACGCACTGACGCTCACAGTATTTTCAGCCTCGGCCGCCTCACTATATGAGAACATGAATGCATGAACTTCATCTTCACAGTCACTTCATGAGCATTTTACTATTTCATTTGAGAAAAACTATCGTCATATCATACACACACAGAAACTTTTCACGGCAACCCATTACATTAAATCGGTTTAACTTGAAGAAATTAACAGAAATGTATTAGGCTACTGTTGTACAGTAGATTTTGCTACGTCTCAATGTAGTAATAGTAATAATAATAATAATAATAGCTTAATAATTGGGTCGCTAATTTTTCACTTGACCTTTTTATAAACAATGATTACTTTTAAACATCATGTAGCCTACAAATGTTCAAATGGATTATTAACTTATAATGATTACCATCATAAATAATAAACTCAATGAATTGTATTAAATTTGTTTTATTTTTATAGTAAAAAAGTCAATTTGTTCCAACAGATTTTGCTGTGGTACTGAAATTTGGTACCGGCTACTGGAATTTTGGTATTGTGACATCTCTAATAGAGACAATAGTCCAATAAGGTTTGACAAATTTCTACCGGTTAATTATGTCTATCGCCCTAATCTGGGGGCACTGGGACATTTCTCAATCTAGTGACACATTCTCACACTTCACAAAAAGCACAAATAAATTCCTCCATTTATGTCCCATTCAACAGGAAGAGTGTACACTTCCTGTTGAACTCTCTGCAATAAGACTGGAGCAAGAGTGGTGACGGTGGGAATCCCGTGGACCCTAATTTGAGACCTGACCCCTCCGTTAGCTCTAACAGCTCCAGACACAACACATTCTGTGTGTGCGGCTCATGAGCTGGGAAAAGGAAACAGAGGTCACTAATTACTCATGGAGCAAAAGCTCAATGATTAACAAGGAGGAAAATACTAATGTTGGCTGTTTGGGTTAAAAAAAATGAACTTTTGAATATTTATACTGTTGGTGCTATGTGGAGTCCAGATATTTGCATTAAAAGCAAATTGTGAATGCGATGCGGCCTAATTAACTTTTGATAACTAGTTAAATAAAGGCATTTATAACAGGAAAGTTTTGCCTTGAAGTATTTTAACCACTTTTAAGGGGTGTTATTATGCACAACATGAAGGCAAGTTCTTAAAACCCTAAAACTCATCGTAAAATCACTGTAAAGCACAACCTTGTTGTAAGTCTTTTTTAATATAAAGCCTCAGCAATCGTGTAATAATATTGACAAAACATGCTCCGAGAGAAACATTAAATAGTGTAATTGTTACATGAAACTTAA
The DNA here is from genome assembly GCF_949357685.1 of Gobio gobio. NCBI lineage: Eukaryota > Metazoa > Chordata > Actinopteri > Cypriniformes > Gobionidae > Gobio > Gobio gobio. The sequence goes on along the minus strand of NC_137112.1, from coordinate 9,635,130 downwards.
AGGATTAGTTCACTTCAAAATGAAAATTTCCTGATATTTTATTCACCCCCATCTCATCCAAGATGTTCATGTCTTTCTTTCTTCAGTCGAAAAGAAATTAAGTTTTTTGAGGAAAACATTCCAGGATTTTTCTCCATATAGTGGACTTTAATGGCAACCAAAATGTTGAAGTAGGGCTGTACAATTAATCGAAAAATAATCAAAACCGAAATTCAGAACCTCTAACCGACGTATTTTTCCCATGTTGGTTATTTTGGTTTTAGTCACATGACAACGCCCCATCAGTCACATCAAGTGCAGTTTTCAGGCACACAGAGAGATGCAGGAGCGGTTATCTTTGTTTATAGATGCCCAGAATCACTATAGTAACTGCATGTTTTACACAGTTTATACAGTTAAGTTAATTGCCGTTCTTAAAGCCTACGCGCTGCCATACACACACACACACACGCAAGCCCCGAAGCCAGGTCGCTTTCACTTTCGTCCTCATAAAGTTTGTCAAGTAAATGCATTTAAAGGCTTGCCAGTTTGAACATTTAAAGCGATTGTGCACTATTCAAAAACAACAATACGGAAAATGTATCCGTTTTGCTCAGCTTTTTTCTGTGACACAGAGAGCCGAGCCGTGTTGCGTCTCTGACAACGCGCACGCGCCCTGAAGGCAGACCTCTTTCACCTGCGTACTCACAAAGCTTTGTCATTTGTATGTGTTTATCAGATGTGTATTATGTTGAACTAATCCCTGATATATTGTGACAAACGAACACTTTTGAGGCAGAAGCTCGCACATCACGTGAAGATCGCGCGCAGAGAGGGGCGCAGACACGCAGTGTCAATGCTGTCCTGTGACTCAAGTAAAGTCACTAAAGTAGCTTAGAAACTCAACCATTATAGGCATATATTTTAATACCTTTGAAGTAAGTACAAACCACAGCTTCATAATGAATAGAGACAATATGAGTAATTCACACACACAATCACTCTCATTAATGCATTCAGATAAATGTAATGTAGGCCTACTGTGCTAATTTATCTGTATCTGATGTACAACAAATAGAAATCTGCCCCATAGAGAAATTAACTGCTGAAAGTGAACCATTTCCTTCAAGTATTTTTTAAAATCACAAAGAAATGCACTTTTTCATTAGAAAAAAATATCCCACCTTTAATAGTAGAAAATATTTACAGTACAAACCTTATCAGTGAACTATGAGGGCAAAAAATGGAAAGAAAAAAAGAAAAAAGAATCGTTCATTAATCGTAATCGAGGTAAAATGTTCAATTAATCGAGGTTTTTATTTTTGGTCAAATCGTTACAGCCCTATGTTGAAGGTCCAAATCAATGCAGTTTCAAAGGAAGGGCTTCAGAGGCTCTGCACTTATCTATCCAAACCCTCTGTGATTTTCCAAAAAAAAATACTTTTTCACCAAAATTGCTCGTCTTGCGCTGCTCTGCGGCTCGCCAGTGAAAACATCACACTAGACGTAGGCGGAAGTACCGCCCCAAGCGAACATGCGAGGACTAATACAAACGCTTTTTACCAAAAAACACTCCATCTTCAACTTCAAAATCGTCCGACATCATTGTTTTATAATTTTTTTTGCTAAAGGACGTTTGTATTAGTCTTCGCATGTGCGCTTTGTAAACATGGGGGCGGTACTTCCGCCTACGTCTAGCGTGACCTTTTCGACGTGATTGCGCAATCCTTGGCACGTCGCAGAGCTGCGCCAGATGAGCAACTTAGGTTAAAAAGTCGTTACAAAGTCTATCTCACCACAGTGGCTCTACAATAATCATACAATGCGACGACAATAGTTTTTGTGCGCAAAAAAAAATCAAAATAACACCTTTATCCAACTTGTTCTTGTCTTCCGTGTGCGCCTCCACGACGCATGCGCGAGAATATGACGTAGCGCCGGTGTTCGGGAATCGATTAAATACACACTTAAGCCCCATTTTGAGCACTACGCCGAGACCTAAAGCACGATCAATGTAGAATCCAACAGCTTAGACACGCGCGTCTTCCTCTGCTCGTAAACAAATCGCTTCTGGGTCATATGTCCGAACGCCGGATCTGCGTCATATTCTCGCGCATGCGTCGTGGAGGCATACACGGAAGTCGAGAACAAGTTGGATAAAGGTGTTATTTTGATTTTTTTTTGCGCACAAAAACTATTGTCGTCGCATTGTATGATTATTGTAGAGCCACTGTGGTGAGATAGACTTTGTAACGACGTTTTAAGTGCCTTTCATGGATCTTGGAAGTGTCAATGTACTGAATGCCAATGGAGGCCTGTGTGAAGCCTTTCTCAGCCATCAGCTTTCAACTAAAATATCTTCATTTGTGTTCCGAATATGAACGGAGGTCTTACGGGTGTCCAACGACATGAGGGTGAGTAATTAATGACAGAATTTTCATTTTTGGGTGAACTAACCCTTTAAGTGTCTTATTATAAAAAATGTTTATGTGAAAAACCTTTATAAGATTCACATAGTTATATAGGTGTGTGTGTAAATATATATATATATATATATATATATATATATATATATATATATATATATATATATATATATATATATATATATAAAAAATTAATCATTTAATTGTCATGAATAATGTTTCCTAATCACACCAGTATTAAAATGCTGAATCCTTTTGACTTGGTAGCAGTATGAGATAAAGAACTGGAAATGTGTGAAACCAGCAATACTGTAATGTTGCACATTCTCAAATGACACTGTTATCTTAGACATAATTGATTATCTTGTTATCTGATTATCTTGTTATCTTTGACATCATTGAGCTGGGAGCACGTGACGTAGTGTCACCTGGATGGAGTGTTACCTTTGAATCAGTGAAAGTACACACTCGAGAACACACTGATATTTTTTGCAGAATGCAGTGAATGCAGACGATCCGTCTGTCACTGTACGTGCTGTATGTCCACACTTCTGCAGTTTTCAAATTCCTCTAAAATATCCCAGTTATGAATCTTACATACTCTCCACGGATCAGTGGAGAGACTGCGTGAGTGGGTGTGTGTGACTCAGCAGAAGCTTCTTTGTATGTGTAAGAGCAGGGGTTTCAAACTGACATATAGAGTCAGCAAAATAAATGAATTCAAATAAACAACATAAAAAAACGAACTTTTGAATATTTATACTGTTGGTACTATGTGACATCCAGATAATTGCATTAATAGTCAGTGCAAATTGTGCATGCGATGCAGCCTAATTAACTACTTAAAGAAAGACATTTATAACAGGAAAGTTTTGCCTTGAAGTATTTTAACCACTTTTAAGGGGTGTTATTATGAACCACAGACAAGTGGAGAGACTGTGTGTGTGTGTGTGTGTGTGTGTGTGTGTGTGTGTGTGTGTGTGTGTGTGTGTGTGTGTGTGTGTGTATGACTCAGCAGAAGCTCCTTTGTATGTGTAAGAGGGTTTCAAACTGACATATAGAGTCAGCAAAATAAAATTAATTATTTCAAATAAACAATGAAAACCAATGTAAAAAATATACTACCATTTTATTTTACTACTTTTATTTAGAAAGGATACATTAAATCGATCAAAAGTGACAGTAAAAACCTTGATATATTGCTCCAGATAATTTCTATATCATAATTTCTAAACGTTCTATTCATTGAAAAATCCTGAAAAAAAGCATTGATAATAATAATAAATCTTTTGTAAATATATAAAATAAATCAGTTTCTTGTGCAGCAAATCATCATATTAGAATGATTTCTGAAGGGTCATGTGACACTGACGACTGGAGTAATGATACATTTAAATAGAAAGCTATTTTTAAATTGTATCAATATTTCAAAATATTACTGTTTTGCTGTATTTTTGATAAAAAACTACAGCCTTGTTGAGAAGAAACAAAAACATTCTACATTCAAAAACTTTAAAAACAAAATCTTGCCGATCCCAAACTGTTCAATGGTTTTGTCTGTGTGTGTGTGTGTGTGTGTGTGTGTGTGTGTGTGTGTGTGTGTGTGTGTGTGTGTGTGTGTGTGTGTGTGTGTGTGTGTGTGTGTGTGTGTGTGTGTGTGTGTGTGTGTGTGTGTGTGTGTTAATTAAGTTATAAAGTTACCATTCATTACCATTTCATTTTCAAACTGGTTGGAAATCATGAGATGAATCACATTTAGTTTATTTGATTGACAGTCATAGTTTTATTTTTTGGTTTACACATCAGTAATGGATTCTATTCAACTGAATAAAAACAAAATATTTTCCAGATACTATTTTACACATTTATGACATTTTATACTTTTATATTATATTAATACATGTTTTATAGCTACCTGTTTGGTTCCTTAAAGGGGAATCCTCATATTCGGGGGTTTGTGGCATCAAAAAGTTTTAAAGCCGTTGCTTTAGAGCTCATTTGCTTGATAGCATCTCGAATGGGATGACATTAAGATGATATCATCAGCATTCTCTGTTCTAAACAAGCATGTGATGATATCTTGTGCCACTTAACCTGGTAGCAAAAATTCAAAAGGTCGAGAACTACAGGGAACATGCCCACAGCATTCCCCATTTATCAGCATAAACTCTTCGAATTCCCACGTCATATGTGGAGTTACAGATTTACATGTACCTTGAGTGTGCAAACTTCTTTTCTGACTTCCATCAAACCCTCAAACATAAAAATAAAAAAAAACCCTAAAGGCTCAAAACTCCAAATCAAAACCCACATCTCACAGTTATCGGCCGCCATCAAACCTCAGTTGTTAGATAAGGTTGTCCAGTGGTTTTGAACTTACCATAACAGAATGAGGTGTCCGATCTGTGAACTGTTGTCCAGTGATTGTGTGTGTGTGTGTGTGTGTGTGTGTGTGTATGGGTTAACAGTCAGGTTCAAATTGCATGTTAAACAAACAGCACTTTTGAATGCTGAGCTCCAGAGGTAAGTAAATTAGTGTAAATTTGCACAAGTAACCTAATTTTGAGGGAAAACATATGCAGGAATTTTAATTGGACACAATGGAGCTGGAATCACGCAGCAGCCGGAGACAAATTAGCCGAAACCGATGGGAAGACTAATGGTTTGTGTAGGCTGCTGCTGCTGTGGAGAGAGAGAGAGAGAGACAGAGAGACAGAGAGAGATACAGTTACAGTCCAGTCAACCAAGCATGAAGGAATGGGTCAGTGTGTATCAGGAAGTTATTCTGTCGTGGCGGAAAAAAACAAAAACTCTCCTACTCGATATAAATGTGAGATTAAGCAGTTTGATGTTGTAAATCCCACCAGTAGAAGTTCATTTCAATGTAATTAATCTGCAGTTTTTCTTAAAACGTGACATTTGAAATGTTCAGTAGGTATGTGGGGTATGTTTATGTAGCTTGTGTCGGAGGGAGAGAATGCAAAGAGAGAGAGAAAGATTTGTTTATAAACCGGCTGTGACAGGGGGGAAGCCATCTGACATGTTTAAACTAACCTGCCATGAACCGGTTGCCAAACTCTTTCACAAGTTCTTCAAGTGTGTGTGTGTGTGTGTGTTAGAGTGTGTATGCATGTATATGTGGATTACAGAGGTTAAACCGTGGTTTTTAATTGACATATGCTACCCCTTAAAACAGCGCTTTATGAAAACAGTGGCCGGTCGCCGATCAGATAAACTCTGAAAATGGGAGTGAGAGAGCGAAAGACGGAGAAAGAGCGAAGGGGGTAGTGGAAGAGGAAGAGAATAGCGAGGGAAGAAGTGAAAAAGCAAGGAAAATTGGAAATTGTTGTGGTATGTAATGCACATAAAACGATGGTTCACCCAAAAATGAACATTCTGTCATTGTTTCTTGTTTCAAACCTGTGCGACTTTTGGAACCCACCAAAATTGTAATCTTTATTCCCTAAAAACGATCTTCCCCTCCAGTGATCTGCTAACCACTGTGACCGGATCATTGGGTCAGTGAGAACCGAATCAGTCCAGTTTGTGATGGAATCATCGAGCTGGTTTTGTGAACTGAATCAATAGATTCATAAAACGAGTTAACTCAAAAGAAACCGGAAGAATCACTTGATTCACTCATGAACTCTTGCAGCTCTGGCGAATGTCAAGATTGAATGAATAATGACTTCAATTTGTGAAGTCAATAAATATAATGTATGTGTCATATGAACTTTCAACATTCTTTTATGGTTCTTTTGCGTCCCTTTTGAAGTTTAAAAGCTCTGTTCCCCGTTCACTGCTATCATAAACAAAGGCCGACCAGTAAAATTATTCAACGTTTCTTCATCTGTGTCATACGAGTTTGGAATGAAAAAGATGGTGATTAAATGATTTTACATTTTTAGGTGAGCTATACCATCTGAATATAAGCATAAGCTACATTTACATGCAACCAAATTCTCTTTTAGTAGTTGATTGATGACTCAAGCCCAAAGTATACTTCAGCCACCCGCGTTCGTGCACCGTTCGCCTGACGTCATTTGAGCTTCCTCAAGAACCAATGAGGTTCATTGTCGTGTTACGCAGCACGTTTGGGCCAGAGGTGGACAGTAACTAAGTACATTTACTTGAGTACTGTACTTAAGTACACTTTTTGAGTATCTGTACTTTACTGAAGTATTATTTTTTAGGGATACTTTTACTTTGACTTCACTACATTTGAAAGGCAAATATCGTACTTTTTACTCCACTACATTTCTATCAAGGTCCTCGAAGACGAAAGTTGTTTCTGTAGCAGCTTTGAAAGTCAGTGGATGATTTTTTTTTCTTCTTTAAAAGGTGTTTTTTTTTTTTTTTTTTTTTTTGCAGACAGCCTATCAGTAATCACTCATGTAGGGTCATGTGAAGTTTCCTAACAATTTTTTGAACACTGATCAGTTTATAGCAAAATGGAAGAAGACGGTTCCTTGGCACAGTGTGTGCACCCATGGCTATACTTAAAAAGTGTGTTTCAGTTTTCTCAAAAGATTAAAGATTAGTTTCGTTGGTATACACTTGATGCATGTCTCAAAAAATGTAAAAAAAATTAAATGTCTGGGAGAAAGAGAAGAGTAAACAGTTGGGAGAATATCGGATGCGTATCAGAGTATAGGGTACATGCATTCCCTGAAATGAAATGAAATGACATTTTGCAGGTTGGGATGTCTGTGAAATGAGTTTAAGGTGGTCGTATGCTAGCATGTCGGATAGAGCATCACTGACTGGCTTAAACCACCATAATGGCATTTATACAACAATGCAACAGTAATAAAATAATGCATTGACATACAAATGAAAATGTACTTTTGATACTTAAGTACATTTAAAAACAAATACTTCTGTACTTTTACTTAAGTAAAAATCTGTTTTTAGAACTTTCACTTGTAAAGGAGTAATATTTGACCAGTAGTACTTTTACTTTTACTCAAGTAATAGAGTTGTTTACTTTGTCCACCTCTGGTTTGGGCTTCCTCAAGAACCAATGAGGTTCATTCTCATGTTACGCATCACGTTTGAGCTTCAGCAAGAACCAATGAGGTTCATTCTCGTGTTACGCAGCACGTTTGAGCTTCAGCAATAACCAATGAGTTTAATTTTCGTGTTACACAGCACATTTGAGCTTCAACAAGAACCAATGAGGTTCATTCTCAAGTTACACAGCACATTTGAGCTTTCTCGAGAACCAATGAGGTTCATTCTCGTGTTACACAGCACATTTGAGCTTTCACCGAGAACCAATGAGGTTCCTTCTCGTGTTACCCAGCACGTTTGAGCTTCCTCAAGAACCAATGAGGTTCATTCTCGTGTTACGCAGCACGTTTGAGCTTCTTCAAGAACCAATGAGGTTCATTCTTGTGTTACACAGCACGTTTGAGCTTCTTCAAGAACCAATGAGGTTCATTCTTGTGTTACGCAGCACGTTTGAGCTTCCTCAAGAACCAATGAGGTTCATTCTTGTGTTACGCAGCACGTTTGAGCTTCTTCAAGAACCAATGAGGTTCATTCTTGTGTTACGCAGCACGTTTGAGCTTCCTCAAGAACCAATGAGGGTCATTCTCATTTTACGCATCACGTTTGAACTTCAACAAGAACCAATGAGGTTCATTCTCGTGTTACGCATCACGTTTGAGCTTCAACAAGAACCAATGAGGTTCATTCTCGTGTTATGCAACACGTTTGAGCTTTCTCAAGAACCAATGAGGTTCATTCTCGTGTTACGCATCACTTTTGAGCTTCCTAAAGAACCAATGAGGTTCATTCTCGTGTTGCGCATCACGTTTGAGCTTCCTCAAGAACCAATGAGGTTCATTCTCGTGTTATGCAACACGTTTGAGCTTCCTCAAGAACCAATGAGGTTCATTCTAGTGTTATGCAACACGTTTGAGCTTCCTCAAGAACCAATGAGGTTCTTTCTTGTGTTACGCAGCACGTTTGGGCTTCCTCAAGAACCAATGAGGTTCATTCTCATGTTACGCATCACGTTTGAGCTTCAACAAGAACCAATGAGGTTCATTCTCGTGTTACGCAGCACGTTTGAGCTTCAGCAAGAACCAATGAGGTTAATTCTCGTGTTACACAGCACATTTGAGCTTCAACAAGATCCAATGAGGTTCATTCTCGTGTTACACAGCACATTTGAGCTTTCACCGAGAACGAATGAGGTTCATTCTCGTGTTACACAGCACATTTGAGCTTCAACAAGAACCAGTGAGGTTCATTCTCGTGTTACGCAGCACATTTGAGCTTCCTCGAGAACCAATGAGGTTCCTTCTCGTGTTACCCAGCACGTTTGAGCTTCCTCAAGAACCAATGAGGTGCATTCTCGTGTTACGCAGCACGTTTGAGCTTCTTCAAGAACCGATGAGGTTCATTCTCATGTTATGCAACACGTTTGAGCTTCCTCAAGAACCAATGAGGTTCATTCTCATGTTACGCATCTCTTTGAGCTTCAGCAAGAACCAATGAGGTTCATTCTCGTGTTATGCAACACGTTTGAGCTTCCTCAAGAACCAATGAGGTTCATTTTCGTGTTACGCATCACGTTTGAACTTCAACAAGAACCAATGAGGTTCATTCTCGTGTTACGCATCACGTTTGAGCTTCAACAAGAACCAATGAGGGTCATTCTCGTGTTATGCAACATGTTTGAGTTTTCTCAAGAACCAATGAGGTTCATTCTCGTGTTATGCATCACGTTTGAGCTTCAACAAGAACCAATGAGGGTCATTCTCGTGTTATGCATCACGTTTGAGCTTCAACAAGAACCAATGAGGGTCATTCTAGTGTTATGCAACACGTTTGAGCTTTCTCAAGAACCAATGAGGTTCATTCTTGTGTTACGCATCACGTTTGAGCTTCCTCAAGAACCAATGAGGTTCATTCTCATGTTACGCATCACGTTTGAGCTTCCTCAAGAACCAATGAGGTTCATTCTCGTGTTACGCATCACGTTTGAGCTTCAACAAGAACCAATGAGGTTCATTTTCGTGTTACACAGCACATTTGAGCTTCAACAAGAACCAATGAGGTTCATTCTCGTGTTACACAGCACATTTGAGCTTTCACCGAGAACCAATGAGGTTCATTCTCGTGTTACACAGCACATTTGAGCTTCAACAAGAACCAGTGAGGTTCATTCTCGTGTTACGCAGCACGTTTGAGCTTCCTCAAGAACCAATGAGGTGCATTCTCGTGTTACGCAGCACGTTTGAGCTTCTTCAAGAACCAATGAGGTTCATTCTTGTGTTACGCAGCACGTTTGAGCTTCTTCAAGAACCGATGAGGTTCATTCTCATGTTATGCAACACGTTTGAGCTTCCTCAAGAACCAATGAGGTTCATTCTCATGTTACGCATCTCTTTGAGCTTCAGCAAGAACCAATGAGGTTCATTCTCGTGTTATGCAACACGTTTGAGCTTCCTCAAGAACCAATGAGGTTCATTTTCGTGTTACGCATCATGTTTGAGCTTCAACAAGAACCAATGAGGGTCATTCTTGTGTTACGCATCACGTTTGAACTTCAACAAGAACCAATGAGGTTCATTCTCGTGTTACGCATCACGTTTGAGCTTCAACAAGAACCAATGAGGATCATTCTCGTGTTATGCAACATGTTTGAGTTTTCTCAAGAACCAATGAGGGTCATTCTCGTGTTATGCATCACGTTTGAGCTTCAACAAGAACCAATGAGGGTCATTCTCGTGTTATGCATCACGTTTGAGCTTCAACAAGAACCAATGAGGGTCATTCTAGTGTTATGCAACACGTTTGAGCTTTCTCAAGAACCAATGAGGTTCATTCTCGTGTTACGCATCACGTTTGAGCTTCCTCAAGAACCAATGAGGTTCATTCTCATGTTACGCATCACGTTTGAGCTTCCTCAAGAACCAATGAGGTTCATTCTCGTGTTACGCATCACGTTTGAGCTTCAACAAGAACCAATGAGGTTCTTTCTTGTGTTACCCAGCACCTTTGAGCTTGAACAAGAACCAATGAGGTTCATTCTCGTGTAACGCATCACGTTTGAGCTTCAACAAGAACCAATGAGGGTCATTCTCGTGTTATGCAACATGTTTGAGCTTCCTCAAGAACCAATGAGGTTCATTCTCGTGTTATGCATCACGTTTGAACTTCAACAAGAACCAATGAGGTTCATTCTCGTGTTATGCAACACGTTTGAGCTTCCTCAAGAACCAATGAGGTTCATTCTCGTGTTACGCATCATGTTTGAGCTTCAACAAGAACCAATGAGGTTCATTCTCACGTTACACAGCACATTTGAGCTTCTTCGAGAACCAATGAGGTTCATTCTCATGTTACGCAGTACATTTGAGCTTCCTCGAGAACCAATGAGGTTCATTTTCGGTTTACGCAGCACATTTGAGCTTCCTCAAGAACCAATGAGGTTAATTCTCAAGTTACACAGCACATTTGAGCTTCCTCGAGAACCAATGAGGTTCATTCTCGAATAGCGCAACACATTTGAGCTTCAACAAGAACCAATGAGGTTCATTCTCGTGTAATGCAGCACGTTTGAACTTCAACAAGAACCAATGAGGTTCATTCTCGTGTTACGCAGCACGTTTGAACTTCAGCAAGAACCAAAGAGGTTAATTCTCGTGTTACGCAGCACGTTTGAGCTTCAACAAGAACCAATGAGGTTCATTCTCGTGTTACGCAGCACGTTTGAGCTTCAGCAAGAACCAAAGAGGTTAATTCTCGTGTTACGCAGCACGTTTGAGCTTCAACAAGAACCAATGAGGTTCATTCTCGTGTTACGCAGCACGTTTGAGCTTAAACAAGAACCAATGAGGTTCATTCTCGTGTTACCCAACACATTTGAGCTTCAACAAGAACCAGTGAGGTTCATTCTCGCGTTACACAGCACATTTGAGCTTCCTCGAGAACCAATGAGGTTCATTCTCGTGTTACACAGCACATTTGAGCTTCCACAAGAACCAATGAGGTTAATTCTCAAGTTACACAGCACATTTGAGCTTCCTCGAGAACCAATGAGGTTCATTCTCGAATTGCGCAACACATTTGAGCTTCAACAAGAACCAATGAGGTTAATTCTCGTGTTACCCAGCACATTTGAGCTTCAACAGGTTCATTCTCGAGTTATAGAGCACATTTGAGCTTCTTCGAGAACCAATGAGGTTCTTTCTTGAATTGCGCAACACATTTGAGCTTCAACAAGAACCAATGAGGTTCATTCTCGTGTTACGCAGCACGTATGAGCTTCAGCAAGAACCAATGAGGCTTGTTCTTGCGCGTCAAGCAGGTTCGGTCGAGGTTCTGTTTATGTTCGCTGACCAATGTTTATGTGAATGAAAGCCTAAATGAAATTGGTTCATTATACACTGTAAAAAAAAATTCAGGTCTCCAATTGAAAATGTTCTAGTGACATCTACATTTTTCAGTTGGCCAAATTTAATTTCTGTGAATTGATGCACTTTAATTCAATTAAAATTCAAGAAATTAAATTTGGATGTGATCGGTCACTAGAAAATTTTCAATTGGAGACCTGATTTTTTTTTACAGTGTATAAAGCGATCAAGTCTCTTCAGAAAATAGTTTTCACAATCTATTTATGAACTTTTTGAAGTGTCAAATAGTTGCGAAGGAAGCTAAAAATCTATTTATAAGTGTTCCAAAGATGAAAGTCTTACGGGTTTGGAACGACGTGAGGGTGAGTAATTAAAGGGGTGGTAAAACACATTCTTTTGAAGGCTTGACTGTGTTTGTGGGGTGCACTGTAACATGTGTTCATGCTTCGTTTTAAAAAAAATTGCCTTATTTTTCATATATTTGACCTTTATTCTACACTGCTCTGTCCCTCCTTGTAAAACGGTCTGATGCTTTCCGGGTTGTATGATGCCGGTCCCTCAAAAATACGCAATGGGCTCAGATTGGTTAGCTGGCCCAGTGTGTTGTGATTCGCTAACCGCCTAGTGCACGTTTGTCGGAAACGTCACGGCCCTTACCTTTACCGGAGGCTGTGCTTTGGTCAGTATTAGAAACAACGGCGTCAATAAACCCATACCAATCTGAGCCCGAATCAGACCCAGAACATTTGAGTGAAGATGATCGAGCAGAACCTGTTCAGTCCTCGAGAGTAAAGACTGTGGATCTATAATGATCGCTACTGAATGGCACTTTAGATGCCACTTTTAGCATGCCTGTAGATAAACAATACATAAAAGCTCTAATCAAAGAATCATTTACACTAATGCCAGGTTCGCTGTTGAGATTTTAACGTTAGTGTTTGTAACGTTAGGTGTTCATCGGATAACGTTAAGTATGAATGAGCATTTAACAGACTGGTTTGCAGAACAGCGCTGTCATCTGTTTACTTCCTTGCTACAACCTATTACAGGAAAACACATAGATGAAAAATAAATCAGACTTACAGGTTGTGGCCCGTAAACAGCTTCTGTTTGTAAATCCAGCTTTCAGGACAAGCCGTTGTGCATATCCTGTATTGAACTCGCAAAGTTTGTGGAAGTTTGTGTTGTCCTCCGTGAAATGTGCAGCGCGCGCCGTGCATCCACACACTGGCAGTGTTTTTTTCACGCAGCTGACGTTGTGCAAATCCGGCATTGAAATCGCGAAGACGGTGGATGTTTTCCTCCGTGAGATGTGCTGCAGGGAGCCCTGCGCGCGCCTGTTCCCCGCTGTCTCATACACACGTGCAACATGTTGTATGTTAAACACTCTGCAACGCACCCCCGTCCCAAGGAAGGATGAACAGAGCAAGTACCCCAGACCTGCAATCCGGATGAATATAACAGCGTTTCCTTGGCATCGCGGCAACAACACTCCAGCCTAACTATACCACAACAGCGCCGCGATACAAAATGGCCTCACCCCCCTTATTTAATATTCTCGGAGGAGGGCTTTATGTAAATATTGAGCCTGGTGATGTCACCAACCCTGGAGGAATGTCTGTAGTCGCCTACTGGCCGTTTGCGGTAGTTCTTAGAAACTGATTTCTTTAAAAGCAAATATCTCCCTTTGCTTTAAACTTTGAACGTTGTAACTTTGCAGATGTTGTTTATGCTCGAGCAGCAACATTACACGCTAGCTAAAGTTAGAATAGTGAAATCGTGGTTTACCACCCCTTTAATGAAAGAACTTTCATTTCTGGGTGAACTAACCCTTTAACCTCTTTTAAAGGGACAACTTTCACCACATATGCATATATTTTTAAGGGATGTGGAAATAAAAAAATACAACATGGCACCCTTTTCCTGCTTCACATCTCTCGCACAGGAAATGTGAAAAAGTAAAGCGCTTTTAAAGCCCTCCTCGCTCATTTTCTTGTTCAGTCTTTTTTTAAAACTCTGTCATTCCCTTGGCCGTTATTTCTCTCCGTTTTTTGAAGATTGAGGAACATTGCCGTGTTGACTGAAAAAGACTTCATCCCAGATCAGCTCGATCTCTTCTTCTTTAAACGTCCCCCGCCAATTTCTGTCACTCCGGGAGACAAACGCACGTTGCCGAGCTTCTTTTTCCCCCTTCCTTCTTCCCCACTGGCTGGCTGAAACACGGTTCCCCTTCCTTTGAAGTGGCTGCGTGCAGAATGGAGATTCTTTGCATGGTAAATTCGCCCCAACGCCCGCAGCATATCCATTACACAAGTTTAAAGAATGCTGGAGACACGTTCGTAAAGGCGGCCTTTTTTCTCCACTTCACAACCAATTTCTCTGTGTTTTGAACTTGGGCACTCATGAGCCATGTAATCTATAAATTAGGCCCATCTTGGGCGCGCAAACTCCACCAGCCATACTGTGTTTGAAGTGCAATTATTTTGCTCATTACAAGTTCATTTTATTGTTATGGTTTGCAAATGTTTCCTGGGGTCACAATGTTAAAAGTTTGAGAAGAAGTGCGAAAGAGGAAATTAAGAAGGCTGTTGAGCAGGAGTGGCGGCTTTGAAGGATTCAACCGGCCCTTCTCTAAGTGTGTGAAGATATTAAGCAAAATTACACTATCAGCTGAGAACTTTTGTAAGTGATTTGGACAATTCAGTCAGTTAATTCACCTTTAACAGTTTCTTTAAATGGAGATTTAGTTGTATCAATCAGAAGGTGGAACCGTTACCTTAAACTTATCTCGAAATGAACCGGCACACTCCAGTTTGCTGAACTCTGATAGATTTGATTTGTTCTTGGCATTCAATTGACTAAATCCCATGTCTGTTGCTGCGTCTGTTTAATGGTACTTATGTCAAAATGTCAAAAGCAATTGTTCAGAGTATATGAAATATGAACGACTCCTTGTGTGCACAGAATTTGAGTGTGTGTATGTGTGTGTGTCTGAATTATGAAACAGCAAAACAAGGCCAGTGTGTTCTCTGATTTCAGTCCTGCACACTAATGTTATCCGGTCCCGGAACAAAGCAAACATTTGTGTTCCTTCATAAAGGCCAGTCCTAATGACGTAACCAAGTCTAATATCAACCATCCAGATCAACGTGAAATAATAGCCATCACTTTTAAGCCGATTTGATATTTAGTGTCTCATTTCCAATTAAGCCTTCTGATATCAGGCCTGCCTAAAATGATGAAATTGAGCTAACAGCTTGCTGCAGTCAGGAGATCACCCTATGGATATGCCCTAATAACTGCACTTTTCATTAGTCACTTATAATTAACAAAAACAAGAAGTGTTTTAATCAGTTAGCAGTCAAAAGAACAAAATGTAACCATGGCATGTTGACCCATAATTTCCAACAATGCCCTTTTAAGGAATGTTTCGGGTTCAAACAATATTAAACTTTATGAACAGCATCCGTGGCATGTCAGTAAATATAGAAGATCATTTTGACTTGTTCCTCGATTTGTAAAAAAAAAAAAAAATGTATACGTTGTCCAAGAGAATTCGGTTGAAACAAGAAGAACTCAGCTGAAACAAGAAGAAAACAGCAGCAAATTAAGAAAACATCTTCTTCATGTTTGACAACATGTTTGCAGCATATTTGCAGTGTGTTTCTGTATTTTGTTGTGTTGTGAGTATTGGCAGTGTGTTTCTATTCTGTATTTTGTTGTGTTGTGAGTATTTGCAGCATTTCTGTATTTGGTTGTGTTGTGAGTATTTGCAGTATTTCTGTATTTTGTTGCGTTGTGAGTATTTGCATCGTTTCTGTATTTGGTTGTGTTGAGTATTTGCAGCATTTCTGTATTTGGTTGTTTTGTGAGTATTTGCAGCACATTTCTGTATTTAGTTTCGTTGTGAGTATTTGCAGCATGTTTCTGTATTTAGTTGCATTGTGAGTATTTGCAGCACATTTCTGTATTTGGTTGTTTTGTGAGTATTTGCAGCGTTTCTGTAATTTAGTTGTGTTGTGAGTATTTGCAACGTTTCTGTATTTTGTTGCGTTGTGAGTATTTGCAGCATGTTTCTGTATTTGGTTGTGTTGTGAGTATTTGCAACGTTTCTGTATTTGGTTGTGTTGTGAGTATTTGCAGTGTTTCTGTATTTGGTTGTGTTGTGAGTATTTGCAGTGTTTCTGTATTTGGTTGCATTGTGAGTATTTGCAGCACATTTCTGTATTTAGTTGCGTTGTGAGTATTTGCAGCATTTCTGTAGTTGGTTGTTTTGTGAGTATTTGCAGCACATTTCTGTATTTAGTTTCATTGTGAGTATTTGCAGCATGTTTCTGTATTTAGTTGCATTGTGAGTATTTGCAGCACATTTCTGTATTTAGTTGCGTTGTGAGTATTTGCATCGTTTCTGTATTTGGTTGTGTTGAGTATTTGCAGCATTTCTGTATTTGGTTGTTTTGTGAGTATTTGCAGCGTTTCTGTAATTTGGTTGTGTTGTGAGTATTTGCAACGTTTCTGTATTTTGTTGCGTTGTGAGTATTTGCAGCATGTTTCTGTATTTGGTTGTGTTGTGAGTATTTGCAACGTTTCTGTATTTGGTTGTGTTGTGAGTATTTGCAGTGTTTCTGTATTTGGTTGTGTTGTGAGTATTTGCAGTGTTTCTGTATTTGGTTGCATTGTGAGTATTTGCAGCACATTTCTGTATTTAGTTGCGTTGTGACTATTTGCAGCGACTATTTGGTTTCATTGAGTATTTGCATAATTTTTTCTGTATTTTGTTGCGTTGTGAATATTTGCATCGTTTTTGTATTTGGTTGTGCTGTGAGTATTTGCAATGTTTCTGTATTTTATTGCGTTGTGAGTATTTGCATTGTTTCTGTATTTGGTCGCGTTGTGAGTATTTGCAGCACGTTTCTGTATTTGGTTGTGTTGTGAGTATTTGCAGCGCGTTTCTGTATTTGGTTGTGTTGTGAGTATTTGCAACGTTTCTGTATTTTGTTGTGTTGTGAGTATTTGCAGCATGTTTCTGTATTTGGTTGTGTTGAGTATTTGCATAATTTTCTCTGTATTTGATTGGGTTGTGAGTATTTGTAGCGTTTCTGTATTTGGTTGAGTTGTGAGTATTTGCAGCGTGTCTGTATTTTGTTGCGTTGTGAGTATTTGCAGCATGTTTCTGTATTTGGTTGCGTTGTTGTGAGTATTTGCAGTGTTTCTGTATTTGATTGTGTTGTGTTGTGAGTATTTGCAGTGTTTCTGTATTTGGTTGTGTTGAGTATTTGCAGTGTGTTTCTATATTTGATTGTGTTGTGTTGTGAGTATTTGCAGTGTTTCTGTATTTGGTTGCGTTGTGAGTATTTGCAGTGTTTCTGTATTTGGTTGTGTTGAGTATTTGCAGTGTGTTTCTATATTTGGTTGCGTTGTGAGTATTTGCAGCACGTGTTGTCAAAGTGATGAAGATGTTTTCTTTATTTGCTGGTGTTTTTTTCTATTCCCATGTGTTTTCTTCAGTTGCAGCATGTTGATTTCTCTCGGCCACCGGAGTTTTCAGTAATAATCCTGCATTTATATCAAGGCACTCTTGACAATTTTTTCCATACAAAAATGTGTTATTTGAGCTGTGAAATAGTATTTTTAGCATTGTTCTGCTGTCCACATAACTTCTGGTTATATGTTTCTAAGCTTTTTGGGTAAATTAAACTTTTGGACCTTTAGCATATAACACAAAACTTACCAGGTTTACTGGCTTTGCCTGGCCTGGTCCTCTGTCGTCTTCCACTGTCATCACTCCTCCTTTTATCCGTCTGGAGCATCTCCGTGGGACTCGAGACCGGTGTGGTGTGCAGGTGACGCTCCCGCGGCTCTCTGCCCGCCCTGCTTTCCATATTAACATATTTACAGAATCGGAGTATTTCGATACTGAAATATCTGAAACGGTTCCGATACTCCTTTTCTGCAGCATCGATACACCGATATCAGCTGCACATTCTCGCTCTTTCTTCTCTCAGAAGGTGAAGTATCACACATCCGCTTCCTCTCACTCGTCTCATTCCCTCCGGTTGAACATTGCTTGTATTGCTCATCATTTTACTCATTCCCAAAACTCACACCAAACAATTCTCTTCTATTTTATTTATTTGTGCTATCATTTGCAATTGTTTTTATTTGTTCTTATTTTATTACTGACTTTTTTGCTGTTGTAAATTTAGTTCAACAAATAATAAAGCCTCCCTGTGCTGTGTGTAAGCTATTGCAACAAAACAACAGAAATTATAAAAATATTATAAGATGATGATAAACTATCTGTACGGAAGTATGGCAGTTTTCCCAGTGGTATCAAAAATGGCATTGATATTTTTCAAGGTATCGTGACAACACAAATACAAATGTTTTTAAATCCTTTTATGGTCATAGAACATTGAAATCATGGAATTAATATATTTTATTTAATTTTGTTTAGTTATCATTCTGTCTTGTGTGATTTCTGGTTCTTATTCATCTCATTTAGGATTCCATCAAAATTCTGTCATCATTTAAAAATCATTACTTAATCATTTAATTTTAATTGTGTTTGCTATGCCGCAGCGTTGTCTAAAAATGTCATATGTATATTACAGTTCTTTTCACTGTACATTTACATTTTTTATGCTGTTGAGAAGTGGTCAGGTTTCGGGTTGGGGTGGGGTTAGCGGCTCAAAAATCTCGACAAAAAATTGTAAAATGTACATACCTATACAAATATATTTATAACATAAATATAATATAAAGGATTTGTAAACACTTTCAATAGCAGCGCATGAATAAAACCTTTTACATTTTAGATGCTGTCTGTATGTCCATATTGTATATATCAGCAAATATCAAAGTGTACAAAAGCGTACGTGTAAACATTACGTACAAATACTAACAAATTCTAATGAGATCAAGCTGTTCTAGTCTGCTGTAGTCGCGAGTCTCATGTATCATAAGTGCATTACTGTAAACATGAGTTGTGCATTTTTTTATAAAGGGAAAGACGTCTCAAGACAATATTATTTTCTGTGGTAATAAACAACAAGTCACAAATGCTGTCAATAGAGCGTGTATCAAAGCCAGAACATTTAAAATCATTCTACACATTTCTTTCCCGCTCCAGGCCTGTATGTGTTTATTTTCCCAGGCGTTATGTTGCATCCCAGCAGGTTTCGGCGACAGTAAAAGAATAGATTCTCGGTTTCCTTTGTTATTCTTAAGAAGTGAAAGCAACTGTAGCCATTTGAGGTTTGTCCATAGTTTGGATTCAGTCTACTCATTTTTATAACATTGCACACACACACAATGAGTTTGTGTTCCAGTCTTCTCTTTTCATCAGCTCCAGAGATACTGACTGTTTTGTTTCTCTCTCCTCCCTCTCCTTTTCATACTGTCAACTTGTGGCTTTAATACCATCAATGCTAAATAAACTTTGCCCACATTAATAGTTGCTGGCGAGGTGCCTGCGAGAACAAAAACAAAAGGCAGAACAGGTTCAAAGGCAATGCGTCTACCAGCTTTCTCTCTATTCCTTTCTCTTCTCTTCCTTTGGTTTAGGCGAAAGCGCTTTGTCTGGTAAACGGCTCCATCTTTTTGATACAGGCGTTTATTAGCTGTTGAGTTTAATTAAAAAAGGCCATTCATATGAAAATGGGACTTTGATAGTGATTGGTTTCCCCAGCAGCCTCTTCCAGATGCTTTTAATTAGAGCACGGTTTGATTGACATCAAGCCCGTAGGCTGGTGACTGACTGCGGACGCATACACACACTTAAGTGCTCACACGTACAGTACACAAACACTCACAGTCGTATGCACGAATTCGCTCATGCAGTCACATGTGCTGTGTGTGTACCAAAGATCCAGTTGGTTTTGACAGTGAATGGCCAGGTAATTAGTGAGGAGGCAGAGCTGAGCCAAAGTTAATCACCTTGGCCTTGTCAGTCATGCTCTTTGCACATTGTTCACACATATAATTAATGCGATGCCCACAAATTGGAGCCCTTACAAGCTGACACACACACCTTTCATGAGCGCGGCCTTAAAGTATTATTCCGGGTTCAGTAAAAGTTAAGCTCATTCGAGAGCATTTGTGGCATAATGTTGAATACCGCAAAAATAATATTGACTCGTCCCTAGTTTTCTTTAAAACGAGCAAATAATTGAGGTTACAGAGCGGCACTTAAAATGGAAGTGAATGGAGACAATTTTTGGAGGATTTAAGAAAAGAAATGTGAAGCTTATAATTTGATAAAAACACTTGCATTAATTGGGTTTTATATGGCCGTTCTCGTCATTTTTATTGTTATTTCATGGTTTTAGGCATTACATTGTCATGGCAGTGAAGTAATGTTGGAAATAACTACATAGAAAATGCTAGTAAGTGAATTCTTTTCACACTAAAATAATGCGAACATGAATATTGTTTATATCTTGTGGGTATACTGTTGTTTTTTTAACATTTACAAATACAGTTCCATTCAATTTGCTTCCATTGTAAGTGCCTCGCCGTAACAGACTTGTTTTGTTTTGTTTTTTTAAGAAAAGGAAATTAATTTGGTAACACTTTACCTGAATGTATAATGCATTATAAACGTATTCATAAAGTACTTTGCAATGTAGGCTAACATATCTTTTCATAAATAATTGTAAACAAAATTAAAATGCATTCGAACAGTACGGAATACTCTGAGTACAGCTAACGTATGTTTCTATTAATGAATATGCTCCGTGTGCGTTTCATCAATCAACAGTTAGTATGCAAATCTGTTGCTGACATCACAGTTCCTCACATGTTGGTGTGTTGCAGTTCAGCAAGGCAAGCGACAGAGACACGCCGCTGATAGAGCACCGCCTACATCATATACATTTCCTGTCTGGGAACATTCTGGCTTCCTAATACAGTGGGGCAAAAAAGTATTTAGTCAGCCACCAATTGTGCAAGTTCTCCCACTTAAAAAGATGAGAGAGGCCAGTCATTTTCATCATAGATACACTTCAACTATGAGAGACAGAATGAGAAGAAAATCACATTGTCTGATTTTTAAAGAATTTATTTGCAAATTATGGTGGCAAATAAGTATTTGCTCTCCTACAAAAAAGCAAGATTTCTGGCTCTCACAGACCTGTAAGTTCTTCTTTAATACCCCTTTTCTACCAAGGCAGTGCTAGAGCTAATTCAGAACCAGAGCTAGTCCCAGTTCATAGTTGGTTCGACTGAGGAGCCTTCTAAGAACCGTTTGCTTTTCCACATGCTGAGAGCCACAACAGAGCCATGTCTTACGTCACTGTATACGTCTCATCTTTCTCAGCAACGCTAGCGAGGCAGCGGCAGTGTTGCCAAGTCTATGGTTTTGCCGCGGGCTGTTTTTTCATGTCCGCGGGATGAAGCGACCCCAATTATGTGATATTTAGTCCCGGGAATGCGAGTAGGCAACCTTTTAGCAGGCAACCATGCCAAAAAACACATATTTTACCCCCAAATGTGATTTTTACTGTGGAATCCCCCCCCCCCCCCCCCCCGGGGAATCCCCCCCTTGTTTTGAGAAGCAATTGGGCGGGTTTTGTTGTGAAAACCTGGCAACCCTGGGCAGCGGGAAACACACACACACCAGGCTTGTTCGAGACGCATCGGCACTGCGCAGACCGATCCACGTATGAGATATATAAAAAAAACGCATGAGTGAATCAAAAGCATAAGGAGTCATATGCTTTCGCTGGACTCGTTATCATACGGCGATCGGTCTCTGCACAGCACCGCTGCGAACAAGCCTTCCATCAACAAAGCAAACGTTGCGTTACTGTTGATTCACATGGCTTTACGATCCTACATCGGCATCAAAACACAACGAAAACACAGCGAATCCAACGCATTCATGCAGTTCGCCGTAATTTGTATAGACGGAGATTACAAACGAGCAGCAGCTGTTAGCTCCATTAGCTGAAATGGCGGATCTCAAGTTTGTGTTGGCCTTGTTGACCCCGCCCCCAGCGCCTGACGTAATTGGTTCTTACTTCTAGCCCTGTTCTAGCCCAGCAATGTTTTGGTGCTACTTAAGAACCACTTTTCCTGGCTCGGAGCTGGGGCTTTGGGTGTGGAAACACAAAGAACCGATTTGAAACTAGGCTCTGGCTCCGATCTAGCTCTAGCTCTGCTTTGGTGGAAAATGGGTATAAGAGGCTCCTCTGTCCTCCACTCGTTACCTGTATTAATTGTACCTGTTTGAACTCGTTATCAGTATAAAAGACACCTGTCCACAACCTCAAACAGTCAGACTCCAAACACCACTATGGCCAAGACCAAAGAGCTGTCAAAGGACACCAGAAACAAAATTGTAGACTTGCACCAGGCTGGGAGACTGAATCTGCAATAGGTAAGCAGCTTGGTGTGAAGAAATCAACTGTGGGAGCAATTATTAGAAAATGGAAGACATACAAGAATATAAAAAAATATATAATCTCCCTCGATCTGGGGCTCCACGCAAGATCTCACCCCGTGGGGTCAAAATGATCACAAGAACGGCAAGCAAAAATCCCAGAACCACACGGGGGGACCTAGTGAATGACCTGCAGAGAGCTGGGACCAAAGTAACAAAGGTAACATCAGTAACACACTACTTTGGGGCTGTTTTTCTGCAAAGGGACCAGGACGACTGATCCGTGTAAAGGAAAGAATGAATGGGGCCATGTATCGTGAAATTTTGAGTAAAAACCTCCTTCCATCAGCAAGGGCATTGAAGATGAAACGTGGCTGGGTCTTTCAGCATGACAATGATCCCAAACACACCGCCCGGGCAACGAAGGAGTGGCTTCGTAAGAAGCATTTCAAGGTCCTGGAGTGGCCTAGCCAGCCTCCAGATCTCAACCCCATAGAAAATCTTTGGAGGGAGTTGAAAATCCGTGTTGCCCAACGACAGCCCCAAAACATCACTGCTCTAGAGGAGATATGTGATTTTCTGGATTTTTTTTTTCTAAAGTTTACTAAAGTAATTCTTGATCATTCGTTCCACATCACGCATGGACCCTTTTCACAGACTGTGATGAAGTGTGGTCCTGCAAAGTTTAGTGTATTTAAATGTATGTACATTTATAACTCTAATACTTTCTATTATTTAACTTTTGCATCAAGTTACAAAAAACAACGTACCGCTGCTGTGAGGGTGTTTCTAATACAGCGTCTATGGAAGTGACGGTAAAAATTCATGACGGTAACATCTTTCTCTCTTTTCACTTCCGTTATCAATCTCACTCTGTTTTTTCCCTCTTTTGAAAGTTATGAAATCACTATTGGAGTTTTGCTTTACTATTTGAGCAAATGGGGACACAAATAATATATAATGTATTCTCTCATTCACAGCTATAAAAGTTAACCCAACTATGACGACTTCCGCTTCTGAGAAACCCGGAAATGTGAAAGGGTCTATTGTTTGTATTAAGACTTTGTATTGTCTTTGAAAATTTCATTTTATGAGGGTTCTTAACATTAATATGAGTTCCCCTAGCCTGTCTATGATCCCCCAGTGGCTAGAAATGGAGATAGGTGTAAACCAAGCTCTGGGTGTCCTGCTCTGCCTTTGAGAAAATGAGAGCTCAGATGGGCCGAATCTTCCCTATATGTCGTCATACGGGAAAAGGTTTCCTCCCCTTTCTCTGCTTTGCACGCCCAGAGAATTTGGAGAAAATGGATTCAGTTTATTTTATATTTAATTCAGTCGGAATGTCAGCACAGGCTTTACAAACAGACTTTTACGATATGGATTCGACAGCACCGCCACAAACAGTGAGTAACAGTGTGCATTAATGCCTGATCTGTGATCAGTGATTTCTGATGTGTAGCTAATTATTCATGTTCACACAGACTTTCTTTCTAAATCGTTTAATACTGTTTATGCATCAGTGAATCAAGCCAGTGATTAAACCATCAACTTCACATTGTTTCTCTTAGTAGCACGAAACAAATCTGTTATTTAAATTGTGATTAAACTACAGAGAGCAATCAAAGAACACTCTCTTTATAATGTTTAAAAATGTCAATCACACGTCGCGAGTATATCTGCACACTTGCCCAAACTGCAGTTATAATGAATGACGCTTTTACGCTGCACAACGAAACTCTTACTGTATTCATATCGATGTTGTGCTTGTTGTTAGTTGTGATGAAAGCATTTTGAGAGAGAAATAGCGTTGCAATGACGAGATCACTGCATTCACGCGATCAACAGACTGCCTTCGTACTAAATGCTCATCACTGCAGCCTTTCATGTGATGGGAAAAGATCTAAAAATAATGCTATAGTCAACATGATTCATTAATCTCGACAGCTGTAATAGTAAAAAACATTTTTGTAAAAGTGTAATACGCATTTCAAATGCAAAGATGTCAACCAATCACAGCAGTGGGCGTTTACACTCAAGTCTCACAGCAGACACACCCCTTCAAACAGAGCATTCAAGTCAGAGGACTAAAATCAGGATAGAAAAATGCCTTTTATTTCTAAATTATGACATTTTATGTCCCACTTCATTTTATGTCCAACTTATGTCCCGAATCACTCGCTCGGCGTACTTTTCCACACTGGCCTCAACGAGCGGTCCAAGGCATGTCTGCCTCTGTACGGTTCTCGGGGGAGTTTCGCAGAGTGGGTGGTGGTTCAGTGTGGACCTCTGTTTCACCGTCTGCCCTGTTAATGAGGACAACGCCAGTCCCTCTCCTGACCCAGAGCCCAGACAGCTTTCAGCCATGCCCACAGTGGATCAAAAGCAAGAGCCCACCATAAAAACAGAGTAAGAGAGATTGCCAGAGGTCATGTTCATCCCGGAGAAATATTAAAAGCGCAATAACAAGCCGCAAAATCGAACTGAATCCACTACTGAAAGGATGCTATCTGTGTGCACTTTAAGCGGAGCACGGACAAGCATAGTAGCCTTTGTCAAGTCATGTCACCTTCATTTATATTGCGCTTTTTACAACACAGTTTGCTTCAAAGCAGCTTTATAGTGATAATAGGAAATTCAATTTGTTGGTTGCGTGCCTTAATGGCCAAATACACAGGAATATATAAAAAATGCCAAGATCAAATGCCAAATCGAGTATTGATGTAAACACAGTAGATGTCAGCACTCTGTGCGTTCACTCACTCACACACACACACACGCACATTTTATGGAGGATTTATGCCCCTCACTTGGTAACTCAACCTCACAGTGAAAGCCCTGCACAATTAATTCCATACTACAACTTATTTATTGTTTGCTGCACATTTGTTTATTTTTAGTTGTCTGTGCTTCTTTTTGAATTTTTTTCTACTGTGGCTCTTTTGGAAAAAATGCACTGACCAAAAATGAAACAAATGTCTCTTTGTTCAAAAAAAGGTTTCCGAACCCTGCACTAATGTTAACCCTATTCAAACAGGCTATTCATTCTCTAATGAGAGTTAGCTGACATGTTGCAAATTACTGAGTTAGTAGAATGTCTAAAATGGGCATTCAAAGTATTCAAAGTGTTACCAAATATTTTAGGCCTGGTTTCACAGACAGGGCTTAAATTAAGCCAGGATTGGAGCTTAGTTCAATTAGGGCATTGAAGTAGCTTTTATAAATGTGCCTTAAAGGAACATGACACTATTTTTGAAAATAGGCTCATTTTCCAACTCCCCTAGAGTTAAACAGTTGAGTTTTTCCGTTTTCGAATCCATTCTGCCGATCTCTGGGTCTGGCAGTAGCACTTTTAGCATAGCTTAGCATAGATCATTGAATCTGATTAGACCGTTAGCATCTCACTCACAAATGATCAAAGAGTTTCAATATTTTTCCTTATTAAAACTTGACTCTTCTGTAGTTACATTGTGTACTAAGACAGACGGAAAATGAAAAGTTGTGATTTTCTAGACCGATATGGCTAGGAACTATACTCTCATTCCTGTGTAATAATCAAGGAACTTTGCTGCCATACCATGGGTGCAGAGGAGCAATGATATTACGCAGCGCCTGAAAATAGTCCCCAGCATGCTCTCTGTGCAAGCAGGTTGTCACATTGGTTATGTTGACGGAAGTTAGCCTATTTTCAAAAATATTTTACAAATAAATTACTGGTGTAACACATTACACATAAAAAACATTACTGGTGTGCATCTTCATACAAAACAATTTCACTGACATATTTTAAGATATGTCAGTGCAAGATGCTTTCAGTTAAAACAGCTCAAACATATATTTTAGTCTAGGGTTAGTCTTAAAGGTGCAGTACGCGATTTTTCAAAAACGCTGTTGAAAAGTTGGTCGGACTGAGCACAACAACAAACATGTAGCCAATCAGCATTAGGACGCGTATGATGGTGGAGGAGAGAGAGTGAGCAATAGGGAGATTTGAAGAAAGACTGTTGAAAGAAAATATAGAGGAATATCACTGGAAAAAGAAGGGTTATGATCAGGCAGGAGTTTTAGGACCCATGTTAATATTAGAAAAGCTTACTACGTGGGTAGGTCTGGAAACGGATGCAGAGGTTGCATTGATTCTGCTCCATACGTGAGTAACATTGGTTTTGCTGTGTTTCACAGAACCAAGAAATGCCTTAGTTACAGGACAGTTTTGAGTGTCATTGTTTCTCTGGAGCTGCTGTGCTGCTGGAGACTAATGCTGTGTTCACACCAAACGCGAATAGAGCGTCAAAATCACGTCTACCGCGTCTAGTTGGACGCTTGAACATTTTTAATCCATTCGCGCTTCCACAGCTAATTGGACGCACGTATAAATTGAGAGTTTGAAGCGAAATAGACGCGCGTTCAAGGCGCTCCAGGAGAAATAGGCCTATGTCATAAAACACCAATCTGCCTCTTTTCATTTTCATTAAAAATATATATTAAGCATTAATAGCCACACAAATGTGGTTCAGGCAACTCCTACATTATCTTCACTGCATGTATATTTAAATATCCTTAAAATATAAAGTTATGAAACTTCTCTTTGCCCTTAGTCAAAACGATTTGGCAGACAACAAATTATAGATTCATGACACCAAAGATCGGCTGTTAGATCCACATAAGACGAACCACTACAGGACATCAGAGCCAGTGGCAAACGTCAGAAGGACTGGCCGAGGAAATGCTGCTTTTGCCGGGGTTAATGAGCGCTGAGTGCCCGGTGATCGCCTGGATCTCACAACTCCAAAAACACAAGATTATTTTTTTTTAATAGGCGCTCTCTTTATAAATAAACCACAGATTTTAGCTTTAAACAACTACATTCTCACCTGAAAAAGTCTTAAATCTACATTTTGTGACACAATAGTAGTATTTTTTAATTATGCAGGGTTTCTCATCACGTCACTTTACCACGTGACCACAGCGAGCAGGCTCCTGATTGGTTAACGCGGCGCAAATTGACGCCAAAGTTCAAATTTTTCAACTCGGGCGTCAGACGCAAATTCGCTTCAAACGCGTGAACGGACTGGCCGAGGAAAGGCTGCTCTCGCTGGGTTAATGAGCGTTGAGCGCCCGGTGATCGCCTGGATCTCACAACTCCAAAAACACAATATTATTTTTTTAAATAGGCGCTCTCTTTATAATTAAACCACAGATTTGAGCTTTAAACAACTACATTCTCATCTGAAAAAGTCTTCAATCTACATTTTGTGACACAATAGTAGTATTTTAAAATTATGCAGGGTTTCTCATCACGTCACTTTACCACGTGACAGCGGCAAGCAGGCTCCTGATTGGTTAACGCGGCGCGAATTGATGCCAAAGTTCAGATTTTTCAACTCGGGCGTCAGACGTGAATTCCCTTCAAACACGTGAATGCACAAAAAGCACCACTCACGCATAATGTGCAAGACGCTCAATTCGCGTCTATCGCGCCACGTGAAACGCGTCTATCGCCCCGCAGGACCTCCAGACGCGCGTCAATGCGCCTTTCCATTGACTTAACATTGAAATCACTCGCGCCAGATGCTCTATTCGCGTTTGGTGTGAACGCAGCATAACCACCAACTCTTGGAATTTACTCAATTTAAGTCAATCTTGGAATGTTCCTTTTTTGTGCTTCCTTGTCATTCATTCATCATTTTTGCTTAATTTTTCGTGAAGCGAAATTCTTATTTTGCTTTGCTTCTGCTATGATATATACACATCCACTCTTGCATTGCGTGTGTAACGGAGGCCAGCTAGTGACGCACTAGTGGTGGCGTTCGCGGTTCGAGACCAGCTAGTAGGGTTGGGAATCGTGAGAAATTTTCCGGTTCCGGTTCCGGTTCCGGTTCCGCCTAACGATTCCGGTTCCGATTCCGGTTCCATTAAAATTATTACACAAATAGTGGTAAAGGAAAAAGGCACAATACGCAACTCAAACAATCCATTTTGTGTTTATTACTTGCTCTAAAATTAATTTACAGGTTGGCAATGTCAAAAAAGTCCTGTACTGTACATATATTACAGTATTAATTAAGCCATTCTTGCAACACATTGTTTTTCAAATGAACACCTCTGAAATTGTCTTATTACATTTTCTCTCTCTGTCTCTGAATAAAACCAAGTTATAAATTATATTTATTAGTTATATTTATTAATTAGTTGTATATTAATTTAATAGTAATTCAGTTATTCAGTGAACTTGTAAATAATAAATTGCAATTCAGCATTACAAAGGTAATTGTGCCTAAACGCTTACCTAAACCATGGTGACTCAACGGTTGACATACATATATATATATATATACATGTACATATACATATACATATATATATATATATATATATATATATATATATATATATATATATATATATATATATATATATATATATATATATATATATATATATATATATATATATATATATATATATATATATATATATATATATATATATATATATATATATATGCCTTACACTATAAATCTGGTATAAGCCCTGAGGCACTCTGTGCTGTAGCAAATGTTTTGTCAAATTGCTAGTGCAGCCTCCTTTGCATGTTATTAACTTTTCACATTTTGCTTCATTATCATTCATTCTTTGGAAATGAATCCATACTTGTGACTTTCTCTTCGCCATGCTGGTGGTCAACGAGAAAATATCTGACGCAAAACCGTAAATGTGCAGCGCGAGGGCTTTCAGTGCTGAACTGCGTTGCA
Source organism: Gobio gobio (assembly GCF_949357685.1). Taxonomy (NCBI): domain Eukaryota; kingdom Metazoa; phylum Chordata; class Actinopteri; order Cypriniformes; family Gobionidae; genus Gobio; species Gobio gobio. Next base: position 9,606,218 of record NC_137112.1, on the reverse strand, counting down.
CTCCTGGAAGCGGCAGGCAACGTAATTAATATTCATGATGAGGTGAGCCAGGGTTGCCAGGTTTTCACAACAAAACCCGCACAATTGCACAATCGCTTCAACCCGCGGACATGAAACACAGCCCGCGGCAACAGTGGAAAGCGGGAAAACCACGGACTTGGCAACACTGGCTGTCACTCGCTATGAAAGGATACGCTTCCAGCGCTTCGCACACACATTGCACCAGAACCGTTTTCGGAACCGAAACTTAGGAATTTCGCGCGGTTCTGGTATTTTTCAAAAATCAGTTTCGGTTCTGAATAAGAACCGGTTCTCGGTTCCCAACCCTACCAGCTAGAGAGGCAGTTATTTGCGGGCTGTAAAGTTTTCGTGAATTTTAGAGGTGGAGCAATGAAGAGAGGAGGTGGGTTTGATTGGGTTGATTTCAAGTGTTCAACAACAATTCTGGAAGATTGCATACTGCACATTTAAGCCTTGTCTGTAAAACCGGAGGATAATGTATTAAAACTGTGGTTACTGTATTATTGCATTATATGCATCATAGGGTGCATTACAAGAAAACAATAATGCATTAAGAATACTACATTATGTATACAGGCTTTAAGTAAAGTGTTGCCATACCTTTTTGTGATTATGAACATTATGCCAAAATTAGTGTCAACTGAACTTAAAGGGATAGTTCATCCAAATATGAAAATTCTGTCATTATTTGGGTAACAAAACAGTTGATGGGCCTCACTGACTTCCATGGTATTTGGTATTCCCAATGGGGTCCATCAACTGTTTAATTCCCCATATTCTTCAAAATACCTTCTTTTGTGTTCAGCAGAAGAAATAAATTCATACAGGTTTGGAACTAGGGATGAAACGGTATGAAAATTTCATATCACGATTATAGTGACCCAAATTATCACGATTATCAGTATTATCACGGTTTTGTTCAAATGAGATGAAATTGTTCAAAAAGAACAGATGCACACACTGAAAACATTTCAACAAATTTTATATTTGAAAATCAACAAACAACAAATAAAACGAGCAGCTGTATGCCCTTTTTTAAGCAAGATTATATCCTGTGGCATTTCCTTCCTTATAATGACCGTCGTCAATAGCAACGCATTATAACAGCGCACATCCACATATCACAACGGACTCGCTCTCGCTTCCTTCAAACTTGCATCTCTGTTTTTGATTGTATTGAAAATGAAATCAGAGGACTTTACTATTAATACTACTATAATTATTACTATAACTTCTTGTGATCATCTTGTCTGGATGATGGTTTTGTACACTGTACAAAATGGATTTATAAACAGGCAAGATTTAAAACATTAATCTCAATTCTATATGTCCCCGTAATTATTTATGTGGTAAAGAAAATCTGTTTAATAAGTCTACAATGAATATACATTATTTTTCCTTAAATGTCACCCTAGTCTTGTTCACTCGTCTTTGGCTCAAAGCCACTTGCTGCTTTCGTGGAAGCATCACGTTATTACCCAGACATAGTTTTAGTATTGAGGTCAAAGTCCACTTGCCGTGCGTTCGCAGATTTGAAGTGTCTCCCCCTATTGCAGCAACTTTCTTCTTGCATATTGTCCTTAGTGACCATCCTCGATTAAGTTTGCCTCAGGACTTTTGTAAAAGCCAAAATATGACCACACCTCAGATTTGGTCCTTTTAGAAGGCTGAGAAACCTCCCGGCGCTGTCTCTGCCTTCCGCCATTTCTTCTCATTCAAAAAACAACTTTGCGCGCTACGCCTGCACCAGACTGATGCAGGCTGGACAAGATTTACTGCGAGTTTTCAAAATCGTGATAATCAAACACGGTTTTAATGATAATACAATTTTAAACGATATTACTAACCGTGGTTTATAGTGAACGTTCCATCCCTATTTGGAACAACTTTAGGGTGAGTAAATGATGACAGAATTTTCATTTTAGATGACCTTTACCGTTAACCTGTATTGAAAGCAGAATATTCCTTAGAGTAAGCCTCTGGATTCAGTACTACAGTAACTCCAGAGAAAGGCTATTTTCCTTTTGTTCAGTCGCTGCAGCGCAGGCCTCATCTGCTGTCTGTGCACGCTCGCTCGCTCGCTGCTGTATTATCTGAGTGTCAGCTCCACATGTGGCACTGATAAATTTATTCCACACATGTTTATGGCCACTGGTTTACGTGGAGCTTCATCGCAACCTGGCTTCTCCAAACGTACGACTCCATTTTATGGAAGAATTCAGAGAGATGATTTTGGGAGGGGGAAGAAAGAGATGTGTGTCGGGATGACTGATGTTACAGTGTAAAAGTCCCATCTGCCCTCAAGGGTTATTGTTGTAATACTCCTCTTGCTATGATGTACGATTTATAAGTGCACACCCTTGTGAATCCAGTTCACTCTTCTCTTCTCCCTGCTCACCTTGGTTTAACTCCGACCCATCAGCCCTCGTTTACGCTTGCGTGTCTTGTGTTTGCACTTTGTTTGGTTTGCCCGCCGTTTGGCTTTGATTTGGGAGACAGCGTTAAAAGCCTGGTGAAATCTATAGAGAGACGTTTCAGGCCAAAACCTTTTTCCAATTACCCAGTCTTCATTACTGCGCTGTCATAGCTCGCTCCCTAGAACTCCAGGCCTTTACTTTATGGCTGTGGAACAAAAAGCCCCGCTGTTGTTTTTTCATATAGACTGATTTCCTGTTCACCCGGTTTAATACATGAGAATGGGACTCAGATATCATCCAGTAGGAGGCACAGACATAAAATGGCATTTTCTTGCCCAAACCGAGAGCCAGGCACGCTCTCTTCCACAGGTTCCATGATGGTCGCCGTCCTAATGTGTCTTTATTCAATTAGGAAGCAGTGAGTAGGTATTCCGGCTCAATTATTCTTAGTTTGGGCCTCTTAGTATCTGATATATTTGTAAGCTAGTTTTCTTTTAACAGGAAATGCAAGTAAATAGCAAGTCAATGAAAACATTGACGTTCGGTTACTCCCATTTATGCGTGTCTCTACCTTTTTTTATCTGCTATATTTCATGGATAAAAGTGATGAAATAAAATGAATGGATAACATGTTTCAATGCTATATAATTTTTTTTATGTAATGTTATTGTAATATCAATTAGAAATGTATCTATTTGTATACTTTTGTTATGATGCTTACATTGCAAGTGCAGTAAAATAATCATACAGTAATATACAGAATCATACATTTCATTGCAGAAGTGACAAATAAACATTTAGCTGAAGTTTAGCTTTGTTTTACATTGTCATTTTTTCACATAAATGAATTTCAGATCAAACAATGTTTAGCAGATCCTCTGTTGAATTGCATTTTTCACAAATGCACATACAGAATGTCTAATAAAAAGGGTACGGTGTCACATGTCTGTCTGTTTAGTTGATCTTTCAGTTGTGTTTTCATCCTGTCACGTGTTCCTTTGTCTTAGGCCCCGGCCCCCGTCCACACGAAGCCAGAGCTTTCCCTATCCGATCTTTTTTTTCCCTTGTTTCAAGAAATATCTGCGTACACACAAGAGCACTGAAAACGACTCAAAACAATGTAGTATCCATGCCAGGCCAGTGTGTGGCGCTGTAATTCTGCCACAGAAATACATTAAAAACGGAGAAGAAGAGTTGTTGCTAGAAGGGGTACAGCAACGGTAGGAAGTGAGGCAAAATCTCACAGTAAAATAACAATAAATAAATGTTCTACTTACCAGATTGTGTTTTATTAACGCCTACACCTACACCTACCCCAACCCTGAACCTACCCTTACAACAATGCAAAATACAGTAATTAAATGATGCAATATTGATGTGCGCATGCCCAATGCCCATAGTTGGATCCCTCTCTAGTCTTTCCCGTGCGATATGTGGTGTGATGACTTCACCGTTTCACAATATATACGGATTGGCTGTACACATGAAAACGCAAGGGTGTCGGTTTCAGATTTATCCACTCTGGGACCCGGTTTCAAAAAATATCGGTTTCATGCTCGCAAAAAGCCGGATCCATGTGGACGAAACACTGATACGGTACAAAATGTTTACGTATACAGCTAAACGCGTCTCCGTGTGGACGGGGCCTTAGTTTTCCCGCCACTAGTTTGTTCCTATGGTTACCCTCATTAGTTAGTTTGTCCCAGCTGTGTCTTGTTAATCATCTTGTTTCTGTTCACTACTTAAGTTACACCCTCACCTTCAGTCTTTGTCTAGTCACTGTTATGTTAAGTTGGATTCCCGTTGCCTGTTTTGAGTTCTTTGAGAAGTTTTGATTAAAGTCTATGTTTGATTATTATCTCCTGAGTCCTGTTCCTGTTCCTGGTACCTCCAACCGTTACAGATGGTGGATCCAAAATGGTATTTCGATACCTCTGTTCTGTTTTGTTTTTAAAAAATGACTGTTAAAAAAGTGTTCTATATGATATAAATATGTGTAGTATTAATGAAATCTGGACGTACTACATTTGTCATGTTGTTATTTTCGTGAGACTTACGGTGTCACTTCACTGCCATTCTCAAAACCGCTCCTGTGGCCTCATGGGATAGTAAAGTGTCCTTCAGATGCACACGTCAGAATCTCACCGGAGACAGTAGGTCATCTGGATGCATTTCTTCTAATGTTTTATGAATATTATGAATTTGGACACACTGCTCAAATAACATACTATTTTTCTCCTACTAGTGGGGAAGTTGCCATATTTAGACGCAGAGCTTATCACAGCAATATCCCAAAAACCACTATGATACTACGCAATTTTGTATTTACTTTTTGAAATTAATATATTATCTTATACACCGATCAGGCATAACATTATGACATTCCTAATATTGTGGTCCCCCTTTTGCTGCCAAAACAGCCCTGACCCGTCGAGGCATGGACTCCACTAGACCCCTGAAGGTGTGCTGTGGTATCTGACACCAAGATGTTTGCAGCAGGTCCTGTAATTTGCGAGGTGTGGCATCCATGGATCGGACTTGTTTGCTCAGCACATCCTCGATTGGATTGATATCTGAGGAATTTGAAGGCCAAGCCAACACCTCAAACTCGGTGTTGTGCTCCTCAAACCATTCCTGAACCATTTTTGCTTTGTGGCAGGGCACATTATCCTGCTGAAAGAGCCACAGCCACCAGGGAATACCGTTTCCATGAAAGGGTATACATGGTCTGCAACAAGGCTTGGGTACAGTAGGTGGTACGTGTCAAAGTAACATCCACATGGATGGCAGGACCCAAGGTTTCCCAGCAGAACATTGCCCAAAACATCACTGCCTCCGTCAATTTGCCTTCATCCCATAGTGCATCCTGGTGCCATGCGCACACGCACCCAGCCATCCATGTTATGTAAAAGAAAACGTGATTCATCAGACCAGGCCGCCTTCTTCCATTGCTCTGTGGTCCAGTTCTGATGCTCACGTGCCACTGTTGGCGCTTTCGGCAGTGGACAGGGTCAGCATAGGCACCCTGACTGGTCTGCGGCTATGCAGCCCCATACACAACAAACTGTGATGCACTGTGTATTCTGACATCTTTCTATCAGAACCAGCATTAACTTCTTGAGCAATTTGAGCTACAGTAGCTCATCTGTTTGATCGGACCACACGGGCCAGTCTTCGCTCCCCACGTGCATCAATAAGCCTTGGCCGCCCATGACCATGTCGCCAGTTCACCACTGTTCCTTCCTTGGAGCACTTTTGATAGATACTGATTAGGGCTGCAACGACGCGTTGACGTCATCGATGACGTCGACTACGAAAATACGTCGACGTGCGTGAAATGCGTCGTCGCGTCGGCGGCACATTATTTACGTTCTAAAATAGAACAGAAGATCTAGAATAATGGCAGCTTCTGCTCCCGGGCTTAGTGAAAATGATCATTTATCATATAAAGCCAGACCGCGACATTCAAAAGTGTGGGAGTACTTTAAACAGAAGCCGAATAAAACTGTGCTTGGTTCGCTCTGTAATGCCGGTTTCACACTGCGCGCGGTGGCAGAGCAGGAGCTGTGCGCGTGGAGAGCGGGAGCTTTCACACTGCCAGTCTGTGTTGCCAAGTCCGTGTTTTTTCAGAAATTTTTTCAGTCCGTGTTTTTTCAGAATTGGGCTACTTCTATACTGTTGCCGCGGGCTGTGTCTCATGTCCGCGGGTTGAAGCGATCCCAATTATGTGATATTTATCCCCGGGAATGAGAATTTTAGCAGGCAGCCCTGCAAAAAAAACCACATATTTAACCCCCCAAATGCGATGTTTACCGGAGAACCTCCCCGAAACACGATTGGGCTTGTTTTGGGCTAGTTTTGAGTAACAAATGGGTGGGTTTTGTTGTGAAAACCTGGCAACCCTGCTGCCAGTGTTCATCTCAAGCAGCTGAACCGTGGCGCGTGTATTGCAACAGATGGTCACATTTTCCGGTGTTCTTCTCCGACCCCAGTACGTCTCGTGCTTTTATTTATTATGGGCTGCATATATCTGCTGTAAATGCGACCCGGTTCCCCTCTGTCCCAAACACATATGCATAATAACTTGCTGTATATAGGTAGTTTACATGATTAAAGTAACATTAAAGTTAAGATATGCCTCTAGCTTTAATCATTTAAATATGTCTTTGAAATTTGGGCAAAAACTTCTGGCAGCTTTAGTCGTTGTTTATGCATATGTATATCTTCAAAATAGACGACTAGTTATAGATTAACACTATGCTGAAAGCTCCTGTATGTGAACCTTTTGCAGATAAATACAAGTGCATTTTCATTTACTATTGACACAAATCAATAAGTAAATCATACTCAACTACTATAGTAAACAACTTTTCCTAATTAGGCCTACTCTGTATACATTTTATGATGAATAGTATCATTATACATGATGTTTAAAATGCTTTGTGTGTCCATATATTTCATTATAACAATGGCATACTATGTACACTACCCTTCCTGAAATACAATTAATATTGTCATCATTCATTGATTTCATGTTAAAATAATATACAAATTAACTACCCTCTTTGAAATACAATAATCAGTAAAAAAGAATCATAAAATTAACCCGGAAAAATAATCGTTAGATTAGTCGACTAATCGAAAAAATTATCGTTAGATTAGTCGACAGAAAGAATAATCGTTAGTTGCAGCTCTAATACTGACCACTGCAGAGCAGGAGCTAAGAACATAAGAGCTGCAGTTTTGGAGATGCTCTGACCCAGTCGTCTAGCCATCACAATTTGGCCCTTGTCAAACTCGCTCAAATCCTTACGCTTGCCCATTTTTCCTGCTTCTAACACATCAGCTTTGAGGACAAAATGTTAATTTGCTGCCTAATATATCCCACCCACTAACAGGTGCCGTGATGAAGAGATAATCAGTGTAATTCACTTCACCTTTCAATGGTCATAATGTTATGCCTGATCGGTGTATATCTTATTACATCTTCAGTAAGTCTAAATCTGAAATACTAAATAAAAAAATCTTTAATTGTCTAATACTGGATATATTATAATTGCTATCTGGTTTACACGTGTGATGCTAACGATAGCTAGCATTCCCATTAGCATGTGCCACTTTAGCTACTCTGACAGCACACTTCAGCAAGACTGAATAACCTTTCACTGAAGCACCTTGACATGACCCAGCACAAGACAACAGTAGCTGCAGGTGTACAAGAGAAGACTGTGTTTTTATGTGTCTGAGTGTGTGTACGGAGGAAAGTAAATCCAGACTGTCTTTGACCGTGTTTAGCTCTATCAGCAGATTCACCGCTCTGGCCCAGCTGCCTCCTCAGGTGAGTTACCTGTGCTGGCGGGCCGCTCTAAACCCCCTGTATTCAGTGACACGGGCGCCGTCGCTCTGCGCTCAAATATCACTTAACACTGATTAACCCACGCTGGGCCGGCGCTGGGTCCTCACTTGCCCACCTGCCAGCTGACTGCCATTAGAAGTACCCTTATCTAGTCTCAGATCTGTCTACAATAGAGCCCGGGCCTAGCCGAGGGGTTAAGGAGCCTTCTTAAATAATAAATCATTAGCTAAATACTTTTTGTTCATTTGTGTCGTGTTACACGTACCTCAATTTGCTACTCCCGGCACAGTGGCCCATTCAGCAGATGCCTCGTCTGTGTCTGCTCTGTCATTTAACCACTGCAAGCCAGAAATCCTTTTCTGTTTCTCTTTTTCTCTCTCTCTCTCTGCTGTGATCACCGTAGTACAGTATGTTTGTTTGCACCTTCATGTGGTTTTTAGGTCAGGCTCAAGTTTTGTTCTTTGCTTGAGATTAAAAAAGTTTGAAATACCTTTGCAGAGATATACTGTTAGTGAACATCCCATGCTGTCAAGAGCGTCGATTAGATGAATATGTAATGTGCTGCGCGCTTTCCTCTCAATATACACAACAGAAATGACAGTGGTGAGTAAACAGCAGATAAGAAAGCATCTGATCATAGTGATAAAAATATGTTTGCATGAGCTCCGCAATTCGGCACTCCAGTAAAGTCATGCCGTGTTTATTTATATACAGTAGCACTTTATACAATAGATGTTTTAAGGCAAGCAGCTTTATAATATTAAACATGGAAAAAATTGTCAGTGTCTCTTTCGGTTAGAATTGGTGGATGGATGGGAAAGAATAAATAAAAATAAATACATACAATTTCCATGTCAAAGTAGGCGGAGCCCCAGAGAACACCTCCCTATTATGTAATCGCCACGAACCAATGGTAGTGTTTATCAGCAGGAGCAAACTTTTCTGGACTTCATTTAAAGGGTTAGTTCACCCAAAAATGAAAATTCTGTCATTAATTACTCACCCTCATGTCGTTCGACACCCGTAAGACCTCCGTTTTCAACATAAAGCCGTCGTGGAGGCACACACGGAAGACAAGAACAAGTTGGATAAAGGCGTTATTTAGATTTTTTTTTGCGCACAAAAACTATTGTCGTCGCATCGTAAAATTATTGTAGAGCCACTGTGGTGAGATGGACTTTGTAACAACGTTTTAAGTCCCTTTTATGGGTCTTGTGAGTGTAAATGTACTGAATGCCAATGGAGGCCTATCTGAAGCCTTTCTCAGCCATCAGCTTTCAACAAAAATATCTTCATTTGTGTTCCGAAGATGAACGGAGGTCTTATGGGTGTCGAACGACATGAGGGTGAGTAATTAATGACAGAATTTTCATTTTTGGGTGAACTAACCCTTTAAAGGGGCACTTCAGCGCTGGGAAGATGAATATGTATTTAAACTGGGTCATTTATGTAGTAGAAATGTGAAATTATTTTTGAATTTGGTGCCTTCTAGACCAAGAAAAGACAGAAAATGTATTTTTGTCTCATGTGGATGAAAGACAACAACTCCCAGAATGCACTTGCTTCGCTGCCCTACGAGGCCACTCCCAAAGCCACGGCTACTGCTTATCACTTGCCCACCATGACACCGCCCCCACCGTCGTTTTGATTTTCATACTAATACAATCATTTTGTTCAGTTTATTAAAACCTGAACGTGTCTTTTCAATAAAGTGTGAGTGAGCCGAACGAAAGTCACGGCACAAACGCAGCAGGAGTTAGATTTCATTCATCACGAGAGAAGAGCTGAGGTAAGCGCGGCTGACATTCTCGGCGATTGTCCAGTCTGATGCGTTTTCAGATCATGCCTATGGAAACTTAACTTTCATAGGAATTCATTGAAAAGTTGAAACACTAACTTTGCTCCGCACCGCTCCGTTATTAATGCCCGAGCCGAGCGGCAGCAGCAGCCGTGCGCATTCTGTGAGTGAGATCCCACCCCTATGGGCGGGTTGAAAACATGCAGAACTAGCTCCTACTATTGGCTGTGGTCTCTAGCCTCTGGCCAAAAAATCCTAAGATGACGCAAAATCACGATATTTGCGTCATCGGAGGGTTTTTTCCAGTAATAAAATGCATAAATCTCTCGTCTCAAGGGGGGAGGGGGGAAAGCACGATAATTTGAATATACTACCAGGTTTCTACTGATACAAAGCTTAATGCTAAATCGCTGAAGTAACCCTTTAAAAGTATTGTCTTATGGAAGTGTTATGGAAGCCTCCACACTCTCTAAATAAGCAATATTGGTTGCTCACGTTTATAGACGTGATGTATCTCAAACTGTCCACTGCGTGCATTTATGGTGCATTTATTTGCGCCCAAGCTTAAAGGTTAATTGATTTGAATTATTGATTTGAATTGAGGAGATCAAGTGTGTGTATATATATATATATATAATTATTTTATATACATATAAAAAAAAATTTATAGTTCCCTGTTGCAATTTGCTGTTTTCTAACTGTCGTAGACCTTTTTTAGCGTTATATTACTGGTTTAAATACCAAGGGTTGCAGTAAATCTACCACTCATACATATGTCATATAGATATATGCTCGTGTTCTTAGATGTTTCTATTGGCCACTGATCTATATAATGTTCTCTATATAGATCAGTAGTGTTGGCATTTATATGTATTCACATCATTTTTAATATACGTGTTTTCCTGTGTATATTTTGCTGCATATTATGTCTCATTTATTTGTTTTGTGTCCTTTTTTTGTCATTCACCCTTCTGTGTAACTGACCAGTCTACCTTATTTATTATATTTATTTATTTTGTTACTGTTGATTTGATGTCCACTTACTGTTGCATGGCTGATTGTTTGTCTATGTAATTTTGTATGTTAAAAATATGATAAAATAACAATAAAAAATTTGATCTAAAAAAAGTATTTTTGTTAAATATTGTAGAAATCCATGTGAAAACAGCTCATATTTAATAAAAGAACATTACGTGTATATAGGTAGTGCAACTATATTAACTGTATAAGCTCCGCCCCTCATTTCTGTCCTGTAACTGCGGGACTGGCGTTGCTGGTCTGAAACTGCTGCAGTATTTACAGAATGTTCCATAAGGATTTATTGGGAACAGCACATTTTAAAGTGGCAAAAATTGAATACATTTTTGTTTTTTTGGATAAATAATGTACTGATGATCCCCTAAAGTGACATTAGAAAAAAAAGGCTTGAGCATACAAAAAAAAAGGGTATTTGTGTGAAACTTTCGATTTTGCACTGAGAAACTTTTATGTGAACACAAGAAAACTTGATGCATATTAACCAAAAATGATAATTTGCAAAAAACATGTATATGCTTGCATAAAAAAATATTGTGCAAAGAAATTTTCATGCGCGCAAGAGAAGTCGAGTCGATAACGCACAAAAATAAATGTTTGGATCATATATGAAAAGTTTATGTGCTTGCCTAAAACTTTTATAGGCAAGAAATATTTGCACATGCACAGGTGAACTATACTGTAGATATACATTTACTGGAAACAGTAATGTGATTATGTGAACATTTCGCATGCTCACAGGAAAATTTTTGTGTTCACATGTTGATGAAAATTGTGAAATCCATGCAGGAATGTTTTCCCATTCACACTGGAAAATTTGAAAATCACAATTCAAGTTTTTTTTGTTCACGTCTACACGTTAAAGTTTTCTCATGCATGCGCCAAAGTCTACACTTTTGTCGCTTCAGGGGCTCCTTAGGAATGTAGCACATGTTCGATTTTTTCATTGTTAAAAATACTTTCCTCTACAATAGTGAAAGAAGCATATTCTGACCTTCTCTGTCCTCCTCCTCTCACATCCTCTCCCATCAGGTGGTCTTTACCATCTTTCTCTATCCGTTGACATTTAATCGGCCATGCTCATACAATACAACAGCCAATATTATTTTTCCACTCCACATGGGTGGGGTCACAAGGCTACGAATTGCGTAAGAAAACAACTTTTCTGTTTTCTTTGTAGACACACACACACACACACACACACACACACACACACACACACACACACACACACACACACACACACACACACACACACACACACACACACACACACACACACGTGTGTGTATTTGTTAGGAACACTCATGAAGCAGAGAATAGATTAGGCATTCTTTGGGTATGACTTGTGTAAAGTGATTATAAGTCATCTCAGCCCAACGAATTTAGACTTCTTGACGCCCCCTCTGTTGCTGCCCCCCAGTCAGATTCATGTAATCAGATTAAATGCTAACAGAGGCTCAAGAGTGCCTGGACACACACACATTGCTACTTTGATGCCGCTGTGTCGGAGACAGACGACATTAGTCCTGTCTGCGGCCCTTCAGCCCTGGAACCATGTCATCTCAATCTGCAGAGAGAATAAAGAACGTCCCCTCAAGCTGATGCATTAGTAAACAGCAAATGCTCACACTCCTGCAGCTGCTGGTCTCTGCGTGTGTGTGTGTGTGTGTGTGTGTGTTTACACTCTTAAAAATAAAGGTTTTCAATGGATCTTTACAACACCTTTCAACAAAGACACTCTTCTTTTCAAGCTGTATGGGTTTCTCTTGAGGGTAGATGGTTCTTGGCTATGGCTATAGATCTTTGCAGGTTAGAAAAGTGCTGTTACATTATATGTTTTGGTTTTTGAGTTACTTAACCCCAATGTTATGGTGAGGCTGACTACTGTGTTTCTTTTTATATAATGTATGGGGTCCAGAGACCCCAAAAGTAATAATAGCAACCCTCTGCTGCTCTTCTGTCATTTTTGACAAAAAAATGTACGTTTTATTTATTTATTTATTTATTTAGATTGTTTACTTCATGGGAATGGTACGAAACCTGATAAATGTTTTGGCACTTGCTATGTGAACACATAAAAAAATCATGGACATGATTCAAAAAGATTAAACGGTCCTGAAAAAAATAGTCACACTTGTACTCCTTGCGGTCAAAAATGGCCACATTGGAAATGAATGGGAGACGAATTTCTTTTGGTACTGCGCCCAAACAAAACCTTACTGAAAGCACATTTTTTGAGATATCAAGCTCAAATTTGGAACACAACTTGTTTAGATTTATGCTTTGCTGTTTTATGCTGCGTTCACACCAAACGCGAATAGAGCATCAAAATCGCGTCTACCGCGTCTAGTTGGACGCTTGAACATTTTGAATCCATTCGCACGCCACAGCGAATTGGACGCGCGTATAAATCGAGCGTTTGAAGCGAAATAGACGCGCGTTCAAGGCGCTCCAGGAGAAATATGTCATAAAGCACCACTCTGCCTCTTTTCATTTTCATTAAAAATATATATTAAACATTAATAGCCACACAAATGTGGTCCAGCAACTCCTACATTATCTTCACTGCATGTATATTTAATTATCCTTAAACAATAAAGTTATGAAACTTCTCTTTGCCCTCAGTCAAAACGATTTGGCAGACAACAAATTATAGATTCATGACACTAAAGATCGGCTGTTAGATCCACATAAGACAAACCACTACAGGACATCAGAGCCAGTGGCAAACGTCAGAAGGACTAGCTGAGGAAAGGCTGCTCTCGCCGGGAATAATGAGCGCTGAGCGCCCGGTGATCGCCTGGATCTCACAACTCCAAAAACGCGAGATATTTTTTTCTAAATAGGCGCTTCAAATTCGCATCATTCGCGCGTATCGCGCAAGACGCTCAATTCGCGTCCAATTCACGTGAATGAGGCGGATTCGCGTCGAGCAAAACGCGCCTTCCGCGCGGCGGGACCTACAGACGCGCGTCAACGCGCCTTTCCATTGACTTAACATTTAAATCACTCGCGCCAGACGCTCTATTCGCGTTTGGTGTGAACGCAGCATTAGGGTAAAACGTGTTTTTCAAGATTTATGACAGTTTAAGTTGGGAATTTCATTTTCAGGTCTGTGCTCAAAAAGTGAATAAATGGATTATAACTAGAGCATAAATATAATTTAGTAACATAAAATCCCCTAAAAATACATAATATTAATTATATAACATTATCGAGCTAAAGTATAGTACGTTAATTTCATTGAAATACATTTTTAGCCAGAGGGTTGTTGGGGGGAAAATGCAATGAAATCCAAACAGTTGGCATCTGCTACAGTTTGTAGACCAATCGGATAAGCTCGTGAAATTCACTTTGTATTAATATTTTATTAATAATAATTAATACATATATTTCTGACACCCCAAGTATACAGTAAGTACAGTAACCCAAAGTTTACAGTACTTTTATATATTTTTGGCCACACTTTATTTCAATGGTCGAGTGTAGTAATTATAATTCAATTAATTGGAAAAAGAACATTTAAGTCAATGAGAGGTGATGGCACTTATGTAGGCAATCCAAGTTAGATTTCAGCTGCTCTTCTAGAATTGTATCACTATTTCTATCAATAAAAAAGAGCAAAAAAGGATTTCCTCTTAAGGTCATTGTAGCACTGCACACGAGCAACATGCATAACAATTGTCTAGTATTTCAAAACATTGTGGATAATAATTACAATGCAATAAAAGTGAAATTATTATCTTATAACTAAATTAGCTTTAGGGCCATCTGGAACAAACTGGAATAAAGAAGGGCCTGTTGTTTCGCTGTGGGTGGTTTCACCATGGGCCATAAACCCAAATTTATGCTACATGTGCATTTAAATAGACTTATGAAGTCACAATTTAAAACCGTAATCACTCTCTGTAACATTCTGCTTTTATATTGGCTGATAAGTTGATAGATTTTATCATCGGCATTATTTGGTAAAGCCTAACATCTTGCACTTGAATAAGATCCCTAAAGATAGCACTTAAAAGTCATTCGGAAAATGCTAATTTGCCAAAGCTGGAATTGTTCTGATCGTGGACCCTAGTGATTTTAGTCTTGCCCAACCAAAAGATCAAGAAAACTGGGATGTTGACATGCGTGTATTTGACCAGCCTTGGCCCATAGACACTTTATTCAACTAGTAATTCATAATATGTCCAGGCATACTAAAGACAAAACATGCTGTTGATCATATCTCATAAATATTTAAAGATGCACACAATCAGTTTCCACATAAAGACATAAATCGTATTGTTTAAATATGCTTAAAATCATAAACACTCGCCGCAAAGTCCAAACGCTTTATGCTAAAATTGACCCTTAGCCTTTCAAAGCATATTCTAATTGATGGCATGCGTGAGCACATGCACACTAGAAATTTATGACTAATAAAACGCTATAGCTGCATCTGAAATCGTACACTCTCTTGAGTAGGTAATTATTAATAATTACTTACATTGCAAACGCTAAAAAAAGTATGTTCTAAATAGTATGAATGTGTGTAGTATGAATGTAATCTGGACGTACTACATTCTCCATGTTGTCACTGTCATCTTACCTACCAACATCAGTTGTGTCGCTGCCATTCACAAATCCTCTTAAGACTTAAGAATCTCACTGGAAGTAGTAGGTCCTCCGGGTACTTTTTGCCTACTTTTTTATGAGAAATTTGTACATTTTGTCACATACTGTTTGTGATTCCGGATGCTTCCATTTTTTTCTGACTGTGGAACAATGGTGTTGCCACCTTGTGAAACAATTACTGCAAAAGAGTATGCATGGTTAGAAAAACCAGGCTGAGCGCAAACAGCACACAAATACTATGCTGACGATGTAATTTACACCATGTGTACTGTACACTTACTCTAGTGTTTCCAAAACAAAAAACAAACAGTACTTTGGGCATTATATTAAGACCCCAATCACATCAGCAGCCTAATAAAAAGTGGAGCGGGTCATCTCATGGGGGCTGCCATATTGAGATCACATGACCAGCCAACTACAGTTTATCTCAGTATCCCGTAAATAAATAAATATTTTCCTTGCAGAATAGACTCATAATCCCTGGTAATAGTGCATTTCTACAATGGTATCATAAACAAAACAAAAATATTTTACACTTTATATCATATCAGTCAGTGTAACGTCGACAAAAAATCTTTCAAATGGAAATAAATGGAAGCATAAGCATGTTTGCTTGATGTGCGAGAACCAATGAGGTTCATTCATGTGTTACCCAGCACGTTTGAGCTTCCTCAAGAACCAATGAGGTTCATTCTTGTGTTGCCCAGCACGTTTGAGCTTCCTCAAGAACCAATGAGGTTCATTCTTGTGTTGCCCAGCACGTTTGAGCTTCCTCAAGAACCAATGAGGTTCATTCTTGTGTTACCCAGCACGTTTGAGCTTCCTCAAGAGCCAATGAGGTTCATTCTTGTGTTAAACAGCACGTTTGAGCTTCCTCAAGAACCAATGAGGTTCATTCTCTTGTTACACAGCACGTTTGGGCTTCCTCAAGAACCAATGAGGTTCATTCTCGTGTTACGCAGCACGTTTGAGCTTCCTCAAGAACCAATGAGGTTCATTCTCTTGTTACACAGCATGTTTGGGCTTCCTCAAGAACCAATGAGGTTCATTCTCGTGTTACGCAGCACGTTTGAACTTCCTCAAGAACCAATGAGGTTCATTCTTGTGTTACGCAGCACGTTTGAGCTTCAGCAAGAAACTATGAGGTTCATTCTCGTGTTACGCAGGACGTTTGAGCTTCAGCAAGAACCAATGAGGTTAATTCTCGTGTTACGCAGCACGTTTGAGCTTCCTCAAGGACCAATGAGATTTGTTCTTGCGCATCAAGCAAGCAGATTGAGCTTCTGTTTATGTTCACTAATGAATGTTCATATGTGAATAAAAGCCTACATTCAATCTGTTCATATAAATAAAGTCATATAAAGTGATCGTGTGTCTTCAGAAAATTTTGACTAAACCGCTCGATGCATATGGATTAGTATCTCTTTATGAACTTTTTGAAGCGTCAAAGTGGTAGTTGCGTAGCTGTCAATGGAGGGACAAAAAGTTCTCAGATTTAATTTAAAATATTTTAATCTGTGTTATTAAGATAAACAAAAGTCTTATGGGTGTGGAACGATATGAAGGTAATTAAAGACAGAATTTTCATGTTTGGGTGAACTATCCCTCTACGAGTTATATATATATATTGCTATTGAAAATGTAGCTTTGCCATCAAAGGAATAAATTACATTTAAAAAATACAATTAAATAAATAACAATAATATTATAACAATATTTGTTTATTTTTGATGTTTAACCAACCCCTCTCTCTCTCTCTCTCCTCTCTCTCTCTCTCTCTCTCTCTCTCTCTCTCTCTCTCTCTCTCTCTCTCTCTCTCTCTCTCTTTCAGTCTCTCTCAATCTCATTTGCTTTTTTCTCACCCTTCCTCTCTGCCCCTGCCCCCACAGGCTATAGCGGTGCTGATAGGCATCTCTTTTGGAGTCTGCCTACGTTTCTGCAGACACACTGCCTCCACCCGCCACACTGTTCTCCCTGGGAACACTTCATGAACCCAACTCCTTTATTGCCCCCTCTACCCCAGCGCACAAACTTGTGCACCAGCCTGCCCTCCGCCCACGCCTGGCTACAGCTAGACCCTCACACAGGTCAGAGTTCGGCCTTTTTGTTCCACTGTGAAGTACAGTAAACCAAAAATAGCCCACAAGAGCTGCACTTTTTTAGAATAAACAGTTTTAGACTGTTTATTCTGGAGTAATATTGTACATCTTGTGCGGTGCAACCGTGGCGGCCATCTTGCGTGGCTCTCGGCCTACTCGGATCACAGCATCACCATCTGAGTATTCCTCCAGAAAATCGCCTCACGTACGACCCATTTGCTCTCGTCGTAATGGGGGACGATAAAACGGGAGTGGTAAAGCGAGACTTTTCTGCTTCCTGTAACCGACCTTCGGATGACCTCGGGAACTCTGGGCGCTCAGAAGGCAGTTGTTTCGTCCACAGCGTGCGCATTCCTCCTAGGCTATCTCAGCCATCACTTGACAGGAATTATATAATTGCTGCCTGTGATCTCATTCTCCTCAAAGAGCATTTTGAAGTTTCCTTCCCTTTCTTTCCCTTTTGGTTTCCTCTCCCACTCTTTTTAATGTTAAAATTGCTCACATTAAATCACCCTCTTCCTTCGATCCCCCAACATTCTCTCTCTCTCTCTCCCCCAGTATTTTGCATTCAATCCCTCTGTTCTTGTCAAATTGTTTATGATACGCTTATCGCTTTAATGTGTGTGTGCGTGTTGTGGTGCATGCGTAACCGCGATCATTTAGCGAACACAGAGATCCAGTGATACAAAGTAATATTTATAGGTAACTACACAGCGTGATGAATATCCTGTATAGTAGTTATTAACTCGGCCTGTAAAGGAGACCCTGGGACCTGACCAGACTGGTACTGTCGAAATGCTAAGACCGAATCGATACTGAACCTGAAGTTGCTCATGCACAAATTCTAATATCGTTTTGGTCGTTTATAGGATGGTGTATTATAAAAAATGTAGAACTGCAATTCTTTTGACCCTATTAGGAAAATTCAGGTCATGCCTAATTAGTTTAAAACCCTGTTGTAAGCCTTTCATTTTTTATAGCGATAAAGGAGTGACCAAAAGTGACACCACACAACAAAATTAACATTATTCACCCTTTTTATGTGTGTAGAACTATATATTATTGTGTGTGAATTATAAAAAATATGAAAATAGCTCTTCTCCATCTGACTGTTTATTTATATATATATATATATATATATATATATATATATATATATATATATATATATATATATATATATATATATATATATATATGTATATATATAAAAATATATATATGTGTATATATATATATATATATATATATATATATATATATATAATATAATTATCTTTTAAAAATACAAAAATAAAATGTATTAAGTGTGTGTGTGTGTGTGTGTGTGTGTGTGTGTGTGTGTGTGTGTGTGTGTGTGTGTGTGTGTGTGTGTGTACTATATGTAACATTTCTCAGGTCACTTTTAATAATAATAATAATAATTATTATTATTATTCTCTATCTGCCTGTGTGTGTGTGTGTGTGTGTGTGTGTGTGTGTGTGTGTGTGTGTGTGTGTGTGTGTGTGTGTGTGTGTGTGTGTGTGTGTGTGTGTGTGTGTGTGTGTGTGTGTGTGTGTGTGTGTGTGTGTGTGTGTGTGTGTGTGTGTGTGTGTGTGTGTGTGTGTGTGTGTGTGTGTGTGTGTGTGTGTGTGTGTGTGTGTGTGTGTGTGTGTGTGTGTGTGTGTGTGTGTGTGTGTGTGTGAGAGAGAGAGAGAGAGAGAGAGAGAGGGGCAGAGAGAGAATATTAATAATAATTATTATTATTATTATTAAAAGTGACCTGGAAAATGCTATATAATGCATGGGCAGTTATGCATTATAAAAATATATTATAAAAATATAAAAATCTATAATTATAGGTGTGTGTGTGTGTGTGTGTGTGTGTGTGTGTGTGTGTGTGTGTGTGTGTGTGTGTGTGTGTGTGTGTGTGTGTGTGTGTGTGTGTGTGTGTGTGTGTGTGTGTGTGTGTGTGTGTGTGTGTGTGTGTGTGTGTGTGTGTGTGTGTGTGTGTGTGTGTGTGTGTAAAATATATATATATAGCATTTTCAGGTCACTTTTAATAATTATAATAATAATAATTATTCTCTATCTGCCTCTCTCTCTCTCTCTCTCTCTCTCTGTGTGTGTATTTGTGTGTTGTTATTATTATTATTATACAAAAATATTATAAAATACTATAAAAGATTCTGATTTTGTTACACTGAGTTTTTTATTTTCATTGCAAAATATAACTATTATCTCCAAGCTCTCTCTCTATATGTATTTCCATCTTACAGTATATGTACAATATACTCACATAGGGCGAAATATACTATATAGCATATCTCAACTTCTTGCTTGTGTCGTAAAATATAAACTATATTACGGGGCAGCTCTAATCTGATAAATGTGACTAAAAGGCATGAAGATATTAAGATAATATAAACATTAACATCATGATTTTCTGTAAAGCGTTGTTTGAAACAACGTGTATTGTGAAAAGCGCTATACAAATGCATACCAATACTTGACTATTATTATTTTTGTTGTATGAAAAGTGACCTGAAACAATGTAGCTGTTGAACTCTAAGAGGAAAGCAAGAAGAATAGAACGAGAATGAGACGTTTGGACTGTTTGTCTCTTCATCGCGAAATTGTTCACGCATGACATCATGATGATCAGCTAATGACGTCCTGACACAATAGCCCCAGTTCTCGCCCTGCTGGGCTCTGATCTCAGAGCAGCGGTCAGGTAGCGGCCAGTCTGACTCACTCCGTTCTGCAGAATCCGTGCGGACTGTTTGAGTAATAAACGGGGGTCGCGACCCCTGCGGGTGTTGAACAGAGAGGATGATTTGGTAATTGAGAGACGTCGCACATCAAGTCCCGCTTTAATGTGATGGATGGGCCACTTTGAGTTGTATTCATAAAGAGGCCGATCAGAGATCAGACTCCCCGTACATTTTTTACTGATGTTAGGCAGAAAACCAGATCCGCGATCAGCAAGTTGGGATGTGTTATGAGTCACAGGAAGATGATCATTCAGTGTGTGTATTGTCTATATGGCGCACTTTATCATTACTATATTTATACATTCTAGCATATTATGGATGTTAGAAATATAGAAACCATTCAAATGTTTGGACAAATCTGACTGAGTACAGTCAAACCAAACATTATTCAGACACCAGATATAGTGTTTTACTAGTGGGTGCAGGACACTATAGTTCATTTGTGTAAGTGAGGATAGCAAAATAAAGTAAACTGTGACATAGTTTACCCACAAAGATTTTTCATACAGTAACTAGCAGTAAAATTGATAAACATTTGGGACCTAAATTATTCAGACACTTTGACCTGATCATGTGTTGCTGAAGTGTTTTTTCTTTAATCGCTAATGCGACCTTTGACACCACAGACATTGCTTGGTCATTGGTTGACCTAAATTGGTATTATCTAATTGTGTACTTAAATGTAACAGCTGATTGGTGGATTGTAATCCATTACACACCTTTCTATCAAAGTTATCTGACATTATCAAGAGGAGTTTGTTCTGACACAGTTTAACTCTGAGTTCTGAGTCATATTTTATGACCATTTTCTAAACTATAGCGAATAAACTGTGATAATGTGAGAAAATGTAGAAGGCGTCTGAATAAATTTTGGTTTGACTATAAGTGTTTATTATAATATGAAAGATCTTTTGACCTCAAAGCTTAAATGCTTCAAATTAGTTTTTTAGACAAGTTGTTCTTGTACATTTAATTTAATTTAAGAAAAAATTGAAGTAAATGAGGACTAGAGTGTCCAACACTTCTAAAAAATAATAATTATATATATATATACATCTTTTTTTTTTTTTTCTTTTTTTTTTTAATAATAAAAAAGATCTGCACAGTACTGAAGGATGTTTTTTTGTTAATGTGTCCAAACTTTTGACTGGTAGTGTATAAGTATATAATAAAATAATAATGTTTTTATACTTAAAATGCACTACAACATATTTGGGTTGTAGTTACTTTGCTACACTAACAGGTTTATACATTGCTATGATCCGTTTTATTTTCTATTTATTTTCTTAAGATTTGAATTTTTGGTTTGCAATTCTTTCGACCCTGTTAGGAAAATTCAGGTCATGCCGAAATAGTTTAAAACCCTGTTAAAAGCCTGTAATTTGTGTTATAACGATAAAGGAGTGAACAAAAGTGACACCTGGCCTATAGGAAAATTGACATGTTCACCCTTTATTCAAATATTATAAAACAATTCTTAAATATTTTGTGAGCATATTGTGGGGCTGTTCTTGGAGTCAATTGTTTTATTTGTGACAACGCAATTAAACATGCAAAAATTGTGCCAACATTATTTTTTGCCAGGCTTTCATACAAAGAAACCAACGAAATATTAATAGCTGATTATGTTGTAGTCAATATATGCCTTTATGTATATATAAACACATTTTAAAACAATTAAAAGTAAACAGCAAATTGAAGCTGTCACTCATTAGAAGACAGTTATTTTGAGACCACATGTTAATTTGTAGTTATTTATATTGTAGTTACTCATTTCGGTAACACTTTACAATAAGGTTCATTAGTTAACATGAACCAATAATAAACTGCACTTATAAACCATTTATTTACCTTTGTTAATGTTAATTTCAACATTTACTAATGCATTATTAAAATCTTGCTAACATTAGTTAATGCTCTGTGAACTAACATGAGCAAACCATGAACAGCTGGATTTGTATGAACTAACCTTAACAAAGATTAACTAATGCTGAACAGAGGTGTTGTTTATGGTTAGTTTGTGTTAACTAATGTTAGCTAATACAACCTTATTGTAAAGTGTTACCCTTATTTCACATTCATCACACGAAAGTGGATGAGGATAAGCAACAGCAGTACTCAACATTCACTTTCATTATAAAATAAATGACTTTATGGATCTGTTAATATTATAAGCCTGGCTGCAGTTCACACATCACCATTAGGAGGCAGTAGTGTTCTTTTACAGACACCTCCAAACACAGACGTGTGTGCACCTGTGTGTGCGTGTTTGTGTGTTTGTTGGTAGATTTATAGAGGGTGGAAATGCTGTTATTATAAGTCATCCTCATCTATCCCGAGGTTGGAAAAAAAAAGTCTTTCCGAGGGCAGGCTGATCATCTTCCGCGTGTTTATAGGGAGGCGATGCTGACATCTCTCACTCCCTCTTCCATTCCTCCTTTTCTTGGATGGAAAGGAAAAATCCGGCCTGCGTGATCCTTCTCTGACAGCATGAAATGAGATTTTAACTTGTGAGATCAACTACAGACCCCGGTGTTGTTTTGCATCATGTATGTCTGAGAATTCTTTGGAGAGGTTTGATCACAGGCCTATAGGAATGATGTCATGCTTGTTACAGGTCTCTGTGTGTATATGATGTCTGTTTGGCATCGCTGATGCTGCTCTGCTTGTGTTGGACTTGCTCTTAGTGTGAGATCTCAGTTTGATGACACATGAGAAATGTCGATTTAGTCCATTTTCCGAAACTAAGGGGAGACCTTATAAAAAATGACTCTGACAGTGCCATGGTACACTGATGGTATCAGATGATAAAATCAGGGATCTTAATGACTTATTCCTTGGAGTTACTTATAGCAATGACTTACACATGCACGATACATGTCTGAAAACCATGGTACATGCAGTATAATAGGGGAGAAAAAGAAAGAATGAAAAAATGTGGTGCTCCACACACTTGATATGGTAATGGCATTGTGTATAAACACAGAAACGCGTATATAGATTTCCCTTACATTAGTTATTTGTAGTTATTCATGATCCCTCTGCCTCTCTAAAATAATGCAGTTTAAAAACAAACTTGTTTGTTACAGTGGAACATAAAAATATATTAAAGTTCTGATAAAATGTATAAAAACTATGAAACGCCAACACTCATAATGTGGTGTTTCGTCCGTTTTTATAATTTTTTAAAATATTCATTTATCGGCCATCATAAATGCCGATACCGATAATTTGGAAAATGCCTAATATCGGCCAGGCTCTAATGGAAACATTAAGGGGAAACGTTCTAAAATAACGGTCGCCTTAAAAAAAATCTCACGTTGAGGGGGTCAGCTAGAATATTTTAAACATAAGCATGAAAAGGTTAAAAATGTTATGTTGATGAAATAAATATTAACAGGTAAACTTAAAGCCTAATTACCCATTTTGTTCGGGCGATTGGGGAAAGGTGGGGCTCGGAACCCTTCTCTATCTCCAAAGTGGGAAATGGCAGAAAAAGTTTGAGAAACACTGGTGTACATTAGAGAAAGGATATGGTATGACCATGAAATATATTCACAAAACTGTAGTACTAAGTTATGGAAAAGAAAGAAAGAACATGCTAGTCCAAAAGTACCATAGTATTACCAAAAACCATGCTATTACCATAGCAACTATTCAGAAACCATGTTAAAACTATTGTGTACCGCTGACTAAAAGAATGAAAGAAAATGAAATGAGGGGTTAAATATTTAGAAACTTCAATGTGTTCAATGATAAATTAAAATTTGAGGCAAACACTGACATTATTAGAGGGAAAGCTCTTCAGCGTATGTATTTTAAGAGGAAACTTTTTTTATGAAAATGTTTTACACCTGTTTTATTGAATCTGTCTTAATTTTTTTTCCATTATTTGTTGGTATGCCAATCTTAATTTATAGAATATGAGTAAGTTGTATAGTTAAAATGTGTAGCAAGATAGTATTCACATTCATTACTCAGGTAGAAGTATAGATACTAGGGTTTAAAAAGACTTCTGTAGAAGTTGAAGTATCAACTCAGGCTTTTTACTCAAGTAAAAGTGTAACTTAAAGTGTAAAAGTAAAAGTAATGTAAGAAAATAAATGCCATTAAGGACAAAAGTCACGCCACAGGAGCCTATAGTGCACTACCCCACCTCCTCAAAACACATTTTTTCTAAAGGCCATAATGACTATAATGTTATATTAAAATGTCTATCTGTTTCAGACGCATATATGCCCATTGAAAATGAACGCATTTTAGTACAATGCAAAAACATTAAAGAACCATATATGTATACTACTGAGCATTACGTGATTTGTGTCATGTGCAGGTGCGATGGAGCGTGTACAAACCAATAGGGTGTCGGAATGGTACTTCTCATCCAATCACAATCAAAATCACTCTATCCGGATGGCGCGATTTATCTGGATAGGTTTTTTTTTTTTTGAACGATGACATGCCGGATTTAAAACAAGCAGAAGAGTAGAAGTATAATTACTCCAGTAAAGTATAGATACCCAACATTTCTACTTAAGTAAGGTAACAAAGTATTTGTACTTCGTTACTTGACACCTCTGCCCACTATGCACTGAATTTCAACTGCTTCCCTCGGGTCAGAGATTTAAACTCCCCTTGTGCAAACCAAATAGACATAAGAATTATTTTATACCTGCCGCAATCATGGTTTTAAATGACTTATTAAGAAATGTGTGTTTATTTGATGTGTTTTGTGTTGCTGCTGTCAACATAAAGAATTGCCTTCAAGGACAATAAAGTTAAGTAAGTAATGAACGAGAGAAGAAAAAATGGTTCTCCATTGTAAAAATAAAAACAATCATATTACAAATTACCAAAAAAAATCCTTATATTACCTTGGTACATGTGTAAAAACATGATAATACCATTGGACTTGTTTGTATGTCAAACAAACAAACAAAAAACATATTTCCACTTTAATTATTCTACTTACTATAAGTAACTTTGCAACTACATGTCAACTAGCAGTCGTTAGAATATTAGTAGACTGTTAATAGTAGTAGTCACATTTTCCTGGGTTCTTCTCCGACCCCATTACGTCTCGTGCTTTTATTTATTATGGGCTGCATATATCTGCTGTAAATGCAACCTGGTTCCGCTCTGTCCCAAACACATATGCATAATAACTTGCTGTATATAGGTAGTTTACATGATTAAAGTAACATTAAAGTTAAGATATGCCTCTAGCTTTAATCATTTAAATGTGTCTTTGAAGTTTGGGCAAAAACTTCTGGCAGCTTTAGTCGTTGTTTATGCACCTTCAAAATAAATGACTAGTTATACATTAACACTATGCTGAAAGCTCCTGTATGTGAACCTTTTGCAGATAAATACAAGTGCATTTTCGTTTACTATTGACACAAATCAATAAGTAAATCATACTCAACTACTATAGTAAACAACTTTTCCTAATTAGGCCTACTCTGTATACATTTTATGATGAATAGTATCATTATACATGATGTTTAAAAAGCTTCTTGTGTTCATATATTTCATTATAAAATGGCATACTATGTACACTACCCTTCCTGAAATACAATTAATATTGTCATCATTCATTGATTTCATGTTAAAATAATATACAAATTCACTACCCTCTTTGAAATACAATAATCAGTAAAAAAGAATAATAAGATTAATCCGGAAAAATAATCGTTAGATTAGTCGACTAATCGAAAAATAATCGTTAGATTAGTCGACAGAAAAAATAATCGTTAGTTGCAGCTCTAGTTAATAGACTAAGTTGGGGTTAGGTGTTAGTCTTCGGGTTAGTAAAATAAGTACTTGCAAAGTTACTTATAGAATGTCTGGTGGGAAGCATCAAAATAAAGTGTTAGATATTAAGCAGACAGTCTACTGATATTCTAATTAGAGTTAGTTGACATGGAGTTGCAAAGTTACTTAGTAGACTGTCTAAAGTGGACCATCGAAATAAAGTGTTACTCATATTTACATCCAAATATGTCAAGTTATTACCTTGGTATGTGTCTAAAAACATGGCTCTAACATTGTCACAACATTGTGCTTGCTGAAAGAAACAAATAAATATATTTGCATCCAAAAATACCTCAACATTATCATACTATTGCACATGTAGAAATAAATAAAGAATCAAACAAACCATTAAAGGGTTAGTTCACCCAAAAATGAAAATTCTGTCATTAATTACTCACCCTCATGTCGTTCAACACCCTTGAGACCTTTGTTCATCTTCGGAACACAAATGAAGATATTTTTGTTGAAATCCGATGGCTCAGAAAGGCCTCCATTGGCAGCAATTTCCTCTCTCGAGATCCATAAAAGGTACTAAAGATCCATCTCACTACAGTGGTTCCACAATAATTTTATGAAGCGAGCGAGAATAGTTTTTGTGCGCAAAAAAAATCAAAATAACGACTTTATTCAACAAGTGCTTGTCTTCCGTCTGGGCCTCTGACGTGAACTCACGAAACACCACGACACATGCATGAGAATATGACGTAGATATGTATACGTTAAATTCTACATTGATTGTGCTTTAGGTCTTGCCGTAGTGCTCAAAATGGTGCTAAAGTGTGCATTTCTTGGATGCCCGAAACGCGAGAAATGAATAAGTGCACGTAAAAGTGCCTTATCAAACCCGTCTCTATGTCATATTCGCGCGCATAAGTTGTGGTGCTTCGTGAGTTCACATCAGAGGCCCAGACGGAAGACAATAACTTTTTTTTTTTGCACACAAAAACTTCTCACCGCTTCACAAAATTATTGTAGAACCACTGTAGTGCATTGTGCCAATGGAGGCCTTTCTGAGCATCGGATTTCAACCAAAATATCTTCATTTGTGTTCCGAAGATGAACAAAAGTCTTGCGGGTGTCAAACGACATGAGGGTGAGTAATTATTGATAGAATTTAAATTTTTGGGTGAACTAACCCTTTAAACAAAATGAGACCATCAAACAAACAAACCATCGAACAAAGAAACAGGCAAACAATCAATATATTCTCTTCTAAAATATCATGGTATTACCTTGGTATGTTTCTAAAAAAAAATATCATACCATTGTACTTGCTGAAAGAAAGAAAGAAAGAAAGAAAGAAAGAAAGAAAGAAAGAAAGAAAGAAAGAAAGAAAGAAAGAAAGAAAGAAAGAAAGAAAGAACACAACAGATAAGAGCAGAGAAGCGATGAAGAGCATTAGCGTTCCCATCGAGCAGTCAGGCCACCCTCAGAGAACCTTGAGCTGTGAATGATGAATCATGTTGTGGATTGCAGATTGCAGATGCATTCAAAAACAGCCTCATATTTTACACTGTTCAAGACAGATTAGCTTGCTCCTAAAACGGAGCCTTTACAAGAGAGAGAGAGAGAGAGAGAGAGAGAGAGAGAGAGAGAGAGCGCGATTTGGGAGCTGAAGGAACATCTTTCTCTCCTCCCATTCCCACAATTTCCCCATCGGTTTTCGTTATGAACAAACACACATGATGTTTCACTTGAAATCCATAAAATGAATTTCATCCATCTGCCCCATTCGTATTTTCCCACTAGTGCTAATGAAGCAAAACATGCCGGGCCAGGATATTAACACGTGCACGCCGCCCCTCTCCGCGGCACAAAAAAGACCCCGCAGACCGCAGAATGAAGGTACGAGAACAAGAATAGGGAGGAAATTTGCTTGAAATGTAGCTATGAGCCTGCAAAGATCTTATTACATAGATGGCCGATAAGCATCTCAACTGGAATAATACTTTGCACAAGCTGCACATTTAATTAAGCATTCATATGTGCAGAGCGACGGGAAAAAGAGGGAGAGAGAGGAGAAGAGAGATTGCATTCATCCTCAGCCTTTGGCCTTTTCTTCCCTTTATAATCTGGGCGTTGTGAGGATGAGAGGAGGTGAAGACAGCGAGTGGGAGTTCGCCTCTTAACTTTGTGTCTTATTTAAAGCTTTACACATGTTTTTCTGTTAGCACACTCGCTACCTCCCATTGCTGCCCCCAGGGCACTCACTTTGAGGTGTGTGTGTGTGTGTGTGTGTGTGTGTGTGTGTGTGCTGGCCTGTGGCTGTGATCTTAACAATCCTGACATATTTGTTTTTGTCCTTGCTTGCATTCCAAAGTATTCTTGTGTGTTGTGGTTCATTTATGTATGGCTGTGAGTGATTCATTGGTTGAGGTCAGTAACAGTGGCTCAGTGACCAGTGGTTGTGACAATAGATGTGTAAATGTGTGTTTGATTCCGCTTCAGGAGTGTGTGTTAAGAGTCAGTCTCCCATTTGAAGCCGTCGATAGGAAACACTTGTCTAAACAGGACAGGGAGCTGTTGCTTCAATCTACCGGTGGCATTTGAACACACTATAGACACTGGAGTATCACTAAAAATGGTTTCTGGACTGCTAATGCGTGTAACAGAAACATTATTTATGATTTTAATATTAGTGATGTTGGCTACATATCACTGTTGCTAAGTCGAAATGGCTAAGCACTAAGCTTTTAATTGTCTTAATCGCAAATTATTGGGCAGGAAATTAGCAAAATGTAAGCAAATGCACTACTTTAGCCTTTGCTGTCTCAGAAAAAAAAAACAAAGACAAAATTAAGTTTTGGCAGAATATGGGATGTTGTGTGGAGTGATGAATCACAATGAAACACAAGGGACTTCAAAAATCCGCGGAGAAATATAATAATAAATGCATCTCTAAGACGGTGAAGCATGTGGTTTTTAGCTGCTGGTATTGGTGTGGTGCTTCACTGTGAAAAGTCATTTAATGCTTTGGAGTACAGGAGAATATTGCAAAATGGCTTGCTTCCCACAAATGAAAAGTTGTTATCTGGAAAAAAATGATCAGGTGTTATTCTTCAACAAGACAATGCTCCTGCCCAAATTGCAAAGACAACCAAGAAGTGGCTTGAGAACAAATCCATGTGGTTCATGTTTTGTCCTATAGTGAATATTTGCTCTCACATTAAACTCAAACGAACTGGGAGATATTTTTCAACTACTCATGAACTGTTTGAAGCCATTAATATTGAGTGGAACAACACTGACTCTTCTTCCTGTAAAAAGCTACGTTACATTATCTACAGTATTTGTGTTGGTCTTGCTAATTTCCTGTCTTGTGATTTAAAATGGTTAATACCATTAAAAGACCACTAAATATTTGTACATCACCAATGATGTCAGTATGTGCTGCGCTCTTAAGTCAAGGTGGAATCAGTGCTTCCAAGTCTGGTGATCCCAAGTGCATTGGTCTCAGTGCGTCCAAGTCCAGTGGTCTCAGCGCTTTCAAACATGTTGGTCCAGAGTCCGGTGAGCACAAGTCTCAGTGCTTACAAGTCCGGTGGTCTTAGAGGTCCTACCAGCGCCAGCTGCGCTTCCTGTTATGGCAATTATGTGTGTGTTTGGGCTACACACGCCTCCCCTGCTCCTTCCGAGGTGGTGGCAACTGCCGTAGCTCCTCCCGAAGCGCCAGCGTTTGCTACTGAACTCTCTGTGCCCCTTGACGACTCCATTATGGCCACGGAGCCCGTCTCTGAACTCATTGTGTTCCCTGCCACGGCCAAGGAGGCCGTCTTTGAAACCTTTTCCTACCCTGTCATGGCCAAGGAGGCCGTCTTTGAACTCTGCCTGTCCCGTTACGGCCAAGGATGCTATCTCTGAACTCTCTGAGCTCCTTGTTACGCATGCTCTGCCGGCTCCACCCTGCACCCCTGCTCTGACGGCACCACCCTGGGTCCCTGCTCCACACTGGCCACCTGCTCTGCCAGCTTCGCTCTGGCTCCCTACTCTTCCAGCTTCACCCTGGCCACCTGCTTTACCTAAGTTTCCAGGCCCTCTTTCACTTCACAGGCCTGTCCCTTCATCCCTCTCTCATTCTGCCTCTGGTGCTGTCATATGTTCTCTGTGTTTGTCCATGGACTTTTATGTTGTATTTTTTAGTTTCCTGTGCTCCTGTTAGTTCCTGTTTCCATTGCTGCCTTGTTTGTTCCTATAGTTAGTCTTGTTAGTTTCCATAGCTACCCTCATCAGTCACCATAGCAATTCCTTACCCTTACCTGTTTCTTGTTGGCCTTTTGTAGTCCTGTGTATAAGTACCATGGTACTCATCATTCTTCTTCCTCCAAACACGTTTAGTGGAATTATGACCAAAAAGTTATATTTTGGTCTCATCTGACCACATGACTTTCTCCCATGACTCCTCTGGATCATCCAAATGGTCATTGGTAAACTTAAGACGGGCCTGGACATGTGCTGGTTTAAGCAGGGGAACCTTCCGTGCCATGCATGATTTCAAACCATGACGTCTTAGTGTATTACCAACAGTAAACTTGGAAACGGTGGTCCCAGCTCTTTTCAGGTCATTGACCAGCTCCTCCCGTGTAGTTCTGGGCTGATTTATCGCCTTTCTTAGGATCATTAAGACCCCACAAGGTGAGATCTTGCATGGAGCCCTAGTCCGAGGGAGATTGACAGTCATGTTTAGCTTCTTCCATTTTCTAATGATTTCTCCAACAGTGGACCTTTTTTCACCAAGCTGCTTGGCAATTTCCCCGTAGCCCTTCCCAGCCTTGTGGAGGTGTACAATTTTGTCTCTAGTGTCTTTGGACAGCTCTTTGGTCTTGGCCATGTTAGTAGTTGGATTCTTACTGATTGTATGGGGTGGACAGGTGTCTTTATGCAGCTAACGACCTCAAACAGGTGCATCTAATTTAGGATAATAAATGGAGTGGAGGCGGACATTTTAAAGGCAGACTAACAGGTCTTTGAGGGTCAGAATTCTAGCTGATAGACAGGTGTTCAAATACTTATTTGCAGCTGTGTCAAACAAATAAATAGTTAAAAAATCATACATTGTGATTTCTGGATATTGTTTTTAGATTATGTCTCTCACAGTGGACATGCACCTACGATGACAATTTCAGACCCCTCCATGATTTCTAAGTGGGAGAACTTGCAAAATAGCAGGGTGTTCAAACACTTATTTTCCTCTCTGTATATATATATTATACAAATAAATTAAATAAATCAATAGCCCAGTATTAAATAATAAATCAAGAAAAAGATGTTAAAAATTGTAGCTGGCAATGCTTGGAAAGGTCAAGTCGAGCACATTGCATTGTGGGATTCAACATTTTGTATAGTGTGCTCTATTGTATACTGCCCATTCTGACAAATGCTGTAGGTCATCGAGGTCTTCTCTGCATACTGAAAAAATTTGCATTCACATACAATGAGTACTATGCTATCCTGAACATAGCCTAAGTTATTTCTGTAAATAACAACTATTACATTTTTGTTTAAAATTCCGTAACTTATGAGCGTCTGATTAAATAATGAGTCAAGAAAGAGAGCACCTATCATTAAATACAGATTCATGTAGTGCACATTTCGACAATAGTATGTCATCCAAGTCTTACATACTAAATACGGCAGAAACAGTGTGAGTGGTAGGATATTCTGAACATAGCCTGCGTTTCTTGTCTTTCCCTACAATCTTAGGGTGTGTTCACACTTGTAGTTCGGTTCTCTTGGTTCTTTTGGTCCAGACAGAAAAAGAAAATGATACATTTAGTCCTGGTTCACTTAGCATTCACACTGCTATTTTTAAGACTGAAGGATACAAAAAAAAAGATTTTTATTTTGGCACTGGAGTTACTGAACATCCAAAACAATGCTGGGCTAAATGCGCTCGTTGAATGTGTGTACATATTATGGTATTTTTACCAGCTGAGAAGTCAAGAAAAGGTTAGAAAATAAGTCAAAGGAGTCAAAACAGTGCCAGGAACTCTTCCCTCATACACACACACACACACACAAGCAAAGATCTGCTGCAAGGAGACAGCGTTTCCGATGCCTGTACTGAACAGTGATGGGCAACCACCACAGTTCGTTTGAATTGAACCAAACCTGCCCATTTTGAACACACCCTTAAAGGGTTACTTCAGCGATTTAGCATTAGGCTTTGTATAAGTAGAAACCCGGTTGTATATTCGCATGATCGTGCCCCCCCCCCCCTTCTTGTCCCCCTGAAACGAGAGATTTATGTATTTTAGGTCTGGAAAAAAGCCTCCGATGACGCAAATATCGTCATTTTGTGTCATCTGAGGCTTTTTTGGCCAGAGGCTAGAGACTATAGCCAGTAGTAGGAGCTAGTTCCGCATGTTTTCAACCCGCCCATAGGAGTGGGATCTCACTCACAGAATGTAAGACACAGACGGGCCGCACGGACATTCATAACGGAGCGGTGCGGAGCAAAGCAAGTGTTTTCAATGAATTTCTATGAAAGTTAAGCTTCCATAGGCATGAACTGAAAACACACCAGACTGGACACGCACCGTGAATGACTGTGAGGCCGTGAATGAATACCGATCGTAATTTAAAATTAGCGCCAATTCGGGGGCGGGTTGCTTGAATTGTGGGTTCATGAAAACACAACAACAAAACGGTACAATGACAAACTCACTTAAATAGGCGCATTTCACTTTGAAACTAAATCTCAGGTCTGTCAGCTCCTCACTCTCTGATGAATGATCTGACTCCTGCTGTGTCTGCGCTGAGACTCTCGTTCGGCTCGTGCTGTATTGAGCAGACACGTTCAGTTTTTAATTGTAGTGTCTGTTCTCTAACTGAACTAAATTATTTTATTACTATAAAAATCAAAACGACGGTGGGGTGGTGCTGCGGTGGGCAAGACATGTTACCGGTAGGCGTGGCTTGGGAGTGGCCTCGTAGGGCAGCAAAGCAAGTGCATTCTGGGAGTTGTTGTCTTTCATCCATATGAGCCAAAATACATTTTCTGGCTTTTCTCAGTCTAGAAGGCACCAACTTCTAAAATAATTTCACATTTCTACTACATACATGACCCAATTTAAATACACATTCATATTTCCAGCTTTAAAGGAATAATTCTGTCATCATTTACTCACCCTCATGTCATTCCAAACCTCTATGACTTTCTTTCTTCTGTGAAACACAAAAGAAGATATTTTGAAGAATTTTTTTTTTGTCTATATAAATGAGTCTGATTCAAAATACCTTTTTTGTGTTTTACAGTAGAAAGAAAGTCATCTTTTTAAGTCTGGGTGTGCTGCACTACATTTTTCAGAGGACAAAACTTATTTTGAGTATTGACAGTGTTTTCTAATGCTGGAAATGTGTTCATTTTTGTGTTTTTATTAAGTGATAAATGGAGATATCTTTGCTTGCATTGGTTACTAATTCTCTTACTCCCCCCTCTCTCTAGTTCACACTCTTACACACACACAGTTAAATCTTTGAGAGGGTCAGGAATTGAGCAATAAAGAGAATTGGTGCTGCATTGTGAGAGATGCGGTCTCTCTCTTGGGGTCTTTCCTAAATGTGTGTGAACAAAGATTAAGCACCCCCCCCCCTCCCCTCTCTTACACACACACACCAACACACACACACACACACACACACACACACAACACACACCATAAATTCATTTTCTCACTTGTGACCTTTCCACACAAATCACAAATAAATGTCTCACAGAGCATGTTGGCATGCAGATTTACTCTACAACATTATTAGATATGAGGCTTTTAAAGTGCAAGGATTATTTATGTATTTGTTGATTTATTTTCTTCCCACTTATAAATCTGTTCAAAATTTCAATTGCAAAACAGTTCCATTAGGATAGTTCCATGAAGAGTTTTGTTTAAATAACGAAAAAGAAAAGGCAAGTTTCAAGCAAGTAACAAAAATGCACAAAAGTAACCATAGTTACTATTAGTTACTATAGTTATTGGTAAACAAAAATAAATTATTATGGGATATCCTTCAAACAGTATAAGAAGCTGGATCTAATAATTTATTCAAAAAAATACATAAATGCAATTTATACAAACAATGACTTGCTTTCTATCATGTATCGTCTATCAAAATTCTATCATGATCATGTTTTTAATTTCTGAATTAAATTATTATTATTGTTGGAGGAGTATAAACTCATATCAAAGGGGGAAAGGACATTTCTGCAAGGCCTCACTTTGGCATAATCTTTATCACTCCTTAATAATAATGACAATAATAATAAAGAAGCAGATTTGATAAAAATTTGAAAATGTAAAACTTTTGACAATATAATTTATTTAGAAAGAATATTTTGAAAACAAGAACAGCAAATTGTAGTGGAACCAACATGCAGGAAGGGTGAAAAATCGGATCATTTTACCTTTTTAATCGTGTGTGGCATCACACCAGACCAAAAAGTAATTTAATTAAAAATGTATTAATTCATGATTTTTGAAAAAATACTTACCATGAAAAATCTCAAACTAACGATTAAAATGTGTACACTCACTTTTACTTGATGGTTACACCGCATGACATTTTTAGATTCATGTATCTTTAGTTGAAATGGTGTAAACTTTTTACCATAATACCAATTTATCACAGTTTAATAGTAGTAATTAAATAGTGTGGGAAAAACATGGTTAACATGGTCAAATGTTTATAAGGGACGTCACATGTCACTCTAAGACACACTCTAAGACATGGCTGCAAGGCCTCATGTAAATGAGTTAAGTTGGTGAAGGAGGGGTCGGCCCTGAGCGAGGCGGGAGGGGCGAGACGAAGACAGAAAGAGAGAGAACTAAGACAACAGTATCAGTTCTATTATCACATTAAAAGGGGACTAGAATGAGACACACTCCCGGCCTTGTGTCCACAGGACTGCACCTGCAGTGCTGGGGTCATTGTTAGGGGCCCCGTCCTTCCCCCCTCCCCTCTCTGGAGGGCTGCTGCTCTTTTCTCTTTCACCCTTTTCTTTTCGTCATCCCTCACTCTCCTCGTCTTTTCTGCCACTGCGTAAACACAGCTGAGAGCGAAGCACTCACGTGCCGCCCCGCGGAGCCTTCTGCCAGAGGCCTGCTCCGGCCGTCCGCACACGTGCGCCTGTGAGATTATGTTTGCACTTCTGAGAGTTTGTGTGAGCTCACACATCTGAATCCGCCTGTGTGTGTGTTTTTACATCTGAATGTGCGAGTAAATGTTAGCGCGAGTCATTGTCTCAATATCTGTCGGCTTTTTAATGCTGATGAGTTTGCTCAGTGCTGGCTGTTTGTTTGCTCTGGAGGAAAGTGTGGCGCTTTTAACAACGCTGCTCATTGTTGGCTCGTCCGTCTTTATGGCAGCATTTCGGCTCTAGACACACCTGCCCATCGCTCTTGTTTTGGGCTGTGTTCTAATGGATCATGTCTGCATGTTAATTGTGTCTGTTTGCGTGATTGATCTATACTGCCAAAATCTCACGTTCGTTTTCAGATCTTCCTTACACTTCATCAAAATGTGATGATATTTACATTCAATATTAATGTATTTAAAAAAACATGATAGTACCATGGTCATTTTTATTCATTCTAAAATAAAATTATTATTATTATTTTGAAAAATTGTGACTTTAGAATCCATGTTGTCGCATATATTTCCTAAAAACCTAATAGTAGCATGGTCATTTTTGTTAGTGATATTATACAAATAATTGTAGTTTGATAATTAATATATATGAAATAAATTATCAAACTATACTATTTTAATTAATTTTCAGACTTGCTCATCCAAAATACCCCAAATTTTAAGACTTAACTTTCATGTTCATCAAACCATTCTGTCACAAGTCTTGCTGTGTGTATTGGTGCATTATCATACACAGCCCCACCTTTAGAATGTTTGAAGCATTAGGTGCACATGGTCCTCCAGAATGGTTCGGTAGTCCCTGGCAGTGACAGCAGGGAACGCCATGATATTGCAGCCCAAACCTTCACTGATCAACAGTCCGACAACACAATCAAGCCTCTTTAGGGCTCCTCCACACCATAACTCCCATCAATTGTAGTCTTTAAAAAAGGCATCTGAAATAATAAACAGTGCAATGTATGTTGTCAAAAATATCGATACTGAAATATCTGAAACGCTTCCAATACTAATATCCCACAGAATAGATATCATACACGATACAAGCTGCTCTTTCTCTCTCTCTCTCTCTCTCTCTCTCTCATCTTTCCGACAGCGAGTGACACACAAACCCGCCTCCCCTCACTCACTCGTTTCCTTCGCTCCGGATGAATATTGTTACAGGGCTTCAAATTCGCCGTGGGATTGCATGTATTCCACATAATTTTACTCATTCCCGCAGATTTTGTGCACTCACCCAAAGTGCGCACACATAAAGCCGCCCCTTGGTACCAAAATTTGTCGTTTTTTTCGCTGCTTATTGCACTTAAACAGTCAAATACACACAAAATAATGTCAAAATGCTGGTATTCACGTAAACACAGTCAGGTAAGTTTTAAATGAACATAAACAGTTGAGAAAGAAAACGCATGTGCAACAATTTAGTGGATCCGTGCATCAGGTAAAGTGACAGGAGTCTAATATACCTGCTGCCAAATAATGAGATAATATAAAAAATATTTATATGGCAGTTTATTTACCCCATGGTATCGATGTCAAAATTGTGGCCAGTGGAAAACCACTAGCCACAGTATCTGGCATGGCTGGTGAGCAAAAAGAGTTAGGGCCCTATTTTAACGATCTGAAACGCAAGTGTCAAAGCGCGAAGCGCAAGTAACTTTGTGGGCGGGTCTCGGCGCTGTTGCTATTTTCCCGGCGGGATAAATGGCTCTTGCGCCTGGCGCAAATCTAAAATGGGTTGGTCTGAAGTAGCTTCATTATTCATAGGTGTGGTTTGGGCGTAACGTGAATAAACCAATCCGAGCGTCATCCAACATTCCCTGTAAAAGCAGGTGCGCAAGTTCCATTATGGATTGGTTCACAGCCGAGGAGACTGATGTTCTTGTAAGAGCAGTGAAAGACAGAGAAGTGAAGTTGTAATGTTGTACATTATGGTAAAGGTGATTTCACAGTCTTTTTTTTTTTCAGTCTTTCAGTTTTTCAGTCGATTTTTGTTCCTGGTTCTTGACGGACAAACCAATTTGTCAGATGTCCTTATATACATATATGTCTTGCCACTATTGGGCAAACAGGTCTCATCCTTAATTATTACAATTAGCATGAATCATTTGTAAGCTAGATTTATACATATTTTTTCACATCTTCGTGGCACACCACAATGATTTCCGTCATCTCATGTGTTAATATTTTTTTAGTGTAACAATTTATGATTTGCAAAAATAACTGTTGCATCTGTGTAGATTACATGAGCAAAGTGTATGCGCGTTGTGCACGCTATACATTATGGTTAAGCATGCGCCCTTAAAATAGCATAATGAACAACGCGCAACGCGCCACTGACTTTAGACTAGGTTTTTTCTGGTCAGTGGCGCAATTGTTTAAAGGAACAGCAAAATAGCACCAGGGATTGTTTGCGCCGGAACACGCCTAATTTTTTGCGCTGAACCGCCCAGGGAGCGCAAGTTCATTCACTAGTTTAGCGACGTGCTTCTGTGGAGGGAAAAGCGCGCTTTGCGCGGGTGCAAAATAGGAATGACACATGCGTCGGTGTACAAAGTCAATTGCGCTGGGTGCAAGATAGGGCCCTTTATGTCTAATATATATATATATATATATATATATATATATATATATATATATATATATATATATATATATATATATATATATATATATATATATATATATATATATATATATATATATATATATATATTAGACATGAACTCTTTTTAATATATATGTTTCAGCTTTAATATGATGGATGGTGTCTCCTTGTTACCAGTGGCTGGTATTCTAACCATGCAGTGCTTTTACAGCTTTACAGTGCCTTTTTATTTATTTAAAAAAAAAGCCCTGCATCAGTCTCC
Organism: Gobio gobio; assembly: GCF_949357685.1. Classification (NCBI taxonomy): domain Eukaryota; kingdom Metazoa; phylum Chordata; class Actinopteri; order Cypriniformes; family Gobionidae; genus Gobio; species Gobio gobio. The sequence goes on along the minus strand of NC_137112.1, from coordinate 9,568,296 downwards.
TCAGGTTAAAACAAACACACACGCCCACTCTCCTCACACACACACACACACACACACACACACACACACACACACACACACACACACACACACACACACACACACTCCTCTCTGGCTCCAGTACCCCGTCCAGGGGGCAATAAACTCGTTATCTCCCTCTTTCAGATCCTAATCTGAAGGCTGGCCTGCACATTGCCAGGTGACCCTGGGTGGGGGCTGCCTGGGCTCCTTAAATCCCCCGCTTTCCCCTGCTTGTCAGCACCCCTCTACCTCATTCTCGCCCTAAGCCCACCCCCTGCCTGAGGGCCACCCCACCACCCGCTCCAGCAGCAATTAATCCATCTATTGATCACAGAGTGCGACTCAGCAAGCCTCTGGACCTGCACACCAAAGCTCTCCTGTCTCAGATATTGAACTCTTTTTTTTCTTCCAGTGATTTTTAAGTGTTTTTGTTGCACTTGGTTTCTCTGTCACCTTTCTTTCTCTCTCTCTCTCTCTCTCTCTCTCTCTCTCTCTCTCTCTCTCTCTCTCTCTATCTCTCTCTCTCTCTCTCTCTCTCTCTCTCTCTCTCTCTCTCTCTAGAATAGCTCATGCAGGACACTGTGGTGATTATAACGTCACACTTGGGAGCCATTTTGTCTCGGCCTTGTCAAAGGGTTGTACGATGAACCAGCACAGGCTGTTGGTATCTGTTGTTATGAATGATCTGTCATAATCAATCATAATGAGAATGTATGAGAAATTCCACCTGTAGCCAATCAGATATAAGATGGTTTCCACATCCTACCAAAATGAGAGCCACTGTGAATAAAATGAAATAAACAAAATAAAATATTATTATTAATAATAATCATTTTTTCATCCTTCAGCATTCCAACCTCCATAATTCGCTAACTCTCAAAGTTTGACAATCATATGTTAATCATGTACCAGCAGAGAAGGACACATAACTCAAACACAAGATACAAATAATGCTAATTACAATAAAGGAGCAGCGGCCAGCCAACACATGCGTTGATGCCATCTTGCTTGACTTTTTCATAATTTATCTCACCCTTTTAATGTTTAAGTATGTGAGAGGTCTCAATGTGACTTCCCAACCCAAATTACCGTTAGTTACAATAATGTACAATAAATATAGTCTTTGTGCTCTGTATATTGAATGAATCTATAAAATAGCTTTATGTAAAGAACAAGTGAAAATGTAACTAATTATTCACAGAAATGTTTCCCTCTGCTCAATATTTTTTATATCATGAAAAGACTATTACGCATATTAAAATACGATAAATTAATTACGCAAACTTTGATTCCATTCGGGTTGTTTTGGACCCCATTGACTTTCACTGTATGAACAAAAGATATAATTTTTTTGTGTTAGAAGTCAGTCAGTCATACAGGTGTAGAACGATATCAGTGTAAATGATGACAGAATTTTCATTTTTGGGTGAACTATACTTAAAAACTATCCGTTATCTATGATTGCCCAGTAGTGCACAACACAACGAAATTTAAAAAGCAAACATACGTCCACAAAAACAACGAAATCAAGCCACAGCACAACGAAATCAAGCCACAACACAACGAAATTTAGCCACAACACAACTAAATCAAGCCACAACACAACAAAATCAAGCCACAACATAACTAAATCAAGCCATAACACAACAAAATCAAGCCACAACACAACGAAATCAAGCCACAACACAACGGAAATGCTCCCGACCACTAGGGGGCTCTCGGAGCGCGGTAAAGTTAGTCCACTGTTCTAGATTCGGCAGTCTTACAAAGATATCAAAACCAATTTTAACAGTGTGTAACCATTGTAAATCGACATGAAATATTAATTCAAAACCACCTACATGCATTCTAACTGCATATTTATACTGGAGAATGCTTTGACCCGCTACCACGGCGCATGATACTTAAGGGAACGTTTGCCAATTCCACCATGTGGTTGAAATGTATAATTTGCATTAATAAAACATTTTAAAACAAATGTTCACATTTAAAAACAGACATGTTGAAATTCCAAAGCTTGACTGTATTGGTAATAATAATTACAAATTAATACAATGTAATACAAATTATACATTACAACCACATGGTGGAATAGGCAGACGTTCCCTTAGGCATTTTGATTTCATTATGTTGTGGCTTTTTCGTTGTGTTGTGGCTTGATTTCGTTGTGTTGTGGCTTGATTTCATTGTGTTTTGGCTTGATTTCATTGTGTTTTGGCTTTTACGTTGTGTTGTGGCTTGATTTCGTTGTGTTGTGGCTTTATTTTGTTGATTTGTGGCTTGATTTAGTTGTGTTGTGGCTTGATTTCATTGTGTTTTGGCTTTTTCGTTGTGTTGTGGCTTGATTTTGTTGTGTTGTGGCCTGATTATTTTGTGCTGTGGCTTGATTTCATTGTGTTGTGGCTTTTCCGTTGTGTTGTGGCTTGATGTTGTTGTGATGTGGCTTGATTTTGTTGTGTTGTGGCTTGATTTCGTTGTGTTGTGGCTTGATTTCGTTGTGTTGTGGCTTGATTTTGTTATGTTGTGGCTTTTCCGTTGTGTTGTGGCTTGATTTTGTTGTGGCTTGATTTCGTTGTGTTGTGGCTTGATTTTGTTGTGTTGTGAATTTATGTTTGCTTTTGAAATTTCGTTGTGTTGTGCACTACTGGGCCAACGTACTTATCCATTTAAGGTGGTCCAATCACAAGTGAACTGTGCTAAATACAGGTGTCGTTACATGTATAATGGGAGTGAAGCCCAAAAAAGCGCATCCAGCGAGACACTCACCAAAAATGTGTTCTCTTTTGAACTCTGATATGTCTCCCATTAGACTCGACCAAACGCAAGTCTAATCGAGGCAGAAGAGTGACCTCTGACCCGACGTATGACGTATTGACGAATGCCGAACCGCAGAGGATAGAGCAAAACAAAACACCGGTCACAAATTAGAAGTCTAAAATGAGAAATGTGGGAGGAGCTTGAGTTTGTTGCCCAGCTCTATTTGTGTGAACCGCGAGTCTACTCTCACCGAAGCTTATGATACTCCTACATCCTACGCCATGCGTCGGGTCAGAGGTCACTCTTCCGCCGAAACTAGACTTGCGGACGGCAGTTACCGGGAGTCAGTAATTATAGTTTATAAAGTTATAAATATGTATATTTGTCTTACACAAATGCATTACTTTGCTTCAGAATGCCCTTATTAACCCCTTGGGGTCGTATGGATTACTTTTATGATGGATGGAGACACTTTTTGGGCTTAAAAAAACTCCCATTATAAAGCGTGTAAGAGCCAGGATATTTTTTTTATATAACTCCGATTGTGTTTGGCTAAAAGAAGTCATATACACCTAGGATGGCTTGAGGATGGGTAAATAATGAAATACTTTTCATTTTTTTGGTGAACTTAAGGCTGTTCACCCCAAGGACGATAATAATTGTAACGATTAAGTTTTAACAATCATTCTAATTCTATGAGAATAGGGAAATGCAACAACACAACTATAAAGACACAGAGGAACGATAACGTTGGAATAACTTTTAGAGTTATATTTCTCCGGCCGAACGATAAAAACATTGACAACAAATCAAAATCCACCCCGACTTTAAAGAGCTGGAGAATTTAAAGCAGCAGATGACAAAACTGAAGCACACGCTTGTAATAACCAGAAGATTATGGTGCGCTAATATAGTTATCGCTATAGTTATAGTTCCAGGCCTTAAGTGGGATCGGAAAAGTTTTATGATTCATTTATATGACATCACCAAAGTGTGGAGTGCGTGCGTATGTGTGCGTGTTTGCACGTGGTCATACGCCGCTCAATCCAGCATGCCGACGGCATGAGCGGGACAGCCTGAGCTCAGTTCCTACGTCCCACTGCATGAGAGAGCAGCGTGTCACTGGGCCGCTTTGAGCTCTGAGGGCTTTGATCTGACTCTGCGGCCTGAACCGGGGGTGTTGAGCCTGTCGAGGGAATGATGGAGTGATAGGGCTCTCTCTCCTCCTCTCACTCCTGTCTGCTCAGGCCTGAATGCCCCTCTTCATCCTCTCTAAATGCCACATTATGGGGCACCGAAGAGTGGGATATCCTGCGTTGCGACCCTGGGGGTCGCAGGTCGAGAGGAACAGACGACAAGATGAAAGAGACTCTAATTATGCCGAAACAAAAACTACCTTGTCTCCAAACAACTATTTTTGGTGGGAAACAAGGGAATTCGAGATCAAGACATTTCTCTCCGGGCTGCATAACACTTATCGCTATTGGCGTCCTGTCATGGGTGTCTGTGATTGGCCAGGAGCGGCTCCTTATCTGATGGTGATTGGTCGAGGCCCACGGACACAGGAAGTGACAGCGTGGTTCCCACAGTCCCTTCCTGTGAGAACGGGGAAAAATGTGAAATCGGGGAGTACTGTACACACACCCACCCGCGTGTGGAGAACACTGAGTCTGTGTGTTCATGTCTGGGGGTCACGAGCCGTCTGCCCCTGCTCTGTTTGTTTCTGTGAGTATCTGTGTGTTTGTGTGTCTGTCTCTGCATAGGGTGGGTTCATGGGCGTCTGTTTGGGCTGTGCCGGGGCTCTGGGTGGAGTAATGTGGAGAAAGGTGAAACTCGGTTCGGGATTAGGTGAGAGGGCAAGAGAGGGCAACAACTGCAGGAAATGCTCGCAGTGTGGTTTTTGATGGAACTGTGACATTTAGGCATATATATATATATATATATATATATATATATATATATATATATATATATATATATATATATATATATATATATATATATATATATATATATATATATATATATATATATGTATTTATTTTTCTTTGCCTTAATATATTTATTTTATTTTTAGATGTAAAATATTTTAGTATGAAATATTTGTATTATTATATAATATTATATAAATACATTTTTTACTGTTTTTACCATTTTATGTTACTTGACAGTGTTATTTTATAATTGTATAATTTATACTATTAAAGTTTTCGTGAACATTTTGCATTTTCTGTTTTCACTTTAATTTTAGTTTTTATTCCTTTTTTAAATTATGTCCATATAGTTTTTATTTATTTATTTGTATTTATTTGTTTTAGTTTATTTAGTTTGAGTTATTTTAGTACTTCAATTTAAACTAAAAGGAAAGGTTTCAAGTAAGGAAAAAGTATTATTTTTTTTATAGTTTTAGTGTTAGTTAACAATAATAACCCATGTTGCTGAAATCCATGTTGTTTAAGGAACTGTGACATTAAAGGCACAATATGTAAGATTTTTGGATTAAAATATCCAAAAACCACTAGAACATTATATTTTGTTGACGTGTGTACTTGCATTATCCCAAATGCTTCCAAAAATGTTTAAAACCAGAGAAATAAGCAATTTTTACCAGGACACCTGCGTAACCCTTGATTTCCGTTTTATTTTGTAGAAACCATAGAAACTCCAAAGACGCTTTAATACACTCAAAAAAATGCTGGGTTAAAAACAACCCAAGTTGGGTTGAAAATGGACAAACCTTGCAATTGGGTTATTACAAACATTGGCCTTCATGCGCTGCCAAAGCCAGAACAAAACAGCATTACGGGAGGAAGCTATTTCAAGATATTTCTGCTGTTCCCTAAGCGCCATCTACTGTCAAAAGCCCTATTCGGATGGTACTTGTTTCTCGTGGGGTTGGAAGGTATTTTCATCATTGTCAGGGGCTAGTCTGTGATTTTTTTGCCGCCTGTTTTTCTCCCACCACCCGCGTAAAAAACCCAGACCGAATTACCTACTGTTTTTAGACAAACACCAAGGTCGTGTGGTAATTTAATTGCCTTCCGAATCCACATATCTGAGTTTTCAAGATGAGATCACTTCAAAATTCACTGTTTACATCCTTTTTGACCCCTGCAGAGCACCGTGCGGTTGCGCTTTTGCTGTAATTTGGATGCATTTTAAAGATCTAGACTTTCATTACTGAAATGCTGGCAAGTATTTACAAGAGCAATATTTCATCACCGCTCAAAAAATAAAAAGAAGAAAAGCACGTAAACATTTGAAATAGGCCGTTATTACGGCAGCACTTATATATGTTAAATATAATATATGTGCAGGTCTTAAAAGCCTTCAAATTGATTTTTAAAAAGGTACATGTACAGATGATTTAAAAAATAATTTTGCATATTTTTATTGCCTAACAATTAACTTGTCCATATCTTTTCATTTAATTGGAAAATTCATGTATACAATATTATCTCTATATTTTGATGTTTTAATTAAGTAATGATTTATAAAAAATAAAAAAAAGTAAAACTAGTGTGAAATAAATGTTAAAAGCAGGAATAAGAGAGCTGCAAACTGCATCTCTCGTTAAAACTCGCTCGCTCTTGTACACCAGCCTCTTTCCTCATTGGATTTTATAAAATTGGAAATTTTTCCTCATTAGAAATTGTATTTTAGTTTTCAGTATATGCCTTAGTGTTACTGCATTAATGATAGACACGGGTACAGTAGGTATTTGATATATTGGCAGTAACACACCCACCTTTATCGTATTTATTGTGCTTGATTTAAAATAAAAGGTGCTTTAAAAAGTCCTTGAATCTGGTGTTCATGAAAGAGTGGGAACCCTGTAAACCATGTTGACATTCAAAATGATTTTCAAACTCAAGTTAAATCATTTTAATATTATACAAAACACAATCAGTACCTAAACTGTCAGGTTGGTTAGGACAAAAACTCTAAATAACATGAAAACGGTACCTTTTATCGCGATTTTTAAAAAGGATCACCTTGAAAGCACGTAATTGAAATGAACGGATGTCTTTTTCTCAGGCTGATAGAGAACTGCACTGACCATGTGCTGATTTGTGTTTTTGAAGACATTAGGTGTTCCACTCTCCCCTTCTGCTCTCGCCTTGATGGTATTCGGCACAGTCAGCATGTTAGACAGAAGCCTCGCTGTCACCTCAGAGTGTTCAAAAAGAGGTAGTGAGGCAGAAAAGCGGTAGTGTGGCCGAAAAGGAAGCACATTTCATCAACTGTGTGCTCAACATCGCATGCTGACAAAGAGCCTGAGTGGTTTTTCAGTTAAAAGAGCTGGACTGTTTTCCATGAATGCAGGCAAATTCTCTGTAGGGTGTCCAGCCAGCAGATCTGCTTTCTCTGGAAATCAGGGGTCCATTTTTTATGGGGTTGGTGACAGTTTTTTTTTACACACAGTAGTTCATGAATCCGTCTGTCAGATGGGGCTCATTTTCTCTGGAGAGAGAGAGGGATTATCTTAACTATTCTGAGAGGAATGTAGGACCCACTGGTTGAAATTGAATCCTTTGCTAAAGGATATTATGAGATTTACATTTGGGCCATTAGTCTTCAATTTCTGTTGTTATATGTTGCAACTATTATTTATTTACTCCTTGATTTTGTGTCTTTTTGTAAAAAGATATATAATCAACACAAAAAGGATATTTTGAATGGTTTAGTCATTATATTAAAGGTCAAAGATTGATAACATATGATGTGTCATGTTTGACAGTTATGACATTAATACACATGTAACGTACCTAAATAGTATTCTTAAACAATAATAGTCGTAGCAAGGAGGTTTATAATGCCTGGAGAAAGCATTCCTGTTCATCTCAAGGGTAGTTAGTGATTAGAAATGTGCCGTCGTGGCACAAGCATAGAATTACATCTTGACATCTGTGATTGGCTGATAGCACCACAAAAATGCACACAGTCCCAAAACAATAGCGGGGGGGAAATGGTCACTGGTGAAACATCGACAATGACACAGTCAATCAGACGCGATGCGATAAGATTCCGGCGACATTGGGTTTTGTCAAATACAACCAAATCAACCACAGCCAATCAGAAGATCATGTGGGCGGACTCTCACTGCTGTCTCGCACTCACAATGAAATGGATAAATAATATCCATAATCAGAATTAAAATATGTTAACATTCAAAATGATTTTCAAACTCAAGTTAAATAATTTGAATATTATACAAAACACAATCAGTACCGGTTGGTTAGGATAAAAACTCTAAATGACATGAAAACGGTTCCTTTTATCGCGTGACACTACGTCATTGCGCCCTGTTGGGTCACGTAAAATGATGGCATTCAATGGTGAAACATGCTATTTTGACTCCAGAATGGTAAAGTTACAGGGCCCTATCATACACCTGTTTTTTTGCTAGTTTCAGCCCGACGCAGTTATCATTTTTACGTCCCGCGTCACGCTGGTCTGAAAATCAGGTGTGTTCAGGCGCATTGTTGGCGTGTTGCCATTTTTAGGAACTGAAAATGTTTGCGCTATTGACTAACAAAAACCTGCTCTAAAGTCAATGGCGCAGTATTTTTTGTGTTATTTACAGGGCGTGTTAGTAATATTTGCCTATACCCTATAGGCAGGTGCTCAACGCATGTGTGGGACGTGGCATATCTGAATTTAAAAGAGCGGCCTACCCACATACATTGGAGTAAATTGATAAAAATGGACTCATTTTACAGAAAACACTCTAAATTTTAACACAGTGGTGGAATATTGCATATATTATATTTAATTTATTCACATTTTTTAACATTTATAAAAAGTCATATTTTGATTTATTTTTAAATTAATTTGTTATTTGAAAATCTATAATTTTTAATCTGTTTGGTCTATTTCCCTTCAGAACGTTTCTGTTGATTCCACTAGGCGTCAGTAAACAGGGGAATATTTTCTTGATATCTCCTTCCAAAAAAAAGTTATTGAGATTAATCTGTGCAAACTATCTAATAACTCCTACTCATCTCCATTGATTTAAACCTGCCGCTGGGAAATCGAAAAGAAGGCCCCGCCTCCTCAACTTTGTAAAGGGAGATCTCGGGTTCTGATTGGTCTAGAAGCATGATCGACATGGCTATAGAGAGCTGAGATACTCAGCTTTTTTGACGTACAGTGGCATGAAAAAGTATGTGAACCGCTTGCAGAATCTGTGAAAATGGGAATAATTTTAACTAAATAAGAAGGATCATACAAAATGCATGTTATTTTTTATTGAGTACTGTCCTGAATAATATATTTTACATAATTTTTTTTAACCCTGATAAAACGTTTATGAACCATTGATTCTCGGTGCTGTGTGTCGTTCCCTGGATGATCCACGGCTGTGTGTGTGTTTTGTGATGGTTGTTCTTGAGTCTCTTGTTTGTCCTGAGCAGTTAAACTGCCCAATGTTCTTCAGAAAAATCCTCCAGGTCCTGCACATTCTTCAGTTTTCCAGCCTCTTTTTCATATTTGAACCCTCTCCAGCAGGGACTGTATGATTTTGAGATCCATCTTTTCACACTGAGGACGATTGAGGGACTCAAACACAACTACTAAAAAAGGCTGAAACATTCACTGATGTTCCAGAAGGAAACACAATGCATTAAGAGCTGGGGGGTGAAAACTTTTGAACAGGATGAAGATGTCCAAATTTTTCTTATTTTGTTTAAATATAATTTTTTTTTTCGTTTAGTACTGCCCTTCAGAAGCAACAGAAGATACTTGCATGTTTCCCGGAAGACAAATTAAGGACTATTTCCCTTGATTTTCAAATTCAATAGGTTTTCACCGCCCGGCTCTTAATGCGTCGTGTTTCCTTCTGGAGCATCAGTGAATGTTTGAACCTTTTTTAGTAGTTGTGTTTGAGTCCCTCAATTGTCCTCAGTGTGAAAAGATGGATCTTAAAATCATACAGTCATTGCTGGAGAGGGTTCAAATATGAAAAAGAGGCTGGAAAACTGAAGAATGTGCAGGACCTGGAGGATTTTTCTGAAGAACATTGGGCAGTTTAACTGCTCAGGACAAAAAAGGGACTCAAGAACAACCATCACAAAACAAAAAAAACGCTGTGGATCATCCAGAGAACGACACACAGCACTGAGAATCTATGGTTTATAAACTATTTATCAGGGTTATTTGAATAAATTCCGCAATTTTTTTGTCTTGTGGACTATATGTAAATATTTTTTATTTAAAATATCTTATTCAGGACAGTACTCAATAAAAAATAACATGCATTTTGCATGATCCCTCTTATTTAGTTAAAATTATTCCCATTTTCACAGATTCAACAAGCGGTTCACATACTTTTTCTTGCCACTGTATGATGCAATACGTGATGACGTCATCAAAAATCGCGGCTAACAAAGACGATCAAAACTAAGAATAATAAGAGTATTTGTCTGCATCACATGTTTTGATCTGGACATCGGTGACATATTACAGTGTGGTTTGGCCATGCATGCTCACAGACATGTGAAAATGGTCTCATTTTGAAGAAAACAACCTAAGGAACGAGCTGATATAGCGTTTGAGGGTAGTAGCTACACAAGGTAGTAGTGATCCGAACAGGAATATGACTCATGTGTTTGCTTGTTCAAAGGAGTCATTACCATGATTCTTTTGATAATAAGATAACATTACTGTAAAGTGTTGGATCGGTGAAATAACAAGATATTCTTGAGGGTGAGAGCTTTCATTTGATATATGACTTGTCTATTTTGGGTGAGTTTGTGTTATATAAATAAGAAATGTAATATTATTCATATGATTTTCTTAAGGGGGGGTCATTGCGGGGGGTCAAATTCAGACCTTATTATCTTTTTCTAATCTAAAAGCTCCAATCTTTCAAATGAGACCATATATGTCTAGTTTTGTGCTGCACAACTTAAAGATTTTTTCAAATGATCATGATGATACAATATTGGACCCACGGGTGGGACGGTGGGGGAATGGGAGATGAGACTCTGATTGGTTTATTGCACGTTACGTCCAAAACACACCCATGACTCATTAAGATACTAGGGGCAACCCCTTTAGACTATGCACCAGGCACGCCGACCATTTTTCCCATTGTTAAACTAGCAAAGTGGATTCGGACACGCCCTAAGTGCACTTGCGTCGTGCGCTTCAGGCCATGCGCTTATATCGTTAAAATAGGGTCCACAGTGTCTACCGGCAGAGGCTAACTGATCCACCCTAACCAACTGAACCCTCACCCTTTGGTTGAATGATGTCTCCTGTTTTGGTTCATCTATGTCTTGTGCAGGTTTCTTGTAGGTTAGATTTTGGCCCCCAAAGGGCCTTGGCTGGTCCAGACTGGCCCAGTACTGGCTCCAATCCGGCTGATGGATTTAGGTCTAATGTTGCACTCCCCTGTTAGGTGATGGATAGAGGTGAGAGGGCAGCGGAGAGATGAGAGAGAGACCTGACCACCCAGGCCTGTCTTTACAAGGGTCTACAAGGAGTTGGCTGCAGGTCGTCTCACAGGGTTCAACCGTTCAGATTCCTCCGGGAGATTCACGATCAGACCCTGTAGGAATGCGGTCGGGCCACGTGCCAGTGCACTTTTCCAGGTAAACGAGAAGAGGAACCTTTTGTGTGGGGTTGTTTTTGTATTTCTCTGCGTCTGATAAACCGTATTACGTGGGCCTGTTAAGCAGGCGTTCTCAGCAGAATCCGTATTCAAGTTCCCAACGGGCACTAATAATCATTTCCTCTCAGGTTATGAAAACCCACCTGAAAGATGTTTAAACGACCGACAAGAAAAGACAACAAGCAAAGCAGAAATTTAATTCTAGCTCTTTATTACTCATAGAGATTTACGGGTGATTGCTTTTAAGTCTTCTTCGAAGCCATAAAACTCCAAACGTTTTATGTTGGGAGGTGGACTAGGTGATATACTGGGCAGAAACATCAAACCAAAACAGGAAAAGAAGTCGGAGTCTCTTAAAATAAGGAATTCTGAGATGTGGGATGTCATAGTACAGCTGGGTCTCGGGAGTATAGGTCACCCCTCTCTCTCTGTTTCCCTCTCGCTCACTCTCTTTATGGTTTTATCTTCAAAAGTATCCTAAAACGCATGACCTAGTTATTATTTTAAAGGCATGGTTTAACCGAAAATGACAATTCTGTCATCGTTTACATGAACTTTCTTCCGCAGGACAGGACAGAAGATATTTTGAAGAACGTTGCAATGGCGTTTGTCCATGCATTAAAAGTCAATGGGGTCCAAAGCAACACTGCACACCTCATTGTAAGACATTTTTTAAATATCTTCTGCTCTGTTTCACGCTTACGTGATTGGAACAACATGTGGAGGAGTAGGTGACGAAATAGTGAGTAATTTGTGGGCGAACTTTTTGTAGCTGTAAAGTTCCTTAGCTGAAGGTGATCGGGGATTCCTTTCTAAGAAAAACATTATGACAGAGAGGAAGTTGCCATTACTGTGGATCTTGGGGCAGACCCACACATGCCACAATTTCATAAACGTACACACTTACATAAACACATCCCCTCTGTTTCTTTCATAAGGGATCCCAACAGTCATCAGTGGAGCTCCTTAGATCAGATATAGTGTGATGTGTGATGTATGTGGGCACTCGCTGTTCTTTTGAAAACACAGATAAGATAGACATGCAGGTGTATCTGTGAAATGAACCCTGACGGAGTCTGATAAAGTACAAGATGTTGCATTTTGTCAATGCAAATTGAAACAAATGCTTAAAAGAGTAGCTGGATACACTTTACTTTAAGGTGTCCTTGTTACAGTGTAATTATACATTTAAGTACTGAGTAATATTAATTACTACAGGGTAAGGGTTAGGATGAGGGCTTGGTTTTAGTTGCATGTAATCACAAATAATTTTCTATTACTAAAATAAGTACATGGAATGTAACAAAGACACTGTTAAATAGTTCATCTTAAATAAAGACTCTATTATCATTTATATTTACACATACACACATTACCGTTCAAACATTTTTTTAAATGTTGCATATTTATTAGGGGTTCAAGAACGAAGTGCTGAAACCCTATTGTTATTGTTAGGATTTTTATTCTTATTCTTATTATTCTGATCATGCAGACCAAACCATAAGTCCTAGAGACTTGAAACTGGGCCAGATGGTAGTCTTTACTGACTTCTGACGATATTCTGACTTTATATCTCACAATTCTGATTTTATATTTCACAATTCTGACTTTATATTTCACAATTCTGACTTTATATCTCGCAATTCTGACTTTATATCTCGCAATTCTGACTTTATATCTTACAATTCTGACTTTATATCACACAATTCTGATTTTATATTTCACAATTCTGACTTTATATTTCACAATTCTGACTTTATATCACACAATTCTGACTTTATATCTCGCAATTCTGACTTTATATCTTACAATTCTGACTTTATATCGCACAATTCTGACTTATATCTCGCAATTCTGTCTTTATATCTTACAATTCTGACTTTATATCACACAATTCTGATTTTATATTTCACAATTCTGACTTTATATTTCACAATTCTGACTTTATATCTCGCAATTCTGACTTTATATCTTACAATTCTGACTTTATATCACACAATTCTGACTTTATATCTCGCAATTCTGACTTTATATCACACAATTCTGACTTTATATCTCGCAATTCTGACTTTATATCTTACAATTCTGACTTTATATTTCACAATTCTGACTTTATACCACACAATTCTGACTTTATATCTCACAATTCTGACTTTATTTCTTACAATTCTGACTTTATATTTCACAATTCTGACTTTATATTTCACAATTCTGACTTTATATCTTACAATTCTGACTTTATACCACACAATTCTGACTTTATATCTCGCAATTCTGACTTTATATCTTACAATTCTGACTTTATATCGCACAATTCTGACTTTATATCTCGCAATTCTGACTTTATATCGCACAATTCTGACTTTATATCACACAATTCTGACTTTATATCTCGCAATTCTGACTTTATATCACACAATTCTGACTTTATATCTCGCAATTCTGACTTTATATTTCACAATTCTGACTTTATACCACACAATTCTGACTTTATACCACACAATTCTGACTTTATATTTCACAATTCTGACTTTATACCACACAATTCTGACTTTATATCTCGCAATTCTGACTTTATATCTTACAATTCTGACTTTATACCACACAATTCGGATTTTATATTTCACAATTCTGACTTTATATCTCGCAATTCTGACTTTATATCGCACAATTCTGACTTTATATCTCGCAATTCTGACTTTATATCGCACAATTCTGACTTTATATTTCACAATTCTGACTTTATACCACACAATTCTGACTTTATATCTCGCAATTCTGACTTTATATCTTACAATTCTGACTTCATACCACACAATTCTGACTTTATACCACACAATTCTGACTTTATATCTCGCAATTCTGACTTTATATCTCGCAATTCTGACTTTATATCGCACAATTCTGACTTTATATCTCGCAATTCTGACTTTATATCTTACAATTCTGACTTTATATCACACAAATCTGACTTTATATCTCGCAATTCTGACTTTATATCACACAATTCTGACTTTATATCTCGCAATTCTGACTTTATACCACACAATTCTGACTTTATATTTCACAATTCTGACTTTATATCTCACAATTCTGACTTTATACCACACAATTCTGACTTTATATCTCACAATTCTGACTTTATACCACACAATTCTGACTTTATATCACACAATTCTGACTTTATATCTCACAATTCTGACTTTATATCTTACAATTCTGACTTTATATCTTACAATTCTGACTTTATATTTCACAATTCTGACTTTATATCTCACAATTCTGACTTTATATTTCACAATTCTGACTTTATATCTCACAATTCTGACTTTATATCACACAATTCTGACTTTATATCACACAATTCTGACTTTATATCACACAATTCTGACTTTATATCACACAATTCTGACTTTATATCTCGCAATTCTGACTTTATATCTCGCAATTCTGACTTTATATCTCGCAATTCTGACTTTATATCACACAATTCTGACTTTATATTTCACAATTCTGACTTTATACCACACAATTCTGACTTTATATCTCACAATTCTGACTTTATATCTTACAATTCTGACTATATATCACACAATTCTGACTTTATACCACACAATTCTGACTTTATACCACACAATTCTGACTATATAACTCACAATTCTGTCTTTATATCACACAATTCTGACTTTATATCTCACAATTCTGTCTTTATATCACACAATTCTGACTTTATATCTCACAATTCTGACTTTATATCACACAATTCTGACTTTATATCTCACAATTCTGACTTTATATCTCGCAAGAGTCGCGAGATGTAAACTCACAATTGTGAGATTAAATACGCAATTATCTTTTAAAATGTTTTATTCTGTGGCGAAAACAAGCTTCCATAGATAGCCCCTCCCCCTCTGCTACATAATTAAAGCTGCGACAGTCGAGCGCTTGAAGTGTCCAACATTCCACACTTTGTTTTTCCGGTTAATTAAATGCATCATCCGGGTATTTAAAGTGCACTTTTTCTATCTGGAATTTTCAGTGAGAGCACACTACTGGCACTATTTATACTACAAAGAATACTTTAGTTATTATTCTTGAAATCATGATATTTTTCTTACACAAACGCATCGATTCGCTTCAGAAGGCCTATATTAGCCCCCCGGAGCTGTGTGGAGCAGTTCTATGATGGATAGATGAACTTTTTTGGACTTCAAAAATGACCCAACAAGTCACTGCCATTTATAAAGCTTTGAAGAGCCAGGACTTTTTTAATATAACTCAGATTGTATTGTACTTTAGAAGAATGTCATATACACTTAGGGTGACTTGAGGGTGAGTAAATCATGGGATAATTTTCTTTTTTGGGTGACCTAACCTTTTAAGTGCACAAACTGGGACGCACCTTAGAAGTGGTAAGCTGGCCTAAACACTGCCAGACCAATTTTTTCTTGCATAGAAGCAAATTACACTCACAAACTCATACACTACACACACTTAACGGTTGGCAGTGTCAGTTTAGTGCTGGGCAGGGTTGTAGAATCACAGTGATCAGGCATGACAAGGCATGCAGTCTTATCCCACAGTAGCATGTAGAGGAGGCTTAGTGTGTGTGCGCGCGGAAGACGAGTAAAGCGAGATCTCGCCGTCTGTCGTTGGATCTGTGTGGTAAGAGATGGGAATATGTTGAATGGTGAAATCTTGACTTTGGACCGATCAGTGTGGATTTAGAGTTGCTTCCTGGCAGGATGGGCTGCAGAAGAGAAACCCTCCTGACAGAATAATCACCCTGAGGCTTAACACATACACACATCCTCACATCTCATCGCTGCAATGATAAGTTCAGCGCAACACACCCAGATGCGTACACATGCGCGTGCAGAGATACACACACTTGTGCTGAGGTGAAGAGATGACACAGAGGTGTTGTGTGTTTGTGTGTGTGTGTTCATCTATATGATCTCCACAACAACATTTCTTTGGAGTCGGTGCTAATCTCATACGCGTTTATCCGTCCTCCTATCCTCTCTTTCTTCCATTTCTCTCTCCACACAGATTAATAAGACTCGGGCAGCTACGGCTCTGACGTATGCTAATGGGCCTAGTGCGATTCAGCAGATCATAAAACTCAGATATTCCTTCTTATATAAGGCGCCCAGACGTGAAGTTAAAGGCTTGTATGGACTGCAGCAAAAAGAAGGCATAAAAAATTAACCGCAAGTCAAAGAAATGAATCTGCCTAGATGCAGACATGCAAAAAAAAAGCCTTTGTTTACACTAGGGTGACCAGACGTCACATTTCTTTCTTCTGTGGAACATAAAAGAAAATATTTTCTATAAAATGTCTGTGTTTGTTTTTGTTGTCCACAAAAAGTAAGTCAATGGGGTCCAATGTGGACAAAAACAATTCTTCAAAAACATTCTTCAGAAAGTCTTCATTTGTGTTCCACAGAAGAAAGTCAGTCATACAGGTTTGGAACAACTTACTGTAAGGTTGAATAAATGTTGACAGAATTTTCATTAATTCACTTTGAAATAAGTATCCTCAGTGTACTTCTGGTATCATTTGCTGTTCAAATGGCCAAACAACAACTGGGTTGCAGATCACATATGATGTTTTATTAACCCTCGTGCACTGTTCGATTTCTGGTTACACTCGTTATGCTCCGGGTCAAATTGACCCTAATTGGATTCAATACAGTTCCCCGAAAATCACACTATGAACACACACATACAAATATAAACACATACAATCAGGTAAAAACATTTAACTTTTAATATCAATACTTTTCACACATTACAAAGAATAAATAACTGAATTTACGATTTATAAAAATACTTTTAACCTCTATTTTTAAGATTGACCCTTAGGACACTTGCCTTTATACATTTAGAACAATAATATCTTAGTCTAAACCTAAAGTAATCTTGACCAACTATATAGCATTTTAAAGCTTTCAGACTCTAATTTTCATATTTGGTGACTGATTTTCAAAAGAGATGACAGAGCAGTAGATAAATAGCGATAGATTCGTCATTTGTGAGGCGGTGCCAAACTATAACACGCTCTGACTCTTTCCATATGTTTTTTTATATGCATTTTAGAGATTGAATTCAAATCAAATATTAACATTACTGCCCAAACTACTTCTGAATAGGATGTCTACTTCATAGATATTTTGAAAAGTATGAAAATATAACGTTCAACAACCTAACGCGGGGTTAATTGTAACGCGCATGTTTTAACCCTTTCCACACATGCCAGAATGACGAAACTTAGTGTATTTACTATTTGCCATATCAACATTATTTAGAGAAAAAATAGCGCCAAAATTAAAAAATCTCTGGAAGATATTACTGAACATTTATTTAACCATAGCAAAAGTAAATTTCTTACTTAAGTTTAGGTTTCATCTCTGTTTTTTGTGTTTATTTAAAATAAGACAAATCCGATAATATTTTAATCTTATATCTGTTATTTAACAGTTGAGATGGCTCTTTTAATGCTGATCTAACCAGCAGAAGACACGAGCCGCGATTTAAATCCCAGTTGTGCAGGTGGGGTGTGTGTTAACACTGCGTTACAATGAGCCCCTATTAGAAATATGACATTATATTCTATACTTTTATGAATTCTTTTGAGAAACCTTGAGAAAAGGGTGAATAATGAATGAGAGTTAATGTTCAGAATGTTCAGAAATTATTAATTATTATTATGTTTTGAACTATACTGTATAGCTGAATTTAGCGATGTGTTTGTAGTCAAACTCAAAAATGCTTATATTTTTAATGATTAAAAAATGCCATTATTTTATTTTAAAAAGTTAATAATTGTATTTTATTTTAGTATATCAGATGACATTTTAAAATTTAAAATACAATCTGGGGAATCTGAATTAAACCTGAGGAATGTGCCCAGGAAGAGGATTAAAACATCATTAGATGTACAAATATATATATATATATATATAATTTTTTTTTTTTTTTTTTTTTTTTTTTTCTCATTTTAATAAAATCAATTATATCTTTTGGAACTACTGTTGTTTTTATCATTACTTTAGACAAACCCCCCAACAGCCAACCACCATTTATCATTTGAGACTCGCAGGGTATAATTTTTTTGTGGATTTTAGACTCTGTCTGTTAACTCTTAAGCTGTCTATGTGGTAGTGTAGAAAACACAATAAAAAATGTTTTGGGGTCAATTAATTATTATAAAACTTAAATGAAGTTAATTAAATGTTAGTTAATTATGGTTAATTAAATAAGATATTTTCCTAATACCTTATAACACCAATATATGTGAGTGTAAACATTTTAAGCATTATTGTGTAAATAAATAAATACAAAAATTTAGTATTTATTTTCAAGGTTAATTCATTTTTTCTTTCAAGAAATATAATGATTTGATAATAAACAGAGCAATTCCAATAGGGTCCTCGCACCGATGCTCAGGCCCAAATAAATATCATAAATATTGAGTTTTGGGGAGGTTGTAGCATATGACATGCTATAAATGGGTCAAATTATCTGATATATTAAGAAATATATTGACTTTGAAACACAGCCAGTCTACAAGGGTATAATAATATCTGTGATATAATTTTACAGTTTTTTACTGTTTACATGTTGTTTTCATGCATATTTCTGCATGTTGGTTGCAACACATGACTTGAAGTTGTTGTATAAAGTTATTTTTGATATTTAAACACAATTGCTTCCCTCCTCATGTTTTGATATACAGAGGGGAGAACAAGTATTTGATACACTGCCGATTTTGCAGGTTTGCCCACTTACAAAGCATGTAGAAGTCTGTAATTATTATTATAGGTACACTTCAACTGTGAGAGACGGAATCTAAAACAAAAATCCAGAATATCACATTGTATGATTTTTAAGTAATTAATTTGCATTTTATTGCATGACATAAGTATTTGATACATCAGAGAAGCAGAACTTAATATTTGGTACAGAAACCTTTGTTTGCAGTTACAGAGATCATACATTTTCTGTAGTTCTTGACCAGGTTTGCACACACTGCAGGAGGGATTTTGGCCCACTCCTCCATACAGACCTTCTCCAGATCCTTCAGGTTTCGGGGTTGTCGCTGGGCAATACAGACTTTCAGCTCCCTCCAAAGATTTTCTATTGGGTTCAGGTCTGGAGACTGGCTAGGCCACTCCAGGACATTGAGATGCTTCTTACAGAGCCACTCCTTAGTTGCCCTGGCTGTGTGTTTCGGGTCGTTGTCATGCTGGAAGACCCAGCCATGAAACATCTTCAATTCTCTTACTGAGGCAAGGAGGTTGTTGGCCAAGATCCCCATCCATCCTCCCCTCAATACGGTGCAATCGTCCTGTCCCCTTTGCAGAAAAGCATCCCCAAAGAAGGATGTTTCCACCTCCATGCTTCACGGTTGGGATGGTGTTCTTGGGGTTGTACTCTTCCTTCTTCTTCCTCCAAACACGGCGAGTGGAGTTTAGACCAAAAAGCTCTATTTTTGTCTCATCAGACCACATGACCTTCTCTCATTCCTCCTCTGGATCATGCAGATGGTCATTGGCAAACTTCAGACGGGCCTGGACATGCGCTGGCTTGAGCAGGGGGACCTAGCGTGTGCTGCAATATTTTAATCCATGACGGCGTAGTGTGTTACTAATGGTTTTCTTTGAGACTGTGGTCCCAGCTCTCTTCAGGTCATTGACCAGGTCCTGCCGTGTAGTTCTGGGCTGATCCCTCACCTTCCTCATGATCATTGATGCCCCACGAGGTGAGATATTGCATGGTGCCCCAGAACGAGGGAGATTGACCGTCATCTTGAACAACTTCCATTTTCTAATAATTGTGCCAACAGTTGTTGCCTTCTCACCAAGCTGCTTGCTTATGGTCCTGTAGCCCATCCCAGCCTTGTGCAGGTCTACAATTTTATCCCTGATGTCCTTACACAGCTCTCTGGTCTTGGCCATTGTGGAGAGGTTGGAGTCTGTTTGATTGAGTGTGTGGACGGGTGTCTTTTTTACAGGTAACGAGTTCAAACAGGTGAAGTTAATACAGGTAATGAGTGGAGAACAGGAGGGCTTCTTAAAGAAAAACTAACAGGTCTGTGAGAGTCGGAATTCTTACTGGTTGGTAGGTGATCAAATACTTATGTCATGCAATAAAATGCAAATTAATTACTTAAAAATCATACAATGTGATTTTCTGGATTTTTGTTTTAGATTCCGTCTCTCACAGTTGAAGTGTATGATAAAACCTATGATAAAAATGACAGACCTCTACATGTTTTGTAAGTAGGAAAACCTGCAAAATCGGCAGTGTATCAAATACTTGTTCCCTTTCAGTCGGTCACGTTCGACGTACGTCGGAACTGACCGACGAATTGGGATCTGTTTCAGAGACCAATCTACTTCGAGTGTATTAAAAACGAGCCAATGGACATTGGCATGCGGTGCACGCATTCCACGCACCGCCCCGCATTGCGGGTATAAATACGGAAGTGGAAGTACCGCATATTGCTTTCAACTTCGGAGCCGAGCTTTCATGCTTCCTGCGAAGAGTGTGTTCTACGAACGAGTTTCAAGACATTACGAGAGAAGATCAGCTTACCTGTTCCTGTGTCGGTGTGACGGTGCTGTACAGCGGTGGTCGCGACCAGAAGTGAAACTGTTGGTTCGCTGGGCGTTTCCCTCTGAGTGCTTACAGCGGGCTTGCACCTTTAAACCGCTGTAAGCCGCGGCTATTCCCCTGTGTGCCTCGGCACGTTCGGAGCGGTTTTCTCTTCTCTCTGTCACTAAAAGAGCAACACGGTTTGACCCTGCGTCTTTTTCAAGATGTCATTCAAACCGTGTGTTTCTGGATGCGGTTGTTTCCTGTCCTCATTGACGGCCACGATCTCTCTCGCATATAAACATGTGAGATTGCTTTCGTGGGTGATCCATGCTCTCTCAGGAGAGCATGGTCACGTCGGCGCGTTGTTCGTCTCACCTTTCTCGTAAAGGCTGAGCGTTCAGCGCGCCGTGTGCCGTCTCGCGCCGGCTGATAGCGGGGGTTGTCACGGCAACCCAGCGCGTCACTCGGCGCTCTGATGCGCGGTCGAGACTATGAAACCTCAAACGGGGTTGAGTCCCTTCACTTATTCCCCGATCTAGTTTCTTTTCTGGGGCTCCAGAAAAGGATTACTTTGGCTAATAAGCGCTGGTGACCTGAGGATTACAGTGGGGCTTCCCCGCCGAGTACATCTCTTCGGGCCCCCACTCCTCTATCGCATCACGAGCGTGCTGAGAATTTGTTTGTGGGTGGTTCATGTTCTCTCATGAGAACATGACCACGTCGGCGCGTTGTTCACCTTGCTCTTTCATAGGGGCTGGATTGTTCAGCGTGCCGTGTGCCGTCAAGTCTGACGGCCACGCTCATTGTCTCACATGCCTGCTGGTAGCTTACAGATGGGATTGCTGGTCCTTTAAAAAAAAAAAAAAAAAAGGGGATCTAGCGTTTCATTTGGCGCTCTGGTGGAGGACAGATGTCAATTGCTGCATCGGAGAGAGGGCTGTTATGCGCTGGAAATGATAATGCTGAGTTTCCCACTATAATGGTGTGTGCTCATGCTGAATCAGATTCAGAGTGTCAGCAATGCTTTCCGGGGTGGCTGCCCGGATGTGCATTTGAAAAATTTAACAGCATGGAACTATTTGGTGTCAAAATATGGAACACCAAAAGGGCCATAACCTGTATAAGTTTTTCCCTCTCTCACTGCCCTCTGTCCTGCATGCATGAGGGTAGTCCCGACCCAGGGGTTATGCAGGAACTGCGTGCGGTGATGGACCTCGCTCTCCGGAGTGACGAAAGTCACTGCACGCTCCCTGGGTCAGGCGACGTCCACACCAGTGGTCCAGGAAGCTGGGGCTAAACCTGGCAGATATGCGTGAGCCCGACGAAGTTCGGTTCCTCATCGCCCCTGTCTGTCAGGCTGGCCTCTTCGGCGACGCCAACGAGAACTTCGCCCAGCAGTTCTTGGTGGCCCAGAAGCAGACGGAGGTGGCAAAAAAATAAAAAAAATAATAATAATAATAATAAAAAAAAAATAATAAAAAAAAAAAAAAAAAAACCTGCCCCGACGACCAGCTGCTGCCTACACCCAGTCGTCGGCCGCAGCACCTCCATCTGCTTGTCGCCGAGGGCGCCACCCTGCGTCCGCCTCCACCCAGGCAGCAGGTGGCCGGGCGCAAGGGAGGTGCCCAACCCGTCCAGGGTCCCGCGAGCCTGCTAGCAAGCACAAGGGCAAGCAACCCTGAAACGGGCAGCCCAGCGAGAGAGGAATTGCTCGGGGAGACGGTGTCCGCACCCCTCCCTCCCCCGGAGGAGGACCGGGGGGAGAATATTTTTTGATTTCGGTCCTGCCGCTGGCTCCCCGGAGTCCAGCGGTACCCACATTCTCAGAGCAGTTCTTCCCTCCCTGAGCCCAGAGAGGGACAGGTTGGCAGTGTGCGACGCCCCCGGGCCTTGCCACTCCTTTCCTCCCCTCTCACCCCTCGCCAGGCGGCAGCAGATTGGGCACCGAGGACGCCCCCGGGCCTTCTCACCCACTCTCTGCCCCACCTGGAGTATTCAGGCAACACTCCGGGCCGCCTCCGGGCCTCCCAAGTCGGGTCTGAATACTCCACCTCGCTGCCTCACCCCGGGTACGTCTGTTGTGCCGTTGATCCCGCTAGTTCGGTCTCTGGGGGCCTGGCTAGGTCTCCCCAGGCCGTCTCGCTGGCTCATCCGTACCATCAGACTCGGCTATGCGATTCATTCGCACGCCGGCCTCCCAAGTACAGGGGCATCCTCTTCACCTCCGTGCGGAGCAGCGATGCCCATGTCTTGCGGTCCGAGATCGATGTCCTGCTGGCGAAGGGCGCGGTCGAGCCGGTTCCTCCTGCCGATATGAGGTCGGGGTTCTACAGCCCCTACTTCATTGTACCCAAGAAAGGGGGTGGGTTAAGACCAATCTTGGACCTGCGCATTCTGAATCGGGCCCTGCACAAGCTTCCGTTCAAAATGTTAACGCAGAAACGCATTTTCCAATGCATCCGTCCCCGAGATTGGTTCGCAGCGATCGACCTGAAGGACGCGTACTTTCATGTCTCTATCCTTCCTCGACACAGACCGTTCCTGCGCTTTGCGTTCGAGGGGAGGGCATATCAGTACAAAGTCTTGCCCTTCGGGCTGTCCCTGTCGCCTCGCGTCTTCACGAAGGTCGTCGAGGCAGCCATTGTTCCGCTCAGAGAACGCGGCGTTCGCTTACTCAACTATCTCGACGACTGGCTCATACTCGCCCAGTCTCGAGAGCAGTTGTGCGAACACAGGGACATGGTGCTCAGTCACCTCAGCCTGTTGGGACTTCGGGTCAACCGAGAGAAGAGCAAACTCTGCCCCGCGCAGAGGATCTCTTATCTCGGTTTGGAGCTGGATTCGGTCAGCCGGACAGCGCGCCTCACTCCAGAGCGCGTCCGGTCCGTGTTGAACTGCTTGAATACGTTCAATGGCAGGACAGCGGCCCCACTGAAACTTTTTCAGAGGCTCCTGGGGCATATGGCATCCGCAGCCGCGGTAACGCCGCTCGGATTGCTTCATATGAGGCCGCTTCAACGCTGGTTACACGACCGAGTCCCGAGATGGGCGTGGCAGAGCGGTCAGTACCGGGTCCTAGTTACTCCTTACTGTTGCCAAACCTTCAGTCCGTGGTCAGACCCCTCGTTTCTCCGGGCCGGAGTGTCCCTAGAACAGGTGTCGAGGCATGCTGTGGTCTTCACGGATGCCTCATCCACGGGCTGGGGGGCCACGTACAACGGGCACGCAGTTTCGGGTCTGTGGACGGGGCCCCAACTGCGTTGGCATATCAATTGCCTAGAGTTACTGGCGGTACGGCTTGCCCTGGCCCGGTTCAAGAAACCGCTTCGGGGCAAGCACGTACTGGTCCGTTCGGACAGCACTGCGGCCGTTGCGTACATCAACCGACAGAGTGGTCTACGCTCCCGTTGCATGCTCCGGCTCGCCCGCCATCTCCTCCTGTGGAGTCAGAAGTTTGTGAGGTCACTTCGTGCTATACACATCCCAGGTGCGCTGAACCAGACAGCCGACGAGCTCTCTCGTCAGTCGACACCTCCGGGCGAATGGCGACTCCACCCCCGGAGCGTCCAGCTGATATGGGACCACTTCGGGGTTGCACAGGTAGACCTGTTCGCTTCCCCGGAGTCGACCCATTGCCAGTGGTACTACTCCCTGACCGGAGGTACCTTAGGCATAGATGCACTGGCGCACAGCTGGCCCCGGGACCTACGCAAATATGCGTTTCCCCCAGTGAGCCTTCTTGCACAGACTCTGTGCAAGGTCAGGGAGGACGAGGAGCAGGTCTTGTTAGTTGCGCCCTATTGGCCCAACCGGACCTGGTTCCCCGAACTTACACTCCTCGCGACAGCCCCTCCCTGGCCGATTCCCCTGAGGAAGGACCTTCTTTCTCAGGGACGGGGCACTCTATGGCACCCGCGTCCAGACCTCTGGAAACTCCATGTCTGGTCCCTGGACGGGACGCGGAGGTTCTAGATGGCCTACCACAAGCTGTGGTAGATACCATCGCTTCAGCTAGAGCCCCCTCTACGAGGCGCCTCTATGCTCTGAAGTGGAATCTGTTCGTCGTTTGGTGCTCTTCCCGCCAGGAAGACCCCCGGAAGTGTTCGATTAATGTTGTGCTTTCCTTCCTGCAGGATGGGTTGGAGCGGCGGCTGTCACCCTCCACCCTCAAAGTGTACATCGCTGCAATAGCGGCGTATCACGATGCAGTAGACGGTAAATCCGTTGGTAAGCACGACTTAATCGTCAGGTTCCTCAGAGGTGCGAGGAGACTAAATCCTCCTCGTTCTACCTCGTTACCCTCTTGGGACTTAGCCCTGGTGCTTAGAGCACTCCAGGGTCCTCCATTTGAGCCTTTGCAGTCAGTCGAGCTAAAAATCCTGTCCATGAAGACAGTCCTCCTGACCGCATTGGCCTCAATCAAGAGGGTGGGGGACCTGCATGCGCTTTCGGTCGACGAATCGTGCCTAGAATTCGGGCCGGCCAACTCTCACGTTGTCCTGAGACCCCGGCCTGGATATGTGCCCAAGGTTCCTACCACTCCCTTCCGGGACCAGGTAGTGAACCTGCAAGCGCTGCCTTCGGAGGAGGCAGACCCAGCCCTAGCTTTGTTATGTCCCGTCCGCGCTCTTCGCGCTTACGTTGACCGGACTCAAAGCTTCAGATCCTCACAGCAGCTCTTCGTCTGTTACGGAGGTCAGCAGAAGGGAAAGGCTGTCTCCAAGCAGAGGTTGGCCCACTGGATAGTGGATGCCATTGTCTTGGCTTACCAGTCCCAAGACGTACCTTGCCCGTTCGGGGTGCGAGCACACTCAACAAGGAGTGTTGCTTCATCCTGGGCGCTGGCTCAAGGTGCCTCGCTGACAGACATTTGTAGAGCTGCGGGCTGGGCGACACCTAACACGTTCGCTAGATTTTATAGCCTCCGTGTAGAGCCGGTATCTTCCCGCATCCTCGCCCCCCAGGGCCAGTAGCGCTAAGTACCCGTTCTAGTGTCGGCTTGCAACGCCACTCCCGCCTCCGGGCCGGATACGTGCGTCTATTCTTGCTCCAGTTGTGTTCCCCGGAAACGGCTAACCCTGTGAGTTCCTCCGTCACCCCTGCGGTGCCAGACGTTGCGGCCGTCTGGCGCCAGGCCTGCACCCGTATGCTTGTGGAACGTGTGTGTAGGATGGGTTCCATATGTTGCGGTCCCCTCACGGCTACCCCATATGTGTATTCTCCACGGTATCTGCTACCCTGCTCGGTTAGCCCCGTGTCTTTCCCTCGACAGAGCCCGCTCTGTCATCTCTGGGATGTGTTCTTCCCCCCCTGGGATCAGGTTGGGTCCACCCCAGAGATTTTCCATAGTTGCACTACCCTAGGTTAGGTTAGTCCTGATGCGTATTTCCACCTCTCCTTCCATTGAAGGATGTGGCTCCGCAGCGTACCATCTCCCGAGACGGGCACGCTTTCCCAGCGTTATCCAATAGTCACGCTGAGTGGGTCTTGCAGGAACAGCAGTGACTGTCCTTCCCTGCCGGGAGCCCTGACTCCCACTCCAACTTAGGGGTGGTCCAGCGAGCTCAGGCAGGGCGCTGGAAGGGCCAGCATCCCTGGCGTTTTGGTAGGGATCCCAATTCGTCGGTCAGTTCCGACGTACGTCGAACGTGACCGACTGAAAGGGAACGTCTCGGTTACGTATGTAACCCTCGTTCCCTGAAGGAGGGAACGGAGACGTACGTCCCGTCGCCAGGTGCTGTGCTTCAGCTGAAGGCCCGAGCCACTCTTCTCGGCTCCTCAGTTGAAAACAATATGCGGTACACAGCAAATTTCAGGAGTTGAAAAATCATGAGTTAGACAAAAAAGTGTGAATGAGTTAAATTTGTTGAGTTATTTTTTTAATTTTGACTACCGTGTGTGTTATTGGATACTCCCTGGCTGTGTTGTATTTTGGCGTTCATTCATTGGTGTTCAGGAGCGTGTTTTAACACTACATCTGGAGTTACATTTTGAGAAGTGCGTCACGACACGACCCTGGTTCTGCAGCACAAATAATGGACTTTCGGCTTCGTCGTGACTGAGGTAGGTAAAAGTGTATATATACAACAACAAAAAAACTATTTCAACATGTTCTATATTTTCTGACAAACACGTTTTGTCATAGCTGTTACGTTATATACTGTGTACTAACGTCAACGACCATGGCAACGTATGAACGTAGCCGATAACTTGTTTCAAAATTTTAATTGCCTATTTACGCGAACTTTTTGTCGATGTAAACCAGCTAACCGTCTTTCCATTTGCTTTGCAGAGAAACCGGATAGAATGGCTTCAGCCAAGTGCAAGCAAAACTCAAGTAGGCAGGCTATCTGACGTTTCACAAGGGTTTATTATCAGCGCCACTCCCGTGCACACATGGGGTAACGTTAGTTTGCAACACTTTCAAACGGCAACGCCGTCAAATTGAAGTGGCGACTCAGCTCAAGAAACCTGTTCAGCTTCCACACTAACTTTAATGCCGACGAGGTAACGTAATTCACTCTGTTAGCTGCCTATATGTTTTGCTGTTAGATTTTACAGTATGACAGCAATTGTTTTCAAAGTGTGTCCATGCAATGAATTTCTGAACCAAATGTATGAATTTGCTCAAATAAAGGCAGTAAATCAAGAGTATGGTGTTCAGTGTAGTCATTTCCACATAAAACATATTGTGTTAAATAAATGTTAACTCTAAGAAGTGTTAAATAAAATGTTTCAAGTGTTAATTTTTAACACTGGTAAGGAGTTTATATTATAATTAACTACATTTCAGAGTTACTTTTACTCTCCGTAGGATTAGTATTTTAACTCCAGAAAGAGTTAAATTTTAACTCTGAAAAAGTGTTAAAAATTCAACTCCAAGAGCAGAGTTATTTTAACTCTGCGCTGGAGTTTATTTGATGGTCACGCATGTACACTCAGATTGAGTTGATTTTAACTAACAGGGAGTTTATTCCAAAAACCAGAATTTGCTGTGTACTTCCACTTCCGTATTTATACCCGCAATGCGGGGCGGTGCGTGGAATGCGTGCACCGCATGCCAATGTCCATTGGCTCGTTTTTAATACACTCGAAGTAGATTGGTCTCTGAAACAGATCCCAATTCGTCGGTCAGTTCCGACGTACGTCTCCGTTCCCTCCTTCAGGGAACGAGGGTTACATACGTAACCGAGACGTTCTCCCCACTGTATATGTGAGCAAGTGAAGTGACTGGGTCAGAGCATCTCCAAAACTGCAGCTATTGTGGGGTGTTCCCGGTCTGCAGTGGTCAGTTTCTAGTGCTCAAGTGCTCCAAGGAAGGAACAGTGGTGAACCGGCGACAGGGTCATGGGCGGCCAAGGCTCATTGATGCACGTGGTGGTCAGTGTGGCCTGTGTGGTCCGATCAAGCAGACGAGCTACTGTAGCTCAAATTGCTCAAGAAATTAATGCTGGTTCTGATAGAAAGGTGTCAGAATACACAGTGCATTGCAGTTTGATGTGTATGGGGCTGCATAGCCGCAGACCAGTCAGGGTGCCCATGCTGACCCCTGTCCACCACCGAAAGCACCAACAGTGGCACATGAGCATCAGAACTGGACCACGGAGCAGTGGAAGAAGGTGGCCTGGTCTGATGCATCACGTTTTCTTTTACATCACATGGAGGGCTGTGTGTGTGTGCGTGACTTACCTGGGGAACACAGGATGCACTATGGGAAGAAGGCAAGCCGTTGGAGGCAGTGTCAAGTGGAGTCCATGCCTCGACAGGTCAGGGCTGTTTTGGCAGCAAAAGGGTGACCAACACAATATTAGGTGTAATATATCGGTGTGTATATAATACTAAAAAAAAATATTTTTTTAATTATTCATTGTGGTATCAAGACCGTTGACAGTTGGTATCACCCTGATATTACTGACTTTGCACCAAAAACATCATAATGAAGTCCGTATATAGTGATTATCAATGTATTTTTCATTTATTTAACAATCTAGCCGAAAAATAAATCAAATACACTTCATGCCACACATATGCACATTCACAATCTACAGTCTTTCTCTTACGGGAAAACGGAAGTATTGATGAAAAAAGAAAAGCTCTGTATTTATTCCCACCCAAGCTTCCTGTTTCAAAAGGAAGTACATCAACACAGGAAAGAAAACTGTGCTCGTTGATCCATTTAATGGGGTTTTCTCTGGAGTTTAATCTGGTTGCCCTAATACTCAGGCTCACAAAAACATGCTGCTGTTGTGCCCCCTCCTGCTTTACAGTATCTGAATGGCCTATCTTATTGCCCCACAGTATAGTGGTGGTTTTATGTGCGAGAGCTGCTGGGTAACTGGAGACACTGCTCTCTCTTACACTCTCTTTCTGTGTTTTTGCAGGCTTTTACAGGTGCTCTGATTAGATTTGATGGGCCATTTGAATGTGCTGAGCACAGCCGGGCTCCTCCTGTTTCTGCCTGATAAGAAGCAGAGGTTGCTTTCAGAAGGCGGCATTTCCGCGACATTAGCCCCGCAGCGCTAATGGGCTTCGTCAGTGTAACAACAGGTGTTTATGCAGGGACGATCATTTCACTGTTGCTCTCTCAGAGAGGTGTGGTATCATCTGACCTTCATTAATAAACCGAGAGATAGCGGGATGGAGATGAAGGCATAGTGATGGAGGGAGAGGTGCATAGACGCATTTAAAGCTGTGCGGTTATAGTGATAGTTCGCCCCAAAAATTGTATAAACATTTATCAACCCGAATATTGTTCCAAACCTATGATTGTCTCTCTTGTGTTGAAGACAACAGAAGTTTCTTCAGAATGTTCACGATGACCAGTGGACACGCTTTCAGAATCACCAGGAGGTCAAGCTCCAAAAATCACAAAAAGCAACATAGTATACACGCACCGCCGTTCAAAATGTTGGGGTCAGTAAGAATGTGCATTAGATTGATAACAAGGAGCAGTAAAGACTGCTACAATTAATACTGTTCTTTTAAACTTTCTATTCAGCAAAGAATCCAACAAAGAATTCCACAAAAATATTAAGCATCACAACTGTTTTCAATGCTGATAATTAAAAAAAAAAAAATGAGTAGCAAAATCATCATATTAGAATGATTTCTGAAGGATCATGTGACACTGAAGAGTAATGATGCTGAAAATTCAGCTTTATCATTACTGGAATTTTAAAATGTAAGAAAATGTCACAATATGTTACTATTTTTTATTGTATTTCTGATCATATAAATGCTGCCTTAGTGAGCATAAGAGACTTCTTTCAAAAACATAAAAAAACATGCCCATCCCAAACTTATGAATGGTACTGTGCCTTAAAGGGGTCATGAACTGCGTTGTTTTATTGTTTTACGATGTTTCCTGGAGGGCACTTATAATGTTAGAATGCTTTTTACATCAAAAATTGACATACTTTATAAATAAAGGGCATTTGTCCTACCCTGATTTTAGCCCTCTGCTCTGAACGCTCTGTTTTAAGGGGCGTGTCCACTGTGAGACTTCAGTGTAAACACCCACTGCTGTGATTGGCTAACGTCTTTCCATTTGAAATAGTATTACTCTCTCTTTTAACTCGTTTTTACAATTACAGCTCTCATGGTTAACTAATCGTGAAAAGTGTTAAATTACATTTCGATCTATGGCATTATATTAAGATCTGTGGCATTACATTTAGATTGTGGCATGAAAAGTTGCAGTGATAATCATTGTAGCCGATCCCACAGGGCCGGCCCAAGCCTTTATGGGGCCCTAAGCAGAATTTTATTTGGGGGCTCCTCTGTGTAACAATATATCACTAAACGATATATTGCGATATAAAAATGTGACGATATGTATCGTTGATGGAAATGCTATGATTCGCGATATAGAGTTGTTTTATCCAAGGCTCAACTTGCTGTAGTAGGCCTATTTATAAGGTATAATTCACCCAAACACAAATTTACAAATGTAGGCTACCACAAATGAAAACTCTGTCATCATGTACTCACCATCATGTCGTTTTTCGTTTAACTTCCAAACACAAATGAAGATATTCTTTATGAAACCTGAGGGATTTCTGTCCCTCCATTTATAATCCATTCCTCTCAAAACTTAAAAGATCCAATAAATGTAATTAAGGCATCTGAAAAATTACTAATCGAGTGGCACTCCTCAAAGTCAAAGTGCAAACATCATTTAAAGCGGCACATTTAAATCATCAGATCACATTTAATTTTAATAGTGTGATTATTCAAAGCATTTTAGATGGTTCATTCTTATATGTATAGTGCATTAATAGCGGGAGAGGCAGGACATAGCGAGAACTGACTGGAAGAGAGTGCTGCCTGCATTGAAAACGCGAGTAATACGTGAGGGGAAAAAATGTAAGTTTACGGAGTTTCAGTGACATTACATTAAACGACTATATATAATGTTGAATATAATGTATAATAATGCAATGGGGGAATATTTGTGGGTCCTGATAAGAATACACTAATAATAATAATAATAATAATAATAATAATAATATTTTAATAATAATAAAAAAGTAAAAATTACCCCTCTTCTTTATTTTGGTTTAAAATATCGGGATCCATATCGTATCGTGAGTTCAGTATCGCAATTCATATCGAATCGTGACACGAGTGTATCGTTACACCCCTAGTAACCAGGCAACTGACGAGTAGCACCATTTCAGCGCAGATTTTTTGCGCACTTTGCACTTTGAACCCTGGCTAACAAGCAGTCGATGCTGCTGCGAGCTCGTACAGCCCTGTCAGATTCAATTCGTGCATATATTAGAAAACGTAACATTTTGCTATTTATTTAGTTGGCTAATTGTTTAAGGCAATTTTGCGATTTTGCGATTTTAATAATCATAAAGTATGTAATTTCGCTTATGCCTTGGGTCGGCTCTGTGATCACACACATGTTGAGCACATGAAAGCATTGATCTCGTCATTGCAACTCAGTTTCTATACACTAACGAATGCTTTCATCTTCACTGACAGTGCAAAAGTGATATAGTTAAGAGATTTGTTGAATAAAACGGGAGTCACTGATAAACAATCAGTTTAATTGACAGCTCCAGCAGGCGCTGCTCAAAGGGAGCTTTCTTTGATCGCTTTCTTTATAGAATTTAAAGCAATATAACAGATTATTTTCATCATACTAAGAGAAACAACGCAAGTTGACGTTTGGTCACTGGTCTGATTTACTGACACACAGACACAGAACATCTGAGTCTGACTACATGAATCATCACATTTCAGATCAGGCATTAGAATGAACAGTTACTTACATGTTGGATTACTGTCGAGCCCAGGCACTGCACAATATTTTGTAATCCTCAACGGCATGTTTATTGCTTTGTAGCTCGATGGTTTAACACTAGGCCTATGTTACATGCGCGAATCAATGGGCGTGGCTAAACAGGCAGCGATGAAGTAGGCGTTGACCTTCTTCTGCAGAGGCGGTGTTTCACCACACGATAGTCAAGGTGTGGCATATTCTGAGATCTCTCATTTGCTGGGCCTGGTGTCAATTAAAGCTTTTCTTTGACTAACAAGGAAGTTTTCAGCTCCGAAACTTACAGGATATTCTTATATCACGATGACCTTTTATATATCAAAGGCTGAATGAAAAGTTGATTTCTCAATTCATGACCCCTTTAATGTACCATAGAAGTGGTTGACGTATTCAAGTCTTCTGAAGTCATACAGTATGATAGCACTGAATGAGGAACAGACTAGAAATTAAACCGTTATTTTTTCGCAACAAAGTTGGCACAACATATCTTATGAGGCCACATGTGGTGGTGTAGTTGTTTCAGTGAATTAATCGGTTTGAGATCTAATTAATGTCAGATTATTGCTGTAAATAATGAACATGACATCTGAGAACTACTTCTAATATTTTTGTACTCTGAAATGCTGTTTCATGCATTGGGAGCTTTTTACACTGTTAAAGACTTGGATTCCCATGCTAAACATGGAAAAATATTAAAATATTCAGTATGGGCCAAAGTGACGTCAACAAGGGCGGAATGTCCTTGTACGGGCCGAACGGGCTCTTCTCCCGGAAGGGCGTGCGCGCGCGACTAGAGCGAGAGAGCAAATGCACGCCCATTAACGCGCTGTGCTCAGCTTTAGGGAAGTCATCGGCTGCGCTGCAGTCACAGGACTTCACGAAATCAACAATGTCACCAAAGAAGTGTGTTTTTGGTTGTCAGGGCAAGACAACCCTGCACAGCTTCCCAAAGAACTCGGCGTTAATGGGACAGTGGATGGAGTTTGTTTTTCCAGAGCAGCAACAGAGTTGTGCAAGTGTTTTTGTTTGTTCCCTGAATTTAGTTATTAGCTATCGACTCGTTCATTCAAATGTGCTACACTGGTAAAAATTATGTGTTGGATTTACTTAAAATATATGTGCACCATTTTTGCATCACACTTTTTAAGTAAACCCAACTTGGAATAATTTTACTTAAAATTAACAAGAAAACCTTTATTATATGTACTTAAATATTTGAGTTCACTCAACATTCTTTACTTAAAAATATATGTAACATGCAAGTGTGTGCAAGTTGTGTTAACTTAACATTACTTAGTAGATTCTATCGTGTTACATATATTTTCATGTTTTTCTGGACAGAATGAGGCAGACATGCATTGTTTTATATTATTCTAAACAGTGATAAAGTCTGCACTCAATCAGCACTGCATACCTTATTATTATGACAATAGTGAAGGCTTGAATAACTCAAATACACCATAGCTTGATGCAGTCGTGTTTATTGTCTTCGTTTCATCAGTCAAAGCGTTTCTATCTTCAGTTTATCCTACATCGCTACTAGCTTCACATTAGGGCTAAGGATTACTTCTCTGAGGGAAATGTGGAGTTTCTGCTCGAGGGCGCCCTCTGGCTTCCAGTATGAATGAAAGTTTGGGTAACAAATATGAAAAATAATACTTCTCTCTAAATAAATGTATATGACAACCCATATGTTTTTCTCCAATGTACAGATTTTCCCCCACAGTTGATGCATAAGAGGCTCATATTTCATATTAAATACATAGACTTTAAGAAATTTATATCACAGATAAAAAGCACAGAATTTCTTTATTTTTTTATTTTATTTTTTACAAAAAATCTTTAGACCGTTCTAATGATTTTTAGTCATAGGCTGTCTGCATATTAACAGGTAACCCAGCAGGTTTTTTTTGTAAAATACGTTTTCTGTAAAATATAAATGTTATTTTATTAGTATTATTATTATATTGTTATATTTATTCTTAAAATACTCTATTTTAAATTTTTTTATAATTAAAATGTTATTGTAATAGTAATATTTCTAATTTTGTTAAATATTTGTATTTATTGAATATAATCATTATTATTAGTTTCGTTAATATATAAACATTAATATATAAAATGTTATATGCTGCATACACTTTTCATTTGTAAAAAAATAAATAAAAAAATTTTGCATTTTAACCAGAATAATCGCAATTAGATATCTTCCCCAAATCGTGCATCCCTAGTTTATCCTATCTCCCTAGTGCATCCCCTGTTCAATCTCTATTAGGCTATTAATATGCTGTTTTGTAATCTATTCTATTTGAGGGCAAGTTTGTTTTAGCCTATTTTCATTCTGGGCCTAAGGTTTTGGCCATTTGGCACGTTGTTGGCTGTGGAGGGTTACTAATGTCATTGCTTTATTGCTTTTTTTATTATTTCTTTGATTTAAATAATTTTGGTAATGCGTTGTATAGGTCTTAAATTTCAATCTGTATGGTCTTAAAATGTCTTAAAAAGGTCTTAAATTTGACTTTCTGAAACCTGCAAGAACCCTGCTAAATGCACTCATTGTATGTGCGTGGTCCCGTTTGATTTGCGGCAGTTTGCTAATCGGCTTGCTGAAGAGATGCTCAGCTACTCATCTGTGGCGATGCGTGTTGCAGTAGTGCTATCATATCTGGCTGTAACATATATGATGTCACACCTTTATTTTTTACCATTTTGGGAGGAGTAAAATGTACATATGTGGTTTCAACAACCAGATGCAATTGACTCTTTTCCAGTTTCATCTGGAATGCGTCTCAGACCACCTCCTGAAGTGGTTTAAGCGATCAGATTTAAATCCGTCTCGAAAGCGTTTCGGACACCTGATCTTTTCATGATCGGATATCCACCCGATCAGAGAGAACGCATGAAATGACCAGATGTAAACAGGCCCAATAATTCCATCTGATGACGCAAGTCGTGCTAAAATTACACACTTCAGCTTCAAGCTACTGTTAGCCCACAGAGAATCATCCAGTTTGCTATCAAAGCTTCCCATTATCTATTGCTCCTGTCCTTGTAGAGATTTCTCATCCTTTTTCCTTCCAGCGAAAGACTTTTCAGCGCATGCACACACACAGCGGTGACCTTTGCTCCCTGGTAAAGCTGCTAATAAGCTTAAATTAGTGTCTAACAACTTGGAAACATCAAGTGCTTGACTGCTCAACAATAATGACATCTGCTTCACGCAATTCAATTAGTGCCACAAACACCAGCAAAAAGGTCTTCAGAGATAGAGGGAAAGAGAGAAGGAGAGAACGACAACGAGAGGGAGCCTCAAGGGCCTTGTTTGTCAGTGCATTTGTGTCCGTGTGTGTGTGCGTGTTTGTCATTGTGTTACCCACTGCTTTGGCTGGAAACTGTCACTGTCTGTGTCTAATCAGATTGTGAGAGCACCAGTGGCTAATGCAGACTGCTGCCATCAAGTTGCCCATTTAAAGCACAAATGATCTGATTGCTGGAGTTTATTAGAAAATGGAGAGGCGAGGCTTACAGTGTTGCCCCCAGCCTCTCTCTCTCTCTCTCTCTCCCTTTATCTCTCTCTTTCCCTCTCCTCCCTCTTTCTCTGGGAGAGAAGGGAAGTTATACCCGGCCTTTACCTATTTAGTTCCATTATCAGTACTTTAGGTTAGAGATGTTTTAATGTTTTAATGTGATTTCGGTCCATGTACGGAAGTGCCTGATCACTTCCTCTCAGTCTGATTAAAGGCACGTGCACAGATCAGGTAGCGCCACCGCTGCGACCTCCACACACCGATGGCGTAACAGAGTAAAAACAGAAATCACGAGCACGTCATTTTTTATTTTATTACAGTTTTCCCCACAGGACTTTACAGTAATTGATCACGTGTCAAATTATCTCCTGTAATAATCTGAAATCTGCTAGAGGTATTAAAGGGATTTTCAAATTTGACAAAACAAAGCTATTTTTTGGGCTACATAAAACTCCTAATGTTAACATACATCAGTTTTTATAGCTTGTTAACTATCAGTGTCCCGTGAGCAGCGGGACACTTTTTTATTGCCTTATTCCTCCACCACATATTTTAGTAATGATCTTAAATTAGGTATCATTTGAATATGTAAACACTCAAAATTCATCCTGTAAAAACGTTTTGAAAATTGGACATTGTGTTACCATGAAAATAGTACTTTAAAACCTTTTATTGGTCTCAAAAAATATAACATCATCTTTAAATTTGGAACACAACTTGGTTAGTCTGACCTTCTTTGCAATTTAAGAGTCCAAATTATTTTGTCAAAATATATGTTATATATATTATATTATATATTTGTAAAAAAAAAAAAAAAAAATATATATATATATATATATATATATATATATATATATATATATATATATATATATATATATATATATATATATATATATATATATACATATGTATACATATATACATACAGTGGGGAGAACAAGTATTTGATACACTGCCGACTTTGCAGGTTTTCCTACTTACAAAGCTTGTAGAGGTCTGTAATTATTATCATAGGTTTTATCATACACTTCAACTGTGAGAGACAGAATCTAAAACAAAAATCCAGAAAATCACATTGTATTTAAATAATTAATTTGCATTTTATTGCATGACATAAGTATTTGATCACCTACCAACCAGTAAGAATTCCGACTCTCACAGACCTGTTAGTTTTTCTTTAAGAAGCCCTCCTCTTCTCCACTCATTACCTGTATTAACTGCACCTGTTTGAACTCTTTACCTGTAAAAAAGACACCCGTCCACACACTCAATCAAACAGACTCCAACCTCTCCACAATGGCCAAGACCAGAAAGCTGTGTAAGGACATCAGGGATAAAATTGTGACCTGCACAAGGCTGGGATGGGCTACAGGACAATAGGCAAGCAGCTTGGTGAGAAGGCAACAACTGTTGGCACAATTATTAGAAAATGGAAGAAGTTCAAGATGACGGTCAATCTCCCTCGTTCTGGGGCACCATCCAATATCTCACCTCGTGGGGCATCAATGATCATGAGGAAGGTGAGGGATCAGCCCAGAACTACACGGCAGGACCTGGTCAATGACTGAAGAGAGCTGGGACCACAGTCTCAAAGAAAACCATTAGTAACACACTACGCTGTCATGGATTAAAATATTGCAGCGCACGCAAGGTCCCCCTGCTCAAACCAGTGCATGTCCAGGCCCGTCTGAAGTTTGACAATGACCATCTGGATGATCCAGAGGAGGAATGGGAGAAGGTCATGTGGTCTGATGAGACAAAAATAGAGCTTTTTGGTCTAAACTCCACTCACCGTGTTTGGAGGAAGAAGAAGGACGAGTACAACCCCAAGAACACCATCCCAACCGTGAAGCATGGAGGTGGAAACATCATTCTTTGGGGATGCTTTTCTGCAAAGGGGACAGGACGACTGCACCGTATTGAGGGGAGGATGGATGGGGATCTTGGCCAACAACCTCCTTCCCTCAGTAAGAGAATTGAAGATGGGTCGTGGCTGGGTCTTCCAGCATGACAACGACTCGAACTAAGTGGAACTAAGTCGACTCGAACTTAGAACGACAACTAAGGAGTGGCTCCGTAAGAAGCATCTCAAGGTCCTGGAGTGGCCTAGCCAGTCTCCAGACCTGAACCCAATAGAAAATCTTTGGAGGAAGCTGAAAGTCCGTATTGCCCAGCGACAGCCCCGAAACCTGAAGGATCTGGAGAAGGTCTGTATGGAGGAGTGGGCCAAAATCCCTGCTGCAGTGTGTGCAAACCTGGTCAAGAACTACAGGAAACATATGATCTCTGTAACTGCAAACAAAGGTTTCTGTACCAAATATTAAGTTCTGCTTTTTCTGATCATGCAATAAAATGCAAATTAATTACTTAAAAATCATACAATGTGATTTTCTGGATTTTTGTTTTAGATTCCATCTCCACAGTTGAAGTGTACCAATGATAATAATTACAGACTTCTACATGCTTTGTAAGTGGGCAAACCTGCAAAATCGGCAGTGTATCAAATACTTGTTCTCCCCACTGCATATATATATAACATGGTATGCATTCGCTATTTGCTTATATATACAGTAGAGCAGAAAGGAAATAAAAGGGACATAGTAATGGCCTATGACTGATTTGAACTAGTGTTGCCCAACTTTTTTATTATTGTTATTTGGGCTTTTGGCTTTTTTTCCAACCAAAATCATTTGTAATCCAATAATTTGAAACAGCATACTTAAAATGTCCTACCACCTGACAGATATCACTGAGATATCAAGTCAAGTCAGATGTATTTGTATAGCACTTTTCACAATACACATAATTTCAAAACAGCTTTACAGGAAATCATTCTGTTCCTATATGAATAATACATTAGTGCTTTACCATTGTCAGGTTTTAGGGCTGGCCGATATGACAAAATGTAATTATAATAAAATTGATCCTCCAGATGTAGATCTACTGAAGCTATATATATTGTGTTGTCTAGCAGTGTCTAGGGCACATGTCTAAACGTTCAAATATTGATAAAGAGATACAAATTTTGATCGGAATTGTTCTAAGTGAGAACAAGCGATCCTTAAAAAGTATATGATAGTTATCGCAAGTGAAAATTCCTAAACAGTCTGAAAAGTAATTTGAGTCGAGTACATTCCGGGGCATTCAAAAGTAATTAAGTTAAGATAATGGTCGATTTTGTTCTACGTTGTAAGTTAGAGTGTATAGTTCTCAAATGAAAAAACGACCGGTTGCCTTAAACTTAAAGAGACAGTTCACCCAAAAATTTAAATGTTGTCATCATAAGTTACTCACCCTCAAGTTGTTCCAAACTTGTATGAGTTTCTTTCTTCTGTTGAACACAAAAAAGATGATGGCACCCACTGACTTCCACAGTAGGAAAAAAATACTTTGGAAGTCAACTGTCTGGTTACCAACATTCATCAGGTTTGGAACAACATGAGAGTCAGTAAATGATGACAGAATTTTCATTTTTGTGTAAACTATCCCTTTAAGTGAAAAATAGCCAGATGTCAAAAAGTCTGACATAAGTATAACATTTCCCAAATTTAATTAGCAGCCATTTAACTGACGATGTTAATGACCTGGCAGCGACTCATGACACCAACCCAGTCTCATTTTAAACTTGTAATAGTTTGTACAAGTTAAACAGATGTACAACTCATAAGATACAATATGGTTGGTTTGTACACAATGTACAACACTTACTTATATTGAGGAACAATCAAACAGCCCAATGCAATCTGGCACCTACCTAAGCATAACCCCTAAACCTAACCAGGATGCTAATTTTAATACCACACCCTTTTCTGCAGTTTTCCATACAACTGGACAAAAAGTATAATACATGTCAATCACTATTGACTATTTAAAATCTGTTGTATTTATACTGAACTTTTTGTCTTTTTTTGGAGCTTGACAGCCTCAGTTCTCATTCTGTTATGGGAAAGTAAGAGAAAAACTCCACTATGCAATATCTTAAATTCACTTAGGCCCTGTTTAATCCTGGTATTAAGATGTGTTCTCTTACGAGAGGTTCTCTCGTATTGCGTAAGTTCCTTACGCTACGGGAAAGTATTCTTTCTTCGAGATTTCTGAAAAACCCAAAATTATCCTTAATTTTGTAACATTGTCAACGCAGTGCGGCAGCCTGGCAGACCATAGCAGGCTATTCCAGCATGCTATTGGCTGCTCTGCTGGCAACTGCAGCAGCCTATCGGTGAGCCCGCGTGACGTGGCGACCAATGAGGGCGCTTCGCGCCCACCTGGCTTCATTTGCCTACAGGTGGGGCGTGGCCACGTGTATATAAGCAGGGCTCACGGGCTGCATATTCGATTTTCTTTTCTTCAGCGAAGCCCTTCGCATCGCTGGATCTGGAACCCGCCGCCGTGACCGCGCCGTGACCGCGCAGACAAGCAAGCAGAGGACAGCGCCTGAGGAAGCCGGCAGCATCGCGCCACCTTCAGCCTTCCGTGCCTGCTCTGCTATCCGGCAGCCCCATATCCTTTTACGCTCAAAGTGTTGTCGCCGCTGCGTCACACTTTTCACAAAAAGAGCCGAGCGTTGATACAAATGTCTCGTTCCACCTGCGGCTCGTGTCACGCGCAGCTCAGCTCCGGGGACCGCCATGTGATCTGCGCTCTCTGCCTGGGCCGTGATCACGCCGCCGCCGCACTCCACGCTGGCGGATGCCAAGAGTGCGAAGAACTGACGATGTCGACCCTGCGGGCTCGACTCGTCCTGTTCGAAGATGATATCCCTCCAGTCCCTGCCACGCCGCGCAAGAAGAAGCGCCGCTCGCAGCGGACTCCGGAGCTCGCAGAGAGAAGCTCGCCGGAACCTTTCCCGCCCGCTTCACTCTCGCCTTCCCCGCCCCCACCCCAGGCCGCCATTTCTGTTGCCGCCTCCGGGGATGAGGCGGATGCGGCCGCGGAACGCGCCGACAGCTGCTCCATCATGGCTTCCGACAGCGAGGACTGGTCTTCCGCGTCCTCTTCAGTCCGGGGCTCCGGACGCTCTCGAGCGGGTGAGGACGCCGAACTCTTGCGCCTTCTCACCCGGGCTGTCGAGCAGCTAGGCCTCGAATGGGCCCCGCCCAAGGTGGCAGCGCCGAACCGACTTGACGGATGCTTCCTAAACAGTCGCCGCCGTGCGCCCACCTCCAGGACTGCACCCTTTTTGCCGGAGCTTCACGAGGAGCTCGCAAAGTCCTGGAACGCGCCATTCTCCGCGAGGGTCTCGTCTCAGGCTTCTTCGACGCTCTCACAAGTTGACGGCGCGGCCGAGAAAGGCTACAACGCTATCCCTCCGGTGGAAGAGGCGGTCGCAGCGCACCTTTGCCCGCCTTCTGGTTGGCGCTCAAAGGCTGCCCTCCCGTCTAAGGCCTGCAGAGTGACGTCATCGCTGATCGGCCGCGCTTTCGCTGCCTCCGGTCAAGCTGCGTCCGCTCTGCACTCTATGGCCGTGCTGCAAATCCTCCAAGCTAATCTCCTCCGCGACATGGACGAGAAATGCTGTGACGCTGAGTTAATCACGGATTTGCGAAGCGCGACGGATCTCTCCCTTCGCGCCACCAAGACCGCAGCACAGGCCCTCGGACGCTCTATGGCCTCCCTCACGGTAGCTGAGCGCCACCTCTGGCTCAAGCTCGCGGACATGCGAGAAACAGAGCGCGCGGCCTTCCTAAACGCCCCGCTCTCTCCGTCTGGGCTTTTCGGACCAGCGGTCAAGGGGATCGTCGACCGTTTCTCCGAAGTGCAGAAAACGACGCAGGCCATGAACCTTTTCCTGCCTCGACGCCCCGGCGCTAGCAATAGCTCCGCTGCTCGCCGTCCTCGTGACCAGCCAGCAACGAGCTCCGCGCAGCGCCCAGCGCGGCCCCCTTTGTCTCAGAGAAGACCGAGCGGCCGCCCCAGATCGCGCTCTTCCAGCCGTGGTAAGCCGCCTCCACCTCGGGGCCCCCGGCCTAGGATCACGCTGAAGCCCGAGCCTCCAAAGTCCTCCTAGCAAGAGGCGAGAAACGACGGTTAAGTCCCGCCGCGGCCGGACCACCGTCAAAACTCTTTTTCCTGTCAGCCCCCACCACTGTGGCTGCTGCAGATGGATTTCACGCAGCCAACGAGCCGGCAAAAATGCCTTCTCGCTTGTCAATAACCGCCGTTTTTACGGCGAACCAGAGAAATCACAAAAGTTGCATTATTTCTGGTCGCACGGCTCGCGCCGTATGTGTTTCAAATGCAGTAAATGTGCCCACTTTTCTGTGTTCACCCCTGCACACAAGCACTATAAACCCTGTGTCCCCCACTCACATAAAGCGGCCACCGGCCGCTCGAGTGCTAGAGTTAGGTCACGTGTCCGCTTGTTTGCGTCCACGACTAACCACCACACGCGCTGTCACACAGCCACTCTTAACCGGTCATGTTCCACGCGTAAGAGTTGTGCCCGCTCAAACGCGCTCACACATTTTCGCGAACATTATGCCTCAGGCGCCACGCGCCGCGCCACACACCATTTATTTTCCGCCCAGGGTGGCCGGAGCGATGACTGTAGGGCCGCACACAAGCCACTCCCCGCTCGAAGCGGCAGAGATGCAGTGTGTAGGGCGGCACAGAGCACAGCACAGAGAGCGCGCGCACTGCGCCCGCCCCTCCTATACGGGCCGTCAAACCCGCGAAGCGCGGCGTTTCGAGCCCGGAGGCCGTTCTATCCCGTGTGGCGCACGCGAGAGCGTGGGGAGCCATTCCAGGTGTATCAGAATGGGTGCTGAAAACAGTGAAGCACGGCTACACTCTGCAGTTCGCTCGCCGCCCTCCGCGCTTCTGTGCGCGTACAGAGACGAGAGTGAGCGAGGAAGTAGCACATCTACTTCGAGCAGAAATAGCCACGCTGCTGTGCAAAGGGGCTATAGAACCGGTTCCCCACTCTATGAGCGAGTCAGGCTTTTACAGCCGGTATTTTCTCGTGCCAAAAAGGGATGGGTCGCTCAGACCGATTCTGGATCTGAGGCGTCTGAACAAAGCTCTTATGAAAAGATCGTTCAAGATGCTCACGACCAAGCAGATCCTCGCGCATATTCGCCCGAGAGACTGGCTAATCTCCCTAGATTTGAAAGATGCATATTTTCAAATCAAGATAAC
This sequence comes from Gobio gobio, assembly GCF_949357685.1. Classification (NCBI taxonomy): domain Eukaryota; kingdom Metazoa; phylum Chordata; class Actinopteri; order Cypriniformes; family Gobionidae; genus Gobio; species Gobio gobio. The sequence goes on along the minus strand of NC_137112.1, from coordinate 9,525,338 downwards.
GCCGCGTCACAGGCCATTCTTACGATTCGCCTTCGACGGCCAGGCTTATCAATACACCGTCCTTCCGTTCGGCCTGTCACTAGCACCCCGTACATTTACGAAGTGCATGGACGCGGCCCTCGCTCCTCTGAGAAATCGAGGGATGCGAGTATTGAACTATCTGGACGATTGGCTCATCCTGGCGCAGTCGGAGGCCGAGCTCCTCGCCCACAGGGCAATGCTGCTCAGCCATCTGGACAGCCTAGGGCTCACGGTCAATTGGACCAAGAGCTCATTAGTGCCCACGCAATCAACCTCATTTCTGGGTTTGAATCTGGACACTGTGGCAATGTCAGCCCGCCTGTCACCCCATCGCGCGCGCCAAGTTCGGCGCATGGCTGCGTACTTTCGGCCGGGCAAAATCGCACCTCTCAAGCTGTTTCAGAGGATGCTGGGACGTATGGCCTCAGCTGCAGCTGTGCTCCAGCTGGGCTTAATGCGCATGCGCCCGCTGCAATGCTGGTTAAACGCCCGAGTGCCTCACAGGGCCTGGGCGTCCGGTGGCTTCAGGATCAGAGTGACTCAGGGCTGCGTGTCAGCCCTAGAGCCCTGGTTAGTAGCCGACTGGTACCAGAGGGGAGTGACGATGGGAGCCATCTCACACCGCAAGGTCATCTCGACGGACGCCTCCACCACGGGTTGGGGCGCCGTTTTCGAGGGCAGATCAGCCTCGGGCCTTTGGTCGAGCGAGGAAAAACTCCTACACATAAACTGTTTGGAGATGATAGCGGTAGAGAACGCGCTCAAGCAGTTTTTCCCGCTTATACGAGGACACCATGTGTTAGTCCGGTCGGACAACACCACAGTGGTGTCCTACGTGAACCGGCAGGGCGGTGTCAGGTCCAGAGGTCTGGGCAATCTGACAGAACGCCTGCTCGTGTGGGCACACAGCTCGCTGCGCTCGTTGAGAGCTGCGCACGTGCCGGGCCACCTCAATGTGGGCCCGGACAAGCTGTCCAGGGGCCTCATTCTCCCAGGAGAATGGTCCCTGCACCCCCAGACAGTCCAGCTGGTATGGCGCCTGTTCGGCAGAGCGGAGCTCGACCTCTTTGCAACAAAAGAGAACGCCCGCTGCCCGACGTTTCTGTCCAAAAGCGAGGATGCGCTGTCCCAAACTTGGCCCAGCCTCCCGCTGTATGCTTTCCCGCCGATCGCCCTATTGCCCCAGGTCATAGCGAAAATCAGGGAAACGCGCCGTCCGGTGCTCCTTATAGCACCGCGCTGGGAGAACCAGATTTGGTACCCAGAGCTGGTGAAGCTGTCGCACTCACCCCCCTGGCCAGTTCCGCTGAGAGCAGACCTTCTCTCTCAAGCAGGAGGCTCAGTTTGGCATCCCCATCCAGAGCGATGGTCTCTGCATGTATGGGTGACCAACGGATACCCGTTGACCTGCCCGAAGGGGTTATGAACACGATTTCACACTCTAGAGCCCCCTCGACGAGGCGGTTATATAGTTCTAAGTGGTCGGTGTTCACTGAGTGGTGTGTTTCCAAGGGATTGGACCCACAGCAATGTGGGGTCCAGCGGGTGCTCTCCTTCCTCCAAGAGCTTTTGGAATTGGGCAGGTCCCCTTCCACGCTCAAAGTGTATGTGGCGGCTATAGCAGCGTTCGCTCAGACGACGCTAGGTAGCACGCTAGGAAGGAACGAGCTCATCGTCCGTTTCCTCAGAGGAGCCAGACGGATGAATCCCCCGCGGCCCCCGTCGGTTCCTATATGGGATCTGGCCTTGGTCCTAGAGGCCCTGAAGGCTCATCCCTTTGAACCGCTCGAGACTGTGGAACCAAGGTTCCTTTCGCTGAAAACCACGTTTCTGATAGCTCTGGCTTCAGTGAAACGCGTGGGGGATCTACACGCGCTCTCAGTGAGCCCGACGTGTATGGAGTTCGTCCTAATGACTCTAAGGTCATTCTCAGGCCGAGGCATAGTTATGTCCCCAAAGCGATCGGCACTCCCTTCAGGGCGCAGATTATCTCCCTCTCGGCTCTGCCAGCATCCGATGAGGGGGACGGTGGCAATTTCCTCTGCCCTGTCAGGGCATTGAGGGTTTATGTCACACGCTCCGCCGCCTTCAGGCGTTCTGAGCAGCTATTTGTTTCGTTTGGTGGGCGCACTAAAGGTCTCGCCTCCTCAAAACAGACCCTGTCCAGGTGGATAGTGGACGCGATTGCAACTGCATACGCTTCCAAACACCTGCAGTGCCCGCTAGGTGTCAGAGCACACTCCACCAGAGGCATGGCCTCTTCGTGGGCTTGGGCCAGAGGGATTTCCATCCACGATATCTGTATGGCGGCAGGCTGGGCCTCCCCGTCTACGTTCGTGAGATTTTACAATCTGGAAGTTCCTGCCTTACAGGCGAAAGTGTTATCAGTTCAATAGGGCCGTTGGTTCTGCCCAGTGATTCTGCGCAGACATAGCTCACATACTGGTAGTAAGTTCGGTACTAGGCTCATGTGAATTTGAAGGAGACCGGCGGTGCCGTTCCCTCATTTACGAGACGAGCTGTTGTGAGTTTGAAGGTGACCGGCGGTGCCGTTACCTCACTCATATAACAAGATATTGTGAATTTGAAGGCGACCGGCGTTGCCGCTCCCTCATTCATGAGACAAGGTGTGGTGAATTTGAAGGAGACCGGCAGGTGCCGTTCCCTCATTCATGGGACAGGGTGTTGTAACCACCCGTCGTAAACCACCCGTCAGTTCGAATGAAGTGTCTGTATATGTGGTGGCCCGTTTTTCTTTACCGGCCACCCTGCCCGAGCAGTGTTATGGTCCCCGGTTCCCTGGGATACATATGCTGTATGCGAGGCGCGCACGGCGTTGACAATATGTTCCCGTAGCGTAAGGAACTTACGCAATACGAGAGAACCTCTCGTAAGAGAACGATACTCGGTTACTTAACGTAACCTCGGTTCTCTCTAGAAGAGGGAACGAGTATTGCGTTCCTTGCCGTGCGCCCCGCGGGCTTTTACGCTTCAGAACTAAGAAAACCGAATATGCAGCCCGTGAGCCCTGCTTATATACACGTGGCCACGCCCCACCTGTAGGCAAATGAAGCCAGGTGGGCGCGAAGCGCCCTCATTGGTCGCCACGTCACGCGGGCTCACCGATAGGCTGCTGCAGTTGGCAGCAGAGCAGCCAATAGCACGCTGGAATAGCCTGCTATGGTCTGCCAGGCTGCCGCACTGCGTTGACAATGTTACAAAATTAAGGATAATTTTGGGTTTTTCAGAAATCTCGAAGAAAGAATACTTTCCCGTAGCGTAAGGAACTTACGCAATACTCATTCCCTCTTCTAGAGAGAACCGAGGTTACGTTAAGTAACCGAGTATCGTTTTGGTCTGTCAGATCACAAATGGACGACGCTAAATACAGGTGTAAACAGTGTCCAAAACGTTTCGAGTTTGTCCACTTTTGTCCACTTCCAGAGATAGTCGAAAACGCATTCGACTGGATTGCTTTCGTAGTGTAAACGCACATGTGGTCAAATGTGTTTGAACAGCCACAAAAGAGCGCCTACTCTCCGCCTACTGACCTAACATTAAACATTATAGGAAGTGCACTAGCCAGAAGCAGTGTTAATTTCGTTGACGAATAATTTGCGTCATAATTTTCGTCAACCACCTTTTTTCACTGACGAAAACGAGACGAAAAAAAACTAGTGTTGGATGACAAAAACTATAACGAAAATCAACTGTCCTTTTCGTCAACAAATAAAAACGAGAAGAAAATGTTAGGGAGGGACAATTAGGGAAGAGATCCAGTCAGAACTGATGTCCCGTGTAACAGATGTGCACATTTGATTTGAACGTGCTGATCTAACCGCTGGAAAACACGGCGCTGTTGAAAAACTAGTATTTGACACATATTCAATAAAGTATCAGGGTTATAATAGTTAACTAAAACCATAAAAAAACTTCAAAATTCAAATAAATAAACAAACTTATTTGAAGCTTTAGCTTAAACTGAGATGGCCTACTGACTAAAACAGAAATACAAAGTTATAAAAACTATATAGCTGTTTTTAAAAAACAGACAAAAAAGTGAATTGAGCTCTCTTTCGTGTATTTTTAATGTCAAAAACAAAATGATGTCAAAATGTCAGTTCAAGTGACAGTCGGTTATGTAATGCTTAAATGCTTAATGTATTACAATTTAACTAAACTCATTAGATTTTAGGAGACTAAATCTACTGTAGAATTAGTCGACTAAAACTACACTTAAACTAAAAACAATTCAGGTGACTAAAATATGACTAAAACTAAATCCAAATTTGCTGTCAAAATTAACACTGGCCAGAAGAGATTCAAACTTTGACGGCTGGAGACCCAAGTCTGGTTTGAAGATGAAAAACGTACAATGCACAATGTTCTCTCACCATTCCCGATTTCTAACACACACTCACAGTGTTCGGCTGGTTTTGCGGCTATCAGAGCAGAAACGAAAGCTGCAGCTCTCCGTATTTTTTTCCGTCGTCTATGGGCGCGTTCTTATGAAACTTCGTCCATTAGATTTAAAGATCTGAAGAAAAAAAACATACATTTACCTGTCCATAGACCCTCCCCTTGAAGAAATCAGGACAGAAGTTGTTAAAAGTGGACAAAAGACCACAACGCATCTTAATACCAGGTGTAAACAGGGCCTTAGACACTACTATTCGTTGCAGTCTGAAATCCATGTGGTTTTTAGTAAAATGCTACTAATATAATGACATATGCAACTATCTGACCATTTATAAAACCACCACTCCAAATTTGATGATACAGTGTTCAATTATTTAAAAAAGAAAGTTAGTTTTTTCTGAAATGTAACGGTTTTGGACATACAAGGTTTCCGCTCAACAGTGACGTTTTGCAGAAGCTGTGGACCGTTAACACAACAAAAACTGCTTTTATTTGTCTTTTGGGCTAAACATCTGTTCTGAGCCCTGCTGTGCTGTGCAATTAGGACTTAACAACTCTCAGTGACAAAAGCATCAGTCACCATGGAACGACTGCACTTAGGACATGAAGAAATGTAAGCTCGCTCCATGGTAGCTTTTGTGTGAGCGGGAGACTCTGCATGTGTGTATTTGTATGTGTGTGTATTTGTCATCCTCGGCGACCTTGGAGAGATCCTGGGACAATGAGCACCTTTATTCCCAGCAGTCCGCCGCTAACACCACATCATCACGATGCCAGGTGGAGTAATGAAGTGTTTTCTTTGGAAGCGAATGAAAGACCTCAGCTATTTTTGTAATCCGTGCTGTGCCACATCATTGTGAGGAAAATGAAAAGAAATTTTAGTTTTGTTTACTTGTTTGTGGAGAGTTTTCTTTTTAGCAGATGTGTTAAAACGGCACATATAAATAGACACAAGTGTATATTAAGAGCTACTATGGATTTAGTTGGTCAGGTGCTTGTTTGCTAGGAGAGAGTCTTCCCATAATGCACCATGTGTAAAACCTGTTATGTGTTGGTTGTTTTTATCCTCATCAGTCAGTTATGTGTTTACACATGTGTGCATGTTTGTATGTGTCTATGTGTGTACTGTATATGCCACACTGTCCCTTTATAACTAGCCATCACTCCCCCTCACCCCGCCTCCTGATCTTTATCATCACCCTGATTTTATTTGGCAGTCTCGGCTAATCAGAGTCCAACATCTGGGCAGTTACCATGGTTACAGGACAGCCGGGGTGTGCAAGAGAATGGGAGGCGATCGACAACCGTGTCCCCAGAGAGAGAGAGATGGAGAAGGAAAGTGCAACTGATGGACAAAGAGGTTAAAAACACATACACATAAACACTCCCATTTACCCAGCTTTACATAGACTTCTACTGCTTTTATATCAAGCTAATGAGAAAACTTTATGGATTTTTAGAACTAAAAAGCATTATTTACCAACCTGGGCTCATTGGAAAAACTGCTGTGGCGACCTTTCTGCAAAATGATATTACGGTGCTTATTTTGCATCACTTTCAAAGTCAAACGTCCAGTAAATGGCATTCATTTGATATTAAAGGGGCACTTCAGCGCTGGGAAGATGAATGTGTATTTAAACTGGGTCATTTATGTAGTAGAAATGTGAAATTGTTTTTGAATTTGGTGCCTTCTAGACCGAGAAAAGACAGAAAATGTATTTTTGTCTCATGAGGATGAAAGACAACAACTCCCAGAATGCACTTGTTTCGCTGCCCTACGAGGCCACTCCCAAAGCCACGGCTACTGGTTATCACTTGCCCACCATGACACCGCCCCCACCGTCGTTTTGATATTCATAGTAATACAATAAATTCGTTCAGTTAGAGAATAGACACTACAATTAAAAACTGAACGTGTCTTTTCAATAAAGTGTGAGTGAGCCGAACGAAAGTCACGGCACAAACGCAGCAGGAGTCAGATTTCAGTCATCACGAGAGAAGAGCTGAGCAGAGCTGAGGTAAGCGTGGCAGTCATTTACGACGCATGTCCAGTCTGACACGTTTTCAAATCATGCCTATGGAAGCTTAACTTTCATAGGAAATTAATTGAAAAGTTGAAACACTCACTTCCGCACCGCTCTGTTATGAATGCCCGCGCGGCAGCGGCCGTCTGTGTCTTACATTCTGTGAGTGAGATCTCACCCCTGTGGGCGAGTTAATAACATGGGGAACTAGCTCCTGTAGTCTCTAGCCCAGGGGTGTCCAAAGTCCGGCCCACGGGCCAAATGCGGCCCGGGGATGAATTTCAAACGGCCCGCAGCTTGTCTATTAAAATATATTATATGTGGCCCGCCACGGATAATTTACAAATCGTGCAGTTTCACGATGTCAACGCAAGGTGGCAGCACTAGATTTTAGGCCAGGGAAACAGCGCCAAAAGCGGAACGAAACAGCGCTACTTGTGCTCTACGCAACTCGCAAGCTCTGACTCTGAACAAATGTGTTTACCTGCTGAGTGTCTCGATCACGCGCCCACTAAACCGCCCGTGAGAAGTGTTCGAGTTCGGCGCAAAGGTCTCCGGTACGAGCTGCGAATCTCTCTGTGATTTGATTTAATTTAAATCCAGTTAAACAGCACTGACTTAATCAACAACACTAATGTGCAAATCAGCTGAGCCGATTCAGTTAAAATACTTTTCAACCAACAATTCACCAACATTTATCATGGATTTACTGTGGTAACACTAACTATAACCGTGGTCATTTGTCAGAAATGAAGGTTAATATCTAATTTTATTTAATTTGTAATGTAGACATGTATTAAATGCCAAATTGCAATTGTGCATTTGTATTTATGTTTATAGACTAAATACCTTAAAGCCATTCTAGATATAGAAATATATATTTTTTACCATATAACTTTTGCCTTGTGTGCACTGCAAAAAATGCTGTCATTTAGTATTTTTGTCTTGTTTCTAGTATAAATATATCTAAAAAATCTTAAATCAAGATGCATTTACTAGATAAGTTAAATGACATTAGATATTTCTTCTTATTTTTTGGAAAATAAAATGAAATTGAAGTGAGTTTTTGGTTAAAACGAGCAAACGGGGTAAGAAAAATAATGTTTCTGTTTGGAATCTTGTTTCTGTCCCAAACAGAAATAAGATTATTTTTCTAATTCATTTTCAGATAATTTAGTTTGTTTCAAGCAAAAACTCAATTCATTTTGATTTTTTCCCCCAGGAATCAAGAAAAAAATATGTAATGTTCCTTAGTAAAAGCAGCTTTATTTAAGAATGTTTAGATATTTGGACTGGAAAAAAGACAGAAATACCAAGTAAGAAAAGTATTTTTTGTAGTGGGGTTTTACCTGTGGTGATGTAAATAGAGCACTTATTAAATTGAAATAAGAATAGAGTTCTAACTCACTAATAATATATACATTTCACCCATTAAAACGTTTTGATTGATGAAAGATTTACAGATTTTGTTAAATATCTATACATTTCCTGTGTCCTATCTCAAGCTACTCTACGGTCAGCTCAAGCTTTTGTCAAATCTGTCATGTTTCCAAGAAACAAAACATGTCATATTTATATATATAGTATATAAATAAAAGAAAAGGGACCGGCCCCCGGGTGTGTCCACAACATCGAATCTGGCCCCCTTTAAAAAAAGTTTGGACACCCCTGCTCTAGCCTCTGGCCAAAAAAGCCTCCGATGACGCAAAATGACGATATTTGCGCCATCGGAGGATTTTTTTCCAGAAATAAAATGCATAATTCTCTCGTCTCAGGGGGATATGAGGGGGGAAAGTACGATCATTCGAATATACTAACGGGTTTCTACTGATACAAAGCTTAATGCTAAATCACTGAAGTAACCCTTTTAAAAAAATGGACGTGACTGGCAAATATTTTCAGATTGGTTGCTGAACATATTGCCACAGTTCTGAAATTAAATATCCGGTGAGTGGCGTTTAAGCTAAACCTAACCATTAATGATAACAAAAGCCAAAGTGGGATGAAAAACATATTTGCTGAAGAAAAAACTATTAGTTTACAAATCATGCACTACGGTAAAATGTTTTCATAACATAGTATTGTGCAAAGAAACCACTTGAAAATAAGACAGTGATCTTCCCCAGTAATCATAATTTGTGGGACCAGGAATAAAAGTTGTTGATGTTTTACTGCCTCTGGTGATAATTTCAGCTGGAAACTGCAGTGAATTGTATTTACGGGAAGGTTTTTGTGGTTTTGCAAGAATCTAGGTAGAGGCATGTTTTTTTTCCAGTGAGCATATTTATTTATGATTTGATTTTCCATTTGAGGGTGACTCCACTAGGGTGTTTTGTTAGATCTAGCTTCACTTCCGGGGACAAATGTGGTCCAAAAGAATAGCTAAGTAAACCCACACACCACACAGGATGACCTGTAACTTGGGTTACCTCATTCCCCTTGAGCCAAACACCCCACCCATACAACACACACCCATGGGAAAGGGTGCGGTAGGTCAGGCGCCGTGTGTACGCGTGTGTATTTGTGTCCGACAGGCTCTTTGCTTTGCATGGGTCACTAAAATGTCTGTACGTATGGTCATCAAAACTGTAGGTTTGCTTGCATGTTTAGAAATTAGGTCTCAATTGAAACATTTTAATGATGTAAAATTAACTTGAGAGGAAAAATTCAGATTTGTATTGTGTGGCCTATTGGTTAAAAGTCTGATCTTGTAACTAAAAAAAGTAGAGGTTTGAACCTAGCAATGGGGCATGAAGCAACCTATTGTGCACCTGAATAAGGCACTTAAGCTCAGGTGTCTCTCTGGATAAAAGCTCTCAGCTTTTCCTGTTCTTGTAGTAGAATAGTGTAATGTCCTGTTTTACAGTGGTAGTTGCTTTACTGTTCTGTAACACGGTATGCTACAAGACACCACTGCCAAATCTTGTGTTTGTGCTTTCATATGAGTTTACTGTGTTTTTTTAACTAGAGACAGTGGATAGACGCACTACATTTAGCAGAAGTCATCATGTAATTTGTATATAGATGAGGTCATTAAAAACATATGTCGTTATGATGGTAGAATTGCTCTGTATGTAGATGTGCTGTAAAAATTTAACATTTTACCACTTTCTACTGGGATATATACACCGATCAGGCATAACATTATAACAGGTGAATCTCTTCATCACGGCACCTGTTACTGGATGGGATATATTAGGCAGCAAGTGAACATTTTGTCCTCAAAGTTGATGTGTTAGAAGCAGGAAAAATGGGCAAGGGTAAGGATTTGAGCGAGTTTGACAAGGGCCAAATTGTGATGGACGACTAGGTCAGAGCATCTCCAAAACTGCAGCTCTTGTGGGGTGTTCCCGGTCTACAGTGGTCAGTATCTATCAAAAGTGCTCCAAGGAAGGAACATTGGTGTACCGGTGACAGGGTCATGGGCTCATTGATGCACGTGGGGAGCGAAGGCTGGCCCGTGAGGTCCGATCAAACAGACAAGCTACTGGAGCTCAAATTGCTGAAGAAGTTAATGCTGGTTCTGATAGAAAGGTGTCAGAATACTCAGTGCATCACAGTTTGATGCATATGGGGCGGCATAGCCGCAGACCAGTCAGGGTGCCCATGCTGACCCCTGTCCACCGCCGAAAGTGCCAACAGTGGCACGTGAGCATCAGAACTGGACCACGGAGTAATGGAAGGCTGTCAGGGCTGTTTTGCCAGCAATAAGAGGACTAACACAAAATTAGATCATAATGTTATGCCTGATCAGTGTATGTATATTTGTTATGATCTTATGGCATTTAATTGATCCTGCCATTTCGGGGTATTTAGTCAGAATTCAGCTGAAAACTTTAGTGGCTGGTGGGTAAAACCACTTTACACATGTTTCTGTGAGGGTTTATGCATATATGTGACCCCCCCCCCCCCCCCCCAGTGAAAAAAGTGCTTAATTTGTACTGTACTTGCAAGTAATATAATATTAATACAATAACTTGAGTACACTTTTAAATAGAGCACAATGTAATAACACTTATTCTGATGTGTTGACTAGCATACTAACGCAGTTGTAAAGTACTTGATTTTTAATTAGTACTGTAGTGTGTTATTTTAATGTTAATATATTTTAAATGTACCAAATTGCAACCTCATCAAATATATTGAAATACATGTTATTTCTATTGAAGCGTGTATGCCATTCAAGTAAATTTTAGTTTACCTTATTTCAAAGACACAAGTAATTGTGAAGTTGCATATAAAGATATGCTTAGGTCCTACTTTACTGGGTTTAAAAACAATCTAAAGTTCAATATAAATTTAAACTAAAATACATTTTCATTTAATTTCATTTAATAATATATTATATATATATAATATATATACGGTCCCACTTTATATTAGGTGGCCTTAACTACTATGTACTAACATTTAAATTAATATTTAAACATTTTATACAATCCACTTATTGTGTACATACATGCTTTTAAATTACATCTGTAATTTATTTCTGTAGTTACATTTATAATTACACTGTTGACACTTCCCTTACACCCAACCCTACCCTTAAACTTACCCACACTACCACACCTGTCCCTAACTTTACCCTTAAACTTACCCATACCACCACACCTGACCCTAACTTTACCCTTAAACTGACCCATACCACCACACCTGTCCCTAACTTTACCCTTAAACTGACCCATATCACCACACCTGTCCCTAACTTTACCCTTAAACTTACCCATACCACCACACCTGTCCCTAACTTTACCCTTAAACTGACCCATACCACCACACCTGACCCTAACTTTACCCTTAAACTGACCCATACCACCACACCTGACCCTAACCCTACCCTTAAACTGACCCATACCACCACACCTGACCCTAACTTTACCCTTAAACTGACCCATACCACCACACCTGACCCTAACCCTACCCTTAAACTGACCCATACCACCACACCTGACCCTAACTTTACCCTTAAACTGACCCATACCACCACACCTGTCCCTAACTCTACCCTTAAACTTACCCATACCACCACACCTGACCCTAACTTTACCCTTAAACTTACCCATACCACCACACCTGTCCCTAACTTTACCCTTAAACTGACCCATATCACCACACCTGTCCCTAACTTTACCCTTAAACTTACCCATACCACCACACCTGTCCCTAACTTTACCCTTAAACTGACCCATACCACCACACCTGTTCCTAACTTTACCCTTAAACTGACCCATACCACCACACCTGTCCCTAACTTTACCCTTAAACTGACCCATACCACCACACCTGACCCTAACTTTACCCTTAAACTGACCCATACCACCACACCTGTCCCTAACTTTACCCTTAAACTGACCCATACCACCACACCTGACCCTAACTTTACCCTTAAACTGACCCATACCACCACACCTGACCCTAACCCTACCCTTAAACTGACCCATACCACCACACCTGACCCTAACTTTACCCTTAAACTGACCCATACCACCACACCTGACCCTAACCCTACCCTTAAACTGACCCATACCACCACACCTGACCCTAACTTTACCCTTAAACTGACCCATACCACCACACCTGTCCCTAACCCTACCCTTAAACTTACCCATACCACCACACCTGTCCCTAACTCTACCCTTAAACTGACCCATACCACCACACCTGACCCTAACCCTACCCTTAAACCAACCTGGTCTCATTATGAAAATGTACCTCTGGCAACGTTTTTGCAAACCGCCAAAATACGTACCAATAAGTACATATCTCTGCAGTTTCAAAGTGAAATGAACACTAGAGGCAGTAAAACAGCAAGCACTTTTTATCGTTTTTTTTTCCATGTAAATGAATACATTTTGGAGTTTGCGTCACTTAATCTGCTCCATATGCTCGGCTTTTTTTATTTAATAAGTTTGCTCAGTAGCTCAGCTGGTACAGATTTGTACTTGTAATAATGAAAGCTCAGGTACGAATCCCGTGAAAGACAAGTCATGATAAAAGAGCTCAAAGATGAGTTCACACAAGCTAACAAGACATGGTTACTATTGTATTTTTGTCACATTTGCTTTTGTTAACACTATCGGTTAGGTTTAGGGTTTAGTGTAGGTGTACGTTAAATAAACAATGTCACAAAACGTCTGATTGACGCTCATCTGTTCCGGAAAAAAAACGAAGCTTTTGGCGGCACCCAGTGGACATATCACTTTGAAACTGCAGTGATATGTACAAATTGGTACGTATTTTGGGGTTTGCAAAAACGTTGCCAGAGGTACATTTTCGCAATGAGACCAGGCTGCCTTAAACTTACCCATACCACCACACCTGTCCCTAACCCTACCCTTAAACTGACCCATACCACCACACCTGACCCTAACTTTACCCTTAAACTGACCCATACCACCACACCTGACCCTAACCCTACCCTTAAACTTACCCATACCACCACACCTGTCCCTAACTTTACCCTTAAACTGACCCATACCACCACACCTGTCCCTAACCCTACCCTTAAACTTACCCATACCACCACACCTGTCCCTAACTCTACCCTTACACTGACCCATATCACCACACCTGTCCCTAACCCTACCCTTACACTGACCCATACCACCACACCTGTCCCTAACCCTACCCTTAAACTTACCCATACCACCACACCTGTCCCTAACCCTACCCTTAAACTTACCCATACCACCACACCTGTCCCTAACCCTACCCTTAAACTTACCCATACCACCACACCTGTCCCTAACCCTACCCTTAAACTTACCCATACCACCACACCTGTCCCTAACCCTACCCTTAAACTTACCCATACCACCACACCTGTCCCTAACTCTACCCTTACACTGACCCATACCACCACACCTGACCCTAACCCTACCCTTACACTGACCCATACCACCACACCTGTCCCTAACCCTACCCTTAAACTTACCCATACCACCACACCTGTCCCTAACCCTACCCTTAAACTTACCCATACCACCACACCTGTCCCTAACCCTACCCTTAAACTTACCCATACCACCACACCTGTCCCTAACCCTACCCTTAAACTTACCCATACCACCACACCTGTCCCTAACCCTACCCTTAAACTTACCCATACCACCACACCTGTCCCTAACCCTACCCTTAAACTTACCCATACCACCACACCTGTCCCTAACTTGCCCCTTAAACTTACCCATACCATACCATAACTTTGCCCGTATCCCACCGCAATATCAGCAGAAGTGTTTTGCAATACAATATGAACACAATTAGTACATTGTACTTATTTTTTGGTGCCACTTTATATTAGGTGGCCTTAACTACTATGTACTTACATCAAAAAATAAGTATAGTGTATTTATTGTGTTCACATTGTATTGCACAAATAGTGGCACATACTATGTGCACGTCAGTGTTGTTGTACATTAAATGGTATACAATAATAACAGAGTGTAAATAATTTTATTTTTTTATATTTTTTAAATGCATGCCGCCTTATTGGGACAATAAAGCCCTCCCTACACCTACCCCCAACCCTAAACGATAAACACTTTATTATTAAACACATTTTAGGCACTTTATTTCCACTTTTTGAATATTTTCTTCTTTTTTATTGAAAATAAAAACCTTTCTGTTCTGATACAGTAACAGGGGAAATGGAGTATAGCGAGTTCAGCAAAAGGCAGATTCAAACAAGGGTCGATTTGCATCAAGACTTTGCTACTGTTGGCAATTCAACACTCGTAATTTTGTCTGGCCCAACCAGACGTCAGTGGGCGGAGTTAGTGTAAATACCCTTTGCCAAAAAGGTAGGCTATATAAATAGACACTCCAAAAAATAATTAGTTAAATATCTCAATATAAAAACTAAAAACTGTCCATTCGACAATATGACAGTGGGAATATACAAGTAACAGTATTTCACAGCATATACACCATCACTCTCCTGGGCTGTACCCTTAACCTCCATATCTCTTCCTCTGCGCTCACACGCACATATATACAGAGAGAGAAGAGAGAGTTAATAAGGTCCATTACACTTTGCTCCCCCAGGCAAGCAAAAACCTCATTTAACCAGGTCTGTTCGGCCAAGACAGGAAGCTCAACCCCCCCTTCATAACTACATTAAACTGAGCTAACGGATGAGCCCTAGGACAGGAGACTGGGGTCCCACTCTTTCACAACAAACTGCTCCAAAGAGAGAGAAGGAGAGAGAGACAGCAAGGTTGGGAGGCAGAAAACGTCCAACTGTAAAATCTAATCTCTTTTAAAAGCTGAGGACACGATCCAATTTCGGCAATTTCCATGTCGTATGTCTGAGAGCAGGTAGTGTGTAAATGATGTTGTGTGGGTCCAGCGTTGTTGCTATCACTGCAGGGTGATGGAGTTATGGCTATCAGAGGCGCATCTCTTTCATGGTGCCTCTCTGTCTGATTTGGGGATGTTATTTATACCAATAAGCACATGAACGGGAGTCTCATTACTGCCATCAATCATGTATCCAGACAGTCAGAGTGTTCAGGTCCCACTGAGAGACTAGTGTCATGTACCTATGTTTTTGGAAACATTTTTTTTAGAAAATGCAATTGAACTTGATTTCTTGTGATCACTGTGCAGTTTAGCTGTATGGAAAGTATCAGCTTATTATTATTTTAACCCATTTTGTTGCAAAGAAAGAAGTTACAGTTTTCGACATGGTTTTATTTGTATAATAAAAATGAACAACTCAAATGAAATACATTTTTATCGAGAAAAAGTTTGGTCTTTTAATCATCCATTCTTATCTTTACAATGAAAGTGTCTATATTATATTTCCCTTGTGCGTATATAAATTCCTTGTGTGTGTATTCCTTGGGATAGTTCACCCCAAAACAATTTTTTTATGTTTATCTGCTTACCCCCAGGGCATCCAAGATGTAGGTGTCTTTGTTTCTTCAGTAAAACAAAAATGAAGATTTTTTACTCCAACTGTTGCAGTGTGATAGTCGTATAATGCATGTCAATGGGGATATTTTAGAGTATGAGAGCAATGAGCACTCTAAACAACACATAGACATACGAATCCATATTAAACCATGTGGCTCGTGGCGACACATTGATGTCTTAAGACAGGAAACGATCGGTTTCTGCGAGAAACCGAACAGTATTTATGTTATTTTTTTTACCTCTTATCAGACGAATGTCATCTAGTATTCCCAGCGCCATGACTTCTGGCGAATAAGGTCAAAATAATGGAGCAATCAAAGATATTTATACGTAGATGCCTCATTCGACCGATCTGCACAGGCACTAACGAGGAATCTATGTATATATCTATGATCGGATGTATTTTGACCTTATCATCACCGGAAGTGATGGCGCGGGAGCGGCTGATGCAGAGCTATAGAAAAAAATTAAATACATTTTTAAATATGTATATATAATTTTTTTACTCAAATGCATCGTTTCGCTTCAGAAGGTCTTTATTAACACCCCGGAACCACGTGGAGCATGTTATTTGACGGACAGATGCATTTTTTATGGACTTCAAAAACAGAGCAACTATTACTGCTATTATAATGCTTGGATTAGCCAGAAAATTTTTAATATAACTCTAATTTTATTCATATACACCTCGGATGACTTGAGGGTGAGTAAATCATGGGATAATTTTCATTTTTGGGTGAACTATGCCTTTAAGAGTCAATGATTGGATCATTATTTCAGTGATTATTATGTTTCTAGCATGTTAAAGTTTGCAACAGTTCTTCTAACCCTCATTGATGGAGTGTGTAGCTTTTAATTTCTTAAACAACCATGTAGGAAGACACATCATGGGCATATTCCAGGATGACAAAAGCCCTGTTTCCACCGAAATTACCCGGAAAACAATTTGTACCAGGAACTTTTTTTACAGGAACTTTTTTCCCCCAGACCTGCTACTGTCTGCGTTTCCACTGCGGTCTAAAGTACCGTGAAGATTAGGCAAATTAGTCCAGAGACGTGGGACTGCGCGCGACTGTTCCTCCCAGTCAGCGACGGACAGTAATCATTTTGTGCGACACTGTCTGCAACAATAACAAGTATGGAGGAGATGCAAGCAGTGCTGCTTTTGCTGCATGTATTGGTTTACTAAAGATGTAATTAACAAAATGGTGGAAAAGAGACGAGCACTGATACTAAAGCGTATTTTGAAAGCTCGTAAAGCTAGATTTAAAATAAGACAACGTATGTTATTATCAGCTATTACGGACATTGACCGTGCGATTGCTGAGACGAACGCACGCCATCGGACAGAAAGAGCAAGACTGATATTTACTGAACGCAGAACGAACCTCGCAAAAGACTTTTAAAAATGGCGGTTGAAATAAAATGCTGCGTGAGATCAACCAATCAGCATGTTCAGCGCCCAAGTCGCAAATTTCCTGAACTTTGAAAAAGTACTACCTCGCGATCAGGGACTTTCGGAGGGGGAAATATTTACCCGGAACTTCATTTAGACTCCGGTTCCTGCGGTCGAAACACACCGAGTACCACCCCAAAGTTCCTGGGGAAAGTTCCTGCGGTGGAAATGTGGCTAATGTCAAGATTCATCAGGCTCAAACTGTGAAAGAATGGTTGAGTGAGCATGAAGGATCATTTTCACCTCTGAGTCCAGATCTTAAATTCATTGAAAGTCTTTGGGATGTGCTGGAGGAGACTTGACAGAGTGCTGGACTCTTGCTCTGTCAATGTTGTGATGTTATTACACTACACTATTGACAGTAGACAATCAGCCTATTTTGTCAGTAAAATTTGTGTCCATACATTGGAAGTCAAAGGGAAACGGAGCAGTTTTGTCATCAACATTCTTCAAAATATCTTCTTTTGTGTTCCACGGAAGAAATACAGGTTTGGAACGACACGTGTGGAGATTAAGCAGGACAAAATTGTCATTTTTTGTGTGAACTATCCCTTAAAGAAGAGAGGGAGAAAAGTGCGGGATTGGAACAACCAAGGTTTGATAAACGTGTAGGAAATTGGATAGACCGCAAAGAGGAGACAGAAGGGAGGGAAGACGAGTTTAAACTATGTTAATGTTTGATGTTACCGCAACTGTAACTCACCCAACGATAAAATAAAGCCGTGTTTCATTTGCACTTCCTCTTGTCTTCCTTTTAGCTCTGTCCCTTAATCAATACGTCCACAAACAAACGATCATACATCCCTCCTCTCATTTGGGTCACCAGTCCTCCGCAAAGAGGCCACGAGACAACTGCTCTTAAACCTCCTGCAACCTATCCCCTGTCTGCACATTGTGAACGGTGTGAGGTATTGTTCGGGTTCTTGTAAGCTGCTCCCTTTGGCTCAACAATGGCACATTCATGTGGCCGGGGCATCATGCACGGCTTACAAATGTCTGGAGAAAGAAAGGAGCACTTTCTTTTCTTCCACAGAGGAAGATGCCATTGTTGAGGCCATTCTTTAAACACCACAAAGCGATCAATAAGCATTCAACAGGTTACGTAAAACCAGCCGACTTCCAGCCCACCACACCGACCGAAAGGAATCCTATCCCATAATGCCCTGTGTCGGTTCGCTCTCATTGTTTTCCTTTCTGCCGTGTACTCTTTTTCTCTTATTTCTGCTCTGTAGTCCAAAGATGTGTGTGGTATTTTCTGTAACAGGATATGTTATTAAATCAATATATAAAAATAGGATAACTCTTAATTTTACAGTGACATTGTTACGCATGTAGTTACTGTAGTAATAACTAAATTATGCATAATTACGTGCAGCTAACCCAAACCAAATCTAATCCTAAACCCATAGTAAGTTCATGTTAATTAATATTTCTCTGTACTTAAATGTATAATTACACTGTAACAAGGACACTTTAAAATAAAGTGTAACCAAAAATAGTTTATAATATGTTGGATATGGATACACTACCATTCAAAAGTTGGGGTTTTGAAAGACTCTTTTATGTTTTATGAAGCATTAATTTGTTCAAAAATACAGGAAAATAAACAGTTGTATTGTGAAATATTAAAATAACTGTTTTGTATTTGAATAATATACTTTAAAATATCATTTATTCCTGTGATCAAAGCTGAATGTTCAGCCTCATTACTCAAGTCTTCAGTGTCACATGATGCTTCAGAAATCATTCTAATATGATGATTTGCTGCTCAAGAAACATTTCTTATTATTTTATGTTGATCTTTTGTTGCTTCATATTTTTGTGAAAAGAAACGACACTTTTTTCAGAATTCTTTGATGAAGAGAAAGTTCATTTGAAAATAGATTATTTTTTGTAGCAAATAAAAGCCTTTACTGTCACTTTTGCATCCTTGCTGAATTGATAAAATATTAATTTCTTTACATAAACAAATAAAATAAAAATGTTCTTACCCCAAAATATTTGAATCGAGTTACATGTTGCGTACTATATCTATCCCATTATGTTTGTCTAGTTGTATGTCATTTATGTTTCCTGTGTGTGTGTGTGGTTCAGGTGTTCCCTACATTCATCATATCAATCATATTAAATTCAAAATATGTGATATGTAGGTTCAGGGTTAGGGGATAGAATATACAGTTTGTACAGTATAAAAAATAATTATGTCTATTAAAAGCCAACGTGTGTGTGTGTGTGTGTGTGTGTGTGTGTGTGTGTGTGTGTGTGTGTGTGTGTGTGTGTGTGTGTGTGTGTGTGTGTGTGTGTGTGTGTGTGTGTGTGTGTGTGTGTGTGTGTGTAGAATGGTTGTGTGCATCACTGTTATTGGAGCATTTGAACTGATTCAAACATATACACTTCTGTGCACACATGACAGCAGGACCGTTAGTTCAAAACCCAAGGGAATGAGTAAAGGGGTGTGTGTTTGTGGTGGGTTATGGGACCTTTTATTGACCACTCTATTAAAAAAACACATAGTGTCCGCACACATTTAATAGCTAGTGACACAAATACCCAATCAGCTACATTATTTACCAGTTTTCAGTATTATTTTTTAAATGAAAGAAAACAATCCCTTCAGACTTTAAAAAAAACAAAAAACACATCCCAATAGAAGTCTGCTACCCAACACTAGCCCATCAGGATATGTTATTTTGTGTCTGGTCGCTCTGAGTGGATTTTGGGGTTTAGTTTAGTCTGGTCTGGCCTGTTCTTAAAAATGTGACAGTATTGTTCAAGCTGGTACACAGACCCCCATCTGTCATATTTCCTTTTTCATGATCGACAGACCCAATCCCCCTCTCTGATCTAAATATCCCTGCCTCTGCTGAATTATTTTTATTATTTTGTAAAGCCCAAAAAAAAAAACTCACCATTATGGTGATCAGTGTTCACTTTGGTTTGTCACTTGGAACATTCATATTAAATATTACAACTGAGAATGGGACTACAGGAGCACTGTTTTAAGATGGAGGTGAATTTGCATGCTCATGGTGACTCAAGCAATGAGGCATATAGTCTATTTTTCATGTTGACAGCAACTTGTGCTATTGCGTTTTGTGATTATTTTGCAGTATTTGAAGTTCATAAGTGTTTTGGCACACATGGCTGAGCGCTGGGAGTTTTTCTTCTCACAACAGCAGAAAGAGCTTAAAATACTCGTTTTTGGTCATACATATAAGAGTTAGACATCATTCAAAACTGTCTTCTTTTATTTGTATACACTCATTAATAGCAACAAATCATTATGCTTTTATAAAATAAAGGGAAAAGAAACAAACAGGGTGCGCTTTCTGCTGTCTCCTTTTTGGGGCTTGTCACAAAATTGAAATGAAACTTATAAGTGCCTCAGTCACAATAATAATTACAGTGGGGAGAACAAGTATTTGATTCACTGACGATTTTGCAGGTTTGCCCACTTACAAAGCATGTAGAAGTCTGTAATTTGTATCATAGGTACTTTACAACTGTGGAGATGGAATCTAAAACAAAAATCCAGAAAATCACATTGTATGATTTTTAAGTAATTAATTTGCTTTTTATTGCATGACATAAGTATTTGATACATCAGAAAAAGCAGAACTTAATATTTGGTATGAAACCTTTTTTTGCAGTTACAGAGATCATATGTTTCCTGTTGTTCTTGACCAGGTTTGCACACACTGCAGCAGGGATTTTGGCCCACTCCTCCATACAGACCTTCTCCAGATCCTTCAGGTTTCGGGGTTGTCGCTGGGCAATACAGACTTTCAGCTTCCTCCAAAGATTTCCTATTGGGTTTAGGTCTGGAGACTGGCTAGGCCACTCCAGGACCTTGAGATGCTTCTTACGGAGCCACTCCTTAGCTGATTGGTCACTCCAGAGAACTCGTCTCCACTGCTCTAGAGTCCAGTGGCGGCGTGCTTTACCCCACTGCATCCCACGCTTTGCATTGCACTTGGTGATGTAAGGCTTGGATGAGCTGCTCGGCCATGGAAACCCATAGCATGAAGCTCTCAACACACTGTTCTTGAGCTCATCTGAAGGACACACGAAGTTTGGAGGTCTGTAGCTATTGACTCTGCAGAAAGTTTGCGACTTCTGCATTCTGTGCGCCTCAGTATGCGCTGACCCCGCTCTGTGATTTTACATGGCCTACCACTTCGTGGCTGAGTTGCTGTTGTTCCCAATTGCTTCCACTGTTATAATACCACTAACAGTTGACCGTGGAATATTTAGTAGTGAGGAAATTTCACAAATGGACTGTAAATATTTTCTATTTATACTATATAATAATTTTTAACATTGCTCTAATGCTATATCTAATGCTCATTTTCTGAGTGTCTTTAATTTTTACATTTTATTTATTTTTTGGCAATTAAAATGAAGACCGTCACAATGCAAACATTGTCTCATGGTAATAAAAAAATATTTATTTTTGTTTTGTTGTGTGATGAGTTAAACATGTTCTTGACAGATTTCAGGTGAGGAAAGTTTGAAAAATGTATATTGGTAACACTTACAGTACCCTGAGAATGGCATTATCTTTGTCTCAAAGTATATTCTTCTTTCTTATAATAGAGACACACCTCTGCTTAAGGGTCCAGGTGTATTTGTAGTTGTTACCAAACACTATCCACCACTTAAAAGAGACATATAGTGAGAGCAAGAGTGAGGGGTCAGATAGACAGAGGGCAGAAGGCTGAAAGAGAAAGGGGGAAAGATGTAGAGATTACAGAATGAAGTGCGTAGAAAGAAAGAGAGAAGATGCAGAGTGTTTGTACAGCAGTCACACGTCCCCTCAGGCATTGTGCTGATGAAGATGGACGTGGGGCGGGAATGAGTTGGGCTGCAGGTAATTGTGTTAGTATTTCTAGCTCGGCCAATAGGCATCAATAGATCAATTTCAGCCATCTCAACCGGTCCAGCATGACTGATCTGAGCTGAAGTCGTCTGTAAACGGAGAAAGGGAGTGTCTCTGTCTCTAGGGCCATCACCGTTTATCCGATTTAAATAATGATGTTACCTATAAATGCCTCACTGTTATAAATCTTAAAATTGTCATTTTTGCAGTAAAAGTGTTACTGTAAACCTAATAATTGGTTAAATTACCAAATGTAGTTGGTAAAGTTAAACATTTATTGGATACAATTTTACAGCAAAATAGGTATGTTCTGAAAGTGGTATGGAATGAATTACTAAATGAATCATGGTAAAAATGTATCATATTACACAAGAAACTGCATGAGTAAAATATTGTATTATATTATTTTTTGTAGTTAAAATAATATTTTGTAAAATAAATAAATAAATCCCCTTATTATTTACTGTAAAAAAAAATGTACTCAGGTATCCCTGCATGAAGCATAAAATGTTATATTTTATATTTATGTTTCTTTTTGTTGTTATGCACATAAGAGTATTTTGCAATCATTTTATATGTATTATTTAGGGCTGTTAAAAGATTAATCACGATTAATCGCATCCAAAATAAAAGTTTGTATTTACATAATATATGTGCGTGTACTCTGTTAATTTGTATTTATATATAAATACACACACATTCATATATATATTTAAGAAATATTTGCATGTATTTACTGTATATACATTTATATAATCTATAATATATATAAATATAAATGTTTTATATATAAAAATAATATTTTTTCTTAAATATATACATGCTTGTGTGTGTATTTATATATAAATAATAATTAACAGAGTACACACACATATATTATGTAAACACAAACTTTTATTTTGGATGCGATTAATCTTTTGACAGCCCTAGTATTATTTAATGTTGCGTGTGTTTGTCTTTGTGTAAATTTAAATCTAAATTGAACAGGATGTTTTACAGTAGAAGCTTCGTTCCTAAAGAGGCTCTTGAATAGACATGTAATATAAGAGGCAGACAAGTGAAAGAAAGGGATGCAAAGTAGGTTGAGTGATAGAGGAGGGAAGGAGAGAGAGAGAGAGTATGTTGCGGTAAATGACAGGTTGGAGCAGGGACACTGATAACCTTCCTGGGTAAAAGCTTCCTCTCCTTCCTCTGGCGTTTCAGCAGACCTTCCAATTACATTGACAGGCCGTCCCAACATCCAGCATCTGATGTCCCCTCGATAAACGCAATTATTAATTAACCAGCACAATTAAATCTGCTGTGATGGACGGGATACAGGACAATTAGAGCAGGCAGAGCTGACTGATGTAATCACGGTTACAGTGAGTCAGCACACACACACACACACACACACACACACACACACACACAAGTCACAGGTACATGCAGGAACATATTTGGGTTAACTGCTCGAAAAAAATGTGCCCCACTTTCCTACTCAATTCTCATTACCGTAATGAAATGTTGTTTTTGTGTGTGTGTTGTGTTCTGTTTTGTTGTTGTTTGTTTTTTGTATTTTTGTGTTCTGTTCTGTTTTGTTGTTGTGTTCTGTTAGTTTTTTTGTGTTTTATATTGCCTGTTATTCTCAATTGTCATTTAAAAATAATGTAAAAAAATTAATGATCCTAAAATGGGCAAAAACTTAAATGAATGAGCAATATGTGTTTTGTTGTGCTTTGTTTTGTTGTTGTGTTCTGTTTTGCTTTATGTTTTGTTGTTGTGTTCTGTTTTGCTTTGTTATGTTTTGTTGTTGTGTTCTGTTTTGCTTTGTTGTGTTTTGTTGTTGTGTTCTGTTTTGCTTTGTTGTGTAGTGTTCTGTTTAGCTTTTTGTTTTGTTGTGTTCTGTTTTTTTGTTTTGTTGTGTTCTGTTTTTTTGTTTTGTTGTGTTCTGTTTTTTTGTTTTGTTGTGTTCTGTTTTTTTGTTTTGTTGTGTTCTGTTTTGTGTTTTCTGTTCTGTTCTGTTCTGTTTTGTTTTGTTCTGTTTTGTTTTGTTGTGTTCTGTTTTGCTTTTTGTTTTGTTTAATTTGGCTTAGTTTTGTTCAGTTTTTCTTAGTTTTGTTTTGTTGTTTACATTTTTGCTTTGTTTTGTTGTAGTGTTCTGTTTTGTTGTAGTGTTCTGTTTTGCTTATTTTTTGTTGTGTTCTGTTTTGTTGTTGTGTTCTGTTTTGCTTTTTGTTGTGTTGTGTTGTGTTGTGTTGTGTTGTGTTTTGTTGTGTTGTGTTGTGTTGTGTTGTGTTCTGTTTTGCTTTTTGTTTTGTTTCATTTTGCTTAGTTTTGTTCTGTTTTTCTTAGTTTTGTTTTGTTGTTTACTTTTTTGCTTTATTTTGCTGTTGTGTTCTGTTCTGTTTTGCTTTGTTTTGATGCGTTATGTTTTATTGTGTTGTGTTGTATTTTGCTTTTATTTGCTTTGTTTTGTTGTGTTGTGTTCTGTTTTGTTTGTTGTGTTTGTTTCGCTTTGTTTTTTTCTGTTTTGTTTGTTGTGTTTGTTTTGTTGTGTTCTGTTTTGTTTGTTATGTTTGTTTTGCTTTGTTTGGTAGTGTTCTGTTTTGTTTGTTGTGTTTGTTTCACTTTGTTTTTTCGGCTCCGTTTTGCTTTTTGTTGTGTTTGTTTAGATATAAGATATATTTATATATATATAGATATAAGAACATGTCATGGTCCTTTTTCATTATATATATATATATATATATATATATATATATATATATATATATATATATATATATATATATATATATATATATATATATATATATATATATATATATATATATATATATATATATTAATATTGAAAAGTGAAATTCATCCATTCATACATGCAAAATCAAGGACATGTTTATTAATCAAATGTGTGTTTGTGTGGGAATGTGCTGTGATTATATAGACACTGAGCTTGGCTTGGCTGGGGGTGATTGTCCTGAGGGGATAGTGTGGCATCAGATAAGGGCTGTTCTCAGAACAGGGCATTATTGACACTTTTGTATTACAATAAGAATGATGGGCTTGATGACTCACAGGGTGAAGGGGTCTGTGGAGATGGGGGTGTGTATATTTGTGAACACTGGGGCGACCGTGCCCCCAAAACACAGCCATGACGCTGTGACTCGGATAGAATCCCCGTCGAGCATGACAGGTAGACCCCTGAGGATTGTGGGAAACCTCTGAAACCGACTGGCACAGAATGTTCCAACGTTGCCGCGCTGAACCTAACTAGCAATAATTCAGAAAAGACGGGGGAATGATTGGGAAATGCCCTCTAGGGAATGTGAAGGTGATTTTTATAGGGTCTGATGCAGGGGAATGGGATGAGCAGATACTAAGGGATGAGTCCTCTTGGGTATTTATAGGAATGGGAAAGAGAGAAAGCACTCATTCCCAGAATTAAATATTGCAGAGTATTTGCACGTTTAACTGATTGGTCCTCTGGTTTAAAGGTGACACAATTTAGAGTCTAAATGCTGCTCATTTCACACAGATAAAATGATGCGCATCAAGTCAGTTTCAGGCAGATCACCTGAGTGCTTATGATACTGTGACTCTCATGAGACTGAACCTTTGCCATGACCATTCTTGTTTTGTGTTTTGGCCTTTATTAAACAGGTTGTTATAGAGTGACAGTACAGCAAAAAAGTACTTAAAACAAAACATTAGTTTCAGTGTGTGATGTTTGCTTTAAAGTGTCCTCAATGTGAGGAAAAGCGTGTGCGTGTGCGTGTGTGTGCGTGTGTGTGTGTGTGTGTGTGCGTGTGCGTGTGCGTGTGTGTGTGTGTGTGTGTGTGTGTGTGTGTGTGTGTGTGTGTGTGTGTGTGTGTGTGTGTGTGTGTGTGTGTGTGTGTGTGTGTGTGTGTGTGTGTGTGTGTGTGTGTGTGTGTGTGTGTGTGTGTGTGTGTGTGTGTGTGTGTGTGTGTGTGTGTGTGTGTGTGTGTGTGTGGATGATTAAGCACTTCCTGGAATCAGGACTAAACTCATGGAAAATCTCAGCCTTCTCTTTGCACTCTAGTATTATTTTATTATATATTATTTCAAAACATTATTTTAGTTTAAATATGCATGAAATTTGTATCAATTTCCAACAGCCTAAACTTAAATCCCTTTATCTATAGCTGATTTAGGATTCAGTTGTGTTTAGCAAACTGGCCTTCTCTTACACAAGTGCAAATACAGCTTTAACAGTAGAGGCTTTGAAATGATTTGGTAACACTATATGCATTATAATCCATCAGGCACGAGGAACTAAAATGACCTTTACAGCATTTATTAATCTTGGCTAATTTATTACCTTTCAAGTATAAATGAACATTGACTTATTATGAACAAGCACAAATTAACAGTGAACAATATTATATGTACAGCATAACATTGACCCTAGATAACATTAATCTAGATGAATAAATCAAATTGCTGAATGAATAATAATAATAATATAAGATTATGTTTACCTGATACACAAGTTAATACTCTTTGAAAAGAGTATTGACTTCTTAAAACATAAATAATATATAGTTTTAAAGAATATGCTTAATTAAGTTTAAATTAAGTATATTAAATGCAATTAGCTTTTTTGACCCACTTAAGTAGGAATTCAGTACATCTTTGTATTTACATTCATAATTACCTCTATATTGTCTTTGAAATATTGTTAAAGTGTACTGCTGAATACACTGACAAGCCTTTATAGTGTTAAATACACCGATCTGGCATAACATTATGACCTAATATTGTGTTGGTCCCTAATATTGTGTTGGCTAAAATGCAATAAAGTGCATTTTAGCACTTCCGGTTCCATCGTCCCGAAGTCAGTGGGTTTTTTGAATGGGGTTTTGATAAAATGGCTGAAATAAGTCTATGGTGAACACAAGCACAAGACACTTTCACGCTTTATTCTCTATTCATTCTTTGTTACACTTGTGATTTTTTGGGATATAGAGGCTGTCGAGGAGATGAAACGTCATCACGCCGAAAAGGTAAACTCAGTTCACTTTTACAGCCTCATTATGCTCATAATTGTGCTCTTATAAACTAGCCTATCTATCCTAAATGTTCTGGAAAATGTTTTTTAGATAAAATCACATTGAAAATGAAAATCACAAATGAAAGAGTTGTTGGAAGTTTAGTGATGGTGACGTTGAAGTCGTGGGCCTTTGGTGTAGTTTGTTTATAGCCTAAGCCTACCTTTAGCTTTTTACTTCTGGCGACTGCATTTAGGCTTCAAAATTCATAAAAGTTGTGTTCATCTGTGAAAATGATCTTGATGAACAAAACGTGTAAGTATCATAAACTTTATAATTCAAAAGCCTATGGGAAAATCCTATTGGGTTTTTCTCAAGGGAACCAGTGCGATGCTATCGGCTGATTGGCCAACAAAGTGATGGTATACCTGCACCACTCTATTGTGAGTTCATTTTAGACTAGGAAATACAAAAATAACATTTTGAATTCACATTTTGTAAAATCAAATATGTTGGTAGTGCACCAGAAAATGAGATTCTAGTAAGAAAGGAAGAAGTTTGGAGGTCACTGAGGATAAAAGCACTGAAGGTGATGGCAGAGATGAAGAATATAAGTCATGGATTGTTGTGGAAGTCAGGCATTTGGGTACATTATCCTTGTCAGTTTGGAAGATGTGATCCATACTATAATCAGAGGTCAGGAAAGATGCCACTGCCTATTGGCCACACTGACAGGCAAATGCTCCAGAAATGACGACTAAACAGGTCAGAATTGAGCTATGGGTGTAAAGTGTGGCCCACACTGAAAAAGAAGAGTGATCACTGGTGCTGCAGTCATTGATTTGGAATTCCTAGAATGAAACTAAATTGTTTTGTTTTTTTAAACACTCAGACATGGTTTCACTACTTTCCAGGCAGTGAAGTTGTGTTATGTTCAAATTATGTTTTGTTTTGTTTTGTTGTGTTGTGTTGTGTTCTGTTTTGCTTTTTGTTTTTTGTTTGTTTGTTTTGCTTTTTGTTCTGTTGTGTTTTGCTTTTTGTTCTGTTGTGTTCTGTTTTGCTTTTTGTTTTTGTATTTTGTGTTCTGCTTTGCATTGTTTTGTTTTTCTTTTTGTTTTGTTGTGTTTTGTGTTCTGTTTTGCTTTTTGTTGTGTTGTGTTGTGTTCTGTTCTGTTTTGTGTTTGTTTTGTTCTGTTCTGTTCTGTTCTGTTTTGTTTTGTTGTGTTGTGTTTTTTGTTGTGTTGTGTTTTGCCTTTTGTTGTGTTATGTTTTGTTTGTTGTGTTTGTTTTGCTTTGTTGTGTTTTGTGTTATGTTCTGTTTTGTTTTGTTGTGTTGTGTTTTTCTTTTTGTTTTGTTTTGTTTCGTTGTGTTTTGTGTTTTATTTTGTTGTGTTGTGTTTTTTGTTTTGTGTTCTGTTTTGTTTTGTTGTGTTGTGTTTTGCTTTTTGTTTTGTTGTGTTCTGTTCTGTTTTGTTTGTTGTGTTTTGCTTTGCTTTTTGTTGTGTTGTGTTTTGCTTTGCGTTCTGTTTTGCTTTTTGTTTTGTTGTGTTCTGTTTTGTTTGTTGTGTTTGTTTTGTTCTGTTATGTTTTGTTTGTTGTGTTGTTTTGCTTTTTGTTTTGTTGTGTTGTGTTCTGTTTTGTTTGTTGTGTTTGTTTTGCTTTTCTTTGTTTTGTTTTGTTTTGTTTTGTTGTATTTTGCTTTGCTTTGCTTTTTGTTATGTTGTGTTTTGCTTTTTGTTGTGTTGTGTTGTGTTCTGTTTTGCTTTGTTTTGTTCTGTTTTGCTTTTTGTTTTGTATTTTGTGTTCTGTTTTGTTTTGTTGTGTTTTGCTTTTTGTTGTGTTCTGTTCTGTTCTGTTTTGCTTTTTGTTTTTGTATTTTGTGTTCTGTTTTGCATTATTTTTTTTTTCTTTTTGTTTTGTTGTGTTTTGTGTTCTGTTTTGCTTTT